>NC_140124.1:109300501-110584807 GCF_964035555.1 Netta rufina
AGTCAGATGTGGATTAGATAAACCACGTTGCCCTCCAGAGAAACAGGAGGTGATTGTGTTAGCAAGGGAAGGCAGGAAGCTGAGGGCTCTGGTGCTGTTATCTTTTTTTGTGCAGCTTTTATCTTTTGTGCAAGAAGGGAAGATTTTTACTGAGTAATTCACTGTGGGGATGAGAGGCTTGCTTGTTGGCTGTTAATAGTTGCTTGGTTTGTCAGGATTTGTCATGTTTTTTCAGGTGACTGTGTCTTCAGATAAGGTTTGGTATGATTGTGAGGTGTTGGGTTTTTTTCAAAACCAATCCTGATCAAAATGAGGATTTTGACCCTCATTTTGATCCTAAGGAGCTTCCACTGGTTCTTGCATTTCTTAAATGTACATCTGAAATGAGGGTCCAGCTGAAGACAGACAAGAGCACCTCTGACAGCGAGTGAAATGTGTAATTTCTGGTGAAGAACACAAGTTTTGAGCTGTTTTGTCAAAAGTGCTGTCTGAGCAAAGGGTGACGTTGTGTGAAATGATGCATTTCAGGGACTTAGCTGGATCAGGCAACATCTTTCTTGGACTGCAACATGTCAGAGGGAGGCGTGGGTCAGATTTGTTCCTGGTCATACACCCAAAAATTTAGATTTTGCTGAGCCTGGATGAGGACCGTATATTTTCTTCACCTATCCTTCCAAGGCTGCAATGCAAGTGAAAGCGTGGGTGCAGACGGATTTTGGAGGGCAGGGCTTGCTGTCAGCCCCTGGCATTTTCCGCAGCATCGAGGCAGGCTGGCACCCCTTGAGAAGCAATGCCCTAGGTGTTGATTTAAGAGGGCCCTG
This sequence comes from Netta rufina, assembly GCF_964035555.1. Classification (NCBI taxonomy): domain Eukaryota; kingdom Metazoa; phylum Chordata; class Aves; order Anseriformes; family Anatidae; genus Netta; species Netta rufina. The sequence continues at coordinate 109,301,323 of NC_140124.1, forward strand.
GAGGCTTCCCCACTACATGAATAGGTGCATGCAGGAAGGGGAATGTTCTCTTCTTCTTCCCCCTAGAAATCAGGAATCTGAGGGCAACCTGGGCTTGGGTAGAACCTGGTTCAGGGAGCAGGCAGAGCTCTCACTTCCCTCTGCCTCAGCAGAAGGAAGGGTCAGGTTAGTAGAAGGAGGTTGAATGCACAAACACAAACATCCTTTTTATTTAAAAAAAAAAAAAAAAAGTTGTGAGTGTATTTCTTCTGCTGATGCCAGCTTTTTCCTTTGTGTAATTGCTGCTGGAAGGAAGCGAAGAGAAATCCAGCTTCCGACAAAATACATTTGTGATTATTAGCATTTTACAGCTTGGTAGCTGGTGAAGATGAGAACAAAAAGGCTGAAACAGTTTTTATATTTGTCATCTGTTTGAGTTTGTCAGCTCTGTGTCCCGCCATTTAGGGGATCTCGCCTCTTTGGGCAAAGCTAGTGCCCCTGTAACAAAACCTTCCCATCTTTTTCCAGTCGTAGTAGTAACCTGGTGCTGTATCTTTCTTTCTCCAGACGATTTTGCAGAAGAGGAGGAGGTGCAGTCCTTTGGCTACAAGAGGTTTGGTAAGTGACAGCAGATCTTTCAGCTCACCATTGCTGAGTGCTTATGTTAAGTGAAGCAACTGCTATTAAAATCTCCCTTAGTGGCAGCATGAAAACATAGAGGTACAGGCCCATCATCAATGCCCATTCAGTCTGATGTCTGCCTAGCAGCAGGTGTGATGAGAAACAAACCAATTAATTACTGGATCATTGCATGAAGTAGTGTTATGAAAAGCATGTTCACACTTCAACGGAGAAGTGTGCTGGCTGTAAAAAAAGAGTCCGAGCCTCTGAAACATCATCTGTGCCTTCCTTAGGCCCCAGACTGATGCACAGCATGGTCTGTAGGTATCTCCAGAGCAGTTGTATGGGACCTTCTGCACGCTCTCCAAAATCATTGTGACAGCTGAGCCAGGAACTATTCCAGTACTATTCGTGACAGCTGATCTCAAAAAAAAAAGGAAGCAAAAACATACAGTATAAATGCATTCTGATATCAAAATACAGTCCTGGTAACAAGAATCCCTTACCACAGCTCTATCTGCCCCTGATCTGGGGGATATGATGATCTGGGTGTGTTTGATTTAACCAAAACCTGGTTAAACTCTCCCATGTGGTGTTCAGGGATTGAGCATGTTCTTTGTTGTGCCTCTGTTGATGTAAGGGAACTTTTTTGCCTGTATTTACCTTTGAATGAACCCAAAGGTTGGACTTAATACGCTGCAGAATAACGTTTTATACACTACACTTTAAGCTAAAAAATTCCATATAGATAAAATCTTAAAGCAATGTTGATCAATATTTTTTTTTCCCAATGCTTGTTCATTGAAAATGGCCTTGTTGTGGGAAGAAAGCAGGGCCATGTGTCTCTGAACAGGGATCAGCATCCTTCGAGACTGGAGCAGGAGTCATTTTCAGCAACCCCATTTGGCAAACAGATAGGAAAAACAGGCTGAATTTAAAAAGAAAAAAGAAAAAATGTCAACAATTACGTCCAGCCCAAGAGGAGCAGGGGGAGACACACTTGTGGCATAAGGAGTTGCAGTGGCTGGGAGGTGGGGATCACATTCGCATGACCTCTTCTACCCCCTGAACTACTCCACCACTCCCTGCTGTTGAGCTTTATTTTGGATAGGTCAGCCAACCACAGAGCCAGCATCTGTGGCTTGGAAAGTCCTGCCATACGGCTGCACATAGTTTGTTTCTTGCCTTTTTTTTTTGTTTTGTTTTGTTTTTTGTTTTCTGGATTAGGCCCCGGAACAGCAAAAAAAAATCTTGAGAAATGGGAAAAAGAATTTATCTGTTCATTTCTGTCACCTCCAGCTGAGGAGAATAAGAAATATTAGGGTTCATTAGCACCTATAAAAACAGCTTCCCTCTGTGTTGCCCACTAACTAACCACCCCATGTCAGCATGCTCTTGCAGTGAACTGCGAGAGGTTTCAGCAAGGACTGTGTGTCCCACTATCCTCACAGTAAGAGTAATAGTTGTTGTGACCTGATGGGGTTTCTGGGTCTTGACTTGCTTTCCTCCCTTTCTTTTTCTTTTGCCCTGGGTAACATAGTGCTGCCCACAAGAGGTAGGTCAGATTTATCTGCACTTGTCCAGGAGTGCTGTTGCTCTTCCTAGGGCAGAGGGCAGGAGGAGAATGCCAGCATTTGTGGAGGTACCCACAGGGCACAGCCCACCTACAGGGTTATTTTCCCTCCCTTAGAAATCCTGATTTGATGCATTCCCATTTCTACAGTGACTGCTGCATCTCCAGCCACCCTCCAGGCTACATCTGGGGGGAACAGGAGCCATATACCCTCAGCAGTGTTGGCTCCTCCATTCAGGAAGGTGACATGCACATCTTTTGGAAACCTGAAATATGCTAACCATCCAGAAAGGCATTTCCAGTGGGGCACCACAGGTTGCTATTGGGCCTGAAATACAGCCAAGTAGTTTAAGACCAGTAGGAAGTGTTATGCCTGCTGTCCCAGATTGTGTTCCTTCTTGGCCCTGTGTCCTCATTTGTAATACCAGGTAATATTGGGAGCATTCAGGTAATTAAAGATATTATTAAGGATAAAAGGAGAAGGATAAAGGAGAAACACACTATTACTAATGCTGGGGAAGAGGAAGGATGAAATATGCCTTTCATACCATTGAGAGGTTTTACATATGGCACTAAGGGATGTGGCTTGGTGATGGGACTTGGTGGGTCAGGTTGACACTTGGACTTGATGATCTTGAAGATCTTTTCCCACTCCCATGATTCTATGATTCTATGTTTGGAGAAGCCCAAGGCAAGAACCACGCTTTGTTATGCAAGACTTTGACAGAAGGTCATTTTGAAAGGAGGCCTGTCCTGTCTGCTGGGTGGTGCTGTAGAAATCTCAGCACTTGTCGTATATAGCCACTGGAGTGAGCTAACAGCCATAGCTATTTTGTTTGTTTCAGGAGCCATCACATAGCAGTTATACGAATATATTGTGACCAGAGGAGTCCCTGTCCACCCTGTTAGCACAAGACAGGGTAGGAAGACTGTGACTCAGGTGCCTTTGACTCCATCTTTTGTAAGAGGGAGGCTTTGTCTGAAGCAAAATGTGTTCCGAGAGGGAGATGGCTAAAGCACAACTTGTTCATAAAGAACATGGCTTGTGGTGAGTCACTGCTGGCAGCTGGGAACATGTGTTGGTCAGCATCTGGCACGCAAAGCCTTGACCAAACTGCTTTCCTCGAGTTCAGCTGAGGAGTTATTATTAGCTGCCTTGTTGCTGGAGCCTGTAGTTTGGTTCAAGGAAGGAAGAGATCTGTGAAGGGCAGGAAGCACTCTCAAGCAATACTCATTTTAGGGAAGAAGCTTTTGAAAAGCAGAGTGAATACTCACCATCCTGCCAGCACGCACCGCTTCCCCTTTCTCTGAACCTTTCTGTCCCTCCTCCTCAGATAAGCTGATTTGAGAGAATTTATCATGCAACTCTTTAGTCCACTGAACTCTAACTGGTTATATTAATCCAAACACACTAAGCACAACACAGTAACACATTAAATAACAATCAGCACACGTGTAGACAGCCTCGAGATCCTAGGAAAATACACACCAGCATTTTTTCGCTTTTGAGTACAGGACAAATTCACTGCAGGGGGTCAGGGAGGTGGAGGAAAACGCTCTTTCCAGCTGACTGAGGCTGTTTGCTTCTTCTCAATGGATGCTCCAGATGTGCAGGGATGCTGCCAGAAGAGCGCTGGCTGGTGGCTCGGCTGCCCATGGCTTCGGGTTGCTGCACTGAGAAAACTATGAAGCATGTTTCTTATCACTGTTACTTCATCATCAGTCACTGCTGAGGCTGCTTTGAAGTTATCTGCTCCAGATAACCAGCTGTGCCTCTCCACTGGCAAACCTCTACTGGACTGCCAGATTGCCACCAATGTTAACCCTTCCTTCAATCAGAGTTTTACACGCTCTACCCCCTCTTTGGGAAGGAATGAATGAAGAGAGGTCAAAACTTGCTCTTCCGAATTACACATTTTTGGGATGCTCAGGCTTGAGAGCTCATTTTCTAGATGGTAGGTATCAGGATGAAATCTCTTTATGTTCGGGTTTTGACTCTCTCCTCCGAGATTCTAGTTCTGATCTTAGTTGCAGGCAACGGAATTAAAGGGAACTAATGGACTTTGAGGTGGCAGGTCTGATCTTCCCAACTTCCAGCATTCCCAGATAAAAGACATATAGGCAACAGTGAATTTTGTTCTTTTATGTTAATGTTTTAGAACTTAAATCCTACACTTAGAGTATTTACTGTATGAATTTCAATGTGAAGTTATTCATCAAATGTACATTGAGTAGTTTGGAGCTGTACCACAATATGAAATAAGCAAAACCAAAGGGAATGGCCTTTGAACTGGTGCAAGCCCAGTTTTCATGTTCCAGAAAACAGACGTTCAAGAAATGAACTGAAAGTCCTGATGATGATGAGAAACCTCCCAAGGAAAAAAAAGATAGGGCCAGTACGCTGCAGATAAGCAGAAGACTAAACAGTTCATGTGAGATAATTAGCCTTTGCCCTCAAAAAACAAAGCCTGAATTGGAGGCCATAAGCCTGTCCTAAATATTAGGGCCCATCTCGTCACCTGTGCTCAGGACAACGTGTCAGGACCCTTCACCTTCCATGGGGGATGCAAGGGATGACTGAGTGGTGATGTCCATTCCATGCAGTTACAACAAAGCTCCTGACCGTCATTCCAGCTCTGAGAATTAAATCTTAGGGATTCCTGGGCCAAGAAAGGACAAATCATCTTGCCACACATTAATGAAATCTGCTATACTAAAACGAGGCTGGGAAAAAAAAAAAAAAAAAAAAAAAAAAAAAACAGGTTCTAAAACATAGTTAGAAAATATATTTTTTTCCCCCTATGATTGTCTTAGGGACAGCTGAACTTGATCCATGTAATAACCATTTTCTCACTTTATATTATTTATAATATTTTACACAGAGAGAAGCTGTATATCATTTGGTGTGTATTCCTTTGATAGGATACAACTGGGGAGTTTAAAGAGTTTAAGGAGTTTAACTGCTGATGAAAGCCTTATGAACAGTTTACAGTGAAAAAAAATGAAAACTTTGAGATAGAAGACTTTTTCAGAAAATGATTTAAACTAATACATTTTTTTCCTGTCTATAAATAACAATTCAAACACGATCATGGTAAGCTTTTTTTAAAACTTGTGACTTGGATTTCTGTGATAGTTCAGAAATAACATTTATTCATTAACACTGCACAGACAGAATAATTTTAGTCTTTATCCCTGGATAAATCCAGGCCATTGTTCACATCTATAATAACATGCACAGAAAAATGTCTGGCATCAGTCTGGTGGTGAGCTATATCCACACAAACCTTAAGCCCCTGACGTGAAGAATAAATAAATAAATAAAAATCTAAGCTTTAGGAATTTGTCAACTTCTCTTTATGGTTTGTAAACGACCAGCAAGGGATTTCAGGTGCCACAAGCCACATACCTCTCTGGGCATTCTTCCACGTGTCTGCCTGCAGCGTGCAATTGTGTGGCTTAATAAAAAGTCAGGGGTCACCGTTACTCAGAAAGCCAGAGGAAAGCCTGGCGTGTCGCTTCCAGGTCAGCAATCTGGCCATGTGTATCAGATGAGAGGATTTTGTCTGCATGTGTCCTGGGGTAATTAAACCCACACTGTGTGGTGGTGTCGGCGTGGCTGTTCATTTTAGGCAAAAATATTTCATTTGGAGCCTCTGTTCCCATTGCAATGTCTCCTCAGGTGAGCCCAGCATCACCAGCTGCCCTGGGGCTGATCCTGGGGGCTGAGGAGTACACAGGCACTGTGTGTGCAGGAGTTTCTTTGTTTTTCTTTTCATTTTCAGGACGTATCCAGAGTACTGGGGCAGTTAGCAGGGAATTGAGCTCTAGATAAAAAAATAAAAAATAAAGAGGAACGTATGCAGGGAGCTGTTGTCAAGGTGCCTGCATACCTCTGGCTGTGTCCCTCCTCTGTCAGCAGCTTCTGTCTCTTACCATGTAGAAGGCACAGCTGATAAATAGATTGTCATTGAGATATCCCAACTGCAAATACAAAACTGCCAAATCTTTCTGTGCTGGTAAAGACGGAAAGCAGTTGGCGCATCCTGACAAATCCATCAGCGTCAGGCAGTAATAGTGAGATCCAAAATGTTGACAGAGCTGTGTGTCCCAGGCTGACGTAGCCTGGAGCTGTAAGAGCTGTTGGGGTTGATGGGCATGGAGCTGCCCTTCTCCAACCTGTCCTGCTGTGCCTGGCTGAAGGCACTTCTCCTAATCCAAGCCCCTAAAGAGGCCTCTTAGCAGCAGAGTGGGTGACCAAAGTCATTCCAGCTGTGTGCTGGTCTGTAGGCAATCTAGTTTTTCTTTGTTATGGGTTTTTCCCAATCGAGTGCAATTAAAATTCTTGACGTGTTTCTTCCTATATTGCCTTTGCACGCCTGGAGTCATACCTGCTAAGTCAATCTCTGCCTTTCCCAGAGATGCATTGGAAGGTGGCATGGTCACCATTATGTGTAAATTTTGCTTTCTATTTTTCATTAGGGCTATAAAATAGGTGTGTGGGCTGAGTAGAGTGTTGTATTTACAAACAGAATGAAAGATGCTGGCTACACTGTAAGCAACACCTGGGGATTTTGTATTTATTTTCCTGTAAACTAGCTGGACAAATAATGAAGCACTTTGCATCAGGTTGCTGCCAAAACACCTAGGCTGCATTTTGGACTGTTTAAGCTTCATAAGTAATTACCTGTGAGATTAATGTCATGGAAGGAAACTACGAATTGTATTTTTGGCACTCAGTACTGTTTCCATGGAAAAAAGCAACACAGAAAAACTATGGAAGAAACGAAAATTTAAGATAAGAAGCCATTATAAGGAGGAAGGGGGAGATAAAATAGTTGGAGATGCCTGCTGGTGGGTTCTCCCAGTGTTGCCCTGTAGCTGTAGCACACATCAGCATTACTAATGTCCCTGGTGAACTTCCCTTGAGCTTTATTTAGAATACAAGTCTGCCTCTGTAGCCAGCAGCCGCCATACTTTGCTCTTTACAGCCCGCTGCTAACTATAAGGCTGCAAGTGCTCAGATCTGCCTAACTGATCCAAGGCTTTTCTGTACCTGCTTCAGAGCCATCCCACACCAGGAAGCTGCAGTGCTGTGCTTACTGCTGGTGTCACAGGTTTGGAAGAGGCACACTGGTGTACACTATGGCAGGGGATGAAGTTTTGCCTGGAGGATATGTTGTTAGATATACCTAGCAGCACTCAAACATAAAACCCCTACCTGTCAGGTGCTGCCTGCATTTGTGTCCCAGACACCTTTTATTTCTTGGGATTTTCATCAAAATGTCCAGGAGGTCTAACACTGACATGCCAAACCTGATCCAGCAGGGCACTGAGCTCTTGGCAGACTCTCTTCAGCATCCCAGTGCGTCCTCAGAGCTGCAGTCGGTGTGAAGCAGTCCTGCTGCCATGACTTTGTCAGCAACTTGTGAACAGCAAGCATGCTAACAGCAAAGAGCTGGATGTTTTACTTAGCAGCTACCGAGATGAATAGTCGGCACAACTCAGCTTGACAGACGTGTCGCTAGACACGCGCACTGCCTGATTCAACAAGCTCCTAGCTGTCAGATTAGGAACAAAGGTGCCACAGAGTTTTGACATAAAATGCCATCTAATATTACGCCAAGCTTCTCTTGGACCCAGACCTGGTGGTCTCTGCCCTCTCCCACCCTCACACTCAGCAGCCCTGAGCCTGGCCAGCATCCTGGGATCGGTGACACCACCCATGCAATATGTCATGTTGTTGTACTTGGCAAATTCCATGATGATTTCAGGGAGAAAATCTTATGTTCAAGGATTGACTTCCATACAAAAACTTAATTTAGGGGATAGGCTGGGATTAATTCCACCTGCTTGGGAGCCTTTAAAGACACCCAGCCTTCAAATGGCAGTGGGAAGGAGAGACAGAGGCTATGTGAAGGGAGATCTGTGCTGAGCCAGAGCTTCTCATTCCTTGCCATTTTGAGTGACTGTACAGATCCTCATCTCCAGGTCTCTGTTTTACATGCAGAAATGCTGGGGAAAGCATACAAATGCTTCAGGAACAAAGCCCATGAGAGATAAAATGGATAGTGCAAATAGACTCAAAAAGCTTTTCGGGCTGTTTTTGCCTGTTGCAGACATTAACAAGGAACAGCACGCTGCTTCGCGAGGTTAAAAACTAAATCAAACTCCACTCTGCTGCAGCGCAACAGCTCAGCCAAAGGAAAGCTGGAATACAATATCCCCCAGTCTCAATTAATCTTCTGCATATGGGTAAACCTAAGCAGAGCAGGCAGAGAGCCGACAAATTTCCGCTGGTCCCGCTTCGGCCCGGGAAGCGGGTGATGGGAGGGAGGCGCGAGCGGGAAGAGGCCTTGTTGGGTGCCTGGAGCCAACGGGGAGGCCTTGCGCAACAGGGAGCAGAGAGCTTTGTGTCCTGCTGATGCTCTTCAGCTCGGTCAGGAATGCATCTGGAAAATCCACCCGGCCAGAGTGAGAGATGGATGCCTTACGTAAATAAAACGTGCCTGGGTTTTCCATGGCGCAGCTAGTGGCTCTTAGTGGAGGCAGCTGGAGGTTTTGTGGGAGCTCGAGTGCAAGACCAAAGGGGTCCACTTCTCTTCAGCCTGGCTAGGGCTCATTAGGAGATTTTGTTTTAACAGTCTTATCCAGATGTTTAGGTCCAGCTTAACTCAACCTAGGAGCAACTGATTTTTTCTGCAAGCCATCCTGTGATGCCACAAACAGGCAAGGCAGGCAGGTTTTCTTTTAAGGACGTGAGGGCACTAGGATCTGCTCAGCAGGGCTTCACCACATATGTTTCAAAACACGGCATTTTAAAAGTTTGGAAAATGCCTATTGATTTTCTTCACGTAACGTATTTCTGCGTGCTTGTTACCAGGGTCTTGGCCAGGAGCACGGAAAATTCCACCAAGTTTTATATTCTGAGTTAGCCTGGGAATGGGCATGCAAGCTTTCACTTGCCAGGCTTGTTAAGGTCAATGGAGTCTACTCGGTCGTGTTCAAAGGCAGAAAAAACACTAGCCTTGTATATTTTGTTAAGAGGCTAAGGCATGATTTCAGACCATCTGTGTGTATAGGGACAACTGGTAACTGGAAGATTTCTTATATACATTTCTGCTTTATTGTTTAACAAAGAGCAATCTCATTACAAAAACTTAAGTAATACACGGAGCCAAGGGATATTTTTCTTCCTTCCTCCCTTCTCCCTGGAAGTTAATTGCTTTGGGTGGAAATACGACATATAATGCCCCATGTAACTAATGATTTCATTTTAAATCTGGCCTGGAAGACTCAAGTTTGGAGGGGAAGAGCTCTTGTCCTTAATTAACATTTTGCACAGGCTGAAGCCAGAGTAATCTGAACACCCACTGTCAAGTTTCAATGTAGCATCTGTGCACAGCTAAAGTCACTTCTCCCCAGAAGTTATTGCATATCACCGTTTGTGTGCGCGGATGTTTATATTTAAATGTATGTGCTCAGTTTCGTATGAATACATCCAGATTGGATTTGGGTCATTGTGTTGGACTACCTGGCAGCACAACTTCAAATATACAAAACCCAGACCCGCGGACGTTTAGCTGTCGTGTAGGTTCCATCTGGAAACGTGTTCCGAGTGTGTTTCTGGGCGTGCTGTTCCCATGGTCAGGAAAGCCAAAAACCTGAGAGGTTGGTTCTCCTTCTCACCCTGTTCCAAGACCCCAGTTGAGAGTTTAGAAATCATCTTGCCACGCCAAAGAATGATGCTGCATGTATGCATTCCTAAAATGGGCCAGCTAAGCATTGCTCCATAACTTATTTGTCTCCTTCGGAAAACAGGTTTCTGCTTGATTAATGGTACTATGTGTTTAACCTCTTTCACAGATGTGTAAAAATGACCATATGTGTATTTTGGTGCTAGGGGAAGTTTCTTTATTAAGTGGACTAAAGGATATACAGCATGGCTCACTTCTAAGGAAAGGAGAAGCAAACAAACCAACATCTGGTTCTTCTGCTTATTGCAGAGGATTTGAAAAATCTTTCCTGACTATTAAAATATCTAAAACTGGTGCATTTTTTAAATAGTTGGTCACCGTTAGCTAAAATTAGGAGAACACTTTAAGGTGTCAAAATAATGACTTGAATGTGTGTGAGGACTTGAACCAACCAAAATAGCGGAGGAAACGGAGGAGGAACAGACACGTCTGTCTGGGTCATCAAACAGAACCAAATACAGACCATTTTTCAGGGGTCTGTAATTCAGCCCCTCTTTGTTCCATCCCTGCTGGTCTTTCCTCTGTCACGGATCACCCTCCATGCAGGTTCCAAATCTGCACGTGAAACCATCTCTGGGGGAGATCCCTTCATTTCTGTGGCATTCACAGCTCAAGGTGTGGTGCTTTGCGGAGATGCTGCTCTGGGGTGCCAAAAGGGAACCCCACATTCTGCTGTTTCTTCTCTAGCCACAGCAGGAGCAGAGCAGAGGTGACTCCTGTCCTTCTGCTCTGCCCATGGCCTGGAGTAGGCCAGCAGAAAGTAGAAAGCAGATCTCAGCCCTAGGCTCAGTGCTGAGCCCACCAAGACGATGCAGCAGGGAAATTTGGTAGCAGGAGGAAATGCCTGCCAGTGTCAGAGTAGCCTGAAAAACCCATAAACTTCACAGCTGGCCTCTTGCTTGAGCAGACCCTGACTCTGGGCTGGGATCGGAGAAGGGAGCTCAAGTTTTAACCCCTCTGCCCAGCACGTTTCTGCTCCACTCACTGCCACGTGGGATGGGGGCAGTTAGCCGGTGTTTTGCCTTTGCAGCAGTGGCCACATCTGTGGCTCTGCTGCAGCTTTGCATCCCAGCTCCTGAGCAGCTCGTATTCATGGCAGATGGCTTTGGGAAAAGCGGCGTTGTGGGGCTGTATTTTGTTCTCAGCCATCTATGCGAGAGGTTACTGTGAGCGGTTCTGTGATTTATTAGAGAGAAACGGGGCTGTGTTCACCACAACAAACCCTTTCTATTGCACTTGGTTTGAATAGCAATTGAGCTTCTAATCATGTCTCCAATGGAAAGAGGACTCCTTGTGAAGTCCGTCATTTATTGCAAAGAAAGAAATTTCACATGCCTGAAACCAGATGACCTAAAAAAAAAAAAAAAAATCAAAATTCAGAATAATCATAAGAGCTTCAAGAATAAGTATTTGTCCAGCAGGAGTTCAAGGTGGCCTAGGAGAGATTTAGGGGAAGTCTCTTTGTAAAGGGAAGCAGAAGAGCTGACAGTGAAATTAAAAGGCAGCCTACTTAAGCAGTACTTACGTCACTGCAGTTCTCTCGATTTGGAGCTTGCTGGTTGCGCTGATGTGGCACTATAATTTAATCACTTTATTTTATTTTTCCCCCTTCTGGGAGGTTTCTAAAACACTCTTTTAGAAAGAAAAATAAATAATCTCTAATGTCTTTTCAGTTATTCTTCTGGGAAGACTTGTGGTGAGTTAAAAGAAAATACTCAGTGAAGCTGTGAATGGGAGACATTTCCAGGGTGGGTGTGTTTTGAGGTTTGTTTGGGTTTTCATAATACTCTACTCCTATGTCTTTTTTTTTTTTTTTTTTTTTTTTTTAATAGCTTTCAGATGCTTTTAATACAGTGGAAATTCAATTAAGAAACTCCTCCAAATTCCACAAGTTATGGGAGCTTTGTGGAGCGACGTGTTATAGGACCATCTCAGCCACTGCAGATACGCCCTGAGGACAGTTCTCTGGTCCTGCAGCCTTTACTTGGGTGAATTCACAGCAAGGAGTTCTTTTGCGGACATTTTCTTCTCCTTTTGCTTACAGATCCACATTCAAAATGGATTTGTAATCTCAAAATTGTCGTAGGCACAATTGTTTGTGGACACTGGAGTTAGGAAAGCTGAATGGGGTCAGATTGGGTCTCTCTCCTGCCCTGTGCTGAAGTGCGGTGCTGACAGCAGCAAAGAACAGAGGAAGATGCTGCAATGTGTGTGAGATGCTCTGGGACTGCAGTATCCATCGTGAGAGTGTATCCACAATTTTTTGGATGCCGCTCAGCACAGTTCATATTTCTGAGCCCATTCATCCAAAGCAATGCAAATTGCTCCAACTGCTCCCGCGCTGCTTGGAATTGCTTTTATTTTACATGCTGTGCTTTACTTCATCAGCGCAGGGCAGGCACGCTGCAGGATGGGGTTAAAAACATCTGCAGCTTGGAAACCAGCGGCGTTCCCGGGAGAAGGCGTGAAGCTTGGGCAGTGCTGACCTGTTTCCTGCTTTTGTTATTATTTCTGCTCCGTAACCGAATCTCGGCCGGAGCTGGCACGGACGGGTGTGAGCCCGGTGCAGCTGTGTCAGCAGGGCAAGGGCCGCCGCTGCCGCTCACGTCTGTGGGGCCAGCCACCCAAATCCCAGCAGAGAGTTTGCTCATTTGCAGGTCATTCCACCTAAATCGGTGGGTGCTGGCTGCCCTTGCTTGCAAGCTCCAGGGAGCAGCACAGCAAGTAGGAGAGTAGGTAGCGAGGGTCAGCTGCAGCTGTCCCCATCCAGAAGGGATGTACAGGGCTATAAACATAACTCCTTGCTGCTTATATAGCTCCCAGCACAGCCCTTTAGGAAAATCCCATAGCAAATAAGTATGGCATTTAAAACACTGGGTGGGGATGCTTTTTTTCCGCGTTGAACTCCAAAGCTGTTAATAGGCTTTGTGTTCCCAAAGAGAAAAAGCACATTACCCACACATTTCCGTACCACACAGTCTGCGTGGCATCACAAGCTCAAGTGAATAAAACGGCATGTGGGGGACGGGGAGATGTGTAGCATTTGCTCAGTGCTCACCCCTGGCACAGCCCCGTGCCTCTCCCGGGCAGCATCACCTTTCCAGGTGCATCTGCTGTGATGCCCTCTGGCTTTTTTCCTCATCTCCCCAGCTCACCAGGGCCACAAAAAGTCATCTTCACTTTCTGTTTGTTTTTTCTTCTTCCTTGTGAGACCGATGCGAGCTGGTCCTGCCGTCGGGTCAGTGTTTGATCTTTTTTCTAGCGCGGGCTGTGTGTTTTTCAAAGGGTTTTGCTGCCAGAGCTGACCACTACTAAGAGAGAGGGAAAGCAGTCAGCAAACTTCCTCGTTTACAAATGTGCTGCTTGAAAGATTTGCAGATTACATTGCTTGTTTTTCAAACCAACTCACAAGGATGTTGCCAGCAGATTTCCAGTAAACTAGACATTTAAGTCAGAGTGGCTTCTTTGAAATATTTGAACAGTGGTGTATGGAAAGTTATGGTGAAAAAAAAAACACAAGGGAGAGGAACTGCAATCTATATGCAGCTCTTCCTAGGGCAGATAAACAAACCGTCGTTCTCTTCAGCTTGTCATCTGTTATGAGGATTTTGCATTTTCCGCACAGATTACCCAGGCCTTAAAATACAGATTAGGCAGTTCAGCTGTAGTACACTAGGCAGAGAACGGGTTCTCTAGGGGATTTCTTGCTTCAAACTCTTTTGGAAATTCATGGGAGCTGTCTATAACACAATTTTCTCATAATCATTTTAAATGACTTTTAGGAACATGTGGAGAGTCTTCTGACTAGTCCTCATGAGCTACCTGCTTAGGTCACAGGTAAATCTACTGTAAATAGGTAGGGCTCCACTGACTGAAGTAGCGTGGTCCCTACCGGTGTCTAAGTGTGAAATGATTTGTTTGGATTCATGTCATCCTGATCTGTGGTACAGGGAGTTAAATGATGTTCATGCAGAAAGGTCTAAATAAGTACGTTGCTTTAAATCACAGTAAGATTGATCGTATACTTTCATGGTATTTTGTGAGATGGGGTCAGGCTCTCAGTGAACAGGACTCATTTCATCTACGACAGCATATGCCATGCTGTCCATTAGCACCTGTCAGGGGAGTCTCCTGGTTCCTCCTGCAGAAAATAAGGTGTTGAAGTATGTTTTAAGATCCTAAATATCCATGTGGATCTGTACCTGGCCATGACTGAGCACTAGCACAGGTTGCCCAAAGAGGTTGTGCAGTCTCCTCCATGGAGATCTTCAAAAGCTGCCTGGACGTGGTCCTGGGCACCCTGCTCTGGGTGGCTCTGCTTGAGCAGGGGTTGGACCAGATGACCTCCACAAGTCCTTTCACACCTCAGCTACCTTGTGATCCTGTGATTTTAATTTTGCACCTTTATATTTTGTTATACGTATTGTAAAAATGAGCATAGCTTAACGTAATTATGATATCTAGTACATAACATAGGGTTCTCTCTCCCCATCCCCAGTTCAAGAACATTATATGAATAAATAAACAAGTGTTTGATAAGACTGGTATAGTGTCAAAATATTTTTGTGTCTCACTGTGAATGTATTAGAGTTTTGCAATAGTAAAGTTAATCCTATAGGATTTACTAAAAATAAATAACATTTTTTAAAAAAATCCAGTTCTAGATCTTCTCACTGAGCAATAGTAATATCTCCTTTTATTTGTTTTGAGATTTTCTACAAGCTGTTTCGAAGTGGATGTTCCTACATCCACATTGCTGTTTCAGTAATTTTTAATGAGTAAAAGAGTTGCTGAATGTGGCCCTAGATGACTGGGTGATAAAATGGCCAGCAGTTGAACTTGGTTTTAGGACATTTTATGCTTCAAAACTGTATCAATCTTCATCTCTATTTGTTAATATGTATTATCCCACTTTGTATGTTTCTGATATTTTTTGAGCTTTTACTGGGGAAAAGGTTAAAAGAAACCAGATGGATAACTGGAGAGTTTACCACCTTGCAGCTCTGTTCTCTATCTGCATTTCTTGCTGCGCATAGAAGAACCATATTAGTTACTTCTAGTTACACTCCAGCTTTCTTTCAAATACATGCTGAAGGAGAAGTAGCAAGGACCAGGCTTATCTGGCTTGATCTATTTTGCTTCAAAAAGCATCAATATTCTCTCAGCTCCCTTGAGGCAGTCCTCTGCATTTATCTAGATTTAAGAGGGGAGTTTGGTGCTACTTTAACATAGCTATTCCTCCAGGCCACGTGCATGTCCCTGCTCAGTCCATGACCTGAGAGAGCCTTGCTTTTAAGACAAAACATGGTTATGAGCATGAGCAGCATCATGATCTCATCCGAGCTCATGCTTCCAGCCGTTTACTAGATGGCATCTCCACTGCAACTGCAGGGAGTGTGCTGGGAAGAGGCCATAGGAGAGAGCACCTGCTTTGTTCTCGTTGCTGCTCGTTGCAGGATCAACGTGGTCTGGGCTAACCAGCACTGACAGCAATTAAGAGTAATTGAGGTTGTCTTTCTAACTCAGTGATTTCCCCGTAGCTTTTAATAAGGAGAAATCAGAAGGAAAAACAAATGCTGTTGTTCCCTAAGCTCTCACGAGCCATTTCTGATTGTCTCGGGATTCAGCAACTCATTAGATGGAGAATTGGCAGTGTTCAGATTGAGTAACACCAGTTTTCTGCATGTCTCTATGATGACATTTTTGTTTACATTCTTTCAACATGTGGAATGTTAATTGTTTTTTTTTCTTTCTTTCTTTTTTTTTTTCCTTGGTACAGGGCTCTGGGGTTATTTTGAGTCTGAGCTTGTTTTCCTCCATTATGTAAGAATTCAAGATAATAGGAAGTGTGATGTGCTTTCCTCTCATGATACTGCACTTAAAGGAACTGCAGAGGCAGGGCTGGCCAAACAGGATCCTTGTCACAATAAATCACTGTCTTGGAAAACATAGCACTAATAAGATTTTTTTCATGGGGGGGTAGGGATTAGAGTATTATCTGTTTAGCGTGATGAGGACAAATAAGTACCATATAGACTACAAAGGGGAACCATGCTTGTGGTGGTGACAGCCCTGGCTGCCTCACCTGCAGCTTTTGCACTGGGCAGTCTCCTCTGGGACCGTGTCTGAAATACCAGACCTGTGAGCAGTGGCCGGTGGCTGCCAATGAAAAGAAAAAATGTCTAGAGAAATATTTCTGTTTTATCCCCCTGTCCCAAAACGTGTTGCTTTTTTTTTTTTTTTTCTTCCCATTTATTTTGGCCTAACTTCAGGACCCCAGAGCAAGGATCACAAATGGTTGGTGAGATGGGGAAAATAAGGAGCCATGTCAACTGCTTGTCCTGCTGCCCATGCAGTGGGGAGCCCCTCATGCCCCCCAGGCAGAGGATGCCCTTGTCACCCCATACCTGTAGGCGGATTTTCATATTCATGCATATCTAAGAATGTGGGTCTTCAATAGCCTCTCTTCAGAGAGCACAACCAAAATAATGAATTCTCTGCCATGTTCTCCTCTTATACACAAGACTTCTTTTACAATAAAGCCATTCCAACATTGCTTGGCATCAGTGATAAGCTGTGGTGGACTGATAAGCCTCAAAGGGGAAGATTGTTGGGAAAATTTTACTTGTAAATGCATAGGCTTTTTCAGATACAAGGAGGCAGATGCTGATAAATTCTTCTAGTTTACTACAGTTTCTCCTAGAAAATTTGCATTTTTCGCTTTCTGGACATCAAGACTTCGCAAAAAAGGCTTACAGGCTGGGTACTCCTTTAGGTACCCACCAGGTAACTCAGATATTATTTTGGAGACTCTATCCTCTCAGTCTATCTGTAAACAAAAAACATATGTATTTATCGCATCATAGAAGAAGCAAAGAGAATGAAATGCCTTAATCTCTGCTTAGCTACAACTTTGAAAATACTTTTTCAAAACACAGTTTCCATGTTTAAATAACAAACTGACATGTTCTTCCTTCTTATGCACCAGCTGCCTCGCCCAGATGTTCGTGTGCAGTACTCCTGTTGTCTGTGCAGAAGCAGTCATATTCAAGTTTGCTTTTCCAAAGCCTGATTAAACCAGGTCCATAGACCAGAGCCTTTGCCATCAAGGGCGGAATCCTTTTGTTGGCTGTGGCTGTCACCGGTGGCACTGCAAAAAGGTGTGAGGAACTTTGCACTGGCAAAACATCAAATAACTTGCCCCTTCTTTGGGCTTCTGTGACTTAGAGGATGGCCTTCATGCAAAAGGATGAAGATCCAGAATTTCACCCTGGTTGTTACAATAAACACTTTTATATGTCACCACTTTGAGGAGTGAATCTGGGAGCTTAATGAAAGACAGGATAGAAAATATATTTTTCTGTCTGTTTTCGGCATGGTTAATGGCTCATGTATTTGTGATGTGGAAGTTTCTAAGCACCAGCTACCTCTACCATTCAGGTCTCATTTTTGGGGTAACATACAACAAATGTGATTGCATTGCACACAGCTGAAATTTGTTTTGAATTCCAAGTATATTCATTTGTTTTTATATCCAAATACTTCTGTTCAAAGAGAATGCGGTGTTGGCATATTGCTCCAAAACTAGACTTTGCCAAAAACTTTGATTCTTTTGTCAAAAACTTTGATTCTTTTGTCATAGAAAAAAACTCTGTTATTTTAATGTTTTTTATTGCTGCCCTGAATAAAGACAACATAATTTGCTCCCTCTTCTCCCACCAACACGGGGCAGCTGTAGAAGGGATCATCTAAGAAGATCCCAGAATGCTTTATTTCAAAGTCTTCAATTGAACTGAAATTTCAAAATTTCTGAACTACTCAGCTATTCCACTTTATTTTGCTTTGGTATTAAATTCTGTTTCTTTGTTTCATGGGGAAAACGGATTAGATGAACTATGTCTCAGTTTTCACCAGGAGGCTGGGCTCCTCAGCCAGAGATGCATGGAGTCTCGCAGCGATTTAGTAAGAAATCCTGTCCAACTGTTTCCCTTTTTCGTCACCTCAAAATAAACACATTTCAATTCAGTAAACCAATTTTTCGGTTTTACAGAATGTTTTGATGCTTGTTCATTGTAATTGCTTTCTCCAGAAATCTAAACACGGACAGCTTATTCTAGCTTTCCTAAAAGATTTGAAAATGTTTGTAAAATTAAATCTTTTGAAGTGGAACTGCCTTATTCCATCGACACAATATTCTACTGCAAACTTCCACTGGGTTTAGTTTCCAAAAAAAGGTGTCACATTCTTCACTACGGTTTAATCAGCAGCACACTGCTCTAAAAATATTGCAGCCTGCTGCTCCATTTGTAGAAACTATACATTGCATATGTGCAGAAAAGCTGAGAAGTGGCTAAAACACTTCATGCTTGCAGTGAACAACTGTTCATTTCCTGGTGTCTAAATGATGGGCTCTTGCTTTTACTAATGGTGCTGGTTTTGGTAGTATCTGTTGCTGAGTAAACCTTATGCTAAGAACTGTGCAGGTATCAAAGTGCTTGTGGTCTCAGGAACTGGGATAGCAAATAGTGGGTAATAACCTGTGGGCCAAGGGGATGATGTGGCAGCATTGGTCAGCACAGTAGATCTGCAGGCTTCCAAGCTGGAGGCCTAAATGGAGTAGAAGTAGAGGACCAAAGGGTGCAAGTGGACACTGAGGCAGCATTTTGTGAGCATCTGTGATTCCAGAGAGCCTCCCCACTACTTGAGGGCTGAGTCCTCAAGTCTGAAGAAGTAGTAAATAAAGGAGTTTTTCTGTTCACTCTCATACAAAAACAATGGTGCCCAGTGATGTAACAAGAGGTGACGGGCACAAACTGAAACACAAGGGTCCCCATGAACATCAGGAAGCACTTCCTTGCTGTGCAAGTGGTGGAGCACTGGTACAAGCTCCCCAGAGAGGTTGTGGAGTATGCTCCTTGGAGATTTTCAAAAGACACCTGCACAGGGTCCTGGGCACCCTGCTCTGGGTGGCCCTGCTTGAGCAGGGGTTGGAGCAGGTGACCTCCAGAGGTCCCTTCCCACCTCAGTCATTCTGCAATTATGTGACACTGTTTTCCACAAACATTATTTTGAACAGCCAACTGCTTCTAGATCTGTTTGTAAACATCTAGTAAACAGAAGGTCGAAGTATTAACCAAGAAAATTCATAAAGTTTTTGTTGTTTTTTTTTTTTACCTTTTGAGGTTCTGTTTCATCTAACACATCTACATCTGTTGCTGCAAGCCAAGGAGAGTCTTTATATGTTGGTCATCTTCATCTCATACAAACTTTGTAACCTGGAACCCACACAGGGACATTTTTTTTTTTTTCTGAGAGGTTTCTGGTCACTTCTTTATATATATATATATTTATATATATATTTATTTATTATATATTTTTGGAGTGACAGTTTTTTATATCAGAATATAATGTGAGTCTGTTGTGCACAGTCAAAAATCCCTGAGAGGATATCTAGTAGAGCTCAAAGTAGTTCCTGGTTGCAGCCAAGGTATGCCTTAGAAAATAAATAACTCTAAAACTTGAAGGAGAGGACATGGGAGTGGACGATGGGGAGACGTGTAGCGTTCCCATTTCTTCTGATCAGATCAGCAACCGTTTAGCATCAAGCACTCTGGTTGTGGCTGCAAAACTGCTGAGCTTCCCACACAGATCATGGCTGCATTGGCCCTGAGCACTGTGTGCTGTAAGAGAACTTGTTGACAGCCTCCTTGCTGCAGCAGCATCACAGACAGTATTACAGCTAATTCAGCCTCTCTGGCAGGGGTGAGGCAAGTTTGAGGCTTCTGCGGTGTCCCTTTGCTTCCACATCAGTGTTTCTGAGAGCTTACTCAACTCCTTGTAAGCAAATATAAACAAACTAGTTCAAGTTGTACAAATTCCAGAGGTGGTACCAGGGCTCGCAGCTGTGGCAAAGCAGGAGCGTAACCTGTCCTGAACAGTGGGATAGTGTTTTTCCTGAAAGCCTCTCAAAGCAGAAATGGAACCTGCTGAAAACATATTTTTACTCCGATGAAAAATCAACTGTTAAGTTAGTGGATTTTCTGATATTTAACTTTTTCTGTTCGCCACCTGAGAGGATGGCAGGGGCCGCTTATTATTTCTGTAGAATATTTTCCTAACAAAGAACCAAGTTTCATGTGGTTAGACCATTTTCAGCAAAAATAAACAAACTGAATTTTATTATGAAGGAAGAGAACAGCGAGAGCTGACTCTCATGCAGTTTTTTCCAGACAAAAATCTATGGCATTCAATTATATCTTTGTTTTGGGACTGTGTAAACAGACAAAGTGCCTGCTGAACCTGATGAAAGTCTTCCCTTGGATTACTCAGGCAGTCAAATCCATCAGCTCTGCCTAGTTTTTCAGCTGAATTAGGTTGAATGGAATGGAGCCAGGTATAGCAAAGCAAGCTGGACAGATCATGCTTCTGTACAATGCATAGCTTATTGTACTGATATTCAACATTTTTTTGAAGGCTCGCAGCCCGTTCTGCTGGATGTTTGTAGGTGGATGCTGGCTGTGTTTGCCTTCTCTGAGTGACTGCCATGAAATGTTCAGCTCGCAGAGGGAGGTCAGCATTGAGGGCTCCCATGGTCCGTTATGGAGCAGTCCAGGAGCTGGCTGCAAATATTTTATGATCTGCAGCATTACAGCTGAAGTCCTCTGTGCCCTAGCTCCCAAGATGTGTAATGCAAACAGGATAAGCATTCTGTTTTTTTCTGGTGAGGACTGCAAGTCTTCCTGACCTGCTATGTTTCTCTCCAAAAGGTTTTGGACAACTCACAGGAGCTAGGGAACAGCCAGGGGGTTGAGGTATTAAGTTGTGAGGAAGCTTTTTAAGGATCAGTTTCAGGTGTGCTCATTGCTGAGGGCTAGTGAAGTATAGCTGCCTTTGGCTCAGCATGCAGCAGTAAAGGAGGGGCTGACTCCCTTGTGCATCACTCTGGGTGGTGGAGGTCTTCAGGGGACAGGAGTTCCCCTGAGCTGTCTGGGCTGCTCAAACCTTTGCACCCTGTTTTCTGCCAGCTGCAGGCTTGTGCTGGTGGGGAAGAAGCCTCCATACCTGGTGTGAGCACCCTCAGCTCACTCTGGCCTCTCCCTCCCTCTCATCTCCTCCCCAGGCTGCAGTGGGCTTTTTATGGAAACTCCTGGCTCCAGTGCTCCTCGGGTGACCCTGTGACGTCTCCCTCTGTTCTCAAAGGATAATACTGAGATGTTCAGCCCGTGGGCCAATTCGATATAAATTAAACCCCTGGTGCCTTTCCATGTGGGGGATTTGGGATTGCACCATTCCTTCTTCTATTCAGAGCACTTTTGGGGTGGTCTTCATACTTCTGAGACTCGCACAGCTGTACAAAGCGTATATCCCAGGCAGCGCTCAGCATGCAGGCCTCTTCTTCAGTCCACGGTCTCCATCTCTGGATGAAGCACCAACAGGGGGTCAGAGGACCAACCACCACCAGCTCACCCCCTCCCCGTGCCTGCAGTCATGCTCCTGGATGTGCCTCTGCGTTTGGCAACGGGAAGGGCTGGTTAGGCCTCAACCTGAGCTGGGAGGAGGCGTTTGGAAGAAATGCCAGCAAGCCATCAGATAGATGTGTCTCCTGGCAGCACTGACCTCTAGCCCTGTCAAACTGGGGAACTGGCACTTGGTCTGTCTCACCAGTCTAACTTGTCCAGCCTCAATTTTTTTTATTTTTTTATTTTTTTCCTATTGAAAACATTTCATCATGGCTAAGTGAATTAAGGAGGCATTGGTGTGAGAGAATTTTGTGTCCTGTACCGTCCATTAACTATTGCTTACACAGGACTGTGAGCTGCAGGCTTTTTCTGCTTCTCTTCCCCCCTGTCTTCACAGGCTATTTCCATGACAAGATTAAACAGCCTTCCTCAGGATGCAGGAATTAGGGTGAAGGAAACAGTCATTTGCAGGAAGGATGGAGCAGCATGGAAAGATATGTTAACCTGGGCACTGAAATAAATTCTGGACTCTTGAAAATGTTTTGCGGGGGCCATCCCAAAGCTCATGTAGTCTCAGTAATCCATGATCTCTTCCAGCTGTTAGCATGAGCACCACAGCATAATAATCACCTCAGCATGCATTACTCATTCTTCGTTTAATGGTATGTCTCTTTACTTATTAGATCATTGACAGAGGCAATAAGCCATCCGTTGAAGGAGACCTGGATGTAATTATGCATAGTTCGACTGGATCCTATTAGTGCTAAACAACAAAAGATGTTACACGTAATGCAAGTTAGTAAGCTACACGGAGGAGTATGGCATAGTCAGGAAGACAGGGACTGACGCTCAGCAGAGACTGCTGCTTGCAGCGATGCAGTCCCGATGAAATATTAGCCACAGTGCATGTTAGCAATGGGTCATTAATTTTGGCTTAAAATTCTCTCCAGGTATGAGAAAGAAACACTGAGATTACACAGGAGGAGTTGACTAATGACAAACAAAACCTTGCCTGGCTCAGGAGAGCAGGAGTCTTTCACAGTCTATACTGAGCATACGTCCAGGACGTGTGAAGACAAGAAACATTTCAGGCTGGTGCCTCTGCTTTGTCACAGGAATAGGTGTGAAATTCCTGGGGAATCCTCTGACCCTCTGAAACAAACCAGTAAGAGCCAGACAGACCGCTATCAGCCGCCCACAGCACAGACATCAGGTGGTGCAATGCAGGGACACGCAAACACGTTTGAGCATTCAGGGCCAGGGCTTCTCAATCCCTGCCGTAGGGCCTGAGCAGGCTAATTAATCCCCAGCCCTGTAAAGTACCAAGATTGTTTTCTGATTTACTTGCTTCCAATGTGCTGTTTGCACCTGGGCTCAGATCACTAGGAGATTTAAGGGACCAGTTTCAGGCTCTGGCTAGATGCTAGTCTTGCCAGTGTAATTGTGCTCAAGCACTCAGTTTTGGACAGCTTTCCTCTTAGCACTTGGAGACCCATAAATGTTTAAATGAAAAGGTTAGGGGAAAAAATCCCTCAAAAGTGAATCACTTGATTTACCACTTAATGTTCTTGGTATCAGTGCAATACTGTTGGCTGACCGTAACAGTGTTAATCCACCATAAAAATGATAAAAAGAACACAAATTTTCAGTCAATTGTGCAGGCTTTCCCTGTTGGTATAGCTGTCAAAAGAATCTTCCTGATTTTTAATAAGAAATAAAATAGCTGCAGCGTTTAGTTTGTACTTCAAGTGTTCCAACACAGTGAAATAACATAGGAGTTAGGGCCAATGGGCACAAGTGCTGAATGTAATGATGATGAAAGCAATACTAGTAGAATTAGGGAAATATCCTGGTCATTATTATTTTTGTTATTATTATTTCATCAGAGGCCATTATCCTACAATTTTTCTTTCAGAACCAGATTTCAAAACTCATGAAGAGATTTTCTTTACCCAGTCATATTTCAGGAAATATCATTCTCACAGCATATATTTACAGAGAAAGATGCTTGGTTACATCTTTCACATCAGTTTGACCTATTAAAGACATCTGAAGCAAGGAAGATGTTTACTAGCCACTCCTCCTTTTTTATTAGAAAAAAATAAATCAGTCTGTCTCCAGCACAGATCTTCTGGTTTCTCATATACCATATCATGGAAAACTGCATATTCATCAGCAAGGTGAGGAGAAATGAAGAGTTTTTATGAAAATCTTTTTTTCACCAACAGTAGGAATTCACTGCTCATCTCACAGTGATCACTGATGTTTTCAACAGGGAGGCAAGGCCCCCAAGCAGCGTTTCTTGGTTGCACCTTAAATATATTATGCAGGAGAATGTATTTTAATTACATACATAATAGCTTCTCTAGCATACATCCTTTAGGAATGCCTCCCTCTTCCCCATCTGGTATTTAATCCATAATTCAGTCCCATGTCTCAGCTGATAGCACATTCAGAGGGAGCAGATGCCAATTGTACCACTGTTCAAGACGAGTTGCATCCAGTCGGAACTGGTAGGAATCCAAGCTCAGTTGCATTGCAGGAAGGAGAGATCAGATCTCAATTTTAGATCAAGTTTGACTTTGTGATCTTTGTTATGAAGTGGTTTCATATCTGGGAGAGATCTGTAGTTTGCACAAAGTTCAGACCTTAAAATGCTATTTTTTCGAAGAGGTTTCTGCCATTCAAAATAAGCATAATGTTTTGTTACATTCAAACAAGAGCCTAATATATTTTCCCATGTACCAAGCTCTCTGATCATCTGTGGTAGCTGTGTTTGTCTCAGGTGAAGGAATTTTTCAACTGCAGGAACCGAGCATTGTCCAGTTTTCTGTTTTGGTTTTTAAATGAAACTGCAGAAGTACTGCATGTCCTGTACTGACTAAAAAAGTCATTAAAGAAATCACCTGAGAGAACTTTGCTGTTGTTTTCAGAAAATCCATGACACCATTTTCAGGTAAGACATTAAACTGGAGAAAATAAATACAAACCTCCCAAGTCCTACATTTGACAGGTATCATCCAGATTACACATCTGTGAAAAGACAGACTTTTAGACCCACAGACTTTGTCCCGGATTTGTGTGTTGTTTCACTTGTAGATGGAGACAACTGGTGGTCCACCAAGGCCCTCTGTTTTGTTTCCAAGCCATGTTGTAGTAGGCAAGTGAGCGCTTGTAGAGACTGAGTTAGGAGCAGCTCTCAGCTGGCATTAGTACTTGCTGACAGGCAGAAAATTTCATTTGCATAGGTTTTATCAACACTATTTTTACACAGAACTTTTGGTAACAATAACAGTAGCATATCTTCTTGTTTACTGCAACGCTGAGTTATTGACACACCACTTTCCCTCCTAACCATCAAGCAACGCAGGGATTTGGAGAGGTGGCTGAGTTCAGTGGAGTCAAGCAGGCTTTTTTTGAACTGCACACTTACTGTAACTATGGGAGAGACAGAAACAAAGTTTGGTAACCCATCTCGAAGACCACCAGTTTGTTCTGTACCCCAGTGTCTAGAATCACTAGAGTGTGGGTCTCAAGATCAGTGGAACAAGCCAGCTGCCAGGTGTATACTAGCAGTAGTATGGAAAAGTAGTCACTTGAGGCAGCAAGTAAAGTGCAACTCTTCTACTGCTGAGAGAATGGAAAGTAAAATCGGTCTTTAGACTGGCAAGGATGATATCCAAGCTCTTTGGCTCCCCTTTGACAAGGGTAATCCCCTTGTTTGTTAGCATGTATGACTCTCCTTGACCCTCAAGAAGTAAAAAGAAACTTTGGAGGAGTATTTCATCAGATGCTTGCTGAGCAGGCTGAGCAACATTTCTCATTTTTTGAGATCAAGATATATCTTAGCATTTCATGAATTGCTGAAAAAAATCCCTTACTGACATTCAGCCAGGGTAGCCGTAGAAAGGCAGCATGGCTTGAATGTCTGTTGTAATTCCTAAAGTCACTTTAAGTACCCTGTGCTACTGTGGGAGAAGTAACTCCTGAAACAATGCGGCTCCTTCATGGCCATGTAATCTGTGCTGCAAGATGGTTTGGTGGCTACATTTCTGCAGGACAGGACCCTACTATGGTCTGCCAAGGCATGGAGCTGCAGTTAGCTACATGGCAATCACTTCATGCAATGCCAACAGTGTGATGAAGCTCTCTGTCGTCTTCTTCAAACTGAGATGCCCAGAGCAGAGTTCCTGGTTACACAATAAAATAATAAAAATGCTAGTTTAAATTTCGAATTAGTAAAGGACTATTTTTGGCTTTCTCAGAGACAGCATCTGTAAATAATCAGGCAGAAGCCTTTCCATAAAACAACACAGAAAAACCTCAAAGAGCATTTAGATTCTGCAACATTTAAACAAGATTTTTAACCCATGGGGAAGCCAAAATCAACACAATGCTTCCTGCACATAAAAGCATGGAATTTCTTAGCAGTGTGGGGGCAATAAATGACTATCACATTTCCCTCCTTTCTAAAAACTAAATATTTTTCAATGGAAATAGTAATATCAATGGAAAAAGAAAAGAGGGCTATGAGTTATGTAAGAATTGATTTAAGGTCTGAACCCCCATACATTGCAGACTGGAGGCTAGTTAAAGAAAAACTTAAGCTGCTCAGTTTTGCTCTAATTGTCCTCCAAACTCAAGAGATCAAATATGCTAGCTGAGATCCTTCTTGTAAGCATCCAAATTCATGACCCAAGTTTCAAGTTCATTCCTGCTGCTCCCAGCCAAGTCCATCTGTAATGCAAACAAAAGAAGTGAATAATATACTCTTAATTATGTTCCCTACAAAGAGGGGGGAGCATGATGACTAACAGCTCTACATATGTATGCTCCTAGCAACCCCTGACCACAGCACTTGCCCACAGTGTGTGTGAAATCAGAAATTTGACCATAACCAAGTGCATATGGATGGGTTATTTGCTA
This sequence comes from Netta rufina, assembly GCF_964035555.1. Taxonomy (NCBI): domain Eukaryota; kingdom Metazoa; phylum Chordata; class Aves; order Anseriformes; family Anatidae; genus Netta; species Netta rufina. The sequence continues at coordinate 109,327,638 of NC_140124.1, forward strand.
AGGAAAAAAGTAAACGTTGTCCAGTGTAAAAAAATAATACTTTATGCAAGATGCTGATACCTTGATTTCCTGGCTCTTGCAGGAGGAATGCTGTTGGCTTAAGGGGCTACTGAATCAAGCTCTTGTGTGTTGAGTAGAAAATTGTTTATTTCTGTATAATTTCAGTAGACTGGCTACATTTCTGGTCATTAGGTTGACCTGACTAAAACCTATATATCTTCAAGCTGTGGATGAATCAACATGTAAATATGATTTTGGGGGGTACAACTGGTGCAGGCAAACAAAAATGATACATTTTATGATTTAATACAGCTTCGTGAGCAAGTTGTGTGGTTCCATGAACCATCCCTGGTTTGTGAACTGCTGCTAAAGAAGGGCTGAATTAAAAATTTATTTCAGCTGTGTGAAACTGAGTAAAGAAGCAAAAATCACAGCCTTGTGATTCCTGTTTACCAGTCTGGTTAGTTTTTAGCTCTAGTTCATAAGTTGTCATTTAGAGTGACTAATTGTGTAGCTTCCCACAAACAGTGGATTTGTGTCTTTTCCCAGATGAGGCGTAGTTATGAGAAGTTATATAGTACAAGAGTCAAGCTAATGGCATGGCCAAAGTGTGCCTAAATCTGTTTTTCTCTGCTAAATGATTTTGCTCATTTTGATATTCCAAGAGATGCCAAGGCAATTCCAAAAACAAACAAAAGAAAGCAGTGTTTTGCCTCATCAGCAGCTTTCAGACTTAAAAAAAAAAAAAAAAAAAAAAAAGTTGTGGCTCAGACATAGGAAAAGATCATCACAGAGATATTGAGTTACCAAAGCACATCCATTGTAATAAATCCCCAGAGCCCTCAGTAATGTGTCATGCACAGTGGGTGAGACCTGGGAGCCCAGCACAGCCATAACTCTTGGCAGAACCGTGTCTCCTGGCCATCTCCTGCTTTTTGGCTCCTCTGGGCACGTAGTGCTGGAGCACAAGGAGCTGTGCCCCTTCCCAGCTCATGGGTGGTCTCTGGACTTGACGCTGATATTTTCAAAGGGACAAAGAGCATCTAAACTGATCCACACCTTTGAAAATACTGATGGACTAGTTGGGCCTACCACATCACAAAAATGCTTTGATTAAAGCACAACATGAATGATGAGAAACTTCATCTTTTGGAGACGGAAAGGTTTTACTCTGTCGCACAATGTCGTGCCCTAAGTATTGCCTGTACATTAATTTGCTTGCTTGTTAACGCAAGTTGCGGCTTTATGCATTTCTTTTTGACTATAGCACTTAATGATTTATGGAAGATACAGCGTAATTGGAAAGCATGCTGAACAAAGGAACTAGCACAAGAGTTAACTAACAAAGTAGGGCAAGCCTTCAAGTGCAATAAGAAAATGTCACCTGTAATATGGGTGATGGAAAGGTTTTTTAACTTGTTCAACATACATGTCTTTGATATACAATTATTCCGGTTGTATAAGCCAATGAGAATAGATTTTTAGTACCAAAATTACCAAGACATAAGAAGCAGACATATTTCCCTCTAACTTGACCACAATGGTCTTACACTGCTACATTTTAATACAGGCATTCAAACTTTTTCACATTAAATGCAGAGCCTAGGCTCTGCCCAGGCACAGTTGTGCCCAGGCACAACTTTTCACAGTGCTTTTCATGAGTATGAAAAGTCGAGGTAGGAACAGAGTTGAGGAAGTCTTGTAGATAAAAAAAAAAAAAAAAAAAAAAAAAAAAAAAAAAAAAAAAAAAAAAACCACCAATATCGTACTATTCAGGTATTATGAAACATTTTTCACTCTCAACTCAATAGTTAATATGTGCAGCATGATAAACACAGAAGTAATAGTGCACAATATGGTTTTGAGTTTTTTTTTTCATATCTTACCCATTCAGGCTCTTCATACCATGCGGGTAGCAAACAGATGTATTACATTACACTACATTAAATCCTGTGGAGGCAATAGTCTTAAGTGCTGCGTCAAATATTTATAATGTGGAATTATTTTAGGACAGGAGCCAAGTGCAATATGGCATCCTTCATAGCGTCTCTCTTGTTTTTGTAAGAACCGGAAGCTTAGCTACTGCCTTACAATCATGCTTCTTCTCTGACTTCCAACATCCCTTTTCATTTGTCACCATCTGAATGTGTTTTAATTATTATCATTTACTAGCGCCTCTATTGTTTCATAAGCTTTCTCACTTAATCTGGGAAAAGCCAAGTTTTCAGGAGCTCCATCCTAGCCCTAACACTCAACTGGGTGGGCAAGACCCCGCTCTCTCGTGTCTGTAAGACACATCCCGTGCCTACAGCTACAGGTGAGGTGCTCATGTATCATCTGTGTGGTTGGGTGCAGGGTGACCCACGCCATAGCCCTGGCCACAACAGGGGTCCTAGGACACATTTGGTGCTTCTGGTGGCCCAGGGGAGATGAGTAAGGGCAAATAAGCTTGGTACATCCAGCCAGCTGTGTTACGATTGAGTCGCTCAAAAGAAGCTACATGGTGGCTTTTCAAGACTGTATTCTCTTTTGTTCATGAGACAATAATAATTTCAATAGAGTAATTTCCACCCTTAAATATACGTTATCTGCAGAGTGTTGCATTTCTAGGTGTCATCTTACTTTTCTTTTACTTTGCAAAAATTAAGATCCTAACCACAGGAGCCTATTCTGAAAACACGCAACATATCTTTAGCTATTCTCTCATTAGAAAATTGGCGTGTTAAAGGAGTTTGTTGTTAATCTATGGCCATGTGTCTTCTATTTATGAGTCTATTTAAATGCCAACATTTTGCATGCTTCTTTTCCTTCCCTTTGACTTCCAAGCTTAGCCAAATCACCTTTTTATGGAATTAATTTACATGTCAAGTTAGTCATTAGAAATTCTTTACTCAAAATTTTTGGTAATATGTTCATTCTTTACTCAAAGTTATTTCTTTCCAAATGCCTTTGTTGCACAACTAGCCATAGGACTGACTTCATAAATGAACTGTTCAATTCCATTGATCATTTTAATAATTTACCCACAAATACAGGTTCCCACCTCCCAGCTTCACAGTTTGACATTCAGCAGGTGAACTTCCCTTTGTTTTTAGATGACTTTCTGAAGACTTTGAATGTCCTTTTGTCATGCACATGATAGTTTTGGAGCATGATCTGTGCCTGCTGCCAGCCTAGCACCCCAGCTGGCCTTGGTTGGGCTCTGGCAGCTGTAGGGTGAGGGTGCACCTCAGGTAGGTCCCCCCAAAGCCCAGGTGCTCAGGATTAGATGCTGATCAGCATGGTCCCACAGATTTCACATAGAGTCTACAAGAAGCCCACAGACTAAAGCCTGTGGGGGGCAAGTGCAGCCTGCCTTACTCACACACAGTTTTCTTTGCCGTAAAGATGCAGCTTCATGTAACCTAAGTTACACAAGGCTGGTTTGTCTCCCTCTTACCTCCTCTTTGTGGTTAGAATATTTAACATATTGGCAGATGCATGAGAGCCTGTGGGTCAAAGCTGCCAGAACAAGAACATTGCTCTTCATAGTGTGCTGCCTGAGCCTGCTGGAAGGATTGGTCTTTCCCTCTGTGTGTGGCTAACGTAGCATGGAGGATGCCTGCACATTTCCACAGGGTTATAGTGTACCGCCTCAGTCTCACGAGGGGATACATAAACAGGACTCCTGGCTATCGCCTGAAGTAAGCCTTTACACTGATCAGCCGTTGCAATATATGGCATGCCGCCCCCACCACCCACCCCACAAAAATGTGATCAGATAGGGAGCATGCAGAGCTGAGCAAAGAGATATGTGGCTTTGTCTTCTACAACAAATGTTTGGCCTCTCCCAGCTTTTGTCTAAGCAGAACCAGTGCTTAAATCTGCAAAAGAGGACATGCATTCCTTTCAATGCTATCAGTCTGTTGGGCATTTTTCTCCACATTTGAGAATTTGGAGAATGTATTCAACTATGTAGTGGTGTTTTATTGATATTTGCTTGCCTTAGAGCTTATTTCCAAACTAAAATCAATACCTTCTTTATTCTAATGCTTACTGTGGTATGAAGAGGGGCAGCTATGAGCAAGTATATAGCAGGGAAAATGAGGACAGCCTCCAAGTTTCTCTCTTTGTCAGGGCCCTCTTTCAATACTTCCAATCCCAAATCCTAATGTGAAAGCACCATAATTCTTATCATGGCATCTTGACAACATTAATCCTTTTTTGCTGGCACAGGCTGTAACTCACTCTTCAACCCCTTTCTCCTGTTTGAAAATGTCTCCAAGGAAAATGGAAACCACTATCTGCTGTTACTTTAAAAAAAGCAATTGAAACATAAATATCTTGCCACAGAAGTCCAAGTCAATCTATTTTTTAGTTTCTCAAATTCAGCACAGAATTTTCTCATTTCATCAGAAAGGAACATTGTCTGAGGTTTCCAGTTCCTCTGGGTGGGCTCATGAGGCAGTGAAATGGAGGGGTGGTTTTTTACCAAACTTGGCTCAGTTTTGTGCGGCAGCTCGTAAATACAGTGATTTGCATAACCTCTCCAGCATCTGAGGGAAAGAGGCTGTCAGTCAACACTTCTGGTATGTCAGGGTCATTCTTAACAGATTCGATCTGAAAGAGCACCACCAGGGTGAACTTCATGTCTTCCCACTGATGTGACCCACATACTATCTGAGACGGGGAATGATACCTTCAGTCAAGTCAAAATGAAGATGATTACCTGATGAGACCATTCAATCTCTGAGCCTTTTATCAGTCAAATTTCCTACGTGATATTCTTGAAACTATCTAAATTTGAGGTCTCACTGAGACATAAAATACCCCGAGTGTCAGTCTGGTTTTCATTTGCACTCCTTCCAGATATGATGTAATTGAGAGCAGACCTAATACAGTTTATCTATAGCTTCCATATAACTCTTTTAGGCCTGTTTGATTCCTGGTTTCATACAGGTTCTGCAAGCATGGCAATGAAAAATAACTTCAAGAAAAGAATAGAAAGTGTACAGAGCGTATTTTGCACTGACTATTTGACTAGATGATCCTGAAAAAAATGTATATTTTTAATTCATGCTTGCCTTCAATGTAACAAGGTGATATTTTTTGCTTGTCTTCTAAGGCTTCTTTGATTTCAGGAGGATTTAATTGTTAAGGCACTTTTGAAAGTTACAGAAGGTTTGTATTGGCATCTTTAGGTGATACTGTGCTTGTAAGATGTTGTGCCTGTGTGATTTACTCTGAGGCCCAGTGGAAACTAATGGAAGGACATTGTTCGCTTCAAGCCGATGAGCTGGCTCCTGGGATGGTTTTCCTCAGCTGTACCATCATGTGTGATGTACAAGAGGACAACAAGGAAAATTTAAATTAAATTACTTTTTTTTTTTTTTTTTTAATTAAGGCAAATGGCTTTGTGAAAATGGCTACATCTGGGTCTGAATCCTTCCTTAAACCGTCCATCATTTCCTAGGACAAGTAAGAGGAGTTGCAATCCTTGACTATCTGGAAGTCTTGCTTTCACACTGTGCAGGTAGTTAAGTGCTATTCCTCTCCCCCTCTGAGCAGGCTTGGAAGAGGGAATTCTTTTAGTCAGGACTTCTGAAGGCTTATCCACTGCCCTATTAATCGCCTGTTATGGCAAACTAATCAGCTTCATTCTTCACATATTTCCTCAACATTTGCTTGGAGCTGTTCATTAGTTGTTGGTTTTTTTTTTGTTGTTTGTTTTGTTTTTGTTTTTGTTTTTGTTTTTGTTTTTCTGTTTCACTTTAGATATAAAGAGTTGTTGGATGTTCTGGTATATGGTGGTATGCCTTCCTCCTAAAGTCCACTTATTGGCTAATATTTTTCTGAAGTAAATATTTTAAAAGCAGTCAGACTCTGCATATATCTGTGATAGCTTTCCATCTTTTACATCCAAGTATGATGATAAAAATAATACCTGAGTTGTAGATTTGTACGTTGTTCTTTTGGCATTAGATGTTTCTGACCACATATTGCTTAAAGTGGTAAATGCAGCTGTTGTCTTCCTAATTTGTGGCCTCATCTCCTTTTCTCCATGTCCAGGGGAACTGTATCTTATTATCAAGGTATGAAAATTAATTGTGTGCATTGATTCTTCCTTCCAAGTAATATTTATACTGGCCTCAAGGTTCTCATTCAATTTTTCTTTGGGGGGTAGGGGGGGAGGAATTGGGGCGGAGATGACAAACTAGTCATAATTTATTTTTGTGATGCTGAATGCTACTTAGATATTTGAATTTTGTCTGGGTTCTCACTTAAAAGAGCAGAGCTATCAGCAAAACATAGCTTACTGTTGATAAACTCAGTGATAACTGTATTGTAGACTGCTACACGTTTTTCCCCAAAAGTGAAGTGCTAGTCAACTAATAGAGCTGGATGTGGGGATATTACTATGGTGTGGGAAGCATACGGTTAGTATGAGTAAAAGAACCTGGGAAGAAATATAATTTTTGAAAAGATAATTTTTGAAAATAATAATAAAATAAAAATATATTTTTTGAAATTTGACAGACTGGTGAATTCAAACCATAAAAGTGTCTTTGGAATTTTTCTAGATTTTTTTTATAGAGAGAGATATTTTTTATCTCAGGGAGATCTTAGCTGGGAGTTTTTGAACTTATTCAGGATGACAACTATAAGTACCTTCTTTTATGTAGAGAGACTAATGAACAAATGTTTTCCCACTCAGTTTCCACAAAAAGGGATTTGGATTTATTTTTACCAAAATGAAAAATCTATAAACTGTCAATGAACATAGGAATTAGCCTGTTTCAAAGTTAAAAATCAACTTTGCTCTCGTGAGCCGAGTACACGGGAGAACAGCAATGCATTCTGTTTTGATTTTCAGCCATGAGCCTTGTAGGCTCTGAGGAGCCAGAGAAATTGGAGAACATGGAGGAGCTCTTCCTTGATAAGCTGGTGGTTTACTGGGCTGACACAGTCTCTTTTGGGCATTGGAAATGCCTCAGGAATGGGTTTGGGAAAGTTAGGGAGGGTGTGCACCCTTGGGGTAGCACCATGTGGTACTGAAAGCATGAATTCATCATGATTTTATTGGAGCAAAATGGTTACCCCAAAACATTTAGCATGATTAATAAAAAACATTGTATTGGATGTAAGGAGAAGAATGTGCTTATAAAATTAAAGACAGATCCTCCTTACAGTCTATTATAATGCCTGCCTTTTGTAGACCTGACTATTAATCAACTTTAAAAAGGGACCGAAACATCATCATGCTGAACCTCATTTGAAGATTAACAGTTAAAGTAGAAGGGAATTCAGATGGAGATCCTTCTTCTTCTTCATTTTAAATAACTTATTTTGAATAAGGTCCAAATGCAAAATCAGAGTAGTTTTCTGATGCTTTTTGTCAATTGATTTTACTTCTTTTTGACAGATTCATCCCTGTGCAAATGTCAAATATGAACTCCCCGTGGAGTCTAGAGTTTGGAATAATTCAAGCTTTGTCTGAAAATCTTTTTCCAAGCACCAGTACTGCCATCCTTTGTGTATATATGAAGTGCAAGCCTTTTTGTTACATGAAAATGATTGAAAGAATTTTTTTCTTAACTGAAGACTGGTTGAGTAATGTTTAATGCATTTAATTCCAAACAGTCAGTTCCACGTGTTATTATAAAATGCTTTGCTCTGCAAAAAAAGTAATCTCTTCATTACAATTTTATAATGCCAATACATCCTTCTTTCTCATGAGTCTACTAAGAGTGCTATAAAAAGATCCACTTATACAATATGCCTGTTTCTGCATGTACAAACACATAAAACATACATGAGCATTACACAAGTCTGTGTAAGTAGTATCATATAGAGCTGCAGGTTTATCTTTTGCCACATTTATGTTGTTTAAGATGATGGTAAGTTTCCAATCATATTTTGCATATGTTACACTGAGAAACAATGAGAGCTTTCCAAAATAGTTTGGATGCCATATAATTATTTTAGCAGCTGTGGTTTCAGTTACCTTTAATTAGTTCCCCCTGCAGCTCTAAATAAAGAGAGGCTTCTGTTAAATGCAGTTACTTTCTTCTGCAGATGGCGTGGTAAAGCGTGGCTACTCATAAAAGGAGGCTACTGAACATTGCACGGAAAACCTGGGGGCTTTGATCAAATATGATTATTAATTAAGGACCAGTTCTGTGTGGATTATTCATGATTTCCAGTAATCATGATTTAATATCAGAATGGTCAGCCTAAGGTCTTATGCCAGCTGACATTGTTAAAACAGTTAGCTTAAATGCTAAAGAGCTGGTGAGACAACCCTCCACCACGTAAGCAAATGGTGTTTTGACATTGCACTGTGTTTTCCTAAATCATTTACTTGGTTCACTGACCCTGTCATTCCTAGAGAATGTGGCTCTGTCTCTATGAACACATGTTAAGCAGACGAAAAAGCCTCCTATAGAGTATTTCTTTCTCTTACATATAGGGCAAATTCTCAGATCCCACTGAGGCCAATATGGTTTTAAAATGCTTCAGATAGGAACTGTAGGACCACATTCTGTTTCCATGGGACTTAATGGTACATGCCAACTGGCATCCATAGGATCAAATGTAGGCACTACTTCCTTCCAACAAAGATTTCATACAATCCTTTCTTGTAGTGTCCTTCAGATACTTCAAGTCTGTCGACTCTATGATTCTTCAGTCATAGTTATAAACAAGACTCACATGAAACACAGTAAGGGTTGACAAAAGCACAACTTGATATTTAAGAATTATTGTTTCTCAATGTTTACTTTTCTTTTTAAGTTCTGAAGGATCAGGCCACTAAGATAAACATATCTGACTCTTATGGCTGCTGACTGACTGCACATCAGTAAAGGAGTGTCTGCCATAAACATTATCATTTCACTGAGCAACTCTAGCTAGCTTCAGCCAGGAATTCTTGGAAAGATGAACTGTCAGAATACATAAGTATTTCTATTCAAGTACTATCACTCTGCAGAGGGATGCAGATTTGGGATGGGTATGCCTGTTAGGTGTGTAGTGCTGGTCATAACTACGGCAGCTTGTGGGGGCACATCCCGAAGAAATTTCTGTATCACATTAGCAGCATTGGTGTGATTTTGCTAATAAAATTAATCACTGTCAATAGGAAACTAGTTGTTTTGATGGGTAAATTACAGCTCTAAGCGTGCTTGGATAAGTGAGAAAGCTGACCAGAACAGGTAAGAGTCCCATGAAGTCTCCGGTTTTCCCAAAGAGGCTGAATATGTTGTAGTCCCTTGGCACCAATAAAAGTGAAATGCAGAGAAAAAGGAGAATGGTACAAGAGTCATGACTTATTCCCTGAGCTTCTGCTGGGAAGGCACTGTAAAATTTAGTGCAGTAGGTCTCACTAAGTAGGAGAGCTCTGCTGGCTTCTTGCTGTCATTTCTGGATCATCTAATTAATTAAAGAATCGTTTCTGTTGCAACCACAAATGTTCCAGTTTGCACTATTACCCAGGGTCAGAACTTGCCTGACCTCCCTGGCAGAGGAAGAGAAGAGTAAGGAAATTGGAAAAAAGAGAGTAAGTAAATCTCTTCAAGGAAGCCTTGTTTCCCTCACTCCCAAACCCAGAAGAGCAGAAAAGGCTGAATTGAAAGAAAAAAGGGCTAAAACTAAGGCTGATTAAGAGAGGTCCAGCCTGAAGAAAAGGCAAAGAATGAAACAAGTAAGACAGAGAAAAATAAACTTCATTAAGAGTAAGCTTGGATGAGAGAGTCGGCTGGCAGCCAGGAGGGAGCAGCTGCAGCAGGAAGGCCCGGATCCCATTGAAACAGAAAAGAGGCCATCTCTCTGTTGGAATGAAAGGGAAACAAAAAAATAATTCACCTTTAAAGACACAAGAATGGGATTTAAGGCAAGGGGAAGGGCAGAGGGGAATGAGAACTTGTGAATGAGATGAGTTATTTTTTCGAAGAGCAGTGCAATGACTGTTAAAATCCTTCCAGAGATCTGCGTGATGGTGCAGATAAATCAGAGTGGCCAGAACGGATAAGCCACTCTGAGCAGTTTCATGTTGCATTAGGACTTTCAAATGAATGCTAAGCATCAAGCAAATTTCCTCATTTTTACCAGGGGAGATGAGGCAGATGACATACCGTACTGATGACATCATGCCTCGTTCCAGATGTGAACAAAGAGGGAAGAAAGTGTAAGATAGATATTTCACCACAAGCCAGAGCAGTCCTCAATATTGAGGGGGAACACGAGGCTGCAAATCTCAGCACATTGAGGTTCAACAAAATAGAAGACAAGAAGAAGCAGGGTGAAACCCTGGGCAATCCTGAGAGGAAATTTCAGGTTAAGGCAACAGAGAACTTGTATCTTGAGTTAAATACTTATACCTCCTTGAAAATACACCATGCATAGTCATAGAAGCATAGAATGGTTCGGGTTGGAAGGGACCATAAAGATCATCTAACTCCAATCCCCAGGCCATAGGCAGGGATGCCGCCCACTAGATCAGGTTGGCCAAGTTCCCATTTAGCCTGGCCTTGAACACCTCCAGGGATGGGGCATCCACAGCTTCTCTGGGCAACCTGTGCCAGTGCCTCACCGCCCTTAAAGTGAAGAATTTCCTCCTAATGTCTAGTCGAAATCTATCCCCTTTTAGTTTAAGACCATTCCCCCTTGTCCTGTCATTATCTACCCAAGAATGCTTCTCCATCTTTTTATAAGCCCCCTTTAAGTACTAGAAGGCTGCAATGAGGTCTCCCCGGAGCCTTCTCTTCTCTAGGCTGAACATCCTCAGCTCTCTCAGCCCGTCTTCACAGGAGTGGTGCTCCAGCCCTCTGATCATCCTTGAGGTCCTCCTCTGGATCTCCTCTAACAGCCCCACATCCCTGTTGTGCTAGGGACCCCAAACCTGGGCACAGTACTTCAGGTGGGGCCTCACAAGGGTAGAGCAGAGGAGTAAGCGAATGTCATCAAAGTTTCAACTGGCTGTCATTTAGAAAGACCTGGACAGGCTGGAGGAATGGAGGAACACGATTTTCAAAAAGTTCAACAGAGAAAAACACAAAGTCCTGCCTCTGAGAAGGAAGAGCATCTGGCAGTGAAACAAGCTGGGCCCTGGCTGGTTCAGGAGCAGGTGGGCAAAAGACGACCTGGGGCCCTGGTCATTAACAGGAGGACAAGCAGAAAATCAAAGGGAGTGACTTTCCTCTTTACTTGGCACTTGTTAGATCATATACGGACTACTGCAACCAGTTTTGAGCCCTTTGGTACAAGAAAAGAAAGTCAACTAGAGCAATTTCAGTGGAGGGCCATCAGGATGGTCAGGGGCCCTGGGAAGAGAGACAGTGGGACCAGAGCTGAGACAAGAGGGCATAAGGGGCTCCTATCAGCAGCCTCTGGTACCTGTGGGGAGATAATGGAGAAGATGAAGCTGGGCTTTCCATCGTGGTGCATGGTGGGAGAACAGGAGACAATGGACATGAGTTGAAACAAGAGACGTTCACGTGGGATATAAGCAGAAATGGTTTCACTCTGAGGACAGCCAGGCAGCAGCACAGGTTGCCCAGGGAGGCTGTGCAGTCCCCATCCATGAAGGCTTTCAAGACCCAGCTGGGCAAAGCCCTGAGCGACCTGGTCTGATCTCACAGCTGGTCCTGCTTGGAGCAGGAGGCTGGACCAGAGACCTCCTGAAGTCCCCTCTAACCACAATGATTCTGTGTTAGAATTTTGTTTTCAGAGTGATTTTTGTCCTCTAAGGTGAAAATAGAAAGGGTCTTGAAGATGGCTAAAAAAAATAGTGACAGATGATTGCTTTCATTTGGAAGTGACAAGATGGAAGTTCTACTCCCTAAGACACTCTTCTTAGTAAGGAACTAATTAAATTAGACACTAATATAGCTGTTCAGCTAAAACTTCTTGTAGAGATGAGATGAGGACTGAAAGAGTATGTTCAACAACCAGCTTCCTGAGGTGACTCTCCTTTTTGTTCTACATTCCTTCCTTCCCAGTTTATGAAGTGCACATAAAACTGAACATTTTTTGAAAAGTCCTACAATAAAAAAAAATAATAATAATAAATAAAATATAAAAAAATAGTAATTTTTAAAAAGCTTATTTAATTCTGGGGGAGGAATGGAAATAATTAATGCATCTGTTTTATTTTTCACTTCTTTTTCTTGATCTTATAACTTTTTTTTATGATGGTAGAAGTTAATTAATAATGAACTGATGTGAATCTCTTGGTAGTGTGGCTGTCATCTTTAAATAGGTGATGTCTTGTGTGCCAGATACTAAAACATCTCACAACTCTACCAGAAGTAACTGTTTCCCAGCACTGCACGAATTGTCCCAGATTTATACTGACAAACTGTGCAAAGACATTCCGGAGTTTTACAATATTGCAATGCATGTTAAAGCTCTCCTGTAAACATTAGCTTAAAGAATAACCACCATTGTGGCTATTTGAATCTTTTGCAACATTTTCCCAAACTCCCAAGTACTATTGTAAACAAACAAACAAAGCCACAGGAATGATTACAATTAAGCCGTGTAAACAGGCTGCATCCAGATCAAAACAAGGGCTAGCTAAATTCAAACAGTTATGGTTGCGTTCTTATGCAAAAGAGGTTGGTCTGTAGTCCCAAGGCCCCTATCCTTGCTTATTTATATCAGTCTTTCCATTATGTTGTTTACTGCTAGAATCTGCACTTGGATGAACTGGAGGCTAGAGGACAGCCCTGAGAGGCTGTGTCTCAGCCTTGGCTCTCCAGTGTCTGGCACATCTCTCACATAACCATGGCCTAGTGCCGACCTTCCACCTTTTAAAGCTTTCAGGGGTAATTCAGTACAATCACACCCACACTCCTGGTGGCTTCTCTGAGACGTGGTTTCTCAAGGTGAGCAATGTACATGCAGCCTGAGTTACGGATCACCCATTCCTGCTCAGTGCAATGGTGCACAACACAGCAGAGCCCAGCCCAAGCAGAGCCCCCAGCTCTGCAGGGAGGTTGGCTTGCATTTCATCCTTATCTGGCACAGGCCCAGCAAGAAGAGATGGTGGGAAGTCAAAGGGGCATTGAAAGAGCCTGAGGAGGACGTCTGTGCAGAAGGAGACACAAGGATGATCCTGGACTAAACAAAGAGCAAGAGGAGAGGAGAAGGCAGAAGCAGTGAGGGCCATCTCTAGATGAGATGGGAAGATTTGGGAATCAGTGTATGTAGCAGCATACCCAAAAGCGAGATGCTGCCTAAACTTTGTGTGGATCAACCCCTGGCTGTCCAACCTAAGCAAGCTAGCTTCTTCCAGCATCTTCCCAGCATCTCAGCTATTGCAGCTTAATGCAATGTCGAACACGAGAGATGTGAATCTGTGCAGTGTGTTGAAAGAGTTGTTGTGACGTGTTGCCTGTGGTGAGCAATTCCTAGCAAGTGGGAAGCCAGTGTGAGGCAGCTGTTGCCTCTGAGTGATCCTCAGGGGTAGATCCAAGCTTGAGTACATTGCGGTTGTTACATCTTGAAGAAAAAATAAATAAGTAGAAAGCTTTGGTTAACTACGGCAGGACGTGGGCCTGAAGAAAGGGTTGTAAAGCCTTCAGTGAAGTAAATCTTCCAATGATGCAAATACATGTACTCTGGCAACATAACCAAGAGGGTGGCGCCAATTCCAAATCATGAGCTTCTTACATGGAAGAAGAATGAGCAGTGGAAACAACCCCTTCCAGTCCACAACTTATCTTTCAGTCCTGTCTCTGGAGCTTCATTCCAGGCCAAGCTGAGCTTCAGCAAAAACTGTCAGCCCAAGCCCAAACCAGAAAGTGAGAAGCAAAGAAAACTGTATTGCACAGCTTTATTGAAGGCAGGTTTGACATACACATTTTGCCTCTGAATAACGTGGAAGCCACATAGCACTTGCTGAACAGGACCATTGGCGCTGGGATGGGCAAAATAAATTGCATACACATTTTTAATTTCTAGTTTGATTTCTTCAAAGTCTACTTTGTCAAACCACTGTGGAATGTTAACTAAACTTTTACTATCTCTTTATATGGCAGAACAGATATTTTGTATATGCTTATTGTCTCTAGTTGAAGCATTTTTTTAATCCAATCCCAGGTTTCCTTGGTTTTCTCAAGATAAAGCCAGAAATGTTAATTGTTGTCAAATGTTTTACACTACTTTGGTAATAGGAACATAAGAATTTAGGCACAGTTAGACTTAGCTTCAGTTTTGACCTATCTGTACCCAAGTGCTTTCTCTCTAAACTCTTCCAGTTCTCTATATCATGCTTTAAAGAACATAACTCTTGTGAGTGGATATATAAACATCCCCCCCACAGTGTGAAACGAGGCGGCGTGCAGAACGTGTGGTTGAAGTTGTCAGCTACAGATATTTCTCCACATGAAGAAATGGATATCTCAGTGACATTCAGCTGTTTTCAATCTGCTGAAGTATTTTTTTTTCTTTTGGGGTACTAATTCTTTTAGGTTTTTGGTTAAATTAAAAAGATGGCAGGCACCTTATAACTTCTCTGCAGAATTTATAGTGGATGTCTCTGTCTGTAGGTGGTACATCACACAGATATGCTGCAGTAAACAGCTTCAGATGAGATCTCATGTGCTTGCTGTAAGACTTGGAGTCTAGCACTGTAGGTCCCTTCTCTGTATGCCCTCTCACAGAGACATTCTCTGAAAGCTGTGAGAGCTACACCATCCCTGCCTGATGCTGTTATCTTTTTAAAACTTTCTTTAGCAAAATAGGACAAGGAGATGGTCTTGGGATTCTTGATGTTTCTGGATGAAAGAAAGAAAAAGGCTAGAGGTAGATCACTGCTAAAGGTATTCAAAGGACAGAAAAAAAAAAAAAAAAAAAAAAAAAAAAGGCTTTATCTTGACTCAAAATCATTTAAAAAAAAAAAAAAAAAGATATGGTTAGCCCTCTACAGACTTTCAAGATGGTTAGGAAAAATAATATGAAGAGATTTCCCCTCTTTGTGCAAGGACAAACTAATAGCCTTAGCCTTTTGCTCCAGAATGGCAAAAGTCTGGATTCAATGATGGGAATTTTCTTTTTGGTGTAAGGAGCAGTTACAAGTTGAATACTGGCTGTAAGACCAGACCTTTAAATGGCTTTTCTGAGTATCAAAAGTACTGAGAGCAAAGCTGCTGACCCTGCACAGTTATCACATGGCCTGAGCTAGATCTGAGGCTTTGAATGTCAGTGGAAGCTTAGCCTGGTATCAAACTTTGTGTCCCACAATGAGTAGGCTTATTCTCAGCATCCCATAGTGATATAGGTATTTGTCCTTGTGCAGAGGAATACAAGGCTCATCTGTCTATCTGAACACAAATGCCCGTGAGGGGTTTGTGTGCACAGTGTTTTGTGAGAAGCAGACTTTGGCCTCAAGAGGACATATCATCCTTTCACAGCACTAATCAATCAGCATTTATAATTTTACATATAAATGCTTTTACACAAGAACATCGGCATCTCTTCCTGGCCCCTCATTGCTTTTCATTGCAAATCACAACTGTAAAATGGCTCAGCTTTGAAGCTGGAAAGTGAAAGCCTTTTTATTCTCCTGGATAAGAGCAACCACATGAGGACCTAACTTGCTTCGATTCACGTGCAACATGCTTCATATGTCTAATTGATTTATCTTAGCTTTCCCACAAGTCCTCACACAGACATGCCTCAGTGCAGCTTGAAAGGAGGGAGTACAACCTTATGGCTGAAAAGCTGGTGGTAAGTAATTAAACCTAGCAGCAGCAAGAACCCCTGAGACAAAATCTTTGGCAGTTTTCTACACCATGTAGTGAGCTTGGGTCACCAAGGGCCTGTAAATAGCATCATAATGACTGGTTCCTCAGCAGGGATAAACATGTGCTTTGAGTTTTCTAAATGATTCAGAGGCGTGCTGTGAGATAACTACTGATAACAAGCAGATGTGAAGTTTGCTTTTCAAGACAGGGAGGCAGAGGGGGAAAGTCAAGTAGATTTTTGGCTTATGGTCCACTCAGAAAGCCTGATATTTGAACATCATTAAGGCTTTTTTTTTTTTTTTTTTTCTCCAGAAGAGCCACTCAGCTGTATCCAATGAAGGTACTGCTTCAGTTCTTGTGAGGGCTAGTGAGATAACGTAGGCAAAGCTTTCTGAGAGTCTGTACCTGAAGACAAGACTAGAACTTTATTTTGCAAGATTAGGAATTTGTATACCTTCTAAATGCATTTTACATTATGCTAGTGTCTTCCCAAAATCTTTCTCAAAACTTACGTATGCAAAATGTTTTTTATTGGATTTTTTTTGTTTGGTTTGATTTTGTTGCTTTTTTTAACATACTTAAGCACTGAAGGATGCGTTTCATCACAGCAGTCAGTGGGACGCAAAATTGTTACACCAATGTGAACAACAGATCTATGCTGGTGCACTGATGGTACTCAGCAGCATTACTTCTGTGGTGCTGTAAGCACAGGGATGGGGTCAGTGTTAATGTGGGGCTCTCAGCACTGTGTTTTGTGTTAGCAGGATAGATGTGGAAGTAGCATTCCTGTAGGATGGTGTGTTTGCAGGGTCTCAGAGGAAATCTGTTGGAGCCTCCCAAATCAAAGGCTCTTACCAACAGGTCACTTGCTGTTTCTCAGGGAGATCTGGAGTTTCACTAATAATATAAAAATGAATTAAAAGAAAGAAATTGCGTTTTGTGCATTATTAAAAAAGCTAAAGTACATGGCAATACTTTTCTCAGTTGCAAAGATCCCTGGCAAAGTGAAAGCTGGGATAAAAGCTGTTACAGGGCCCAAAAACAGAATGTGGACCATTCACTAAGAAAAGAGTCTGTTATCCACAGTGATTTTTCTGAAACATACTGAAATATTTTCAGGATAAATTTTTAAATAAGCAATTTCATGTGAATTTTTTAGGATTTCCCTTCTAAATAGAGTACCCTAATGTCTTACAATACTTAAAAAAAAGGTAGAATTTCCCTAAAATAGCAAATGAAGGGAAGAGTTTCCACTTGCCTGTTTGTGGTGGGAGGGGATTAGAAATGAAAAGCCTCCTGTGGCTCATCAGTTGCCTTATACCCATCTGTGTTGGCCTCTTCGGTTTCTGCTTTGTCCCAGATTTCCCAACAGAACTGTACTGACCTGTTGGGTATGGGTTTCCTACCGAGCAATGGCTCCCTGTGTACTGTGACATCAGTGCACTGTCACAGAGCCACAGAATGGTTTGGGTTGGAAGGGACCTGAAAGCTCACCCAGTTCCAACCCCCTGCCATGGGCAGGGACACCTCCTGCCACACCAGGTTGCCCAAAGCCCCATCCAGCCTGGCCTCAAACACCTCCAGGGACGGGGTATCCACAGTTATTTGAATGCTGAGCCCCACAGTGCCGTGGTGATGCACAATGCCTGTGCAGGGAATCGCCCCTGGTCTGAGTGTGGAAAGAGCCAACTGGGCCTTCAGGCTGGCAGCCCCCACGCAGTGGGGTTGTGGTGACACTCAAGTCCTTTGTGTCCTGCAAATCTGAATGTGACCAGTCTGACCCACACAGCTCTTCCAGCACCAGTCCCAGCACAGTTACTACAAATGAGAGGGAGGTAGCCAGGGTCACTACTGGTGCAACAGGAAAACTGAGTTTTTATAAAAATTTCCCCCAAACGCACAAAAGGGAAGAGCATGACACAATATTAATTGTTTCCTTTCCGATCTCCTTCATCCCAAAGAAGAGTCTAGCACGGCTCAGGAGGCCTCTGGGAGTCTTTTGTACGAACATCCATGTGGCATCTGAATGTTCACTGTTTGCAGTTGAGTCCATTTCCTATATGCATTGCAGCTGGTTACTAGCTGTTGTGAGATACCCTTTTCTCCATCTAGACAGTGACTCATTTTTATAATCATATAGGCTGTTGCTATTAACTATTTTCAAGAGCTTAGAGTGCTTTAAAAATGCAAAGGCTCATAACTTTACAACCAGAGGGTACCATTATGACCATGTCATCTGACCTTTTACAGAACAGAAGACAGAATAATTGCTGAATGATGCCCATAAATTTTTTTCTGGATGTAAGGCATGTCTTTTAAAAGACATCCAGTCTTAATTTTAAAACTTAATGTGACAGAGAATCCATTAAATGTCTTTTCTACTGCTTCCCCATTGTTAATCATCATCTCTGATACAAAAAAAAAAAAAAAAAAAAAAAAAAAAAAAAAAAGGCTTGTGTTTGCTAGGAAAATGTTTAACTTCTCTGCCCACTACATTAGCTTTTGTTGTGACTTTGTGTACTAGAAAGCCCCGTGTTATCAGAAAGGGTTTCATCTATGAACAACACATGAATGTCAGCTTAGCCTCATCTTTGATTAACTGTATGAAAAGAGGTTGTTCAGTCCCTCATTTTAAAGCATTTTTTTATCCTCTTTTCTCCTGTACTGTTCAAGCCATTGCTGCATTTTAGGTTTTCAATGAGTGAATGCAAAAATTACGTACATTATTCCAGAAGTGTCACCAGACACAGTTATACCAGATCTCTAAATCTTGGTTATACATCCAGCCATTGCATTTGTCCTCTCCTCAATAATGGGTTTCCTGCTGACAGGCTCTGGTGGTTACCCCCTCTGCCACCACCCTCTTGTTGAAACACTCTCTCCAACCTGACTGGGCTTTTGGTTTTTATATTTAGTTAAAAATATTTTTTTTTAAATAGCGGCCAAGTTAAATAATTTGCCCCACAGCCCAATTGCTTTGTAGATTTGTCTCATCCATATTTTTTTAAGTTTACCTCCTCTGCTGGGGTTTCCAACCCTGACCATACATTCAAGACCCACAGGCTATGCTGATCCCTTCTGAGTGTCCTTGGCAGTTGCCAGGTATTTTATGCTGTACAGACATAATTGCTCGTATCCTCACAAGTCCTGTTAGAGGTTATATTGCCATCTGAAAGGATGAATACAGATTTTGCATCAGGCTCTTTCTGGCTTAGCACCTCTTTGATGTGTCCTATTTCAACAGCCAGGTAGGCTGCCAGCTTAATACAAAAGAAAAAGGTAATGTTCAGACAACGTGTTTCTCAATGCAGTGATAACTGTCTTTTGATACACCATCAACATCTATTTCTGTCACAGACGTCTTACATGAGCTGGTTCTGTGATTTTGGTAAGGCATATGTTCCCCTGAGTCTTTGTTGAAGTGATGTTGCCATGGAAATAGGTGGATTATTTATCTCCTGCTCTTTTGGGGGCTGAGGGGGCAAGAGGGAAAGATGTTAGAGGGTTTGGGGCTTTGTTTTGTTTTGCTTACGAATTTTGTTCTGCAGTATTTCAAAGGCCCTCACTGTCAGGACTCCAGACAGAGTATCTATAACACTGCATTCACCAAGTCATTCATAATGCACATGGGGTTACACCATTCAAACTGGAACACATTCCAGGTTGACTGTAGAGCCCCTGCCCTGAATTTCTTCCAGGTTAGGCACAGGGATGTATGTGACACAAGGGAAAATTCAGAAGAAAGCCAGGCCACCGACACATGTGCAGTGCAGCCACTGGGTCTCAATGGCACCAGGGACTCCTGCAGAGGAACAGAGAGCAGGAGGTGATGGAGCGGGGCTGGGGCTCTCCTGGTGCACAAGGACCAGAAGACAGAGAGCAGACCCAACGTCTCACTGCATGTCTGCAATTTTGCAAGGGAAAGGATGAGAAGAAAGAACAGGGTTTGAGAAGAGAGACTTCAGGAGTCAGAAGATGGGTATAAATTGACCTCTGGAGCTACCAATAGGTCCATTTATGTGTTACGGAGATGGAGAATTGAAGGTGAGAAGAACAGACACATAGCAGAGGAATGCAGAAAAAGCAAAAGAGTCAGATGGAAGAAAAGGAGTTAGCAGTGCTCTGCTGGAGGAGGTCAGAAAGCAATGTAAAGAATCTGGTGTCAAGGGGATTTTAATCATTGAATCAAGAGGTGGCCAACGTGGGGTCCAAAATTTTAGTAGAAAGAATGTGGAGAAAGCATATTGTAGAAACTTCTAAAGAAATAACCTATAGGACTTAATGACAGCTTCAGCCTGAGTTAAAAATCTCAGATTTATTCACAAACCAGCAAGGAATGAGCCATTGATATGCTCCCCTTTGAAACAACATGGAAAATTAACACATTCTTGTGGATACCTATAAGGAGGGATTTCTGGCAGCTTTAATCTTGTGTTGTGCAAAGCTTTAGCTATCACAGGGAGAGCTGAAATTCCTGAACAGAGGAGAAACATCCTGCAGAGGCAGGCAGGGTACCAAAAGAAGCGGTGTGTAATATCTAGCTGTCTATGTGTTCGTACGGGGGAAATTAGCTGTGTGACAGGTACTGTCAATGGAGTGTCAGAGACCTGCAGAGCTCTCAGGATGTTTGTAAGGGAAAAGATAGGGATGTGTGAAGTAGACTGAAGTGACTATTCAGTGAATGACACCACATCAGTCACTCTGTTTTTACCTCCTCTGGCTAAAATTCAAAGTCTGGTTACAGAGGGCTAATTTATCCGAGTCCTGTTCTCATTTCTCCAGTACCTACCAAGCTGGCTAGCTAAATTAGAAGAGAGACCTGGGACTGGAGCAGCAGGAAAGCTAGGTAAGGATGGAGGGATGAAAGCTGGGATCACACTATTCCTCAGTCTCTCATAAATACTCACTTGACTGAGTGATGTGCTGTTAATTATGAAGCATTCTGAATGCAGGTCATTGCTGAAGCTGTTAAGTGAGCCTTTATATTTTTCTCATATACAACACATATAAAGGAGGAAGTACAGGAGGCATTACAATCATGCACAGTGCACAGTGACCATGTAGACAGGCTTTACTTTGCAGTAATTCTCCTAATAAAATTATTCCCTATGGCCCAGGCTAGATCTTGTGCATTTGCACAGTCCCCAGTGGTGTTGATGGAGGCACTGCCTCAACAGAGAACCAGGAAGGGCTACTGAAAGATTTGATCCTGCAAAGAGAGAAACTGATTTTGAGCATTATTTTTGTTCTGAGTCAATGGCCTTTCTTCACTTTTCAAGCCCATTTGGGCATCCCAGAAAATATCTTAAAATACACAACCAGAGCTATTGGACACGGCTTCTACAGTTTACTTCAACAAGTAATATCTAAAATACTTCAGGTGCTGTTCTATTTTTGCTTGTCCCAATTTAGATCTAGAGTTACAACTCTGGAGTCGTTCTGGATTTGTGCTGATGTAAAAGAGTTGAGAATTCAGTTCAGCAGAAACAATTTGTTCAGAAAGGCAGGAATTTCCAAGAAAACCTTTGGCTATGGCTTTGCTTGTTGTATCTCTGCAGTAGAGGGACCAGATGTTTCAAACCCTACCTGCTGGGGATCAATTTTTGTTCCTGTGCTGTTTAGGGAAGACAGTCTGTATTTAAAGTCAAAGGAGTACACAGAAAGGTACACTTAAAAATCCTCTATCAAATGTAGCAGAATACTGCAGATCTGATCAATGTAACATATTTTAGGGTTGAAAATTGACTTATGCTAAATACCTAAATTTGGGGCAAAATTTTTGTAACCAAAGTAAAGAATTTTTGGTTAGAAAAATGTTAAAATTATAGAAAAAAAAAATCTTCTCTTTTCAGTTCTGCAGTCATTGAATCATAGATTTTCCCATGAATTCATTGTTTGTACCAAGTATGTAGGTTTCTTTGTCTAGAGCTGTTGTTTCGTTCTGCCTGCTCTGCCTGAATCAGGAACTCCAGTCACTTTTAGATTGACAGAAATAAGTAAGGAAGTGGGATTAATCCATAGTCTTCAAAACAGAGACCTTGGCTATGAAGGAACTAACTAAACAGTAATAACAGACCAAATTTTAAAAGAGTGGAACCACCAGCAACTTCAGTTAACCTCCTACTCATGTATTTAATGCTAAACTGTTTCTTTGAGTGGTCCCAGTTTCATTAGGAGTTCCCAGGTAAATTTTAAATGCAGGCTGTTTCATCAGTTACTTTCCTGAACCTGGAAGTGCTTTACATTCTTGTAGCAAAAGAGCATCCATTTTTCATATTCCAAGTAGATCTGAATGGCATGTCACACTGAAGAAATGTTTGTTTTGCTAACTAGCATGTAGAGGCAGAGGAAGATACACTTGAAAAACTGCAGTAAGGTCAGAACTAGAAAACCCACTAATTTCCACTTTCTCCTCATTTTTAACAACGATGACGTTTTATGCTAGATATCCTGAAACTCTTTATTACAAAACATCTTTAAATACTCTGTTCACTTGGCAGTCATAATACTTTAATTGTGTTATCAAACAATTGCAGAGTTAGGGACAAATTCTGTAGATTTCTGAATGCCTACAACTGCAAGTGAGTTGGCACATCTGCAAGGCCATATGAATACCAGACTTGATTTACAAGGTGAATTTACAGTACAGAAAGTTACCCTAATTCATTATAATAATATTTTAGAGCTGAGTTTCAGCCTCTAATAGCTGCTAAACAAATTCAATCTGTTTAAATAAATATACAATCACCAAGAAGAGTGTTGATCAAGCAAAGTGAAAATACAAATTTTAGAAGCCATATGTTTTGTAGCATTCTGTGTCCTACAAAACTGGAGGACGGTTCATCCTCTTTCAAAAAAAAAAAAAAGATCTGAAAAGCAGGGAATGGACAGCAATCAGCATGCCAAATTTTGTGTTAAGTTTTATCTGTGAGATGGTAATGACTATGTGAGGCTCCAGGGAGCAAGTACAAAGAGAATTTGGCCTTGCTACTATAAGAAAGTGAAACAGATTAATCAGAGACT
The DNA here is from genome assembly GCF_964035555.1 of Netta rufina. Lineage (NCBI taxonomy): Eukaryota > Metazoa > Chordata > Aves > Anseriformes > Anatidae > Netta > Netta rufina. The sequence goes on from NC_140124.1 coordinate 109,350,386, forward strand.
TAGCTTGAAGATGGAGTGAGCCAATGGGAACTGGCAATGAATCCGAAGACTAAAACTTAATGAAAATTCAAGGCAATGTTTTCTACGTTGTAAGGTTGCCAGGTACTATTCAGATAACTTAAGAAGACACAGGCCCTTGGTATTTTGTTTTGCAACACATTAAGCAACCTTGTTGAAATGCCACTCTGTTAATTTAAGGCACCCTCAGTATTACAGTGGCATTTTATCAGTCAGTAGGTGTCAGACAAACTATATAATCCATTTGCCAGCAGTGGATGCTCAGCTTGCCACATTTGGATGCCTACTAGACCAAAATGGCGCAAAAAACAGCGGTACATCTACAGGATGCCGAAAAACTCAGCATGAATGTGAACTCCCCCGGCTGTGGCGAACACAGTGAATAATGGAAGTTGCAGCTTGAAGGGAGGCACTTTTCTTGACTGCGAAATGCTGATGCACTGAGTATTCGTTACACCATGAAAAGCTGACAAGAAACCTCATCAGTCTCTGTTCTCCTTGCAAGTTGAGGGAACCATCCCAACAGAAAGTTTGCAAGAAAACAGGTTTTAATGCTTACACCTGTGTGCACAGTTGCCCGGTAGCCCTAGAAATTTTCCAGTACTCAATGTATATCATTCATTCTGCCTTCTTTGGATGTAATCAAATTGTCCTGAAATGCAGCATTGACTTTTTTTGCTGTAACTAAGGGGTGCAAATACAGCAGGCACTATGTTTGGGGTAGGGACTCTAGGGACTGGCTGGATCACAGTGTTTTCTTGTGAATACCAGGTGAACTCAATCTTAAATAGTACTTCAGTAAATAGATTCTAGAAGCCTGCAGTTAGCACTTTCCAGTTTTCCAGAGGATGCTACTGTTTCCCATCCTGGTCCTAAATCTTTACTTCCCATATTGTGCCATTCAGTAGTCACTAGCATTATCAGCAACTTTTCATTGATTTGTATAGTCATGGTACATGTGGTTTAATACTATATCTTTTCACGTTGTGTATTAATTGACTGAGACATTCTTCTTCTCTCATAATTTTCCATATACTTTGAGTGCTTTTCAAGGAAGAAGTTACACATTGATAGAAAAAGCTTCCCTCCAGAATTTGGTGAGCTACTCTGAAATAGTTCTTGCAGACTGGAAGGGTCAGCTTCAGGACTTGGATTCTGTACATTTATTTTAAAAATAAATACATGAATAAAAATAAAGAAGGAAAAAGATCAGAAATGTGTCCTTTCACCACTAGCTGAGAGATACATACTTGCTTTAGTTGTTGTCCCTCTAGTTACCTGTGTGACTGAAGATCCTGCCTGAGAATGGCCAGGTCTCATGCTGAAAAGGGTGCCCAGTCTCAGGGCAAAATAACTGGGAATGTGTTAAGAAAATGGGACCAAAAATCCCTCTCCAAAGCTCTCAACATCTTCTGGTAATATCACAGGCCCATGATTCAACATAATGGACTGTCCCCAGGGAGTTTCTCCCATTGTATTAATAGCTAAAAGGCTTTTAATTAGCTTCCAGCCTTTATTCTTTTTGATTCACATTCTTTTGTTTCTTCATCAAACAGACTTACCACATGCTTTATAAGAAAAAAAAAATAAAATGCTATGGTGTTCCAGCGTACAGAGAGCTATGCTGACCCTCATCATCTGCTCTCCCCATCCAGTGCCATAAAACATCTGGGAGAGTTATCTGCTCGCTCCCCGTTTTCATTCTGGGCTAAGTTATATGCAAGGGCACGTCTCCCTTAGGGCAGTGAGACACCTTGTCAGCACCACTGATTTCCCCTAAATACATAAGCTTTCTGTGCAGCAGGCCAAAGCAAAGACACACCTATTTCCATTTGTAGGGATTAGAGCCAAAGCACTTAACTGCTCTGACCTCTTGTGTATGATAGGCCGTACAATCATATCCTGTTACTTCTGTACTAGGTCCAATGAATTGTTTTCTGGCTAAAGCATATCTTTTAAATGAGGAGACAGGCTTGATCTAAGGACATTAAAATACAGGGAATCCCCAGTGATGGTAATTTGTTCCAGTTGTAATCACCCCCACTGCCTGAATTTTTGCTTCATTTCCAACAGGCATCTTTTAACCTCCAACTTGTAACCAGGGGTTCACGTTATGCCTTCTCTTCACAGAACTGCCCTTTAGTGCCAGTGCTTCATTAAAGCACCCAGAGACTTCAGGCAAATCCTTTTTTTTTTTTTTTTCTTTAAAGTGTTTTCTTCTGAGCAGAAAAGGCATTTGGATCAATTTAGGCTTCTCACTGCAAACCCTGTTCCCCTGATAAGACTCATAGCAAGGTAAGACTTTGAGACTCCATCCTATGGATGTAGTTGTCATCCATCCTATGGATGTAGGGGTCATGGGCATCCATGGCGCGATGGCAGCCCCCTCCCATATGTGCTCCCTTGGAGTTTTCAGCTCTGGAGGCTCCTGACCTCACCAGGAGCTGCCTTTGGCCACCAACTCCAGCAGGCCTTTTCTCATGGCCTATGCACAACGTACCTGGCCCACAGCCACCAAAGCTGTCCAGGCTGCAGATGTTGTCTCCAGCGGGAGAAGCCTGGAGAGCTGCAGCGATGGGTCAGATTTTTTGGGTCCCTGTGTCAAGCTGGCCGTCCATCAGTGACGTGTTCCCCAAAGCCTGTCCAACTTCCAGCTCCTTGTAGCAGGCCAGAAAGCTGGATCTGCCCTCTTTTGTACTAACGTTGTGGTGGGAACCCTTTGTTAGTCTTCTTGTCTTCTCACCTGTCGTTATCCTTCTTGGAGCCACTGCTCTCCAAGCACACACAGCACACAAGGCTTATACTTTTTTTTCCTAACATGCTTTAGCCATGCAGACAGTCATTTTCTGTAAGTGGTCCCAGCTTATCCCGCAGTTCAGCTAGCTTGAATGGCTGCCCTGTATGGCTCATTAGTTACGTGTTAAGTTTTGTGGTCCTTTGGAAACCTTACCAAGTTTGTGTCCACAGCCGAGAGAGGCCAAAGAAGGATCTCCCACAAAGCTGGATGCTGTTTTCAGACAGTGCAAAACATTATGGATCAGCTAAGCAGTTTAGTAACTAATGAAATAATGATTAAAAATAAAGTGCTCTTCTGTCCTCTGGCTTCTGTCCATGTACAGCAAAATTCTGACCTGAGGTTGCTCATGCACCTTGGCAAAAGACCTAGAGGAAATTTCTGTAAGTGCCTTTAACTTGTGCTTAATAAAGCTCTCGATAAAACTAGGAGTGGAAGAGAGAAGAACCTGCCTAATAAATTGTACTACCCTTAAAATTTCTACAGGATTGCAGTGCCTTCACTGGGTGTATCCTCTCTTATCTTTTGACACAAGAGCTACCAGGATATTTATCAAGCAGTTTAATCTGTTATATTTGCATTGTGTGTGCAACCGTGAGCTCTAATTACACTGCATTCATCTTGTAAAACTGTAGAGACTTTACCTTTGATCTTGCCAGTAAGCAACAGTATTCACGTGGCAGGATATGAAGGAGCTGGATCCATTCATTCACCTTAATAGTTTTAAAAGTTTGTTTTCAAGCATTAAAGGAAGTCTTACTTAAGCTATTTAAAGAGGAATGCATCTTTCAAGTGAGCAAACAGGATGCTGTCTTTTCTTGTGGATCAGGCCAGTAGTGCAGAACAAGAGCAAGCAGAGTGGTAAAAACCATTATACCCTTGTGTGGCAAGGCTACATCTTCTGTGTACAAATATTGCTTCTTTGTGGAGGCTTGAGTAAGATTGTCAGAGTACAAGGAGGTGATGTGGGACACATGCTTAGCAAACAAAATACGGCTTTCATCAAATTCACGCTAATGGTTCTGCTCACACTGAAAGCTCTGCTTTTCATGATCTTGTCTGTGACGTGAGCCTCTAGCTATAGTTTATGGCTTTCAACATTTCCAGCTCTGCTTTTCAGGAGTATATAGTTCAACCATGGAAAAATTAATATTGGGCTGGAACTTGGCATACAAAGAACCAGCCAAGAAGTGAATGCTCAAAGTCAAATAAAACTGCTGAGAAACAGATATTTTTAGAAATACTTTCACTTTTAAACACGAAAATTATTTTTCAGCCTATTATTTAGAAGGCTTAGAGCAGTACAGGGACTTTTTGTCTGTGGGCTCTGAAGACACAAGGAAGAGTTAAAGTTCATCAGACTTTTCTTAAATAGGTTATAGTGCTATGTGTTGGGTTTTTTTATTCCAAAGTTTCCACTGAGTTGCCAGTCTGGCAGCTTCACCTGCTCTTCTTGGTCTATGCTTTTAGCTTGGTGTGGAAGAAAAGCCATTTTCCAGCTCCCTGGTTTGAGTGATGCACCTGCAGTGCTATAAATTGTGTGCAACTCTGTGGAAGCAAGAGAGGTTACACTTGTGTAAGTGCAACCATGATAAGAAACAAGAGTGTTTAGTGCAGTGATCTACTGAAAACATTTGACACTTGCATTGAGCAAATAAATTATAGTATCTCCCCACTTAGGTTGAAAGAGTGTGGGTCAAGGGTGCAATGTATTTCTCTGTTGGAGTTCCAAAGTGCAGCTGCAGAGTATGGCATAAATAACAGCAGATATTGACTTCTTTTGGAGTGAAAAAGCAGGATGTATTGACCCTGAAGTTAGATATTGACCCCAGATTTGCTTCAGTCTGTTTTTGCTTGAAGGAACAATAAATCTTGGAGTTTGGCAAAAAAATAAGAGTTGAAAAACAAATTCAGGCTTGACATAGTTGTGTGCAAATTTGATACCTTTCCAAGTATAGAAAGGGTCCATTTCCCTTCTATTTCCAGTGGTATATCACATCAAAATAGGGAAACTTGATTATTGCAACAATTATTTGAAGACTACAACATTTTTTAACAAGGTAAAACGTATGATTTAAAAATGCTGGAAACCAATGAGTAAGTTATAAGGCAGACATTTAGGTTTGCAGTCTATAACACTTTGGCACTAGCTTCAGGAAGAATATTTTTTCAAAATCAAAAAACGTACACATCTCATCATTCTCAGTTCACTCCGTTCCTTTTCTCCTTCTTGCCTGGACTGTTTCCTTCCAAAGAAGTAAACATTCCTTTCACTTGCCTTTGGCTTGCTTTCACAGAAGCACAGGCTAAGATTTGGGTTTTTATTTTGTTGTTGTTGTTTTCTACTTTAATGTATAAGATTATACATTTCTCAAGAACTTATATATTTGCAAATTAGCTGAGAAAAAAAAATCGGGTCTTACAAATTCAACGCTAATTAAAGCACATACAGTTGGTAGCAAAATCTGATTTCTGTATTTGTCCTTCTGAATAAGAAAAACATTTGGTTCAGTTTAAGCCTTTCTCCATAAGCCTCAATTCCCTGATTCCTCAGCAATGAGCCTGAAACGCCTGGTTAACACCTGAGGCCTCTGCCTGCAGATGTGGGAGTCACAGGAGTCCATGGCTGCTCCCCTACATGCTGCTCTGAAGCCAGAGACCCTAAAATTCCCTGGCTCCATTCAGAATATTTTGCAAATACTTAGTTTTCCATGATTTCATAAGGTCCCTAGCAAAGGATTAAAGATGTTCTTTTTAGCAAATTCAGCAAGGGGTATATGTTTCAGGAAGATTATTATTATTGCAGGCATTATTATTGCTATTATTATTGTTACTGTAGCAACACGTCTACTAGTTTGTTAGGGGGTGGTCTAACAAATTTCCCATGATACCTAAAAATGGCAGGTTGTTACAAGGCAGGCATGTACAGAACAGATTTAGTAGGTTAATGCTTCTGATGGGTTTGTCAACTTTTGTGTTTCTGTGTTTGCAGTAGAGTTTTCATCTCTTTAATGTGGTGATTGCATTGGCATTAGGAAGATGGTAGATTGGTGCTACATGGATGGGTAGTATGTTCCTTATACTCCTGGCTAACCACTTACCTTGTCTGTGACAAGTGCTCTGGATGCCATTTGGCATAGCTTTTCCTCACTTGGAATGAGCAAATTTAATTATTCTATTTTCAGTGACTGTCAAGACAGTGTAAATTTGCTTGTTTCTTTATTAGGAGGGAAAACCAGAACTGCATTTATCAGCCATGCTAATCCTGCACTACCTTTGTGCAGGAAGTTATAGTAATGTATGGAAGAATAAATTTTCCTCTCTAAATACAGAGAAGAACACTAAGCAGGGAAAAATCACAGGAACTGTGATGGTATTAGGTGGAAACACCCCATTTATCAGGGCTGTTGCTCCTTACATTGCACAGCCATTGCACATTGGCTCAACTGTGAAAAATGTTCTGATCACATCAGGAATTCACTCTTAGTCTGCTTTTTATCCAGGAAATTGGATGCTGGTGAAATTGAATGAGCCGGGACATGGGGAGAGCTCAGGAGCTGGAGACAGTGCAGGGCATGGAGAAGAGAGGAGAGGGGAAAGAAAGGGGGAAGTGAATGAGAAAACTGTAAGGTGGTAGCTGAAATGGGTCACAGTCCTTTCTTTTAGCCCAGAAATCTAGCTTTATGGAGAAAAACACATCTTTGGAAAATATAAGATTCAGGAAAAGGATATAGAGACTGAGGTTGGTTGGGGGAGGTTGGTTAGGTTGAAGATGGAAACAGGGTTTTTTTTGACTCTACTATCAAGACCACAATATTTCTGAAGAAAAAGCCATACCTTAGGTGGCTTTAGAAGAACAGTAAGGTGAAAAATAAGTCCTACCCCTGTCAGCCCCTTGCCTTTGGAGGTGATATAACACTGTGTTCTCGATTCAGATGAGAGGAGTAAGGCAGCACCATTCCAGAGGAACACTGTGCCTGGATATATTCTCACTCCTGTAATTGAACATGTAGCCTTAGGAGATGAGGTATGAATTTACAGTCAGTGGATTTGTGACCTCAAGCTGTGTTCATTGCAGTGCCTGCGTTCTTCTCCACTCAGGTACTTCAGCCATGCAGTCTTGATATTTTCATGGAAAAGGTCAGTCAGAAGTGGCAATTCACATTCACAGCCATAATTAAATAAACCAGTAGAGCATGCCTCCATAAATGTGCTGTTTTCTGCACCCGCATTCCTCTATGAGGTCCTACTGTGTTCTTCCTCATGACCCTCTCTGTCTTTGGGACCCAAATTCAGTTGCTTGGTCATGTTCCACTCAGGAGCCTGTTTCACTGTCAAGCACCCAGCACCGGTAGGAACAACTTCACCTCATTTTTTACACACATAAGTCTTCCAAATAATGTCCTCAGACACACTTTTTAGTTGGAAAGAGGCAATTCCTGTACTAGAGGATGCTTCTTAATGAAGGCAAAAGAAGCCTTGCCACTAGGTCCAGTGAAGGCTGGATAAAGGCCTGCATTTCAGCTTGAGACATTTGATTAACTTTTTTCAGTCCTGTTCATGTCAGTTGTTCATCACAAAATTCCAGTTGGAACATGTAACAACATGTAAATTTGTAGATAAAGATATATCTGCAATTTAGTGCTAACTAATTACAGTCTTTATAACTTTTTCAAACTTTTGCTTTTCTGCGTGAAGTTGGATATACTTGATCATAGCCTGCAGGCAATTATTTTTTTCCTCCTGAAAGCCTCATCAAAAGCAGCTCTGTATTTTCCATAACGGAAAAAGAGAAATACATTTTTATGACATCAAGTATCGTTGAAAGTCTATTTTGTTCTGCTCCAGCAGGTAGTGGAGAAGAGAAAAAAGCTTGATGAATGAGAAGGGCATCCAGCATGCTTCTTCCTGCCTAGTGAAAATTGGTTTAGATTCATATGTGTTGCAGGAGTTTAAAAGCACTTTACAGAGACACATGGGATTTTATAATACGCTTGAATGAACGACCTGCCGCGACGGCATTAGAAGTGCACATGTGCACATGCACACGCTCGTAGAAACTTTCACAGAACAGATGGGCTCCAAGTATTCCCATTTGACTTGTGCAGGCACATAAAAAAGTTTAATTTCTGTAGATAGCTGGAATAGTGTGTGTGGCAGCATCAGTGAATACAGAGCTGTTGCCTCGTCACCTATGACTGGAGTGTTCATTTGGAGAAGGCAAGCTTTTCTTTGGACTGTAAAACAGTGATCTGACCTATCACTCCTCAGCATTGTCCTCAAAATGATGATAAAATTTGCAGAAGAAGTTAGTAAAACCAACAGTGGGAGCTTCCTGCAGAGAATGTGTTTTGCACCTGTGCCCTGGCTGACTTCACCACAAACTGACAAGCCACATTTGCAGCCCCAACTGAGATCGTGTTGCCCTCTTAAAGAAATGTATCTTAACATCCAGAAATCACAGAGTTGTTATTTTTTTCTACCTACCAGTTAATGTAACATCATTACTACAGTTCCTACACCTAAATGTTGTGTTATAAAAATATAGAATATTAGGGAAAATAGATACTTAGAGTCAGTTACCTTGTTTCCTTCTTTCAGTCTAATGTAATTTGAATTAAGGCTAAAAACTATGTACATTAATCATCAAATTATACCACGTTAATTAAGAGCTAAGTTTAATAAGGAAGCTTGCTTAGTTAAGAACAGAGGGCCCAGATGTAGACAGAAATGGCATTACTTTGCCATCTGGCTAAATGCTGTAACTCTGAAGGACACATCCCTTCTGTGATTTTGCTAAGGCTTTGTTCAATCTAGTTTTAATTAACTCATTGGATGGAATATCCTCAGATTGTCTTAGGAGACTATTGAACAAGCCAAAGATCTGGCTTCGATCTCCCTATAGCTCTGGCTGTATATCTTTTTGCGAGTCAATCTAAAACTCTCTTGTTTGGGCTACAGCTTGAGAAGGGCTTTTTGCTGTGATGTATTGTGGCTGTCTTCCTGTCATTGAACAGGTCTTTAATTCACACATGATTTTTATCTTCTTTTAACTGTGATATTTTTTCTATAATTTTCTGAAAAGCTTAATTAGATTTTTGGGGTTAGATCCAGAGGCATGCACTGAGTGATCTCCTGCTTGATTTTCATTAACCGAGGGCAGACACATCTCTCTTGTTCCAGACAGTTATTTAAAAATAAAATCACTTACTGTTTTTTGTTCTGGTTTGAGTTAAGCTCTAGATGTGTCTTTAAATCTAATAGTCTATGGGATGTTGGACTCTTTGGTAGTGTGATATCTTTACCACATTGCTATGGCTGGACCTTAAACTACTGCAAATCTATGATTGTTCTTAAACTCTACCACACTAGTTCTTTAGTTCTGCTCATAATATTTGCATAACATACAGTTCAGATATTCAGCAGTCTTTGTTCACTCTGTGTTGTGGTTGGGCTTTTTGTATCCTTTCAATTAAGATATTTGGTGTTTAATCACAGTAGGACATTGTTTAGTAATGGTATATAATTAAATGGTGATGGTTGTTGAAGTGTATAATTAGGATTTTTGACAATTCATTGTGAATCTCTGGTCTGCTGTGAAGAGGAACAAAGCCAGAGAGAAATGCTGGCTGGGTTATATAAATAAGTGGGAGATGATGGTCAGGCTGAAAATGAGGGTTCTCCCCTCCTGTAATGAAAGGCTTTGTGTACATTACATAGAATAAAGTATTTCTTAGGCTGAAAGCTTTCCAGAGATAACAGTGTTGGCCCTCTGAGACTCTTTATTATGTCAGATGTGGGATTATGGATTTACGGGAAGTGGCTGCTACCTCTAACAGACTTGGTCTCATGGAGGAGACTTTGTCTCTCCTGCCTGCAGAATTTCAGGCTGCAACCTGCACATCATCACAGCTGGGGGCTTTCCAAGTCCTCCAAGAGAAGAAAACCCCTCTCCACTGAAATACCCCAGGCTTTTTGGGCAAGCTGCCCTCTCATGTCTGCCTCCAGTTTCAGGGGACAAGGGACATGGATGGTGAGCTCTGCTGGCCCCAGCCCAAGCATTGTGCCCACAGTGGTGACGATGGCTCTTTGAGGGCAAGATTATGAAAAAGCCCTGTCAATGGTGGATTCTTTTATTGTCTTCTGGCCTTCAGCCTTATGGAAAGACTTCTTTTCTTTTCTTTTTTTTTTTTTTTTTTTTTTAAGAGTCTGAGAACATGCTGTTCTAAAATGCAATCTGAAAGCCTCTCATCACTATATAGCTGCAAGAAAGGGATATTCAGGTGAAAAAGAAAATACCCCAGTGTGAAGCTCATGATAAAATCAGAGGAACCAACATGACTGTCCCCAGGAGGAATTGCACAGTTCTTTCAAGAAATGAACCCCCGTTCACAGAGCAGGCTTTGGAGGTGTGCTTTTTTCCCTCCAGAGGTTATTCATGCAATCAGGTTGTGTGAGACCCTGTAGAAACCTGTAAGGACAGAGTGGTTTGGGTTTGGTCTGTTGATTTATTAATTTAAGAAGAAAGAGGCACTGTGTCTTGCAGTGTTTACTTGAAATATCAAGTGGCTGTTTCAGCCACGGCCTTGCTGCCATATTTCATGATTTTCCACCTGGCACAGGAAAGCTGGCACAAGTGAAGTGAGTACATACCCACTGCTTAGGTTTCAAGTTTAGCTGCTTTAAGTGCTTCCTAGTAAATAACCACAAACCTTTCCAAAATAAACAAAGCTTTCTTTTATCCCTATTTGATTAGAAAAACAGAAGCGAAACTACTGAATTCCAGAACAAATGACAGCATGTTTGTGCTTAGTATTTTTACCAATAGCACAGTAAAAATCTGAGCATGAAGTCAAGCAGGTCGTTCCCATTCACCTAGCCATAAGCCAGCATCGCACCCCCTGGGCTAGCAGGACCACTGTGATCATGAAGACTGTAGATGTGGGAGGAAGGCTGGCACCCATGGGCCCCTCAGGGTCTAGCAGAAAGGAAATTGTGGCAAGAGACTGAGCAAGGAGTGAAGCAGAGGGTAGCAGCTGGGACAATTTGGTAAACTCACTACTCTTCTATTAGGTCTAACAAACTGAGAGTCTTGGTTTTGCTGGCTGATAGCTCTCTTCAGCAAAGCCCCAGAGATGGGTTTGTAACTTAAGGACTCCTGCAGACCTGTCCTGCAATAACCACAAAGTTTGCTCATTCACCCACACGTAGCCCTAGGATGGGGTTGTCAGGAAGCATTTAGGTCACAGAGAGGGGCAGTGGCACCATGCGGTCAAGGGGCAGCTGCTCAGAGAATCCTCAGTCCATGCTGTGCTTACCAGGGCAGCAGCCTCATGCTAAACTCTCCCCATCCCATAACCTGGTGTTGCATGGCCTTACATATGGGGTTGGATCATCAGTAAGGGGGAAAAAGAGTGTTTATTTGCCTTTAGCTCAAGTTACAGCCTTTATAGTGCAAGGACATACTCCAAACTAAGGGAAGGAGATTTTTACTCAGGTAAAAAAAAAGGGAGGGGGGGAGGGGAATGGGGGAGAAGGAAAGAAAAAAAAAAAAGAAGTATGAACCAGTCTGAGCTTTTGCCATTTATAACCATTATAAAGAATGATTGCTTTCTGAGGTAAGTTAGTCATATGGAGCCATCAAATCATCCGTTTTGCTGACTGCAGCTAAACCATTCATGGAGGATCACAGGAATTGTTTCCATGAAGAGTAGGTTAATAACCTGTAAAACCACACAGAAAAGAAGACAAAAACTTCAGTTTGAGTTTTGTGGCTGGCTGGATCCAGTAATCTCAAAGCTACATGAGGTTTATTGTTGGCAAAGATGTATCTGCTTTTCATTTGAGTGTGCTAAAGTAGTATGCTGAGTTTGTGTCTGTACAAAAGCTTATTTCTAAAAAACATATACATACACAAATATGTATATATGTGAACATAAGAATGTGTAAGTATATATACTTATGTAATATATATATGTGTATGTATGTGTTCATTCACATGACAGAATTTTAAAATCCTCTCAGTCCTGTAAGACAGGTTTCCTTTCCTAATGCCTAATCATGTTTATTTGTATAAACAACAACAACAAAAACTGCTTTTGCACTTAGGTATGTGAATTTAAACACTTACAGTTTTTAAAGGGTTTTAGTTATCTAAACCTAGAGATAGATTCTTCCTGGGATCATCTACTTTTACTAGTGAGTTCAGCACCCACTGGGAGCTTGTTAAGTGCCTCTCAGTATTTGGTTCCTACCTACATGTTGCATGTACTCAATAGTTTATTCAGGCCCCTTTAAATATAGCTGTTAGATCTACTGCTCATCAGTTTTGAGAACATTATGCTGGAGAAATTTATCATCTGAAGGCTGCAAACCAGGCTTGAAGTCTTCCTTCCGAACTGCAATGGATGTTATCTCTTCACAATGAATCACACTGGGGAAAACCCCTCCTAACTAATGTACGTATTTTCGTTTCCTGTGCTGTATTTCTTCAATCATCTTATCAGCACATTTTTTGTCAGGATTGCAAAGGGAACCTTGCATCTTTGTCAAAACTAATCTGCTAGCAGAAATATTATGGGGCCACCTAAGATCCTGCAGCAAGAGCCAAGAAAAGAACACAGAGGAAAAGACTTCTAAAAGAATTATTCAGCAAGAAAATGTGTGTGCATAATCATCCTCAAGTGTTCAGAGCTGTGCTCCTGAAGCGCAATATAGTTGAGGAGTTAGGTATTTTATAAGGTATCTGCTGCATGTCAAAGAGCAAAGATATTTGGTCTGCCATTAAAAAACACAGAACAACAATGAAAAAAAATAAAAGCAAACAAACAAAAAGCTCCTCCCCCAGCAAAATCTCTGCTTATCTGGAGCCCAAAAGGCATCTGCAGATGTATACCCCCTGCGTGAGAACAAAGTCTTCAGTCACTGGAATGCAATGCTATAAAAACAAATACTACAAAGCCTGGTAACAGGGGGATGTCTCACTTGCATATTTTTTTGTGACCATCTTGGTTTGCAGAGAAGGGGGTCCCCAAAGCATGTGAGCCAGCAGGATCTCTTTGTACTGGGTCGCTGTCTGTTTGGCCAGATGTCTTCCCAACAGTGAGATAGAAAAACCAGAGATCTTATTAAAATAAGTCAGGGAAGGGAATGGAAAAAAGCATGTGTCCAGCGAAACAAGGCACATCATGTCCCATCTGATATTTATTAAACGTTGATCAAATCAGCAGTGAGAAATGCACATCGTGCGGAAGTGACCTTGGCTCCCTGGGTTTTGAAGTTAGTGACAAATGTCTGGGAGCAGACCAGCATTAAAACCATGTGTACAGGACATAGAGAGGAGTATGCTGGGCTAGAAGCAATGACAAGAAACCAAGAAGAGCAGACTGGAGCCGAGAACCCAGTTTTGGAGGTTTTATGTATGTTCTAGCAATGGAATGGGCATGCATAATCTCCCTGTACATTTACTATATGGCTTTCTGTATGAGCTGTTACACATCTCCTGGAAGAACACAACATTATGTGTGAGCCATGAAAACAAGCAGTCAAGTGGGTAAAAGTGCAATTGATTCCGGTGGAAGTTTTGTCAAATTAAAGCCCAAGAGTGGCTTGCTTCAAGACTTGGCTCTGAGCTGTTGTGATAAACCTGTAGGCTTTTATGCCAACCTGCTGGCTGTTGTGTAATCACAGTGAACATTTCAAACCACCTCCTATCTGTTCTTGCATAATGTTTTGGCTATCGTGTCTTTTCAGAGCAGCCCTTCAATAAATAAATGAGTGTCCTGAGAGTGTGGACTAAATGTTTCTCCTGAACCAGAACAATGTTATTTGGGATTGGTCCTAAAACAGGGAACAGGGAAAAACAATAGGGCAAGATGAAGCCAGGTTCCTTGCTTGGGGAGGCTATAGAGCCCTGATTACATTATAGTTCATCCCTATACTGAGAAGGTTGCACTCCTGGCTTTTACCTTTACTCATAGTCTCTTTTGTTTAACTGCACAAAAAGACATCAGAAAGAGTCTTCCAAAACTTTTCTTCAAGGTACCTCTATCTTCAGTAATTTTTAAATGTTTAGTAAGCTACAGAAGCAACTGGGATTAGCAGCAGAGGTCTATGCATTTGCAATAAAGAATACCTGTGATGGCTCTAGATGCCTTTACTGTGTCCATCTCTAGTGAAGGGAAAACAACAGAGCCTGTCAGAGCTCCCTGGCTTTTCACTGCAGCCCTGGACCTGGGGCACATTAGATGAGGGTTGGGGGGTTTGCTGACAGTCAAACACAGTTTTAAGCTGACAGGCAGAAAGCACCAGCAGGCACTGCTATACGCTGTTCCAGCCCCGGTTAGTTAATGGAATTGCTCTAGCCTGTGCTATCGCTTTAGTACACGGTGTTTATGTTATTAATACCAACAGCGCCAGATTGCTAAGGGATGGAAAGATCTGGCTTTTGTTGGGGTGCTGTTCCTCCGTCTGTTTGAAATACACTGAAAGTAAAAGTTCCAAAAAGCCAAAGTGCTCTTTTATTGAACCAGCGATAGAGAGGACTGAGACGAGTGAAACGAGATCTTTATGGTGCACTGGAGCATGCACGATACTAGGTGTAGGACTGCGATATATCCAATGACATCAGCACTGCTTCAGCTCCTTACACTACCCAGGAAGTTGGAGTACAGTGACAGAAAGCAGGTCAAGTCATAAAATGAGTAATCTTAATATGAGACTGCCATCAAGTGAAACTTTTCTACGTGTAGTCGCTGTCAAACGTTTTGTTTTGATTTCTGCCTCTCTCTGGGCTTTGTACCTCTGCAGTCTATCAGTCTTCCCGGTTATGGATTTGATCCTGCTTCCATTAACATGGAAATAATGAGGATCAAGCTTTCTGTTATCTGTACAGCTTAGAAGGTGAGTCTGATGTGCTTTGTGCTGCAGGCTTCCAGTGTTTTTTGACATGTGGGATGTTCAAAGACTTAAAGTTTGGGAATATGAATTTTAAACCCTTCAGAGGAGGAACCTTGCATTCAGCACACAGTACACAGCCCTCAATGAGCCCATCAGTACCATCTAACAGCAAAATGGTGCTCCTTTACTTTGTTTACTGCAAAACTTTAGAAAATTGTTCTTTCCTTCTTCGGCTTTTTCAGCAAGCAGAGCTTCCCCACTTGCAAACTCCTTGAGACTATCAACTGGACAAAGAAAACCACCTCACACACCAGAACCCATAAGCAAACTTGACTATCAAATTATGGACTCCTCACTTTTCTTTTTCAGGAGTTACCAGTCTTCCAAGTCCAATCACTGATAAATGGGCTCTCCAACTGCCCATGTGGGCACCAGCTCCTCTCCTTCTCAGCCTCACAGGGAGGAGTGAAGCTTTTCCCCTCCAGTTCATCTTCTGTGGCTTTGTCTTACTTTTCCCTACCATTCCTGACAGAACCAGTTGTTCCCAACTGGCCTTATGCCGAAACCTCAAGTAACCCAAATCTATGACATCGCATTCATCACATGGCAGAAGAACGTGTCGTCACAGCTGAAAGGTTTAGGAAACATGAGATAATGTAACGTGGAAAGCAGGCTGACCTGTGAGAGAGGCATTTCTGCCTTGTCCATGGCTTGTATATGCGCAAAGGGAATTGAGAAAAATGCGTAGTCAAATAAACTGTGTGCAAATCCTCCTCCTGAGTTGCTCCAGTTTGTTCATCCCTCCTTCATGTACCGTAGGCCCAAGGAAGTCAGTAGACATTATTATTTGAGAGAAATACAGTTGACTTAACATGCTGTGTTGGTCACCAGTCCTCAGTGACCCCAGGGGAAGAGGCCTGTGCTTTTTTCTTAAGAAACACAAAATAAAAACAGCTCTGCAGAGGGGCATCAGCTGGAAAAAGTAAAATCAGCTGTGGGCCAGGCCTCAGGGGAAATGTAAGTTACTCATAAAAAGCTACAGAGCAAGTCTTGATTAGTTAAGTAATCTGGTACACAGAATTTATTAGAACTTAAAGCTTTCCTGTGGGACTCCCCTAATAGTTCACAAATAGAGTAAAATATCAAAGAGATGCATATTTTGACAGACACAGAGACCTGCGTTTATCCTGGCCTATTAATGCATGTCATAAGGAGGAATAAATCCAGCCCTTTCATTTCAGTGCATTTTGCATGTTTCAACACATTCATGTTTCTCCCAAATTTCTTGGTAACTTAATGCCTCCAAAACTCTCAACCTGTTCCTGAGGAATACATTAAGAAAAGAGGAGTAATAGCTCCATGATATACTTAAAAATATCAAAACATTCTGCAAAAAAAGCTCGAATTTAGAATAGTGAGGGTTTGTTTTCTGTCATTGGTTTGAGGCCCTTTTTCTTAATCATGTCTACAAGGGAAAATTCACCAGCATTTTTCTGCTGGTATGGATCTGCCACTAGCTTTACCAGCGTAACAGCCCTTGTTCTCTTTGGAAATAGCGCTCTCCAAAAATAAAAATAAAAGTAAAAATAAAAATATAAAATTAAAAATAAAAGTAAAAATAAAGGCATTAGTGGTAATGGTTGCAAGGCAGGGCCTGTACCCCTATCATACTTCCAAAATGCTATTTTATTTCTGTGTTTTCCTTCTGCCAGAGCATCTACTGTCTCATGTTGCTTCTGCCGGTTGACAGAATGCTGAGAAAAAGCTGCTGTGGTGTGATGTCTGACAGAGGATATGCTAATAAACATCTGACTTCCAAAGCTCATCACAGTCTTGTTAGCAGAGTTGAAAAATAGTCTGGTCTCCCAGGAAAGCTCCAGTTTTTCCAGCAAAGAACCTACTTCTTTTCCACAGCCTAAAACCCAAAGTGACTGTATCACAGAGCTGATGCTTTAACCACTGTGGAGGTTATCCTGGAAGGATAGGCAGAAAGACACCCACTTATCATCTGCTTGTATAAGTATTTTGTTTGTTAGAACACAGAGGAAAGGAAAAGGGAAGATAAAACCAGCAAAGTGTCCTTTTCCCTTGTTTTAAAATTCTTTAAATCTTCTTTTGCAGGTATTCAGGAGGGGACTCAATGTACCAAGTGTAAAAATAACTGGGCACTGAAGTTTTCCATCATCTTATTATATATTTTATGTGCCCTGTTAACAATTACAGTAGCCATTCTGGGATATAAAGGTATGTATGAATTGAGTGCAACACTTCTCTTTCAGTCAAACATCCAAGAGCATTTCCATGTACCTGATAAGCAATTTATCACATTCTCACCTTGAACATTCACCTTTGGCAATGTGGTTTGTTGTACACACATGGCAACAAACCTCAGCCTTATATTTTCATTTTCAAACAATTGTGAAGTTTTCAAATTAGATTAGAAATTTGAAAAGAAGAAAAAGGTTAGAACAAATTGATCGTCCTTCCACCATGAAGGAGTAGCTGGAAGACTCAAAGCTCTGCAGTATTTGCTATGCCTTAATTTCATTGAGCCCTTTTACATGTATCAGCACCTTTCCAGAGCAAATGTCCAGAGCCAGGAATAGTCTTATTAAGATAATTATAATATTTATCACAGCAATAAAGTGTAGGATCAATATTACTTTGAAAAATCTGGAAGAAGGATTGAAGCGAGATGCCAATTTATTGAGTTGCCTACAATTATTTTTATGAACAAAGATGCTTAGAAGCTTTTGACAGTAATTTCAAAGATTCCGACAGTTTGGCAACCCAGTAATGAAGGAAAGTTCATATTTACAAGTCCACAGTAAGGTACATTGGAAAGCACAGCTTAAACTTCCCATACCTAAAGGGGACTAGTGAATTGTAGCAACGTAGACATTCTTATGAATGAATCAATGTAAATGTTTGCTTCTTGTGCAGTCACAGCTATAATAAGTTAAATAAATTAGATGTGAAGTCCTTGAAAGAAAAAGAAAGTGAATAACATGATTTTGAGCATTATAGTAGGACACTGCAGCATGTTGTGGAGAAAACTAGGCTAGCTCTAAACTAGCTGCTTCAATACAACTCTCAGTTGTAGTTTCAAAACCCCTCCAAGAAGCTGGGTCAAATATTCATGTGATTAGCATGCAGTGTGTCCTGTGCCGCCAACAGCTGTGCTCGTAGCATAACTGACATCATCTCTGGTCCTTTGCCAGCAAAAGAAAAGGAAATTGTAGAAATAGAAAGGGATAAATACTTATTTGAGAGGATTCACTGGAGTTGTGAGTGGGAAAAAAATGAAAACTGCTTGCTTTAGGTGCAAAATTTAACAAGGGAGATGAGAGAATGTGAAGGACAAATATTCTAACAGGATATATATATTCTTTTTTTACTATAAAGCAGACAGAATGTGGTAAATTAAAATAAATTGTAAAGAAAAGCAGTATAGTTGCTCAGGTATTCTCCTGAAGAATGTGTAAGTGGTTTCTGAAAGTAAGATTCTGAGGATAAAGATTCTTCAGGATTCGAGAAATTGTTCTTGATCTGTGAGGATAAGATTGGTATACTGACTAGGGGAGGACAAACTTAGGCCTTTTGCAGGTATAAATCTGCAGAGCTCTGCTTCCAGTGAGTAAGGATGTGACCTTTCCAGGCTATAACCCAGACACTAAACGCCTGGGATTTAGTGGAATTTTCCTCAAGAGCGTTTTATTACATGGTTGTCAGTTCTGGGGCTTACTAGGAGAATCAGACCTCACTTGGCATCAGAAACAGCACATCAGGTTGCAGGGACCATTGCTCTGCATCTTGCTTTGGCAAGCATTTGCTCCTATATATGTAGGAAGCAATAGCAATAAAGAAACTGTCCAAAAAAAAATCTCTTTGGGAGTTTCTCTTCCTCATTTCAGTCGACAGCTTTCCAGCTTCTTTCTCCATGGGCCTGCAGCACAGTCTTTTCCACAAGCCTTGCTCTCATCTTGAGGCCCCTTCCTTGCTACGCTCAGTTCTGGACTTGCTTCTTGCTCTGACTAGTTATTTGTGCCTGACCAGGGACTAGTCTTTCTGTTACAGCCACATTTATTCAGGGTAAGGACAAAATAATTTCCTTGCCCATAGAAATGGGAAAAAGAGTATAGGAACATGGATAATGCACATCTACACTGACCCTAAGACATCTTGGTAACTGCTCCACCTGAATTCCAAGAGAAAGGCATGCATTGAAAAAAAGTCCTTTTTGGTCCAAAGAATCCCTTCAGAACCTCCGAAGCAGCAAGCAGACGTATGTCAGGTATTAATTTCACCCTTTGTACCTTGCAGTTTAAGAGCTTTGTGGCCACAGTGCCTAAAGCGCTAATTTGCAGGGAAAACATGAGTTAGACAAAGCCCCAGCTGATGGTATGTATTCAAAGGAATTGCTGCAATATTTTTCTTAGTTGGAAAGGAATTAGGCCTTAAAGGAAGAACAAAACTCAAAATAAAATTTTATAAAGGTCTTGAACTCTCCCCTCTGCATCAGAGTTTGGCTTGTCTCTTTTATTGCAGTATTACACTGAGAGAAGGAATTCTGCTGGCATCAGGGATTCTTGCAGTCTCTTAGCTAAGTTTCCATTAAATTTGCCTCCCACACTTATGTTTATAAAGCCCCAAACTACTTTTAAAACTTTCATTTCCTACATAGTATTTAGATATCCTTTGTGATTTAAAATGTTAAAACTACTAATCAGTGGATTAAATATGGCAGACAAAAAATAACTCAATGGGAGGCAAAGTCAACATAGAACAAACCTCCAAATTGGTGGTAAAAATTACATAGTAGGTTGGAGAAACCTGAAACCAAAACATGAATTAAATACCCAGGTCATGAAGGAATAAAAAAAAAAAAAAAATGAGTTTACTATTCGTTTGGTTTGGAAGAAATATTAAATTATTGTTTTAAAACATTAATAAATGAATCTGTAATTTTTTAACATACTTTCTTAAATTAAATGTGAAAATACAAAGCTATAATTTTTCTGGCATCAGGCAGTGTCAGGTTAAGGTGAATGGTTTTTCTGTGACTCACTCCATTAAGGGAAGCTACCATGCTCTCAGTTTGAATGTCTGGTAGCTTTCAGTCGCTGGTCAGCTTGGTAGTTGGAGGTAATGCCAGGCGGGAAAGGCATTCCCAATAATAGGATGCCCGTCCATGCTACTGCTTTTGAATGCAAGAACACCAAAAGCAGCTTTGACCATGGGCCTGTACTCATTCTCCCCACAGGGCAGTAGCAGGAAGGGCTGCAAGAAGGTAAATAAGCCACAGCTTATGCTTGGGGAGAGAGTGTGGGCAGGAGACAGGTCAAGACCCCCAGGACCACAATTTGCTTGACAGTGGAAGCTAAGATCCTGCCCCTGTGCAAAGCAAATACATACAGACTTGCCCTCTGAGGGGAAACAATTAAAATAAATGAAATGGTTTGCCTGATAAAAGCTAATTCTGTACTCGATATCAGTTAATCTGGGTAAGACATCAACAGCCTCATGTCATATAGACAAAAATCACCACCTTGTGAGCAGCCTTCTCTTTGCAGCCTCTCTAAATTAACATCTTCCTGCTAAGCATCATGTCAGCCCCTCCTGCTGCCTGGTTGCCAGATACACAGCAGAATTAAAAGTCCCTACCTTCTGCAAGGTGCTGGGGACTGAAAAACCCTTTTACAGTGATCCTTTGTGGTCTTAGACAAAGTCCAGGCACGGTCTTCCACACATGCTACAGCCAGTTGTCAACAATACCAGTAAGGCGTCTGATTGAATTGCTGCTTCAACAAAATTTGGGGCTGTTTTACACAAAGAACATTCATGCTACAGAACACCTTCAGTCTTTTTAGTGTGGGCTTTTTTTCTTTTTTTTTTTTTTTTTGGCAATGCAAGTACCATATGCTGTTGTATCTGCAATTCCATCCACTCTCACCACCTGCCAGTGCAGGCTACTACATATTGATAGGATTTCTACTACTCTCATTTACTTTGGGCTCTTCAGGGGAATACGTTAATGTAAGTTTCCAGTGTTAGATTTCATTCAGCCATGACAACATTCTTGTTGTTATAGGACGGCATAAAGCCTCTGGTTTACAAACTTTAGATCTGAAATACAGGCTGTCACTCACTTGAACTGCAAAAGGAAGTAACTATATTTTCCTGTCATTGCTGTTACATATATTCATTTGCCATCTCCAAGCGTACTGCATAACTGGAGCAAACAGGTGAGTATTACACTGAATTTAATTAACATAGGCAGTCTGACATCGGTAGTCAAGGCAAAGATTCAGCAAAAACATTTGGAGTGGCACTGCTTTTTAAATCCAGATGCTTTCACTGGGTTCTTTGTAAGTGCCCAGAGTGAGCCATGTCCTTCACAGTGACTATCCATAAACAAAGCAGAACATCACAGACTGAACAAGGAGTTGCCTAGAGCTGGCCAGAAAGAAACACTAAGTATGGTCCACGCACTCATCATACATCTATATGATGCACAGGTGCATATGTGCATCAGTGGAGCAGGAGAAGCAACTGAAGGACCTCTGCTGATCTGAGCTCCAGCCTGTAAGACAGTCAGGTAGAACAAAGAGAGGACCAGCTCTGGCTTCATTTAGGAAAAATGGCACAGAGTAATTTGAAAAGTACCTTTAACAGGCAGAAGAACAGGTGAAACTTTAGTGCTATACTAGGAGGAAAAATTCTTTCTAAAGCAGATGGTATTGAGCAATCATCCCCCTGAAAAAGCAAACCATTATTGTAGCCTGGTGGTTAGCAGGACAGCTGCCATCACCTCAAAGACTGAAATCTTCACCTTGACTGTATGTTAGTGCACACATAGAGCTGCTCTTTTACCGGGTGTTGTTAGCAGTATAGAAAGGAGAAGGAAGGTAATTCACTGTAGGATATTTGGTCACTGAAAATCTTGAGACTTTTTCTCAATCACAACTCCAATTACCTCAGTAGAGTTACACCAGAGATAATCTTGGTCTGCTGTTTGTCCTGTTGGTTTGGGGAAGCATTAGAAGCCTGCTGTGTATCTGTGGTACCCATAGTCAGAAAAACAAGGGCAAAAGTTAATGAAGAAGGAGCCTATTGAAATGATCCTATTTCATGGCTGCAGATTACCTCACAAACAGAAAGAGTTAGTGGAATCCCCCACCCCACACAGGCCTACAGAATTGGTTTTGCTAAATAAAAATGTGGGAGACACCTTCCTTCTGTCTGAAGGGAGGGCTGGCACAATACTGCATGCAGCCTCTCCCAGGGTTGGTACAGATTCGTTCTGCTCCCAGTGTAACCAAAGCGCCAAATAATCAGGGGATGAGAAGTTTCTTCTCTGGTTGTGGTTTGAATGCAAAAGCATGTTAGCATAGGATTGGTGTGGAAGCTGAAGGGAGCTCCTAGCCTTACAAACACTTCACTACATACTTTTCATCACTAGAAGCCACTCCGTTTTTATTTGTTGTATTTGCTCTTTATTTGTTTTTCTTTTCCCATTTCTATATCAATTCCATCAAATCATCAGATTGTCTCAGTGACAAGAAAATGACTCAGACATTACAAAATAAAGAGCTCATCGGCGGAAGCCATAAATCTGCACTTGCTGACTGGCCACCATTTCAATCTTAATGAGTCAGAATGGTTTCAAGACCATTTTGAGTGATCCGTACCATTATCAAGATGTTTAAAAGTTTGTCCCAGCAGTATTTAATAATTATGTCTTCCAACTGCTATCTCAGACCAGAGTTTGCTAGCCAGGAGGCAATTCTTAATGATTAAAAGGCTCAGGAAAGAAAAAAAAAAAAAGTCTCTTCATAGAGAGATGGCTCATAACAAAATAAAAGGAAGCCTTTTCGCATGTCTAAGCCTTTAGCAACCAGTCTATGTTTACCACACAACACTGTGCTTGTAAACATGGAAATACCGTAAAAAGACTTGGTTCATGAGAAAAACTCATGAAGAGGGATTTTCTCATTCATAAGGAAGATTGCTCCTCAGCAAACAAATGCGTGGTGACTGTCGTCAGAGTGAAGAACTGGAGGACTGCTGGGTTCCACCAGCAGACAGGAGTTCATCTTTCAGCATTTCACAGAACAGCAGAAGTGTAGTGGCAAGCAAATCAATTTTGAGGCTTTTATTGTGTTTGATGTTAGCGGTGTTCTTCTGGTTTGCTTTATAGTTTACTAGACTTTTTCATAATTGTACTTCTTTCCTTAACATACTGTTCTCTTTTCCCTAGTTGTAGAAAAAATGGACAATGTGACAGGTGGCCTGGAAACATCCCACAGAAGATATACAGAAAAGCTCACAGAGGTGGAGAGTGGTCTGAAGAAATTAGGTAATCTACATGCTATCAAAGCCCCTTTGTATTCTGTCTTTGAGGTGGTCTGCTGGAAGATTGTGGCCAGAAATTTGTCAGAAAAAAACTCTGGCTATGACAAGATACAGCACTTCTATTCCAATTTCTCAAGTACTTGGGAAAACACTTAATAAAATTAAGACCACCTCTACCCAGGACATCGTTTTAAGAATACTTTAATATTTACAATTCCCACTGAAATCACTCTGAAATCATCTATACTTAAATACACACTTAAAAGTTGTCCTCAGGAGAGAGTCTTCTCTGAGTTAGAAATGCAAAATCTAGCAGAAGCTGTTCCACGAAACAAGACATTCTGCATAAAATGAGTATGTTACCTAATTATCTTGATGCTGTTTTAGCCCTTAAGATTCAAAACTCATGGCCATTGTAAGGGGTGCACAAATAGTCAGCTATTCAAAAATCTTATGTCTGAGGCAAGTTGATAACTTCCATAAAGTGTGTCTTAATCATCTCAGGGAATTCAAAACACAAAGTTGTTATGAGTTCATGTCTCTCAAATGTTACTACAGTTCTCAAATTTCAGGAAGATGGAAAAAGATCATGAGTAAGGATTCTACTCAATATATTTACATTTCTACCTTTCTTATTTGTCTGGAAAAGCAGCAGAGCTGTTTATTAACAACTTATAGGTACATAGAGTTTATAAAATTAGTTTTTATATAAATATTGATATGCACACACGTGTGTGCTTATGGAAATAAATTTTGTTTAGCTTCATAAACCATATATTGAGATATGTAGCTCTTCTAAAATTGACTAACTTGCAGCTTGATTATAATTTTTACATCTTTTTTTCTCAAAAAATAAAATAAAAAAAAAGCCTGTATTCTGAAGTGCTGTATTCACACTGCATTTACTTCAAAGACACGGGATAATTCAGTGGCATGTAGTTTTGCTGATACATAGAAGTAAACGTTACACCTTAAAGCACATGCAACCTTTTGTGTTTTTTCTTCTGATTAAATTAATCTCAACTTGGAGCACCTTTGATTCAGTTCATCCCAGACATTTTTACACACTGCTGGATGGATGGCCAGTGAGATGTTCAGGACAGTCAGTTCCCAAATAAGTGGACTTGCTATTGAGGAAATTAAAAAAGTTACAGGGCAGTTTTGTGGGTGGCATAAAGGTAAGAGAACTGTAGTAGGGTTAAAGGGATACCAGCATGTGGTAAATGAAAGACAGGCCTTCAGGGATTAGCTGTATGTGGACCTGGCAGTTGTCAGATCTGTGTGAGGAACACAATACAATTTGAGCTGCAACTGAGAGGTAAACATAGAGTCAGAGCTGAGAAGATCCTGGAGCGAGACAAACGGCAGGGAGAGGAACTGTGCTTGGGAACATGTCCATCCATGAAAGGCTCCATAAACACTTCAGACTGAAGTCTCTCTCACAAGTCACCATTTGCTGTTAGCCATCAGGACTCTCACAAGCACAGAAGAAAGCTCCATACAGAGCCATATTCATAGTTTATGAAAACCATCCTACCCTCTCTTGGAGACATCGGAAATGACAAACTTCAGGCTGTAATTCATAAATATAGCTATACTTAGATGGGACAAAAATATATGGTCTGTGTGTAGCAGAGGGAAGTGATTGAGGTCAAGAAAGGGAATCTTCCCTCAAAGTGAGTGTTGACTGCTTATTTCTTTGGTTTCTGTGTCCTGGATGATGAGCTGTGCAGCCTCAAAAGCTTAATCACACTCAGACAAGCTCCCAGAAGAATACTGTAGAGCACTGCAAGCAAGAGCTGAGATGTTCCTCAGTGATTAGAGTTTTGCCTTCCTGAAACACAGAACATGAGGAAACAATAACAGCAAAAGAAATGTCATTAGAAGCAATAGTGGTATGTTTGAGAGAGAAAAAAAAAAAAGGAAATCTATCATATCCTGTCATGTCTGGAGTACCCTGCTGGCAAAGCTTTTGTTTCTAGCCAGACTGTTTTAAAATAGGTATTAGAACTATTTTAAAACTAAACCCAAAATTAAAAAAAAATAAAATAAAATAAAAAAATATGTACTAAATCACTATGAAGATACTTCACCTGGCAGAAAAAGGAGGAAGAAAATATGAAGTGCTCGAATTTACTTGTGAGGTTTCAGCAAAAGCCATCTGTGACTTCAAAATATAAACCTTCTGATCCCTCTTTAGTATTTTGAATTCTGTTTACCATTCAGTTTTCATTCAAAATGCAAGCACTGTTTGACTGTATATATTCATCATAGTTTCTAACGGTAGGTTTTCCCATATATGACAATAGAGTTGTCATTTTGCTCTCCTCAGCAAGACACAAGGTCTTCGTCTATTTGACTTCTACTCTGTCTAATGACAAAACTTTGTTTAGTGTTTTTTCTTGTCTGGAAAATGTATTGTAGAAGTTCTATTGACAGAACATTGGATAGCCCTACCGTACTTAAAATATATTGTAATTCTTAATACTGTGTTGTAAAAAAATCATCCTAAAGCTTTTTTTTTTTTTTTTCCCTGTACAACAGATGACCAAGCTGGACAAAAAGCCATGAATACTAACACTGAACTGTCTAGCTTCAGATCTGACATTCTGGCTCTTCGTCAGCAGCTGCATGACATTGCAGAGAAAACTACCAGAAACAAAGATACACTGGAGAAGCTGCAAGAGTCTGGAAATGTTCTAGATGATAGACAGAGCCAAATGAGAAGTGCCTTAGATAGTAACTCTTTCATGATCATCAGTGTCAATAAGACTCTTCAGGCATATACTGGCTATATCAACAATCTTCAACAAGACACAAGTGATATCCAAACAAATTTGCAAAACCAAGTGCATTCTCATAATGTGGTCATCATGAACCTCAACAACTTAAACCTGACACAAATACAGCAAAGAAATCTTATCAGTGTCCTTCAGAAGTCAATGGAAGATACGAGTTTGGCTATTCTAAGAATAAAGAATGACTTTCAAAATCTACAGCAGGTTGTCCTTCAGGCCCGGAAGGACAATGACTGGCTTAAGGAAAAAATACAAAATTTACAGACTTTGGCTGCCAACAACTCAGCATTGGCAAAAGCTAACAATGATACACTTGAAGACATGAACAATCAGCTCAGCTCTTTTAGTGGACAAATGGAAAACATCACCACAATTGCCCAAGCCAACGAACAAAATCTGAAGGATCTCCAGGAACAGCATAAAGAATATGAAAACAGAACTGCTGCCAAATTCAACCAGCTAGAAGAGAGGCTCCAGGTCTTTGAGACTGACATAGTTAGCATCATTAGTAACATCAGCTACACTGCTCACCATCTACGGACACTGACTAGCAATCTCAATGAGGTCAGGACAACTTGTACAGACACCTTAAGTAAACATTCAGATGAGCTGATTTTTATGAACAGCACACTAGCCAATATTCGTTTAGACTCTGCATCTCTGAAGATGCAACAGGATTTGATGAGGTCAAGGTTAGATGTTGAAGTTGCCAATTTGTCGGTAATCATGGAAGAAATGAAGCTGGTAGATTCCAAACACGGCCAGCTCATCAAGAACTTCACTATCCTACAAGGTATGCAGGTCCTCTAGTGATGCCCATAACAGTCTTTGATGAATTCCTATTTGCAATACAGTAGTTCTGTGGAAGTTAGTGCATGTTGGTACACAGTCCTGGGGTTTTCCATTGTCTAATACTAAATTTTGGAAATGTATATGTAGCCTGAATTTTCCTTACTAATTTTCCTATGACTTCTTTACATGCCTAGAATGGGGATGTTATGAAAGAAGGTTCTGACTTAGCAAAATTTTTTTCTGACTGACTACATGGATCTGCTTTTCATTTAGTTTCTAAAATAAGCTAGTGAAGGTGTGGAACCTCAAAAAACCAATCCCTGCTAAGGAGGAAATGGCTTAAAAATATATATTGGACTATTCCCAGAAAGGTCCACCCTTACTGAAAAACAAGTTGCTATTTTACTTTAAGCCAGTTGTTAGTCTGCCAGAAAACATCCTACTTTGCTTAGTTTTTAATCCTGGGATACTTTATTTTCTTCAGAAAGAAATAGCATCAAGTTTAGGAGGTTTCTCCCAGCTAAATGAAAAGATTGCTCATATTGCCAACCTGATGGGAACCAGCCAGGCTTAAAATTCTAATCATAAACAAAAATTTGTTGTTCCAAATAGACTACGCCTGAATTAGAGCCAAGATTGCAAGTCAGTAACCTTAAGCTTTTTCATTTAAACCAGGTCTAAATGACTCTAGTTGAAGAATTTCAAATCTTTTTAAATGATGTTGAAAATATATATATATATGCAAAGTATTTGCTCATCCATGAATAGAATCCAGAATTATTGTTTATAAATGAAAAACTGCCACAATATTACTATTTCCTACCATGTGCATTGTTCTGTTTCCTGTTATAACCTAACAACTAATGAATTGTACTGGCCTTTCCCATAGTTGTCCTATTGCACACTTTCCACCTTTTGTGTCTCTTTTTGACAACCCGTTATTGACAGAGTAAGAAAGAAGGCATTACAGGAGTGATATTGTAGTCCTGTAGTCTAAGAGAAGAACAAGGAAAAAGGAGTGTAGAGGAATGGGAGCATCAACACGCAGTACTGCATGAATAACCAGCACAGAGCATGTGTTGTAGGGATTGGTACCTCAGCTGGTCACCTGGGGCATCATTGCACTGTCCAGTTCACAGGACAAGGTGCATCAGATGATTTTCCTCTGAATCTTGTATTTCATGTAGGCTTAGGAAAGAGAAATTGCGTATAATGCCTGAGAAGCAGACGTATGTTTACAACTACTGTTCAAAGTAGATGTTAGCATAGTTTTCACAGTGCTGCATGTCCAGTGTTGCTGGTCTGAGGTATTATATCAAACAAGGCCCCCGAATGGTGTTTTTGTTTTGTTGTCTGTTTGTATCCCCACTTTGACTGCTTACATTATTTCAGGCCCTCCTGGTCCAAGGGGACCTAAAGGTGACAGAGGCCCACAAGGTCCTCTTGGCCCTGCTGGCCTAAAAGGACAAAAAGGAGAAAAAGGAGAGCCTGGACCACCAGGACCTGCAGGTGAAAAGGGTCCACCTGGGCCAATTGGGCCACCAGGAGAAAAAGGAGGGAAAGGTTCAAGAGGATCACCGGGCTCCAAAGGCCAGAGAGGTTCTCCTGGCAAGACGGGTCTGCCTGGACCAAGCGGGGACCCAGGACCACCAGGACCACAAGGCAAAGATGGTCCACCTGGGCCACAAGGCCCACCAGGATTTCAAGGCCTCCAAGGAACTGTGGGAGAGCCAGGAGTACCAGGACCTCGAGGACTACCTGGGCTACCTGGAGTCCCTGGGCTGCCTGGTCCAAAGGGCCCACCTGGCCCACCAGGGCCACCAGGTCCTGGGATGCCAATGGCACTACAGAGTGAACCTACATCGGTGCCTGAGGCTAATGGTAAGCTATCGAAACACTGCATGCATATTTTACTGAGATCCGAATATATCTAGCAGAGGGTGGACACCAGAGTTAGTGGTTCAAATAACCTCTGCTACATTAGACTTAAACTTTGAGATTCATCATAAGGAGCCCTGTCAAATGAAGCTATGCTTGTTGATCTTCATAGGCGTGACCTGGATCTGATTTAAGTTAATATTTACAGCTAAAGAAAAATCAGTTGTATGAGTAATAAATAATTGCCTTGGCCACACAGTTTAACCTTGATTTCACAGTGTCAGGACCTTGGTAAATAAATTCTCAAATGATATCTAAGTATTTTATATGGCAGCACATTGTAGATGGGTGTGGGATCCTCCATTTATTATCAGCCAAATGCAGAAAATTACCACTGGCTCATTGATTTCAGTAACTGGTTTAACGCAGAAAAATTCACATCATAGGTTGTTCTCCTCATTGGAAGAACTATACAGAAAAGTGCTACTACATTTCAAATGAAAGAGAAATCTTCGAAGAGGCAAAGTTATTCTGTGAAGAGAGGGCATCACACTTGGTTATTATAAACAACAAAGAAGAACAGGTAACTAGTTTGTTTTTTTTGTTTCTCAAGGAGAGTCTGAGATTTAACAGGTGGAAGCCACAGGGCAAGTGGGAAGCTGAAAGCATCATGAATTCATATAGTGAAGGAGACGCGGTGGTTGACTCCAGTTAGCATTTTATCCACCTTCTGCCTGCTCAGCAGTTATTCCGTGTGCAAGACAGCATGAGCAGAGCAACTCACCCTGATGGTTGTGGGCACAGAGCACACAGAAAGGCTGGCGAGCATTGGAGTTTTGCACCTTTGGAGATGCAGTCCAGTTTGGCTTGCATATTATCCAAAATTGGGGGCAAGGTCTGCAGTGTTGAAAATAATTCATTTTTAAATTTCCTTTAAATATATGCAGCCTAAGACTTCTGTGACATGAGTGTTTTTAACTTAACTATATAAATCTAGCTGTACTTTTAGTACTGTTCAACATAATTATTCAGTGGCTATGTGGCAGTGGGAATGTCAAGAGACAATTGCTTACTGTCTGGGTTTTTTGGTGGTTTTGTTTGTTTTGTTTTTTCAATTTATAGCCATAAGAAGTTGGCTGTGACTTTATGTCAATCTAATTTTGATGACTAGCCCTCTCTACCACACCTGCAGGTAGCAGTATGGATTCTAGGCAGGGGGTCACAAGGCAAACTCCTAAAACCTATCTTCAGCTTATAAAAATTCCTCTGGCCATTCCTTCTCTGACAGCAAAGATGCTCATGAAGCCAGAGTATCTTATTAGCTCCAAAGACTATTGTGTTTACATGTTATGGACTAAGATCTTCCTTCCACAGCAATGGATAAAAAGGCAGATTGCAGGGAAAGGCAGCTTCTGGATTGGACTTACAGATTCAGAGAAGGAAAATGAATGGAGATGGGTGGATGGATCCTTACCAGATTACACGTACGTAAATAAAAACAATAGTGTTTATTTTCTGCAGATGCTACCACTCTTGCTGACACTTCTGAAAACAGCATTTAGAAATTATTCAATGGATCCAGAGTTTTGTAGATGCCAATGAAATAATTCTTCACTGAGGGTGCTGTTGAACTGTTTTTTTTCTCTCTGCCTTCTTCATGCACACAGCTTTATTTCCTTGCCAGGAGGAAAACTGAACACTGAATGAAAGAATCACATAACTACACACACAGTGTTTCTTGCCAAAACATTTGCTCCTGACTTTTATTACAAAGTTGAGATGGAAAGCACAGACTTTTTTCTGTCTTGGTTTGATTTTTCCTTATTTGCATTACAACTGGCTATAAATAGAGTGTTCGTTCTGATAAAAAATGACCAGCTTTCAGATAAAGCCCAAATCCAAGTGGAAAGCATTAAACATAAGGAAAATGCATGAAATTAGGGTGTCTAAGCTTTGGCCAGCTGAGGACTGAATTGGCAGCTCTCCAGGAATCCTAGGGCTACACCTAATTTGTCCTAAATGGAACAGATTGCAACCACCCAAATTTTTAATACCGAGGAGCGGACTGAAGAGTTTACAGATCTGAGCATGCTGTGCAGCAGAAAAACAGGCTCAGTCAGTCAGATGTTACGAAATGATTAGCTGTGATTTCATTGGTGTTCATTTTGATGAGAAACATGGAAAAAGTCAGATGCATTTCAAATGAGACATAATATTTTTCCCTTTTTCTCCCTCCCTGTTTTCATTTTTCTTCCTCTTTATGGCAGCACTGTGCCCAATTTCCACTTCAGCCACTGCTTTCAACAGATTTCCACCACCCCATGGTTTTAGGTGCCCTGTAATAAACTCAGAGCTGTCAGTTACTGATTTTCAAAGTATTTCATTATTTCTGGAAAGCCATGTGTCCTCCCAGGTGCCTGGTAAGACGCTGTGTGTCAGGCAGGCGTGTTTTCTAGCTGAGCATGGACCATATCAGCCAGCAATCACAAGCTCCAGTCAATAACCTGTTCCTTCAGGAAAATGGAGTTTTTAAGTCCCAAGGCTGGAAGTGTTTCTCACTTGTCAAACAAAAACAGGATGAGGAAACACTTGCTGTAAGCTCTTTACATGCTGAGTTAAGTTTCACCATCAAGGCTAATAATCTCAAAAGACATGTGGATACATATTTTGTACATTCCTTATAGGCTCAAAAGTTCACTTCCTGTTGAAACACCAATCCGTAAAACAAATAAATTCTAGCTGTGCCTTCTGAGAGGCCCGTCTCGGTGTAGACATTGAAGAAGGCACCGTGCTGCCATGGTTTGCAGTGCTAGCAAGCTGCCGGCTCGTCGCAGTACCGTCTGCTGGCAGGAATGAAGTGCACAGACTTTGCAGGTTTGGAACGATGCACACAGAGCACAGAGCACACTCCCACTGTATGTGCATGTACATTCAGAAACTAAAATAAAGTTCATCGGTCTAATTTTAGGTCTTTGAGTTTTGGCAGCCCGAGGCCGAATAGATTCCCTTCTCTGTTATACATCTGTTTTCCATTTCCAACAAGAGTCATGTATTGTTTGTCTCAATGTGTATTTCCCGTTCGGAACAGATCTCATGATGTTTTTGTTAATTTCTTGTGGTTGAAAAACTGTCATGTGTGCTGCGTTGTGCAATAATATCTATTGCTTTTTTTGTTGAAAGAAACTGGAAAAATGGGCAACCTGATAACTGGAGCCATGGGCATGGGCCAGGGGAAGATTGTGCCGGGTTAATCTATGCTGGGCTCTGGAATGACTTCTACTGTGAAGATGTTAACAATTTCATTTGTGAAAAAGACATGGACAAGGGTAAGTCAGGCACTTGGTTTGGTTATTTCACCCTACTGACAGCCGAATTCAAGTAAATTTTGCACAGGTAGTGGGGACATGATCCAGCCATAAAGCTAGTTGCAATGGCAGTGCTAAGACTTTGTGTAAAATGGATGATGGATTGATCACACTCTGGAAAAGCAGCCTCCAGACTGAGCGCAGGCATGACATGTTCTATATCTTGGCCATCTCCTGCAGACTTGAAATGTGCCTAAAATTTCAGGCATGATTTGGCACATGTGTTCCAGACCCTGGCCACAATGGGAGCTGTTTTTATAAACTCAGCAGCTAAGCAGGGGGGAAAGCTGGCCATTAGGGTGGCCCAGAAACCAGCCTTCAAAAAACAAATAGACTCTGTTTTGAGAGTTTGTGCAATACAAGGCACTTGGTGACTGCTAAGGAGGTCTTAAAATTCCCACCAGCAATGCTGCCAAGAGATGTCCTATAGTGCAAGGAGGCTGGGTCCATTTGCCATGCAACTGCTCTGTTGCAAATAATGGCAATTGAAGTGGAGGGCTCATAAACGGACAACATGTCCAAGCAGTCACCCAGGTGGTTTCCACAGGGGTTCTCTTTCTGGGTGTGCAGGCACTTCTGCAAACGGCAGAGTGCAGGTGGTTCACGTGGCTTCTTAGAGCCCAGCCCTGCCATCACAGAGCAAGGTGGTAGCCGTGTTCATGGTGGTGCTCTGCTTAGATGTTATCGCCTACATACAGCCTGGTGTAGCATTGCTTTGCCAAGAGTGCCTGGCTGCTCTGGTTGCAAACGTGTAGGCTGAATTTCAGTGAAGGTAGATGGAAATGTCAGCTACTGCCAAAAATACATCCCATCCACAAAAACATCCCCTTAAAGCAAAGCAAAACAAAACAAAGTGCTGAACAAGCTTTGTCTGTGTATAACCCTGTTCTAGTGTCCAGAGAGAAGGACTGTATGTAAGTAACAACATAATGTGCCCTCATCTTCCTACATACATTTGTTATTTTAGCAAAGCTTCATAGTTTACAAATATTTATCCACCAGGATTTACATATACTGCATATGAATCCACTTAAATTTTTAACATACCTTGATCTCAGTAAGCTTTCTTTTTGGAAATGTGTTTAATCTTCACAAGCCTTTTATGTGATGATTTTCTTTTTCTGTTTGTTTTTCTTTTTTCTCTCGTCCTGTAGAGCAAATAGTTGGAGTGTAACAGGCTGTGACTTTACAGATACCTACATATTATGGAAATTTACTTCAAGAAAAAGAAAATCCTGGGAGAGAGCAACATTGCCTACAAAAATTCAAAACAAAACAAAAGCAAACACTGAAAACTGGTTTAAATGCATAAAGGAATTCAGCAGCAACTCTTCTTCAGCATCCTACAATTGTTTGAGGCCTTTCTACCCACAGCATCAGGAAATACTGTTGGACTAATATTGTTCTAGATTTTCTTCCCAACCAGTAACCACATACATAAGCAACTTTTGTCTTCTGGAAGAAGACATGCTGTCAATCTGAGTAAGACTGTTGGCCACTCATCTATAGAAAAAAACATAAAACAACTGTGTACACAGTGTGTTTCATTTGCTAAAATCCCAAATGTAGGAAAATTATACAGATACACAAATATATAGATTTATATAAATATATATATATAGTCCAACTCTTATCAATAATATGGAATATACTTTTAAGAGCTTTTAAAACTTTGTATTTTTGTACAAAATATTTGCTTTTTACAATTGTTCTCTTTTTTACTGACTTTTTTTTTTTTTAATAAATATAGTGCACAGGGGCCAAAGAAAAAAAAAATAAGGTACTAATAAATCATTAAGGTTTGCTACCAGGCCTAGTTCAGCTTTAGAGAAATATTTTTCCAGTTAGAAATATTTGTACTTTCCCAGATGACTTGTTCTGGATAAATAACTTTTTAAACAGATTTTAGGTAGTGTTTTTCTTATTTTACGCAATCTAGTCTGCGTGTGTAACAATTGAGTTGACTAAGGACTAGATACTCATTGTAGCTCTGATTTCAGCCAGTGTTCCATCAGGGTTCTCCACAAAGACCATGTTAATAAAAGTTTTTCCTTCCTTCTTTCTTGCCTTCCTGCCTAGCTGTCAGCCTTCTTCCACTCATGAGGAAATGCCACAGAAGTTGAAATGTTTTCATTCCTTCTTCCTGTTTGTGAGGAATCCTGCCCTAATAGGTGCTACCCACATTGTAAGTCAAGCCCAGGGGACAGATTCTATGGAAACAGAAACAAAAGAGCTGCACATACTAAATCAAATATGTTTCTTTTCAAGACAGATTTCAAAATTTGGTAATAAAAACATGCCATACTCAGAGAAGTCTTGCATTTCTCCAAAATACTTTGTAAAGTGATCTCTCTATTTTCTTGGACCAGTACTTCTCTCCCAAACAAACTGGAAAATAAAATATGCTACAAACAGAAAGCAGTGTGGCTAAATGAGATGATATCATCAACCAGACAGTTTCCTCCACAGTCCCATGAGCCGTTGTCTAGGCAGCAGTGCTGCTTATCAGGAATTAAACAAATTAGCGACCCATTGAAGTTCATTAGCAGAAACCCTGGTTTTGGTTCACAGTTTTTATACTCTTCATATGGCCACACTCTGTACCACAAGGGAAGTTGTTTTGGCTTCTTCTGCTGGAGAGTTGTTTTTCCTTTGCCTCCTGACCTGCCATTTACCTTGGCTGAATGCAGATGAGGTTGTTGAAATACTCCAGCTCTGTTGGAAAGAGACAAGGTTTTGTACTTCAGATTTTCAAATATTGCTCCTAAGAACATCCAATTAAAGGTTGCTGCTTTCCGAAATCCCACACTCCCTCCAGTGTTCATTTTTTGGGGGGTGAGGGTGGGGAGAGAATGACTTTTAAAGTACAATTTACTTAAAGAAAATGCACAAAATATTACATTTGGGAATCTGTCCTGTGGCATATACTAGATGTGAGACAGGAACAAAATGAAAATTGCACATATTTAATTAAAAGCGAAAGGTCTGTGTATTGCAGCTACACAGACCATGTGTCTCCATCTTGGAGGCAGAGCCTTTCTTGAGATGCACTGCTTTTCCTGAGGCTTTTCTGTTGGCTTTCTCATCACATTTCATGCCAAACGCCCTGTCATGTTGGCCCTAGGAGCTGTGTGTAGATGCATGCTGTAGCGTTTACCTATATATTGTACATTGTCTATGGAGATTATGTTAAGCTGCTATTTTTGGATAACGAGGTACAAAACTATTGCTTTGCATGCTCAGATAGCTTCACAAACCATGGGGAATGAAGCTTTCCAGAGCAACACTGGATTAGAGGAGCACCTCCATCTTCATTATGGATGTCAGTGTATTTAGGTAAAATAAGCCCATCTGAGCATCTACCACATTAGATGAAGCTCTTTATGCTTTTTGCTGATGTGATGAACCTATATCCACCCAAGAAGTTCACAACAAACCTCTTTGTAAGTCCCAGATACACTGTTTTCTCGCCCTGATACCATCCTTCTCTTCCTTGAGCAATAGGGGTGATGGTACATTTCAAGGTAGGGTAATCCAAGAGTCACCTCATGCCCTCCACTCCCTCTAAAGAGGTTTTCCATGCAGTGACGATCAACACTGTAAGGTTACAGGAATGGCTGTTCATCAGCCAGAGCTGCTTAGCTAGTTGAAATCTAGCACAGCAGCTAAGCTAAATCACGGGCAGTTGGGTGGTCTTAGCATGGAAATACCCATTGAACTAGGACAATTTAAAGATGCAACATGTTTATAAATTAAATACTTATTTCAAAGTGAATTTCAATGCTGGGTTGTAATTATCTGTAATAATGCTCTAATTACCCACCTCTAACTGAGAAACAAAATGTGCCTGCTCTAAACCCTCTGTGTATTTGAAGCAAAGACTGTAGCTGTTAGTCAAAACTGGCTGGAGATGGATGCCACATTTGCATGCCTAGTGTATTCAGTCATCCTTAAAATCTGGCTTGAGCAGCCAGGAGGGCTGAGACAGACCATCCTTCTGACCTGGTGATCCTGCAAGGGGGAAATGGAGGTGTCAAATGGCAATGAAGGCTGAAATCACTGGGAGAACTGGGAGAGCGTTAAGGCAGCTCAAGAACCTGTCACAGACAGAAGAGATTGGCAAGGATGCAAGCAGGACACTAGAAAGGGCCAAGAAATTGTCATGAAAGTCAGAGCTGCCACATGGGGTCTGGAAAACATCCCTGTTAAATCTGCTTTCTTTATGGTCTGAGTGATAGCGCAGGTTGTATGGAAAGTTTTAAGTGATAGGAAATCATTTTGTCCCAGCTAGAGTTTTGGCTTTCCTCCTTAGGCGCAACTACTGTAACTTGGCATACTGAGTACACATTTCCATCGTTCTTTTTCTCATTTTACATCGAACTAAATGCAAGTTCATATCCCCTGGCAAGCACTCTGAGCGTTGCAGGAAAGGGAGAGGAAGGCAGAGGGGGTGCAAAATCATTTGTGATTTACATCCAGTGCTGGATCTCTTAAGTCCATTCCTGACTCATTTCATTAATTTATTTTGAATCACCTTCAGCTGATTGGAGCTTATACATCTCGAAACTTTCGTCCTCTTCGATGTCTATAAATAACACCTGCAGTTGTTCCAATAAAGAAAGCACTGAGTGGAAATGTAGAACCGAATGTTGTTTACTCCTGCGCGTGCTTTTGTAACCAAGAGACACATGGAGAGCTGTGTCTATAAACAGCCAGAAGCATTCATAGGCATTAAAAATCAAATTGGTGACCATTATTCGAATTAAAGCCTTTCTTCTCCCTTACACCTTCCTGGTTCCAAGCATGACTGTGGCTATTTTATCCTTTAGTTGCAGTTTTAGTGCATTGCTCCTGCAGTACATTAGATGCTAAAGACTTGGTTTTGAAGCTGAACAAGGCAAAATGCATCTAAGCTCCCTCTGGCTGTTCCCTGTCCTGATGGAAGAAGGCAACAAGAAGGGCCCCTTGTCCTTGATCGAGCAGGATCAGACCGTAGATGAGCCATTATCGGGTCTGCTTTAAACAGGCTGTTTGTAACAGCTAATCTGATCCTGCTACTTCCCTCTCTCTCAAGCGGCTGACCTCCACTTTTAATTTTCTGTTCTTGGCAGATGGCTCCTCTGTTTTTAGCAAGTAGCAGGAATTGGTTTCTGCTCACTGGCAAGGAGAGGAGCTGGTTGGAGCGCGGATGCTGGCTGTCAAAGGAAACAGCTCCGCAGCCAGTAGGGGAAAGGCTGCTGAGGAGACTGAGCTGATCCTCTTGTGAGAAAACAAAACCGCTTTTCCCCAGAGCAGCTTCCTTGGTTAGAAGCACAGCATCTCAGGCAGATGCAGGATCCAAAGGGAACAAAATGTCTCCGGCCCCAGCCTCCAGATTTTCTTTGCTTTTCTTCCCACCCCCATTCTGCTGAGGTCTCCGTGCACCTGGGGATGTTTGCTCCTCTGTGGACACCAGGCTGCACCAGGAGCAGGATGTGTCAGCATCCAAGCTTACTCCTAATCTGCTGGTAAGGAGCAGCAGTGGGACACAGCCACCTTCACCTGGCACTGCCTCAAGGCTGGGATATACAACAGCCCAGGCTGGAAGGGACCTGTCCAACCATGTCTTGAAAAGCCTCAGTGATGGGGACCCTACCACATCCCTGGGGAGGTTGTTCCAGTGATTGATTGTTCTCACTGGGAAAAATTTCTTTTTTATATCAAGAAACCTCTCCAACTTGTTCTCTTCCTGTGGCTCCTTGAGAGGAAAGGGCCTCCATCCCCTTTCTAGCCACTCTTTGAGTACTGGAAAACCATGGTGGGGTCACTGCTGAGCCTTCACAGAAAGAGAGTAACAGTGGGACAACTCGCTTCACCCATGGCCCAGCTAGGAGTGAGACAAGGAGGCAGCCATACAGCTCCTGGTGTGTACCCAATGTTCACTCAAAGGTCATTTGGGTGTTTATAGGCCAAAAAGCATTGTGCCTGATGGACAGGACCCTTGTTCCCTAGAAACTAGGCCTTCCTAAAGCCAGAGTCTATTTGTTCATTTATCATCTCCACCTCCTTTTTTTTCCATGTTGTTTAATAAATAAAGAAACAAATAAAATACTTGGCTAAATTTTTTTGAAAGTTCTCATGTGTTTCCTTTCTTAGGATGGAATACATTTGTTTGTTCTTTCCATCTGGCTCAGAGATGAAAAAAAAAACATTCTTTGATTTCTTTTTCAAAATAAACTCTGTGTAGTGCTCCAAAATTTGTGTCAAGATTTTTTTTTTCTTTTTTAATATCAGAACAATAAGGATGAATCACTAGGCAAATAATGCTCTTTCTGGAGAATATTTTGCATGTGGATAGGATTTTCTTATCCAAAGGGCTTCCCAGAGGCATGTAAGTATTGCCACCCTTGTTCTGTGACCGAGGGAAGAAGAATTTCAAGCAGTCAATTCATTTTGATATCTTGGTTTGGGGAGTCTGTTTCCATATGCTGGGGAGGTGATTTCTAAAGGCAATTTCTCCGATGAAACCAATATGGGCATAGAGCACATTAATATTCACACACCTCAATTTGAGAGGAAGGGGTTCAATGCTAAACTAGTCAAAGAGGCATTGCTCCCACATCACCATGCATATGGGAGGCTGCCGTTTCTGCTCTTGTTTTGGAGAGCAGACCTCAGTGTGATCCCAGCAGAGCAGCATCGGCCCAGCAGAGAGCAATGCCTTGCAGGGATAAGATGGCTCTAAATTACCAAGAGACCCTTTGATCACAGGAAAGCAGGTTAAGGGACTGCTGAGACTACTGACTCCTCTGCAGACCAACATCAATAACTCATCCAGAAAATGTGACAAGTCCTATTTTAAAAATAATTGGGGGGTGAGGTTTTTCTTTGCCCCTCTAATACTTTTGGCTACTCTTCAAAAGCTTTATTAGGAACCTTCTTTTAATAGCCGGCGTGAATGCAATTATGTCCAGTTTAGACACATTTGTTCTTGTTCCAGCGTTGTCCTTTAGCTTAAATAGCTTCTCTCCTGGGACTACCATGCAATTGTAGTGGTCAGTCTGGAGCCATTCATCTTGGGACACAGCAAGGGGTGGTTGGGAATGAACACGTCCTCCTGACCAACCCGGGAGCCCTGATGACAGAACCTGGCGCTGATTCCACCACCCATCCCCAGGAGGGATTATCTGAGAACATGTCACGCTTCTCGCTGAGGGGTGGAAGTTTTCATGCTCTTGTCTTGTTGGTAATGCTAGAGGATAGAGAGCAGCAAAATGGGAGCAGGGGATGGTCTCCTGCTGAACTGGAGCAGATTAGAAGTACCCGTGTTTTGTTTTGTTTTGTTTTTAACAAGATAATGACATTTTATAAAGCGTTTGAAAAATTTATCAGTCTGAGCTTCAGAGCACTTACTCTGGTTATACACCAGAGCAGAATTCAGGTTTAGGTCATACTTTGGCCCTTGATGTTAAAGGGATTAAAATCTCCAGTTGAGAGTTTAACAGGATTCTCCTGGTTAGCTTCTCTGATCTATCTGTCTTGCCGAGGCACAAATCCGAGGCTCAGACATCTGCATGGTTCCAGGCAGCGAGAGTTGCTTCCAAACGCCCTGCGTTTGCAGTCATGCTCTTGCCAGCCTTGCCAGAGGTCCTACTAGTGGAAGCTGCACATCTGAAATGCGACTTTGGAAGAAGTTTGTTCGGGAATCCCTCTCATTCAGAAGTCTGGGCATATTGCAGATGACATTTCCTTAATTCCAGCTCTATTACCCACATTCATCACATTCATATAAAACAGATGATGAATTATTGTTCTGAATAGTAACAATGTATTTCTGTCCTTTTTTTTTTTTTTCTTTTTTTTTTTTTTTTTCGTGTCAGAATAAAAGCCTAGGGTGGAAATTGGACAAAACATCTTTGGCATTGCAGTGTCCCACTGCAGCAAGCAAATAACATTCCTGGATTAATGCCTGTGAGAACAGCACGAACAGCAGGGAACATCTGAACAGCAGACAACTTAGTGCTATCTGCTCATGGAAGCAAACTTAACTCCAGGTACAGCCTTATTGCAAAAATAAAACTGCCAGAGATGAGGGAAAAAAGTTAAAGAGAGAAGAGTTAAAGACAGAAATGGAACAGAGGAAAACAGAAAGAGACAGAAAAGAGAAATAGCTGGAGAATGACTGAGGCGTAAAACAAACCCAAATGTTCTCATAGTGGTTTCTAGTAAGATCAACCACAGAGGAGCTCTCTTCTCAGAAACAATATAACCGGGCATTGTCATGGTCTCATAATTCCCATTCTCGGCTGGGAAAAGAAAACACCCTTGCCTTGCAAGAGAAGCATGTCATTCAGTTGGTGCCCGAAGTCATGCACTACTTTCCCAGCACAAACAAAAATTCCTGTTGGCTCCAAGTCCCCAAGGAGCTGGGTTGGGACTTTTGTTTTGGTGGTTGGTTGGTTTTTTCCTACGCGTCCTTTTTCCTCCTACACTAGTTTTGAAACACAGACTATTTTCTAGTTTTCCAGCTGTATTAGAAGTACAGAGCTAGGCTTTGGAAGAAAGATTAAAGCAAGAATATACAGCAGGTCTCCAAGCAACAAAACAATGTGTGCAGTGGGAAATAGGTCCACAATGGTATTTGGACCCATAACTCCTATTTTAGTACCAAACTCTCATTGGTATCTGCATTTGAACAGGTGCATTTAATGAACAGTCAAACATGCGTCTTTAATAATGGTAATAAACAGCAGTATAAATGCACAGATGTTGAAAAAGGGGAGTTACTGAAACATAAAGAAGGTACTTTGGCTTTGAAAAACAGATAGCTGATTGTTGAATGGAAAAGCAGGGACAGTTCAACTTGAAATGTCCGAAAGCTTTTCTTGGGTAAGGATTTTAAGTGTGTCATTTTTAAATGAGCGACCACCAGCTTTTCCCAATTTCTAATTTCAAGGAGCAAAACTTGGAGCCCTCAGGTGAGTCTCAGCAGTCACCAGCTGGTGATATCAAGCAAAAAGCTAATGCCAAATGCAGCTAAGACCTGTGTATTGCATTTTATCTAGCTTAGCCATGTTGGGAGTGGAAAGTTGGTCAAAAGTCCTGATCAGAGCTGTTGAACAGCTGAAATCAACTCTTTCTTTCTGTGTGTTGCGCAACGTTAAATCAGGGAGAAAACATTTTAAACATTGTTCCACTCAAGTATCACTGGGAGCACTTTATTTATTTTGCAGACATCACCACGAGGTTTCCCAGTCTGCATTTATCTCCTGGCATTTTACATATGAGAAGTCTAAAAATAAAATAAAACAAGAAAAGAAAAGAAAAAAAAAAAAAACACAGGCAGAACAGCTGTTGTTCTATCCAGACAATGCTCTGAATGAAAGCCATTATGATGGAGCAGACTCTGCAATTGAAAATCCATTTACATTTTCAAGTCTGATTCCAACTGTAAATCTTAGGTTATATATATGACAGATTAAAAGACTTTGGCCCCACTACACTTCTCCCTGGCAAGAGAAAAACCATCTGCACAGCATCACTCGTGGTTGCTTCAACTCTGTAGGTACACATTTTTAAATGACATGGTGGTATATTTTTTCATTTCCTTTCCCTTCATTTTCACATGCAGCAAAATCATGTGCGCTGCATTTTCCTCAGCTCTGTGGTAGTTGGCACTCTGGCTAAGGAGACTGATGTGTGTTTTGATTTGCTTTTTTCCCCTCAATTTGAGGGGCTACTGCACTATTTCCTTTGTAATCACACAAGCCAGGGTGAAAACACTGAATGAACATATGGCTGTGAAACTGGGCAAAAAAAGCCAAGAATATTGCTCACTTTTCAAGCACAGAGAGAGAAAAAAAAAAGATTGTAGACCATGTAACAGGCTACACAAACCCATCTGGAGCTGACTCCTCAACACTCTGACCAGACGCTGGGCTCTGAGCTCCTCGAGCCATGGGTAATGGGTGAGGGATGACTCCATTGCTCTTCTCCTCAGCAAGGGATGGCACATCCAAGGAGTCACAGTGGTGTAAAACTTGAGGGGGAGAGAAGAATCAGACACTTTTTCAAACATATTTTGTTTAAAGGAGAGTTCTGCCTGAGAGAACAAACCCAGAAAGGAAGGGATTTGTTCAGGCAGTTACTCATAGGTGCTGACTGCTCAGGGCCATCGTCTCCAGCTGCCAGTTCAGAAGAGCTTGGTCTCATGCTGTGTCATATACACCACCCCTGTATGAACATCTCAGGTACCCAGGGAAGTTCTGCACCTACCATTTGGTGACATCACAGGGTGCCTGGCACACACCACAAATGCCGTGGAGCACCAGAAACCACCTTGGTCTGGTTTAGTGTGGTTCATAACATAATGAGATAAAAAGGCACAACACTGCAGCTCTTGAATTTGCTGGAGAAGCTGTTGTTTTTAGGGGTGCTCACGCAGTGACTGGGAGGTGGGCATTGCACTTTGTAGGGCAGAGCCTTGGCTGCCACAGACAAAAAAACTTGCCAAGAACATTTGCTTCATTGGTCCTTCTCATTACCACTTATGTGTGTTTTTTTTCCTACCAAACTACCGTAGAACAATCTTGCATTAAACATAGACTTTAATTGAACTAAATATTGATTTTAAAACAGGCTGTACCATGTCTAAAAGGGATTTGCTGAATGTTACTGCATTCACTGTAGAATTAGGGGCAGGCAACAGAATCAAGAGATATGTTAATATTCATCACCTTTTAGAAAACCAGGCAAAATTCACCTGTTAATTTAAAAATTGTACAGCTTGACAATAGAGGATTTACCCAGAAGACATCCATCCCCCCTACTTCACAGAATCCCCTCAAACACACTCAGTCTATAGGATCCTTCCTTCATAGGAGTGAGCGAGACTGAGTGTCACCTTGTAATGTTGTCCCAGAAGCTTTCCATGTGTAGCAGTCTGCCACAAAACCAGCTCATTTTCTTCCCCATTTATCTGAATTTCATACTAAATTAAACAGTAGTTTCCTATAATAATTAAAGCCTGAGCCTGGCAAAGCTATAGGATCTACAGGTGCTACCATCAATTTTCTGGATGACATTTGGCAAAGATTTGAAGGCCTGGTGTGGTAAATCACTTAAACTTGTGCTTGGCTTTAAACATATCACCGAACCTATTGATCAATGTCTAAACGACTCTTCACCCCGGTTTTGCTGGCTATTCACTACAGATGTTGATGAAATACGCCTGCCAAAGAAAGGTTTTGTGAGTTCCTGCAGAACACCTGCAAATGACCTTAGGAAAGGTGACTGGAAGATGGACTAGACATTAAAAAAAAAAAAAAAAAAAAAAAAAACTGAAAAATTCCTCTAGTTCACCAGATATTTATAATCAAATGACTCTTTGCCTCATTTACCCAATCGATAGCAGCTGACTAAAGCAGTTACGTATTTTCCTTAGATAAGGCAACGAATGAAAAGCCCACCCTGAGCAGGCAGACAGAAGTTTTGAGGCTGGATTTAGAAGAAGGGCTATTTGAGGTAGGTCCTACCCCTCCTTTTGCAAATGCAGAAAAAATAAACATATAAATAATTAAAAAATAAAACCTATGTTATCTACAGAGGAAAAACTGAGAAAATTACAAACTCTCAATATTGCTATACATGTACTGTAGAATTAAGGCCAGCTCTACCAGCCTGTACCTTCTGGCTATGTGAAGGAGGCACAGGAGCAGTGAGGCTACAGCAGCCTTGACTCGCTGCAAAAAGCATCCCACTGTTCTGGGAAGGACAATGATCTCTCACCAGCACCTCTTGAGTTCCCTTGTGCCAAAAATGCTCAAAAAGCACCTCTTGAGTTCCCTTGTGCCAAAAATGCTCAAAAAGCTCTAATAAGATGTGTGTTCTGTTTGCTCTGTTTCAAATTGTGCAGTGCCCCTCTCCCTCACTTACTTTTTCCTCATGAAGAAAAGACCAAGATCTTAAAACACGTTCACATGCAGAATTGCAGCAAGAGGTTGGTTCCACTGGCTGCTGCTGAAATAGAAATTCCTCTTCCAGCTCTGGATCTGAACGAAAGGCCCCCTGGGGCTATATTTAGTCAATTCAGAGTCTAATAGATAGCTGAATAATCTTGGGAACCTTCAGGTGAATGCTTTGAAAATGTTATTCATGTTCCCTTGGGTACCCCAGAAAAGTCATTTGCATGTGAAATTTAAGTTGGCAAGTTCTATATAACAAGAAAAGATGTGATTGGTAGAAAGCTGTAGCCAGATTTTATTTTG
Organism: Netta rufina; assembly: GCF_964035555.1. Classification (NCBI taxonomy): domain Eukaryota; kingdom Metazoa; phylum Chordata; class Aves; order Anseriformes; family Anatidae; genus Netta; species Netta rufina. The sequence continues at coordinate 109,394,529 of NC_140124.1, forward strand.
TTGTTGTTGTTTAGATATTTTTTCTTCGAGGTAGAAACTACACTGTTATCACTGCTGTTGTGAAGCATGGGGGCACCTCAGTTTATTAATCATACTTTAAAGAAATTAGACAAACATGTTTTTTTGCTTTTCTTCAGTTGAATTACTTTGCACGTTTGTCAGCTTTTTGCTTGTCTTTCTCCTTGTAACAAGTTCCCCATTTTCTACTCCCACCTGCCCTGAAGTGAGAGAAAAAACACTTGAAAACAAGGAAAAATATGCCACAAATTCATTGAAATTGACAGAGTCAAGGGCAAGTAAAGTGCTTGCACTTGTTTTGTGCATCTTCCCCCCCAGTTTTGTATGTTTTAACTTGCCCATCTCCCAGGAGCTAGAGAAACCCTTTCAGGTGCTAGCAAATGCTCCCCTTCAGCTGCTTTCCCCAGTCCAGCAAAGCACAGAATTGCCTATGAATGGTTTTTTGGACCTACCTGCTTGGTTCAGATGGTGCTTAAATGTTTGCTGCTTTGGGAGCTTCAGAGTCTTAGCTGGGGGCTTTAGCTTTTCAGCTTATTCAGTGTATTTCAAGTTAAGCAAAAAACAGTAGACTTTGTGTTATTAACAGTGACCTAGTGAAACCTTGTTTCTGAATAGCTGTTATGAATTTGTTGCTGTTACAGCCCCAAGCACAAGCTCAAATGACTGGTCTAAAATCCAAAACCATAGCTTAGTGGCTCGGTTTGTTATGCCACCATACAAACACTCTCATTTTAGTTACTCAATTGACAAATTTCTCCACAATAAAAAAGCCAGTGGTTGGTAGCTATTCCCAAATAACAGAATGGTTAGAGGACCTAAGTGTCATCATGAAGAAGAATACAATTAATACAATTAATAACAAATGTGAGGAAACTGAAATTCTGAATGATATGATAATGAATGAATACAGAAAGAACCCAAGCTTGTGAGAGAGGCTGGGGAACCTTCTAAGCAAGGAGAAAAATCACAACACTCCAAGTGCTACAGAGTTAGATATATTCTCATTACATGCTGTTTACTGTCAGTTTTCCTAAGAAATTCTATGTCTTGAGACCATGACCAAGCCCCAGAAGAAGTGGGTAGGCTGATCAGATTTTTCTTTAGTTTTGTAAGAAGCTGTCTAGAAAAGAGGCAGACGTGATTGTGTCTTGAGCAAGTCTGTTTAGCTGCTATTCCTAGGCTACAGCCTGAAGGAGGGGTGGATGTGTGCAATGAATTAAACTGTCGTGCCAGTAAGCTGGTCTACTCCCATTGCTGGCTAGAAATATGGCACAAAAGGAATTGGGGAGATCTTTAACTTATTTCTGTCATTCACATCCATCCCATCCAATTTATGGCACTCAACAAAGTGCCTAAGAGAGAAACCTACTTGCCCTAAGTTCTCTGCATAGACAATGAGCCACCATAGTATCACTCATCTCAACCAAAACCTAAATCACCCTTGGTTTTATCAGAAGAGATGCTCAGGAAGGCTGCGATCTTAACTTAGGCCCCAGATGACAGGGATCTTGGCCTTACTGAAGGAACTGGGCTGGCTACAAGGCGTACATGTAAGTAGAAATTAGTAGGTCTTTTACCCCTTACTTTCTTCTTGGTCTGTCTGGAGCTGCCATTTGCACAACTTTTGTAGGAGGGATGCGCAAGGGCTTGTCTTCTAGGCTCTTTATCTAAGAGGGACACCAGAGGAAAACAACTTCTTTCCCAGTCTGCCCCAGTGATGAGTAGGGAGATCATTAAAGAAGTCTTGGAGCCAAAGAGAGCTCTGCAATCAGCCAGTGCCAGTTTGCCATTGTGGGTCTTAGCACTCACTTTGGTCATTTGTTACCACTTAGCCAGATTCACCGGATGGGAGACAAGGGAGAATTTTCCACAACAGTGTCCCAACGATTGTGTCATGTCATAGGGACTGTGAGGAACACCATCCCTTGGAAAGGGCTTGGGTTGCACCACCACAGTGGGTTGTACAATTGCAGTAATACCTGATCTTCTGGGCCTGCACGTTTCCCTACATCTAGAGGGCATTGTATGTCTGTGATAGAGAGAAAGAGTAAACAGCTTTAGGTTTGCTACCATTTTCAATGCTAAAGGACAGGGGGTTGTGTGAGCTTTCTCCGGTAATGCGTGACATGTAAGGCTGCCTGGAAAAAGACTTGTGCTGGCAGCAAGCACTTTGAGATAGCTGACAAAAATGTAAATACTGTCCTGCTTCCAAGTTTGTTCAGACACTCTCTGACTGCACAGGCTATGCTTCCAAATGCTCCTCCATGCTGCAGTAGGTGAACTGTGCTTTAGTAGTTAGAGAGACATTTGAATAAAGACAACAATCAAAAGAGGAAATCCTCTCTCCATTTCATGGAGAGGCATGTTGCTGTTGCAGGGATTTTAACATGATTGGATTCTCTGAAGCAAATACGAGTGACTAATTTCCCATTCAGTGAATCCGCATATGTTCGGCTTTCGTGTACTGAAAGGCAGCCAAAGCAACATTCTTCCAGGCTTTAGGTTGATATAAATAAAGTATAGCAGAAAGTCCCGATAGCAAAGTTTATCAACGATACATGCCTTAGTTAGAATTTACACGTGGACAGGGCTGGGTTTTCTACTTTGTCTTTAACTGGCTCTTAATGAATGTCACCAGTTGCCATAATGTGGCAGTTTCCAGCTATGATCAGCCTGAGAGGGTGAAACGAGAGCTCCGTGCACAGATGATCTAGAATGACATTTAGACAGCAGCAGGCCGAGGTGAAATGCAGGTCCAGAAAGTGCAAGGTACTTCACAGACTTCATTTTGGGCACTGATACCTTACGGTCTTCAATATAAAAATAAATAAATAAGATATGGTAGAAAGGGATGTCGTAGTGAAGTGAGCCAGGAGATGCATCACACACAGTCTGCTAATTCCCCTTCTGGCCCTATGTTTTTTTGTGCATCTTAATAAAATTGTTAGCTATAGACCTTACCTATTTTAACACATTTAACTGAATCTCATTACAGTTTTTAGCACCTTTTTTTTTTTTTTTTTTTTTTCCTGTTCTTTCTTCTCTTCATTCTTCACTAAGGAAACCAACACATGTGAGCAGTCCATAGAGATGATGCAGCATCCAGGCAAGGGTATCCCTTCTCCTAAAATGTGTCATGTTCTCAAGCATCTTCTTCTGATCTCAAGACTTTTCCTAGAAAGTTTGTCTTGGTTTGGGGAGATTTTTGCATGGATTTCTGCCATAAAGCCTAAGCAGAGCTTTTTCTGACTGTATCTCTGTAGCTTGAACTATGAGAGCTGATTCCTTCTTTCCCTCTTTTTTATGCATATAACAGTGAGAGGTTATTTGGACTGGATGAATCTCTGGGTAGGGACAATTTCCTCATTACCCAGGCTCCCACACAGAGTTGCCAAAGAACAAACATTTGCAGCATGGTGGATTTCTTCCACTTCTGGGCAAGGAAGACTGATTGCTTGCACTAAGATCAAGTGCATTTAGCTTCTCTTTTATTCCTCCAAGAGCCTATTCTCCCCTTCCCCATGGGGCCAACCTCTTCCTCCAGATCTTCAAGGCTCTGATTCTGCTTCCTCACATCTTACTAGCTCCCATTCTCTTCCTCAATAGTTTTTTGGGATTCTCACTTTCCTGTCTTCTACCATCTCCACCCCAAGGCTGTTGTGCCAAGCAGTTTTGTTTTCTAACTACAAATTCATCCTCAAAGAAAAGTTCATTTGCAAAATCTTATAATCAGTATTAGTAGCTTACTTCTGCCATGTTGTTTTTTTTTAGTCTTGGGTTTTTTTAATGTTTTTGTTTGAACTAGACTTCTCGGAGCAGAGCTGTATTTAACTAAATACTGGCAAGAACTGTCAAAAAGAGGATGACAAGAGAGGGGGAATGAGTTTCAGTAGTGCAATCCACAGGATCTGAATCTGCAAAAATAGTATCACTTTTCAGCTGCGCAATCACAAAACAATATGGTATTTCAGAATTTATACCAACAACATGTAAAAGAAGTAACTCTAGGCACATGTGGTACAGAAACATAGGTAAGTGGTCTAGAAAATGCCTTCCTGCATTCTTTCATAACTGAGGCTGAAATTATGAGGCACTTATGAATAAAATTAAAAAGGTCCATACCAGAGTATGCTCAAAATGAGACAGATTTTCCAAGGAAATTCTAGCTACAAAAATCAGGCTAGTCCAAGTCCTCTGCTGAACTTACAGTAGTTTTATTAGGTTATAATCCAAAAGATATTACTGACTGAGGGAACGAGCTGCTGATACCACGATTATTGTGAATAGCAGCCAGATGTGTGACACCTTGCTTTTGAAAAAAGCCAGATTTCTGTAGTATTAGTGGCACAGAGATATAAAGTTCAGTAAATTCTTTTGGCAACAAAAAATGACACACATTCTCTGCACTGAAATATAAATATACAGAAACCACTTTTGCAAACTGAGACTCAAGACACACAGATGATGATGATAAACAAGCCAAATTCAAGGAAGACTATTAAAGATAGCAAACAATACGACTTGAAAACATTTAATGGACATTTATTTTGAAGACTAATAATTATGTAAAAAAAAAAAAAAAAAAAAAGTATGTTAATAATTATTATGATGAAAATAAAATGTAGAGAAATAGTTTTAGAAACAGACCAAAAACTAGTCAACAAGAATAAATTCCTCTCTGTTTTCCTATCTTACCATGCAGAATGAGTGACAAACAAGAGTGCAATTCAGCTCCAGTTTGGGGGGCAATTGCAAATATCTAGCTACCGTGAGTTGTCCAGTCGTCATCTCTGGTTAGAACAGGACAGTTTATTTGTATCGGGGTCAATGCAGATGTTGGACTCAAGTTTGGGCAGAACCTACCCACAAGCACCTTTAGCATGCTGCAGGAGCATCACTCCATGCTGTCAGCTTTCCCTGACTCCCATTTTTATTCTACTGTAAGGTCAAACCCTAGTCTTGAGCATTAAGGCCGTTAATGGGTCAGCTCACTTCCATTTGTGACCATATTTCACCTACATACAGAGTGGCAGTATTCTTGGACAACTGTGCTAGTAAGTCCCATGTCCCAGATGAAAGACATGGGTGAAACACTAAAACAGAAGGTTCATGTGTGGAACAGACTTCTAGGTGAGTTCAGATAAATGAAGCCTTTCTAGATACCCTGAACAAGTTATTTGAAAAGTGCTATCAAAGTATATCAGTGAATTTTTTGTGCTGTAACTAGGATGATAGAATAGGATCACATGGCATATATTCTCCAGCGATTTATTCAGGAAATTGTGTAGAAAAATAGAAAGAATTACATGCAATGGAATATTATCACGGGATTTAGAAATATAAAAGTTGTGTGTATGCTCTGGAGAAAATTATTGCATACTAATAAAATGTAGAAAGATTCTCTGCTAAGCACTTTTTAAAAATGTAACTTAAATTTTCCTGAGGGGCTATTTTCTTTTTTGTTTCTCCCTCATCAGTCTATTAGTTGTATCTCAGTCAGTAACAAACTAAAGTGGCTGGCAGGATGCCACCTAAAAACTAACTACCCAAGGTAATACAGCTTGTGTATTCTGGTGTTCATTTATTGCTTTAAAGATAAAAGGCTCTGTCTTGTGCAACTTCCCATGACTGGTTCAGGAATACCAGGTAAGCTACTTAAACCAGGCTAATAAGGGAATGTATCCATTTTTCATGCTGATCCTTGTGTACTGGATGTTGGGTGTTCTTGTCCAGGGAATAAAAGTGTTGAAAAGAATTGCTCCTTGAGCACAAGGAAGGGCAACCAAGGAGGGAGAACTAAGCACCGAGCACTACTGCCACCAGAGACAGAGGCTTCAGAGGCTTCCGAGTATGTTGTTCTGCAGGAATGTTAGCAGAAGTTAAAATAGAAACCCAGTTTGGTCTTGGAAAAGGATTGTATCCAGAAAGATAGTGTCTGGTTTAGGTGAAGCTTTTTGTAATTCCAACTACACAACCTATTGACATAAGGTAATGCGATCTCTGTTTTATCAATTGCCCTCTGAGCACAGAGATGTTCTGAGATACTGGTTTTGTTAATTGCTTTCGTCCAACTGGACTTTCAGCTGGAAATAGTTTTTAATTCTGGGCTCAAAACTGATTTGGCTTGCACTAGTTTTAAAGAAAGTAGTGTTAACTCTTTTCTTCCCCCCTTAGCTTTCTACCTAGTACATACCAGAAGACAGCATACATGATGGTGTACATTTCTAACATATTGCTAGTCAATTTAGGACGTTGACTCCTCTTCATGTTTTAATTTGTTACTGCCTTTACTGCTCCACTGAGTTTCTGATCCCCAAAGCAGAGCAATTTTGTCTGCCAGCCCAGGGCATTGTTTGGCATCTGTGCTTAAATGGTGGAAGATGCCTTTAAACCATCAGTTGTCAGTGTCTGTGCTATGGCAAAGCCAAGTGACAAGCAGAAATGTCATGCTGTTGACTTTGCTGTGGAAAGAGTAGTCTCTCTCAGGGATGCACAACTGCTGGAGCACAAACATCTTCAATCACAGCAGCCAGCTTGCTGGACTCTTGTCAATAGCCCAACACGAGTACTAACAGCTCAGCATCAGTGCCCACTCTGCATAAGATCTATAGGAAAGTGACAAACAGCATCCTAAACAGAGGAAAAAATCATGGCCTGTATCAAGCAAAAAATGGCTATTAAGTCAAAACAGTAATATTTTTCTTCTTTGTCTGTTCCTACACCAAGAAAAAAAATATCTTCTATTCTGTACTCACTACCAAGTTACATTGTACTTCAGGCTGGCAGCCCTCTATAACATCAGCCTTGGCTTAAGGAATATTTATATTCTACAAAGACACCATTTACTTTGTCAGTATCTCCTTAGGACACTTGCAAATGGCTTTCTACTGTTCTTGTAAAAGTATAAATGCTTTTTTTACCCTATTCAGAGAGCTCTTTGTTTCTCTTTCGTACAGCTCTGGAGGTGGGGGACAACATCAGAATAATCTCAACATAATACAGTGCCTTATTCATCTGAAAATGTGCTTTAATTTATCAAAATAAGAGATGAGAAATATCAGAAAGACATTGCAGAAAGCCAAGCAAACTTTCTTGCAAACCTGAATGGGTAATATTCAGTATGTCTCACAGCGTATGCAGGTGACTCATTCAAAATGATTAATCATGCCTATATTCAATGTTATGAAGCCCTTTCCCCCCATGGTTTTGAAATGAATTGAAACGACCCTGGCATACCCAGATTTTTTTTTTTTAAGGAAGTGTCACACAGTGGTTTCATTTATAGACGAAGGGCCAAACCTACAGCTGGCAGTGCCACCAGAACCAGGCGTCCATCCGCACCTCTGTTTTCTGGGTAAACGCTTCCCTCTGCCGGCAGAAAAACGAAGGAGCCACACAATAAAACAGGCTTCTAGCTGATCTTTGAGGTTTTAAATATTTGCTTTTAGAATAGTGAATGCAATTAATAAAATGCAAGCAATTACTTGTATTTTCCAGAAGCAGGGGGAAAAAAAAAAAAAAAAAAAGGTATCCTAGTTTTTCCTGCCTGCATAAAAGGAATCAGGCAGCACCTGTACTTTTCAACCAGGTACTGAACTGTGGTGAACTGTGTGCCTTGGAGACCTGGGAAAGTGCCCTGGGGCTCTGCTTTCTTTGAGGTGTCTGAATTATTATAATAATAGAATTATAGAATGTTTTGGGTTGGAAGGGACCTCAAAGATCACCCAGTGCCAGCCCCCTGCCATGGGCAGGGACACCACCCACCAGACCAGGTTGCCCAAAGCCCCATCCAGCCTGGCCTTGAGCACCTCCAGGGATGGGGCAGCCACAGCTTCTCTGGGCAGCCTGTGCCAGAGCCTCACCACCCTCAAAGTTCAAAGCAATATCAAAGTTCAGTAACTGTGACACTTTCGTTTCCAGACACTCATGCTTTCTGAGAAACATTTAGAAGATGTGTAAGCCAGTGTGTTCTAACATGATACTTCAGTAATATGCTACATCAGGAGTAGCGCTTAAATTCCACGTCCAGGTCAAGGCCTCCTGAACTATACGCTGTATGAACAGTACATTGCTGTATAGGCTGTATGAACAGTATATTGATTTTCTGGGCATGAAAATAAATAAATAAATAGGTAAATAAATAAATAAATAAATGTTGTGTTGTTGCTGAAATAATGACGGAGAAATTTTAAAAACAGGGAGCTGTATTTGAAACTGGCTGGCAGAGGAGGCGGAGGTCTTCAGAGCTGCTAGACACAGGTCTTTCCCTTCCACCTGCACAACCCAAAGAAACAGAAATTAAAGCTCAGGGTAGGGAAAAAGCAGCTTTTTTTCCACCATGAGGGCGGGGGGGGGGAGCAGCACCTCACTAACGGCCCGCCCTCAGCGCCAACGGCCGCCCGGCCGCCATCGCGTCATCGCGGAGCGCCGCGGGCCGGAGCCCAGCCATGTCGCCGCCGCTCTTCAGCCTGCCCGAGGCGCGGCTCCGCTTCACCGTGAGCAGCCCGGGGGAGCACCGGGGGGACAGGACGGGACCGGGGGGACGGCGACGGGGCCGGGGGGACGCGGGGCTGCCGCCATCTCGCGATGGGCCGTGCTGAGGGGGGCCGCGCCTGGCTGTGGGGAGGGCCCGGCTGGGTGCTGAGGTGCCCGTAACGCGCCGCGAAAAGCGGGGAGTGGGGCTCGCACCCCCATCCCAAACCACCCCAAAAACCCCTGCTGAGACGGGGAGGCTGTGGGGGGCTTGGGAGTGTGGTAGGTGAAACAGCGGGCACAACGCAGCGCGCCCCTTTGTGCTTCGCTTCCACCATGCAGCCCTCGGGTAGCTCGGGTGTGAGGCGTGATCTGCTCCCTCACATGCCTAGTTTGCTAAATATTTCGTGTTATTTACCCGATTTGTTTCCAAAGGCTCCTTTGTAAGTCGATACGCGGTTTGTGTTTACATGTAAATCAGTACACGGGGTGCAGTACGCGCGGTTCCCTCGCATTTCTGACCATCAGGTGGCAGAAAACAAAAGTGATCTGGCAGAAATAACCTTGGTACCATTCCAGCTTCATACTGCTCTTGTAACTTTTGTCTGTTCACACTTTGATAGTCTTCCACCAGAGAGGCCCTGCATAATAAAACTATCAAACCGCTGCTGAACGCATTTAACCAGATTCCTGGGAGGTAAGTGGCTGCCATTTGCTTTAAAAACTGCCCTTTTTCAGATCTTTTTTGTGTGTTCCTAATAATAACATTATTAACTGATGTGAGATGTTTGTGTTTGCAGTGAAAATGAAAAGAAGTGTACCTTGGATCAAGCTTTTAGAGTTATTGTAGAAGAAGAAATAGTAAGTACTTCAAACTGCTACGGCATGCCTTTTAGTATAAATCCAACTTTAATCTACTAGTTAGGATATTAGTTTAACAGCAACTTATTGCAGTATTGGGAAATACTGATTATTAAAAAAAAACAGTCTGAAAATTCGAGTTCATAAATACAGATTATTCTGCATTATACTTCAAGAGTAGGGTGGAGTGAGTTATCTGTTACTAGCATGTAACAAAGCTGCCTGACAGTAAACAAAAGGAAACAGAGGATGTTTCTGTTAGTATTATTTGAGTGTAGGTGGAATGGAGGGTAGTTATATGCAGAGGTGAATGACATAGTCTGCAGAGTAAATATTGTAGGGTCTTGTCCTGGTTTCAGTTAGAAAAGAATTAATTTTCTTCCTAGTAGCTGGTGGAATGCTGTGTTTTGGCTTAGGATGAGAAGAGTGCTGATAACACCCCGATGTTTTAATTGTTGCAGAGCAGTGCTTATACCAAGCCAAGGACACCTCAGACTTTTGCTCTGTCCTGCCAACAGGCAGGCTGGGGGTGCAGTAAGAGCTGGGAGGGGACAGACCCAGGACAGGTGACCCGAACTAGCCAAAGGGTATTCCATACCATCTGACGTCATGCTAAACAATATATAGGGGTGGCTAGCCGGGGGGAGGGGGCCGGACTGCTCGGGGTTAAGCTGGGCATCGGTCAGCGGGTGGTGAGCAATTGCATTGTGCATCACTTGTTTGTACATATTATTAGTAGTAGTACTATTATCATCATTGTATTATTTATATTATTATTATTATTATTTTCCTGTCTTATTAAACTGTCTTTATCTCAACTCACGGGCTTCACTTTCCATTTCTCTCCCCCGTCCCAGAGAGGGAGGGGGGAGGGTGAGCGAACAGCTGCGTGGTGTTTAGCTGCCAGCCGGGTTAAACCACGACAGGTCTTCAAAAGCTGGAACTGGTCAAGAAATGTTGCTCATTCAATAAATCTGTATACAGTTAACTGATGAGTAACAGGTTGAAATTTCAATGTCAATATCTGTTATAAATACCCCTGCTTAGAAACAAGAATTTTGGTTTCATTAAATATATTAAAGTCAGAATAAAGAAGTTTAAAACTGTTCTTTTTGCTTAGATAAATAAAGCTCCGTGTGAAAATCTCCTGGCAATTATTTCTCTTGCTATTAATGGAGTCACAGAAGGTGAGCATCTTTTTCTCAAACCTGTTGGCAGTTTGGGGGGCTGTAGGATTGTTTCTGTTTTTAATACTTTGATTTTTGTAAGTTGTATTCAGCAGTTGGCTTTGATAATATGTGGTGTTTACGGTAGTGGTTAACTCTGTTTAATGAGAGGAGTGAAATAAGAATTAAATTCAGTTACTTGTGTGACCTTTGTGTACTGAATGTCTCTGCTCTCCTCCCACATACTGACCTGCCAGGACACTGGTGTTTTTTAGATACTTGGATCTGTTTTGATAACTGTCATCTTCTGTGTCAGAAATCATTGTGCTCATCTCTTTTGAAGAGTCTTTCACATACTTCTATTTATTTACTTGTTCACGTTACCTATCAAATACTTGTTTTATTAAGTATAGCTCAATTACGTATGTGTCTTAACAACTGTAGAATAACATGATCTATGATTATGATGCATGCAGACATTAGCAAGGTACAGAGCATGGATATACATGCTTGAGGAAAAGACTCTCAGACTTCTTATGTGTATGCAGTAGAACTATGGATTTAGAAGTCTGAAGGAGTTTAATTGTGAGATGCAAGGCTAGCTGTTTGAGTCTTCTGAGAGTTTTAAAACAGTTCTTGTTTAGTGTTTTCTGCACACTAATACAAAACTCTTATCTGCATGTGTACACACATACAAAAATATCTTCAGTGGGAGTTCATACTTCAGCCAAAGCTTTTTGTTAGGCTATGTAGAAACCCAGGAGAACTTTTTTGCTTCTTTGGGAACATGTCCATCAAATGCCATGCATCTTACTGCATTCCAGTTCAAATTTGCTGAACAAAACACTCGCTGTTCCTCATAGGTATCTGCACTGCATCAACCCCTTTTGTGCTTCTGGGAGATGTTCTGGATTGCTTGCCTTTGGATCAGTGTGACAAAATTTTCACTTTTGTGGAGAAGAATGTTGCTACATGGAAATCAGTAAGTATTTTTCCAAAATGTATGTTATGCCAAAGCTTTTGTCTACCCAAACCATTTTTATGAACAGTTTTTAATTGTCTGTGCGGCTGTCTGTGTTAGAGTTGTAACATTAAGCATGTTTTGTTTTCCTTGTCTTCTTCTTTTCTTTCCTAGACTTCTTCCCATAGACATTCAGGCTGTTCTATTTGAGATAATGTAGTCTTCCCCAGTATATTCACAAACTGCTTCTTATCATTCATTCAAGCATCCTCATTTTCTTACTGCCAAACTACTATTACCGTCAATGCACTAAATCTTTTGTGTGTTGCTCTTTATATATGTATAGAAATAATGCACGGAAGGATAAGGGAAATGAGTGTCAAAATTAGTGTGGTCCAGGAAAAACAAAGAGGATCCCACTCATACAGTTCATTGTTATGTGTGGGGATTTTTAGTGGTTTGTTTGGGGTTTTGTTTTTTCCTTTTTATTTGAGGGGGGGGAACTGGATTTAAGTTTTGTGGTTTATGCTTTCTTGAAATCTTTGGGTTTGTTTGTTTTATGTTGGCCTTTCATGAAAACAGTTTCTTATTTAAGGGAAAACTGAAATTTAGAGTTAAGAGTAGGAATGACTTATACTTGCATGTGATTTAATTAAAATTGCTCAAAAACACTTTTGCTGTCTCTTAATGATCTCAGTACTTTTTACTCTGTTTCAGAATACGTTTTACTCTGCAGGGAAAAATTACTTGCTACGAATGTGCAATGGTGAGTTCTAGTTCTTCACAGGTTGTGGTGGGGGATTAAGGAACAGCAGATTAAAGTGAGTTTAATAATTTGATCAGAGGCATTCAATAAGTAATAAAAGCAGGTCACGTATCTTAGTGCATGTTCATGAGTCTTGCAGATTAATGTAAAAGTTATTCTGACCGTAGGGAAATCTCTTCAGCAGTGGAGGTACTTACAGAAGAACATCTGAAAAGTATTTATCTCTCAGCAATGACACGGCCCCAGTCAGAGGCAGTATTTGATTTGGATTTGTTTGAACTAATCTTTTCTTGCCACTGTAGGAATTCAGAGAATAAATAGAATACATTTGGGAAAACTGTGGCTGATCTGAGGAAGTTACTGGCATTTAAATTTACAAACCTCAGCATCTTTTCATGAGTTACGTGGGATGTGATTAGCAAGTCTTAAAGTCTAGCGTGTAAGAAATTGAAAGAGGGACAAATACTAATATTCTGTACTTTTTGCAATATTTAGATCTCCTAAGAAGACTATCAAAGTCACAAAACACAGTCTTCTGTGGAAGAATTCAGCTGTTCTTGGCTAGGTTATTTCCGCTTTCTGAAAAATCAGGTAAGGTTTTTCCATTTCATCACACCTAACACATGGCAAAGACTAAATAGGTTGCATCTTTTAAGCTTGTGAAGGTTGCAGATGAAATCCAGTTGGAGAAAAGCACTTTGTATCTTATTTCTTGTCTCTGTTGTTAGTGTTGTAGGTGGCTTTAATTTATTGTGATTTCAAGCACAGGTTTTGAATGCTGTTTCTGAGAATTTAATAGCAGTATCTCATAAATAATGAACTGAACTAACGGACTTATGAACTTCACAGCTTTGGAGACTGACCTTCTATTTTCTGCAGGACTCAATTTGCAGAGTCAGTTCAACTTGGAAAATGTCACTGTTTTCAATACCAATGAACATGAGAGCACATTAGGACAGAAGGTGAGAATTCCTGTGTCATTTTTCACTCATTCTGCAGAAACCTATTCTGTAACCACCTCAGCTTGCTTGTACAGAAGCGTGCTACTGTGCACATTGTACATTCAGAACTGTACGTTCATAATTTGGTTCTCCCTCTTCCAGACCAGCCGGCTGATTCTGGAAATGGGCATGTTATTTGGTCCAGTAAACTGTGTAGGCTTGGGGGTGGAGAGGGATCTTGATTTGACTGAGAGATGAGAACTGTAAAAAGTTTTCCATACAGTCTACAGAGAACAGAGCTTTCCTTTTGAGTTTGTTTTTTGTTTTTTATTTTTTTTTCCAGTGTAGGTCAGGCTACCATTTTAAAGTGTAGTATGGTGTTAAGACAAGGACTTGGGTGTTTACTGGAGATCTGTTAAATTACCAGCCTAAGCATTTGAAGTGCAATAATTGGTATAAAACTAAAGAACGCCATGAAAAATGTATACAAATTACAGTGGCACTTACACGAGTTCTTTATTATTTTTTCCTATTAGCACTCAGAGGAGAGAGATGAAGGGATGGAGGTAGAAGAAGGTGAAATGGGAGATGATGAAGCCCCAACAAGCTGGTGAGTTTATAACAAGTCTAAACATTGAAACGTAATTTTATAAAGTGAAAGGAAAGAACAGTTTGGAGAATAACTTTAAATGTTGTGCTCAGAATTCTACTTATTTCTTGCCCCTTTGTGACTGGATAGTTGTTGTTTTGTTTGTTTGTTTGTTTGTTTGTTTTTGTTTTTTTAATGGAAGCAGGTTTTTTAAATGGAAGTTGCCTAGAAGTATAAAGTCTACAGATTATTTGAAAAAAGTTTCATACTCTCGCTGAAAACTACTGGTATTCTTTCACAGTTCTCCCAAGTATCTTGACAAAACTTGTTCTGGTAAAACGTGTTCAGGGATAATGAGCACATGCTGTGTGTGCATTTAGGAAAAAGGACTTTGTTCTTCTTCGTTCCCCAGGCGGTATAAAACTCCTAGGTCCCTTTTGCTTCACCATTTGTGTTGTTATGATGGAAAAAGTAACAGTAGGCTGGATGGAAGACTCTTTTAGGGACAAGTTTTGAATGATAGACTTTTCCATAAGGGCTCACTATGGACTTTATTGCACCTTTCTGAGTGGACTTGAATTTAATGCAGTGCTTTCAGTATGGATTTTCTTAACCATATTTTTTTTTTCCAGTTCCATTCCAATAGATTATAACCTGTATAGAAAATTCTGGTCACTTCAAGATTACTTTAGAAATCCTGTGCAGTGCTATGAGAAGGTCTCATGGAAGACTTTTCTTAAGGTAATCTCAGTTCATGCGTTCAACAATTCATCCTAAGTAAAAAGAAAAAAATTTATGTAAGTAAAAGAGTGACTGAGCAAGAATGGAACAGTTCAACTGTTAATGCTATTGAAGATGAGGAACATGTGAGGAAGTGCATTTTGCTGGTTTCTAAAGTGAGCCTTTGACAGTAAACAGTATATTAAGCTGTAAATCTTCTAAAAAACTTGAGTAAGTCAATTACAGAAACACTTCATATGTTTCAGTAATGTCAGAAGTACTTTTTTTGTGATTTATTAGTTGCAACAAGCAGAACTTTTTAAATAGTTCTACCTAATCCCAGGCCTTTCTTTTGAGTATTGCTTATTTTTGAATGTTAATCCCACTAGATTCCTAAAATTGATAGGATTCTACTGAAACAGATCACTTTGTAGAAGCAATGACTTGAACCAGCTGTTGACTTCAGCCACCTGTTTCAATTTTGCTTACTTTGAATGTTGAGGATGATTTACTGCAAAGCTTACCCATTTCTTCACCCTTGGTCATTCAGTTTTTAACAGTAAAAAACTTTTTAACTTTTTAACAGTAAAGCCCACTTTAAAAAAAAAAAAAAAAGAAGTCTCTGTTCTCTGTATTGTAGAAATTTAGAGGTAACATCTGTACAGACATCCTTATATAAATCTGGTTAACGAGGTCTATGTCCTCAGAGCTCAAAAAGAAAAAAAGATTATTATAATAAAACATGGTTGAGAGAATGACGGTCAGGTTGAAGTCTTTCAGATGAATTTTTTGACATATTTTCTTCATTGCAGTTTGAAGGCTGAATTGATTTTAAGAAAAGCACTGCAAACTTAACTTTCACCTATGTACCTTTTGTAATAATTCTGAACAAATGTGATGATGTTTGGATGTTAGCACTATTATGATACATACTTTTTTTTTCTTCATAACATCTAAACAAGAAAGCGATTGTGCTCTATTCACAAGCCATAGCATTTTGTCCTTAGTACATTTAAATGCTACAGTTGAGTAGATATTCTGAAATGATAAATAATGCTTTGACTCATAAATAATGTTCAGAGATCCCCTGTGCATTGGTACATTGGCAAATAGGTGTTATTTTGACTGGCTGATAGCAAGTCTGCTACCAATTTTACTTGGTTGGCACTACATCTATTATAGTTCTCTAAATACAAGCTTTCTTAGTTTATTTTTTTTCTTCATGTGGTAAATAACTCTTGTTTTATAGTACTCAGAAGAAGTTTTGGCAGTTTTCAAAAGTTACAAATTGGATGACACTCAAGCTTCCCGAAAAAAGCTGGAAGAACTAAAAACAGGCGGAGAACACGTGTATTTTGCAAAGTTCCTAACTAGTGAAAAGGTGCGTGGTCTCTTTGCTCAGAATCAGAGTAGCTGATTCTCTAACAATCCCATTGCATTGACTGCTGTATTAAGCTAAATTTCTTCTATTCTTACATTTTATTCCTTCTCTCTGGATTCTGTCTGTTTAGTTGATGATTCAGGGACTACTGTTTCTGGAATAGTCTGCAGGAAAGCTGTTACTTATTTATTTCACTCAATACATTTTTGTTTGTTTGTTTTCATTTTAAAAAGGGAAATTAAATATTTCCTGAGCTGCTTTTTTATTGTCTTTACAATTACACTTTTGAAACTTGGCTGATGTGTTAACCGTATTTCCTTTTTCTTAACAGTCTTGTTTAAAATTGCTTTGAAAAAGGTATTGAGCATTTTGAACTCTGTTAAGAGTTAACTAAGAAATGAAATGCTACTGAATTGAATCCTAACACTTTTGTCTTCATTTTGGAATGACTTGTAACTTTAACTTTTGCAGGCAGGTGTTAGTAGGTGACAAAGCAAGTCACAATACGAAATAAGTTTTCTTTCTGGAATTGGGAGGGTGAAGAGAAGGAAAATGCATGCTTATAAGCCTTCAATTTCTGTGTCAAGAATTTTGAAATGATATAGAACTGGTTGCTTAATAAATACACAAGTGAAAGGTCTTTTTCTTTAAAGAATCTTCTCCAGTGCTCTCTTTGTATGAGATCATGGAAATCGTGTTGCAACACATGAGGTGTAAAAACAGCAGTGTACCAGTGTACGCTGGTGATGGGGGTAAACACTTTTTTGATAGCCAAACCCTTACATAGCCAGTAGTTCATAGGAAAAGGTAGTAAGCTGTCCTTCAGTTACTGAAAAATTTGAATATTTGTTGTTCCAAATTCGTGTTCATTTCAAAGTGAATGATTCCTTAGGCAGAATGTTGTGAAATCCAGCAGGATAAAATTCAAAAAAGAAAAACTTAAGAAATACGCTGTTTGCTTTTACAAGCATGTCCTTGTGATTCTAAGGAATGGGTTACATTAAAAGTTTTGATAACTGTCTTTCCTAATTTGTGCTGAATGGCAGTTTCATGTATCTTGTAGAGCTTTGTGGAGCACTGTCTTTAAAGTATAGGTGATCCTGAATAGAGATTTTTGTAATGACTTGCCATCATCATCTTCTTGTAAAAATTGTCCCCGTCTGATTTATCTGAAAATATTTGTTGTTTTTTTTTTTTTTGCAGTTATGCATGTTTAATGTCTTTAAAGTCTATGTGTGACTCTTTTTCTTTTTTTTTTTTTTTTTTTGGTCTAGTTGATGGATTTACAGCTGAGTGACAGTAACTTTCGCCGTCACATCTTGTTGCAGTATCTAATACTCTTTCAGTATCTGAAGGGACAGGTCAAATTTAAAAGGTAATACGGATTGAGTTAAACTGAAACATTTTAAAAGCACTTACATCTACTCATTCTAAGGTTCTGGTGAATCTTGTGGAGCCCTGGACTGGTAAATATAAGAGGTGGATGAAATTATTTTACAGCAGTAAAGGGGAGGTCTCATTCCTGCCTTTGTGTGATTCTCTGCTTCCCCTTGCAGGGACACCGGTGTTTGTTAGTCTCAAGTTTGTGCAGTTTTTTAAGACAGCAAAAACACATCTGCTTGTCTTGCAGAGTTTTCTGTCAGGTTAGTTAGTTGGGCGGGATTTCAGAGAAGCAGAGACCTCTAGAGGTTGCTTAAGGTGGGTGCCAGCCGTGAGAGGGAAGGAGTGCTTCTAGCAGCAGGCCATTAGGTAATGCAGGATACCTACAGATTCAAAATGATGGCATATATATCATCAACTTTGCCATCCACATGTGGCAGTGTTTGCTGATTTGTTTCTTCCTAAAGCTGTGCAGAATTATGTCTAAAACAGCAAGAGATAACAAGGGTGACTACTCCTTTTATAAACTGATGGGACAGAACAAAGCCCTGTCTTTTTCTACTCAGTACTTCAGTGTTACGCTGAAGAAAAATGTTCCTGTTCTTTTCCTGTGCCATTAACCATATGGGCACATAAAGATTAACATGTAAGGCTTTCACCTGTAATATACTGCCTTTTGCAAACAGATCTCAGTGAACTTTGCAAACTAGATCAGTTTTATTATCCTCGTTCTATAATTTATTTACCAAGGTGAGCCAGTGGCAGAGAAGGACTAGAATTCAGGTATCCTGAACTGCAATTCAGCCCTGTAGAGGTGGTAGTTGATCATTTCAGTGACAGTTCATTCAGCAGTTCATTAAAAGCACTCATTTATCAGTGGGCAAGGACGGTGTAATATATATATGGCATGGTATAACGGTAATTTGTTCACAAAACAATTCTGGTCTCTTCGTGGAAAGGAAATGAGCCACATCCTAAGTATTGTATTTATTTCTACTTTTTACTTTTTCACTTTTACTTACTAATTGCATTATAATTCTAGGTTATGCTATATAGAACTCATGGTTTATGGTACTCAAGATGTGTGTCCATATAATGCCAGTAGATTAATTCTTCCTTTTACTATGGTTTGTCTACAGTAGTGCTTTAGCCAAGGTTAGGAGCGGATCTTTTAAAGTCTGTTTTTTGTGTCCATTTGCTGTGCTTTGGGTCCACATAAAGATCTGTTCTTGAATCACACAAATGAACTTTCTACTGGCTGAAGTTAAACCTGGAAGTATTTTCCACAAGCACATCAAATTAAAGCCACAAACCAAAAAATGTTCAGTCCATGGGACCAGATCAGAGCACATTCAGAGTTCCTTCAACTCCCTTCCAACACCTCTTAGGAAGCACAGAAAGCATGTAGTGTAAAGGGTGTGTCCTCAGCACTATTTCAATGTTTAGTCAACTATTCACATAAAAAAAAAAAAGGTGAATTAATGTTTTCTCTTTTTCAATTCCAGTTCAAACTATGTTCTAACAGACGAACAATCTCTTTGGATTGAAGATACTACAAAGGCAGTTTACCAGGTTGGTACCATAGATTCTTATGTAGAAATTACGTAGAAAATGTAGTTACCTCATGTCATAGTGTATTAACCACCTTTGAAGCAGTAACAGCCATTTTGTTTGTTTTTTTTTCATAAATATTCTGTAAAGTATAATGTTAAAAAACTTCTTTTTTTTTTCTCCCAATCATAGCTTCTTTCAGAAAATCCGCCAGATGGGGAAAGATTCTCAAAAATGGTAGAGGTAAGAACTTCAGTGCATGTCTGAACCAAGGTCTCTCTAGAGTGTCTAAGGAGTAAAAAGGCCATATCAGTAATAAACCATCTCTTAGAACGTAAACATAAAGTCTGAGAGACCTTTTATCTCATCTCAGGAAGAGATCTCATAATATCTTTTAGTTTTAGCCACATTTTCCCATGTTTTTGGTAACGTGCTTTTCTTCTTTCTGCTGGGGAGAAATGGAAATGGTCATACATGTGCATGTATACTTACATGAGATCATTTAAAATTTATATATATGTATCTTTGCGGGAAGGAGTACTGTGCCCAGAGACATGGGAAATAAAACACAAATGGAATTTAACCTTTTTTCAATCTTTCTGCTTTCTGTTTTTAATTTTCCTTTGGCTATATCTCTTTCTTTGCTCAGAGAAAGAGAAATCAAGCCTTTCCCATAGTCATTGGAGCGAGGAGATGCACTGTTTTTGGATAAACTAAACCAACTACCTAATATTGTACTGATGACCTTCAAATTTGTGGCTGAAATACACTAAAACCAAGTTTTTTCCGTAGTTACAATGGCTTAATATTTGTGGGGCCAACTTTAAAGGTAATTATGACTCTGATAATATGGAATATTATGTTTCTCCAGCATATATTAAATACAGAAGAAAACTGGAACTCATGGAAAAATGAGGGCTGCCCAAGCTTTGTGAAAGAAAGGTATCTCTCTTTCAAAGTAGAAATTTGTCATTTATTTGAAATGATGGCTCGGTTTCTGAATATATATGCACAGTGTATATGAACTCAATGATTCACACAACCTAGACATTTGTATAGTTGGATGTCCCTTCCACATGTGCAGAATGCTCTTAGATTTCTGCCAAAAGTTTTAAGGCTTCGTTATGCCAATGAAGAGGTGGTGATGCATCTCTGGGTCTCAGGAGAGCATTCCTCATTGTCTCATGGCAGCATTTTGTTCTCTTAATACCAAGGATCCAGTGGTTGGGGATCACGTTGTCTCCCTTCCTGCCTTTGGCAGACGCTGTGATGAAGAAGTCAGTGCCTGACTTTGCTATTATAGCAGTAGGGATTGCCTCTTAAAGCAATTCCTTTGGCATTATGGCTTTAATGGGGCAGCAAACCTGGAATTATTATGATGTTTGCCACTTGGTGGCGATCACTTACCTGAAAGGAATGTACAGCTCAGTGGCTATTGCCATCAAAAGATTTCCTGCGTAATTAGTTACTAACGAGTGGCAAATATGAACTGAGATTCCATATGTGTGCTTGACTATTCTCTCCACTGGCCACAGCCCCTTAGTGGTAAGCAGCAGACGGGCCACTACCTTTTCACAAACTCTTTTATGCAAAGGTCAGGTGGAGCCATCTTTTCCTGGCTTCAAGCAGTTTATAGAAAAGGGAGGGGGGTGGTAAGAAGAGAGAAATAACTATTGGAAAAGAAAATGTAAAATTATTAATTAATTAAAATTATTAAATCTGACTTGTATAAATGTTCTGTCTCCTTCTTTAGATCTCAGCCAGAGTTTCAGCTTGGGTAGGTCTTACCCTTACCTCAGTGATGTGGGATCTCCATTCTCTGATCCCATGAAATCAGGTGCAGCTGGGGAAGGAGAGCTTGCAATCGTAGTGCAGATGATCCCAGCAGCAGGGTAGATCACACTTAGTATGTGCTGCTGGAATACATGTGATTTGCTTCTTTTTCTGTACTGGAACTCTGATAAACCTTTAAATTTGTGAGTGAACTGATTTTGGTGTCTGGCAAATGCTTTTCCTTATCCCTACTTTATGTTCTCTCTCCTCTTCCCCCTCCTTTCCACCCTGGGAATCTCAGTCCTTCTGAATACCTTCACTGTGATTTAACTCAAAGCCACCTGAAATGAATTGGCTTAGTTTTGTTTTCTTAAATATTATTGACTTGATATTAAAGAGCTGTTTTGTTTTTTTTTTCCTTTAGGCCTCCTGATTCTAAGCCAATGAGGCCTGCAAGAAAGAGGCCAGCTCCTGAGGACTTCTTAGGAAAAGGACCAAACAAAAAAATCCTTATGGGGAAGTACGTTGTGGTTTGTTGTTGTTGTTGCTTTTCTTTTTCTTTAGAGGGTTTCTGTGGTGGTGGTTACTTTGGTGGTTGATTTTTGTTTTGTTTTGTTTTGTTTTTTGCCACTGATTGTTTTTCTAGTGAGTGTTTTTCAAACTCCCTCACTTTGGAACTGCAAAACTTGGTTTAAAACTCGCAGTGGGCTTTTCCTTAGTCATCTCTTATAGATCCCTTATAGATAGTCCATAAGTCATAGGCTGCAAATCAGTGTTTTTATACTTGTTGGATCAGTTTTTATCCTTTTACTTTCTTTGTTTTTGCTTAACATGTGTCTATGCCATGGATTTTAAAATAACACCTACTAATGTTTTATCCGTGGGGCTAAGTAATATGCAAAACCTTCCATTGGAGAGATCATATCAAGAAGTATTCTAAGTGCTACATTTTTCCACTTTATTTCTAGGAGAAATTCTAGTCTCTGTATTGTAACTGTTCACCAAACCTAGATGTGGAAATTATGATCTCCTCTTGAGCCTCAAGATCTTGTACTGAGTTACTAAACACTGAGTGCTCAATGTCCCTTCTGAAAAAGAAAACGATAAATTATTTCATTTATCAAAACAAAATGTTCTGTCCACAGATCAGCCAGAGACTTAAGTAGAAGTTTAGAAAGTTGTTTTCCTAATTTGTAACATCAGATAACGTTTATGTCTCTTCTGGTAATTCCGAATACGTTTGTATCACAAAATTTGTATTACACCCTTTGTTATAAAGGCTTTGGGAAGAGAATTTGTGTAGCACTGTTTTGTGTGTCTGGCTTTGGCGAATGATGGAACGTGGGATGATCGGATGAAGGAGTTCAGTTTGTGTTTGTGCTCCTCTTTTTCAGTGAGGAACTGACCCGCCTGTGGAACTTATGTCCCGATAACATGGAAGCTTGCAAATCTGAGAGTAGGTAGGTAAGAAAGAGCACGTTATTGTCTAAAGCTAACTTCCAGCACTCTGATTTATGCAAAATTACAGTTATTACAAAGTTGCATGAGGGAAGTGTTTAAGATGTTTGTATAGAGCATTCCATTGTGCTGTGTCTTGAGAGAAGCTGATTCTGTGCATCTCTGTCTTGAAATCTTCTCACAGTTTTCTTTGCTATTGTTCACTCATCTAATAGAGGGTGATTGTATAATTAGGTAGTTTCTGTAATAAAGGAATTTTGCCAAGTCTGGTTCTAATGAAGTTGGCGAGCTATTTAGCCATGATTTTCAGGTAAGCTTGTGCTTACCCAAAACTTGTGATTCCTGGTGGATGGAGAGGAGAAAGAGCTGGGGGGGAGGCAAGGGGAACACGGACATGGACAGCAAGCATTAAAAAAAAATAATGGAGGGGGGGAACCGCATGTGATGGTTAACAGGAAAGAGCAGGTCCCAGAGAGTCTGGATTCAGTTTAAAGTTTTATTGTGGACTCTGTGACTGAACATGGTAAAGAGACTTTCACTTTTTTACATTGATTCCTCAAGTCTTTGTTAAGTGGGTTAATACTTCTTTGCCTGTCTTCGTTTTAGATAGCTGTTCTTGGGATAAAATCTGCTTTTTAAAATGTGCCAAGTACAATAGGATTGAAATCAGATGGGTTTTTATGGTGCACTTAAACATGCATATAGCCAGTAACACATTGTAAACACACATGCAGCACTGGTTTTCTGGGCAAAGTATGGTTCTCAAAACAAAACCAAAGTGAACTTAGAAACCAGCATTCTCTTTTCCCTTTTTTTTCTTCTTTTTTTTTTTTATTTTAATTTACCTGACTGATCGCTAGGTTCTCTTGTAGAAGCTGGTATCTCTGTCAAACATTAGGCAGGAGAAACACAGACCATGAGTCTGCTTTGTAGCACTGATCAGTTTGGCTCACAGTAACCTACAGCTCTCAGTAATGTTTGTGTGTAGTCTTCAAAGCAGAAAACTGTCCCTGATCATTGGGAATATTATTTTTGTTATAGCTTTAGGCCATGCTTCCTTATGTACTGGTTTGAATATCATATAGAAGCAACCACAAGCTGTTCAGAGAACAGAAATACCAGTTGACCTTTTAATGTGTCCCCTGTGGACCACAACTTCTGTCTTTTAAATCACGTTATCACAGAAGAGTTGAGGTTGGAAGGGACCTCTAGAAACCACCTCATCCAACCCCTTGCTCAACTACAGCAAGTTGCTCAGGACCCTCAGGTTTTCAGTGTCTCACCACAAGTGGAAGCTCCACAGCCTCTGGGCTGCCTGCTCTAGAGTTTGACAACCATCACAGAAAATCTTTGGTTTCCTTTTCTTTTTTTTTTTATGCTCATGTAAAATTTTCTGTGCTTGGACTTGTGCCCGCTGCCACTTGTGCTCTCACTGAGTAGCATCTGAGAGTCCAGCTCCTCCCTTCTTTGCCCTCCCCATCAGGTATATTATTGCTTTCTCTTCTCCAGTGTAAAGTACCCAAAGTATGTTCAGCAGAAAGTACAGGGATCACCAGGAGGAGTGAAACAAACGTGTCTGAGCAAGTCTGGGAAGCTGCTGAGATGAGATCATGAAGTACAATATTAAGCTGCCTGGTGCTTTCCCATCTAAAATTAGTGACCATAAATAACTGAAGTGGGGTTGGCAGTACTCTGGCTTTCCCTGGTTGCGGATGAGCTGGGATGTGAGTGTATGAGGGAAGAGACCGTTTTACTTACCCCATCCCATCAAGTTGCACAAAACAAACAGCCAGTTTAGATTCCTGTGTGTTTGTGAGCTCAGCATGTGGGGGTATGTTTGAGATGTTTCTCAAGTAACTGAAAAACAGCTATTTTATGTAGAATGTGCATAGAATTAAGCTCCTTACTTTATTTTTTTAGGGAATATATGCCAACGCTGGAGGAGTTTTTTGAAGAAGCTATTGAGCAGGCAGATCCTGAAAATATGGTTGAAAATAAGTACAAGTACGTAGATCTTTTTGTTTCACTTTGTTTTGATCTCTTGCATGTTTGGATTGTTAAAGAAAACCGAGTGTTCTCTATACTACTGTGCATCTGTGCTGGACTCGAGTAATACACAAAAAGTATAGATTTGGACAGAATTATATTAATTAGAAAATGACTCAGATATTTTTATGTACTTTTATAGATGACAGGGTGTTACCAAGCAAACTTTTTTTTTTTTGTAGGGCTGTGAACAATTCTAACTATGGGTGGAGAGCATTAAGACTACTGGCACGCAGAAGTCCCCACTTCTTCCAGCCAACGAACCAACAATTCAAGAGTTTACCAGAATATCTAGAAAACATGGTAATCAAATTAGCCAAGGAGCTGCCTGTAAGTGGTATTATCCTATAATAATCATCATAATAATAAATGAATTCATTTGACTTCCTGCTTGTCTCTTTCTGCAGTCCATTTGGTACATGGGGGGAAAAACACAAGAAAAAAGTTTGTACACTGAAGGAAGTATTGCAAGGAAAATTGCTTTAATCTGTGAGGATTCCAGTAATAGTAAATTTCGGATAACTTGGGCTAACATTAACTGCTGAGCTTGTATTCTGTGACCGAACAGCTGTGGCAATCCAGGCTTTTCTTCACCATTGCAGAGTTGGTAGATAGGAATATGTTTCTACCAAGCTACTTGGTTTCCGCGTTGCAGTGCAAACCCCTTCCACGGCAGGTGTAAGCTGGTGGTGTGGCTCGTGGCAGCAGTAGCTGTGGTTAGCAAAGGGGCAGCGTGTGCAGCTGAGGATACTGTGGTGTTGCAGCAAGATCTAGCAGGGCTCTTTGGTCAGCCCCCTGGCTTTTAAAGTATGTAAAGAAAAAAAGACCTCATGGAGCTGTAAATCTAATCCATTATTGCTTTGTATGTTCAACAATACAAATCCGAGGCAAGGGCTTTAGGGGTCTTTCAGGTTGCTTTATACGCAGTGGTAAGAGACGAGTGGTTGGGGAGGGGAACATTTTCTAAGCCTTTGAGTTAGCACGCAACCCGGGTATTTTGTGCACATACGGACCCTTGGTTTTGTATGTGAGACCTTTCTTGTCTGTGATGTAAAAATTGGATTGTAATGTGTAGCGTTTTCATTGCCTAGCCATCAGAATTAACTAGATGCTAAAAGCAATTTTAGAACAAATACTGGGAGGGAAGAGCGGTTTAATAGACAACTTGATGCAGTGTTCCTGGTGATGCTATGGTCCTGGACCAGATATTATGGCAAGAAACAAATGCATGGGTAAGGCCTGCGACTGAGATGTAGAAAAGGGAGCCTTTTGTTCATCTTGTCTGATCAGTAGCTAAATCAAGAAGTGAAAAGTCTGCTGATTGTTTACTTGTTTGCCACCTGTAGCTAGTCGACAAAAAAAAAAGTCTGAAAATACAGAAAACTTGAATTCCTGAGTGAGGAATAAAATGAGTGAAGATTTTTATTTTTTTTTAAGGAAGTAATAAAGCTATGCATGTTATGCCGCATTTGTAGGTAGTGTGGAAAGAACTGGAGAGAATCCTGTAAAGTCATTTGATAGCTTCATTAGTTTATTTTTTGGAGTTTTGTTTTTTAATTAACACTGTGTTTTATTGTTACTGGTGGTCTGGATGCGGAAGACTGGGGGAGATTTTTAATTCTCATATGGGATCATGTCAGATTTTCCATTCTAACACACGTGCCAGGGACCATCATAGAGCTGTAGAATTTCTCTTGAAACACAAAATTCATCCAATGATATTTAGTTCTCTCATTATAGCCTCCTTCAGAAGAAATAAAAACAGGCGAAGACGAAGATGAGGAAGATAATGATGCTTTATTAAAGGAAAACAATGAAAGTAAGATTTGCATGTTCTTAGTCTTTTCACAGTTTCTCTTGATGCATATAGTGGAAGCTGTGTTTAACTGTAGTTTCTGCTCAGGGTCACCAGTCCAGATTGCCCTGGTGCTTCTGACTTGTACCCGCATTCATACTGAAAAGTGCAGCTTGTCAGGGTACGCCTGTAGCTACCTCTCAGTCTCTCAGTCTGCAGTGCCAAAAGATAAGCATTTTCATTAGGGGCCTCTGCCATTTTTGCTGCCTGATGTGTGTTTAGTGCTCCTAGGCATTTGTAGCCCAAAGATGCAGAGTGGTAGAAATCCCAGCTGTTTCTCAGCCCCTCTTCCCTCTTTCTGCCCTGTAGAGGCCATGGGTGAGAGCTTCCCTCTGCCCCACTGGGGTAGGTAGTTACGGGACCTTCAGAAATGGCTGTGTTCCACTTTGGGTATTTTTACTTTCTGCATTTTTATCATCTGCATTTGTTGGTCTTGAAGGCAAAAGCTTCTCTGTGACAGAGAAGACCAAAACCTTCCTGACAAATATCATCTCTTGTTCCTCTCCATGACCCAGCCCCTTCGTGTGTGTCTCTTGCCAGTAACTTTGGTGTGTCGTGCTCTCAGGTGTCCTTCCCTGTCCCGTGTGTATGTCCATTGCCTTCCTCCATCCTCACTCCCGCCCCCATCTCCCAGAACCTCTCCCTGGTGCGGTGTAGCTCCGTGCGCTACCTCTTGGACCCAGCGTGGGCAGGGGGAGAGGTGGGGTGTGGAACCCGCACGCTGGCCACTGCTGCTGAGCCTCGGGGGTTTTCTGCTACTGGAAAGCCGCCTGTGGGCCTGTGTCAATCCCTCTTCTGCTGTCTTAAAGCAAAGAGGGGAGAGCTGTGCTCTGCACGTTTTGCTTAGAAACAGTGGAAGTGCTCTGCGGGCTTCTTGTTTTTATTGTTCATGCTCTTCTAGTCCTTTCCCTCAACGTAATGGTTTTACTGCAAATTATTGACTGTGACTGAAAGCGCTGGAAGGAGCTGAAGCTCCGTCTGTGCCAACTAACGCTTCAGGTGGGGTGAGCTATTTGCTAAAAATCAGGAATATGATGACTTTGTGTAAGTAACTCAATCTTTAAGGTGTTGGTTTTTTCCTCTTAAAGTGTGTAAAATACCTGGTTTACCACCAATGTTTATAGTCCAAGTTAAAGCTTTGTAAACCCACTTGTGTGATCGCTTGGCTTCTCAGCAGAGCACTGCATGGAGTGTTTTTATCTCGATGCCAGAATGACAGAAATGTCCTCAAAGTACTGACCACTTATTAAAGCTGATACCCTGTTCACTCTACTGCTAACAGGAACATGAGGCTCGTTAACCATTTATCCTGTAGCAGTCAAGCAAGGTGATGCTTAAAAGGGAGTTTTAAGAAGACAGGGATGTTCTTCTTGAAACCCACTACAGCTGTGAGAAGCCAGAGCTTTTGGGTAGGTTAAAGGCTCCATGGCAGGGTTATGTCAGGCTGTGAGTGAGTGAGAGGCTCGAAATGGGGCAGGACAGGGAGGAATCATTTGCAGCATCGACTGGAGACGCTCCCCGAGTCTCGCTGTGATTTTTATTGTTGGTTTTTTTTTTTTTTTCCTCTCCAGGTCCAGAGGTGCAACGGGACAAAGCTTTGACAGGCGACCAAATGGAGATCCTTGCCAGCCGGCTGGGGGAGCACTGGAGGGCCCTGGCCCCCTACCTGGAAATGAAGGATTCTGACATCCGGCAGATCGAGTCGGACAGCGAAGACGTGCGGATGAGGGCAAAGCAGCTGCTGGTGGCCTGGCAGGATCAGGAGGGTGCGCACGCCACAGCCGAGAACCTGATCAGTGCCCTGAGCAAAGCCGGGCTCGCTGACCTCGCGGAGAGCCTGAGCAACGACGCGGAGAGCAGCAGCTAACTGCCCTCGGGTGCTAGCCGGGGTCCGCGGTGAGGTAATTGTAGTAATTGTTGGTAGGTAGCAGCCCTTTGAGAGGTGTCTGGTGTTCGATAAACAATAAAAACCTTTTTTTATAATATTGTTCACTGTCCAGGTTTTCTGAGAAGAGGATTAGGCAGCAGGCTGTAGCTCGGATGGGGGAAGCGTAAAAGGGAGGCTGTGTCTTTGTGGGGTTTCTCAGAGCAGGGAGTGGTGTGAGAGGCTCCCGTGCCACCAGGTGGGTGTGCGGCAGCTGCAGGCCATGAAAACAGACGTGGGGCAGTAACACCTCTGTCACGATACTGAACCGGGACAGACAAATACCTTATATGTGAAGTGATGTGGTGTTTTGCTGTAAGGTGATGGGGTTTTGGAAGGGTACAAGCTGTTCCAGGCAGTTGTTGTATTAGCTCTTGCAAAAAAAACACAGATTTTTGTGATGGTGAGTTGTAGCTGGCCTACAACTTGGTTCACGGCTCTGTCTGGTAGAATTTCTATCGCTCAGTGAAATCTCTAATTACTGTTTAGAAAACCGTATCACGAACCTTTTCTCTGCAGCGTGTTCTATTTCAGTTATTAAAGCGTACCCATGGACATTCCAGGGCGGTTCCCTACCTTAGAGGCAAGTTCCTGGCTGCAGTGCCACTGATGAGAACTCTGTGGGGCTGCATCTCCTTTACATTTAGTGGTATTAGGAATTCGATTACTGGGGACTTAGTCCAAGCCTGCTCAGGCTGACAGCGCTGGGCTGTGGTGTCTCCACCTGTCTCACACTGTAAGTAACAGGTAGCAAGGTACAAAATCCTCAGCTGTGACTAAAGGTGCTAGATTAATCGAGGTGTGCTGGGATGCCAAACAAACACCTCTTCTGGGCCAAGGCAGCATTGCTGCAGGGCTCTGACCCACCACCAGGCCTGAGAGGACCCTCTGGGGGAAAGTTAGTGAATGTGGGGATCCCGCTCCTTGGTTCATGCCCCACTCTAGAGCTTAGAAAAAGAGAGTGGCTTTGTTACATGGCTGCGGTGGCCCAAGAAGTGCGAACAAACACGTACTAACTACGCTATCCAGACATGAACTTCTTTTTAATGGAGACACATTGTTGATCACAATTTATTTCCAAGTCATGAAATGCCAGCAACAGAACAGACTGAATCAGCAGGTCAGGCTGGACAAATACTTGATTGTAGCCATGGTTGGTGGCTATGGGCAGCAGCACTGAGTTACGCAACGAGGCAACAGTTTTTTCTTCCACCTTCCCGACACGGCTGCCAGGTAAGGCCAAGGATGGACAGCTGATGAACTGTACGAACCATGCAAGAGTAACAAATGTGAGAGTAGGTGTGTAATAAATACTTGATGACATTAGAGAGGAGGGAAGGGAGGGGGAAGAGACTCGTTTTAAAAAATTATTTTCTGCAAGACGTTAAAGCTATTTTAAGTTTTGTCACCACCACGGTGGGCAGCCCAGTCCAGCAGTGACTAATTGGTACATGGATCAGTTTTTAACCAATCTCCCTCTTCACATGAAAAGGTTTGAACAAATTTAGGTATCCACTTGCTAAAGCTCTGGGGTTAAAGAAGTGATCAGTAATCAACATTTATTTCACACCTAGGCAGAATGACTCGAACTGAAGACTACTGTTCAGCTTCATCTTCAATTACTTCAATTCTGCGAGGCCCGTAGAGTAGAACGTAAGCTATATGCCAGTCGCCACCCCCAGATAACCTCAAAATGTCTTCAGGTGTAACAATGCTGACTTTGTCATCATCAAACTTAATCCACTCATCTGCAAGAAAAACAAGGGGATTATTTGTAATTTAGGCACATAAAATTGAGGGCTGCTCAACAGCCCCTTAACTACCCTTCCCAGCTTCCTCCTTTGACGTGCTGTTTTATTTTACTCCATTTTTATTTTTACCTTGTTTCCTTTTAACCCAAGACACATAATGCCCAGAGGAACTTGATCTGCCTTGATGTGTTAGCACTGCTTGCAGGTCATAATAGCCACAATTATTAGACCCAATATCTGAAGGAGAAGGGAAAAAAAGAGTCAATTCAGGTTTACATGGCAGAACCTTAGCATTTCTAACAGCATGCAGCCCTGTAACGTGTTAGCCACACTGGCTAACAGCCACGTTTACACAGCTACAACATTGTAGCTGTGTAAAACCCCATTTACAGCATGGTTCTAAATCCCTGTGAACTAACAGCAGCAGCTTTGAGACAGGCTATTCCCTGAAGAAACAGGGAACGTTGGGCATTTTCATGACATAAATTTGTATCCTGGATGCAGTGCAAATGCAGTAAGCCCAAAGCACTGAACAGATGATGGATGGTCAGTAAAGGTGATGCTTCTGGGCAGGCTCAGCCTTAACACGTCCTCCTCAAGTTTTTGCTTCCATTTCAGCTTCCCCCTCCCACTGACAAGGAAGCTCACCAAACAACTGCACGTTACATGCTAATGTCTCTTAGGTGCACGTTTTCCTATACATCAACGTGTCAGATGGACGACAGTCTTGTCAACTGAGTGGCATTTTAACTTGCCTAATCTTTCAGGTTCTTACATTTCTGTCACTTTCTGAAGACTAATATTCAAGGGCACTAGAAAAAAACAAAATAAACAGGGTTCTCAAGTACTCCTACTATCGGATTCACTTAAGCATGCGTTTTATGGGAAGTTACTTTAAAACAGCTACGCGTCCCCTCCATACTCACCATCAGGAAAAGAGAAGGGTTCATATTTAACTTCTTTCTGTGCACCATCGCTTTTACTAGACTAGAAAACAAAATATGCCAAATTAAAGTGGAAATGCTTTGGAGAAAAAGCTTTAGCGCAATCCTATACATATATACACATGCATATATTCTGATATACAAAACCAAACTGTACATGTATTTTCCCAGGAACATTTGAATTCTCATGTGTGAAAGCCTCCAGAACCCTCAGTTCCTTCAGAGGGAGTTTTTCCACAAAGGCAGGGTTTTCCCAGCTTTTTGGCTACCCAAACAAGCTCTCCATGTTCTATATGCAGTGATGCCCAGCACTGGTTTTAGCAGTAACATGACTATCAAGCGCACAATCCTGCAAGCAGTTGCATGGTTCTACACCCTGCTCCTACTGACTCCAGTCCCAAAGCAGACCCACCAGGAATAGTTTCCCTGATCCATTAAAAAGTATTTTAAAAGGGAAACAGTCACACTCCCTTGTTTCAAGCAGAACACTTTGAACACTGAATTACGATCAACTGATGAGTTGATTGGCCTAGTGTATATAAACACAACAGCGTCAAGGTGTTATGCTTAAGTGTAACATGAAACTAAAGAGCTTTTTACACCATCAGTAACATAATTCATTTCATCACTGTAACTCCGATTAGAACACAGAAGGGTTGTACAGAGATCCTGCAATGAACATGATCAAAGAACCTGATTAGATTAAGAGATGCTAGAAAAAAACATGTAATGCTTTGGCCCATAGTATCAACGCTCGGATATGTTTAAAAGCACTGCAGATGAATGACATTTCTGAACAAACTGCCCATGAAAATGCCGTAAGACTTACATTCTTTGGCTGCTGATTTACTTTTTTGTCCTCTAGATCTTTGAATTTTGATCGATAAGAAACCATTTTTTCCTGAAGATCTGGCGTACACAGCTCATACACATCCAACATGAGAGGAAACTTAACATCCTAGGAAGTGAAAAGCACAAATATTATTAGGATAATTTAGTATTCCACATTGAATTGTTCTCCCATGGGAGAACAAGTCACTAAGTCCAATTAACTGCAACTCATCATATATTATGACAGCTTGATCTACTTTAGTGTGTAAAATAACCTTTGTGGATAGTATTTGAGTAAAGGACTACAGTACTTTCCACGGAAGTATGTCTCATTTGATATAAACAAACCATTAACTGAAGTAAAGGGAGGTAGAAAATTCTAATGGCACTGGAGCAAATTCATTTCTGTCCCTTACTTCCCTCTTCCCCAGTTTATTTTGGTAGTACAATTGACCACGTACCATCACAACTGGGAACAAAACTGCTTTGTCTCAAGCAATGCAGTTACACTGTTAATATTTTAAATAATGTAAAAGTAATTTTAAAGCAAGCAATTCAATAAATGATTTGCAGGTATAAATCATCTACCTATGATGAAAAGCATAAAGAATTAAACTTTACCATGCAGAAAACTTACCTTAAGAACTTTGGCATTCACAGATTCTTTCTCTTTGTAAAAAAATCTAACCATCTGAATAGTCAGGTACGCTGGCAAGCGACTAATTTTAGACTAAAAAAAAAGTTTAGAAGACACGGTTACTTCAGATATTCACAGATCATGTCTACCTTATGCACTACTCATCCTAAATTATAAGGTGTTGTGGGAACATACTTGCACATAAAGGAATGAAACAAGCCCTCCCATCTTGTAGCTCTAGAGAGTAGTGTATGTACTCTACCATCGTGTGCTGTATCATAGAGAGAGCAACAGAAGTACCACTCACGGATTTGATATAGAGTGCATTTCTCTGCAAAGTCGGAGAGAGTTTGGTGATTTCCTCTTGAAGACGCTGTTCAAAAAAAAATAATAGACACACTTATCATAAAACACACATCTTAAAGCCTGACATGGATAAACAAACTAAATCTTATTCTGCCAATCTATTCTGTTGCTATCATCAGGAATTCTGAAATTCCTTGACACAACGGCCATGGCCATTCATTTGTTCAGCTCCACAGACCTAACACCACTACGCTTCTCTATACAGCAAATTTTATTTCGCAAAATGTGGTTCTCCTGCAGTTTAAGAATCTGGATTTGGTTATGAATGTGTCGTGCCATGCCTGGAACACAATGAAAGAAAATTTTGAAGTTTCCTGTGGCATGAATATTTACAGTTTTTAACTGTCAATCTAAAGTAGACAGAGCTGTGTATATCAGGAGAGAGGTGGTGATACTCTGCTTCCAGGGCCTTTTCCGAATTCAGGGAAAGACTGACGTGGTTGGCAGTGGTGGGACTCCCTTGCTACAGGCAATCCTATATAAGGATCCTGTAAAATCCCCATAAGAATTCTAGACTACCTTTTTGGCCTGAAAGTGGGGTTTCTTTTTTCATAATCTTTATAATCTGTAAGCATTAACTATTGATCTTGGTTTTCCTTCTAAGTTCTTTCAAAAAAATAAAGAGCAGATGCAAAGATTATCTGAGAACCGTGCAACTTGGTCCAATCCTGTACAAACCAAATCACTGCTTACAAACTTATTCTTACACTAATACTCCGTAGGAGCAGTTACTACAAAGTTTTATAGTAAATCCTCTCCTTGCTCCTTCAAATTAAAAAAAAAAAAAAAAAAAAGCTTAGAAGTATATACAAATGCACACGCAGACCACTTTAAAAAGCCCTATTTAAATAAAGAGCTTACAGATGATGTTGTTTAATGGAAAATTACCCCAACTCCCCAGTCTGCAAAACGGAAATTAAGCTTAGTTGTTCCACTACCTGTTTTGTTTGTTTCTCCCTCGTCAAACGCAGCAATCGAAACACTACCCTGTGTTCAAACTGACTTTTGGAGAACCATTTACAGCATGGTTAATTCACGATACTGCTCAGTCTAAAGTATGATTTGTGTAAAGTGTAAAAAAAAAATTGCTCAGCTGGCTTACAAGGAATAAATTGGCTTGCACTTGGATACCTGCATGAGGGAGACCATATCAGGATCCAAAAACAAAAAGTCTCTGAAGTCTGCTTTATATTAATGTGTAATTCATGTTCACTTCCATCCACACAACAACCCCAAAAAATCTTGGAACTCAGTAAAGCCTGGACAGCAGATGTGAATTCCAAGTCAGGCATAAATGAAAAAAGAAAGAAACATCACTGCGAAAAACAGGCCGTTTAGAATTTCAATTAAACGGAAAGCTGTAATGACTTACCAACTTTAATCCTGTAAACAGATATTTCACTTCTTGATTGATAAAGCAGCTAAGCTGAAGCTGATTCTCCTTTCCCTTAGTTACTTCCTCTTCTTCAGCTTCCGTACATTTCATGCTTCACAGAATTAAGGAAAACCACCAAGAGCTGAACTACTGCTATGGTGAAAGTAACATGCTGAATGGCACAGTAATTAAAATAAGACAATCCTGTGCTTGTGCATCACAGCACTTTGACTTCTACCAGTATAAAAATGAAGATTTGAAACAGACGTTCCTTCAGACCAGTCTGTTCCTTGTATCTAACCACAAGCGACAGCTGAGGCAGGCAGCATATCAAAGTAAGTTTTCAATCACTACCTAAGCTTCCAAGGACTGCTTTTTTCTTCCCCCCTACCAGGTCACAGACCATACAAACTAGCTGCCAATATCAAGTCTTGAAGCCCTTCTGTGATATTATTAATTATAAACAACTTCTACTCCTGCTGCTGGCCAGACTTCCCATTTCTTTAACTCCGCACGACCTCCTTTCTCTGCCTTGCATGTGTCCTCTTCACTGAAATTAAGCCCATTTCTTCATTATTTTCTACATGTTCCCCTAACCATTCCAGCCAACCTTCTTCGATATTTTCACTAACTCTCTTCTTTCATCCACTTCCTTTTACTGAGGTATTTTTCTGACTGCTCTGAATGCACCTATTCTGCAAATGTTGCTACCTTAATAAAACTTCCTAAGGCTTGCAGCAAAGCTTTTCTACCAAGTCCCTTTTTCCTGCCATCAGCCTATGCATTATTCCTCTTAGCTATTCACTTTGCTCCTCCCAGCTACTTCAGGGATAACAAACTGCATGGGATAGGGAGAGAGACGCATGACTCACCTTAAAAAAAAAAAAAAAAAAAAGAGGAAAAAGAGCAAAAAAAAAGCAAAAGAGCAAAGTTTACAGTATAAATCTTTCTGAAAAGTGATGGTGAGTTTAATAAGGGACAGGATTTTGGGAGGGAGAAGAGTAATTGGTTGGTATGACACGCATGCTCCAAGTGGCCTTCTGCTTTTGGTTCTCACTGTAAAAAAAGCTACCAGGAAGTTGTGAGCTGAATTAATTTCTTACTTTTAAATAATTACATATCTAACTTATTTCTTAAGAAACCAATCTCATATCAAGTCATCATTTGTCCATGTGTAACGTACCAAAATTATCAGCAACACTTGCTGATAAGCCAAAAAAATGCTACTTGGGAAGGTAATTACTTTTATTTGGATGAAGCGTCTCAGCACCCCTGAATCAGGTAACTGGAAATATTTCCTGGGGAGGAAGTCTGGTATTTAAAATCAGTGCTTTTTTTTTCCCTGTAAATTTCCATTACTTTTCTTCCTCCTCTCTCAAAGTATATGGAAACTTAATTTTACCTGCTGTGTACTCCTGCAATTGCCTCTTTTACCCAACAAGCATCATTATTTTCTCTGCTATCCTGGATGATGTTTTTCAACCCCCCTGCACTCAATTACTGAAGCGCAAAACTGTTGTCATTCTTTGTGCCTTGCCTTAGTGTTTAGGATACGCTGTTTCAAATTCAATGCTGAAGAACTGATCGATTAAGCTCTTCTTTTTAGAAGTTGTTGCGGCAGCTCCAGAATCTGTCTGTAAAACAAATTCTCTTATGATGTAACTTTAGATAGCAGGTAAAGACAGTTGTCTTCACAGACAAAATAACCCCAATTTATTTAAAGTCTTTGAAGCCTTTTCTTTCACCTTTCAACAGGTGCATTTTCTCCTAGTCGATCTCCTCATGCAGCATAAAAATTCTAAGACAAATGCATTTATACCATATATTTATACAGACAGC
Source organism: Netta rufina (assembly GCF_964035555.1). Taxonomy (NCBI): domain Eukaryota; kingdom Metazoa; phylum Chordata; class Aves; order Anseriformes; family Anatidae; genus Netta; species Netta rufina. The sequence goes on from NC_140124.1 coordinate 109,430,134, forward strand.
AATATGCTGATCAGACATAACAGAAAATAATTTCACTTCCTGGACTATAGACACGTATTAAAGAACTCGGAAGAGATGACTCTTAACAAAAATGTACGTAAAGTGCAAGTAAAATATTATAAATCCGAACTCCAGTAGAGCAAGACTACAATTACCTCCATCACTGTATCACCTTCTATGCCTTCCAGCTTCTGCTGTAGTACCCTCATCATCTGCACCCAGCACTCATTGGCATCCTAGGACAGCAACACAACGTTAAATGTGGCTAGTGGCAGAATGGCTGAATAAACAGTATTAAAACCATCCATCTACACGCTGTAAAACAAAATAAAGATTCCTTAACTAAGAATTTATCCCTATTCCAGCTTACATTTTCACACCTAGATTGCATTCAACTTTTCTAGAGAATATAAAAGCACAGTGGGATAAATTGTTTTAACAGCAGGAGAATGTTAACATATTTGTGTTCTTGACTACCAAGATAATACAGATTTTTCAAAGAACAAGCTAATAATCGCTCCTTACCTGCTGAAGGTACTGTCCTTGATCCCCTTTCTCTGCAAACTGTGGGAAGGCCATATGTAAAAACTGCAGAAGAATGATAGGCGGGATACTGGAGGAAGTTTTATCCATGGAATCAAACAAGTCCCTAAGAGCTTGAAAAAAAGTGAATATTGTGAGAAGTGGGAAAAAAATTCAAACATTTCAGGAAGTTTAAAAATAACAGTATGATGACAGCAACATTTAAAGATCGATCATTTAACAGTGTCCAATTTGATCTTTCCAAAACAGGGTGAAATTTTCCAGGTGGAAGAACAGATGCACCTAACAGCTCATTTGTGAACATGACTTTGCAAGTGTAAAGATGACAAATCTGAGCTTGGCACGTAGTGCCTTGTCTTTCCTGGCTGCTAAAAGAAAAACATTTTTGAACAGTTCAGATTTCACTTAACATTCAACTGAGGAGCAACGTTTTCACAGTAGGACAACACCTGGAGAAACCAGAAGGTGTTCACGATCTATACTCTAGAGCAGCTCGAGTTTCACCAGCTACTCAAAACCAAAATACGTTTTCCCCAACTAAAATATCTAGGAAACACTCATGCTTTACTTAACATCCAGAAAAACAAATATCCGTGTGCATATGTGCAGACAGTTCCTAACTATGTGTAATTCCATGAATGATACCAATTGCATGACAACACACAGGGCTTTCTTTTTGGCCCCAGACACACTACTGTACACATCTCACCTAACCATGTTATAGCATTTTACCTCCACAAATCACTTCAGATACCCGTTAACCCTCACAACAACCCTGTGAGGTAGGCAATGGTCTGCGTCTTCACTAATTTACAAGCGGAGAGATTAATGACTGAATGATTCACCTGGAACTGATGAATCAAGATCACAAGGAACCAAGGTCAGTTCCTGCCTCTCTTTAAGGAATACCTTCAGTGACTTTGGTAAGAGGGCCAATTGATACAAACAATTAAAAAAAATGCCCTAAGCGTCATGCAGGAGTTCTTGACCAGCCCAGCACTAAAGAGTTGTGTAAGATTTACTCAGATCTTAAACTACTACGACTCCTAAAAAGGTACAGTTGTCATCTTAAAAAGAAAATAAGGGACAAAGTAAAGGCAGTGGAAAGGGGAGGGGCAGGCATGGTTGTATAGAGTAACCATTGAACTTACCACCCCAAAATTCGATCAGCAGGCATACCCACAAACTGGACCTTTCCTTCCTTATATTGTTTTGTTTTTCCTTAAATGGACTGGTAGAAATCCCAGTGTCCTGGCCCAGCATCTTAGTGGGGCAATGAAATAGAGTGAAAAAAGAAAAAGTGGACAAATAATACCCTTGTTCAAGTGTAAGGGGTCTAACTAGAGTTCTAGTTAGAACATGGAGGTAAGGGGCCATGGTGAGCTCCCACAGTGTGAGCACCCAGATCAACACAGTAAAGAGGAACTTCCCTTTAGAAGATACCGCTTTGTTTCAGTTATGAAATCTGGAGCAGTAGGGTAAAGGCTGAGACCACAGATAAAGCATCAGCTACCACCCTGACAGTAATGCTCAGCCAATAAAACATTAAAAAATATCAGCGGAATATATATGCGAGGGGTACAGTGCTAGCCTACAGCTGCTCACAAATATTTCGGCACAAAACGATCAGATCAGCAGATGGACGCAGTCACTTAGAAATTTCCAATAACCTTATGCCTACATGTAAAACAGTAACAGATATGAATGCTTTGTATCTGAACCTAGCTAACGTTTGAATATACATGTATTTCTCCTGGTGTGCAGCTCCATAACACGCAGCGATGCACGCTTTGCAGCCATAGTCTAACCTTCAAAGATACTGAGTAACGAGTAAAGTGAGCTCTCCAGATCTGAAATTCCTAAAGTATATGCACTAAAGAAGCATACAGAGAGCTCTAACTGCAATTTTCATCTCTAGTCACCAGGAAATCACAGAGCACCCTAGCAGCCTATGTTTTTGTCTAAACACCAACCTGCAGTAATGTACTGAGCAGAGGCCATTTCTCCTGAAGCTCTTAAGGCACCACCATACCTGAAAGAGAAGAACAACAATTGGTTAAGTAGTCACACTCAATCACAAAGAGCACTCAAGTTTTTCAATCAAAGCAGGTGGCAGTCAGATTTAACAAAATCTATCAAAAGAACTCAATCATTACAATGGAAGTAATGGAAGAAAAGATTTACTCAAACCAAAGTCTCTGTTACTCCGCAAGCAATGCACAGGAGCACTGGCACACAGAAAATTAGCGTCCTTGAGAACACGTTAAGTGCTACTTCCCCAATCCATTTGTCTCAAAGAAGCATTCTGTTTTTAAAGAGACTGAGAAAAATTCTGAATAGAAGCTACCTGATTTCTGAAACGTTTGCCGCACTGCTTTAGACGCATGGGAAGAAAAAACCTTCAAGGAAAGATGTCAGATAAAACGCAGAGTTGGAGAGCAGTCTTCCTCCTTCCACAGCAGAAGTAAAACAGGGAGAGGTGACACATTTTGGAGGAGGGGAGGCATTTCCCACTCTGGAAAAGTATGCAAGCCTACCCACACTACCAGGACCTACTACTCCTCATTAAATGATTCCTTCATTTACCACCTGCATGAGGAACAGATGGCTTTCTCGAAGGATCTCCAGATCCTCAAAGAATTTCTGAAGTTTTGACAAATGCGAAGGCCAGCTAATAATCAAACTAACCACTTTAAAAAACAACCATAAATCACAACATAATAGCTTTTTATTATTTTTTTTTAAATCCTGCATACTTGAGTAGTTGTCAGGGAAAACCACACAGTTTAATGATTCTATTCCCACACAGGAAAACATATTGTCTCTTCTGATAATGTCAAGGGGCCTTCAAGCAGAAGGAGGGTGCGTTCTGGTGCAATCTCAGACTGAACTTTAAAAATCCTGCTCATTGCCAGATGATGAGCAGGAAGCTGGCCTCCTGTCATGCTACAAAAATGGGAACACCCTTGCAGAGATCAACTAAACGGATGATGAAAAATGAAGCCATACTAATAAATTTTCTCGTTTAAGACCATTCACCCCTCTCCCACAGCCACATACCCTTCCATACCGTTATCGAGCGGAGAAGGCCAAATAAAGGCCAACTCTCTGGTGGCAAACAGAGCAGGAGTCTACAGACCCTGACTTCCCACAGACAAAAAGGCCACATCTTGCACTGCAATCTGCCAGCTTTAGAGGGTACATTATGGCATTTGGTACATCCCATTTGTCAAACACTCTGATTCCGTGTAGTGTCACACAGAAATAAACAGACTTTTCGAAAACGACAACACCAAAAAGCAAGAAAAAAGTTTAAAACAGAGCTCCCCTACTTCACAAATAGTTCCCAGTGCTGAATAGTCGAGGCTCACTTGCTAATAGAGTGGAGAAAATTTAAGTACTTGAATAATTAGTGTTTATTCTGATTATTATAGAACATCCAGTTAAATACCAAGGTACCAAGAAAGCACTGTATTTTAAGGAAATCAATTTAACCAAGACAGCAAAGTTCTACCTAATCCTCACAATCTTTAAATACTGATGGTTCTTTAATTATAACTCATCAGGAGGACAAATCCAGGCTGATACTGCCACACATTCTTTCTTAATCTGATCTTTAGAATTTTCCCAAGAGTCTCTTGCAGATTCCTCACCAAAAAAAAAGTCTCTTCCATATTTCAGTCCAGAATCACACAAAAATCAGTCAGAAAAGTTACTCTACAATCAAAACCAATAAGGTAGATTCTTATAGACATAGCTTCTGTTCCCTACACATCCACATCACACAAACTCCAACTTCTTCCAGTTTGCTGCCACGGTAATGCCCACGGATCCATCACAAAGCTTCCCGTTTCATCTCCAAGTACCAAAAGGGCAACAGTGTTGGAATTTCATATTATAAAACTGAAAACACATTATTCAACAAAGCCATTAAGATATATATAATGTGTTCTTCAAAGGAACAGGACTCCCACACACTCCTTTCATACAAAACCAGGCCATACGAACAAACACAGAAACGAGGGTTCAGAGTTCAGCAGGCTTGTTTAAGCATTTTAAACAAGTCTTCGCAAGAGTTATTTTTTGGCTAGGCAAACCTCATTCTCTCCATTAAAAGCCAGTTCCAAAAAACACACAGTCCTAAGTCTTTTTTTTTTTTTAAAGCATAGACTAGCAAAGCCATAGGATAAAGTTTAATTAATCATTAGCTTAATCCTTAATAGATTTTAAGAAAAACTTATTGTTATGATAATCCATAGCAGGCATTTTGTGGAAGTCTTCTTAACACTATTTCCTAAGCTAAACAAAACATTCTAGTCATGGTATTTTTACACCAAATCCTACCTTTTAAGGGCCTCTTTCACTTCTGGCACAGAGCGGATACACTGAACTGTAGCGTTCATGTAGCAAGTGTTGCCAAGGTTTGTCAATCCACATGGTAATTCCATCTACCAAAAAATTTACAAGGGTGCTTAAAGGTCTGAGAGAGATGCGTAACCATTTTTTCATAAATGCTATAAACTGACAGCAACTCGCAAGAAAATGAATGATCAGAGAAGCACAAAAGCTGGAATATTCCATCAGACTATGTTATTGAGTTTTCCTGAGCCATTTTCTGCTTATATTAATCTATTTCACAATTTGTTGCTTTTAGAGGACATCCAGGAATGCTTTATGTTTTTTTCCCGTGCATGTTTAGTTTAACGAGCATATTGTTCAAGTATGGGAGTCATTTAGAAAGCTCATTTATGATCTAATTCAAATTCTGACCTTAAAATTCTACTTCCATCACATTTCCACAAATACTTCTGTGACCTACACTAATGTTTTAATTAAAATCAGTTTCCAGTAGAACTCTGAATGGGATGAAGTTCATAGCTAGAAACAAAAAGCATTCTTTGAATCCTTCTCCAGAAGTCGGCAACAGATCTGATCTTTTTACACAATTTGTTAATTTCTGAAGTTCTGACAAATGTGAAGGCCAGCTAATAATTAAGCTAACCAGTTTCAGAAACAACCATAAATCACAACATAATAGCACTTTGTTTCTTTGTTTTGTAAAAATCCTGCATATTTGAGCAGTTGTCAGGGAAAATCATGTATTTTAATGGTTCTATTTCCATACGGGAAAACTTATCTAATCCAGCAACATCAAAACTATCTTCATTTTGGAAAGAAAAGTTTACCTGATATAACATTACTTACAAGAACAAACAAAACCACAAACCAAACATGTTTTCCCTTCACAGATACAAAGAAGGCAGTAAACACTTTGCACGTCTAACAGCTCTTATTCAGATAAGAGTTATGGACAACAATACAGCAAGGGTAATACAATATTTGTCTTAAAAATAGCATCACTGATGCTTTTGAAGTGTGCAGTTTAGTAAATTTTCTAAAGAAAAAATAGCATTAGTTATTTGACTTTTAAAATATGTTCCAGACTTCCATCACTGGGTCATCCGTGTAAATTTTGTGTTTAAGAAGCTATAAATACTCAACCAAAGAATTACCATTTCAAAACGTACTTTTAAGCAACTACAAGTTCTTAAAAACTTGCCATTTTTTCAAAGGTCTACAAGAAACTGAAGTTGAGAATATGCTTACAGCTGAAGCCAACTGCTCCTCTGTCATGTCTTCTACAAAGACGGGTCGAGCAATGGGCTCTTCTGGGAGTGCATCTGCAGAGCCCATCATTAGTAAGGTCATCCCCTTGAAAGACAGTAAAAATAGTAATAAGTATTTAAGCTCAGTTACTTCCTTTAAAAAAAATCATTAAGGGTCTTAACATATTTCATGTACTTCCCCTAAGATAAACTAGATCTTCCTCTTAGTTTACAGAGCTGATATGCTACTGTTTCTTACAGGTATACGTCCCTAGAAAATAGATAAAAAAAAAAAAAATAACCCAGTGTCTCAATCTCTCAAAAAAAAAAAGGCTGTAATTTTCTAGTTATCTGAAAAGCATTCTGAGGATGTTAAACTTAACAAAAAGTCACTTCAGGCATGAGAACAATATAACAGTCAGGGGGGAAAAAAATCTTGTTACCATGCCTGCCGGACTATTACAAGGTAAAGGAGTCTGTCAGTATTCAACGGGGATAGAGCTATACATTAAAGGGAGAGAAAAGGGCTATCTGCAGGCCCTGAAAAATAAGGCGCTAAGGAGAAAGATGGGCAACAGAACAGACAGAAACTGCTTTCACAATGTAAATAAATCCCTAGAAGTTGTATATAACATTGTTAAAATAAATAAGGCAGCTATAAGCGTAACAGTATGCAGAAAAGGACAAGAGTATTACATTCTGGAGTTTTTGCTTAATGACCGCTACATGAGCTGCAACTTATTGCTACAGGCTGCTACGAGCTGCTCAGGAACTAATAATGAGGTTAAGAGTCACGCTAACTTACTCAATCTGCTCAATAAAGAACTGGAGTAAAACCTGTACCAAACAGATGTTACAAGATACCTACAGAAATGAAAACGATCAAAAACAGAAAAATCTTTCTGGTTCCCTGTTACAATATTACACAGGTAAGAAACACAAATCTGTTCACTTTTTGCTCTTTTTTTGAACAAATTCAAAGGTGGGAATAAGCATTACTGGTGGCTTTCTTTTTAAAGAACAGCTACCTAGTACAGGAGATGACTTTCTGTGGGTTGTTAAAAAAGGAAATAGGCAGAGCAGTAGCTTCAGCATTCCTAACGTAAGGATTCTCCACACCGTGGATGTACAAGTGCAAGGGACCACAGCCAGCGCCCAGGTTCACAAATTCTCTTAAATAACATCGCTTATTATCATGGGCACAGACAGACTACACGGAAGGCCCACTCATCTGACCAAGCACGTTTCTTGTAAGAAAGAAAGATACTCCAATAATTCATAAATATGGTGTAATTTCTCTGCTGATGCTAATTTTTTTATTATTATTATTTTTATAAATCAATGGTAAGGACTTAGTAAGAATGCTTAGCTGTGACAACTCTGCAATTACCCTTTATCAAGGCCTGATTTTTAAGAAAGAATACCCGCTAAGACAGAATTCATACAGAAACAAGAATTTTACATTTTACTAGTTTGAGTTTTATTTTGGCATTTAAAGAATTCAGTTACTCCTTAGAACTTACATTTTTTATTTTTAAGTTTCCCCAGTCATCATCCTGTATTTGAAAAGAAATAAAAGAGAAGTTAATCATTTTCCACCAAAAGACATTAATATTAATCACGTATTTCTAAACATACAACTATGCTTCATCCAAAATTCCAAATATAAATGATTTACACATCAAGTCTTGTCTGACTAAAATACAAAGTAATCAAACCATCTTTTAAATACAGCTCTTCATTTGCTCTTTAACGCTGCTTGGCTGTAAACATATTTTCTAAGAAAGCTGTCTATATTGCATTACACTGAGGCAAGTCTCCAGCACGCTAAGTATTTCTTAAGCATTTCTTAAACTAAAAATTAAAAAGTTGCATTCAGATTCCAAACATTAAAAAGGAACAAAAACACCTCCCCACCAAGCAGAGCAGATTTTGGGGCAAACGAGACAAAAAGTGTTTTAAAACAGCAGTACCTCCCAGTCATTTAGGAAGAAACTTTTGCTTATATTTCCTAGTAGGAGGCAACAAATCACAAAGTACTTGTGAAAAGTATACTCAGTATACAAAGAAAGATCTTCTAGGGAAACACTTAAAAATATTGTTAATTACGTTACAGCGCGATAAAGAAATAATACAGAAAAGAGATTTCTACCTTCAAAGTTCCTCCTTTAACCATCACCTTCTGTCTAGCTGGCTGAACTCCAGTCAGTGCGAACAACTGGGCTTTGAAGACCATTGGAGGTTCATCAGTGTTAAGCTCCACACCATCGAATTTCTCTTTTCCCCATTTCACATTAACTGCAAAACAAAAGTATTTTGAAACTAGGTTATTTCCTAATAGAAAAGAACAGAATTACCAAGATTGAGCCAGTGTTTCCAATCTTGGACTTTACACCATCTCAAAACATTAGTTTTCAGCTCTAAAATGTGTCAATAATCAAGCTAAGGACCTCTTTTAGTAAAGGCATCCCTACAAAGCAACTATATAGTTCTCCTTCAGTGGTAAACATACGCTCTTTAAAAACCAAGCTTTGAGAGCCACAGCGTTGGTTTCGCGCAGTGACACGAGGTGGTAAGCACACGCTGAGACAAGCCCCGCACCGTGGCACACCTTCTGCTGCCTCCTAACGTGATGTTAACCTGGCAGTGCCACTGCCAAGGCAGCCACTGTTACTGCCTTCCTCAGCTTGGGCAGCACGCACGAAAAACGTACCCACACCAAACACACGCAGCAGCCTCGCAGAGGCTGCAGATCCCAAAGCCTTGACCCCAGTATGGGTATAGGGCTGGAATTAAGAACTGAAATGATGCTGGGTCACACAAGGGTAGCTCTCAATGCTGGAAATGGGATCGCTGGCAGAAATGTTAGGCACAGCGACACAAAGGCACAGTTATTTTGTTTTGATAAGGCTAGCACTAACCAATGCAAAAACTCCTGGAATAAATTGTGTTTTTAAAGAAGAGTTATGCTTCTTTGATCTCTTCTAATCAATCACTCTCATATGTACAGAAGGCTACTTCAACATGCTGTCGTTTTGCTGAAAGTCTGCAAAATACAGCGCACAGCGATACCCTACGTGCACAGTGAGCAGCCAAAATATTGTGTTTTGAGAGCCCTATCCTTCTGCCTACCTGTCCAGCTCGTAAGTAAATCTACTGTGGCAATTCACTCCGGGTTTCTTTCACCACCAAACTCTTGGAATTGTGATTAAAAAAAAAAGAAAAAAAAAAAAACTTTGGAAGAGGTTAGGATTTCATGTACACATGGTGCTTGTGATGGGTAACAGGGAAGAATCAACAAGACTCGCCATAAGTTATTAGCCTGCACAGCACCTCAATGCCAGGCTTTTCGGTATGACTGGCAGAAAGCACCACCTCGTTTGCACAGCCTGCTGGTTTTTTTTTTTTTTTTTAATACAAATAACATCCATTATTTCGCACAGGCAGGATTTACCAAACCCCAGCCTCTTCCCATTTCCTGGGACGCGCACCCAGCCGCTGCCCAGGCCAGCCCTCGCGTTTTGGAGCAGCGGGGCACGCAGCCACCGCACATCCCTCCCTGCCAACTTTCCCTACAGCAGGCAGGGAGCTCCCCAGCCCACCAAACCTTTAACTCTGAACCCTGAGGAGCCCGGGGGAGGGGGCTCAGCCTCAGCTCGCACACGCGGCAGGCCGACGGCACCCATGGGCACGGCCCGGGGCCGGGCCGCTCCCCCCTTCCCCCCCGGCTCACCTGAGAAGAGCGGCATGGCGGCGGCGGCCCGCGGGGCACAGAGGGAGGGCAGGAGGGAAGGAGGAGGGCGGCTGATGGCGGCCGGGGCCGTGTGTCTGTCCGGGTCCGTTCGGCGGCGGCGCCCCGCCGGGCCCTGAGCCACGCCGCCCCCGGGATGACGCTGCGGAAAGGCAGCGGGCTGCGTGCGCACCAACGGAAGGGCGGCGCCGGCATGGCGGAGCTGCCGCCCTCACGGCCCCAACGGCCGTTAACCGCCATTAACGGCCGCCCGCCCGCCCGCCCCTGTGGGGAAGCGACCCCGGTTCCCTCACCCTGAGGGGAAGCGCTTCTGCCGCGGGGTGAGGGGGGAGCCGGCTCGCTCCCCGCTGACCCAAAATGAGCGGTTGCCCGAGTGGCACATCTAATTCGTTAATAAATTTTTTTGGGGAAAAAAAAAGTGGTTTTGAGCAAACCGAGCGCGGAGCCACCGCGAAGTGCGTCTAGGAAGGGTTGAGAGGGGATGGTTAACGGAGCCAGCAACTGCAGGTTTAGTTTTCAGTGAAAGGTGGCTGCTGAGGAATGCCAAAAGAATCCTCCAAAGAGTTAAAAATAAATAAATAAATAAATAAATAATAATAAAAAAGATACTACAACCAATAAGTTTAGGGACATTTCACCTGCTTCTACAAAAGCTATTGGTGGTTTGGCCAATTAAAGAAACCAAAACCATGTTTAAACATATAAAAAGCAAGTGAGTGCCAGAATGAAACATCTCGAAGCTCTCCTCTTGGTTTCCTCAGACCCCTCCGAGCGATTGCCTCTGGAGACCCCAACACTACTCCGCCAAGAAACATATTTCCTTCACAAACGCTGCTCCTAGAACGTGGTTTTCAGTTCCAAACAGTTTTACAGAACAGCCATAAAAAAAATAATCCAGGCCTTGCAAATAAGCTTTAACATAGAAGGCTTGGAAATTTAATTCTAGGTTTGTCCTGGAAAGGGAGCAAAGTGGATTCTGTTGTTCACTGTAGACATGTGAAGGAGAAGCTCTGGGGAATAAGGGTTGTTTTACAGTGAAGCTGTGATGGCTGAAGTGCAGCTCTTATCTTGAGTTATGACGGAGTTTGCAATTACTGAGGCAAACCTAAGCACTGTAAAAGGCTATCAGCAAGCACGATGAATCATTTACGAGTTTGGGTTGCTTAAAGGAGACAAGCTAGCTTTCTAGAAAACCTTTAGTCCAGCTCGGGTGAGGTCCTGCAGAACAGATCACAGCTGCCTGTTCATGAGTGTCAATGCAGGATATTTCCAGTCTAACCATTTGATCTCAATACTGACAGCCACCTATACAGAGATCGTTTATTCCTGGGTCCTAAACGAAAACTGAAGCTGAACAGAACGCGTTCTCCCTTTAGAGGATCAGGTCTCAGCTCAAGCACATACAGATCACATACAGAGTTTGGAAAGGCACTAGAGGGTGCTGTGCTGAAAGAGAAGAAACTGGCTTTGTACCTGCAGGAAAACACTTCCCAGCCTCCCCACGGTGAAGAGCCACTACCTCCTGCTTTTCCTTTTCTTTCCTCCATGATCTTTTAGGCCTTTTCGCTCCCGTAACAGCTTCGTGCCTGTTTCCTTAAGGAGAGGATCACCAGACAGATGCTGGCTTCTTTGAATCTTACACAACCTGACATAAGGAATATAGAAACAAGGAGTGCAAAATATAGAAACAGGAGGCCAGAAGTGCCTTTTCATGGCTGTGGTAGAACAAAAATACTACTCTTCGTTTCAGATAATTAGTGTCAGGAATTAAAATACTGCATTTACTTTTCTTGTTTCTTTACAGGAAAGATGCGTTATCCTCATCCAGTACATTGACACCTGCATGTCTAACTATACTTTTTTTTCAGCGAGGAACATAATGTTCTTGGGAATCCTTCTGTGTATCTTCAGGCTTTAAAAGCACTGATGAAGGTGTACTCACAGCTCAGGTAGGATCCGATCACGTGCAATCCTGTCTTACAGATAACCACCACACATATTCAACTCAGAAGAATCTTAAAGTGCCTTAGGTGTGATTTTACAGTGTCCTAGTGTTTTGTAGTGTTCTACACATTTAAAGACAAAGTTCTTCACCTATAAGGTCAGCATTCCACTTCACCACAAAGCTTTGACTGGCTCCAGACGAGGACCCAGAAAACAACCAACAGAAACAAGATACCTGAATAAACACAGTATGCACGTTTCCAGCCCCGCAGGGGGCTAAGCAATAATAATAAAAAAAAAAAAACATAAGGGGATCATAGGCTAGATGCTAGGAGGAAAGTCTTCACTCAGAGGGTGGCGAGGCACTGGTACAGGTTGCCCAGAGAAGCTGTGGATGCCCCATCCCTGGAGGTGCTCAAGGCCAGGGTGTGAACTAAAAACAGTGCTTAAACGTATAAAAAACTCATGAACTAGACGGTTTTTAACCCAAACCATTCTATGATTATCTACATAGGGATTGTGGCACCAAGTTGTCAAAGGGATCTTGTTTAGTGATAAGTAACAACAATAATATGGTATGTAGGTCTAGATTCTTGGCTAACATATCGCAATTATGGAAAACTAGGAAAAAATAATTGAAAAGCAGAAAATTAAGGATGCATGAAATCTTAGACATTTTTTTTCTACATTTTTTCCCCTAGTAACACCAAAACGTTTCAGGCCAAATAATTTAATATGTGATCTGCAAACACCTTTGCTGATGCATCCCCAGTCTGGCATTACCTTTTGCATCTGTCTTTAGGTGCATGCTCCTTCCACAGATGCCAAGGCATAACACGGGGAAGCAGCAGAGACCACAGAGGAGGATTTAAATTCTCTTAGACTGGCATTGTCCTGCTCTCATTCTTTTTGTTTTACAGCTGTACCACATCAGAAATGCTGGTTTCCTACTGATGCCCTAGTGATAATAGGGCAACCATGAAGGTTAAAGGAAATTGAAAACAAGCATAAAAAAGCAGCGTCAAGAGATGGAAAATAGAGGCAGATTTTTTTATGATCAATGCATACACAAACTTGCAATAAGTAATTTCCTTTTTACATTAAAAAAAAACTCCTCTTCCCTATTTGCATTTTTCATGTTTGTACCAAGTACATTAAAAATTACCACCACAGTTCACCAGCTCACAGAGGGAAGCTCAGCACCTGCCACCAGTGTTTTCTCACCACGCAATCATCGATTTGCTTCTGGCTATAGCCTCTGTGGCTGCTGCGAAAACCCACTTGTAGGAAAGGCAATACCATTTTCTTACTATTCAGGCTTTTTTTGCCACAGTTGGCTACTCTTCCATAATTTTTATTTTCCTGTTTCCTTCAGGAGAAATACTTGAAGAGGAAATGAAGAGGAGCAGATTTGGGCATTCTACAACCATTAGTGAGCTCTCAACCCAGTACAATAATATAAATGGAAATAAGGCAGCAAATAAAAATCACAGAATCTAGACGTCTGATTTCCCCAAATGGCATGTAAACCTACAGCTTCGCCTGCATGAATGAAGCCATGCTGATTTATGCCAGCTCTTCACAGCTACATTCTCTTGATGACTCTGCCACTGTTAAATGAGCAAAGAGAGGAATCATTAACACTGGCAAAAGCTAAACAAAAGAAGGCAAGACAGAAAAAGTGGAGCTGTAGTGAACATAGCATAACATTTTTTTATTTTTTTTTCTTCCTGCTAGATAGCAAAACCCATGTTTAGCAACTTTTAAAAAAATTGATTTAATAGCATTTTTCCCCAAAACTTTTGCTTGCAGTTGAGATTACAGGTATTACACCAGAAACCTTTGGCAGAATTTGTTATTCAAAGCGTAGCAATTGTTGTAGATAGGCACCTGGCTTAGAGAAAACAAGTGCCAACATCAGTACAGCAGCACACACAAACTGTAATTTGCATGTCTAGACTTTATTATTACAGTATTTCAGTTGCAACCTACCCTAGACATACAGGTCAACATAATTTTACACTTCATTATGTCTGCTGCTTTTTTTTCCCCAAGGAAAACCAGCATTTAAAAAGAACTGCAGCATTTCAGCACTGGCACGTCCTGTCACTTCCAGAGCTTTTTAGCAATCTGTAGAGCAAATCCATTTTTTCCTCCTCCCACCAGTCATTGTACATTCATAGCAGGTTTTACGCTTTTTTTCCAATTCATAAAACACAGACTTACAAGATGCATTTTTAATGTTTTTGAGAAAGATTAATTATTCAAGAGGGAGGCTCTGATCCTGTAGAGATAAACCAGTTACAAAAAGGAACAGTGGAAAAGCAATGCAAAAATTCATCTGGTTTGGTGCATGACCTGGCCCTCGACCTTCTTGCTCTAGATTTCCCATAATATATTTAATCACCCTATTACATTATTTCCCCTCCAGGTCCACGAGGAGAGGCTAGAGCAGGTCAGGAAGGTAGTCCTTACTACGTGCTTCATCCACAGCTTTGAAACTTGCTGACGTTTCTGATACAGCCAGCTCAACACAGGGGAACCTTTTGAAATCACCACATACCTTCCACCTATCTACACTTCCCATCACTGTGACCTTCAAAGTCACAATTGTTTGCGTAAAACTTGTCCCTACTGGTCCAGTCTTCTGAAGACTGTGGTGGATTACCCAGGGCAGCTCACAGACAGCTTCACGGCATGCACAGGCTGTTTTTCCTCTTTGGAGCAGGGTTCCCTCCCCTCAGATAAGACTTCTGCATCATGAAGGACGAAGCATCTTTACACCAGAACCTTTGCAATCACAAGGCCAGTTCAGCTGGGTGGCTGAATAATATAACTATGCTACTACAGCAGGCCAGGAGAATAAGGGAATGAAAAAAATTAATATGGTGTTTACTAATTCATGTGCAATAGCAAAAAAAAACCAACATTTTGGTCCCCTGATGGAAATGCACCTTCTGCTAGGACCTGTTGCAATGTCTGAATGCTTAGAAAGACGTGTAAGATGCAGTCCGGAGAAAACACCATGCCAGTCATTTTCAAACGGGTCCTTCCATAAATTACTTTATTTCTCATTAAATGAGCACAGAGTCATAACCATATTAATAACAGATATGTTTATTATTACATATCCATCAGTGCGGCTTTCAATACCACTTGAAACATGCATATCGTCCTAAGGACGATTCAGTTTTCCAGTGCTTCTTATTTAATACACAACTGCAAAGCCATTATAAATTACTGAGGAGGTATTTGGTTAAGAAATAAAATAAAATAAAACCATACTGCCCATACCATGAATGTATTCCTGCTACAAAGCAAGAAAGTCTGACAGCATTTACTGAAATTCCTGAATTACCTGGAGCTTGTGTTATATGCTTTTTTTTTCTTTTTGCATTGCCTACACATTTCTTGCCTTACAAACCAGAACCAGTCCCTTTGTAAGAGGAATTCTCGTTCAAAGACTGTATTTAATTTAGAAAATTCATCTAGCGTCTACAATACTTAAACCAATTAAAGTTCAGTAAAAGCCACTGATATACAATAGTTTTGCTTTTTTTTTTCCTTTTTTTGAGGTTTCCTTTGTTTACTTTTACATTTCTACATTTACTGACATGGCAATAATACAATTATCTCAAATTAAGGCACTAAAAGGACAACGTAAAACTCAGTAAAAGTGTTCTAAGAATAATTTACATTTCAAACAGTGCATATATGTTTGTTAACTTAATGTATGTTATCACTTAAAAATTGTAAGGCAATACATTACACAGTTATAGAAATGATGTACCCCAAAATATGCTTCCAAACTCGGTTCTCCTTACTGTTAGTTCCTAATGCCTCTAATAGTAAAAGAATTCAGTATGGCTTGGCAAAAATGCATAGATTAAAGGCAATTACTTGTTTTCCCCCCCCCCGCCCCCTTTACAAACCTGCTGAATCGGTATTTTGTAAAGCATAATGCAAAATATTTAACACTTTGATCCATTCCATAGTGGGTGATTAGCATTAAGGCTGTTAAGAACTCTGCAGTGAAGGCACTGAAGTTCAAGTGATAAGGCTTCATTTTTAAGCTAGTTCTGCAGTCTTCAAGAGCACAACTTTGAGTCTTGAAAGCAATTGCAGTCCTTCTCATTGAGAAACCTTCCTCCTCTACTCCGTTTCATATGCTCATCTTGACATAAATATTCCCCTCACAGGGTAAACAGTCTTCTTCTTTCACTGATACGCAGAAAGTTGGCTGTATTTCATCATGATTGACAGGCTTGCTTTTTTTTTTTTATCCAAAAAGGCAGCACCTTTTTTTTTTTTTATACACCTAGCTAAGCTTTATTTGCTTTAACTTGCATTACATAGTAATAATTAATCTAATCTACCTTTAGGCAAACCCGCAATTAAACACCCTC
The DNA here is from genome assembly GCF_964035555.1 of Netta rufina. Classification (NCBI taxonomy): domain Eukaryota; kingdom Metazoa; phylum Chordata; class Aves; order Anseriformes; family Anatidae; genus Netta; species Netta rufina. The sequence continues at coordinate 109,446,384 of NC_140124.1, forward strand.
AGCGTGCTTTTGTGCCAAAGCAAGGAGGAGACAGTAATAGCAATCTTAACCCTGAAGCCTGTGATAGTTATGTTGAAAGGAACAACAGCCTGTCTGCACTGCTCGGTGTGGTTAAAAAAGCCCTGTTTTTCAGACCGCATCCCAGGAGATTCCATTAAGCACTGTACATGTGGTTAGCTGGAACAAAGAAGAAAACAGACAATTAATACTAAATGCAAAAATTAGTTTCATAATATTGGGGCATTATGTTAAGAGCCTCACCATAGAAAATACCTCAGTTAAATTATTTTTCAATTGACATCTGTAACACTAAACACATCTTCCACAACGCGTTCTTAATTTCTGACAACATTACATTTACACAGAGATCAGGCAGACGTTAATCATTTACCAGTAAAGCTGCAGTAAGAGTAAACAATCATGAGTGTATTTATGGCAAGCATAAGGTGACCCTCTTTCACTTGCAGGACAAGAAAAGGCTTTTGTCGGGCTAAGAGCGCACACATGCAGTTGCCAGAGCTCATCTGATACACAGGAGTTTTGTGTTAAACATGCATTAACTTGATCAGGTGCCCAAGTCCAAATATATGAAAACAAAGCACCTCAACTGTGCTGATACCAAGAGCATAAATTAGCATGCTATAAACTAGGAAGCAATTGCTAGCAAGTTCATTATGAAGGTCTAATTCATATTTATTAGTGGTAAGGCATTAAAATGAGGAGGAAGACTTAAAATGAACTCATATTTGAGGTTTGTTTTAATGGGTCTGATACACGTCCCATAAAGTCAATAGAGCACTGCCTATCAACTGCAAAGAAAGCCAGATCAGATCTAAATGAAACGTAATAAAAAATGTATTAAAGAGTGTGTTAAAGTCTGTATCCGTTCAATAAGATACAGAATGCCTGCTCACAAGGTAGGACTTCATGAGACTGGACTGTGCTATTCTGTCTGACAAGACAACAATTTCCAGATACTTAGTAACAGCTAAGATAAAAGTGCATCCCATAAAAAACACCACTGCTTCTCTTACTCCTTTCCTCTTACTCCTTAAGTACAGAGGTCAGGATGAGAACTGCAGGGTGCAGCAACTTGAGTTCCGGGAGGCCAATCTAACAACTCCCTGATACCTGAAAAGGGTTCCTCCTCCACTTATCTTCCCAGTCCCAGCGGAGCAGCCTCCTACCTACCTTTCCTCAGCTTCGGCAGTCACCACACTTCTCAGTGGGCTGATCCCACTCACCAAATAAATGTAGCGTTCTTTTTGACAGGCAAGAAACTGAGTTGTGGACCTTTATGAAAGGGACCAAAACGCTCAGCTCACGTACCTACCCAGGAGCAAGCGACAGAAGAGCAGGGAAGGAAGACAAAACAAGAATCCTCCCCTTAGAGTGGAAACCAGCTGTCAAATTAGCTCAGCTACTGTCCAATCACCAGTGAAGTGCTCAGTGTAAAAGATTTGCTGTAAATTTAATAATCTAAACATCTGGTACCTTAGAAGTGACTTCTCCTGCTGGAAGGCTGATGCCCCTTCCTGGGCATACAGAACAGCTTGAAAGAAGTTCCTACCCAATCTTTTTTTTTTTTTTCCTGTTACTTTTAAGCTTGGTGTAACTCCAAATCCTTCCATCATTCACTCACATCGCCTGCAAGTGCCACGCAAGCCCCGTTACGCTGCAGTTAGCCCAGCGTCAGCTGTCTCCCCTCTACACAGCGGGGCTGGAGCGTGCACAAAGCGTGCACAAAGCTGCCCAGCAGCTCCTCGAGCGTCGGTGCCGTGTGCGGGCTCCCCACCTGCCTCCTGCATGCAGCACAACGGGCTGGCAGCACGCACATACCTAGCGCTCTCGCTGGTCAAGAGCTGTGCCTCTCTAAATTGTTTATGCTCAACATGCTTCTTCCTCCACACTCGGTGCCTACAATATGCAGCAGTAAAACAGTTTGCCATAAATTAATTACGTGTTCTAAGAAACCACGTCAATATTAAACATCGTTAAGAAACAAGATTTCTAAGGTCAAATACTAACTATGTCACAAAGTTCACTAATGGATACAGGCCAACTCTAGGAAGAGCTGGGAGAGGGAGAAGGGATGTAAGGGTTTCTTTCTTGTTGTGCTTCCTCCTGACGTTTTTTCTCGATTGAAAACATTCCTGGATTAATTCTCTGCCAGAAATAGATACATTTACTGAGATAATCTGTGAAGCTCAAAGAAGATAAAGCAGGAGCGTGCAGTCTTCCTCCTTTTAGTGCTAGTGAGCTATTAGGATTGTTGTATCTCTTGTGTCTTAGCCAATGATCTTTAAAATAAGGTTTTCTCATTCAAATGAAAGTTCCTGTTCACTACCTCCATGTTTCTATGATTCTGTACCATCCTAACAAGACGAGGGCTCACAGGATTAATTACAGAATTTGTGTAACTGATCTCCCCAAACAGACCCATTCTTTTAAGAGCTACTGTAAGGTTTCACATTCACAGTTGTTCACCCTATAAGGAATTAGCTGTAAATTTAGGTCTTGCTGAATACCACCATGAACAGCATCCCTATTAAGACAGAATGAAAAAGAATTAATGAATTGATTTAAGAAATCAATCACTACTTTTGCTGTTCCTTACTTATTAACTCCCTGTATGACTGTAGTTGGTAATAGGGCAGGTGACAAGAATCCCAGTCTTGCAGCATCACGTTAGCTGCTGGTGGATGGCAAAGGTGACCCTCTGCACCTTACACTTGGGTAACTATCAATTTAAACTATGAAATGTATGCTGTGTTGGGCTTGTATCCTGTCTGTTTTTAAAGGCAGACCTTTTAAGGTCTGCTTTTAGTAACCTGTTTCTAGAATCCTCTGATTATTTTTCTATCACATGATATATGAAAATCACTTGGTATTTTTTTTCCCCAGTCACAGACCAAGAGTATTTCAACAGTTCTATTGTAAATAAAGATGTTAAATAACAACTATTAATGATGCATATTTTAAATCAGCAGATGCAACTTAGAGACAAATTTTTTAAAAGATATGGCTAATCTTGGTGGGGAGAGAGGTAACATTTTTTAATAAATCCCAGAAAGTTGAGGACTGAAGGAAAATTAAGTTTGGAAACACTGCAGCATTACGAAGCTTATGGAAGTTGGGAGAAGTGGACATTCTGTAGACAAGAAGATTTAACAAGATATCACATCTAACTGTCCACCTATTCAGTTATTTGGGGGGAAAGGAACATGAGTACTGTCAGAAAGCAAGTTAAAAATCAGTACGATGTCCTCGCATTAAAAAAGAAATATATTTTAAATCTGGCCCTGGTTAATGCACAGGGTCACAAATAACTCTACCAAACAACTGATGAGATAAGAGAAGACAGGGAATGAGTGAGCAAGGAGAAGGGATGGAATCATCATTTAACCTGCCTGACACTAACAGAAATAGCATAAACAGTCCGAGAATCCGGAAGTTTCTTGGTGGCTTCTGACACAAACCCATGAATCCCTGGTTGATGAGAAGCTCAACGTGAGTCAGCAATGTACATTTGCAGCCCCAAAAGCCAACCATATCCCAGGCTGCATCAAAAGCAGCATGGCCAGCAGGTCGAGGGGGGTGATTCTCCCTCTCTGCTCTGCTCTTATGAGACCGCACCTGGAGCGCTGCTTTCAGCTCTGGCGCCCCCAGCATAAAGACATGGACCTGTTGCAGTGAGCTCAGAGAAGGGCCACGAGGATGATCAGAGGGCTGGAGCACCTCTCCTACGAGGACAGGCTGAGAGAGCTGGGGTTGTTCAGCCTGGAGACAAGAAGGCTCTGGGAAGGCCTTCTGGGAAAGCTCTTATAGTGGCCTTCCAGTACCTAAATGGGGCCTCCAGGAAAGCTGGGGAGGGACTCTTTGTCAGGGAGCATAGTGATAGGACACGGGGGAATGGCTTTAAACTAAAAGAGGGGATATTTAGATTAGACATTAAGAAGAAATTCTTCACTCAGAGGGAAGTGAGATACAGCAACAGGCTGCCCAGAAAAGCTGTGGCTGCCCCACCCCTGGAGGTGCTCAAGGCCAAGCTGGATGGGGCTTTGAGCAACTTGGTCTGGTGGGAGGTGTCCCTCTTCATATTTTCCATATATGAACTGGTAAATATACGAATGGCAGGAGAATTCTGTCTATTCCCCCTTTCAGGATTTAAGCAGAGATTTAGACCACCAATTCAACAGCATTAACAATAGAGTTATTTCACAGTTTCCTGTTAAATAAGACTTAAAGAGTTTTTTGTTTTGTTTGTTTGTTTGTTTGTTTTTGAAGTTAAAAAGATCCATAGCTTTTGTAGTTTATTTCTCACCTAGTTTTTCCAGAAGTATTTTTAACAGCTTTTCGGAATGACTGATTTGCTGAGGATCTTGTAGACATAGTTCTAGGAGACGCTCGAACGAAAGTAGATGGCGGGTTCTTGGGGATCTTCTTTACTAAATGAGTCACCCACTTCTTCTGTTCATCTTGACAGGATGCCAGTAGCAACATGTCTCTTGCTGAAGTTACATCGTAACTCACTGTACATAAAAGGTAGAAGATGAATCAGGGAAAATTTGGATTTGTTATCAGAACAACAAATTATGACATACCAGTTGCACCACTGGAAAAAAGAACAGCATCTCTATACGTACTTGTATCTGAACGTTTTATGTATTTTTAGAAGGCAATAAACAGCAGGAGAAATTATAAATACTGTTGTTGTTGTTTTTTTTTTTTTTTTTTCAATTGTTGTGTCTCTTCATTAAAATTCTTGATTCTAACTTAAGAAATGAGACATTTTACACTCATTTCAGTCTTACGCTGGAGAAGTTGTATGGGTACCTCATGACTGACTTCCAGAGTACATACTCCAAGTGCTCCATTTCACAGGAGCACAGAAAAAGAAATCTTTACTCCAATCCATGAAGTGGCCGAAGAACCACTCTTCAACGGTCTTAGCACGGACTGGTGATGTGGCTAATGTATTGTCAGTATCTGGGGCTATGCGTAAGAACAGAAAGAATGGTCTGGGAACCAAGCAGCTGACCAGTACCTGCGCAAAAACCCCTAGAGACCCTTGTGCTCTCCAGGTCCTCAGCAGAGCCACAACAGTTACAGCACAAAAGGCCTCCCTACGCAGGCTTTCCACAGCTGCCTGTCCATAACCAGCATTAACGGTATTAGTGTAACAGTACCTTTCATATCTAAAACATAAAACTAAAGAGTACAACACTTAAAGTGCTTTTATTTTCATCCCTTAGGTTAGGAGGTCTGGCTAAAAATGCAGAGAAGCTGGAATGCTACAAAAAACATGAATGTACCTTTGCATGGTGCAATTAATTCCTCCTTTCTATCCAAGTGGTCCCTGTGGCACTTCACATGGCATCTTCGACATTCCAGGGCAGCAGGGGGTTTAAAGACGTGCCAAAGAGGTTTGGCACAGGCCTCACAGTTGGCTGGGAAGTGGTATATCGTTGGAATAAATTCATGGCCTTTGTGATTTAGAAAATTTGTCTTCTCTGCCGGCTGTACTGGTTCTACCTCCAAATCCTTCCTGCATTCTCCCTCATTAGCATACAGAATCTAAAAAAAAAAAGGGAATACCAGCATGTTACTGCTGAAGCACCACATATTTTGTATGTTTTTCCAAAGACAACTCTGAACTTTTTGAAGGGAATTAGAAATGACAATTCCCTTCTTTTTTACCTGGAATATTTTAGGAATTTCTTCAGTTTCTGCTCTATATACATCTCCTTGAGTTACAGGTCGGACGTGGAACAGCTTACTAGATTAAAAGAAACATAAATCAGAAAAGGCTAAAAGGTTACCGTCAAATTACTTTGAAGTTCTTATAAATCCTGTTTATGCAAGCAAAATTATATACTCCAAGGCTGTAGTATGGTTTCAGGAATTCACTAAAATCATACAGATCTTGTCTATCCAGGTAAGACCAAAAGTTTGGAAAGAGGATGATCTTAAAATGGATTAAAGATCCACCATGACAAATTTATCTGTGAAAAAGGCTTTCAAATTCTTCCTTAGGACAGTGGGAAGTCTGATTATTGCTAGAAAAGCATATTTACAGCCCTAGAAGTAACCATATCAAGCACAGCAATATTCTTTTTCACTAAATCATGTGATTAACTGAGAATCAATCAATGCAAGAAGATCACAAAAGGCAATCTGGGGTACTAGGTACTGAAAATGCTGTTAAAATTGGAACAAACATCATCCTGCACTGGGTAAAGGCTACAAGTCCATCCAGCCCAATGCTCTCTTTTCAACAGTAGCCATAACAGATGTTTATGAAAAGAGAGTAAGAAAAAGCTCAAAGAGAAAATAATGCTTTTCCTACTTATAAGCAATTGGCAGCTTAAGTGCTTCCTGAGTTTGTGATTACTTCCAGACCACTACATTTGTTATGTTAGTCACTGGCAGACCTATTCATAAATTTTGAAGCCTTTTTCCACTTACTACTCTATGACATCCCATAATGCTGGTCAGCTGTTCAAACATCACCATCATGTAACAGCAATGGGCTTCAGTCATATTTGACACATTTTTCCTTTATGTATCACCAATGGAGAGGGAACACAACTTATTTTTTCGCTTGAAATACATAGAAACCATCTAGAAAATTTAAAAATGCTTTGGGCTTGGTTAATACTGAGCCCTTCTCAGATTGCCAGAAAAAGGTGTGAGGCAAAGGGATGAGGATCTAAAAACAGAGTTTATACCTCGTTTGTGTGTGCCCCACAGCTATCATAACCTGAAAATTCAAAGTTATTTATGGACTGTTGAATCCAAGTGCCTAGGTTTGTTATCAGTGATCTCAGACACCGCTCTTTTGCCTATCTTTATGCAAAGTCAACGATAACTTCACTTACTCTATGTCTAGTACCATGGATGGGTTAGACTGGTCCTTGTCCTTTTCATCGTTATAGAACAGTATCTTTTTACTGCTCACCACGACATACTGGGGAAAGAAAGAATAAAACAAGTTAAAACTGCATTTAAAAAAAAAAAAAAAAAAAACATTTAAAAGCACATAAAAACCTGAGTAAAGTAAGGTTTTTAAACTAATATCAGCAAACACTTGTATCATTATCCAGCCAGCTATACTCCAGCCACAGTGATTGTGTGCTATCACTGGAGAACTCTGAAATGTCCACAACAACTCTGTAAGTCTATCTGTATACAAAACTCAAACTTCAGTTGCTACAGGGATGTTACTATGAAAGTTACTCCATCCCTGAGCAGCTCCTGGAGTGCAGAGTCTGTCACTTACTGATAAGCTGAAAACACCTCCCTTAGTCTAGAGACCTGCAGGACTCACCGGTACTTTGCACCAAACAAGTGGGGGCCTTTCCTACAATTTCTCTTTAATGGACCAGTGTAACAAAAAGCAAAAGCAAAGCAGCAGTAAGAGCAAACAAGTCACACTCTGGTATATATTTCAGATGCAGGAATAAACTGAGACAGCAGAGTAAACGTTTGCAGATGAAGAAAAAAAGAAATGGACATTCTTTTGCTGCATGCCACTTTAAAGGTCAAACCACAAAAGTACTTTCCAGAATTGTAAAGATGCTAAGAAACAGAAATATTAAGTAATGTGATTAGTTTATTTTTTTCCTTAGTATTTTAAAGCTCTTGCTAAAAGCCTACATATTAACATAACTATCCCATGCTACTGAAAAAATAGAGTACTTGAGAGTGCATGGGATTCTGAGGAATATGGAAGAGCTACTGGGAAGGCACCGAGAGTTTTAGAGCAGGAGTGGGTTTCAGGCTCCAATTCCAAGAAAATACACAAATGTTGAGTATGCCTGCAGCATCTGCCCTCCTGTCCCCAAAAGAGCAAAGATATAGTCCTCAACCTAAAGCATGCAGACACCTTTCCAGTGCCGCTCATAATCACACAACTATAAATGTTTCACAGAATGCTTTGGGTTGGAAGGGATCTTAAAGCCCACCCAGCTCCAACCCCCTGCCATGGGCAGGGACACCTCCCACCAGCCCAGGTTGCCCAAAGCCCCATCCAGCCTGGCCTTGAGCACCTCCAGGGATGGGGCATCCACAGCTTCTCTGGGCAGCCTGTGCCAGGGCTTCACTGCTCTCTGAGGGAAGAATTTCTTCCCAATGACTAATCAAAATTTCCCCTCTTTTAATTTTAAGCCACTACCCATTGTGCTATCACTACACCCCCTGACAGTGTCCCCTCTCCAACTTTCTGGTAGGCCCCCTTTAGGTACTGGAAGGAAAAACATGTTCATATGACGTGAAAAACAAAGCAAGCTGTTCAGACAGAATAAGAGTTTTGTAACCCACAAGCAAGTTTAAAGATTAAACATCTTTAACCTAAGCACTTCCCAGTGAATTCAGACCTTTAGCACTTGCTGCTTGATGCTCTTCAGTAGGACCTACCAGTCCAATGCCTTTGCTACAACTGTCCATAAGCATAAGCTCATTGACAGCTGTGGCAGTTCCCTCCCTGCAGTTTCAAGTGTTTTAGAAACAAGGTTTTAAATAAGTCTGACCTCACAATCCAAGTACACAAGTTACCTCAATAAGTTTACAGAAAAGTGCTTTTAGAACGTGTTGCTCAAGCTGCATGCTACAGCTGTACACAAACTACTGAACTGCATCTAAACCCACAAAAGGTGTTGCAGTTTTGTTTTGTTTTTTTGCCCCCCTGACAAAAAGGGCTTTCACCTCCTCAGTCAGGATTCTTTAATACAAAGTCCGATCAACTTGAATAAGTACCAAGTAGTAGTGGTGTGAGTCTGTGATTTTCTCCACTGAAGAAAAAGAGTCTGAGCTTGTATTCCTTTGATCTGATTCAACAGAGAGCTGATGCCTTCTCTGCCTTTGAAGTACACACCTCTGCCTTTCACAGATAAGAGTAAGGCCTTAAAATGACTACTACTAACAAATGCAAATTCTGACTGCAATTGAACTCAGTTATCACTCTGCATACAAGTGTTGGTGAAAGAACAATTCAACCTCACAGAAAAGTTAACTAATAAGGCATGCAACAGCTTCAACATCCTGTTATGACCATGCAAAAAAGTATTTTTATCATCTCAACTTGGGATGAAGTTCCAAATAAAAATATGGCTAACCCATTTTAATGATAGCTTGACCTCTAAGATCAAGTCTTTCTTCTCAAATGAATCTTTTCCACACTCAAAAACTTTCTAACTTGAGCTAAATAACTGAGGGCATGGGACAGAAATCAGAGCCACTGACATCTGAGTCAGAAATGTGGCAATTCAATTTCTAACAACTCAGACATCAACCCAATTATTCTGCTAATACGGTTCGCAGTTACAGCTGCTGCTAATACAGTTACAGCTTTCTTTTTAACTTAACCTGGATGTGGCTATATTTGAGGTTCCACACCTCCCACTAACCCCCAAACTGAAAGCTAATTAGAGCAGGAGCACATGAAGAGGTTAAGTACAAGCCAACTTGTTTCAGATGCAGCATAGTTCAGCCAACAGCACACACACCCAAGTTAATGTGGTCCCTCACTACTGGGTCTGTGGTTTGAATCTCAGCTAGCTTAAGGATCTTGTCAGCATGATTCATTTTATGACAGAGGCATCTATTTGTAGCTCAAATTCCTTCCAAGTGCAGGAATTATTATTTAAAATAGCAAAGTATGAAATATCTTGAAGGATCTAAGCATGCCTGAAGAAGCTCAGATGGCCTTTCGGTGGAGAAGCTGCATTTATCACAAGTTTACAAATTTAATCATCACAGAGTGAATAAATATTCTCCATTTCTAGAAGACAAGTACATAAAGCTGCCAGATGTATTCTGATGGAAAAAGGATGCAATATTTTAGATAATCTAGAGCAGAATAAAGCTACATGATTTGTGGCAGAGGCACTGCCAAAAGTCTGACAGCAAGCTGGATAAATCAATCGTGAAACAACAGAAGTCAAACAGCCTTAGCTATCAAACAATTTTTGATACATGTTGCACATCCATTACATCAATTCTGGAATAAATTTACAAATAGGTGTATTTCCTGAGGCACCTGAAAAACATTCTAACACTATTGTCGTTTGACTCAAATATAGCACCAAGAAAATCCTTGATCTTGTCCTTTAAATTCCATCCAGTTCTGCTAATACAGAGGCATTGAAAGACACAGCAACTAGAAGCCAACTGAAAAGCACTTAAAGTATCTGTTAACAAACCTAAGGTTCCAAACTGCAGTAATCAAGCAGTTTCAGTATGGTACTTGATTGCACTGACTCTCATCTGAGGGTCTGGGGGAAATACTATAAGTGGTTGTTAGTTGAAATAATGTAGAGTTTAACCCTCACTCTTCACAAAATATTACTGGTAGTAATCTGACAGACACACCACCTTCTACAGAGGAAAAAAAAAAAATGCTACTACTTTCTTTAGAGTGGGAATTCCATCAGAGAGGCCCAGCTTCTGAGATTAAACCAGTCTCTTCAAGAAACTAACCACTTTAAAATAAGGGAAAAGGAAATGTCATTGAAAATTATCCATGACAATTTATAACGAGAATGAAGACCAAGGCAAAGTAGAATCCAAACAGGAATCATGATTCTAAGATGCTCATTGTAAAGCATTTCCTCAACCACCTGTTAAAAATTTGTACAACATTATTATCACACTGAACTTGATTTTTTTTTTCCTTAATAATGTCTAGGCACTAAATAACTCCAATAATTTTGTTTAAGAAAGATGAGTTGTAAAGCAAATTCCATCATTACTCTATGCCTAAAAAGCTTTTCAAAGGAGTTAGGGAAGAAAAAATCAATTTGTACCTGTTTCTTCCAGCCATACCGCTTTATATTTCCTTTGTTTGGTATTGAAAGCCAACCTTCAAGTCTTGATTCTAGTTCAAAAGAAAAAATAAATAAATAAAATTATATATTTAATGATAATAAAAAACAACACAAAGCAAACTACTACTAGAAAGGAAAATGTACTACATGCAGTAATAGGCAATTACCTATTTAGCAAAGCAAAATAAAAAGCACAGCTGAATAAAATGAAGATAAGCATTTATTTCATGCTCCGTCACAAGCTAACACTATTATATAGTTACTGTAGAATAAAGTGAAACTGTTTTCCTTGATGCCAACATCTGAACATAAATGGTTTGCAAAGGGTCAGGCACAGGGAGACTGCTTTGAAAATGTGTTACAGCTTAAATAGAGGACTATTAAGAGCTTTTCAATGTAAATATCATTTACACTCATAGGGGCTACATGAAAATATTCAGCAGGAAGATGCAGCAAATAAACCAGAACCACATTTTCCAAGGGAAACAAAAAAGGAGAGCGCACAAGAGCAAGCAAAGCTACACAGGTGTTCCATTACTCACAGAAGATAAGCATAGGAGATAAATAAATAAGGAATGCAGGAAGAATCAACTGGATATAAAGAATAAGAAACAGGCATTTTATTCAAATTTTCAGTGGACAGTTTTCCAAAGATTAATGTAATAACTTGTTTTGCTATCACAAAACCACTAATTTAACAATTATACAAAGAAGGGTCACAAGAAAAATAAGTCTGCCTAATGTGAATCATGGTCTCAAAACTTCCTCCAGCTGATACTGTCAGTTTATTTTTACTTTTTGATATATATTATTAAAATTACGTAGCCAGGTAACAGAATCAAGAATCCATGCTGACTATCTTGACTCCACTAATCAAAACTGACATAGAGGTCTCAGAGTTTTGTAAATGGAAGAATGAAGTAATGAAAATGAAAATTTTCACTCCAGAACTACAAATTAGCCTGTATTTTTAAAAAATCATATAATATTCTAATGATTATAAAAGTGTGATTCTGTAAAATAAAGCATCAGTACAGAAAAATAGCTGATAATTATAAAGAATGCATACATCACAGTTAACTTGAACAGCAGCATTAAAAACTTAAAAACATCAGGTTAAAATTTGCTGAAACATTCTCCACAAATATTTGTGTAAAAATAAGCTACTGGTTCCCTTTATAATCCCATGATAATTCTGTGAGGTTCATCCCAGTAAGCTCTGAAAAATACACCCAGATATGCAGAAGATACTGTCCATACACTTTGTTTTTTAAAATTACAAGGAGACTGACAGCCCAACCTTTTACGAGACATTAAAATTAGGCTTGGGAAAATAAATAAATAAATAAATAAAATTAAAAAAAAAAAAAATCTTTCCAACATTAGCCATACAGTATACAATATTTGAAAGTAGAATATACTTTAAAAAATAGAATCACCTCTTAACATTTCTCCACACACTACAGAAAATCCTCAAAATACTTGGTGGGGGCACTGAACTACCAAAACTACAGCTGGGAGAAAAGCGTGTTAACAGAACTCCTTCCAACATGAAACCTGCCTGGAAAAAAGAGAAACGTACTTCTTCCCTGCCTCTCAAATTTGGGTAAGAATTGCAGGGGGTTGGGAGGCTGCCTCTCCTCCTCCCAGCTCTTGATACTTGGGGGCTTTGGAGAAGGAAACATATTTCCTTCATGTTCGCAGGCATCACAGCTAGTTCTTACCTTATTTTGAATATTTGTTCCTTAATGATCAATTTTACATCAAGAGAAGATTCTTTCATTTTTAGACATTTTAGAAATATCCCAAAGCTCTAGTCCTCTGTTGCAAAACGAAGTGATTTGTTTTGAAGAACATACTACAGACTACTGAGATTCAAAAGGAACACTACAGATCTGGGGAAAGAGTGGCACAGGGCAATTTGAAGAGAGATCTACTAACAACACATTTTTAAGATGCACCAGGTACTATGATGTCTATACAGACAGCACGAGGAGGAGTATTTATCTGAGTTCACTTTATTTCAGTACGTTTTGGAAGAAATTTAAAAGGAAGTGGAAAAGTGGATGAGCTGTTAAAAGTGAATTGGTTGACATTCCTTTCTGTTCACTACAAGTCTATTTTAGTGATCAAATACTATTTGAATGAGGAATAATTTCTGAGCTGTGAATAATGTCTTGCAGTTGAAAATATTTTCTGAATGTACTCCTTTTCAGCAAAGCCAACATTTGTCTGGAACTAGATGTACTCTTGAAAGGGCAGATGAGCCCTTTCGTTCCAGCCATGCCACAAAGGTTTGTCTTGAGTACTATTTGCAGTGCATTTTGATTTCCCTTGACCAAGTTAGCAAACAACTGCAAATGCTCATCTGGATTTTTCACAAATATCTGATCCAGAAGAAGAATATTTATGAGAGTTCTGATTAAGTAGTTAGGAAAATGTGGGCTATCTAGACTATAAAAAAAGAATCTTCCAGCTTTGTCTTTAAAAGTAGGCTGAAACCTATTGCCTGACAACTTCCCCGTATTTTAGAAAGAATACCAGAACCTAAACGTAGTATTCCCAACCCAGAAAAAACAAGATAGGCCTGAAAAATATGTTATGGCTAGCTGGATTCAAACAGTATATGAAGAAAAAAATATCTGTGAAAGGTACAGTTATTATAATTATCTGCCAGAATATATTAGAACAGGGATTTGCGTTCTAAATATCTTCATGGCTGTTATTCATATTGCCATCACTGTAATTCAGTACATTAAACAGGAGTTCTAACAGTATGCCTTCAATAAAATTACAAAAGACAACCATTACTGTATTGATTTATGAGACTACTTGTTGTTTTGGAGCTGAGGTGCCCTTATAATCAATACACTATGTTCTCTGTTTTCAGGAATCCCTGCTCCTCAGGCTCTTCCCATAATGACAGAAAAAAACAGGGATTACTACCTCACTAACTTCTTCCAGTCCACATTCCAAAAAATCTTTCACCTAGATGGTCCACATTCATTATTCTATCCTGCCCCTGTCAGACATTATTTAATAACATACACTGTAAACTACTCTGTCTTCCATTTAAAACTGCAGGGCAACTCAATTGTTTAAATTACCTTGCAAATCAGATTAAAAGAACTAATTCACAACAGGTTACGTGCTGTACAAGGATCAGAAAAAAAAAAACTTGAAGATCATGATTAAGTTTTGTCTTCACAAAGAACAATTCTGCTAGCAAGTCTTAATACTTAAATGATTGTAAAATCTAGCCAGAAGGAAGAGGCTTTCTAAAGGCATCATAAAAAATGTTGTATTTCAGCTGTTTCAGCAAGAACTCTAATGTGAGATATCAACTGAGACAATAGCTACTGTCCGAATTGATGATAAAAAGTGAGAATTATGGGAATTGCTTAGAAGTGAATATAAGAAAGACTTTCCTCTGTCTTTCTCATCAGGAGAAGAAAAATCCTAAAACCAGCCTGGATCACCTGAATAACCTGATCCTAATCTTGGGATTAAGTAAATTGTCCTGGAGGTACGATAACTTGAGGGCAGGGGTATTTAGTTCCATGACACACAGACCACCTCCAAGTGAGATGTAGCTGTGAAGAATACATTTTAGTATTACCCTGAGCTTATTCTAAGAATTTATCCAAGGTCTTCTGACACCAAAATTTCACAAGATGCTCTTCCTGTAAATTCTGAATTCTCTTCCTGCAGCCTCTCTGGTGACTAGCACCATAAGCTCCCTGAATAGAAAAGAGATCCAATAGCCTGATCCCTCCACCTCTGGCATGCAAGATAGTGGAAAATGCCTAAGAATCACAGGTTTCTTTGGAATGCTGCCAACAATACTATTGCACCATTTCATACCAAGCTTTTTTTTTTCCCCTCAATTAAACCAGAAACTGCCCATCATCAGAACTGAAACCATGGAGTCGTTCTATGTTTACATTATTTTGTGTTTTCATTTTTTCCCTGGTGATTTTTTTTTTCTTTTTTTTACTAAGAAAACAGGAAACTGAATAAATCATACTGTATTTATTTAGTAATTCTACTGTTTGCATTAAATATTCTAAGGAATGTCTTTCCCTTAAAAGCAGATGCATCAGCTAGAGAATCTTGACTACCCATCAGATCCACGCCTTAAACAAGAAGCTATTTGTGCTCTGAAGAAACGTCTGTGTATGAGTTCCTCACCAAAAACACTGACCAAATACTTCAGAAAACATCTGAGAACAAGAATGGAAATGCTACAGAAGTGATGGGAAACTAGCACACAGTTGAAGACAAAGTTCACGCTACTAAATTGTAACAGATGAACTTCTGTGGCATGCCACCTTCTGTTTTGAAGAATAATTATTTGGCTTGCAGAAAAATAACTACGTGCTAGATAATTTGGATGGACAGAAAGGTAACCTGGAAGGAATAGAGACATTGTCTAAGTTAGATTGCAAGTTAGGAAAGCTAAACTACAGATAGAATTCAATCTGGCCAAAGTCATCAAGGACAAGAAGGGCTTCTACAGGTTCCGCAGTGACCAAAGGAAGACTAGGGAAAATGCAGGCCCTGAAGGAAACAGGAGACTTGTCTACCTTGAACAGTGAGAAGTCTGAGGCAGTGAGTGCCTTCTTTGCCTCAGTCTTTACCAGCAAGACTTCAGAAATCCCAGGTCCCAGAGACCAGACTGAAAGGCTGAAGCAGAGAAGATGTATCCAGCTCTTCTTTGGTGGAAGACGATCAGGTCAGGGAATGCCTGAGCAAACTGGACATGCAAAGGTCCATGGACCCAGACATAGTCCTGAGCAACCTGCTTGAGCAGTTGGTTTGGACCATATGACCTCCAGAGGTTCCTTCTGACCATTCTATGATTCTGTCAACATCCTTTTTCTATGGCATGGGATACTTAGACCTTGAAGACTGGCTTTCTTTTCCTGCTTATAATGCTAGTGCACTCCTGTGCTCTCTACTTACCTAACAATGTGTTAAACATGACTATACTTGTATTAACGTCACGATTTCTCTCAATTACCTAAATTGCTTCTTATTCAGATTCTAGTTAATTCAATCTTGCTCAAAAAACTTACAGTGTATAGAGACATAATCTAAATTTATTATTAAGTAATTATACATCAGAGGCCATAACATGCATTAGACCTCTAGGACACTAACACCAGCAACAAAACTGCAGTAAAAAACAGAGACATGAAAGAAAAAAGCACAAAAAATGAGGGAGAGGGGTGAAAGGGTGGTAAAACAGAAATGGAGGGGTAATGAGTATAGAAGACAAAGGGAAAGACTGTAAGAATTTCTGGTAACTATGATATTCTAATTAAAAATGAAAAGGCTGCTGACCTGTAAACATTTGGCATATACAGAAATTTCTGCCTCAAAAATCAAAGTGGAGGGTCAGACAGACAGAAGCCTGTCGCATGGTCCAGAAAAGGGCCACGAAGATGATCAGGAGGCTGAAGCACCTCTGACCTAGTGGGTGTCACTAGAAAGAGAAAGGCTGAGAGAGCTGGGGATTTCCAGCCCATAGAAGAAAAGGCTCTGGGGAGACCTCATGGCAGCTTTTCAATACTTAAAAGGGGCTTATAAAAAAGACATCAACTTTTTACTTGGGCAGATAATAACAGGACAAGGAAGAACGGTTTTAAACTAAAAGAGGGGAGATTTAAATTAGAGGTTAGGAGAAATTCTTCACTCAGAGGGTGGTCAGGCACTGGCACAGGCTGCCCAGAGAAGCTGTGGATGCTCCATCCCTGGAGGTGTTCAAGGCCAGGCCAGACAAGGCCCTAGGAAACCTGATCTAGAGGGTGTCATGCCTGCCTGTGGTAAGTGGGTTTAACTAGCTAATCTTTAAGGTCCCTTCCAATCCAAGCCATTCTGTGACTCTATGAAGCCTATGCACATCTCCAAAGGGAAAACTGGATACCTCATGAACACCTCATGAATCACACAAAGAAACAGCATACTCCTACAGACTTTGCATGATCTAAGAGACAACAGCATCACATTGACATGTTATTAATCTTAAGAAGAAAATAAGGAAGCTGCTACCAGATGGAGGCAAGTGGTGTTTTCTTCAGTGCAATACACAAGTGCCAGTTTGCTGAAAATGGCTGAGAAGCAAAGTAAGCAAGATTAATGCTACCCTTTTATGTTAAATAAATCTAGTCCATTTTCTTGTAGAGAAATGTAGGCTTTCTATTTACAGGAATTCAGAAATTCTCAGAAAAAAAAAAAAAAAGAAACTACAGGCTTCTTCATTTAGGAAATGCTATCAAGCATAAGAGACATTTCCAATTAGTAATTTGAGGTGGAAAAAAATGTTTTAACAAAAGTTAAACATAAAAACCTCTGATTCCTTTTTGGCCCTAATTAAACAGAAACCACCGAGAATTAGTATCAAACGAAAAGCTCATGAGAAGCGCTCCTGAAAAGGATTTAAAGTTCAGGAATACCTAAGGGGGTAAAAAAGGGAGTTCCTAGCAGGTAACAGACAGCTAAGAAAATTACTTCATCTATCTAATAGCTCTAAGAATCCCCAACATTAAGTTTTAGTGGAAGTTTGGCTACAGAAGACATTTCTAAAACAAATAAAATTATATTTACATTACAATATGGCAATATCCTGAGGGTTTTTACAGATGGAATTGTCAGAATGCAAAAGGCTTCTTGGAAAGAGTGGAAGTTGCAAAGAACAGACCACATGATTATCTGAATAGAAATTCATTCTAAAACACAACGGATTTCAAAATGAACATCTGAAAATATACTAGGGGAAGACAGGATACAAAAATAGACACAGAAAAGAATAACTACATAAAAATATACTGCAAGTTCCACAACCTACCTGAAATTTAAATCATTTTACGACCCTTGGAAAAGTTCTAGAATGTAGCAATCTGTGCAACATGAAGTGCATACACAGGAAAAGAGACACCTAAAATATTTCTATCTACTTTTATCCAATTACTTATCCACTGAGGTCTTAAAACACCTAATATAGTATTTTATTTTCACATTTTTGAATCTGTTTTTCTATAGTGCAATTAGAATGTAAATTTGAAAGACTAGCATTTATTAAGAATTTTTAAAAAATTATGTAACTGTACACAGAAAATAAGCCTCACTCCAATATATGGAAATTGTAAAGCACTGATTATTACTAAATATTTTCTCCCATATCTACAAATACAGCAATGTGAATATGCTAACTAATTATACTTTTCAAATACTGGAGGGTGGAAAATCACTAACCAGTGTAACAGTGGGTCTCAAAATACAGTGCCTGTAACAAACTATATGGAAATGGTTAGCTATGATTTGTCTGGTACTATTTGTTCTTCTTTTATTCTGTTGAATCAGAGTACCACACTCTGCTATGTATGTAGTGGGTTTACGTGGCAAGGTTTTGGTAGCAGGGAGCCATAGGGGTGGTTTCTGTGAGAAAGATCTAGAAGCTGCCCCATGTTTGGGAAGGGCCCCATTGTTTTCCAGATCCGAGCCAATAAGCGATGTTGTTTTGCGCCTCTGTGAGAGCATATTTAAGACAGGGAAAAAACGCTGCGCCACACAGCAGCCGGGAGACTCAAGGGAGCGAGAGAACAGCCTTGCACCAAGGTCAGTGTAGAGGGAGGGGGAGAGGTGCTCCAGGCGCCGGAGCAGAAGTCCCCTGCGGCCTGTGGTGAGGACCATGGTGAAGCAGGATGTCCCCCTGCAGCCCATGGAGTACCACGGTGGAGCAGGGTTCCACGCTGCAGCCCGTGGAGGAGACCACGGTGGAGCAGGTGGCCCTGCACCGACGGAGGCTGCCGCCTGTGGAAGACCCCTGCCGGAGCAGATTCTGGGCCAGACCTGTAGCCCGTGGAGAGGAGCCCACGCAGGAGCAGGTGACCCGGCAGGAGCTGCTGCCCGTAGGGGAGCCAGGTTGGAGCAGTTTTCTCCTGAGGGATGGACCCCGTGGTACGGACCCATATCTGGAGCAGTTCTGGAAGAGCTGCTGCCTGTGGGAAGCCCACGCCGGATCAGTTCATCAAGGACTGCATCCCGTGGGTGGGACCCCACAGCACAGGGGACGAGAGTGACCGAGAAGGAGCGGCAGAGAAGAAGTGCTGTAGACTGACCATAACCCCCATTCCCCGTTCCCCTGCGCCGCTCGGGGGGAGGAGGTGGAAGAGGGTGGATGGGGGGGGAAGGTGCTTTTGTTTTTTTTGTTCTTTGTTTTCTCACTTCTCTCGCTTGTTAGTTGTAGGCAATAAATCTTACTATCTCCTTATGCCGAGTCTGTTTTGCCCGTTACAATAATTATTGCGTGATTTTCTCGTCCTTATCTCAATCCTTGAGCCCTTTTCACATATTTTCTCCCCATTCCTCTTTGAGGAGGGGGAGTGAGAGAGCGGCTGTGGTGGAGCTCGGCTGCCCACTCGAGCAGAACCACGACAATGTATTATTTAAATTTCAACTGTTATTTTTCCACACAGGCAGTTATTACCACTTTTCATAAAGGTGTTACATTACTGTGACCAACAGACAAGATTAAGGCAATTTTGGGTTCAAGATATAAGATACAATCAAGATGTTATGTAAATTCTGGCCCTTTACTGTATTCATTGTACATTGCACACTACAGTCATTATATTCAAACAGTAATAATTACAGCTGTAAAGATATTCTTCTCACAAAAGTGGATAAAAATTATGGTAATACCATGCCATAAAGTACTAGGAATGATGTGAGAAGTTAAGACTCAAGTATGAGCACTTTAGCCGTAGCTGCTCATACAATACCTTCCTAAACTACACATACGAGCGAAATCAAGTACTTAAATGTGCTTTTCTCTTACCTGAAAGATTTCCATCTGTTTCATCTGTCTGGAGACTAGCAACACTGGTGGAATCCATTCCTTGCTGGAGGTCCAAAATTTTCCTTCGTAGTTGTTCTATATCACTCTCTTTGCTATCCAGCTGCATCTGTAGCTCGTTCCTGTATGTAGATTCTTCTGCTAGTTGCTGTATTTATATACACACACATAGTTACCTTGATACCAAAAATACGGTAGCAAAGTATTTTAAAAACAAAACTCTTTAGACTTTGAAAAAATGTAGTAAACACTTCTGATAGAATTAATATAAATTATTGTAATAGAAATGTTCCTGAAGTCTAGGAAAAATGTTAAATATCAAAGACATAGATGAAGTAGAAAATTTTAATAGAAATTTTAGTAGGATTTGTTACTTTTTTTTTTTTTTTTTGAGAAGACCACTGCCTACCAGAGAAAAACTATGTATAAATTGTATACTACACAATATTCAGTTTTCATAATGTACCAGCAGTTTCCATGCTTAAGAATTTACGAAGAGAAAATGAATGAGAACAAGGACAGCTACACACTTTCCAAGTTCTCCTCCTCACTAAAGCTCTGTAGGCTAGTGCATCTGGAAAAAAAAAATCCTTTTCTCACGTGGACTAGGAGCTTAACATTTTTCCTGTGCAGAAAACTTCATAATGTGACCAAAATTAAGATTATTTTACCGCTTGCATTTCATTGAGCTCCCTTTGGTATTTCACTACCATCTGATTGAATTTCTCTTTTTCTTGATTAAGCTCTAACTGTAGCTTTCGGTTTTCCTTATCTTTCTTCCTCAAATCTTGCGTGCTTGCTTTCTTTCTGTCTATTTTAAAATCTTTCCGATTCATTATCTCAGCCAGCTTATTGACAGCCTGTAAACAAAAACAGAAGATCATTAAGAAAAATTATATATGCAAGCAAGTTTCATACAAAGCTTCTAAGTTCATCTTGTTAGAGGTTTAGATCAAAGACTTGCATATTTTTGCTAAGAATGGGGGAGTTACACTTGAGTAAATCATTATGATCAATTCCAAAACCAAAAATGTGTCCTCATGGATACGCTAAAATGTGTAACTCAGTTACTGAATTTATCAAACTGATGCCCATTTCAAACAGCAAAAACACAAACAAGGGCTGAAAAACCTCCCTCCTTCTCCTCAAATCCAACTTCTCCAGTCACCTCCATCTGTCTTTAAAAAGGTTTCCCAAAATTACAGAAACACAGTCAAGTACAGCAAAATTTTTCTGTTGCCCCCACAAAACACGTCACCAAATTAAATGGTCCTTACTCATGTTAGGAGTAATACTGAGAAGTACTCAGCATCAACTTTCTTTCAACTGTAAATACCAATACATATTATACATCATGATTAATATAAATTTAATCTCAAGCTCTAGGAGTTAGTGGCACGAAAAATGAATGGGAATATATTGGATATGCAATGTCTTATTAATTTATTCAACTATATAGAAAGTAATACCTGAGTCTTCAGAGTTCTCTCAGTGTTGATACTCTTCTCATAATGCATTCGAATATTATTGATTTCCTCCTCCTTTTTTATTTTGTATTCTGTTAAAGTAATAATCAACTTTGAGATTTTAGGACAAGGTAAGAAATCCTAAACTTAATCAATCCTGTAATTGTACCATTCTATTTCTCCATATTCCTATTATGTTATTTAAAGTGCAAAATACAGTTTGCAATGATAGATATTACTGCCTTACTGCTACTGTAGAAAATTACCAGAAGAACATCTTAGAAAGGCAACAAGATGAAATACTGCAAACAACATGCATGTGTGTGTTTCCTATTAAGTCTGTTGCTCCACTCCCTTGGTGTTTGCTCTGTCAAAAATGTTTCTGCCATACCAAAAACATTGAGTAAATAGCCACACAGAATAGGACTGATATACCTGGACCCACTTTCAGCACAGATTCTGAAGCAAGGCATAAAGAAAGTATGGAGGAAAAGACTTTTTTTAAGAAAAAAATTACTTTGTTATGTTTCCTCCTCTCCAACCCATCCACCCACACCAGTTACTCAATTCTATCAGTCTTTGTATCACACTTCCAGTCTCCTGATTTGTTTCCAAAATTTCTGTAAGTACGCATTTCACTGATAAGGATTTCTCCACAAAAACTACAAACTACAAATTATTAAAGAATAATTTTCAAATACTTATAAAGTTAGAAACTTTGTAAACTAAAAAACACCAAGCAACTAAAAACTGCTTTCTCGCCCTATCCCTGGCAAATCCCTGCTATTACCAAAATGCAGAACAAAGGAAAAACATTCTTGTATGCAGTCCTTCCCACATAAATTTGCAACAACACTGGCAATACTACTGATAAGGCCTTTCCTCTCATAGTCAACATACATTAAAATATGCAGTCTGATTATATATTTATAGACTCTTGTTATAAATGGCTCAGTCTTCAAAATAGGATTATAATCAAAGATCAAAGTTTACAATTTATTAAAGGAATAGGGGTAAGCAAACAGCACTGGTGGAGCAGAGACTCCTGGCGCACCCAGCGCTGTTTGCTTACCTCTATTCCTTTAATAAATTGTAAACTTTGATCTTTGATTATAATCCTATTTTGAAGACTGAGCCATTTATAACAATCTGGGGGCTCGTCCGGGATAAGCTTCTACCCACTGTGTTAAATGATCTACTATTACCAATAGATATTTTATCCTCTCTACTTTGGGCAATTCAGTGAAATCAACTTATACTTTCTCAAAAGGCCTATAAGCTGTTTTGTTTTGTTTCTCCCTCCCGTGGCTGCTTCGTGAAACTCTTTCTTATTTATCTTCTGATAAGTTATGCAATGTTGTGTAATTTGCTTTGCTATTTCAAAAAAAAAAAAAAAGTGCAACCAAATTGTTTTAGTAAATGATCATTTAACGCCTTTGTACCCCAATGTGTTTGTGCACGCAAACGTCCCAATATTTGCTTCGCATAAGCTTTTGGCAATGTCTCTCTCCGTTCTGCTTTTATAATCAGTCAGCCCCCTTCCCCCCCCACCAGTACTTGGGAAACTGACCACACACCGCAGCAAATACACCAACACTTCTCAACTGTTAGTTACTTAGATAATGCTCCCACCTTTTTCTTGTCACACTCAAAGCATTTAAGAGCAAAAATAGGCTCACAAGATACACTGCCAGGCCCATATATTGGGCACCACCACTCAAAACTTGGATAAAACAGCACTTCTTTTCAGTCTGTCACGCACTTCATTCGTCTCCGCCCACTCCCCTCATGGAGAACACGGCTCCGCGGATCAGAACTCCGTGCTTGCTTTGCAGGGACGCTGCGTCTCACTCACACAGCACGATCGCGCAATCACACAGAGAGGCCTCTAACACACCTCATTCATACCACAAGAATATAATTTAGATTGATAACCAACCAAACAAGTATTGTCTCTGACTGTGTTCTTCATGGTGTGACTCCACTGTGTTTCAAACCCTTACACTTACACAAATACTTTCAACACAAAATACCTGGACATACGATTATTAACACTCCAGTTAGCATCCCTCCAGCAGCTGAAAACATACCGTTTGTCCGCAGCTTCAGGAGACGTTTGCTCCTGCGGTGAGCAGCTGAGAGTGGAGTCCCCTCCGAGCAAAACACTCAGGGTGCACCTAGGGGCGTCTGCTCCGCAGCCAATCCCGCAGCCGAGCAGAGTGTCTCCTGCCTGGCTCACCAAAATGACTCACAGAAAGCTGACTCCACAATCAGTAAGATTGTAAAGTAGGTATGTTTACTCAGTTCTGGGCAGCACGGGGCAGGTAGTCCCACCAAAGTCATGCACGCCTAACATGACAGCTTGCTCTGGTTTTATCTAGTAAAGAGTTACATATACATGAAGTTTGCCAACATTCCTATACATATGCATAACCTGTCCCTTTGTGAACAGTCCTCCTTATCTCAGACCCCTTGATTAAAGTCCGAACCATGAGGTTGTTTTCGATCTGGTTCTTGGGGTCCGAGAGGCTCCTGTTATCGGGAGGTATAAGTGCAGCACAGGCACATCACAAATGTAGCACATATTCATTCTTAATCAATTGCTCTCTAATTTCTAATTCCAACGTTTCAGCTACAGCATACTTGCTCTCTTCCAGATCCACGGGTATTCTACTATTACCATTAATGTTCAAAGCCTGACAGACCCTGTCTTCCGTGGACCCAAATATCAATCAAAATACATGGGGTCTTAAGGGTTCTTTTGGTCATTCTATCATATAATACTGGACCATTTTTAATTTACTCTTTAATTTTCTGGGGCCCCTATTGTTCCAATCATTATTCCTAATGGACTTTCCGGTAATTTGCTCCCTTTCTTCTGGTCCTTGGTCATCAATGCTGTCTGACCCATCTAGAAATTTTACTATAGCAATTCCCCACAGCCCTTGGTTACCTTAGTAAGAGTGTCTTGCAGGGGGTTTAGGACCTATCACCCACCCACAAATCCATGAATCCTATAGGAACCACTCTATAGGAATCACTTCCTTCACCGGCCAAGTCCCTCACAGGAGATTGGAACCACGGTTAGAAGACCTCCACACTGACTTTGGAAGTCTCAGTTACACTCTTACACACACATACAGGCAACCAGATCCCACCCAATCAAATGGTATACTCCTTAAACACTTACGACTCCGTCGTCTTCATTCGGATCTTCGCGCACAGAATTACGGGCAAAATACAGTGCTGCAGCCAGCAAGGGAGCTCATAAAAAAAATCAAATTCTTTGCCTACCTTTATTCAGGTTCAAGACGGCATTAGTCCCAACCTGACTCAAACAGGAGCCACCAAATGGTGGGGCGCCTCTCCTAGATCAAATCAGAATTCAGGAACCAAAGCCATCCCGGACGAGCCCCCAAATTGTTATAAATGGCTCAGTCTTCAAAATAGGATTATAATCAAAGATCAAAGTTTACAATTTATTAAACGAATAGAGGTAAGCAAACAGCGCTGGGTGCGTCCTGGTGGAGCAGAGACTCCCGGCGCACCCAGCGCTGTTTGCTTACCCCTATTCCTTTAATAAATTGTAAACTTTGATCTTTGATTATAATCCTATTTTGAAGACTGAGCCATTTATAACAAGAGTATATAGTCCAAATGCACAAAATTAAAATGCAAATCCACTGATATGAACGAGGTGGTAATTCTGAACTCAAGTGACTTCTTAAGGGAGCTGAAATATCAATGCAGCCTTACTGTACATACTGGAGATGGAAACGATGGAAAGAAACACTTCATTAAGTACATTTTATGCGATATGAAATGAGTCCTTAACAACTTTCATGCACTCAAGTGCATGGCTGGCAGAAAGGGTTAGACAGACAGCATGCGGAAGAGCTGTACTGAACAGGCATTCCTGCAACACCTGCAGGAACTTATGTGCTAACTTGCTTTAAAAACTGAGGGAAGCAAGCCGTGAAGATCACTTTTTCCTGCCCGCCAAAGCTGTGATTTTAATCATTTGCCGACAGTAAAGGTAGCACATGGGAATAGGATGTAAAAATAGTGGCAATTCACATGGAATTTCAAGATGAAAGCAGTGACTTATTTTTCCACCAAGCTATTTCACCACTATGGAAGACATACAGGACCGTCCTTTCAAATTTCCCACTTGCATTTTGCCACATGCTTCCAGTTCATTTGTGCTTCATAACAAGTGATTTAAAACTCCAAATATGACATACCTTCCTCCTGCTTCCTAATTTTTTCACTGATCTCTGAATTTTCTTTTGTTATTAAATCAACGTCCTTGGTTAATGTGTTATTAGTTTCTTCGAGCTAGATGAAAAACAAGCACATTTTAAAATAAAGAACTTTCCATAAATAAGAAAAATATTTATAACGCTATTATTTTAAATACACTTAATCTGTAACAGTCTTTTACTTGGAATGTCTTCCTCTGAGTACATCCAAAAAATCTGCTTATCGTTCAAAACTGAATTTAAAAAAAAACTTCTAATCTGTCTTGATTTACCAGAAGGATAAAAATATCACTGTCCCAGAAAACATTTTTAAAATGATTTTTGCAGAACTGACAACACTGTAGTATATAATCATAAATCCAAGCAAAGTTAGATAGATTGCAGTTATTGAATGTGACAGTTCAAGATTTTGTGGCACTTTGCAAAAAATAGTACCAGGGGTTCTTTTAAGGAAATAGTTTATTAATGGGGAAAACCTCAAGACTTCCAAGTACTGGTGGTTATTTTTGTTTGTTTGTTTGTTTTAAGGACTAAATGTTGCAATAAGATTCTGTAACACTACACAAATTTACAAGACTTGAAAAATAAATTGGGCAATTACAAGAAATGACTGGAAAAGGCTTAATAACTAATTACAGACATTGGCTTGATTTACAGTCCGGCTTCACCTCAGATTTTCATCTGAGTCTACATTTGTTTGAGAGTTCAGATGGTGGACACTTAAAAAACAGCTAAATCCCCACTGAGTACAAACCTAGGATACTGAAATCATCAGTTGTGCCCACAAGACCTTACAAATTAAAAAGATAGATTATATAAATATATATCCTCCAGCTGGAGGATATATAGAGATATTAATTAGAGCAGAATAATTTACCCTTCTTATGATGCTGTCCTTATCAGTCATTTCTTGCCTATGTCTTGATGCTGCTTTTTTGCTTTCCTGACTCAGTTCAAAATACTGTTCTTCAAGGAGAGCTCGTGCCAAATGTTCCGACTCAGCTTTGGTTT
The DNA here is from genome assembly GCF_964035555.1 of Netta rufina. Taxonomy (NCBI): domain Eukaryota; kingdom Metazoa; phylum Chordata; class Aves; order Anseriformes; family Anatidae; genus Netta; species Netta rufina. The sequence goes on from NC_140124.1 coordinate 109,472,809, forward strand.
CAGCTAAATCCAGCTGTGTAGTGAGTGTTTCTCTGTAAAAAGAATAAGATTTTGCTTTTCCTATGCAAAATATTCCATATTTTCAGGACAAAGTGAACAAACCCAGATTATATCATCCAGTTAGCTGTTATTATCTTAGTTTCCTAAGAAGAACAAGTTTAAGACCACAAGCTGTTTTTGTTATATTTTGATGGACTACACAATCTACAACAGTAAGTTTACTATAATTCAATTCAAATTTATATCATCCATGAAACACCAACCCTTCAGAAACTAAGTGTCAAGTTCTCCTGCCTTTAAGGAATAAAAAAGGCAAACTGGGTAAAGTTTGGGAACAGTGGTTCTATGTCGAATTTGCAACTCTTTCTGCAAAGAGTTGCAAATTCTATCTAGAGCTTGAGAGGCAGTTCAGCACACAAGCCAAATTTTCTTGCTCTTGTTTGGAGTAAAGTCCTATATTCGCTTGCAATGAAACCCACATAAAGCACAGTGGCCAGTCTAGCACCCATGAGTCAAATTCACCCATCAACATGCGACTTGGCTCACAGCATGGGGAAGGAAATAAAGGTGGAAACACATTACTGAAGTATGGGCTCATAAGTCCTTCCTGCACTGCAAAACAAAATGTGTTTTATGCCATGAAGTATGTATTGCCATGGAATTAATTGATTTGATACATCTGTAGCATGTAAAGGCTATAGAAATATACAAAATATTTACCAGGATGGTACAATCAAATCAAAAAAGATGTGTGATTGTTTTTTTTTGTTTGTTGGTTGTTTTTTTTTTTTCAAGCGAAAGGACGACTACCACAGACTGGAATACTTTTTCAAAATTTTTACAACTTCCACATCCGAATCAAGTTCAAGCAAATATGAATAGCCATATTCGTCTCTGTCAGCACAGGCAACATGCTGTGTATTTGCCATTTTACAAGGTGTTACAGAAGAGCTTTGAGGCCTGTTTGAGGTTGAAAGAATTTAACATTTTACATCCGATACAAAATCTTCATGAGTGAGACCACTATATGTAAAACTTATGTCTATTTAATAAACACAATGAGCATACTTTTCATTTTGCAATTCCTGCATTTTTCTTTGAGTTTCTTTATTCTTTTCATCAATCTCCTCTTTCAGTTCCTTAACCTGAGTTTTGTAAAGTGTCTGCAAAAGAAAGCAGAAAAAGAGAGAATCATTACTCAAGTTCCATACAAAAATTTATGGGTTTGGTGCTTGGTTGGTTTTAATCTGTCAAATCAATGTATGCCAGTACTACCTTTAATGGAATTTCCTCCTCCTTGCCTGCCCAATACACTCTTTCCCAGTAGCCTTTGTGTTGGGACCTGATCTGACCAGGTTAGTTTTCAGTTTTCTTGTCTGGTTTTCTACGCAATTATACAAACACAGCTACCCACAAAAGGGAAGGAATGTACCCAGGGAACAAGTGAGCGGGTCTCTTGGAAACAACAGGATCCAACTGCATCATCTTTTAGATTTTGAGATAGGGATGCTAAGTCAAACTAAAGCTTAGTACTGTTCTATGCTTCCATCTGTTGCATTTTTTTTTTTGTATCTACGCATCTTTTCTCTTAGACTGAAAGAATTTCTTGTGTACAGATTAGCTTTGTATTAATAAGTGATTCAACAGAAGTCTTATCAATATGAATAACTTGTGTTCCTATTCACTGTATTAACACCACCACCAATTCTGTACATTCAAATTTGATCTTCTACAATAATGTACTTTTACTGGATTATGGATGCCTCTTGTTTAGACCACATGCTTGTGAAAAAAGAAAACTGAGAATGACACAACACACTGGATATCCTTGTCGGAAGACTTACAGAGAAATGCACAAAAACCTTAAACACACAATAAACTTATAATTACATGCAGTGTAGTAAATGCCTTTTTTTTTTTTTCCTCTCTCTTTACCTCCAAAGAAGAACTGAATTTAAAGAGTACTTCACAAAGTGCAACGTATCTGTGTGTATTCACAAATGTATTTAAAGTTCAGGCCTTATAAAGGATCTCATGCTATTTTTCCATTCAGAGAAATAGAACACATCACACTAATTCCATAAAATACACATCTTGGCTACACGGGATACAGAATAAGGCTCTTCTGTACTCTTCAGGGACTTGGGTGCAGAAATTTTTTTTAGAAGGATGAGGAGTAAGTGCAGAATGCTACTGGATCTACGGTTCTTAAATAGGTAGATCAATCATATGGAATATATTGCAGTATATACGGAGATTTTGAACTCTACAAAGTTTGCACTTATGTCAGGAAAAGAACTCTTTTCGAAGGATAAGGTACCAACTATTCTAATAAATAGATGATTGAGCTATTCATCTTAACATACTGAATTTGGCAATCAAGCAACTAAAAGGCATCACATCAAACAGACTGTCTGTAACATTATATTTATGTTCTCTAATTTATTGTTCGGTTTTAATCTCAAGCACAATTTTGTGAATTGATGTCTTACACCAGGTTAATTCAACTTACATTTAAAAAACCTAAATATGCAAAACTATTCAACTGTTCAATGACTCCATGTCAAAATGTAACATTCAAGATTCTTAGTGATCCTTACCGAAAAATACTGCTCAGCCTCAAGCTGATCCTGAAGCTCACGCATTTGACCTTCATTTCCTCTGTACTGTCTTTGAAAGAATAAAAAAGTGTAAAAAGTCAGCTACAAACAAACGACAAAAGCTGTTTCTAACCCAAACAGCATCCCACAATGATTTTATATTTCTGCACGCATTATTTCCAAGACCTACAGTTTGCTTTATCCTAAAATTCTGATTTAATTATGTTCTTCATTCTACCCTGATGATTGTTTTAATTATGTAAGCTAGAAGAAAAGTAGTACTTTAAATGGAGAAATGCTGAGTTATATTTTCAGCTGAAGGAAGCTATGATAGAAGCATGATTAATGAAAAATGTCATTCAAATTCAGAAAAATAATCAGGTAGTTAACGAGGATAAGGCTGTTGACTCCCACGCAGTAAAACCACAAGTCCCAGATGATACCAGTAGGTAGCATCACATTCAATCCACAAGGAAGACAAATTTCAAACAAAGTGGCATCTATGCTGTGATGTAAACAATAAGCCAGGGACTGTTCCAAAGAATAGCTCAAGACTTCTACTTACTTCGCAAGTTGAGCCAACTCAACTTCCAGTAATCTCTTTGCTTCCAGTAACGTATTGATTTCCTGTTTCAGTTGCTTCTCAGAACCCTTCAAGTTATCTGCTTCAAAAGCTTGTGCCTTTAATTCGTTCTGTGCCATTATTCTCTTATTTGTCTCTTGCTCTAGCTGCAATGTCAGATTCTTTACCTAAATGAGAAGTTATTTCAGTGTAGGAGCATTTGCTGAATAGCTAATTGCATTCAGACGAAAGTTTCATTTAGGGATTACTTGTTAAACACTGTTGCCTAGATGCTACATATTGTATAATGTATGAAAATATTCTTAAATCTCCAAACATTTTGGTACAACAAGCTTACAGAAAGCTTCTGTACAGAATGTAATGGTACAACACCACATGATAAATCTTGCCTATACTTTGTTTATTTCAAAGGCCCAAATGTATTTTATTGATCTTATCTGAAAAGCAACAATGGAAGAAACCCAAGTTATCTGCTGAAATGTCCTGCAAACCACCCTGTGGACTTCAGATCTTAAAAATTTCTCACCCTAGAAAACACCGCAGCCTACCAGCTAGCTATATGAAAACTCATTTACATGAGTCATAAAGAAAAGTGTTACCACACCCGTTCCCAGTGGTCTGTAAAGAAAAGTAGGGATCAAACTCTTACTAATATTACCTAGTTTTCACGTTCACTGATCTAATTGACCTTCCCTGAACAAATACTTTTCTGGGGAATGCAAACCCAGAACCATCCAAAGCCAGCCAAACTACATAGTCAAAAATCAAAAGAGCAGCCAAGAACAGAAATTACCTACCACCCAACTACAGTCTTCGGTGCTACCAATACACGTATTAGAAAGAAGCTCAGTGTAAGTGAATTTTATTTTCTATTTCTTAATGCAATTATCATTTCTTATTTATACAGAAATTTCATAGTGAAAATTCTACTTACTTCCTCTTCTAGTCTTTCCTTTTGCTCAAGAAGGTGTTCCAGTTTCTGCTGAGATTGCTTCAGGTCAAAGTCTAGCATGGAACACTGTTTTTCAGCCTGAACTATTCGATTCTCTGCCTTTTCTCTTGCTGCCCTTTCTTCCTTTACTTTTTTTTCCATTTCTAAATGGGATTAAGGGAAGAAAAACAATGAAAAAGAATATGTAGCATGTGCAAGAATCTCTTTATAAACAGTCTTACATTTATATTTATAAACAGTCTTACACCCTAACATTTTTCTGACCTTCTTGTTCAGCTATTTAAGTTCTTCAGCTGTTAGATGAACTGACTACTGAATAAAAGTTTCCTGGCATTGCTGCAAGAAACGTTTTAAAAGAAATATTAATTCCAATTTGCATTCAATGCATTGGAATATTATCATGACAAATGAAAAATAAACAGTGAAAAAAATGCAAAATTCAGTTTCTTGAAGCAATCCCTACGATATGTTATAGACAAAGTTTCATTCCAATGAATGGATAGTAGAGGGAAAGAAAAGACAGGCTATCTTCTCAGCTTTCTGAAAAGTTATGAACTCCACATGCAGATACCAATGACCTTTACAAATAAAACCTGATATATTTAACTGAGCTACCATGACACTTCTTTGATTCATGGATGCTTATCTATAAAAGAAACTTCACCATTTCAGACAATCCTTGGAGAAAGTCAGTATTTTTAATGCCATTACATAGTTGTGAATGTCCCAAGACATCTCTGTCTTGATAACACATTCTTTCAATTCCATTTAGCATTAGCCAGAATTATAGGACTCAGAAACATTTTAGAAGCCAATGAAGGTTCTGAATTGCAAAAGCAGTAAGCTATTTTGATTTGAAACGTATTTTCTTTATATTAGGAATCAAACACTTGTGTAAGAGTATCACATCATTAGCTCATGGGTTTAAGGTATCATAATTAAAATACTGTTTATTATGTATTTATCCAAAACTTACAAGAAATACTTACCACACATTGCAACTGATTTTGCCTCTTCTATTGACTGATGTTTGTCAGTTAACCGAGCTTTAGTCACTTTGTGTTCATTTACTTCCTGTTCTAACCGGTCTTGTAAGGACTTCAGTTTGTAGTTCAAATCTATCTCTAGATTATTCTTTTCCTAAAGATAAGAAAAAAAGTTACCAGGTTCCTATAATAATTTGTAATATCTGAAGGAATACTTCCCCCCTTCCCTTTTTTAGTGTTAACTTCTTGTTATGAAGAAATTCTCAATGTTATTTTCCACTTTTATAAAGAAGGCTAAGGGGCAAAATCTGTATTCAGTGCCCTGGAGAAAACTTCACTAGCTTTTATTTCTATTCTATAAATTCAGAAGATAATGAAATCTTCTCAATTTGTGTAATTACTAGTCAGCTAAATTGGAAACATAACTATGCCATTAACAACACTAGAGCACAAAGGAATTTTTATTATTGTCACCTGGATGCAATTACGTTATTTCATTGGTGGTAGCCACAGCCTTTAACATTAACTCACAAAACTAGCACAACAGATGAGCACTGAGAGACAGGACTTGCCTTTGGGTCACCACTTCATATATTTCCAAATGAGAAAAATAACTTCTTGCACCTTCCCTAACCTTCCAGAGGTGATTGTCTCTCTCTGGTTTATTTGGATAGGACACACAATACTGAAAATCTTTACCTGACCTCAAAACACAGAGCTATGCAAGTCCATCTGGAAAAAACAGTGCAGGATTTCCTTTTATTTGTTTTCACCTGAATCTCTATCTTGGGGCAGAGACCACAGATATTAGGGGAACATGCTGCTGCCATTCTTTAGGAAAGTAAAAATTTAAATGGCTCAGCTCCACAGTTGATAAAAAAAAAAAAAAGGTCTGGCACTGACCCAGCCAAATATAAATCAAGCAAAAAACAGAAAGTTTTTTTTTATTTGTTTTTAATTTCAATTCATAGATTTCTAGGAAGCAAGTTTAGGCAGCAGTGGTCAGACAGGGAGAACAAAAATTACTTGTTTTTTACAAAGGTCTGGAACCTTGACTATATAGTGAATGACAAACATGAATTTTACTCCCAAAGCTACAAGAACCATCTGAGAAGCTACAAGACCTTGCCATCCTGATGAGATCATAAATCAGTTAGCACTATATAGTTCATCATTTTAACACAGAACTGATTTGGACCCAGGACATAAACCTAGCAACATTTATTATTACTATTTGAAAATGCAGTCAAAACTGCCAATGAACATTAGCCTTATCATTATCTTCCCATACCTTTTCTGAATGATTAAGCAGATCCTGTGCTTGTTTTCTTTCTGCTTCCACTCTTTCAAGATTATTTTTAAGGTTTTTTACTTCTTCTTGTAAAGTTGTAATCCGAACTGTCAAAAAATGAAATACCACTCAGTATTTATTACTAGACTTAAATCAATATTTCTTTCCACAACCTTTATTGATTTCTGGGACTGTAAAATATTCTCACCTTCAAATTTTTCATATATGCAAATGCTACACATTGTAAAGCAAACTGATCTTTTTAGCTACACCATTAGAAATGGTTCACAGAAAACAAATCATATGCAAAACCTGGAACCTGCCTCCTGTCACTCCCAATATCCAGTATGAAAACTTCTTTCCATTAATGCAAATTCTGCTGTGCTATGCAGCCAACACCTTTTCTAATGTTAACTCCACTAATGTGTAAAATAAAATGCATTACACAGAGGCAATCTCAAACAGATATACAGGTGTTAATGAAATACATATTCACTTAACTGACTTGAGCATTCTTCCCTGAATAGATCAACTAATTAATCTCCCACCACCTACCAAGAGACCCTGTCAGGTATCAGATGTTTATATTAAACACTAAGTAACAGTACGCATTTCTAGAGTGAAAAGTCTGTACCAAATCCTTTACAACAAGGAAAAACTTACAAAAATATTTTGATTACTCTGTATTACACTCAATACCTTAGACACAGTAACTATAGTGTACAAGAATATACCTATCAATTCATTTATGTCTGTCTAAATTACAGAATGCTTCAATTAATTTTTTTAAGTATAAAGAGATACTCTGGCAATACAAAAGAAACTGCAGGACAGGGAAGAAGAAAAAGTCTTCCTGAATCTGCATTCATTTGAGATGTGCTGTTAAAATCAGCTGTATGAGTGTTTGAAATACATAAAGCTATTCATGTGTATACCAGCAAAGTACCTTACTCCGATGCCTTTCAGAAGAACCTCCCTTTTGAGTGGACTGTTGAGTTGAATGTGGTCAAAAATACATATTTCAAAGTGCACAGAAGTCTTCTCGTGCAATTTTGTACCTTCTGCTTGAATTTAACAACAGGCTGGACCAAACTACACTCCATGTCAGTGAAACTATACACTGACTAAACTGAAATTATTTTACTATACTTAAAGCATAGTGAACAGGCAACTTGATTCTTGATAGTTCTTACCTTGTGCCAAAGAACGTAAAGTTGACCTTAAAAAACAAACACACCCAAAAGCCCTCAACACCTCTCTCCAGTCTGTACCAATAAGCAAAAGATAGTGCCTCATGGGCAGTGATTCTCAGTACTGCTGACAGATGATTTAGAACAGCAAGTTAAGGTGCAGTATCCCTTAGCATAGTCATAAACTAACATATTTAAATAGTTTCTAGTGCTAAGAATCATAAGTATAAATGATAACGTTCTCCAAGTATCCAGATCTGTATCCCTTATTGTGCTTTTCAGCTTCTAAAATCACTTAGAAGCATCATAGAAAGAAAACAAATGTAATTTAAGAACAAAGTAGCATTCTCTAAAAACATAAGAGAAGACAGAGCAGGGTTACATCAACTTGGCTGCATCAAAGTTGGTAAAACACTGTGTTGGGTGTTCTCTAGCACTACTACCAGCTTTTCATATTTTTGTACCATACATTTCAGACTTTCAGATAGGTCAGATTTTCATATCTTGATACTCCTTCTACCAAGGGCCATTCGGACACGACCACATCTTCATGAATTATTTTACGAAGTCACACTCATTTTGCAGATTGGCTTTTCCTTTCTTCACATCTTTTATACATAGGCTTTTTTTTTCTTTTTTACTTTTTTTTTTTTAAAAAAAAGAGCAAAGTATGAAAAGAGAAAATTTACCCTGTAGCTCTCCAATCATTTCAGATCCATGACTTCTGTCCCTTCGTTCTGATTCCAGTGCTGCTTGCAGCTGGTAGTAATCTTTCTCCACCTGCAGTTTTGCACCTTCTAGGACTCTGCACCTTTCCTGCAGTTCTCTATTTAGTGATTCTACCTGACTTAATGACTTGCTCATTTCTGTGTTACCCTTTCTCAGTCTTGCTGCTGTATCAGATTCTGTCCTTATCAAGTCATTGGCTTCTTCTAGCTGTTGGGGGAAAAAAAAAAAAAAAAAAGATTCTCAAATATAAAAATGATTTATTGGAACCAGTTTTATTGTATCTGAATGCACAATACTGCTTCTCAGACCTAAGAAATAATGAAAGCAATGAACAGAAACAACATACTTGTTTTTGTAATTGTGTTATCTTCTCATTTGTAATTTGTGAATGCTGGTTGATTTTTTTCAAGTCTTCCATTTGATCTTTTAGTGTGGACACTGAAAAGAAATTACATCATTAACACAAGAGGTTAAAAAAAATCTTTAATTTTTACATAAACACATTAAAAGTCTTGGCACATAAGTCCTTTGTTGCCTTTTTTCTTATGTACATTTTTAGATCAAATTCTGTGCCTGCAGAATAACATACTGTAGAGAAGACAGAATAAGACAAAGACGTGTTCTTGTTAAAACTCAAATAAACTCAAAATTTGTGCTCACAATTTGAAAAGATCCCTTTTAAAGTTCAGTAGCACTCAACATGCTAACATAGTAAATTATTCCCAAAAAACATACCATATACCTAATCAGTTACAACATGCCAACATGGCATACCTTCATTTTCTGCATTCCTCCTCCTCTCATTCTCTTGTTCAATTTTTCTTTGGTAGTCATTTATCTTGTGCTGCAGTACCATCTTTTCCTTCTCAATTTGAGACACTGTTGTTTCTAAGTTCTTTCTCTGATTTCCCTAAAATTAAAAGCATCGTCATTTTCTATTTACATTTTAATGAATGATCCCTAAACCAGTATCTCTGCAACTAACTATGGACACTGATGCATCATTTCCAGTGAATGAGTTTGTCTCCCTTTAAAAAAAATTCAGAAAAAATGACTTTTTTCTTTATACTTCTACATTACAAATATACCAAATTACTGAAGAAGTTTTTGTTAACATTGTATTTAAATAACCATTAAATAGTATTAGGAGATGACATAAGGAACTCAACAGAAAATCACCTGTACATTAGATTTCAGAAAAACTCATTTTTTATGAACTCCAGAAAAACATTAATCTTGTTCATTGCAGTTTAACAGAGGGAACAATTTAAATCTGTGAAACATGCAGAAGCAAAAAGGCTTTGAAAATGTGTGAAAATAAATAGATGCATTTCCCAATGCTATGTATTGAAATGTGATCATCTGGTCTCAAATTTATAGTGAGAACAATTTATTTATTTTTTTTTGTCACAGAAGAAATATCTTGAATTGTGAAAGTACTATCCATATTCTTTACCCAACTAAGGCAGCTTCAATGACAAAAAATAGTTACCTCTTCATCCAGTTCTTTCATTATCTTGTCTAGCTTTATGTTTGAAGATCTAAAAAGAAAAGAAAAACATTTTAAATACAACAAGGATACATGATAAGTGTTTTTCTAGTTAAGTAATATGCAACCACTACCAAAGGCCTCAATTTTAGCTAATTCTATTTTGTAATAAGCATTTAAAAGCATTAGTAATAAGCATTTAAAAGTCAAAGAAAACATTCAAGTTTCATTGAAAATAGTTTTTTTTAATATATTAAGTATTTATAAACTTTGTTGCAGCTTATATATGCAAAACTTTAGGTGCCACATTTTGTCCCTAAACCTGAAATATAAAAACAGTGCATGTACACAACAAGCTAACATTAAAATTAGAATATCCTGACGAACTGCTGAAAACGTCCTCTACTTTTGAGCTTCCCAAATAGCTAAAATGGTTAATACAATTGTAGGCAGCTCACTACTATGTATAAAAATACGAAAGTATTATTCAAAAGGCTCCGTTGAAGCAATGTATTAGAACAGTACTATAGGCAGAGAAAAGTTAAGTGCATAGTAAAACCTCCAGTTAACTGGCAAAACACATTAATACAATTGTTTTTGCAGCTACTTATCCCTCTTCAAAGAGGTAAGAGGGGCCGCAGACAACATTACCTGGCAGGTATAATAAGCAGTTATAGCAATATATCCTACCTAACTACAGTAAACAGCACGATGTATCAGAGGACAGCATTGTGCTCTGACATCTTCAGCAGTGCTGCAGGAAGTACTGTGGTTACTGAATGTATTTCAAGAAACATACATCCTGCTTGCAGAAAGCAATCAAAGCACGTGAACAGTGAAGTTGTACATAGGTCAGGGACAGTGTCTCAGTCTAAATTCCCACTGGATCATCTTGGCTACCAGTTCCTGCCTAAACAGCTCACACAGTTACACACTAGGGTCCTAATTCTAGCCTTAGTTCTTCCCGTGTCCTATAACTAAGTTTTGTCTATTTTTTTTTTTTTTCAGGCTGTCAGGAAGACTTCAAAATGAGAAGCTAACTCAAAGAATTTAGTTGGCATGTATCTGAGTAAAAAAATCTGATTATCAGAAAAAAATGTCTACTGTTTGTAGCTGCAAGAAACTGGCAAACAGAAGTTTTTTTAACATGGCAGAAACAAGCCTTTAGAAAGAAAATCATTGGTTTTATTGATCAGCCACAGGAAGGAAAATAAATGAGGTCCTGTAACAATTACCATATATTTAGAAACCAGAGAGTCAATTTTAATAGTCCAGTATATGCAGTGTATACTGTATTTTACATTTCTCAAAGATCAGCCTTACAAATGCATACCTCAGCCCATTAAAAAAGTCTAAATTCAGAGATACCAGGTAAATTTAAATATGCAAGTGTTCAGAAAAAGCATTACATGGATGGTACTGAAAACAAAGGATTTCCTTAATGCTATATTCAAGAAAACCACTTTAAAACAATATTTGAATGATTTAAACCTCTGCCTGGAGCTCCTTTGGAGAAGTATAGCACAATTCTTAATGTTATTCTGGTAATCCCTAAAGCAGTAATACAGAACTCAAGTGTTAGACTTATTTAAATTATATAAACAATTAAAGTTCAAAGTCTCACCTGCACTTTTGCTCCATTTCATCTTTCAACTGCATTTCATTATGTAGTTGTTCTTCCAACTCATAGATCATTTTCTGCATATTTTCCAGCTTTAAATATATATTCGTACATGAAAGAACACGCATTAAATTGATGAACTTCAAAAAAAAGTATTCCAGAATATTCAGTGCTACTTATGTTGTATCACAGCCTACTTCTATCTAAGCACTGTATTTTTAGCTGAATCGCCTCCCCTAAAAAGCAAGTTAGTTACAAGAAAGAACTTACTATTACACAGTTATATCATTTGCACAGATAAAATGTTAAGGTTGTGCATAGTTCTGTCAAAATTCATGGGGCTAGGCTAGGTTTTTAAGTATTTCCAGAATTAGACCAGAGGTATTACTGAAAATTATAAAGAAGCATTTTATTAGCCTTAACGGTGCTCTTTTTCTAGCATGAGCTATCAAATACATTTTACAAAGCATCTTCAAGTTCTCAGTTCAGGAAGCAGAATCAGGCGTGTCAGTTATTAGCAGCGGGGGAAAATGCTCTTAACCTCTATTTAGTCAGGGCGAATTCTTACAGCTAGCACTGTACTAAGGTTTGAAAGGAGTAACAGGCTCCAGATGTTAATACAGAATGGTACTATATGGCATTTACTGTTTGCCAGCAAGATAAATTCACAAGTTCATTCTTTCCGTGCAGTCTCAAAATATCCACCTTCTACTGGATGCCTGTGCACAGTAATTGCACTCCAACAACAGCAAAATCCTCAGTAAACAACAAGATAGTATCAACTTTGAGGAAGCTCATTAAGTCAAGCCCGTGCTGATTCACTCTTCTAAAACTTCTCCACTGATCTGGTAAGGACTGCAGCCTTATTTAGCTTTCCCACATTTCCCTCAGCATCCTTAGAAGAGCACAGAGGAGAATTACAGTCCTAACCTAGATTCTCTTCAAAGCAATATATGCAAGTGCTTCTGACACTTTGTTGTCTTGTTCCTTGTTCTAACTTCAAAAACTCTGACAATTGCCTGACTCATTTTGCACAATCATCCCAGGAAAAGGAGCAACAGAACAGTTCCTCCTATGTCCACCTCTTCCTCTTTTTTCCCCCATAAAGTACATTTACAAGACCTAAAAGTGATCACGTAGAGGAGAACTTATGCTCGTCTTCATTCTTTCTCGATAGCAACAGTAAGTGGTCTCAAAAAGGACTATCCTGTGTTCAGTCCTAAACTAGGATTTCAGTCTGGAGACATGTTATAGCATGCTTTATCCATAGTAAGTGGGAAACCTTTCAAACTTCCAAACTTTACTCCTTCCAGTTCCAAGCAGCATCGTGGTGCTCCCAAGAACCAGAGATCCTTTCTCATTTCTTCCTTTTGCTTTCTTCCATCCTCTTCAGCTGCTCTCAAATTTGCAGAGGAAGAGCACAGACATAGCAACTGGGGACTAACAATAAATTTTATATATTTACTATTCCTTACTCCGAGTATTTAACACTACCTACCAGAACACCTTGGAAGAACAAGGAAATACTGGAACAAAGACTTCTCAGCACTTGCATTCATTACTGGTGTAACACACAACATAACACCACTTGGAAGAGACAACGGTTGTAGTCAAAAACCACAGAGAGACTGCTACTAAAGTAAACACCATGGAAAAGGGAAGGACAGCAAGTACACAACACATTTATCCCATTGGTACAAACCACTGAGAAACGAAGCACAGCTATTTAAAGGCTAGCTCTCACTTTAGCAAAAAGGGATCACATGTGATGCACAAAAATAAGGATCAAGAAGTTTCAACATAATTGCTCTTCCATTTCCTGGTTACTCATTTTACAGCCCCTTCCAGACAGACTGCATAAAGGAATTAAATGGGATGGATGAGGAACAGGTCTAAGAAGACATCTGGCAACTGAAGTGTCCCTGCACTGGATCCTACTGGTTCGGACCTCCATTGCTTCTTCCTGCTTCTTTCTCTCCCTCTCAATATTTTTATAGTGCTGGACCCCTAGGGGCCTACCTCAGCTTGCTGAGCAGTCAAATGACATTGATGCAAGACCACGGGCCTCCAGAGAAGTTTTGCACAATCGGGTATCAATAACCTAAACAATATCTTTGGAAAATCCTGAGTCACAGTTAACACAGAAAAAAAGCATTCCTGCATGTTTGGGTCTGACTGCAGCGTAGAAGCCAAGCAAAATCCCTCTGAAGCTGCCATACTTTTTTTCTTGCTGTTGTTAAACCAAAGCATTTTGCATCTGGTTCTGCACCCTGAACAACGAAAAAACCTGAAGACCCAGTTCAGAAGAATTTGTTCACCTCCTCCTCAACATCTGAACTGCTCAGAGTAGTTTAGGGTAGCACTAGTCAAAGAAAATAATATCTACAGAGAGGCCTGATATTCAGTTAAAGGCCATTGAATTCCATTTTTCTCCAACTTCAAGGTCTAGTTCTGTGAAGTTTTACACTCTTGCAAAACCCAATGAATTTCTTTGAAATTTCTGGCACACAGTCCCACCCAAGAGAGCCTCAGTAACATGCCAAAATACAGACAGAGTAGATAACATTGTGTTATATTTCCAGAACTAATTAATTTGCTAACCATGTGTCAACATTACCGTTTTCATTGCAGCATGTAATGAAAGGAAAAACAGCTGAGAAAAACTGGGAGATGAAAATACCCTGTAATAAAGACTTCACATTCATTTAAACCTATTACCCATATCCTTCCACAGTTTCCCCTCCCCATACTGTTAAAAATCACAAGACATTCAAACACCCCTAGCAACACTGACAGGGCTGTAGGGTTCTTTAACCACGTGCAGGTGCCATGCCAGGTATCCCCCTAATTCTGCCAAGTCTATTTAACAGCTATCTTCAAAGTCAACTAAAGGCCAGCAAGTAGCTTTAAATATTTGCAAATATTTCCAAACCTAGCTCTGTTTTTCATTTTGCCCTATCAACAGCCATGTACTGATGAAGAAAACAAAATTTATGGAGGACATCAAGTTACATAAATAAATCAAAATAATTCAGTGCTTAATAAATTCAGTTCGCCCAATAAATACCTAAGTAGTTCCCCTGTCCTTTACAAGTTTTCCTTGGGTAATACCATACACCACTAAAACATTTATATTATGAGTTTAAGAGAAAAAGGAACATGCATCAACATCTGCTTCTCTTCGACTCTAAATGGAAAACATAACAGAACAAGATACTAACAGAGTAAATCAATCAAAGCTAAAGACTTCTTTTAGAGTTCATTATTATTTTGACTGTGTTTTCTACTGGAAGGAAAGCCAATTTGAAAAATGTCAAAGCAGTCTAAGGAAATTATCCTAATTTACACCTGAACTTGCACAGAATCCAAGCACACCTTGTTTCTAACATATTGGCTTATCTTCCTGGTAACCAAATTGCCAAAATGCTTAGGAAGCAGTAACTTCTGAAGAAAGAGCTTCTGAACTTTCCTGTGAGTTTTTTAGGTAAGTTGTTATACAAATGCAGCTTCTCAGTGCCCTGAATCCCAAAAGGTTATGGGGCACCCTTGGGAAGGAGCAGAATACCTAAGGTTATTTTATTTGGAAAAAATAGAAATTAAAAAAAATAATCCCACACCGCCATATTGTCTGCCACCTCCCACTTGGCTCACAGAAAAAACTGAGAAATCTTAGCTCCAGCTTCAGCGATGAAACAGTGGGCTGCTGAAAAGCCCAGGCTTCCTTCCTATCACACTCGGGGCTAGAATTGATCATCACCACAATGCCAGTGTACACCTGGGATAGATATAGCACTCTGAAAACATTGCACAAACTCTTAGATATTTATGAAGATAAAAACCATGAATCCTGTTTCACAAGAAGAGTGTGCAGTTTCAGCTATTTTATTCCAATTTGTGAAAACTTATGTTTTAGGAAGAACTGAAATGCGGTCTTTTCAACAACTTTAATAGGCAAGCCACACTAAATAGTTTAATTTTATATACTGATCTCCCATATTTCAAACACTAAGACAGTTTGAGACATTTAAAATTCAGAGAATTTATACTGGTATATGCAACAGATTCTTTTCTAGGATACAATAAAACTGAAAACCAGTGAGACATACCACACTTTTATCCGCATTGGAGGCTGGTCTGTTGTCATTGGAATTTTCTGCAGAGACAGATAAATACCTGTAACAACATTAAAAGTTATTTTAAGATTTGTTTAAAGGCAAGGTTATGAAAAAAAAAAAAAAACATAATCATGATAAAAATAACACCCTCAGTTTTTTGCTCCAAAGTATGGATAACCAAATAGCAACAATCAAATTTTTCACTTCTGTACTTACATTTCAAGATTGAGCATATTTATTTGAAATAAACACAATTAATTGTAAAAATTGTCTTCAAACATAAAGCGGTATGTTGCAGAAGATGACCTCTTGAAAAAAGGACTTCTGCCAAGTATTAACACAACCACTTTTATTTTTTTTTTTTAAATAACCATTAAAAAAAAATCTTTGCTTTCCATGGTTACAACACTCTCATTGGCTTGCATCCCATAAATATTTATTCAGGCACTTATGAAACAAGTAGAAATGAAGCAAACTCTGCAGAGATTGTGTGTGTGTATATGTAGCTTCCAAAGTTACCAGGAGTTCCACACACAGTTTGTCCTGAAGCGAGAGTTATTTTACATAACTTCTCTAAAAATACCACAAATTTCTATTTGTCATGATTCTAAAAGTCATGTAAATAAATAAAAGTGACTGCCTGAGAATTCCTTCAGTATTTGGTGTGATGTTCTTGGCCTGATAACTGATCTAGAGAAACATGAAAGGTTCCTAACCCATCAGATTATGTTAGGAAGAAATCTCCAATACACGAGCTGAGGAAGATGGATGCATCCCATCTTTCCTTTCACATGAACAAAAACCTCCCAAAATAAAAGCCAAAGACACCCTGCAAAGCCGAGGTCAAATTAAAAATCTAAACAGCTTACAGACAATCAAGTGACAAAGAGAAAAATGTTACAGTTCCCTACAGAGGAAGGAGTTGGTCTCAAGTACAAGAAGTCACAATATTTTGCACACCAGGGCAACAGAGCAGAGAAAATGTGGTACTGAAGCAGGAAGAGCACCAGAGAAAACAAGAGCAGGAACAAACCTGAATCCTGAAGATTTCTGAACAAATCAGAACCCTGAAGAGAACACAGAAGCCACACAGAGCTGTGAACTGTTCTCAGCTAGTATTCCAAAATCTGTGTTGTAAGTGAAGTGCAATAACAAACCACCATCTTTTCTAGTTTGCAATCAGTGAGATTACAGCTGTAGAAAATATCCTATCCTAAAAGACCGTAAGACTTCCTTTAGTGACAGAAGTCATATCATGTTCCTATATCCCCACTGCTTTAAGCTCTACAGCATACTTGAAGCCTGACAAAAATCAAAGGAGATGGAAGACATTTGAACTTTTTCCTAAATACTCAATTGAACATATTGCAGCATAAAAAGGGAATCAATTAGGACTAGAGATTAAGCAGGTGCAAATGGTCATTTCAGACTTTTTAAGACTGTCACACCAGAGTATTATGGGATCAAAATCAGTTCTAGAACAGCATTTTCGTTCCAATAAGTGTATAAAGTAATTATAGTATTTAGTAGACATCTTCCACAACAGCTAAATACAGTCTAAGTTCTCTAAATTCCTGATACTGTCCCCATCCCAAGAATTAAAAGGGGAGAGAAGAATTTCAGTTATTAACAAGCTTCAGTATGCTACTTCACCTTCTTGATAACACATTCCAAAGTCTACCTGAAAGGCAAAAATTAAGACTTTTTATTATAGACTAAAATCAGAACAATAAGTAAGACTCTTGGACTGAACTCACACGAACTGTCTGCAAAGCTTGCAAGTTCCTTTATTCCTCACTATGCAGAAAGCAACAACAAATCCAACTCTTTGCAGAGATGGAAATAATTTCACCACAGGCTTGGAAAAGTGGTTCCTCTTCTATCCAATGATGGGTAACAGATTTATTTCCTTTAAGGCTTTCCTATTTTCTGAAATATTTCTGAATATTTTCTAAAGTATTTCCTGAAATACTATTAAAACTAACAACTACGGGTCTCTATCTCTCCATCTGACATGGTCTACTAGAAGACTTAAATCATTTTAAGCATGACTGACACAGACAACAATTAAAAGTATCTCTCAAAGAAAAAGTTAGATTTTTGAATGTAGATAGAGATATGGACAGCACCTACAGTAATAATGACTCTTAAAGTGTGAATCAATGTAATTTCAATTGATGTCATTTAAGGTTTCCTAAGCAACAGTGAAAACAGTAAAGCATCACAATCTCACTGCAGCTGATGAGTACTTTGAAAAAGAGAATTTATCACAGGTGACAGGCAAGTAGAAAATAGAGTATTTCTAGTAAGCCAGAGAGAAGCTAAGACAAGGTTTAATTTATCACATGCCTACAGTGATATGAAGTGTGGAATCCTTGTATAAAATTCCCAAACTGTGATTTGCAATGAGATAAAGTGACATTCACATCCCCAGTTTACAACTATATGGATACTTCAGTGCTCTGTAGGCAGCTCTGCCTAGAAACCACAACAGATTTTTCTTACTATTTCTGCCACACCACTGTATAACATACTTAATACAGAGCAAAACATTCACAAAATCAGTGCAATATTTTAAGGTACTGATGACTAGTAGTACTGGCTATCAAAGTGTCAAGAAAGCGTAATTTATTAGGATTCTGACTCATAAGTAAGAATCTGTACAGGCTTGTATTTACATAAGAGACAAAAAGGAGTCTTGACAAGAGAATATGCCATCAGTTTGCTTTGTCTGTACATACCGACGGTTGCTGTAGTAAGTAAATCCTACAAATGGAAGCTGGTTGCCCACAAATGCTTTCGGTATGGGAAATGTTTCTTCTTCTCCTTTGTCTTCTTCCAGATCATCAAAATTACTAGTGTCTATGTCACTGCTTAAGTCAGGCACAACTGGTGCTACAGCTAGGAAAAAAAAAAGGAGAATAATTATATGCTAGTAATTATTTTATAACTCAAGTGACACAACTAAGAGTTTTTTGGGTATTTCTCTTTGGTGTCTAAGAGATTTAATTCCATCCTTCAGTATAACTAAAATTTTAAATTTCATTAAAAAGAAATATAGCAGTTCTTTTGCTAACATGATACATAAAGTAAGGCAGATCACTGTCTCTGAGGAAAGCATTATACTTACTGTCTCTGAGAGTTTCCCAAGCCCACTGATCATTTTTGAAGAAAAGGTGCCGTTTAATTTCTTCTACTCCATTGCGTCCTAGTCGCACTTCCCTGTAAAGAATTTTTTGGTTTCAGTATAGTATGTAAGATGACATAAATCATTCCAAAGGAAAGACAAATCATAAGGAGTATCTAACAACAAAGAGGAACAAAAAACTAACTGTCAAACTAAGGCATGAAATAGATACACCTCAAAGCACTCAGATGACAATAACTACAGCAGCACAGCAGGTATATTTCAGAACACAGTCTGGTTTTAACACTTGTCTGTAAGAACTCCTGCTGCTACTTTTTCCACCGTCATGGACTGGCTAGGCAGCTGTCAAGCAGAAGCTAGATTCTATGCTTACTAGGAGATCATGCTGTTGCTTGAAGCCCATGAAGCTCAGCAAATGCAACAACCCCCCTCCACCTTCGTAGCCTCAGATCTCAAGCAAAGGTTGCAAAAGTTATGTTTAGATTAGTAAGCAGCGTGGGTACAACTAGAGCACACCCCCAAAGTGAAACAAACCTAACACCCGCATTTCATACAGGCTTTCTTTGGGTTGACTCTACCCCGATCCTGCGGACTGAATGCCCACTAGGAGCTGGGATTGCATTAGGGGCATTCCCGAACTGCACAGTTCGCTTTAGTTTTATCCCCAAGGAATCCATGCCCCTCACACTCCACAACATATACCAGTGTATCAGCTATTGTTATAGCTGATACTTAGGAGTAACACTTCACATGCAAACTAAATTTATAAGCACTCATCCTAGCACCATTTCCCTTCCCCCAATCTACTTGATACACCCACAGAGAACAGCAGCAAACACTTGACTCCTCTCCCAAGTTCTGGGACTGGACAAAATTAACCTGGCAATACCACCTGTCCAGTCTGCAGCATCTACTGCTTCGGGTTAAACAAAACACTGATTCAGAGTAGACAATGTGACTTAAAGCCCTAAGCAACTGAAGTTCTAAAGAATTACTGACTAAATTTAAGACAGCCTTGTCATACTTTAAGCAAGAGGCTAACGCTTTCTCATATTTTTGTAGCTGATGGACAAACAAAACCTAACTCCTATAAAGGAGAACATTCAGCTAACAGAAGTGCATTCAGAGCGCATACACTTACCAACAGCAGCACCTAAACAGGAATGGAGTTATGCTGCATTCATGCCAATACTATCAAAGTTCCACTTCTCTTCAGCAGTTTAGAAACCCCCACAAAATATATATAGATATACACGTACACACACACACACACACACACACATTCTTTCAACGTAATTTTCTTAATGAAGATTCACTTTCATTTTGAATATGGTTGAAATCTCACCTATCAGTTAAAAAGGCACAAATAAGGTTTTTTGCCTCTTTAGAGATATCGTTGTCATCAGGGAAGGTAAGGGAGTTCTTATGGTTCATAATCTTGCTGTATGTTCCAACCAAAGAATCTGCATAAAAAGGTGTATCACCTGAAAAAGCAGCAATGCAAAAATTTAAAAAGTAGATCAGAAGTATTGTAGATTTGATTTATAACATTTGACTTATGCACGCAACAAAGTGTAAGCACATAATTGAACAAGAGGTAAGGACAAATGTTTGAGAATAGAGTAGAATATTTTTAAGACATTTTTCCAATACCACAGCGAGCAAACCAAAAGTTATGTTAAGAAAGTAATAAATTAAAACAGTTACAAACAACACTGGTTATTTATTTTTTTTTTTTTATAGAGTGCAGTTAAGTACTGCAGTCAATTTTGATTAACCTACAACTCACCTACGAGCATCTCATACAGGAAGACTCCAACTGACCACCAGTCACACTCTCTTCCATAGTAACCATCACCACCCTGGGACTTCAATACTTCGGGAGAGATGTAGTCTGGTGTTCCTACAGCTGTATCACATCGTACCATACCTTCCTACAAAGAGAAGGAAAATAGCCAGGCCCAAATATAAGAACCAAAATTGCAAGCTGTTCTCAAGAGTTCATAAAACCTTAGTAACAGCAGCAAATCAACAACTGTCATGAATTGATGGGCGTTGTTTTTTTTGTTTGTATGTTTGTTTTTTGAATGGGTTCTTAAATATTTTTAATTACTAAACTACTAAAGCCAAAGCAAAGCCCTGGATTTGTCAAAGTTAACACAGTGGAAGTTGCTTAAAAACCTCTGTTAATATATAAGAAGTAACCAGAATTGCATCTCAGCCGTGTAATCACAGCTTCTCCTGCTCATGCCAATATAAATGTCTTATATACTGCCAGGATATAGAGTAAACAATGAAAGCTCCTCTCAAAATAGGCCAACAAATCAAGGATTTTGCTGACAGGATCAGCTAAACTAAGTTTTTCTCCTCCAACACAATATACTTAATGCCAGGAAGACTGCAATGCAGATAAGGCCCTGAAACTCGAGGCAGATAGACTTCAAAATGTGTGACAGATGAGAAGAACGTTTCATGTTCCTCACACCCCTGAGAAAGAACTAGCAGAAGAGATCAATCACATTGGGGATGGCATCAAGAATGCCAAAGAGGTAATCACTTGATCCTTTCCAGTGTTCAGGAACTTCTGGAATAATCCTAGAAATGGATTAGTAGAAAATTTGTACAATATATAACTAAGGAACAAATATAGCCAATGAACAAATCCAGAGTTGCATGTGCAGCAAATCCAAAATGCACCTGTATTAAACTTCTATCTATGATGAGCAGTTTCTTTCCCACAGAGCCACTTTCCTCTTCCAAAAGGCTAGAGGAACCCAAGACTAGGCTCTTCAATACACAGCTCATTTATTTAGTACAGCACACAATGTAAGGTGTTGTTGACGTGAGTTTACTTCTGTGACACCAATACACAGCAAATTTTCCTAATATTTTTACTTGCTTTTTGGCACTTATAGAAAAATATCCTCGTGCTTAACTGTATTTCAAAAGTCCTAATTTTTAAGAGCAAAATCAAAGATGAATCTGCATTAAGCCAAATTATGTGTCTGCTATTCCACTGTGGACTGGAAGTTGTGACTTAAGGAAACTATTTGAATTTGTACATGTAACTTGCACTTGGTTTTCACTGGTGTCTTTTATTTATGGCAAGGCAGCTGATTTATTCCAAAAGCAATTTATTCAAAGCTCCTGGAATAGGTTGAGAACGTGATGTATACATTACCCAGACTCTGTTAAAGTATCACCCATTTAAGGTTGCTTTCCTGGTATGGAGGTGGAGGCTAGCACAAACCAATCAGAATTTTGTGTAGGGAACAACAATGCTTCACAGTACTTAAAATACAATTTCTTTTTTTTTTTTTTAAATGACCTCAAGATATATTAAAAAAAAATAATAATAATCTGTGACAGTCTTTTAACCTGTTTCCTTCAGATTTGGCTTTTATATAGGTCAGGTTATGCTAGTACGTATATAAGGATTCAGCAACTTGGACGTGTTTTCCATCACTGAACTTAACTATCTCACTTTTTTCCATCGACTTTGATAGTCAAAGACTTAAAGAAATAATCTAGAGGAATCTATAAGATAATCAATGGCTTGACTTCAGGAAGCCTTCCTAATAAACAGTATAGAAGTTGATGCAATCCCTACTTCAAGAGTAATTTTTGCATTCTACATTGTCATTTAATGGGATGCTTAAATAATAGTAATGGCAAGAATGGAATCTTGGACACTTTTCTCTAGCTAAATTTTTCAGTATTTTATTTTCACTTTTACATATGCCTTCCTTTCACAAAGGGAAAAAAAGAAAATAAAAATTGTCTACCTTGTTCATCTTCATACAAGTACCAAAATCTGCTAGTTTTAAGTGACCAGCTTTATCTAGCAGCATATTATCAGGTTTCACATCTCTGAAAACAGAAAAACATTTGTGTAAGAGTAAATCAGTCAGTTTAACTTAGGAAAACAAAAGTCATCTATTTCTCAAATGTAACATGACAAGGAAAATACAACATGAAAGCACAACTATTTCCTCAATTTTTTTCCTTCTTATAGTATCATGTCCCACATACAGACTGTGGAACTGAACCATTAAAAAACATGATAATGGATGTGGGAACAGTCTCAAGTCACCAAATTTACCAAATCTGGATGTTACCCTCAAACCTCAAGTTTTCATAAAAAACCACGAACTTGCTGAAGTCACTCTCTACGAGGATACAGCTACACAAAAGAAATCCATTCTGGTTGCGAGTTAACCACCTCAATCCAGCCTTGAAAATATAACTTTTTTTTTGTATCACTTCTAATTTCAGGAAATAAATGCATGCTATTTTCTGAAGTATATTCACGTGAGCAAATAATTTTCTGTGGCCCAAAAGAAGTGTTGCTGTACTGCCTTTTCCACATCAGGGATTCTCTTACAGAAAGTTTTCATGAAGTAACTGTAAAGTTCAGCAATGTTAATGGTACTAAGTATACTATAGCAGAACCATAGTTTAAAAAAAAACACAACATATATATATAAAAAAAAAAATGGTTTCAGGTGAAAGTAATTTCTGGGACCTCAAATGGAAAACTCTGGTCCCTACAATGAAATGAAGTCCTAGCATTACCTCACCTCAGGGTGTGCAGTAGAAACGTATCAGTGTACACACCATGATTTGGTTGGGAATCTTTTATTTATTTTTTTGAAATACTCTTAGTCCAACTGCCTGATCAAAGTGCAGCTAAGGAAATCAGTTCAAACTTCAAAGTTGCATTCGGGTTCCTCAGGGTCAAATTCAGTCAAGTTTTGAATTTTTTCCAAGGATGGGGATTTCATAACCTCTCTACAACTCTCTTCCATTGTTTGACCACCCTCACAGTGAAAATTTATTTCCTAACAAATAACTGGATATTCACAGAACAAACATCTGCTGGTCATCTGCTCCAACCCTCCTGCTTAAGCAGGGATACTTAAAGCAGGTTGTTCAGGCAGCTTTTGAAGATTCACAAGGAGGGAGATTCCACAATCTTCCTGGGTAACCTGTGCCAGTGCTCAGCTAACCATTGCTGCAATTAGTGTCATCCACTGACCCTCATTCTTTCGCTGCAGGCATCTTTCCATTCCAGCTACATTGGAAACCTTGCTGAAGTTGAGGCAAACAACATACACATCGCTTTCCCCTCATCACAGAAGGCAATCAGGCTGGGCAGGCACACTTTACCCTTAAGTAAATCCATGCAGGCTGCTCCCAATCATCTTCTTGTCCATGTGCTTGGAAACTGTTTCCTGAGAATTTACTCCATAATCAGCCTGCAGTCCCCCTCTCAGGGCCATTTCTTTCCTTCCAGTCAACAGAAACCTCCTGATTGCTGCAGCCTTTCACTAGTCATAGAGAACAGTATCTCCTGATATTGGCTACCTTCCTCACAACAATCCATGTATCCCACCAGCCTTGGACTCTCATATGCCCCGTTTGCATACAGGGGGCTCAGTTTGACCTTTCTCTGCTAAAGTAATGAATGCTTTACCCTCCAAAGCCCTGCCACTAGGCACAGGTACCTGGGAGACCTGAAAGCAGACCTTATAAAGAAAGGCTGAGGCAAAAGCAGCAGCCTCAGGCCTTTCCATGTCCTCTGTCATGAGCCCATATTTGCATCAGCTTCTTTTCAGTCCTCAAATTTGAGTTAACTAGTTAAAAACAAATTCCAAAAAATCTGCTGTCAGAGTAATCTGGAGTTTGAGGAAAAGATTGACAGTGCTGTTGGCATCTTCAAATTTCTGTTTTCTAAAGCTTGCCAATACACCTGTACAAATGGTTCAGCCAGACAATTTATTCCTAAAATGTGGCATAGTAGCTACGTAATTTATGATGCTATAGATTCTACTCGAGCAATGGATTAATAGTTTTTTTTGTTGTTTTGTTTTGCTCTTTTTTTTTTCTGAAAAAACTTAAGTGTTAAAAGTGATCTTCTGGCCAAACTACAAATTGAGGGTATATACACTAAGTCCTTCTCAAGCTGTTTGTATATTTTCAGTTGAAAAATTTCTTCTCCTGCTTCTAGTAAATATGGTTAAAAGCTAAACATACAGAAGTTCAAATATCAACAGAAGAGAACACTCAGTCTGTCTGACAAGGACTACAATCCACTTGAGGGCAAGTACGTAATATGAAACAAACCTAAGTCCCTTTGCTCTGTCTCTATTTCCCACCTTGCCCCTTACAAGAAAACAGGTGTCTGGGAGATTTTCCTCACCCTGTTCAGTTCACCCTGATCACGCCACTGGTGCCAGCTGAGGCTTTAAATGCAGAACTGAGAGTTAATAATTACCAATAGTGTATACTACTGCTATCAAATTCTCCAAACAGTTTTTTCTAGTTAAGAAAAATGAACTATTTTGGGGGCCAACTTGTTCATGCCAAATCAGTTCTACATCTTTTGATAAAGTGGTACAATTTTATTGTTCCCTAAACTGAAGAAGATCATCCTGCTGAAAACCTTTACTTTGACTGTGTCACCTCAGCTTTGCACCTTCTGATAGCAAGAAGTTTTGAAGTTGTAATATGAAATAATTGTGAAATAATAATGAAGTCATATCAGCAATTTTAAAACGGCCTTAACCAATTAAAGTCACTCTGACAGCCCTGGGATTAAAACAACACTGTAACAATACTTTTTTCTTTTTCACCTGTGTATAAAACCCATTGAGTGAATTGCATCTAATGCAAGAACAACTTCAGCAGTATAAAATCTTGCCCATTTCTCAGGAACGTCGTAGTTGCTCATTAAATTCACAAGGTCCCCACCAGGCATGTACTCCATGACCATGTAAAGGTAACGGTCGTCTTGGAATGCATAAAATAACTGTAAAAAGAGCATAAACAAAAGAAAGAACAAGTCACTGAGTGCTACAGTTGTCTAATGTTTTGCTTGTTGGAAGTCCACAATTTCGGTGCAAATTGATTTACAAAGTAAAAGAATTGCTACAACTACTGCAGCAGCTTTGCATCATCCAGTAGACCTCCTAAAAAGGAATTAATCTCAAGTCAGTTTCTGCCAGATCTTCCATCTCTTTTTATTACTACAGAAGCAGCAGAGCTCTGGTTACAGATTTTGGTATTTATTGCACCAAACTGTAATCATTTCAAAGAAAGCTCATTGCATAAGAGGACAAGATGCTTCCTTACTCCCTGGGACACCAATTGACAAATATGTAAACATGGAACTATTGTATTTCAAACATCTGCCTGATTCTATTTGTGTTACCACAAAATATTTATTATTCTACGGCCAATGTATTCATTGTTTAGAAAGTGAACCTATACTTTAAACAATTGAGAAAAGTATTTCCCTTACAGCAGTAAATGCTCTGTTCAACATGACTTGTGCAAGTAGGTTTAAGCATGGTAACTTAAACCTTTCTGAAAATCATAAAACATAATTTTGCACAATCACTCCCAGACAGATAGCAACATATAAACATATTTGACTTAGGTAACTCTTGAATGACTTTAATTCTAACTTAACAGAAGTATTTACATGCTTAAGGGTAAGTACAGTTTAAATGAACAAGTTAAATGTGCACACAAATGTATGATGAAAGTTTCAGGTATTGTCCATATAAACTTCAAAGGCAGAGATGCCTCCCAAAAAATTGTCAGTGATAAAACTGAAATGAGGAAAACATAACCAGAGTTTATGTAATATATAAACTTATAATTTATACATTTATAAATAAATACATAATTTGTAAATATATAATTTATAAATATATAATATATATAATATATATAATATATGTGATTTGCAGTCATACATACACACAAATTGGAATATACAGAAGCTACATCTTAAGCACAGATTTCTGATATGTTGGCTACTTCCAGAAGTACTATAAAGCAGACTCACCAGTTTTAACTCATATCTGGCAAACCATTTTAATAACAAACAAAATAGCTTATCCTGTATTTAAGACAAAATACGATTTTGAAGGAAACACAATATCAGCTGTTTGTTGCAAACAGCAATTTCTACTGTTAATAACGTATTGCTCTGACAGATCCAGATCAATGTAACCAAAATGGGAGTTAGAAAAACTAAGACAAGTAAATATAAAGTCATGCAGTATTGTAATGGAACTATTCTACCATGACAGTATTTTTAAAAAGGAATCTCACTGTACCTGAACAACCCAGGGACTGTTAGCAAAAGCCATAATATCCCTTTCTTCCCAGAAGAAAGCAGAATCTGATCTTTTTATCATCTCAAATTTGCTTAGAAGTTTCATGGCATACACTCTTCTTGATGACTTATGCCTTACCTATGAAGATAACCACGACATAAAACAACACATTAGTTTCTCACCTTGATATATGAAGAACATTACTAGACTTCTTTTTCCTGCTTCACTATTTAATAGGTTTCATAAGACTCTTCACATTTATAAAGAATTACATATTGTGGGTCTACAAAATAATTATATTGTATTTTCTGACAATATATGCATTATTCTTAAAATACTTGCTAGAACTATCCAGAGTCCGTAGGCATAATAGTCACTACATGACTTGTAGGTACCTATCTCGAAAAGCACAAATAACGGCACCTATTAAATGCATAAGCATTTTCCAGAGATCATTAGCATACACAAATACTTGCTGCCTATTTCTAGTTTTTCCCACCAATTCTCATTTTAATAAAGCAGCATGAACAAGTCCATTAATCTATCGTAAACATCATACACATCTCCTCTCATCTTGTGAAAGATGTCTACAAGACTGCTGTATTCCTTGAACTAGCAGAATTTCTTCTAGTCTTGAATTGTTCAAGTGTTCAATTGCCACACAGTGGCAGAGGCTAATTTTGTTGACCGTGACTGATATATATTCAACTTTACCAGGAGAAGCATGCCTTACAAAGCAAAATAAATGTGGATTGACAGTACTGAAATGCAAGCTTCTCAGAAACATTTCCATGGGATAAAAAGAAATAAAATTTCATTGAGCTTAAGGCTATAAAACCCTAAGACTTCATCTTCTGAACACTGTATTCAGAAATAGACACAAACAAATACGACATGCATACATCCAAACGTACAGAAACACAACTTACCAACTGAACCTCCCCAAATGCCCCTCTACCAATCACCTTCACCACTTCGTAATCTTCAGCTTTCATGCGCAGATCTCTCATTTTATTTACTGTGTCTTTATCTGTATGAAAGAAAAATCACATTTCAGATATAATCAATTTAATTAAACCCATGAGAAATAAAAATGAGATGAATCATTATTGCAAGATATATTCCTCTTTAAGGGGACTTCATTTTTAACCTACCTCCCTACTGGAAACCATACTGCAAGCTGCATGACCTCATTCTCATTACTGCAGTAATCAAAACTTGATATAAAAATAATGCAGTAACTACTGTACAATCAAGTTACCGGAGATCTTAATTTGGGAAATTTCTTTTAAAATAGTTATCTGGAAAAAAAAAAGAGCTAAGCAAAAACTTCATATCCAGCATGATCTTGCTTGCAAGCAAATCTGTTTAAAAAGATTATTTCTGGATAACTGTGTAATACATCTGAGAAAATATCATAAAGTATACATGAGAGATACTTGAAGAAGCTATTTTTTTTTTTAAATAAGCTTTCCGTGTTCTGCAATTTTATTATTCCTATTGCTCAAAAAAGTAGATTTTAATTTAAAACATGCAGTGGGAATCACTGTAATTATTTATATAAACCTGTCATTCTATAAACTACAATAATTTACAAACTCCCAGTGGGCAGATATTCTAATTCCAAATTTGGTCAAAGATTAAAACAGTCTATTTTAATCCATGTGGGTCAACACTGGCATGAGATTACATGGAAAAGCTTCACATTTCAGTATTTCTAAAAAGAAGGAGCAGCTACTAAAACAGACACACTCCTAATAAAATACATTATACAACAGTATTTTATTTTCAAAAATAATACGCTTTTCTAAAACTTTAGGAAACAGTACAGACAGGGGAAGAGAAAGATGGAAAAATGTCATTTTTGTAGTTCATGTTTTAAAAACAGATTTGGCAGACAACAGAAGACTGCCCTTAGGCTTCAATATACAGAGGTCATTATCTAAAAGAAATGCAACATACATACAATTAAAATTCGTTATGATTTTATAATATTAAAGAACTAAATATAGTTTAGTTTGAATAAATATTCTCTTGAATTACTAACGTGAAGCCATCCCTTTACAATGCAGCATGACAAAAGTATTTCAATAAATGATGTTAGATCTGTAAATCCTGACAAATTATTTCACGTAAGGATCAAAATAGTCAGTAATTTGAAAAAATAATGCATTGCCCTATTTGCCCATTGCAAGGTGAAAAGCTGACCTATAGCAGAGGATGGGCAGGACTGCACAGAACTGATATGCAGCAATTCTCATGACAGCTTTCCAATTATTCTCAACTTACTGCCTAATAATCTCCTACCAGCAAGTCTACCAATTCTGAATGAAAAATCTTTACAAAACACAAGCTAGGCACAATATAAATGCATTAGTGTTTTCAATGACAAACCTCAATTATGGCCAAAACAGAATAAAGGAAAATCCACTAAGAGCAATTTAAGCTAAATATTTTTAAGCATCAGGCTTGTGAGCAGTTGCAAAATTGCAATTTACTGCTTGAGAGACGTACTAATGCCCAATATCTTCAGACAACATGTTACACTAACAACAGCGTTGGAAATTTTATCTTAATATTCAAAAGATCTGTCAAACAAGGTTTATCAGGCTGCAGCATATTTGAATAGGCAGCTCCAGATGTCCTGCTAACAGGGGAAGGCACAAGCAGCTTACACTTTATGAGCAGGTGGGGTGGCTCCCATGGCAAAAACCAGCAACTCCAACTTGGCCTGACGTTTGATGATAAAGCTTATACGTTGTCCAGAAATAAACCAAGTCCCTATATTAAGCATCTTGAATAGTCAATCTCTTTATTCTTTAAATCATTTATGGTAGAAAATTAATGAGGTTCCGTGTCTGTGCAAATAACCCTCACAACCTTAGGCAACAAATGGCCGATTTTGAAGACAAAATCTCCACAAACATACAACATAAACTCAGATAAATATAGGAGGGGATAAGAACAGGCTCATAGGGCAATCATCAGTCTGTAAAATAAAGTAAGCAAATTCTGATTTGCACTGTGAAAATTCATTTTAAAGTTCTAGAAAAATAGTGCAAACTGTTTGGACAGCTAATACTGCAAAAAGATTTTTAAATGATTTTCTACTGAAACTGAAGTTAACATTAAAATGTTTCTATACATCTTAGGGTATGTACATAAAGCCTTTTTTACTGTTATTTAAATCAGCAGTTTGAGACAAACTAGATTTCGCAGTCACTACTAAGGTCACTACTTATACCCACAGCTTGTTTTTATATTCCAGTAAAAACAGCAAGATTACAGTTCTAAAAGCAGTCTGAAGTGAAATAATGAGGTCTGTTCTCCACCTTCACACTGCTTCAGGTTACATTTTTACACAGGGTATAATTTCCACCTACAATATACTCATTATCAGACTGTAAATAAAAGTTTCCCTTTCCTTCACTCATCCCCAGATGCAAAAGTGAAGAGCTTCTGAAACTGATGACTTCACAATACATAAGAACTGCATTCAAAATATCTGCTGAAATAAGTATTTCCTTTGCCTAATCCAACTTCTCCTTTCTCCAGTTTCACCACACCTTCTCTGCAAATAACTAAGTATACAAAATGTGCGTGTAACAATGTGTACAGTTCCAAACACAGCTTGAACTGTGAAAAGTTAAACATTTGACCTTAGGTATTCCAGCAACCAGCTTACATGCAAGCAAGCCATAAACCAGATCTACTGGACTCGTAAATTACTAGAAATAGGGAATAAAGGAAAATAAAATCCACAAAATCACTATCGTGGCTTACACATGGACTGAGTAAACTATGTAAATATGCCTTGGAAAGAGAAGCAAAAATTTCAATGAAGCAAAGAGAAAAATTAGATTATTTTAATAAAATTACTTCATATTTGCCACATTTATTACATTTAATTACAATGTTTAAGCTTGTAAAAATCTAATAAAAGTTAATTTAATTTCAAGAATTGCCATTCAATCCACAAGCAGCAGCAAGTCTGGAACTAGCAAACAAATCTGCCATTATTTCCAGAATTTGACAGTAGTCTGTAAAAAAAACTTTAAAGTGTTTTTCTTTGCTTCATTTTTGTTTTATGAATATGAAAATTATGGAAATATGGCTTCTATTATAAGAATCAACTTTATTCATTACAAATATCCTTAGAGATGAGAATCTGCAGGAAAACTTGTAGTGGAAAAATACGGAGTAAAACGATAAAAATAACATGATTTCCTTCCTAATTTTAAAATTAGTTATGGCTGAAGAGTAAAACTAGCTGTATGTGGTTTTGGAAATTCTTTCACAAAAAAACAGGAATCAGAACTAATAAAAAAGTGAAATAGCACAGTGGTTATCGTCCAGTTGCAAAAATCAGGTAACAGAAGACCTGCTGACACTATGGTTTACCACTTTAAGTATTCTTTTTGCTGTCTACACAATAAAGCCCAAAAGATGGTTTTGCACCTGTTGATTTATCTTTTTTTTTTTTTTTTAAGATCATGAAAAATACCATGGTGACTTAACATAACTTTATGTATGTTTAAAAAGGGGGAAAAAAGAATAGTTCTACAAACACATCAGTGGCATGCACAAGTAAATATAAGCAGCTATGCAGTATTCTCATGCGATAATGAAAACAGAACTTTTATACTAAAAATGCCACAAAACACACATTCCAATCTGTCAGTGAACATTTCAAAATGACTTCTTGACACTACAGATATGTTACAGCATTTTACTGTTAACCGAACCACTGTGCCACTGAAAGCAACCCCATTTATATTAACTTGGGCACTCAGTTGCTGGGGAGCAGATTTCTTTAAGTAACTGTGTGAGTACTGACTGGGAAATAAATATGACTCCTAAAGCAATTTAAATCCAAAAACTTAATGCACACAAATTCTCTAACAGCCTTTCAAAAAGGCTAGAATCTCTTATTTCAGTTGGTATTTATAGTCTGTTAGTTAGAAACCGAAACATTAAATACTTACACCTGTTTAAGAAGTTATCAATGTTCTTGTTTTTTCTTAAGGCAGGAAAATCCAAGTCATATACCAAAGCATCTAATCCATCCTAGAAGAGGGGAGGAAGAAGGCAAAGTTAAGTGTTTGGAAAAACAATTAATAATTAATAATTAAAAACAATTAGAAAGAAAGAAAGTTTCTACCAGTCAATGAGAAGATAAAAATGTTTGTCCCCATCAATTTTCCAAACAAATGAAATCATTCATATTTAAAGATTCAATTAGGAGTTACATATATCTAAAGGACAGATGAAACAGCTATCACTCTTCTTCCACTGAGCTCTTCAAAACTTAATCTTCATCTCTCTCAGAACAAATACACTTCTATGAATTATAATTAACCTTAGAAGCCCCACATTTACATGTGAAGTAGTATTTTTTCCAAATAGGAAAACCACAAATAGCAGTTCTAATGAAGGTCATCAATGTTAAGAAGTCTCTACATATCACACAAGAGGCACCTGAATGTTAGGTGGCAACAGGCAAAAAGAACAATTATGTTAATAATTGAGTCAACTCCCTTCCCCCCCTTTTCTTTTTTAATAATAGCAATTACGATAACAGAGTTATAAACCAAAAACTTAATGCTGCATACACATGTGAATTCACTGATTTTTCACTGAATATAACCCTATGACCAAAAAAAAAAAAACACAAAAAACAAACAAACGTGTCCATGCTATCTATTACTGACCCGTTGGGAGTGAGGTGTTAGACCAGACATCCCTGATCTGATCAGGTCCGATCTGAGTAGATCTAGGTTTGACTGTTTTATAAAATCGATTTTTATAAAATCATGTAACACGGGCTTGAAAGCTGATCCATCAGTCCTAACTACTACTTCACTTGAGAGACTATGCCTGAAGTCAAATCAAGCTAGAATTTGAAACCAAGAGCAAAAAATTAAAAGTACAACAATAATCACAACTGCTTTAAAGGCTCGATGTTATTCTATTTAACTTCATTAAAACATTCCTCTGTGAAGTCAGCTCTCCATACAGTGCCTTAGCTTGAACCCTTAGAAATGTCACAAGGAAAATGACAAAGGGAAGCATCACAATATTTTCACAGCACTTCAAGTCCACTTCTGCATCCTGAGCGTATTAAAGCATCATCATTTTGAACTTACACCGATGACAAAAAAAGGAAAGCAAACGACAACGGAAAAAACATAATGGACTAACTACTTAATGCGTCCGCAATATAAACAAGAGTAAGAGGCCAACAACAACTTGGACTCAAGACAGATGTGGAAATAAAGCTATGCCGGGTAAACGCAACTTGGCAAGAAATCCTTTTAACCTCCTAAAGGATGCCTTTTCCAAAGATACACAGTAAACGTCCAGAAAATCCACTAAAGCATCTCCCTTCTTTGGTAACTTCAACGGAGGAACCACGGCTGCAGGACAAAGGCCACCACGCTGAGAGGAGCATGGGACATCCACAGGGCCGCTGGGCCACCTCCTGCCACTTTGGAGCACAAACAAGTGCTGGGGATGGACTGCCCCAATCGGGGGACATTTTGCCTGTAAACCTGCAGATCTGGGGCCTCGATCCATTTGCCTGGGGTCACAGCTGACACAAAACTCTTCCACACAGCAAGCAGAAGCAAAACATGATTCTCACAATCCTGCTGTGCTCTGGGGCAGTAGAGCTGCTTGCTTCGCTTCAAGGTTTGTTCCAGAAGCTGCCGTCTAGTCTTGTTTTTTTTTTTTTTTTTTTTTTTTTTTTTCTCCTTCAGGAAAGGAAAAATTTTAAAAACCGAATGCAACAAGCTAGGGCTAATGGGAATATTTACACATCTTTAACATCAATATTAATTTCTATCATAACTTTCCGAAATGTTAAGCCTACCAAGAAAAAAATCAGTAAGTGCAGCCAGTGCTACAGTTTCATTGTCAGGCTTGTTGCTGTTGTGTCTTTTAAAAAAACCCTACAATAGAGATGCACACAAATTCATTTGTAACAGGCGAAAGCAACTTTTCGGTACCGTTTAATTTAGAATTAACCATGGAAAGATTCCCCTTTGTGTCTTAGATGTGAACTTTTTCAAGTAAAACACTTAAAAATAAACTTTGAAATACAAATTCCAACTATTTAATGATCTCACACGCATTTCAAATCACACTTCAAGAATCACACAAACACCATCTCGGGGAGCTGCAGGCCATGAATTTCTTACTCAAAACAGTCTCTTCAACAGCAAGCTCCCCTTTGCTACAATACCCAGAGAAGAAACTGCTCTGGTTCAAATCTTTCTTAAAAAAATAAAGGGGGTGGAGGGAGAGCTACAATATTTAGATTTGTAAATCCTTAACTCTCAAATTTCGCTCCCAAACTTGAACTGAAGGAATTCATCTGCTTCTGAAAGGAGGCACAACCATTGCTGTTGATGGCTGCAGGGAGAACCCATCTCTCAGCTTTCTTCTTCCCATCTCGTTCAATCTTTCAGCTTACCGTCTGACTTCTTTCCTGATACCGACAGGAAGGGCTAGCTTTCCCTCAAGACCTACAGTAGCTATATCCTCCTACCTTTTAAAGTAAAAAGAACTTACAGGACAGTATACCGAGACATCATAACTGGTAGCCATACATCCAATAATTTAACGTGCTTTATTTAAATCATTAACATATTTTTATGACATTGAAAACACGCAAATGGGAAAAAAAAATCTGTTTTAATATGTACCTTCTTGAAATACAGAACACCAGCATTTCTTAGAAACATGTCCTGTAGCTTAGAGGTATTTTCAGCTTACTTTAAGCCCTACTTTATTCAGTCATTACAAAGCAATTTTCCTGTTTAGCTTTGAGGTTTACAGACGGACGTTTTCTTTTTATGTTAATAGTTAGACTAGAATACATTAGCTTAAAAAAGCAAACACATGATTTCCACTTCCATCCTCTCTGGTAACACTATTTCAGAGGTGATTAAATAAGGGGAAAATGCTTCCTTCCTAACATCCTTCACTCAGTTTCATGGCCTAATATACAATCTGTTCTTCATCACATTTGTTTAATGAAACTATCAATAGCTTCATAATTTAAAATACCTCATTTTATCCTGAAATTACTAGAAATTACTAGAAAGCCACTACAATGTACAGAGAGCTCTTCCATACCAAACCAACATTTCCACGTATCTGCATTGGTTTTGTTCATCACTACCCTACAATTTCAAAAGAACAGACACACAGAGTGAAATGAAAGGTCAGCAAGGACTCAAGTACTGTCTCCAAAGATGAGGATTAGTACGTCTAAGAAGAAGTATATGAAAAAGTCCCGCACATTGGAATACATCTGATGTATTTGAGAGTACAAAATTGCAGTGCTGTACTTAGTAGCTCCCATGAGAACTTTTTTCAGCCCTTTTTTCTAATCATTTTCTGTACCTGCTTAAGTGTCTTGCATTTACATTGTATCTATGTATCTACAGGTTATGTGAAAGCATACCTCATTCTGAGCTTGCCATGCTTCAGTCACCAAAGTAACTATAACTTTGTCTAGATGCTTCATGACACCATTTTACACACCTCCATCACTTTTCCCTTGGCTTTATCTTTTCTAGTTATGCTTGTATAAGAGATATTCCAATTCTCACCTTCACCCAATGCCTTGTTTTGTCTTCAATTTCCACTTTATGCTTTTTGTAAGTTATTACCTGAGCTATTTGGGTAATTTTGATGATCCCTCTATGCTAAAGTGACTCTTTCACAAAACTGGGTACTATAAATCAGAGCTAGTTCAACACTCAACAACACATCCACACAAATATCAGTTTCTCTCCTGTATTGAGTATCACCTACTACTTTTAATCACCCAGGCACCAACAAACGTTATTTTTTTCTTTGATCATTGATTTTCTCATCTCGACGTTCACCACTTTAGGTCGCTTATTTCCCCCTTCTTTTTTCTACAGAGAAAGAACAACAAATATGCTATATGCTTACCAACTATTCTAGTGTTGTAAGAACAGTTTTAAGCAGTAATGTAGATAAACAGTAAGGTTATACACAAGCAAAAACACTACGTGCCCTAACGAGACACTGACAGATCAAAAAAAAGGTGGATAAATATCAACCAGTCTCAACAGCCTTACTATTTGTAAGAATTTATATAAAACCCTTTCCTAGAACACCAGAAGGACTCCACTGTGGGAGCTCCTGTAAGCTTCTTCATGAAGAGGTGAGCAGAACGGTTTCTGCTGTAGCTTTTTCCTTAATTTTCCCTTCTGTTTTTCTATACATCTGGAATGCAATAACATGGAAGTTACCGGTAACGTAATTACACAATTTATTAGCAGTAAATTCCACAGACTGTTATGCTAACCTCTTTTCATGAGATTGCTTTAAAATTTGTAGGTTTTCTTCAATTCCTTAAGCAGTTGCATGTCAACTGGCATTATTCCCACATTTTCGTCTGCACCTATCCCCAGAGTTTTCATGCATCAAGCTGTCAGTCCTACCATGACTGCACTGGACCGCCTCACTCTGTAAGTACGTTCCTAATGGCAAAACTCATTACAATATATATAGTATCAGTTTTATTCAGATGTAAGAAATTAGCACTAATGCAATTTTATAGTGAAATGTAGTGTTAGGATGTTTCAAAATATACTCTACCAAGCAACTCCAATGTGGCAAAATTTATTATCTTAGGACCTGTAAGTGATATAAAGGCAAGCACATATGGCCTACATGATCAGGATACAGTTACAGGCTCTACTTTGTTTTTATTTTTCTTACTTAATACGCATTTCATTATGACATACCATCATGTAGTGAAAGCATATGATGAAGAAAAATGTACTAAATCCATCTGAAACTCTGCTAGGGAGACAACTGTTTATTTTACTATTTATCTATCATTCAAAGAACCGAGAAACACTCAATGGGTGTTATCAGCATACAAAAGTTGCATTCCTTGGACTGCCTGGCAGCTTTCCAAGCTTCAAGTCTTTGCTACTTTTCCTTTTTTGGCGAGAGCACAGTAAGTCTTAAGGGCTACAACTCTAAGTATCCCTGGTTTAGTTCCCTGTATTGTAACTATTTTCCTGTTTATTTCTATAGTACTAAAGCTTCCTCCCCTGCTTTAAATCAACAAACCTGGCTGAACTTCATTTTCAAGCGTTCATCGCAACTCGTTGCAATGCCCCATCACACATGCATGATCTCTGTGGTAAATTATCAACAGAAGTAGCCTATTTCAGTCGTATAAGACGGTTTTATATCCTACTTTCCAACTCGCATGAGAATTGGTACCTCAACTGCATTAAAAAAAATTTGGAAGTTTCTCTGAATTGAATGATCTGATCTTTGAATTGTCTGAGGGACCTGGAAAAACTGGCTGGAAAAATTGGCAAAGAAGAATCTCGTGGACTTCACCACATGTAAATGGCAAGCCCTGCAGCTGGGGAGGAAGAGGCCCTGGCACCAGCACACGCTGGGTGCTGACCAGCTGCACAGCAGGTCTGCCAACAAGGACCTCAGGGGACAATGAAATGGCCACAAGCCAGCCGTGTGCCCTCACAGCGCCCTGGGCTGCATGACGCAGAGCAATGCCAGCAGGACAAGAGAGGCAAGACTTCTCTCCTCAGACTGCTGGAGTGCTGGGCCCAGCACTGGGACACCAGTATAAGAGAGCAAATCCAGCCAAAGGCCGTGAAGATGATTCAGGGACTGTTACAGGAGGCTGAGGGAGCCCGAGAAGAAAAGGCTCACAGATCTTGTCCACGCGTATGAAACAGAAGGGAATGAAGAAGAGGACATACTCTTCTCAGTGTTTTCTACCAACAGATGAAAAAGACAACAGGCACAAGTTAAAAAACAAGATTCTCTCTGAATACAATAAAACTCTAAAAAGATGTTAATGGTCAAATACTGGAACAGAATGCCCAGAGAGGACGTAGGCTTTTCCCTCCATGGAAATATTCCCAATCTATCTGAACATGGCCCTGGGCAGTCTGCTCTAGCTGAACCTGTTTGAGCAAATGCATTGAACTAGGTGATCACAAAGTGGTTTGGGTTGGAACGGACCTTAAAGATCACCCAGTTCCAGCCCCCTGCCATTGTCAGGGACACCTCCCACCACACCAGGTTGCCCAGAGTCCCATCCAGCCTGGCCTTGAACACCTCCAGGGATGGGGCAGCCACAGCTTCTCTGGGCAGCCTGTGCCAGTGCCTCACCACCCTCTGAGTGAAGAATTTCTTCCTGATGACCAATCTAATCTGCCCTCTTTCAGTGTTAAGCCATTACTCTTTCTCCCATCATTACAGCCCCTTACAAAGAGTCCCTCCACAGCTTTCCTGTAGGTCCCCTTTAGGTACTGGAAGGCTGCTATAAGGCCTCCCCGGAGCTTTCTCTTCTCCAAGCTGAACATCCCCAGCTCTCTCATCCTTTCTTCATAGGAGTGGTGCTCCATCCCTCTGATCATCCTGGTGGCCCTTCTCTAGACTCATTCTATTATGTCCATGATACAATCAAGAGGTCCCTTCCAACCTAGTGATTCCATTTCTCCAACACCAAAAATTCCTTCCTTCTTTCTCAAGGCTACAGCTATGCTTTTGGTTTGCATGAAGGTAGTTTCCGAAATTAATCATCTTAAAAATATCCTTAACTCCCTACCACTAATGCAAGTGATAAGTAGGCAGACATTACAAAGCTTAGCTCATGCTGCTTGATGTTTCTTC
Source organism: Netta rufina (assembly GCF_964035555.1). Taxonomy (NCBI): domain Eukaryota; kingdom Metazoa; phylum Chordata; class Aves; order Anseriformes; family Anatidae; genus Netta; species Netta rufina. The sequence continues at coordinate 109,511,348 of NC_140124.1, forward strand.
AGCTCTCATCAGAAAAAACTTTGGGCTCTATTTGATACTGTTTTAGAAAACACCCTACTTCACTGATAAGAAAAAACACACAACTTCCTTCTCATGTCCAACGTTATTCCCTCTCCCACCCTTTTTTTTTTTTTTTTTTTTAGTGAGCAAGTGTACATCTACTTGAGAACAAGTTCTGAATAGAGCCATACAACCCACTAATTTCAGACAAGAACAGCTTGAACCAACTTTCAGGCCGGCAGGACTACATTTCTCTATCCCTAGTCAAGTACGCTAGAGATTGTATAGTTGTAAGTTAACCACGTTCATTTATTTTGCTGCCCAGAGAACACAAAACTGTAATATAGTGCTTCATCTTCAAAGCAGACAAGTGAATGTACACAGAATTAAAACACTTCACTGAAGAATTTTCATTACGTTGTTAGAGCAGGCAGAGTATACAAACTGACAGGAGCCTGAGTACGAGGCACTTGATACATCGCACTGCTGCTGCCAGCTACAGTACCGCAGAGCTGGTTACTGCTTCGTGTCTTGCAATACTCCGAGAGAGCTTTCACACACTGAGGTTAAGGACAGCCTACACATAAAGAAAAGTTAAACTCATTGAAGAGCTAAGACTTAAAATCTCGGTAAAGACTTAATCTCAGTAATATGATCTTGAAACCTCAAGTCCAAGGGATTGAAAGCAGTAAGGGTTATTTTCACTTCAGCCTTTTAAAGTTTTTCCACATGCATTGCAATCCATATCGCACCTCTATGTGGTTATATACGAGTCCATGTACTTACATACTGCTCAAACGCCAGCTATTCCAATATTTTTGCTGACAAGTTTCCATGGTATACACTTACTGCATGAGTCTGTATGCTCAGAAATGTATGAGAAATATATTAGATAAATATATATAGAATATAGTATGGAATACATATAATTATATATTATATACATGCAGATACATAGAGAATATTATATAAATAATATATAAAAATACACACTTGCTAACATCAGACATCTCGGTCTCATTAACACCCTTATTATGGCTGAAGAAAACCACAGGCACGAGTCTACAGAGAGGTCAGCATAGCTGTAACGCTCTTTCAAAGGCACGTAGCATTTAGGGCTCTAGCTGTTTTGACTGAAAGCAAGTGGCAGTTTCTCCAGTCAGAGCCCCTCGTCCATTGACTAGATGCAGATCTTGGATCCATAGTTCTGTTCTCAGTCGCACCAGTTCAGACCACTCACTATTTGATGCCTATAATTACAGAACACGCATATTATCTCAAGATACATTTCAGACATAAGGTCGTCGCCCCCTCCAGCTAAAACCTATAACGCTATTACAGCACTCATTTCACTGCACTAGGAAACTGTACTGTGGTTAACAGTCTTTATAACCAAGCTTAAATTTGGTACATTGGTATTTTACAGTTTGAATTGAGCATTATATTTAATTCCATTTAACATTACATCTTTAAGAAGAGCTCTAAGATGAGAGAGCAACATCTTTAGTGAAAATGAATATATGCACCAAAAATCATCCATAAATTTCAGTAAAATTTATGCAGAAATAGGTACAATAGATGTTTGGAAGCAGTCCAGGGAAAGGAGCAACAGAAGTGAAATGTGATTGCTCTGAAGTCAAGTTAGGTTATTTCATTTTGCAATGAGACATCCCTTGTCTGAAAAATGTTCTTTCTGCTTTTAAAAAAAAATCGTAACTAGTAAAGTTTGCAGTTTCCTTGATGGATATGTAACTAGTTTTTCTCCAAAGCAACCATCCCTCATCAGCCATGTCGACCTGTTGTTGTCTGACCTGGATCATACTTGCTGCAAATAAAACTGTATCAACTAAAAAGATGTATAAAATGATAAAAAGGCAAATTCCATCTACAGCCTTGACAGCTATCTCTGGAGATTAAACCTGTTCAACAAATATGCTTCTGAAAATACTCTGCAACATGCTGTAGCTAAGAAAAAAAAAAAACTCTATTACTAAAAATAGCATCTAGACCACAAAAATCTAACAAAAAAGAACAGTGACTAGAGATAGGGGCTAGACAATTCTGACTGAGTACTTTTTTTTTTTTTTTCTCTTTTAAAGCAGAGGGCAACCAATTAATGAAATAACTTTCCAAGAAAGATATTATGATTTTTTGAGAAATCTGGAAACACTAAGCAAAATCTCTATTACCCTTTGACCAAAAGGGACATTCTTCCCTAAAACTCCAGAGTACATCAAAACAGCCTTTCAATTAGAAATGAGATGTAGCCATGACAGAATTGCAAAAAAAGAAGGGAACCAAAAAATTACACTAAAAACATTTTGTAGAAACTAAACTAGTAATTTGTCAAACTATATTGCTTCCTTAGTTGTTACAAGCAACCCATAGCTTGAAAAAAAAGTGGAAAGCTGTACACAACTCCAGAAGAATATCAACTTGGAGAAGCTTCTCCAGTTGTGCAATCTCCCGTCAGAGATCTCTAGCTCGCTTTCTGCAGCAAACATTCCACCACAAGCAATCACACGTCAAACAGATATTCGAAATATGCAACTAAACAAGAATTTAGCACTACTTAAGAATTCGTGCATCATTATGCAGTTTTATAATGCAAACACTCGCACAGCCCATAGGCTTCTTTTTTGCATATCAATTAAAAGAAAAACTTCAGTTTCAGGAAAATGAAAGATTTATGCGTACAGAAGAACAACGCTCTCTATTCACTATTTTTCCATGATGAATATAGTCACAAGAATGATTTTAAAGTTTTTTTCTCAAAAAAGGTAATAAAAATTCCGTGAGAATTGTTTTAGATAGCAACAAGTTACTTCTACTGCCAAGAAGTACGAGTCTTCAGAATTGACAGGATTTTGTTACTAACAGCAACAAAACAGCAAGTTTTTCACATTTTTTCAGGGATTTGCACCACTAACACTGAACAAAGCTCTTCTGATAACAAATAGCTTCTCGATTCAAGAATCCAATACATTAAATTTATAAAACGGACATACAACTTCTTACCCATTGCCACTAAGCAATTAAAAACAAAGACTCGCTTTTTGAAAATCCACATGAAGAAAAAAGTGGCATCACGGACAGATAGTGCCACTAGTAACTACTTGAAAATACACTTAAGTATCCAGTGTATTTCCAAGTCATTAACAGTAACAGCTTCCAAGAGTAGAGGCCTCTGCATTCACTAGCAAACCCCAAAATCCCAGTATTTTTTTTTACGTAGGATCTCACCATTATTTAAGACCAATTTCTTCTAAAAGCTTTTTACCCTGACACCACAGCACAATCAGGACTAAGATCCTGAGTGCTCTGGACTGCAAATAATAAAGAAGTGCAACTCCCAACATTAAAAAGCTACATGAAAACACGGTTCCGTATTCAAGTACTGCAATTACGGAACAGCACCAAGGCTGTCCACCAAAGCTTAGGGTGTCTTTTGCAATTTTGAGTTTTCCACATGATAATCAGGAGGGGTTTTATTACATGTAACATAGCAAGTTTACAAGTCAGTTTACCTGAGATTTTCAAGCACAGTTTTTCAAGATGAGGGGAACTATTAGGAATTCACTGGTAGTACCCAACACTTTCGTCTAAATTAGAAACTAAGTCCCTTAGATGACATATTAGGCTTGCAAGTTTGTTGTTTGTACTTATTGTACAAATAACTTTTTCTATGTTTTTTTTTTCAAGCCTTGAGACTCATGCTTAAGGAAGCTAAAGCCAATGGCGTCATATACCAAAATTTCCAGTACAGTCACTCAAGCATGAGACACATTTCCAATAGAGCTGCTCAACCATGAGACAGACAGCAAAACATTGTCAAACAGCAGTATCCAACTTGTGCTACACTGGATATTTACCCCAAGTACTGCTATTGTAGGGACAAAATGCTAAGAAACAGATGGAAAAGTTATTCCAACATGTTTCTCCAGCTGCACTGATATTAAAGAGTAGGGTACATCAACTCCTCCCCTGTATTGTTCTCCCCACAGAGAGCACTTCAAAACCTGGGAAAAGCACTTCCCCCCCCCCCAAGAAGATGCAGTAGATGGATCCATATCCTCCAAAGGCATGATTTCCTTTCAGATTTAGAAAAGGGTAGAAAACAAATCTTAGCCCAAGCGGAAAGAGAGCCAGGGCTGCCTGGAGCACTGCCACTACCATGGAATCCTGTCAAAGTCTCTCCTGCCTGTCCTTACAAGGGAGCACGGCTGAGCTTGGGCTGATTATGTTAATCTCTACAGGAGATGAAGGCAAGCAATACTTCTGTCGCACCATATAAGCCAGTCATGAAATAAATCAGAGCACATGAACATTTCTGTTACATTTTCTGTTCCTCCATCCCACAGACTGCTTTGAGTATGTGCCATTTACTTTCTCGTTAAGCACAGAGCAAAAGTGACAAAGGCATGTTTTCTACATAACAAATTGGAAGCTAATGAAAGGCTACATTTGACTCGTGTCAAACTACTTAATAATTATTTTCCTAGAAAAGAAAGCATCTTACGAAAGCGTTTTCCCAGCACCCAGTCTAGGAAAGACAATGAAAAGCATACTATTCTCTTGGCAATCTACGTGAAAGGGCGCGTTGTAGGTAACTACCGTGTAAAAGCAGTTCAAAAGCCATGTCCAGTGATGTCTGCCACTGCCAATCCATATGAACTCTGTGCACTCTTGGAAAACACCTGGCAAAGCAGGTTCCCAAATTCTAAACACTAGAAAGTATCAACAAGTGAGATCCCAGAACATAGGTAACAAGGAGTAGCATCACCTCAACAAGTCAGATTTACGCTTTCCTTCAGGCTTCCTGCACTTCACTTGCCAGAAGTCCCTGCTGGACCACAAAGGCAATTTCTGAAGAACGACACAGAATATATACGTGTACACAGTTGGTCATTTTGGAAACAGCTGCTTGTCACCAGCCACAGCCATTTTATCATTGAACATACTTACCTTGCCTCAGAATCCATTGACTTCAGAGGAAATTAAGAAACAAGTCTTTTGTGGTGCTCAACCAAAATGTACTGGCCTGGAAATTAACTCTGTCATTTCAAGTTCACTAAATTGTGGATTACTGGTACACGATTTGGTTTAGAAGAGCAAAAAAGCCACTCAGCTTTAGGAGAGGCCTAGCAGCAGGAAATGTGTGTGGATGCATTCTGTATAAACGCAGAGACACATCCCATGCAGCTAAACCTGAAAGGTGACCAAAAAAACCCCTGACCTATCGCTTTCATTTTGATTCACTTTTTTTTTTAATTGTTTGCTCAGCATGAGAAATAAGAAGGACCTAAAACTGAGGAAGTGAGAATAAGCCAGTCCTTTGCAGTTGAAAAAGTTCAAGTAGTTCATGATGCAGAGCTCTAGGCTTCACATAATTTACAAAGAAGACAAGCAATGCTACATTTCATCTGACAGTGCCATATAAAAGAACCAAGATACCACATACCAATAGGACTTGCAGCAAATAAAATCAACAGATTCTCTTTTTTGAGTCAGTGTGGATCAGCTTTTAAGATCATATCACATTCAAATGTTTGGAGCTTCCTTCCAATTTGGATTTAACATACACAAGCATGTGACTGATCCTTTTTTAATGTTTTTTTTTTTTTCCCCTCTCTGCCTATCAAAAACTACAACAGTACAAACCCAAACTCTTACAGAGAATCTTACCTCATTGAAAAAAATCCTACTCCAGTTACACCTAGAAAGATCATTCTTAGTCCAGTTTATAAAATTTGGCTTTTAAGCAAGTCTTAAATGAGAATGCAAGTTTAAAAGATGATTATTTCACCAAAATACAACTACATTTGCACATGTTACTGTAAGGAAATACGAGAAGACCAGGAGATCAACATCAAGATTCAAACCAAACCCATCCACAAATAGGTACGTTCTTCTGAAAACCTAACGAAAAGTTCATGGCTGTCAGAAGACAAGAGGAAGAAAGTTTAGAAAAAGAGCTGAGTGGAATAGTTTCAAATTCTCACATGCTGTTTCTCCATAAATGTTAAGATTAACAGCTGAAAAACATCTTCTGAAGATCCCACAATCTGACTAACTCTGGCTCCAGACATCATTCAATATTGTAAGCAAGTCAAAAATACGATTTTAGTTGCTGAAACGCCAAAGACACCAACAAAAACAGCAAAGCCAGAAGATATTGTACTGGCATAGGATATTGCATTTCCTATACCATCCTCAGAATAAATTTCTATAGGAAAAAATCTTTCTGTAGGAAGGAAAATGAACACCTGTGAGTGTCTTAAAAGATAAACAAGGCTTACATCTCCAGTTCTGTGAAGAAGCGACTACCAGCACATTGTGGTCTGACCTGGTCAAAATGCAAAGCTGATGGCAAAAGGCTGACTAAGAGATACCCTGATTTAACCTCTCTTCCCTGCCACACACCACAGTAACATCCTTGAAACTGCTTATCTAGCATAGCAAGCATAGGAGCAGTTGCGTTCTTCAAAAGAGAACGGAGGACACTAACACCCTTCATAACTGCAACTGAGACAAGACCTAAAGCACTAGCTGGAATTTCAATTGCTCTTCCCAATGCGTTTTCCTGATTCCTTTTTATTTTATCTAGTATCTTTTCCTGCTAATCATGATACTACCCCCTGAGAAGTAAACATATAGAAAAGGAAGGTAAACTTTAAAAAGCATCTATATAAAAACTACAGCCACTGTGTGAAGCACGAGGGCAGTCATGGTGCTAAGCACTGACTTACAAACAAGACTCAAGAAGCCATTGCAGCAGGACTGTCTTGGCCTTCCTCTACCTGGGGATTGCAGCTATAAATCTGTAGCAAATTTGGGATTGTAGAAACAAAACTCTAGAATCAATCTCTAGCACCTATAATGTTTATCACTGCATAAAAATCTGTTGAGAAAAATTATATTTGAAGTTAAGAGTCTGGGCTTCCCCCCCGTGTTTGTTTTTTTTTTTTCCCCAATTTTTAGGGCTCTATCAGAAAGACACCAGGTAGTAATACAGGTGAGAGGATGATACCCTATTTACTGAAAACTTTTGCTCTATGCCAACTCTTAATTTGGAGAGTTACACACTAATTAAGCAACTTCTCACCTGCGGTCATCTATCAGATGGAAGAAAGACAAAAATGAGTCAAAACTTACCAAGTGCAGAAGAACTCTAGCTCCTGATCATTTTGGAAATTTCTACAGCTTAGTAGAGAACTTTTCCCAACCCAAATGGAAAATTTGAACTTATAGGTTTAAATCCTGGGAATGTTTTATTCCTGCTTCCAGAGTCTTCATCTTCATTTGAGAAGTATTAAATGTGACCAAAAAAAGTTAACTGCTCAGGAGCTTTCTACTGCATTTATTAATTCAGACAACTGCAATTTGTAGTTTCCAGTCAGGTGCTAATAAATATTTTTCTGAAGTATTTTTCATCTAACAGTTGCAGCAGTTCATTTTTTTTGTCCATTTAGAAACTAGAATTATGTATTCATTCTGTGGCTCAGTTTCCTTTATCTCTTCATGCCATTAGACTTAAAGGTTTTCTTCACTTTTTTTTCCCCAACCAAACCTGATGTTACAAGATAAATGATACGCACATTGTGCTGATTAGCATGGATATCATATCCTGCATGATGTTGCCTGGGAACAACTCATACATACATGCACACACTAACCACACAGGCTAACTTGCGCTGCTGAAAACAGACTGTTGCACTGACATTCAAGAACTTCTCTGAGGCTTTGTAACCAAAGCTAGAAAAAGAAATGGAAAACCAAGACATGAAACACTGCACAGGTTTACTAATCTTGAGATTCTTTAAAAATAATATATTAGACAGCTCGTGACAACTAACCCTAATTCAAATATATATATATATATATATTTCTACATTATATAGATATATATAGGAACATGGTACTATCTGAATCATTTGCTATTTTGTGGATCATATCAACAATATATAGAAATATTCTCAACGTAACTCTTCCTAACAAAATCTCAAGTAGGAAATTATAATTTCACAGTACTGAGAGCTAAAACTCCTAAGCATTATTCTGAAAAACAAAGTAGTTCAATCAAATTTGGAGGATTTTTTTATTTAAAAAACATACAGCTTATGTCTGAACTTCGCCTTATTTTCAGTCACGAACACATGAAGTACCACGAATGTTCCAAACAATTATTTTTATTTCTAGCCAACTAGCATTTATTTAAAGATCTCAAATGAAACTTTCCACAGAAAGGCTTTCCTTGAAACCTGTGAAAAAGACTAAGCAGCGAAGCAAAAGTAAAGCAAGAATTGCACGTATATGACCTCGTTAAGGTAGGAAAAACTACTACATACTCAAAACATAAGGCTAAGAAGTAGCCTTTCAGAGAACTAATGAACTGTATTTATTGCAACCCCCAAGAACTATTTAGGTCAACGAAACATTTCGGTGATCTTTCCCCCTTCCCTCCTACTTCCCTCCTTACACTAGTGGAAATCATGGCAAACAGGAGCAGCCTCCTAGTATACCACCGAGCATTATCACCTAAGCACTGGATGCTGTGGTTTGTAAATTTAATTGCAGTTTAAGATGCATACATCTTAATATTAACACCTTGACATACACATACAACAGACAGCTCAGTCAAGTGGTACTGAACTGAACTTTCATGAAGCTCTTGCTTGATTTGTCTCCAATTCTCTCCCCCCCAATACAATAACCCCCTAGCATAATGTATTCAAAGTTGAAGACTTGTCAGCTACATTATGAACATCAAAGTTCCCATGCTTCTAAAACCAAACGGCATCATAAACGTTTACTTCTATTATACTGAAGCAAAGCAGTTTTTAGGCTCATGTACTAAATCAAGAAGAAACTAGTTTACTTAAAAGCCGTATCTGGAAGCCATAGCTACATACAAATAAGTTTGTTTCCCTTATTTATCACTGATAACTAAAGAAAATACAATGCTAACTCTACTTAACAATCTGGAAGCAATGGCTTAGAGTTAGTTAAAACTCTGCTATAAAAATAGTACAGTTTAACACCGCATCTTTGTTGGTATGATATAAACAGTTTCACATCTTCCTTTCGATCTGTTTAAAAAGTCCTCAGGGTTTTTTTTGTCCTTACTATTTGCCACATGGGTACTAGAAGCTTGATGTCTGCTTCCAACTACACAGGGACATGACATTGGTAGTACCGTGGTCTCTTAAAAGAGTACAACCAGCAGCTTGCCTCCACACCATCAAACCTACAGCTGGAAAAAAAACAGTACCTCCTTATTTTAGGAGCTGGATGGAGAAACGAAACGCAGTCTCACAGAAAGCTTAAGAAAACTGGACAACCCTAACTTAAGTCACCACAGGCCAACCAAATGACTCAAGTCCCGAAGTCATCTTTAATTATAATCTTCCTAATTTCTGTTTTCCAAAACTTGTGTTCATATTTGTATCTTACAGACAAGGCTTCCTTTTAAACAAAAGGCTTTTTTGCTGTTTTCATCCCCCTACCACCATCCTTGCCCGTGAAAACTGAATAAAACTAAGTGCAGAACACAAAAGCAGCATCAGAGTTTGATACTGCACTGATGCTCTCCATGGGTTGATACTTCATTTACTAAGAAGGAGAAAGAAGAACAATATTGCACACCAACTTGCATTTCAACTTCAGGTTTGATATTTGATTGGTACTTGGAAAAGTAAGAGTATTTAAGTGGAATGATCCACTTTGCACAATCTCAAAGTCAAATGAATAAGCATTTATTTACCAAAATCAGCAAGAGTGATGTAATTTATGGTAGGCAAATATATTCACCATGAGTATTTAAGAATTACGTTAACTTGAGAGCTTAGGAACAGACAGGATTGGCATTATCGACAAAACGACTTCCGTTGTCACCTCCCCAACTGTTCTCCCATCCTCTTCCCATCAGAAGATCGCTTCTTCTGCAGCAGAAGTGAAACTGCAATTAACTTAGTCAAACAACGAAGAATGAGATCTTGATAACAGACATCCTCCCCCAGTATTAAAGTGCCCTGGAATTCCAAAAGCAGTATTTTGCAGAGCTGAAGAGGCAGGTGTCTCGCCCAACTTCAGCAGAAGCTCTTTTGGCTAACACTTCTTACACTTTCTTCTGGAGAAAGAAGGGAGACTTACTAATGAAAATAGCTCATTTCTGCAGCTCCAGGATGGAAAAGCTGGTTTTCATTGTACCTGAGAAACATTTTTTTATCATGATACCTTCCATGGAAAGTAAGATCAACCTACAGAAGGCTGAGCTAAAGCTTAAAACTATGGTTAGACAAAGTTGCAAGTTTTTTGTTTGTTTTTAAAGGTTGTCTTTCTCCATGGCTATGAAAACAGTTGATTGCAACTCCCCAGGGAGAACAGTTAAATGTACTGTGAACACAGAGCACTTCTAAAAGTAATTCTCAAAAGCTGCCAGTCATATTTCATTCCCTCCCACACGCGCTTTTCCTAACCCATCGCTTCATGAGACGAATTTTTAAATTAAACATAAACACTGGTAACTCCTTGTACTGGAGAAAGCTTACCCTTCCACCCTGCTTGCTTCAAACACACACTCCTCCCGGATACTGTTATTTTCTCCCACAAAATGTGATTAACACAACACAACTGGCAGGGAAGTTCTGTTGAGTGATTCAACATCAGCAAGGTCTGACGTCTTACATTTTCTGTTTCGGACAACTAACCAACCTCTCACAAGACAATTTGAAGGCAAGTCTTTAGCTGCCTATTCTGGTCAATTTTTAAATTGAAAAATTAAGTTTATGTTCCCATGGCATCTGAAAATTGGGAAAAAACTTCTTGACCTGCAAATACAAAGTTCTAATTGAATCATTTTATTTATTCCTGATCATTTGTATGAGTTCAAACTGAAGTGAAAAGGGGTATATCAAAAAATTCCCCTGGAATTCATATTTCTCTGACTCTATTTTCCCGTGAACTTACCAAGAACTGTGATCTCTTAGAGACAAAAGTAAGTTTTAGTCCTTTCCAAATTCCAAACTTAGGCATCAAGTGGAACCAACAAAGACCTCTGAGCGTGCAAGTTCCTTGGTACAAGAGCTTCTGCATGTTACAATTCTATTCTTTAGATAGATACCCCCAAATTCTCCTGAATATGGTGAGGGCCTTCACAGCTTTCCTGGAATCGTGGTGTGACCAGACCTGAAGATCCCTCCAGCAGCTGCTTTGGATTTTAAAAGCCAAAACCATCTCCAAACGCTTTAGAGCTATGCTATGTCCAGAAACTGCATGAAGTTTGTTGGGCCTGAGCAAGGCTTAAAATAGGCAAGAGCATTTTTGTCAAAGACGAAAGCTCTTCCAGGATGTGTATCTGTGCTCTACAGAGGAAGCCTCACTTCTTAATGACATCTCCAACTCCAAATTCGGTGTACTTTGATGGGGAGGAGTTAAAAAAAAAAAAAAAAAAACACAGACACTTTGCATCAACAGTTCAACTTTCACTCCATCGCCCCTAATGGGCATCCCGTCATTTCCGTTGCTCTCTTTGCTCTGCTGGTGTTAGCAACAACAGCTCCTGTTCCAAAAGCTGTGATAATTGTTGCCAGCAAGGCAAAAGCTTCAAACCCTAACAAGTCTATCACTTGGCTGGCACCATTTTCAGCCTTGTACACATACAGGAGAATAGATAGTATGCAGTTGCGAGTTACACCCTTTACACCACGTTATTCAGAGCTGTTTGAATGATTCCTGGGCCAAACCAAACCACGTCACCAGTTTGCTGGCAGGTGAATTAGTAGTAACTGGAGTTTAAGGAGGATAACAGCCCAAAGATGTGTTGGCTCACCTCTAAAGTCCATCCAGCTTCCTCTGGATGGCATCCCTGCCCTCCAGTGTGTTGACCACATCACTCAACGTGGTGTCATCAGTAAGCTTGCTGAGGGTGCACTCAATCCCACTGTCCCTTTCAGCAAGGATGTCGAATATAAAACCGAGACACAGTTGCAAGGCACCAGTATTGCCTGTTTTCAGCATCAGCTTTACATTCTACCTTGTGTTGTTCTGCGCAACCTGACATCTGTGACGAAAGGCATGGAGCAACTGTAACCAGCATGAACTCTTTCTCCTACCTACAGCCCCCTCTCTTCCCTGTGGGATCTTCTACATCCACTTCTACTCTATCATCTCCTGGTCAGAAAAGTTTCCTCCCTCCAAAAGTCCTTTTTGAAAACAGCATCACTCCAGACTTGCAGTCAGATGTGCTCCAGCCATCAAGCATGAAATGAGCATGCTGGATTGACACCCACACTGCGAGAAGATGGCACTTGTTGCACTGATACGTGGCACTTGAGCTTCTACCACATTCAGCCTCTCCTCCCCTTCTGCCTACGCCCCAGGAATGGAAGGTTCCTGCCCCATTAGCATCAAAGCCCTTCACGTTCCCCTACCAAGAAGGGGAAAGCCCTACATAACCTCCCTCACCTCTTGTCAGAAGCAGCGTGATGCATACACTCAGATACAGAAGTGCAACAGGTCACAATCACGAACTGAGGTGGCACTGCTGGAGCGTAAATCTGACATCAGAGCAAGGCAACTTCTTTTTTTTATTATTATTATTTTTACCCTTTTTCTCTCCAACAGGAAAAAGAACTACATCTGAGCTGTTTCAACTGCAGTCACAAATTAAATGTAACGAGCTTACTAATTTACAGTAGCTTCCCCCTCAGGTGATCACCCTTATGCACAAAGTCTCCAATTCTACAGTTGCCTCCATGCGGGAAGGTTCTTCTGGTCTTTTTTGGGAGATACCTTTCAGAAGAAAAAGATTCAGGCTCCAGAGAGATTTTCTGACTGCATTAACAAGGCTCAACCGCTTAGAAAATGATGCGTCCATTCAAACAAATGCAAGATGAGCACCCGTGACTTTTCTGTTTGGCTTCAGTGAATTTTGTTCTCCTCTTCTGGAGCATCAACGAAGTAAAAATGTTGCTGCCAAACAGCAAAACACAGGCTTCCCAGAGAGGTTATGGAGTCTCCATCCCTGGAGAGAGTCCGAAGCCATTTGGTTGCAGCCCTGGGCAAGTGGCCCCAGGCGGCCCTGTGTGAGAAGGGGAGGGACAAGATGACCTCCAGAGGTCCCTTCTGTGCATGTATCGAAGGTGGAAAAGACAGACTTCAAAATCATTTTCCAAATTAACTGATTTGGAAAAAAAAGGAAAAAGGTTTTCACCTCAAGAGCTCCATCTTCTTTAAACACAAACTCAGTATCATCCAACAGTGACCAACACAAAATTAGCCCTGACCATCCATTCTTCCCTCATGCTTTCCCATCTCAAGGAACTACCATGGCTATTACAGAAATCCTAGCAGTCATCTTCTGAAAAACGTATCTTCCCCTAACACTAAAACCAGTGAGAATTTCCTACCTTAAATGTCAAGATGATGAGAGAAGCTTCTGACCTTCCCTTCTTTAGAAAGCACAAGCCAGACATGAGGGACTTTTGTTTTGCGTAGTCAAGACTTTCTTTTGCCATTATTTGCTAAAGAAGAAACCCAACTTCTGGAGAAACAGTAGCAGTTGGTGACTACATGGGAAAACAGTCTTTTTTTTTTTTTTTAATTAATGCAGTTTATGTGGGGATATCTAACTTCACTAGACTTTATCGGGAAATAGCAGTTTTCTCTGAATATATTCATGTCTTGGCATTTAACTTACATGAACACTACGCAGCAATAACTGAATACTGCACAGCTTTTAAGAGGGAAAGAGGACAAGATTACTCATCAATATTTGCCCAAGTATTAGAATTCAAGAATTTCTTAATTCCTTGTTTCTGAAGGGAATATTACAATTCGTGAAGATCTGTAGGAAAAGCAAGTAGCTGTCCCACTTGTATTTCTAGATCAATTACGAGTTTTGTAGACCAGATATACACAACCTAGACAGGCATTTAGGTAGTTCCAAACCACAATCCAAAATAAAGCCTTAGTTTGTCTAGTGTTTTCTACAGAGGTTTCCAGGAATCGTGTCTTTGCACCATCTTGAACCACACAACTAAAAAAAAACAAAGAAAACATTCACATTTTTCTGTTTCTTTTACATAGGCTGAAGAAATATGACCACACTGGAGAAATTAAGGAGGGAAAGCTGAAATATAGAAGCCAACAGTCGGATTTAAATTAGAGCCTACAACAAAGAGATTTTAAGGACTGTCCCCATGACATAGCATTGTATAAATATTGACAGGGAGTGGCAATCTTTCAGTAAGCAAAAACCCATGCGCTACAAGATTTTGAGTATCAGAATAGACTTTGACCTGTGCTTTGACCAGCTGGTGCTGGTCCTGTGGCAGCTTTCCCTTAGCAGAACAGGCAGCTAACCAGTCAGAGCAACTGCTGCTTATCCAGATCGCCTCTCCACTTCTGCAACCTCAACACCTTCAAGATGCACCTCAGCATGGTGCTGCACCACAGCTGGTGCTGTTTGGATATCAATCCATACTGAAAAGCTCAAGAAGAAACCCGACTGAAGATGACACTACGAGACAGCAAAGAGTCTCAGCACAGCAAAACACTGCAGTCACCAAGATCTCCAAAGCATTTTTACTTCCCTGAAGATCATGTTTCAGCTCTTGTTCAAGCCCTGTTTATCCGAACGTGTATCTCAGCAGACTTCTGAGGAAGATGACAGTACTATTTGCACTTGTTTTTAAAAGTGCTATAATTGGGTGTTGCCTGCATAGCGTTTACAGCTTTATGAGTATTGTCTCATCACCCTTCTGGCTTTATTGCTGCTTCAATGAACAAATGAAGGCAGAGGCAGAACAGTTTTCAAACATTCTCCGTTTCTGTTCTCAAAGACGGAAGTTCAGCTTTCCTGCATGCCCATTTAGAGCTGCAATTTCTTGATGACAAAGGAGTTTTGATAAATTGCATCAACTAAAGGTCAGGAGAAATAGAAGGTTTTAAATACATATTTCAGAACCTCTCAAATTTAAGATAAACATCCCGTATTGAGATAAACATCTCAGTATTCCTTGGTAAGAGACCTAAAAAAAACAACTTTATTTTCATGTAGTGTTAAATTACATTCTAGGGAATTCTACTAACACCAACTGTGAGGCTACCAATATCACTTGGTCCTAGAGCTCCTAAATATTTATTAAGTTCTCAACAAGTGGCTCCCAAAGCTATCGTCTTCCAAAAAAATAAAATAAAAATCAAAGAACTACATACCCACAGGTTGATTTTCAATTTGTCCAGCAAACAAATTCCAGGTGTTTCCCTCTTCCTTCCTGCCACCCCCAAAAAACAAAAATATTCCACAGTTGCCAGGGAAAGGACATTGTAAATGCTCTTTCCAAGTAAAAATGTTTGTAAGCAAACTATTAAAGGTTTTTATTTTTGTGTTTTTTTTGTTCCTCCAGCGGTCTTGCTGAAACATGTCTTAAGATCAACTTCCTATTATTCCTGATTAAAACTTTTTACAGGAAAAACAGTAATTATATGCCTACAGCCTCTAGTATTACAAGCAGGGGGATCACTCAGTTAACAATTCTTGTGTAAGACCATACACTGTGAATCAAATGCTAACGTGATAGTCCCACCATCTTTACTACTACTCTCTAGGGGCTTGCATAATATTCAAGACTCCTAGAAGGTGCAACCTAAGATGCAAATGCAGTTCTTGTGTTTCCAAAGCCGCCTTACAGTTGCATTTTACCTTTTATCATTAACTTCACATCAACATAGCTCCTGAAGTAAAGGTACTTTGACTTGCATTCTTTACTGCCCTCCCCATTTATTTACCAAGTCTTTAACCACAAGGTCTCCAAAAATGCTTTCCAACAAGTTTTAAGTGGAGAAGATAAAAAAAGGTTTAGTAACAACAGAGATTTAAACCCCAAATTCTAAAGTGCATGAGATCTTCTCACCTCTTCCAATGCAAGACAGATGAACATGAATTCATCTGTCCAAATATTAATTAGACATAAGAAAACGAGGTGAATCAATGTCTGCACTTGTGCATTTTTGTTATAACAAAAAACGGAAGACACTAGATAAACCAAGTTTGTCACAAGCAGCACTCACTGTTACCAGCTGATTTGAAGCTAAACTGCTGAGCAAGTGAAACAGGACAGCTTTGAAGGCTGAGACCATCTGAAGTCTTAAAATCAACTACTCAAGTAATTGACAAAATATTTGAATAACCGAATTACTCAAGTGTCCACATAAAACGTAGAAAGACTCTTTCAGAGTTGTTAGCAGAGCAAAGAGAGCATCAAGAAACTTCTTCATGAGACTTTGCTAGTTACTTTTCAATCAATCACATGCATAAGCTGCCTCAGGTCAAGATGTGCCCCTGTACATCCACAGATCATATCCCTCCCTCCCCACTCTCCAAAACCTGGAAGCCTATGAACTCCAAGAAATTAGTAAGGAACACCGAGGAAAAAAATGTTGTTATCCCAAAATCATAAAAGCATTCTCGGTGACTGTTATTTTCTCCTGCTTAACAGCTTTAATGGAACACTAAGCTGAAGATAAAAGGGACACGGTTTAGTGGGTGACATTAGTAGCAGGGGGATGGCTGGACCAGACAATCTTGAAGGTCTTTTCCAACCTTAATGAGTCTATGATTACATTGCCCTTATCTGCATTTAGCACTCCAGTGGTATGCACCAGTACCTGACCGTCACACACCCTACAGCGTGACAACTCATCTAGCACAGCCTTCACAATCCTTATTAGGTCTTTCCAAGGCACAGAATGCTAGGACGTGGCATGTTGCGAGAAGTACTACGTGATGCTGCGGCACACACTTCACCAAGAACACAGGCTCTGGCCTCCCCTTGGCTCACGGAAAGGACAACCTGTCTATCGTTTCCCAGCCTCATGCTAAATCAAGCCCACAGAAGTCACAAAGATGCAAACAAATTTAGTTAAACAGTTGCAACTTACAGTTTTCTGGCTTTGCTTTTATTACAACCCTGTTTGTTTTTCCTTTCTCTTATGCACTTCTCCCTCCTGTGCCTCAGGTTTATTAATTTCCTTCCTGTGCCATGTAAATTGAAGTCCTCACTAGGTCTCTTCCGTTTGCTCTGTTGTCACAGCTCCTCTCCCACACCTTCCTGAATCTGTAATGCACCTTCCTTTCTAGCAGACCTTCTCCCCACCTGCCCTTCCCCCAGCCGTCTTTCCTTATTGTTCTCACACTACTTCACATATAAATTTAGGATGCTTCTAGCACACAGAAGCTAGCTTATGACATTCACCAAAAAAATAAAAAAATAAAAAAATAAAGGTTACAAAACTGATTTGAAGTTTATTCCATACCTGCTTTCTACTCTACAGGGGCTACAAGCTGATGAGGGACGGAGGGATGTAACAGCAGGAGTGGAAACGAGATAAAATAAAGCTAAAGAGTAGAAGTAAAAAGCTGAACTATCTTAGGAGAAACCAAGTGCATCGCTAAGACTGCTCCTCACAACCAAAAGCATGTTTCTTGAAACTAAAGGAACTCCAGCATTTTAAGCCTGTATGTATAGAATATCAGATGCTGAATTTAAAGCATCTGTGCAATAGATGCTTTCTATCAGCCATATGTTACAGCTCCGATGAGTTACCTAACACCATTGCTGAGAAGTGAAAAAGTAAAACCAATTCACGCCTTTACTCAAAAGAAAAGGGGTGTTTAGATTTTAAAGATGTTATAAAATCAGATAAACATTTTTATTGACTCTGATTGTATAAACTTGTTTTTGTTTCCTTTGTATTTGTACTGGGCCAAGAGACTGACAAGTTTCCTTAGCCTGAGGAGGAGGGGTCATCTTAAAAGATACTTCAGGTGCAGATCAATTACATCTATACCTAAGCACTTCTTCCTTTAAAACACACCCAAACAGATTATGATAATTTAATAGATACTTTATATCTTGAACTAAGAATGACACCGGTAGCGTGAATCTCACATTTTTTAAGTATAAAATACTTAAACTCTTTAGAAGGGGTTTCATACTTCAATTCTGCAGAAAAGAGCCCTAGAACTGATGAGAGATCAAAGTCCAGCCAGAAAGTGATACAGTGACCAAACACACACAAAAGCAACCTAATAGTTCACGTGCTTTTTTTTTTTTTTTTTTTAGAATATGCACTTTTGTTGTAAAAGAACATTACCTGTAACTAGGGCTAACAAAAAAATAATTCTGATGGCTGTAATGTAAGAATCTGCCTTTAAAAGAACACTCAAAGGTATGCCAAAAATCCCAGAAAATTTCTAAAGTCTCCTTTTAAAGGACATTCTTAAGATCTGAGACGCAAACACACGTTCTAAAACTTAACACAAGCATGACAGGAAGCATCCCAATGAGTTCATTCCCAAAATGACTACAGCTTAGCTCCAAATTCTGACTAAAGTAACAGAAAAGGGGCAAATCCTTAAACTGATTAAAAGATCACGGAGTACAGTTAAAAAATACTATCAACTGCATGCCTGATATCTGAAAGCTCATTAGTACTGCTGTAGGAAGGCCCCCCCGAGGTATCGCCAGCATCAACACACAGACTAGGAAACTGAGTCGTGGTTAATGTACAAACTCTGGCCTCTTAATTCATTTTATAACCTTGACTTCTGCCTATAGAGGCCGGGTGTAATAGAAGATTTGACAGTGCTGTCCTAAGTCATCAGAACTGACAAAGTATACCCTAAGCATCAGATCTGTTCTCATTAGCTGTGGCTCAAAGATGAAAGATATGTAAACTAGATCAAAAGCAGCAAGTTAACTGGAAGATGCAGCGCGCTTTCCTTAGCAGCAACAACATCCGTGAGGCCCTGCTTTTACCCAGGGAGGGAGTTTGAACCTGTCAACACCTCCAAACATCACAAATCAGTAAAAAGCTAGACAGAGTACACACTGTCATGCACTTAGGCAGTCTTCCATGAGGTTCTTTTCACCTCTCCACTGCTTTAGGCTTACATGAGCTATCTGGTAAAAGCTGTATAGGGGAAGACTAAAAATGACTATTAGGAAGCATCTCCACCCCTCAGTCCCCCCATAACAGGGGAGTTCATCCTAGGCACCAATTCAATTTACTTGTTCTCTTTGTGACAGCAATAGACGGGGAAGAAGGGGACCCACCTACACACTTCCGAACTTGTATCACTTCCTACAAAGAAAAGAAATTCACTGGTTTGGCATAAAAGTAAGCATTACACTTTCCTACTTAAGGATATCTCTAGGCGTACCAAGGCACCCATCTGCATCCCAAATCCTGACTGGATTTGGCAGACACTTTGGCAAGGTATTTTTTGTAATCAGAACTAAAGTACCACTCGCTTTTGTGCAAGCAACTGTCAAATGGTATTGGTTTTGTGTCAGGAAGTGTTGTGTTTTGCTTCCTTATGATGCAATTACAACACTGACAGCATTGCAGAGAGCCACTGAACCATCAGGTATGATCACGTAGGGAGCCAATTAGCAGGCAATTGTCCACCCAGCACACCAACTCTTTTGATATGCATTTAACCCCTCTGCTGTGACTATCGTGCCACCTGCAAGGGTGTATTAATCTTTCAGCTGTATTTTACATGGCATTAGTGCTTGCCAACGTCTACGCTAAAAAGGAAGCAGTCAGTGCTGCAGTGCTTAACCACAACATGAGAGGACTTCGCTCTTAAAAGGGGTAAACACTTTCAGACAGGGAATTGGTAACAAAGCTATTTACAGTCGTTTGCTCGCACAGGGGACTGGCACTGAGGAATTACAGCTTTGCACAAAGCATCCGCTGGTGTCGGTGAAGCAGAGAAAGGTGCGTGAGGTGAGAGGGATGACAAGCCTGAGGCAGGACCAGGCGAGCTCGTCCTTGGCATGAAATCCGCTCTCCCTCGCAGAGAACTTCACGCGCCCATAGCTCAACGCTGAGTAAACAACACACCAGCGCGGAGCGGAGCAGTGACTCAGCCAGCAGCCGGAGATTCAGTCCCACAGGGTAAGAAATTTGGGGCGGACGGCTGCGGGGACCAGCAAGCTGTCCCTACTCACCAGCAAGCAGTCCACGTTCACCTCGGACTTGGGGTCCTTTAGAGTCACGTCGATTTTTTCGAACCGCGCCTCAAAGCTCTCCCCCGTCGACATGTTTCCAGGGATTGGAAAGGTCCCCTTTATCCCAGAGCAAAATAAGGTTAAAAATAAAAAAGAAAAGGGAAAAAAAAAAGAAGAGGAACAGGCACAAAAGAGAAGCCACGCAGCCCAGGCCGGGCTGGGGCGCGCTCCCTGCGGGCTCCCTTCAAGCCGTGAGTCCCTGAGGCGAGGGGGGCTGCTCCAGCTCCTGCTCCAGCTCCTGCTCCAGCTCCTGCTCCTGCTCCCGCTCCCGCTCCCCGGGGCGCCTCAGCGCCGTGCAGCCGCAGGTTTCCTCTCCCTGCCTCCTCTGCTCGGGCCCCGCTGCCTCAGCAGCCGCATCCTGCCGGCCGGGGAAGGCGCCCTGAGAGCCAGCGTAGCGGTTCTGGCTGCTGCTGCTGCTCCTTCCTCCTCCTCCTCCTCCTCTTCCTCCTCCTCCTCCTCGTCGTTGTCGTCGTCGTCGCCCCGCAGCAGCAGCAGCAGCAGCCGGCGGCGGGTCGGTGCCAGCGTCCCGAGGGCGGCAGCTCTCCCTCCTCACCACCACCGAGAGAGGGAAGGTGCAGAAAGCCACGAGCCTGCAGGGGGTAAAAAAAAAAAAAAAAAAAAAAAATTAGAAAAAAAAAATAAAAATATGAATAAAAAAAAAGAGGGAGGGAGCGCTGCGCCCCCGCGGGTGCCGGGCGGGGAGGCGGCTCACCTCACGGCGCGGCGGCCGCCAACATGTCCGCCTTCCTGTTTGAACGGGGGGGGCAGGCTCGGCCAGCACGGGCCGGCGGCGCGCATGCGCGGCGCTGCCCCCCCTGAGGGGAAGGGGAGGCGTGAGCGCGCCGCTCAACGGTCGGAGGGGGCGCGCGCGGCATGGGCCGTTAGGGGCGGTTAGGGGCGGTTAGGGGCGGGGCTGCTTTCCTACCCCTCCCCACACACACACACACACGCACAGCGCCTTCAGGTGTTAAAATGGCCAGCGCCTTGCTGTAAAGGTCGCTGGAAGCGGTGTGGGGCGGCAGCTGGCTGCTAGCTGGCTGCGTTCAGAGGAACAAGAAGCAGCATTCTACGTTTTGCCTTTTTTTGTCCACAACTGCTTTCATATATACATACACACACATATATATACACAGAATCACAGAATTTCTAGGTTGGAAGAGACCTCAAGATCGAGTCCAACCTCTGACCTAACACTAACAGTCCTCCACTAAACCATATCCCTAAGCTCTACATCTAAACGTCTTTTAAAGACTTCCAGGGATGGTGACTACACACACATATCAGAGACTCATTAAGGTTGGGAAAGATCTCCAAGATCACCTGGTCCAACCACTAGTTTCATTTACCTGAAAGCCTAATTTTCTGCTATGTTACACAAAACCATGTTAATGATTTATTTGACACAGGTACATTCATTAGGTCCAACAAAGTAATATGCATATATAGCAATGTATATTGTATAAAACAGCAAATACAGAATCACAGAATCATTAAGGTTAGAAGAGACCTCCAAGATCACCTGGTCCAACCATCCCCCTACCACCAATGTCACCCACTAAGCCGTGTCCCCAAGCACTACGTCCAGCCTTTCCTTGAACACCCCCAGGGACGGTGACTCGACCACCTCCCTGGGCAACCCGTCCCAGTGCCTGGCTGCTCTTTCTGAGGAGAAATGCCTCCTCATATACACATACATATATAAGAATTACGTACACTTAAAGGGAAAATGCATGCTGTAACCACGTCATGCTCGTGTTTGCTTTCCCTCGCCTTGTGATGGCCATTACCACACCTCTTTGTTTGGGAGGGTTTGGTCGCGCTTGGAAATGGAGATGCTCCATTTCAGCAACCACGGTCCGCAGAGAACATCCCGTGTGCTCCGCCAGCTACAGCATTAGGTCTTGTGATCACTCCATACATCATACAGCGAGTCGTCCTTGAAATGCAAAGGAAATGCTCCTTACAGACCTGATATCAAACAAGGTGAAAATCGCTGTTAGAGATGCAGAGCCTGATTCGCATCGCTTTTAGGCATCTGGTTTAGCCATTAAACACACACAGGTATGATGCCAGGCCTCAGCAGGGTGATCCCAAGCCTCTAGCTGAAACAATGCAAAATTCATGAGGCCTGTAATAGAGAAAGGAAGAGGAGGCCTGAACCCGCAGCTTGCAACCCTGAGTCATGCTCCAGATGCTGCTTATGAGTTTTGTCCAATGCATACGTGAAAATATATAGGTGGTCTTGGAAACACAAAACTTATTCCATCCTTTCCAGGCCTCCTTTCCACAAAGCAATATGGATCGTGCCCCCTCTTGCCGAGTGCATCTTGCATCACTTTTTTACAGTGGCCCAGCTTTAACAAAACAGGCAGGGAGAAGCACTGCCCAGTACATCCTCCAGCAATTTTGGTGAGGGAAGCTGCTGTGCTTGTGCCCAGCTGCATGCAAACAGTGTATTTTGAGCATGGCTATCAGATTGGGCTTTTCTCACAAGTATGGTAAAGTAAAAATGTCTGTCTGTCTGCCTCAAAACGCAGGAGAATTTGCGTGGGAGGTGGCTCAGCCAGCTGTCTAGGAAACTGTGAGCACTGCTTTGAAAATGTCAAGGGGAGCAAAAGGGAAAATAAAGTCTAATTTTAAAAACAGTTAGGGGTTAAAAGTGTCTGGTGAGATAAAATGCTCATGTTGTAACTCCAGAGTGTAATCTAATAGTTACTAATCTGGTGAACACTCATTCACGTTTGCTCTTGAAACAAATTTTCATGAGCTGCAGTCAGACTGTTTGTATCTTTATGACAAGGAACTCGCGTATTTCTAGCTTTGGACACTTAGGAACCATCTGAAGTTCCATCCTAGATAAGCAGTCATAATGCATCGAACACAATGTCTTACTTTGTGTTTGCTTCCGGATAACAAATAAACTAAAAATGGATAATTTCTCCTTCCTGCGTTTGTTGCGTCCCAGATTTTGGAATTTAGCTAGCTTTTGTTGGGTGAAATGGCAATTACTCGACACATGTTTCACCTGATAACGCTGAGCTGATTAAGCTTGCAAGCCTGGAAGATCTTTTTTTCTCTCTTCAAAAGCATGCAGCCTCTGATACGGGAAGGTGTCTCTGCGTTGGCTCGTGTCCATGCTTTGTACACGGACAAACTGATTTCCTCAATAAAACAGGAATCATAGTCCTCACATGCACGTTATCTGCCTATTTTGTAAGATATTTAAATGTCTCTGTTATTAGTGTGATACAAATACGTGCAAAATTTGACAAACGTGTCAAATATGACAAATACTGAAAATTATGTCAAATTGACACTGACTTAAGAGCTGATTGCTTGACAGAGATCACAATTTCCTATTAAATACAAAAGTCAGTAAAACAATTACCACATTATACAATAAAAAATACATGTAATAGCATTTATCACAGAAATAACATTCTTGTACTCTACAGTAATAGGACTTCAAATCATAGCAGGTTTCAAGGTCACTTTCAGGACATTAGCAAAAAGCAAGAGCAAAACAGCAGTGGAGTACGTGGCAAATATTAGCGGGGCCCTCTCTGAGCAGGCACCGTGACTCCCCACACTGTCACAAAAAGAGGTAGGGACGACTAAGTGAGAGACCCCGTAGTAAGGTTAAAGGCCATCTTGATTTCGATTTCTTAGGTCGCCGACTGTGAGTCTTTAAAAAGAGTACACCCACAGAAAGCGAGAGAAGGCGAGGATTCGCTAACTTCTGATGTAAGTACTGACTTCAGGAGAGTTACACAAGGCAGAAATAAGTCCACATCCTGTTCACCATATTAGGCCAAGTTGGTAACGTGGGACCTACCTTCCCATTCAACTTCCTATTTAGTCAGCATGAAACCTGCAGCAGTTAAATCACGCTACATGAAGCCTGCCTTTGGTCCACCACCCTTTTTCCTTGTTTGCCATACAATATTGACTCAGGTTTGCCTCAGCTCTAGTCTTCAGGGCACTTAATGGTGTGGGCCAGTATCTCTTGAAGCTGAGCTGAAGGCTGTGGACAGCACACACAGTCCTTAAGCAAATCGTTTTGACAACCTGTGCACCAGAAAGGCCTTTGACAGGCGCTCTCAGTATTCCAAGCAAGGACTGGTGGCACGTCAGTGTATCTGAACTGCCCTTAGGTAATGACAAATTCACGCCAACACTGAGCTCTGTGTACCTGCAAAATCTGAAAAAAGGCTGCACTAGGTGGCGAATGCTGGTAGCAATAGTAGCTGGAGGCTAACTAAAAGCTCCAGTCACGCTGCTGGTCGCAAGTCTTCCCTTGCAGGCTGCATGCTGGAAAAACTGAAGGAATTACAGACTGTAGGTTAGAAGTGCAAGATGCTTGAGGTAGTGAGTACGTTAAAAAGTGGCACCAATGGGAGTGAGAAAACCGAGAAGTGACAGATATTAGTCATACATAACACTTAGTACAGGAGGAAAAGGCATTTTGGTTCTTCCAGGATGAGGAAAAATGTAGGAAGTAGAACAGAATACAAATAGAATAGAATAGAAATTGCCTGGACAATAAAAATTGCTAGCAAGAAGGGACAAATTTGAATACAATCAATCAAAAGAGAATTTGGCTTGGATATACTCAACCAAAGTACCATCTTTCAAAACTCTGTAGATGCTGAAACCTTGCAGTATATGCCTATATAGACAAGTACATGTCATGAATGTTAATAAAGATGGAGAGCTCCAGGCACATGACCTGGCATATTCTGATGTGTCCCAGCTCCTGGACAAAGTTTCCTGCTCTTTCCTCTTCCAGCACCGTGCACTTCCAGGCACAGCGGCACTTCTGCTTTGAGCTTAGCACTGGAAACCTGGGGAGAAACCGGGGAGAACCTGCTCCTGCAGCCTGCATGTGGTGAGTGATGAATAAGAAATGGGGCACCTGGATCTTTGTTGGCTTCTCTTGAATGAGCTAGAAAAAAAAATAAAAATCACCTTTTGGAAATTTTGCAGTGTTCTGGTGTGGGCCACTGAAAACAAAGCGTTGCAAGCTGGGAAGTGAACTGGATGGGATCGTCTGCTCCAGTGCAAACACAGATGCGTCTGCTGCCAGCAGACAAGGGCATGGTTGTATAAACAGCTCCGCGTAGACCCTCCCAAAGCAACTTGTGCTGCATCTGGGAAGGAGGGGAGCTGCGAGCCCGGAGAGAGATAGCAATCCACAGGGTAAATATCTGGTCACCAGATGGCTCAGGCCAATATCAACCGCGAATGCGTATGCAGCGTAGGCTCCCTGTGCTTTTATGCTTTAAAAGCACAGAAAAAATACTGTGACCAATGTATGGCAAAAGCTCACAAAGCGATTTTAAATCAAATCAAAACAAAATTCCACTGGAATGCTGAAAGCTTCATACCTCAATAAGGACTATTTCCGTGGCAAATACTGTTTTCCCACTGAAGCCACTTGGTGGGTACAGAAAACGTTAAGATGCCAGAAATTCTTCTTCTGCCCTGGGAAAAAAAGCTTTTTTATTTTCACTGTCCTGGAGCTTAAAAATGGCCCAAGTACTTTGTGCCTGAAATCTTCAAAAAACCAAACAAACTCAACTCTCAGTCCAAACAAACAAACAAACAAAGCCAAAAAACACACATGGAAAGCTTTAGCCTGAAAAAATGGTTTCAGAAAATTAGGATTATATTAAAGCAGGAGCTAAAAAGTAATCTCCTCATCGTATCATCTATCAGGGTTTTAAACAACAGGGAATTATTTGTATCTTTTTATTTCCAGTATACGTAGAGTGATTACAGTCATTATAGACCTCTTTGTAGATTAAGCTATCATGAGTCTGACTTTCTGCTATTAATTTGTTAGCTATGAATCATCTACAAGATTAAGAATTGTTCTTCCTACTTCCTCAGTTCTTACTCCTAAGCTCTGTCCCAGAACAATTTTCTCCCACCCCACCTTATTCCTACTTCACCCACATACACATATCACATTTCCTGTGGCTGGATTTGTTCTGCAGTCCTTAACTGAAATTATTCTTCTGAAGGCAATAGTTGAAAAGTAAACCAGGCTGAGTTTAAAAGTAAATTAGCTTTGATTCTCCTGGCTTTAGTTTTATGTATATTGCCCTAAATATCTACACTGCCTGTAAATGCTTTGCTCTTTTGCTGAATACTGTGTCAAATCCATTAAAAAAAAAAAAAGTGTTTTTATCTTGGGCCTGGGAAATATTTAACAGTTTCAGGCTTCAGCAGATAATTAACTTTTAAATTACACATTCTGTAACTTTGCTGGAATAAAAGGTGCTGGCTTTATATGACCCTTCTGTAGACAGAATGATGGAAGTCACGTTTCTTGACACTCATCACCCTCAAAAGTTTTTCAAGACAAGTTATAGACAACCTTTTAATATCATGAAGTTTCATGTGATTGTATATAGTTTACGTCTTACTTATGAACCTAAAACTTCAGGCATGCAAATGGCACCACGTGTGCAGTTTTTAAAAATCCATGTTTCAAAGTACTGCCTGTGAGATACTTAAAAAAAGATCATTTTAAAAAGTTTTGTCACCAACAAATAGTTTGAATTCATGTCAACTGCAGAAATTATAAATGAGTCAATTTAGCAATTTCTGGGGGCCTTAAATAGTTAAATCACAGCAACTGAATTACTGGTTTTGTTCATGCTCAGGACGTTCTTGAGTTCTTCTGCTAATCTCATGCCACTACGGACAGTCACCTAATTGTCATTTTACACCAGCATGACCACTGTAGTTGTGTTTCTGGAGCTCTATACACTTACAGCACATCTGTATGCTTCAAGAGAATCTAGTCTTAAAGGACAGAGAAGATTTTCATTGGATTTTTATTATAATTTAGCTTTCATTTGACCATAAAATCCAAGAGGTGTAAATGGAAGTCTTATAGGTATGATCATACACAGAAAACTGCATGTTTGAAAGTATGGGTGAGGTTTCTCGGGTCTAGAATCAAAGGGTTAACCTTGCTTTTTCTTCTCTCCCTCCCCTCCTCAGAGATAAAAGACACCAAACTTCCTACCTCTTGTTGCAAAACACCCTACATGTCTGTTGGGTAACTCAGCTCTTACTGCTTGGAAGGGGGTAATTTAATATCAGCTTTACCTCGTTATTACTCTGATTGCTTCAAGTCAGTGGTACTGCCTCAAACTGGTTCAAAAGGAAGAAATGGGCTCAACGATTCCTAATCTGATGAGAGCAAAACCAGCCTGACAAAGTGACAACCAAGGGCTAGGACCTGGCCTCTTCCTGAGGTTCACTTCAAAAGTGGAGTAGACCCAAAGTAACACGTCCTTAACTTCAAATTTCTCAGGCAGAGGGAAAAAAGAAACTCAGCCTGCTTTTTCCACAGGGCCCAAGTTAGCCCAGGCCTGGAGAATGGCAAAATCATCCCAAACTGTCCCTGAGCACGTGGGGCACCTGGCGCATGTTAGGAGAGCTTCCAGCCGGGCTGGTGGTGCAGCCACCTCTCCCTTGGGCACGGAGCAGGATTTCAGCCCCCCAAGGGAGGTTGGCCCCACTTGCCCAGCACAGCCTGCCAGTAACACCAAATCCACAGCAAATTACCCAATCCTATGGCAAATTTTGGATTCCCCTGCACATTCAATGCATGGGGTGGGTGAGTGAGCAGATAACAGGCATTATTCTGAGCTTGGTCATAAGGAGAAAGCAAGGAAAAGGGGGAAAAAAAAGTGTTTAGAAACAGTCTAAAATACTTGTATGAACTTAGTTTTGTGTGTCCTACGTTTTGGCTTGGAATCTCTTCACCTTTCTGGAGGGCCTATGTCAGTGAGAAATTTTTTGAAAGGGCAGAATGCTATTTAAAATCCTGAGTCCAAATCTTGTGCTGTAATCTCCTGAAAAGTCATGTTTATCCTTTCCTTCAGAGCAGATGCCTAATGACACAGAATAACATTTCGCAGTCTGACATAAGAATAGATTAGGCTGCCCTGTAAAGCACTGGATTAAAAAAAAAGTACAAGCTGATTGACTCATTCATGGCCTGTGGCCATACAAATGCTTGCCAAGTTGCTTCTAGACAAAGTTGTGGCACCTTCACCACAGAAACAAAGGGCTGTGTGGCAAGCAGAGCTTTCCTTCAGGAGTCTTGTGAAACAAACACGTACCCGTGAAAATGCATATGCAAAAGCAGTGTTTGCAAAGAGCTACGTTATTACACTTCCGTGATCACATATTCCTCTCCGTATGACCAATTTCTATGAAGCTGTAGAGTAATTCAGCACTAAAATAAGTGTTTTTCAACACATTGCTAAAACTACATGTACTATACCCAAACCATCGTGGAGTCTGGGCTTGCTTTCGTGAAAATGTCCTGCATTTATCTAATTTTAAGGAGTTCCCAGCACTCTGTTGCTGTGACCATGCCACGACTTCATGCTCGTTATGCTATCTGTGCCATAAAACACCCACAGTAATCCCTGAACCTGCAAATACATGTGCTGGAAAGGGAATTGCAGCTCTGCCCCCACAGGCTTACCCAGGCCAGCTTCGAGCTAGCTACCTGAGGTACCGACAGCAGGGAAACCAGCCTCCGGGAAACACCTCGTTGCTTGTTCTGTCCCCAAAGCCCATCTTGCTGCAGCTTCGTGCAGCTGTGCTTCAGCCCCTGCATTGCACGACCACATCTGCTGGCTGTGTAGGGCACAGATAGGGTAAGGCCGCTACCCTCACAGGAGGGTAAAACGATGGCCCAGGACTTAAACTCAAGACTTTTTCACTAAACCAACCTCTGGCTCCGCAACGGTCTGGTTCCTCGTCCTTTCAGTAGTTTGAACGTAGCGATTGGAAATGTAAATCCAACCAATTCTGAAAATTCGTGCAGTTGTAGCAGTCAGTGGTCACTGATGTTATCTGCACTGTGGGGAAATACGCCGAGAATGTCTTGTGGCCGATATTTTTCCTATTTGATGACCACATGATTATTTTTGGTTAGCTGCTACTATTTCCTTCTTGAGTCATTCCTGCAAGGCACTGAAACGCTGCAGCCAGCAGTGACTGCGACCATCTCTAAATCAGATTTGCAAACCCTCATCGAGAGCATCCTCTGCTGAAAGCGCCTGCATCCTGCGTTTTGGCACTGCGAATGCTCCCCGTGTTTGGCATCTCGTTCAGCATCACTGAGGCTGGAAGAGCAGTGAGGGAAAGCCGTCAGGAAGGAAAGGGAAAGGAGGGAAGAAACGCCGGCCTCGTGCACAGGGGGGAGATGATCTGCTCCTGGCCGGGTGGAGCTTGGCGCTCCCACCCATCCGCAGCAGCTGTCAGATCGTTTTATGGGGCCGTCTTCATAGCATCCGCGTGAGTACGGTGGGGCTGCCTGGCTCTTCCGAGCACACTCTCTGCTGCTGACTTGGTCATGTCCTGAGCAGGCTGTTGCAAAACCCCGCAGACTCCCCAAAATGACTCATGTCTGCAGGCATGGATGTCTGCACAGCGGCGCGGAGCTGCGCAGGAAGCCCGGGGGCCTGCCACCCAGCACCACGCAGCAGCTTGCTCACTAAAAGGAGCATCTCAGTGGAGCAGCCAGGGGCTAGGGGCTCTGCTGGCCAGCTTCCACGTGACATTTAATGGTTTCACAGTGATCCCACAGCACCGCAGGGGCTGCCCCTGTGAAATAAGTCCCCACTCGCACCTGCAAGTGATTCCCCCCAGGGATGCGTGGTGCTGGAGCGTGGTCTGCCCTGTACCCCCAGCTCCCCGGACTTCGTTTGTGGCGTATTCTGAGCTGGTTGCTTTTAGACCCACAGTGTGCAAGACTCGTCCCGCACACAACATCCTACCCCGGGAGAAGTAGCTCATACATTACTCATACATAATTTCAAAACTGTGGGTAAACTGGATGGTTTCGTGCTCCCGTAGACGTATGACTTCATCCTGTCTGTCTTGCCGACTTGCTACACGAGCGCTGCCAGACCTGCATGACGCTTCTGTGTGCTCCAGCGGCAGCTACGCGCTGCCTTATCGCCAGCTGAGCACGAATTCCTGCCTTATCACCTGCTAAGCTGAAGGATCAGTGCGTGCTGAAGTGGAGGAGCTGTGTGGGATCTCATGGCTGGTGTCTGCCGGTAAACTAACCGCAGCCAGTTCCAATAACCTGGCTTTTCTTAAAATTTTGTTTTGGTTTATTTTACTTACCATTATTTAAACAAACAAACAACAAAAACAACAACAGAACGATTGGTATGACTAAATCAAAGCCTTCAAAAGCCCTGAAGACTAATACAGTAACCTTTGCTGTTACTGTCACTAAGGGATATGAAAACCTTAGGCAACCCAGCCCATTTGGAGCCCTACAATTTACACTCTAGCACCAAAACTATGAACAGAAATTGTTGCCTCCTGCTTTGTGTGCTTCCTCACTCTGCTTCCTAGCACCTCTTTCCAAGCCTGTATTGAACGATCGCTTTACTTACAGAAGATAACATCTATAAGACTCGTCTGGATTTTTTTTAATGTTTGTTCTCCTGTCATTGCATCAAAAGAAAATAAAAAAATAATTACAAAGCAGCTGCTGACAAACTGATATTGAAAAATAATAGATAAATTTAAACATCTTTCACACTCAGTAGCTGCTTCTAGCACTCTGCCTTTATCCTCAGGCTTTAATTAAATCTCTCTCAGAAAACAGAATCTGCTGGTACTTGACCTTTGTTTTCAGCAGGCGCAGCACAAAAGGCATATAGAATCAATGACAATGCACAAAACGCAACACACTCCAGCTGTCACTCAGTGCAGCACAATGCTCAGCCTTCATGTGGAGAGACCCCGGCTTAGGAAAGGATTCAAATAAAGCCACGACTCTCTTCTCTAGGTCAGCTCCTGAAGAATCACGACGGCTACTTCAAGCTGACTACACACGGTGCAGTCCACCAGCACGCAACACAAAATGCTGCTGCAAAGGCAATCTCTTTTTCTGACTGCAAAAACTTCATCTCCCTGCACTCTTTATTTGCTTCCTTCCTGCCCCTTACCCCACCCCTGCGAGCTCTCCATCCTCTGCCTGAAGACCATACCTAATCTCCCTGCTCCCATTTCTGCTCCCATTTCCCCTTCCTCCTAGCAGGGCAGCCCCCGGCCAGCTTCTCTCCTCCTCTTTTGTTTCCCAGCTGCTCTCCCTGCATCTTTTTAGCTTCTCTTTGCAGCCACAGGGCTCTTCACAGAGGTACTTCACACTTTTTCTTTCTTTTTCCTCACCGACTCCTTGCCATATTTTTTTTCTTCACTTTTGCATTAATGCTTAGGGACATGGAAGTTAGGGGCAAACAGAACGGTATTAGTGATGAATAGCCACAAAAAAAGCGAGTAAAATTTTAATTCTTGCAAAACTCACTGGAACTGGTCTGAAAATTAATACTTTCAGCTAAAATGCAAACTGATATGAAGATCATTAATGGAAAGGATGGTGCCAAATGGCCTGGAACTGAGCAGAAAAAGGTTGTTGAATGAGAAGATGCAGAGAACAATATTGCTCTCGCTCATTTACCCCTCTGCGAGCCCCAGAGCAGCACGGGCATAGCTTCTGTGGGAAACTCCTCTGCTTCCCTGAGAAAAAGAAAAGTCTCTTTCTCGTGCCTTCTAGGGCAGGGTCTCCGGGCACAGCCCACAGCCCTGGTGTTCACAGTTTGGCTTCTAGCTTAAGAGTAACCTGGGCATTATTTCATTTCAATTTTTAATTCGCTGCAGGTGTGGAAGAAGCAACAAATGCACTCTAATATGTTTGAGGGACATAACCAAAATGATATTGGAACTGATGTCTTGCCACCAGCAGCCTGCAGAAGGAGCATCACCAGGTTGGCTTTGGTGTTTTCAGAGCCTTCATCATACTGCTCATGGTTTACGCAGCCAAGGGACCTCCACATTTAAGCTGCACCCCACAGCCCGGGTGGGACTGGCCCCACTTCCATGCTGTTAACCACGGGCAGGTTACCCGGGGGGCATGTACACCAATTCCCATGATCTCTGCACTACGCCTGAGGACCCACCTGGTGCGATCAGGGGGGGAATCGCCTCCTGCCTCTGCTCAGCAGCCACTGAGGAGCTGCCCCTGCCTCCAGAATCACAGAATCACAGAATTTCTAGGTTGGAAGAGACCTCCAAAATCACCGAGTCCAACCTCTGACCTAACACTAACAAGTCCTCCACTAAACCATATCCCTAAGCTCTACATCTAAACGTCTTTTAAAGACCTCCAGGGATGGTGACCCAACCACTTCCCTGGGCAGCCCATTCCAATGCCTAACAACCCTTCCAGTAAAGAAGCTCTTCCTAATATCCAACCTAATGCTGCCTGCGGCCCCTCCTCAGCTTCTGCACAAGCAGGGGCCTGATCCTGCAGACAGATGAAGAGGGAAAAGGCAGATGTTCTCCCGAAGGGAAAAGAAAAGAGCACAAACTCAAGACACATCCTGTGCCACGACTGCACACGTCTACAGAACATGCTCCGTGCTGCTCTGCTGCAGAAGCTGCCTCTCCAGGGCTTCCTTTCCTTTTGATTTCCCCTTTAACAGAATAGAGAATAGCACATCAGGAATCAAAACCTATGCCCTCCCCTGAAGCCCTCTGCATCTGACAGAACCCAGAAAAAGGCTGTTTTTCTCCAGCATTTTTACGGTAATCTATTAAGCTATTTCCAGACCACTCAAACCAAGAATAGCCAGAGAATGTCAAGTCCTTCGAGTGCACGGCTGTACCCTTCGGTTCTCTGCGAGACCTATTTCCCAACGAGCATTCGAGCCCTGACAACCACATCAGATGTCATCATCAATGCTGGATCAAGAAATGTAGCGTCCAAGACGTCAACAATTTCCCCCCTCATCTGGAAGGAGGTGATGTGCTACGCCGAGACCCTCAGCTCCTTCGCATCGCATGTGCTCGCCACCGTTGTTTTTGTTAGTCTGTCTTCGTCCAGAGCTTTGACCTCTGATTGACTTTGAAGTTTACATACGAGGAAAAACAGTCGGGCAGCTGCTAAAACAAGCGAGGAGAGATCAAACGGTTCCGAAAGAATTAAAAACAAACAGCTTTTATCTGTTTCTTTTGTGTTTACCAATACATGAAGAGATACAGATAGATGGAGCGATACACCAACACGTATACATATATTTAAACGATAACATACAAAAATTACATTGAAGAATATTGTTTAGATTAGCACAGCTGAGCATTGAAGGATAAGGAAATTAGGAAAATTAGGAAATACCAGATTAAGATTGCTATGCTAATTTATTTCTGCCACTGGGTGTGATTATCCTGTGTTGTACAGCATGAGGCATGCATCCTGTGGGAAAGTCTGCAGTACGACTGTGTCATGGAGGAGTTTGTAAGAAAACATACGCGCGTGGGGAGGGACAAAAAAGATTACACCAAGAATCCCAAATTTGCTCTTTTCCAGTGTGTCAGGGTCTGGCTCTGCAGCTTAAATGGCAGTGCTTTAATGACTGGGGCACAAGGAACTGGACGTCCTAGACTGTTTATTAAGGAGAAAAAAGTGAGGTGTGGGGGGAGGCAGGACCCTACAACACAGAAATAGAAATGCAGATTCTTGCCACTTACTCAGTAACATAAACTGTGTTTGCAGGCATTTATTCCTTCAGCTTTGGGGTGGAGATATGATGTCAGACATGAGTAGGAGTCATTTAGTCCAAATCCTGGAGCTGGGAGAGTGGTTAGGAGAAATCAGGTTTTGCTCCCTCTGCCTTACTAAACCTTCCTAACCCTCTTCCCAATTAAATATGCTCTGGAAATTTCACCCTGCTTTTGCAGCGTGGTTTCTCCTAATGCTCCATCGCCCATTACTGCTTCAGTGTCAGTGAGATCCCACAGGTCTTTAAAGCAGTGATGTTGTCCAGTCGTCCTACTGGCAGCCTGCCTTGACCTTTCCTGGAGAAACCAGCAAGAGAAAATGGTTTCCGACAGTGAATGTTTCAGGGAGTCTCACGCAGAAACTCCTAGAACACAGGAAGAAGAATCGTCACTGAGATGAATGACTTTGACTTCCAAAGGCCCTATAAAAAAAAAAAGTAAAAATGTTAAATTTCCCAGAAGTTGCTAAAGTATCAAATAAAATAATTCTCCAGATATCATACAAGTTAGAATCACAATCTAAAACAATGTTTTTGTTGCAGGTACAGCTCTAATGCCTCCTTTTGATAAGATCACCCCGGCCTGCACAACTCTGAAGTGCTCTGTGACTTGGGACAGAGGCAAACCCATCGGTGGGCTATCCTGCCACTCGACGCTGCACATACAGTTCAGGTAATTTCCACAGCCAGATAATTCAAATCTGCTGTTTGATAAGCTTCAATATTGCTAACTTATCTTGAAAGGAAAACTCATATTTTTTTCTATTGTAGAAGGATGCAGATCCTACTGAATGACAACTGTCTGCCTGTCATTCTGCCCCTCCGTCATAGATAATCCACAGTCCCTCATATAAACCAAAGAGATGGGCTTAATAAATTTCAAAAAGAGCCCTTTGGGGTAAATGGAAATACATTTTCCTATTATTTTTTTTTTAATGTTAAATTTCACAGATTGTTACGATGGACTTTGTAGAGCAGAGCATCAGTAGAATCATCTTTTAAGTATTAGCCTCCCAGCTGAAGCATTCTGTATACAGCTATCGTCTCTATCTATCCCTTGGGCATAAAGGCAGGGGAAGAATTCCTAAAGAAGGAAAGGAAATTGCATTGGTCAAGATCAAATCGCAAGTATGCATACTTCAATGGACTAATGACTGGCCAACAGATATCGCGCCAGGAGGCTTGCCAACACGTTAATTGTCCAAAGGACTGGAATTTGATATTTAACAAACATCTCCTCAGTTTGGTTGTGGAATGAAAGTCATGACAGTTGCAAAGATTGCTTGTCTTAGTTGAATGTGTAATGGTGAGTAGCACTGAGAGAAATCCTGGTTTCAGATGAAAATCCCCTCTGCTTGCTATTATTGGTAAGGTTGCTGCACGGATAGGAAGTTCAGCTTCATAGCATCAGTATGTGGAACCAGCACAAGGCTCCACGGTTATCTTTGGGGCTTGAAATTAACTCGGTCTCTAGAGAAACATGTAATCTTGTATAACTCTTTCCACTTTTGAAAATGTCAGGTTGCATTATGGAGACAGCCCTACACAGCACAATGAAGCTGATCTTGTGTAGAACAACACATCTGGACGCAGAGCTGTATTTCCCCATCACTGCACATAAACTGCCAGTTTTGCAAGATGCCATTCATGGCCACTAATCTCAAGACATAAGAACCAACTTCTTTTACTGTTTTCTGAAGCAAAGACATCCATTGACAGTTCACTCAATGTACTTCTGGTGAGTAAGATATTCCTAAATACAGAAGACTCCTCTAATCTGATGCTTGCTAGGCAGCTTGTTGTTCATCACCCCAGCACTGGGCAGAGTACATACATAACAAGAAAAAAATATCCCTCCATATAGGACAGAAAAAAAAATCTCACTTTAATAACTAGGATTTTATCCCAGATATTAAGAAAACATTGATTACAGTAATTGCTATCTGCGCCTGTCTGCTCTTTGAGGGGAGCAAGCGCCTCACAGCAGCCAAATAATAGTTTTCTAGGGGGTGAATGATACGGCCTTCCTTTCTCACTGGCATTTCTCCTTTCCAATGGACTGAGAAAAATACTTCCAAGCATATGCTGAAACATCTGCTTTGTTGTAATTGTTAGTGTGGGAATGATATGAATGAATTTAGCTTCTGCTGTTGGGTGAAGAAGGTTAGAGTGCAAAGGGAATACTTGGAGTTGTCCAACAAATATCACACATACGCTGGATTACTGAAGCATGTAGGTGATCAGCATTTCCCATAGGCATCTAAAAAAAGTGATGTCCTTTTCCTGTGACCATCTTCATTTCCTATCAATATTCTTCTGAAATAAAATTTGGTAGCTCGGTGTTCACCCACAGCCTGTGATTGTTTCAGTTTCCTCTCTGTATAAAACTACACAAAGAAAAAAAAAAAAAAAAAAAGTAATCCAGGCTGAGACGTGTGGATTTCTTTCTTTCCTGAAGATCTTGTTATCTTTTTAATGATATTCCATGCCAGTGTTCTTGGAAATGAGTGTAAGATCAAATAATAATAATAAGCAACAGGAGCTCAGCCTGGAGACCGTAACACCTCCATGGACACCGGGGAACATCTTGTTTCTAACAGGCAGGGAGAAAGATGGTGCTGGTGCCAAGGTTCATTTTGGCTCACTTGTGCTGAAGAACTTGGAGAGGGAGTAAAAAAGAAAAACACAAAACAGTAACAAAAACCAGGTAGGCCACAAGGCTGCTTGCTGCCCTTTATTTCGCCCGCTGCTGCCTTTCTCAGCACTTAGAAGTGATGGATGTGGAGGGGGAAGGGAACAACCACAGCAGCAGAGCCCAGCAACACGCAGCCGAAACTGGAAACAGCGCCCTGCACACTGGGGCACGGCGACCAGCGGCAGCACCCGGGGCTGGGGATGACAGCCAGGGCATCGCAACCCCAATGGCAGCTGGAGAAGCT
Source organism: Netta rufina (assembly GCF_964035555.1). Taxonomy (NCBI): domain Eukaryota; kingdom Metazoa; phylum Chordata; class Aves; order Anseriformes; family Anatidae; genus Netta; species Netta rufina. Next base: position 109,547,987 of record NC_140124.1, read on the forward strand.
GCTCGGGTGCTTCCACTGCAGGGCTCCTCTGAGCTCTGAGTCACTGAGGCACTGAACTTATTTCCCTTTCTTTACAGGGCAGAAACGTCAAGAGGAGGTGTCCTAAAGGCCTGGCACAGACAAAGGAGGGAAATTTGGGTTTGTGAACATATTTCGAATGGGTGGTGATCTTCTAGCCTTAAAAGAGATGAATTTGTCCACTCTCCTGTTGGCTTTCCCTTACAGATGCTGGCTTGGGTCAGTCTCTGTGCGGACCTTGGCCACTAGCTTGAACTTGCCTTTTTTCAGGTGCCTGGCCCCCTCCTGCCTGCCCACACAGGACTCTTTCAGGGGAGGCCGGGAGGAGTGGGCCTGCTCCTCCTTACGCTGGGTGAGATGCTCAGGCTCTGTTTCATCAGGACTGGTTCCTGCCTAACTGCAAGCTTTCGTACTCACTGCAGGCACCACCACCCATGGTAAAACCCCAGATCCTCACAGTGGTCTGTGAGGGAAATTACAGCTTGCCACTGGCCAGGCCAGATTCCTCAGTGAGACGTTTTAGACCAGGAGAGCTCAGAAAGGGAAGCCCAGCTATGCAGGGCCCATGCAGGTCTGAGCTGCCAGGCACAACGGATCCCAACTCCCCTCACTTGTGTTTGTGAATCCTCCTAGTTTTAATACCTGACAGACACAATTCTCTGCAGCCATCCATAGCAGCTTCATGGTGCGAGCACCGTGGACCCAACCCATGTAGCCTCAGACCTGTTGCGCACTGGCACCTGCTTGCTTTTCAAATTTGGAACCAGATGCTTTTATCCATGGACTTGTGCCTCAACATGGCATTGCAGCCAATGTGCTTCTACTGAAAAAGGAAATTTGGGGTGGATCCACTTCTTCCCTGAGTTAGTTACTCTTTGAAGGCAGAAGAAATCCATCAGCAGGAGGTGATTCCTCTCCCTGTGCCCACCAGCTCCCGTCACCCCCAAATCAGCAGAAGAGGCTCCTTGTTTCAGTTTTCCTCTGAAATTTTTTCCCAGATCCCAGGATCAAATATTCCCTTGCTGATTTGTCTCTCAGATTCTACCATCTCTTCTGCTTTCTTCCATGTTTTTCCAACATTTACTGGACATTGGCCATAGTAGCTTCTTCTCTCAGGTCTGTTTTTTTTTATGGGTATCGATTTGCTCTTGTGTTTGGAACGGAGGTTGCTGCTGTTTGTATGGTCAAGTTGCACAGATATCCCTTTCCATGGAACTGTCTCAAACGAGGGACAGCAGTTAGCTAAATACGTAGCTATTTAACATATAAAACACCCAAGGTTTTTGGAACGGTCTGCTCCTAACTGTCCTAGGCTGCTCATTTAAAGTTGGGAGAAACTTCATAACTTTTATCCCCATGGTTTATTTCACACATAGGGATGACAATCCTTCACCTCACTAATTTATTACGTAGAGAAATACACATGGATGGGAATCTCTCAGGTACTGTAGCAGTGAGAAGCATGGAAAAGCCGAGGGAGAAGTGAATATGGAGCCTAGGTCAGGGGAAGACCCGATGCTGAAAACCTTGGTTCTACCGCAACCTTTTCTTTCATTTCCAGAAAAAAAAACTTCAGCCCACCTCCCCATGCTGTGGGAGACGAGGGGATGACCAGAATAGGAGTGCTCACCACCTCCACCGATAGCAGAGATCCCCTGCTGTGGGAATCTCCAGTCCGCTGGAGTTCTGCAAGCAGAAGCAGAGTAGACTTGGCAGACGGAAGAGTCTGTCCCTTAGGAATATCGACAGATGAATGTAAACTCAATTACCGGCCTTTTTCATTCCAGTCCAGTTACTTGCGCTGTATACTAAGTGCATCAGCATCTGGAGTCACTTTGAACAACAGGAGAAAGCATTTTCCGGTGCCAGAAGTAGAATTTTGTACAGTATTTATAACTTGTGAAATGTCAGGGGCTTGGCTACGCTTTGTTTCCCACCACCCTGAATAATAATAATAATAAAACACAATAAAGCAAAACCTATGCAAAAAGAAACATATTTTTTTTTCTCTCTTTTTTTTTTTTTTTTTTTATTTTGTAACTAAATGGCCGAGAGCCATAGCCTGTAAAGCTCAAAGGTGTACAACCAGCTCCTGAACTTTCCTTACCGTTCTCCCTACCACCGCCATCTTTGCTATCCATTAACCCGGCTCATTACTGAAAGCTGAAAACACAAAAGAAGTAAACATCAGTTAACGAGGTTTGCACCTGGGGGTGGTAAACAAAACTGCTCTGCTCTTGAAGGGAAACTGGCTGCTGGGTGAGACCAAATCTCAGCCCAGAGAGGACAGGTCTGCCCGGGGTAGGGAGTGTGAGCAGGGAATAGGAAGAATATTTCAGCTTCAGGATTTGAGGCTTAGCTAGGGAATGCTGAGGAGAAACATCTTTTCCTAAATTTGTCCTTCCAATTAGAAATTGCACGTTTGTCTACTCCTTGTTTTCATCATAGCTGGAAGTAGAATTTGATACTAATCTGCTTCCTTACTCCTGCAGTTTGGGGCGTTTCAGATCCAAGCTTTTGTCAAACGTTCATCCCGGGTTTTTGCCTCAAGCCGAAAGAATCGAGACTTTGTCTTCAACTGAGTGAATCGAGACTTTGTCTGAAGTACAGCAACATGGCGCACGCTAAACAAAACAAGCCTTTGTGTACCATTGTTATCAAAACATTATAACACCAGGAAACAGCTACACATGGACTTTCCTTTGCTACTTAACTGCTCCTATAGATCTGCTGAGGCTCAACTCATTTTACTTTTCAAGCCTCCCACAGTAGCCAAATGCTTTGGAAAGGAAAGAAACCGCCCATAAAACCTTTTTTTTTTTTTTCTTTACAAACTAGCAGTGCACGTATTAAAGGAGCGTGTTTCGCCTTACCGTTTCCTTCAGTTTCATCCACGGGGCCGTGGATTTGCCTCACCCTCGGGAGCATCATGGGCAGGAGCCCCCCGGTGAAGCGGCCCCTCTGCGGTGCCAGCCCGAGGAGCTGCTCGGTGGAAGAAGTGTGCTGCAAGGTTTGGTTTCTGCCGTGGAGCCTGCTCTCTCTCTCGGTGCTTTCCCCGGTGGTCTGAAAGAAAAGCGAGCTCTCTAGGAGCAGACCTCCCCGGCCACGCACCGAGCGCTGGGTTTCCTTCTTCTGCTCTTCTGGCGCTCGGATGGTGTGAGGATGGATGCCACTGAAGCCAGTGGAGCTACACCAACCCCACGCAAAGGAGAATCGGCCTGTAGGTCTACAAAACATCTATCCCCATGACTTCACAGGCTTTTTATTGCTGCAAATACATAAATCTTTGTATCAACCGACTTCAAAGATCATAAAGCCCTAATTGTGTGTGCAGCCTACCAGGAATGGAGTGCTCTGCTGATGCATAAAACACGCATAGATAGTACACAAATACACGCAGCCCAGGCTTAAATTTAGCCTCAACCACACAAAAGATATCTTTATAACTAAGAATGATGGGAAGAAAGATCCCATTCCAGAACAGACGAACAACTCATTTTTTCACTGATCCTGGATTTGGCTGACCTGACTTAAATGTGACCTAAGACATTTCTTAGTGCTTTGGAAATTGCATCAACATGCTTGGGCTGGAGACGCCACAGTCAGGGGAAAAAAAAAAAATGGTGATGCTATTTTTAAAATTCTGCTGTTCCTTTTTAAAATAGCACACTGAAATGTAAGTTTTCCTATAGCTGTAATTTTTCAGGCTAAGCAAACTCCAGTAATTTCAAAGGCAGTGGGAACAAGGGGTCACTTGGGGCCAACCAGTACAAAATTAACTCTTTGTTCTTCCCCAGGAAAACATTTCTTCGTGTTATTATGGTTGAAAAGAGACTGCTTATAAATTAAAACTCAAAATACAAATGTGAAATAAAATGTAAATATAAAATAAATATAAAAAATATTAATTAAAGCAAGTCTTTTCTTGAAATACAGAGGGAAATGAAATAAAATATAGCAGTAGTGGTCTCAGTGGCATGTAAGAAACACCGTGAGGCGTTCAGCTGTGTATTTGCACAGTATCTATCGTTAGCGCAGGACCAGATTTTGCCAGGTGACAGATGTCACTGGGTAGCTGGTGTCAACAGGAGGCTGATAGGAGCCACGCATGCCTTTCAGCAGCAGGAGGCTGCGAGCCACACCGTGTGCAAGCTTGTTCTGACATTCCCTTCAGTGCTGAGGACTTTGAAGCCTTCCTGTAGAAACGTAAAGATGAAACTCCTCAGTTTTAAAGGGAAAAAAGTCACCTTTCAGCAGCATGACACCCTCAAATGTCTTGCTCGAACAGAATGGATCCTTGTTTCATGCTTGTTTTGTGTTAGACAGCTAACAGATGTTTTATGAGCTAGCGTGTTAGGTGATTTTACCTCATATGCTTTATGCCCATACTTCAAGTAGCCCGAAAACATCAAAACAAAACAAAACAACAACAAAAAAAAATAAGTAGGCAGGACAGCCTTACCATTGGGATGTGTTCAGCTGAAGGATGGACTCCTGGCAAGAGGTCTCACCTCTGGGCATTGCTCATCCCACAGATAAAGTATCTCAGAGTACAACTCTGCTCTCACTTGACATGTCAGGGGCATCTCAGGTTTGCTGATTTCAGTAGGGACTCAGCTTCCATTTATCCAAAAGTCATTGGTCACCCCCCTGACAAGTTAGCTTGTATTAGACATTAGGAGGAAATTCTTCACCCAGAGGGGAGTGAGGCACTGGCACAGGCTGCCCAGGGAAGCTGTGGATGCCCCATCCCTGGAGGTGCTCAAGGCCAGGCTGGATGGGGCTTGGGGCAACCTGGTCTGGTGGGAGGTGTCCCTGCCCATGGCAGGGGGCTGGAACTGGGTGATCTCTGAGGTCCCTTCCAACCCAAACCATTCTGTGATTCTATGAAGTCATAGTGCAGATTAATTCTTTCAAAACTTTTCAAGCATGGGAATAGCACAGAAAAACAAACAAACCCCAAGTGGCTTCCAAGTTGGTGAAGTAATGATAGCTTGGAGCTGGCAGAGCCTGGCCTCTGCAGCCTGAGAACCATGCTGGGAAGCCGGGACCGATTCTTGGGCTTTGAAAACACCAGCCATCTTCTGTTTGTTTGTATCTACATGTACACTGAGATAAACAGCTCTCAGCAGAAGAAAATGGACTTCGTTTGAGCATTTCAGCCAAAGGACAGCAATTACAACAACGAGGCACTCCTTCCCCTACCTTCAAAGTATCTGTTAGTATCAACAGCTGACCTGAGACCAAGGCCTGAGGTGTAAATGTCTTCCAGCTGGGCCAACTTGGCATAGCAGAGACCTGCTATTTGGGTGACGTGTTATGAAATGCTGCAGATATTCTATAGCTAGACCATTTTTGTCTCATTGATTATGGAATAGAAATTACTTGGATATACTGCAGTGATGGTGGAAAGGCTTTCTTGAGGAATGAGCTTCTTTGTGGTGTAGTATCAGCGTGAGTTCAGTGGATAGACCAGGCACAAGGAACCTCCAGTTTCAGGCCATCCAAAGAGTCCAGCAGTGCTTTACGAAAGTTTTCCAGTTCCTTAGTGGTCAGCAAATGTGTTGCCTTACTAAAGCATATAAATCTTTAATGGTATTTCAGTGTACACAGCCATGAGCATGCATTGTTTCTAGGGAAAACACAAGTGTAAAGAATGAAGAAAATGAAGAAAAAAATTATTGTTTTATACCTTGTGGTATAAATTTAATCCTTGTGGAAGCATCATGAGTGCAGTGAATGTGCCGTAGCTACAGCTTATGGTAGATCCTCACATTAATGCAGACAAAACCAAAGGAAGCCGTGTCCATTGCTCCTGAGCTTTTCATGAGTTGATCGTGCAGAACCCTGTGAGCAAAAAATCTGTTCTTTGGCTTTAGAAACAGTGTCTGCAGTTTATAAACTATTCTAAAGAACACTTTTTCAAGGCTAAGTCAAACATAATTTTATTACACGGTATAATAATGCTAAAGAAAATTTTTAGAAAAGAACAGCGTGTTTGATTTATGCAGTGCCTTTTGATTTATGTGCTCATGTGTTTTGAACCTCGCAAGGGTCCAAAGTGCATAGAGAGCATTTTTTCACCTTCACATCTCAGCACAGATTACTCAGTTTACAGCAGTGAGAGTCAGTGTAGTCCATGAGATGCAGAGAATTAAGAGTCAAGACAGTTAACAGCATTTAATGCTGCTTTTATGTCCTTGGCAGAGCTGCAGCCAGCAATTCCACTGGTTTTAATTCAGTTTTTATGCCAGTGATACTTGACCCCTTTTATAACGTACTTTAAAATCTGTGGTTGAAATGTGCAACATAAAGGTTAATTGTTCATTTTGTATCTGTTGATGATAAATCTCTCCCGCTAAAGGGAAACAAAACTAATGTCTTCATCCTTGTTTCTTCTTTTAACTTTTTAAGTATTTCTAAATTTTCATCACGGAATTTTAGGTCTAAAAAAAACAGCTTAAATATTATTCCATAATTACGTTTGTGAATGACCCTAACTGGTGCAATGAATTAGCTCAATAAAACTGTTTGTCACATTCCAGCTCTGTTCATAGATCCTACGTTAAACACTTTTCCTAAAATCTGATCACCTCAGGCCATGGCTATTTTGAATGGTGTAATCTGAATGGCGCCACACCACCACTCAGTTGAGAAATATGCAAAGAAAAAAAAAAAAAAAAAAAGAAGATATTTTAAGTAGCTGCAGTCTGGGGACACAGGAGATTTGGCTTTAAGACTTGTAGTATCAGATCAGAAGTCTGCAGTCCCATACTGTAAAACGCTTTGGTAAAAACTCAGGATTTTAGCTGAAATATGTTTGAAATTATGTTAACTTTGTACAGGTGCTTTGGGGCTTGTTCTGATACTGTTGCTGCTTGACTATTGTTGGATCTCCCCAAGAAGCATTCACGGTTCTTCTATCAGACACTTCCCAACTTCACGTTTCCATCTCTAGGTCACTGTCCCTGGTATCCTTTGGTGGGAGATTCAAGCCTCTTCCATCTGTGTGCTGCAGCCCTTCCTTGCTGCCCCTCTTGCTTCACCTCAGGTGTCTCACCGTGCAGCTTTGCTTTCAGCCTCCTTGCTGCATCAGCTGTGCTCCATCCTCGCTCCTTCACGAGGAGGCTGGCTAGATCCAGAGAGGGTGTATCAGCAATTTGAGGGCAGAGTGTCCGGGACTTGCCTTTGAGCCCAAAACGATGTCTTCTCAGAAGCAAAAAGGGGAATTCAAGGGCAGTGACTGGACTGGCACAGGAGATGCGGCCACAGGGAGCAAGGGTAGGCAGGCAGCACCTTTTCTGCCCTCCTTCGAGACGAAAATAAATAATAATTAATCTTCAGATCCAAGTAAGGAAGCCTGTCTGAGGGCTCATTTCTGCTTACATTTCTCTGTTTGTTTGTTTGTTTTACTTTCCGTGGGGCATGCTGGTGCTGCGGGCAGGTCGCCAGCTCCTGCGAGCTCCGCCAAGCAGCAGCAGCCTGGCGCTGGCAGGCAGGCAGCGTCCTGCTCCCAGCCGTACAGCAGTGCCCCAGGACAGGGCTGCACGACTCAGAGGCGGTGCCAGGGGCCTCGGCCGAGCACGGAGGGAGCCCGGGAGCCGGCACCGAGCCCCGGCCCGGTCCCCCCGCTCCCCCCGGGCCTCCCTCGGCCCTCAGGGCCCGCAGCCGCGGGGCCGGGAGCGGCGAGCGGCGGGCGCGAACCGCTGGGCGGCACTGCCGACACGCCGGGCATGGCGGGCCGGGCCCTGCAGGGCTGAGAGGGAAAGGAGAAAGCGTTTTAGGCAGAAAGTTCCTTAAAGGTTGATTTTACAGAATCACAGAATCGTTTAGGTTGGAAGAGACCTCAAGATCACTGAGTCCAACCTCTGACCTAACACTAACAAGTCCTCCACTAAACCATATCCCTAAGCTCTACGTCTAAACGTCTTTTAAAGACTTCCAGGAATTGTGACTCCACCACTTCCCTGGGCAGCCTGTTCCAATGTCTAACAACCCTTTCAGTGAAGAAGTTCTTCCTAACATCTAACCTAAAACTCCCCTGGCTCAACTTAAGCCCATTCCCCCTTGTCCTGTCACCAGGCACGTGGGAGAACAGACCAACCCCCACCTCGCTACAGCCTCCCTTGAGGTACCCATAGAGAGCGATAAGGTCGCCCCTGAGCCTCCTCTTCTCCAGGCTGAACAAGCCCAGCTCCCTCAGCCGCTCCTCGTAGGACTTGTTCTCCAGGCCCCTCACCAGCTTCGTCGCCCTTCTCTGCACCCGCTCAAGCACCTCCATGTCCTTCTTGTAGCGAGGGGCCCAAAACTGAACACAGTACTCGAGGTGCGGCCTCACCAGAGCTGAGTACAGGGGGACGATCACCTCCCTAGTCCTGCTGGCCACACTGCTTCTTATGCAAGCCAGGATGCTGTTGGCCTTCTGCTTACATCGCAGAAAACTTCAAACTTAGTTGTAAGAAAGCCCATACATGGCAAAATGTGGCTGATACCACATATTTAAGAGCATTTTAATACATCTCCAACACTAAGGATGTATTGGTCAAATATCAAACTCTCCTTAGTAAATAAAAGGTTCTATAGAAATTAGAGGAGTGCATACAATGTACAGAAGGGTTGGCTGGATGGCAGCAACTAGAAGGCTTTAGACCCACAGAAATCACTGAAGGAAGCGCAAGGGCACTGCAGAGATGAAGAACAGCAGAAGTACAGGTAACAGCAGTTTAAGTGGAATGCAGTTCTAAAATTACTGGAACAGAAGTGACTTTAATACTGTATTAGTTCCTTTATAGAAACAGTAGAAACACCAACAGTGATGCAGATATGTGAGAAGCTTCAATCTGCAAACACAACTTCAAGGAGAAGCAAACACATTTCAAGGAGATTGTTCTGATCTCACTTTTGATTCAAGGTTGCGTGGGATTTTTTGCATCTGTAACCATGGCATAAACCTTAAGATGGACAAAGGCTGGCAATGGATTTATTTTACGAATTTCAGTAAGTATCTCTGTGCTGCATTTGAGGAAAAAAGCAAGAGGCATCACCCCTGCTGATGAAAGAGTAAGTGCCTCAATAGGCTCTAAACAACAGCTGCTACTATCAGGCATCCTAAAATTGGGAAATGTATACCATTAGCATCCCCAAAGTTTCAAAGAGCTGACAGAAGATCACTTTGAGTCACTAAAACTCACTTTTAGAAGTACTGGAAGTCCAGGGGATCTCCAGGGGCTGAGAAAAAAGGTTATGGTGGAATAATGTTTTAAAAGGTTTACAGAAGAAACCAGGCTATGTTTCAGGCTATGCATTTCCATCAGGCTTGTTATTATTCTGGGTATTGGCCCAACAGATGTCCATAACCTGACAAAAATGCTGGCCAAAGTGTCTGTGCTAATAAATACCAAAATAAAAGGAAGTAAAAGCCAACTCACATGGATTTACAGAAAGTAGATTTTGCTGAGATAACCTGGTATCTCTCGGAGAAGAGTAAACTTAATTCATAAAGACAGTTTTGTTCATACACTAAACAAGTATAAAGCACAAGGCTTTCATTTTGCACAACTCTTGATCAATAAACTCTAGCAGATTAACATACAGGATGGTTCAGAAACTGGTTAACCCACTGTTTAGTCTGAACGCTAAACAAGGAACCATTGTTCAGAGGGGTGTTAACGAGGGGAGCTCCACAGGACTTGTTTCTTGGCCATCATCCATTTTGATCAGTGATAGCAGAGAAAACATGAAATTATAATATTGCCACAGACACAAAGACCAGAGGAACTAAAATGAAAATAGGTCACTTATGTAATCAGATGGTAAACAGAAAGCAAGCATGGAAGGTAATACTTTATTACAGGTAAACATCAAGCTCTAAATCTAGGAATAGCGAACGAAGGCCACGGGAATAAGATGGGAAACTGGACTTTGAAGCCCAGGCTCTGAAAAGGACTCAGAAAAGAGGGGCACAAGAGCTGAGCAGAAACTCCCGCTGCAAAGCAGACATAAAAAGGGTAATGAAATCTTTAGATGCACAGTTGGGCTAAAGCATTTACAGTGGTTCAGGATTTGGTACTGATCTTGCTGTTATGCTGAAATATTGGGCCTAGTTCTCCTGGGTTTAGGTCAGGGACAATACAGGAGCAGAGGGAAAGGGTGGTTTCTTCTTGCTGTCTGAAACCCAGAGCACACGAGATGGAGCTCCTGATGCCCCAGGGATTTCACTTACGGGCAAGAAAGCAGCGTAAAATAGGGACCAGCATGATAAAATTTTTGAGAACAGAGGTGGTTTTTTTTTTTATTTATCTGAAAGAGGTAAGTGTTTCTGAGAATTATCAAGGATTACTTTCCTGGAACTATTCAATGAACCTGAATTTTTCTCATAGCTGGAAGCAAGTACATTTGAGGTCAAGGTTTGCACGTCTTTCCCCTGGGATGGAAACCATGCCCCTAGCACAGTTATCCTGAACAGGTAAAACTTTAAACGTTTCAGAGGTCCAGGATAAATGTCAGATGATTTATTTTACTGGACTTCTGAAAGTACCAGAGTAAAAGACTGTGGAGTTTCCCCCATCCAGGAGAGAGAAGTTATTCCTTCCCTCTGGCACTTCTTGGAAAGGAGGTGCAGACAGAAAGGGGTGAGAGTGGAACCGAGTTGTGCGACCAGCTCTGGGTGCTGGTTATATTACCTTCCATCCATTCAGAGCTCTTGCCCAGTTTGCTACAGGGCCTCAGTACAAGCACCTTGGAAACAAAATCTGGCAAGAATAAGAAGTCATTCTTTTTCTAAGGGTTTCTTCAACCTCAAGCACCCCTCCCTCCATCCTCGCGTTTAGCTGCTGGACTGCTTTCCCACTGAGCAGCTAGTGCCAATGCTTGTGTGCGTCTGTGCATGTGTGTTTATGTGTACGCAAGCCATCCACATCGTCACACCTCACCACCATATGATTATCTTATTTATTTTTTTTTACATGTTAGCTACAGCAGCAGAGACAAAATTATTGGGAAGCTGAAAGCACATAGAAATGTCCCAACCTCTTTCCTGAGCTGCTATGCGGTTGCTTCCTGATGGTAGAAAAAAGGGATCTCTGGAGAGCACCTGCTCCAGCCCCATCTCAGCCTGGTGCCAAGCTGTCCCCGTGCCCAAGGATGGAGATCCCTCAGTCCCTCTGGGCAGCCAGTGCTTGCAGATCTTTCTTCCCTGGCATCCTGCTGGAACTTCCCGTTTTATTCCCCGACAGGCGAGTGTCAACTGGTGCTCACGGTAGAAGGAAGCACTCTTGACCGTGATGTGATGAAGGACAAGCCCTGTGCAGAGAGGTGGCATTTATTCTTGTGCACGCTCTTGGTCTGACTGGTTGCTCAGCAGCTCTGCTCCAGCGAAACCAGATAAGGTGTAAGTGGAAACACCATTCCTCCCATCAGCCGGCAGGGAGAAGACCAGGTAGTTGACCGAGGTGTTTGATGAAGCCAGACCAGACTCTCTTTTGGCCAGTAATGATCACTGTGTTTGCCCTTCTCCATTTCACGTCCATCTACACATGGCAAAACTGATTTTAGGAATTTCTGGTCCCCTCCCTAGTAGCATCTCTTGAAGGATTTTGTAAGCTGCTTAGGGTTATCTGCTTTCAACTCTCACCGTCAACGGGATTTCCTTCCTGAAACCTTCCACTCACATAAGATGTGATATTCCCCTCATCCTCAACTTTATTTGGAAATTAATACCTCTGAGTCTTGTGCTTTTCCAGTTTCCTTTTGGATAACATGCAAGTTCCTGGTTCTGATGATGACAGCAGATGTAGAGAGGACCCAAGCAGCAGGACTATGGCTGTCTGGCAACACTGCAAGTTTCCACGTTAGCTGGCGTTACCAACTGCAGAGCACCATCGGCACTTCAGGAAAAGCATTACTGCTTTTTTGAGGTTCCTACCGAGCCAGACAGCAGTATGGCTGATTTTTATTTTGGGGTGCCAAAACCCAAGAGGACTCTTCTGATGTTCAAGACAAAATGTTAAATAAAACTGAATTTTCTTAGAAGAAAAAATGGAGAAATCCTTCTTAAAGGGCTAAGGAAAAAAAAATAAAACAGCAAAGGAGGGAGGATATACATACAAGTGGGATTACTGGTCTGAAAACAGCGCTGCTCTGGAAGCAGAAGTTTTGTTTATGTGGTCTAATATTTTATTTCCAGCTCATAGATTGCTAAGCATTATGACACTAAGAGACTTAAGACAGTATGAGACAGTTATGACAGTAAGAGACTTAGCTGGCTTTTCGTTACTTCAGATGAACAAAAGCTCTTGTAAACAAAGTAGAAAACCCAGAGGGATTCATTTTGCATAGCCTGGACCTACCCTTTCTCTGGAGCTGCTGGGACACGGATTGCCTTAAACACACAAACACACACAAAAAATAAATGAATAGAGATTAACTGACAACATAATTCTTAATTAATTAGAGCTTTATGTTAAAAGTAATCCACAGCATTAATGATTCCAGTTTTTGTAGCCATAGGGATTTTCGTAAATAAGAAGTGACCTGAAACCTCACGTTGCAGTCATGAGGATCCCACACTGCCAGAGCTGGCGGTGAGGGTTACTTTGAGGGTTATTTGCTGGCTGTTGGAGGTTCCCAGGCAGAGCCCTCCCTGCTGACAAACCTGAGGCTGAATCCCATCTCTGACTGCTTGCAAAATGCACCTGGGGACGCTCCTCTGATTCTGTTTCGCTGATGCCAACAGGAGACTCAAGGGAATGTCAAAGCTGTAGAGCAGCTTGCTCACAACCATAACCCACTGCACATTTGGTAGCACTTTGTAATATAAATATAAATATAAATATAAATATAAATATAAATATAAATATAAATATAAATATAAACATAAATATAAACATAAACATAAACATAAATATAGTGAAAGATGGCAAATTATACTAATCTTTACAAACCAGCCAACTTGCCCGATTCCCAAATAAATGTAACTCAGTATTAAAAGCAAAAGTTTTACCATGCATTGAAAACAAATGATCTCCCAGGAAAATGACATGCAAAGAGGAATATTCAGAAGACTAAAGTATTAATATTGTACTAAGTATTAAGTGCTGTATAATTAATACCTTGTAACTCGCATACAAATTTACTCCTGCAGGGAGCTTTGTGGGCACGTGGATGCCGCAGAATTAACATTGTACTTTTTTTTTTTTCTTTGAGAAATGAGAGCCGGCTGGAAGAGGAGCAGCTAAAACCTTGTGTGCCTGCACAGCTGCAGAGTGCAGGTTAAGACAGCTCAAGGCGAGGACCCTGGGAGCTCCCCACGAGAGGTGCGGCAGCTCTCAGACATGTTTCTGGAGCTTCTGGGGGAAACTGGCTGTGGAAAAGCCAGCTGGCACGTCTCACCCTGCAGCACACACCTACCTGGCTTTCAGTACTTGGAGAGAACCCAGCCAAGACACGTCTGCGTTCACGCACGTGTAAACCCTTCTGGGGAAGTCAGGGAATTTATAAATATGAGAGTAGGTTGCTCAGGAAGCTCAGAGATTTGCCTCCGCAAGGTGAAGAGAGAGAGCTGCTGCTGACAGCACCTCAGCCGGTGAGGACACAGTGAATGCTGCACTAACTTCACTTAGCAGCTCGGCGTTTCATTCGGATGAAGTCTGGTCTACCGTGATGTGTGTGGACCTGGTAGGAAAACCAGGAGGGGAGTGACTGTTAGTTCTGGCAGCTACACAGGGAATTTACCGTAAGCTGCTTTAAGCAGGAATTTTGTCTGGGTAAAGGCAGCAGTGACAAAACCAAGCACACTGAGGGCTCGTGCTGTCTTACCCAACTCACTTTAAAAATATTTCCCATTTCTAAAACCCCAGAAAGCTCAAACACATCTGTGACCTTCTGGCAACAAAGCAAAAGAGTAACAAACCGAGAGGAAGGTTCGATACCCTAGATAGATAAACCCCTGCAGACTGTATGCAGCGAAAAAAAATGTAAAGCAATTTTTAAAATTCTAAAAATGCCTTGCATTACAAACATGACACTAATGCCAGGAAATCTGTAATTGTGGGATTTCTGTTTCTTACCCATAAGCGCCCAATTTCCATGTCTTCATGTTCGCTGCCATTCTACAGCCAGGTGCAGAATAAATATCAAAATATCACAAGAAACATTAGCCAGCACTGATATGTTTACTTTGATGGGATTCACCACGCTTACTGATAACAACTGCAGGAAGCATTGCAAATTAAAGAAATAAATAAATTACCATTGAACTTCACTCATCAAATCATGCCAGTGCTATGAAAGCAAAAGAAGAGAAAACAAAAGAAGCCTTTGGGAGGTTTGAATTTAATTGCTGGTATGAAAGTGCCACTTGTCCTTTTCCCATCTACGACTAATGAGCCCGGGGAAAGATCTCTGTAGAAAGCCCGAGTGCTTCTTTTGTGCAAGTCAAACAGGGAACAACAGGGGGAACTGTTTTATATCCCTGTAGTAAGCGAGGGGTGGCAGTACAAGGAGAGGGACCGTATCGGTGCGCAGTCTCACCTAGGTTTCTAAGCTCCTTCACAGTCGATGAGGGGAGATTCAGGGGAGAGGCTTTGCCTTCTGAAGGTGTTTGGTTTAGAATAGGGTGAAGCCAGCACTGACCAGATGTTTTCACCATCTGTAAATAAAGATAGATAAGAGATTAACTTTTAGATGGCTTAAGTTAGGCAGGACTACCTCCTCTGTAAGTAAGCCCTATTTAAAAGGATTATTTCACTCTAGACTGTAAAATTATTGACTAAATTATGTGTTTGGCAATGGAGAAGTAATTTAGGAGTACTGGATCTAAGCCGTGTCTTAGAAAACAACCAGGAGATGATGAATGAGCCAGAGCACAGCTGAATGTTTTATTGCACAGTCAGTTGCAGGCATGCTTTTCCATTTTATGGAGGTTGGTTTTCATTCAGTTTTGCATTTTGAAAATATTTAAACAGAAGGCAGCGTTCCATTTGTATGACACGTGGAAATTCTTTACGTTTAGTCGAAGTACACAAATCCAACTACAAGCAGAAAACTCTTCCTGAATCATTTAAAGCAAGCAGTTAACATGCTTTTCATTTTCCTTTTCAAAAACAACGATGTATCAATAACGCTTTGTTGTGTAGTAAAAATTAGAACTTATCTTCCCATTGACAGAGGTCAAAACGGACTGTGCTAATTCTAGGGAGTACGTAAAACAGGCTCAATCATAAAAAAAACAAATTCACACTGTATGACACCTTTCAGTCAGCTACATTCTAGACTAACACACAGCTTAGTTACTAAAGAGGATTCCACTGAAAGATTAGTGGATTTTGAAAATGGTTTTAAAATAAAAAATTATACAAGAAAAAAAAAAACAACTCTGAAAAGGCTCAGCTAAGATGAATCTCAGCTAAGATAAATTCTACCTTACCTAGTTCTCCTTAATACAGAACTTAATTTTTCACAGTAGCTCTGAAAGTTTTAGAAAGGGGTAGTACTTTTGAACGGCCTTGCCTGATACAAAATTAAATATGACAAATTACATAGAGAATTATAAAGAGAAGATTTCTTACAGACTCTCTCGTGCAGATGCCAGAAGTTCCTCCTGTTCAAAGCAGAGCTTCGGTGCCTTTTGCCTCTTACTGGCACAGTCTGCTGTTCAGGGCATGCTTCTTAGCAAAGGAAATGGCATCCCACTGGGTCTTGCATGTTAGATGGGGTACGGTTGTCAGCCTGTAAACAAGAGCTGTCACTGCAATACCAAGTATTTTGTAGAAAGTTTCAAATACCAAGTATTTTCTAAAGTTTTATAGAAAGTATTTTATAGAAAGTTTATAGAAAGCTAAACCACCAGGAAAGCCCCATCCCTGGAGGTGTTCAAGGCCAGGCTGGATGGGGCTTTGGGCAACCTGAGCATTAGGAGACCTGAATTCTGCTCCTAGCTTGATTTAGCTCTGCCCTCAGAGTGTTTGCATTAAAAACATTCAGTTTTACATACTCCAGCTCCCCATCTCCATCCCTGCTTCTGTTTCATCCTGTACATCTGTTTTTTCCATTTGGAATAAATGCTCTCTAGGGAATAGCCCACAAATATTTGGGTAGTGCTCATTTCATCGATGCCTCGACTTTAAAGAGACCCTTTACAGCATTACAACTAGGGAAAGAATAATTCATGGCAATAATAAAAGGAGAAAGGTATAACAAATCATAAAAGACCATTGTGATTCATGCAGAAAGTTACTCACAAGGCTCATATCAGAATTACCCATCAGGGTGGTGGGATTTGCTTTAGCCCCAACAAAGGAAGACAAAGCTAAGTTTGCTCTTAGCAACTGCAAGAGAGGGTTGCTGCAATTCACTTTGTTCAGGTGGAATTTAATGACAACAGTTTGGTAGGTTGGATCAAATAAAACCTTCTTAAAATTGTTTCAAGGAAAAAAATTACTGCTTCTAGCATGTATAAAATCGATACTTTGTGAATAACAAGAAATTAAAGCAGAGGGTTCCCTTTCATTCCTATTTGTATTTTTTTAATTACCTGAAACCTAAATTTTGAGGTTGGATATACCGAGTTATCAGTGACTACTTTTATGTAACAGGCAAGACAAATATAAATACAAGCTCTGGTCCAGAATGATCTAAGATCACCTTTGCTATTAAAAACAAACAAACAAAAAAAGGTTGAAATTGTTGAGAAGTTTGCATTCATGGCTAGGAAAGGGGTAACTGGCAGTTCCTACTAGCTACAGTATTCAGCATGCTGTACCCGAAGGGATCTTGTTCCTTTTGCTCTTTAAATTGGAAATTGTGAAGAAAGTGAAGAGCTACATAAAGGCAGGGGACAATGAGACCCATTGTGAGGGCTTGAGACTGAAGGATACCTATCAACCCCTGTGGTTCAACCGGGGGCTTGTCAATTCTTGCACAAACCATAATGCCACATTAACTTTCCAGGCAGTCCTTTATAACAGGAGATACGACAGCTGATGGTGCCTTGCCCGGTGGCTATGAGCACGGCTAAAACCCAACACGTGAACGACAACGCTGCCTAGCCAGGGATCAGAAAATGGTGCTGCTAAACCAGGTGCCTTTCTGATGCCGCCTCTTTACCTCGGTGTTAACTGACACGGCTTCCCAAAGCGAGCCCCTAATCGCCGCGTGAGTGCATGTCTGCTGTCAATAATTCCCGATGACTGACTCCAGTTTCTCGCTGCCCGAAGTCGCACTTTCTTCTTCCCTCAAACGTTCTTTTGTTCTCGTGGCCTGTGTGCTGCCCAAACTGTGTGGTCTCCCCTTTCTTTCACTCTGCAGCTGCTTTGGCGTTCTGTGTCTTCTGTTTCAGTTACACCAGCGGCTCCGCACGTTTGTGCCGTGAGTATCGTGGCTTCAAACCCTGAAAGACTTTTATGTCCCAAAATGTTCTTGTTACAGATTTTATCCTGCCATCTGATGTGCAATATGGCACGCAGACGGCACAGATGAAACCACCCTACGAGCTGTAAATGTTGATAGTCAAAATAGAAAGTTAGAAGGAAACATATAATGAATGTTTCCTCCTTTCAAAAAAAAAAAAAAAAGGCAAAACAAAAATAAGTCCAAATAAGAAAAGAGTTATTGCATTAAAACTATCAGAACAATTCTCACACCTTCCCTAAGTAAAATGAAACTCAAAGGTCAGGGAAAATCTAGCCTGCAATAACTGGGATTGATTTAGTCATAACTAAGCCATCCAGGTTAGAATGATCAGATCCTATAACAGGCATTTTACAGGCACCTTGCTATGTTTTCGAATCTCTCATGTACTTCCTAAAGCAATAATAATGTCACTGTCTAAATCTGCTCAGGGATACACGGCAATATTATCTCACAGGGCTGACACTGATATTGCTTAATTCCTGTATATTTTGCACTGTATCAACAGAGTAGTCCACATATACAAGTGGACATATTAGAACAGCAGCCTAAACTCTTTTACAGCTATCAGCTTCCAAGTTTCCAGAAAATTAAGTGTACTGCTTAGGACAGGCAAAGCGGCAAAGGTTTAGGACTTGCCCACAGAGCTTGATCTGACTTGGCAGATTCTCTTCAGCTCCACTTTGCCTAATTTTTGCCTACTGTTGAGGGTCATATTATTAGCAAATTGTAAATACATAGACACCAAATAGGCTAATGGAGGTGCATCTTTGGAAAACCCACAGCTGAAGCCCAGCTCTAAGCAGTTCAAGTATGTGAATAGCCCCATCAAAACCAACTGATTTGTAGTTTTCATACTATTTTCATGCCATAGTTCCCCTCAGAATCAAAGTAGCCAACAAGCTTTATTTAGCAGGTACCTTGCTTTTGAGAACAGCTGTGGCATGACAGTATATGTAAGAGGGTTGTACGGTTTATGGCAGTAGCCAAAGAAGTTGGTAGGAAAAAAGCACGCAACCAGAAATATGTACTCATATAGGGGCATACAAGACAGCATTGTAGATATTTTCTGTATATGTTACATGTAAAGATTCTTCCCTGTCAAGTTTGCTATGAAAACTGCATAATAATATGCCCCAACCTTTGGTCTCTACCTTACCTACACAGATACACGCATGCGTTATTACAATCCTAATTGATTCCCATTGATGAAATGCACTGCAAATTAGCAAGGCATAAAGAAAAAGAACCAATAAAGAAAACCTATCAGAAAGAGTTGGATTGATTAAGAAAAGGGCTAATTTTGTTGAATATTTGAAACCATCTACATTAGCTATTAGACAGACCCTTGTTCCCTGTTGCTGGATGAAGCAGGAGTACTGCAATGCCACACCACCTCTGTGCTATCTCTATTTTCTCCAAGAAGTAAGAACAGTTTTTTCTCTATCACTTTTTGATGAAAAGTCTCATTATTTGTGGTAATGAGAACACGCGCAAGGATGCTGGAACTCAGTCTTTTTACCAGTAAATACAAAAGAAAAGGATGCGAGAAAAGTACTGAACATCTTCTGCCTCTCAACATCACACAGCAGCAGGTTCCTGTCAAAGAAAAATGATACTACCACTTCTTTTTGTCACTTTTTTTTTTTTTTTCTTAGCTGTTGAGACAGAAAGGTAGGATACTACATGAGATAAGCCTGTAATACCTATGGTCCTGAGAGAAGAAAAAGGCTCAGGGATACACCCTCTGAAAAGGGAAAAAGGAAAAAGAGGAGATGGTTCATATGGTAACTTAATCAAAGGTACAGGGAAGAAAAGGCAAAATCATTTTTCTGCAGTTCAATGGATATTTACCCGTAAAATGCCCTGCTGCAATTCTAGCCTCCTTCCCACGCTCCTGCTAAATCTGACCTTCATCTTCATGCACGCAGAAGATTTAAAGCCACTTTTCTGCACACAGCCTCTGGCTCCACTTAGAGCTTGAAATGTTCCAGAACCTTCTCTATCCATGCCCTCCAACGCACTCAGACTCCCTCATCTGTCTGCCATGCCGTGCCTTGAACCCGTTCAATTTAACCTCCAACACAAATATGCTCACAGTGTCCTTCTCTATTCCATCTCCAGCACCCTCCCAGCTCACTAAGCCTTTCCAGCTTCTTCTTTACCACGCTTGTGCTAGCTCAATGTCTACCTAATCCCAAAACAAGACACGAGGTGGCCCCTTTGATGACAAATTGTGCCCACAGCCCTGGCAGGCCACTGCCATCTCTCCTGGGGGAACTTACGTGTCCTGCTGGTGCCACCTTCTGCCCTCCCCAGCCACTGAGCCACCTTTGCTGTCTGAGCACCCCACATGCTGTGACACCCCAGTGAGGTCTGTTTTCCCTTCAGGACAGTCCATACCTTCTTTCTGGCTCAGTCCCTCATGCCCTCACACACAAATGGATCAGTTTGGGCAAGTTTTAACCTCCTTAAGTTTCTGCCCTCAGTTCCTGCCCTCTCTCCCGCACACAGCCATCTGGCTGGAAAAGCCTCACTGTGCCCCAGCCCAGAATCATGACATTATAAAATATCCTCTCCTGGAAGGGACCCACAAGGATCACTGAGTCCAGCTCCTGGCTCCACGCAGGACCAGCCAAAAATCAAACCCTGGATGTCTGAGAGCGTTGTCTGAGTGCTTCTTGAACTCCATAAGGTTCAGTGCTGTGACCACTGTCCTGGGGAGCCTGTCGCAGTGCCCGAGCACCCTCTGGGTGCAGACCCTTTCCCTAACCCCCAGCCTGACCCTCCCCTGTCCCAGCTCCATGCCGTTCCCTCGGGTCCTGTCGCTGTCCCCAGAGAGCAAAGCTCAGCGCCTGCCCCTCCACTCCCCTCCTGAGGGAGCTGCAGGCCGCCATGAGGCCTCCCCTCAGCCTGCCCTGCTCGGGGCTGAGCACACCGAGGCACCTCAGCTGCCCCTCACGACCCTTCCCAAAGCCGCCCCATCCCTACACAGCCCACCTGCAGCGTTACGAGCCTTCCCCGCTCCCTCCCCTTGCCCCATTCCCTTTGCCCCCGGGCTCCCTCCCAGACCGGGCGCCCCTCAGCCCCCTCCATCACCAAGCGCCCTCCTCGGGGCTCCCCAGTCTTCATCCCCCTTCGACCACCGCACCCTGGGGAGCCTCCTGGGTCCCCCCCCGTCATCCTCGCCGCCCCCCGACCCCTCTCCTCCCCGCTGTCAGGGCAGGAGGGGCGGCACCTGCGGGTCCGCCCCATTCTCCTCCCCTCTCTCCCCTCCCCTCCTCCCGGCGGAGAGGCAGAGGGAGACCGAGACCCGCGGGGAGACGGCGGCAGCGGGGCTGCCGGGCGGCAGGAGGGGAGGGGATTTAATTTAAAAAAAAAAAAAAAAAAAAAAGGAATAAATAAATAATAAAAATAAAAAAGTGAGGGAAGGGTGGAAGGAAGGTGCTTCAACTTCTGCTCTCCCTGCCTGGCAAGGTAAGGCGGGGGGCTCGGGGAGGGGGCACAAAGGCAGCGGGGCTCGCTGCCGCCCACCCGGCGCCCGGTGTCACCCGCGGGCTGCCCTCCCCCGGGTGGGCTCCGGCCCTTTGTTGCCGTCGTTTTAGGGCTGGGGGGCGGCTGACCCCATACGGATGGGGCGAGGTGGGGCTGGGAGGAGCCGGGGCTGGGTGTTAGGGGGTGTGAAAGCTCCCCCCCATCCCCGGGGCTTCGTGCGGGGGGTGCAGGTGGCTCCGCCGGGGAGCCCGCCCGCGCCGCGCTGCCGTGAGGCGCCGCCGCCGGCAGGGGGCTCGGCTGCCTCGCCTCAGGCTGCACGGGGCTTTGGGGGGGGGGTTGTGGGGGTGCCGGCTGGTTTTGGGGAGCAGAGAGTAAGGACACGGCTGGCTTGTCCTCCGTGAGGACAAAAAATACAAAAAAAAAAAAGTGAAGTCGGTGTGGGCGCCCCAAGGTGGCTGACAGATTTACGAGCCGCGCTGGCAAGCTGGGGGGCTCTGCCCCTTCCCTACCGAGTGCTTCCTGGCTGCTTGCTGAAGTCTCCGGAAGGTGAAAACTTTCTTCAGATTGTAGGGTTTTGGTCAAAACCCCGAGGATAGGTCGCTGGTTGCTGTTTATTTAGGCCCCAAGCCTGCAAGCGCTAGTCCGTATTCTGCAGTGTAAGACTTAGCAGATGTGTCACCACCCTGTGAAAAAATATTTCCCGTTCCTTTTCCTTGTCGGTATTTTTGCTACAAATAACCTGAAGATGCGACGTCTTAAACGTAATCGCGTTTGGCTTCGAGTTGGTGACTCTTGTGACTTACCCACTGAGTGGCACCCGATGCGACTAAAGCTGTATTTCACGTTCCTTGTATGTTACTGATACCTTCCTATCAAGACTTTTTTAAAGGTTGAAAGAAAAGACTGCTGAAGAAGAAAGCACGATCTTTAATTATTTTGACTCCTTAGCAATAAAAGCAGCCTATGCTTTTGTTACAGGGATTGCAGTGGCTTAGAGCTGCGAGCCAAGCGAGGAGCCGCGGGGCTCAGTTGAGGATCGGTGTGTGACACCAGGGAGGACAGGTAGAGGCTTTCTGTGCTGGTAAATGCTGTAACGCACAGCTACGCTTGGCTTTTGTTTGCCCTGGTTGGGATATGCCCTCAAAAGAAAAACGAGGGTCTTCAGTTGATTGACAAGCTTATTGCAAAAGCGCTGGAAAGGTTGAAAACAAACAAACAAACAAACAAGCTCTTGCTGTGAAAATATCAATCCTTACCGTGAAGAACTTGCTTGTGAGTAGGACAACTGTGTTTTATGGAGCCTGATAGATGCTATTATCTTTTTAATTAGCTTTTTGCAAAGGAAAAAGGATCTGGAGAGCCTTCTCAGAGCTGCTCAGAAGTGTTTATTTGTTCCTCATCTTAACGCTTGTGGATTTCAAGCACAGGCATAATTTTCCTCATAGCCCTATTTCCCACAAAACTCCCCATAAAGTCAATGAGTAATCTTTGGTATGTGCTTACCTGTTTGAAGTATTGGGCTTCAAACCTTGAAGGTTTAATTACACATCTGCTAATACAGATAACAAATATGATGCATGTTTTTATTTAGCATTGGTAGTGTTTGTGGAAAAAAAAAATGGCTGAGGTGTTTAACAACAGAAGTTTAGTTACGAAAACCTATTTGTACATACCAATAATTTTTGTTAGATGGGTTTGGCTGTAGATATGTAACAATCAGAAATAGTGATGATGTTTGGGGAAGGCAGGTTTTAAGCCCAAGATATGAGATTAAAGGGAATAGGCAATCTGAATTTTAGGTTCAAAAACCTCGCTTTTACTGGGTTAGTTAAAATATGTGAAGTTTCCTAAGATCTCATGAGGGTGTCACAGACAATAGAAGGGGTAATTAGAAAGTGCCAAAAGTTTGTCCAGAGCTCAAAAACTAGGTTTGGTTCAAGGTCTGCTTTAAAAGCATTGCCATCGGCATTGATATTTGATGGTTCAACGAGTCATGTCCAAAGTATTTTGTAGATACGAGGAAGAAGAAAAATTGGAGACTAATTGCAGTGGGATTTGGGGAAGGAAATTAGTTTTTAAGGGAAATCTAGAAAAAGCTATGTACCGTGAAGCCTATCACATTATGAATGCTGGGCTGTTCGTTCAGTGGAAAGCTAGATTCAGTATAATGTCAAAAATACACACAAGGAAATTTTATTAGTGATAGCTTAAAAGAAAGTGATTTACTGCATTTCTCTATAATTTTCTATATTTCTAGGAAAACTTAAGTGGATGTAGAACTGTAAGGATTTTACTTTGAGGGGGGGTACCCTGCTGTTTCTTTCATATTAAGCATTTTAGAGTGGTTTTTAAAAGTGCCTCTACGTTTTGTGTGGTTCTGTACCATATGTTTTGTATTTAATTCTTTGAATGACCACTGAAGTGCAGCCAACTTGGGGTGAATGTGGCAACTGTTAACTAGTGCTTAGCAACAGTGCACAATAATCAAGACGGGAAGTGAAGAAGAATACCATGTCTAATTGAAACTACAGGGGGTATTTAGGTAGGTAGGATGTAATTAACAAAACCTGGAGCTTGGACATGATATTAAGGCATCACGTCTCTAATCCTGGGAAACAAAAAAAGAGTTGTGAAATCATCGGTGTATGAAACGCTTCAGATTTTTGGTTTTAGACCTCAGTGGTAATGCATCCTTGAGATGTGTGTATCTATCGTGGCCATGCTTGCAGAATCGTTTCTCACACGTAATGAAGAAGACACGTTTTCCTTTGCTTCTGAAACAGAGCTGTGAGAAGGAGGACTGTTGAGAAGACTGACAAATGAAGGGGTAATAAGCCTTGACATTCTGACAATGACGTCTTCAGACTTAGTCCCACGAACTAGAGTTCATTAGAAATAGTAACTGATTAAGATATCTCAAATATTCAGAAACACATTACAGTGGCAATCATAAAAAAACACTGAGTTTCTACAATTAATGTGTGGTGTTTTTTTTATGATCATGACTGACTTTTCTCAAATCCTGTTTTGTCATGACTTTCCTTAAGCTACTGCTTCTCAGGATGTTTGTTCAAAATGTTTTTGCATAATATAGTTGCAGCTTCTTTCTTTCATTTCTTCTCTCTCTTTTTTTTTTTTTTTTTTTTAATCCCAAACTTGATTCTTTTGTTTCGTGCTGTATTTTACACGTAGATACGTCAACGGTCTGATTTTGTGTCTTGTATATCCCAAATGCATCCTGTTACCAAGACCTCTGAAAGCATCCTCATATTGTAAGGAGGGAACTGGTAAATGAATTTGCAGTTAATCATTACAGAGGCTCGTTTGCAACTCCGAGCATGGTTGAACTAGCAAGTAGGTAGTAAGGATAACCCCAGAATAAGAAGTCATGCTGTGAAGGTGCTTATAATGATGAATTATCCAGTAATATTAAACTCTTAATATTTTATTAGGGTAATTAATGTTTTAAAAGAAAAAACCTGCAGAATATCTGTTTGAGGAACTTGTGGGTGACAGAGACTTGGGACGGTGCTCATTCACAATGGTAGCAGCAAAATTTTGTGTGCTGCTGTGGTTAGCTTGGGAGTCACAAGCAGAAATACGGAGGTCATTATAGAAATTACTCTAAAACGTAATTATTTCTAATTTGGGTGACTCCTGAAGCCATGTCAGCTGGTTTCTGTTGTCTAACTCTAGTCAAATTGTGGTGTAGCTTCTGCAAAATTTCTCTTGGGATGTGAGAGGCCACGGGGACTTGTGTAAACGAGTGTTTGAATTGCAGTGTCTGTCGTGTAATTCTCACTGACTTGGCTTTTGAACTTCCATGGTGCTTCAGAGGTTTAATAGACCAAAACCAAATACATATACTATGTGAGGGTCTGAGAGCAGGTGTCGATTAAATGCAAAATAACCGAAGAATTTGACAATGTTTAACTTTTTATTACTCGCTCTACTGTAATTGCAATAAAACGTCCATAAAATGGGAAGATGGCAAGGACTGGATGTTGTGACATAAAATCACCACAACAGTAACTTGGTAGGAAGCAGCCTGAGTCAGTGTGACAAGATCTGATAGAAACCTTCAATTAATATTCCCCAGGTAGGATCTTAGGTTATTCTGAAGGAGTTTTTCCAAATTGATGGAGCTGTGAACAGCAAAACAGCGTGGGCAGACTTAAGATACTGTTACTCAAGAGATTACCAGACATCTGTCATAGCGGTGCCAGGAACAAGCCTGGAGCGACTCGTTTCATAAAACATTGTGCAAAAGCTGCTCCAGGTCTCTCTTCTATTATCACCATCATCATGTAATTAGACTTCGGTGGCTCTTGTCAAGACCGTTGGCACGATCTGAGCAGAGCACTCTGAGGCAAGTGAAGTTAGGAGGTAACTGTGGGCTGAAATGCACTCTCAGGTTACTTTGTAAATGAATGCTCATCTGTGCACCTCACCAAAAGTAGCAGGAAAGTGCAGTGCCAGCGCTCCATGGGACTGTGAGGTGTGTGTGGTCCTTTCCTCATTGTCTTCCCAGTCCTGAGAGTAATTAGCAGCGTGCTTGGAAATTGCCTTGTGTCTGATCCTCCACAATCTTCCTAGTCAAGAGGAAGTGACTGCTTTTTAGGGACTGAAATGTGGCACAGCATCCTTGGCTCCTTAAATCGGAGCTCTCTGGAGCATCCTCCTCCATCGTACCCACTCAGTCACTGGTGAAACAGGGGGACTAGGGGCAGAGTTTTATAAGCATTATTGTTGCCTCTTTGTGTTACTAATGTCTCGGGATGAAGCACAAACATGACAAAACCAGGTCTTGCTGGTCTTAGGATTGGGAGCTGCAGAGAGTGAAGTGCCCCATGCCCTGCCCAGAGCCTCGTGTCCTTCCATTATTGGCATAAAACTATTTTGCTTTTAGTTCTCTTCTTAATGTCTCTTTGGTGGTAGGCATTGGTTGTCATGCTGTCAGTTTTAACGTGTTTATTATTACCATCCCCCAGTGGCTTGCCAGGGAGCTTTCCAAATTTTGTGTTCCTTTAGAGCCTTGCATGGCTTAATTCTTCCAGTCCACGCTCCCAGTCCACTTTGAGAATAGCTGTTTGGTCAAGGAAGCTTGATTTTCTGATTTCTTTAAACCACTTAGATAGAATCAAACTCGTAGCACAATTAAGTGATCCTTTTAATCACTGGGTAACGGGTCTTGATTTTTACAGCTCTGATGCCCTTCACTGCATCAAGAAAAGGTAAGCAGCTTGCTGCCAAGGACAACTCTGATGTATGTGACATTTAGATTTTAATGCCTGGGACTAAGGCACACAGAACTACTGCTGGGGTGTGTAAAAGCAGAATAACTTCAATGTGAGGGGTGTGCATATCCCTCATAGTCCTGATGGCAGCAGTTTCAGCCAAAATTGAAGGTTAGATTTTGCCAGATTTTTTTTTTTTTTTTTTTCTCCTTTGGATTAAGAGAGTCAGCTCAGTTTCCAAGCCTCTAGAGGAGGGGGAAGATGAGTTGCCTGCCAGATTGTGGATCTGGAGGGAGAGGGTGAAAAAACAATCATGACTTTAGCAGATGTGGGAAGCAAGCTATATTTCAAGGGTGTTGAGATGAAAACATGTTAGCTGTTGCAAGCCTTGGTGTTGAACTAAGGATCTTTCCTAACCATACAGGATTTTTTGTTTTGTAGCATTAAATAAGTAATACTATTATTAATACATTTAGTAAGTGCCTGAGTTTTTTGGGTGCTGCACAGAAAATGCATGGCCAGTTGCCTCCTTCAGAAAACCTCTAAACTGTGGACTTGAGAAACAAGGGACGACAACGTACATGTGTGTGCATGTTACGGAAAAGGACACGAATTAAAAATGTTGGGACCCGATGTCTTAAAGGGTCAGAGTATTCTTTTTCTTTGCTCAGTGATTGCTTCCTTTAAAATATTATAAATTATTATTGTTGCTTAAAATTTGTTTAATATTGTTTAAAATATTATAAAAAAACATTATAAAAAATATTGTTTGAAGTAGTGTGTTGCAGAAACTCTTAAACAAAAAGCATCACCAAAAAAAAAAAAAAAAAAAAAAACACTTTAATTTTGAAAAGCAGACATGACCTTGGGCTAGAAGAGCCTGGGACATGGTGAGGGGGAAGCGTTCTTCTGGCAGCTCTCAGCTCTCAATGAGCAGTGTTTGTTTGCTGACTGTCCAGCACGGTTGTTTTAGTGAGAGATGCCTTGTGCCTGATGGCTCTGCGGATGGATGGATGCTCAGTGCTCATCTGTGGCGCAGCTGGCTGGCTTTCTGTCAGCCCTGGCTTTGGGGTGATTCCAGTCGCGATGTGGGTTCGGTGGAGAAATGAGACAGTTGTGTTTGTGATAAGGGTTGAGCAGTGCTACGCAGCACAGTGTAGGTTTGCAGCTCCGTTTGCTGTCACCAGTAACTCCATTTCTGATTATCTGATAAGTTTGGATGGGTTAACTGCTGAGTTCAACTTGGGCAGAGTTCCTCCTGATCCAAAGAACGAATACACGTAACCTGTAGGTTCAGAACAAATGAAAATTAATCCAAACATTGTTGCTTTGATGCCTTTTAAAAGGAGAAGAAGAAGAAGGGGGAAAAAACGTTTGCTTTTAATCATAGTATTTAAGGGATACTGTCCCAGCAGTGTAATAAATGAGAATTGGATCTGGGACTTTGTCAGTAGAAGAATTTATTCTTCCAGATGTGTTTTAATTGAATTGTCCTGTGCAAAGGGGCTCAAGCTTGAATTCAGTAACGTGCAGTTCAGGGGCACATAGTTGAGGGAAAAAAAAAGAGGGGAATGCAGCAGATGCTGTGTAGTTCTGATACTTGTGATGTCTCATGATACTATATCTCTAAGCTTGTGTTCCCTATTCTGATTCCCTATATAAACAAGTACGGGATGGACCTCCATGTATAACCTTGACATGCGACTGGATCTTTGCTTTGCAGTTCATTAGTAGTTTGTCCAAATTGCAGTAACTGCATGTTGGGAAACAGAATGAACGAATAAATAATGAAACGGGACACTTTTTTTTTTTCTTGAGTTTCCGAAAAGATGGATTTTGTGCCTCTGAAATTTTATTTTTAAGACAGGGAACTTTAGTTCTTGTTTCACTGTACTCCAGCTGAGAATAACTGAGAACCTTGCGTTTTAATTTGCCAAGTTGAGAAGTCAAAAGCATCGATGCGGATCAGCCACAAACCAAAAGCAGTGTTTTGTTTTCACAGTATTTCCATCGTGGTCCTGCTTTAAGTGTGAAGTTGGGCTGGATGGCCTTCAGAGGTCCCTTCCAACCTGAATTATTCTTTCTTGTAATGTGGGAAAGAGCCCTAAAACTACTCAAGAAATGGGCTAATGGCAGCATGAACTGTTCGGGTAACCTGTTGTTCTCTGGTGTGCTAGATGTGCTTTCTATATGCGATCAGAAATATGATGGGATATGAAATCAACATGTACATATCGACAGGGAGATGCTTTGCGTTGTTACTGGCAGCTGTCCACGGGTCTGGTCATTCTACTGGATGGGAACCCAAAAAATGCCCTTGTGACTGAGACTTTGGTCCTATTTCAGTAGGGAGGCTGCGGGGTGTAAGCTCGAGTGCTCCATCAGAGGCTGGTTGGCCTGATGAGGCTGGAAGATTGAGCACCGAAGGGTAATAATGCTACCTGCTTTGGTGCACTGTCTAAAATCAGTCCTAGATTAATGTTCATAATCAAACGTCTTACTGCAAGGCAACTTAAAATAAGCCAGTCATATTAATTTTAAACCTTGTCAGGGCTAAAATAAAGCATGCATACGGAGGAGAGATTTGCTTATTTTATTTCAGTCAATCACTTGTGCTTACTGTTTTGGTAATCGGTGAGGTTTGGGAATTGCTGTTCTCAATTACATGCCCTTCTGCATGTTTCTGATAACTGACTTGCATGCGTGGCCGTATGTTTTATTTTTCCAGGACATATTGATGCTTAGGTGGTGATTCAGTACGTGGGTTATAGTTCCCTTCTAGCTGCCATATTCTAGCTGAACATACTCCATATGCAGAGGAAAACCAGCCAAGCATGGAAAGAAGGGGGTTGTGCTTTTTACTTCCAGTTATGAAAAGAGGAGTGGAAGCTAGATGACAGTGTAGTTTTTCCTGTTCCAAATGATTGTCTGAATACACTGCGGGAAGCTGAGGTTTTATTAAAAAATAACAATAATAAAAATAAAAGGTAAGGGGAAAAGAAGAAGAAGTTGGCAATTCGAGACTGTATGTTCTTTAAGAAACCCACTATTAGGAAGAAGTTGACTGGTAAGTTAGCAAGGGCTAGAGCAGAATTGTTACGATTCATAACCTATCCTTTGCCCCAAAGGAGAGAAAATGAACCAGGCTAATGCCAGGAAGGAGGCTGGCCTCTGGATGAGTTCATTAAAACAGCTTGGTGCTCCCTCCCCGTTCCAAAGTGCAATTCATGCTGAGAGGGACTGATAAATTTCTCATTAAAAAACACATATTGAAAATGAGGTCTGGCCTCTATGTTGTCACAGTGCCTTTCTAATCTGGAATAAATCCCACAAACTGTTTATTTCAGCCAGCGTGCAGAGATAAGAGAACAGATGGGTGAATCTTCTTGTGTCCGTGCTGTCATTATGTGTGCCAGGAAAAATAGCTGCAAACTACAAATATATAAGGAAAAAAGAGTTTAAGAGAACTGTCCTCTTCTGAGAGGTGTTGGCATCAGACTGGTGAGTAAACAGCTGAAGGCAGTGTAATTGTATAACCAGATGAGGGATATTTATTCAAATTGTGACTTTATTTTGAAAATGAGTCTTGCAATGATCTATCTAGTCGTTATTGGCTTCCCTATCCCTGATTTTTAGTAATTCCTTCTAACGTTCTCCAGCTAGACTTATTTTTACTTAACAGAGATTTTTTAACTGGTGATTGCTGTTCTTTCCCGTTTTATTTCTGTTCCCCTCCTCTATTGGAGAGAAGCACTCATGATTTTAATAAACAAGACTTAGCATTCAACTGATGTTTGGGTTCCACTTCTTCTGTTACTGTATTATTTCATTTAGAGAGAAGACATTTTTGTAAGTTTAGCTTAAGCTTAGCACATCTGACCAGAGCAGGTCCGAGGTAACTGAGGAATGTTCTTATGCTCTGAACATGGCCAGTTGGTATTATTTTCCGTGGGGGAAAAAAGGGGGCATTTGTTTGGATCAATTACAGGTGCAAGGTTTATTTTAATACCTCAGGTTGAGTCAGAAGACCTGGAGTTCTGAACTAGCAGTCTGGGAACTAGAGGATCCCCAGAAAATCTATTAGCATTTTCTTAGAAAAAGGCACTGGCAAGCAAGCTCCTTGAACCTCACCTCAGAGAAAGATTTGAGGTAAACTTCAATCCTCTTGCATTTCAGCCAAAAAGCTGACAGTGTGTCTGGGGATTCCACCTTGGCCAAGACATACCGAATTTTCTTTGGTCTCTAAAGTAAAGCCTGCTGTCATGTTTAAGAGGGGAAGAAGCACAGTCTTTCCTTCCCCTCCTAGATCAGGATGTCTTTCTTATCATGGCAGTGCTGTGTAAAGGACATAGAATTGTATATATAAGAGGAAAGCTGCTAAAACTATGACAAACTTTTATGCAAAGCTATAATGTAAGGTTTGTTAATATGATGGGTTGTGTAGGAGCACATAATAGGGCACAGGGCTTCTGTTGCAGTGGCGTATTTCAAAGCTTTTACACCGATGTTCCAAAGAAACATAACCCACAGTCCATAATTCAGTTAATATGCTGTAGACAAATTACGAACATGCATTAGGGAAAAACTGTAGGTTTTCTATGTCCAATTTAGTCAAATCCTGAACGTGTTAGAAAAATTGGTGTATCCATTTCTGAGTAGTGCTAGGATAACTATCATTACGTGTCTTATCAGAGAGAATAGCTTAGGGTAAAAAAAAAAAAAAAGTGGATATCAACTACAGGGCTCTTACTAATCTGGAGAGAGGCAAGGAAAATCAGCTGTAAAAATGTTGATGTTGGCCATGAATTTAAAGAAATGACAACTTGCTTTCATTTGAATGCTCAGGGTAATCATGTGGTGTGGGCTGGGGGCTGCAGAAGAGCTGGGTTTGTTCCCAAATTCAACAGAAGACACACAACTTCTCCGTGCCTCAGTTTCCCTACTGGTAAAATGCGGATTGTGAAGGTTTTTAAAGCATTATATGATAGTAATGATTAGCTGTTACGATCTTACGCGGCTGAGGCTTCGGGTCTTGAATTCAAGTCTCCTGTCGTGACCTTGGGCCTCTGCGCTTCATGCTTCTGTCACGACAGTTTTGGACACAGTAGACCCAATTCTGTTCCTGGCATACAAACAAATTAGGCTTTTTGTGTCCAAACCTTCTGTTTAATTTGAATTAACTTAATTAATTGAATTTAAATGTGCCCGTCTCCGGTTTCCCTGCGAGATCCGGTTGCCGCCTGTGGGGAGCCGGGACAGCCTCCGCCGAGGCTGTTTCGCAGCGAAATGGACTCTAAAGTCCAAGGCCCTTCGTCTGCAGAGCAGCCCACAGCCGGGGCTGTGTTTACCCGTGGCAGTGGTGTTACCCAGCACCTCCATCGTTGTTAAATGATAATATAAAATCCAGACTGACAACGGGCTAAGCTGTGGCTGGGAGAAGCTCTCGAGCTCGCTGAAGCGAGCAGCGGTTAAGGCGTAAATGCAGCATTTGCAGGCCACATGCTGGCACAACTGCTTCCCTGCCCCCATACGGGTGCTCTTTTTTTTTTTTTTTTTCTTTTTATTTGGCCATATGTTTTAGTAGTCTGAGTATGTGTCAGCGGTCATCCAGGTGCCACGCTTTTAAGGGATGATTGCCCAGTTTGTTGCTGAAGTGAGACTTTTTCTTCCCCGTTTAATTTTTGTGAGGGTCATAATTGTAAATTTTTTTTTTTTTTTTGTAGGTTACTCTTTGTATAGCTAAATTTAAGCACATATCTTTTGTGGCTAGCCTGCCTGTTACTAGTTTGGATGATATGGGATCAAATAAACCAGTTTGTTCTCCGGCTCCTACCCTGAATTTCGGAGCTGATGCTCCCCTCCTTGCTCAGTTCTCTCCACACCAAAATGTGCTGGGTCCCTCTCCGCTCTCTTCTCTCCTCTGGCCGAGCAGGAAGACAAACATCGATTACCCCAGTACCCCAAAATGCTGCTTCTGACCTTGGGTGGTTGATGCCTTACCAAGTTGGCACTCAGAGCATTCGGGATATTTCAAAGCGTGCTGGCGTGTACGTTGCCCTGAAGATGCTACCACACATTTCTGAGGATTCAGTTGTAGGGGTTGTATGGATTGAAGTAGTTATGTGGCTTTATGATCAGGGTCATGCTGTTTTTTTTATAAAACAATTAACGGGATTTGTGCTCTGGCAGGGGGGATCCTCCCTCAGGTTCCTGTTGGGCCCTGGCCGAGTGCGGCATGGTGGCCGGCCTACACCGCGCCTCAGAAAGGCAGCGGCCTTCGGCCCCGTACCCCGGCCTTAAAAGAAATAAAGACACGGGCACACCACCCCGGTGGATTGAACCGAGTGTGTGTGTGTGTGTGTGTTGGGGAGGAGGGGAATAACACGCAGAAGAAGATTTATGCCTTCCTTTGGGCTGTTGCTTGGTAACAGAAAATGCCTCTTAAGCCTATTTTTGGAGAGGGGAGGGGTGAAACTTGATTCAGTGACCATCTGTCCCGAGCTGGTTGATTTCCTGTTGAGCTGCCCTTTGTTTCTGTCAAACAATTGATTGTTCCCCTTTGCAGATAAGGATACTGTTGGTGACATTGCCCTGTATCAGCAGGTTGGCTTGTGGCAACCACCTAACAGGCCTATTCCAGGTTTTTTGAAAAACGTTTAGGGCCTTTTGGTTTCCTTCTGAGTCCCCTGCCCGTGTTTTGCTGCTTTTTTATTTGTGTTATGTTGTGGGTTTTGTGTGTTTGTGTTTTTTTCATTTTGTGGAATGCCCATCGGTACAGAAAAGTATAACATACATACTTGAAACATTTTTTTCCCTCAAGAGTTATTAATAATGCCCTTTTTGTAGGGTGGAGTCATTGGGGGGGGGAGGGAAAAGCAGCCGTGGTTTTGGGCACATAAGCCTTGTGGTGGTAGTGGTGGAGCAAAAATTAATTGCAGCCACTACCAAAGAAATCCCCACTGTTTCTTTGAAAACCAATCTGAGATTTTTGGTTGCAAATGGAATATTTGCTATTGTTCTTGCTTAATTGTTAGAAAATCATTCTCTGTTTGAGTACCTCCTGATGTTTGCTTAGTTAGTAGGGCACTGGATAGATCTGGACTCTGATTAGATTATTTTGAGCTATCTGCTTTATTTATATTGCAAAAGCCTATATTTTTCTTTAGTTTTATGCATGCAGGGTGCAAGGTGCACGCACATGCAAGCATGTGCTCTGTAGCTACCATCATTGCTTAAAGCATTATTGAGAGAAGAAGCTTGTGCTTCCAGGTATCTGTTGGAGAAAAAGTAAGTGATGTGTGTCCAGGGAGACAGGTAATATCTACAAAAATAGAGCAAGCTCCCTCAGTGCAACAGGACAGGGATTGGTACTGTTACATCCTTCAGTCTGTGAAACTCCTTACTGGAATATTTCGGTGATGCTGCATTACAGGGGAGGGTGAGAAGGAAAGGGATTTAATCTTAATAGTCGTGGCATCTTACAGGTCTTCCCTTACTTGAATTTAGCCTACTTGTCACTCGGGAGATGAAGTTTGGAGGTAATATCCTAAAGTCACTTCACACAGTGAAAGGTGTTATATCTTCCTTTCTCTTCTCTTTTTCCCACATGCTCTCCAGGTTGCCTTCCACATGTAGAAGAGATGTAGGCTGAAGCTTTTCAGCATCATCCTGGCTGTAGGTTGGATTAGGATCTTTCTGAGCCAGTGGCAAAGTGCCTGCCAAACACTGATTGAGTGAATGTTGAGTCAGGCGTACTTGTGGTTTTCCTTTCTCTTAGTCACGTGAGGTAATTAAAATCTGTGATTTAGCTTAATAAAAGGCTCATATCAAACCGTGCAAATGAGCCTGTGGTTAGATGTTTGACAGCACCGTGGCTTGTTTGGTGCTTACCTGCCCTTGCATCTTCATTGTTGGTTGCCCAATTCCACACCTGAACCTCAGCCTTTTCCCCGTTCTGCTGCTGTTTGTTTGCCATATGCTCTGATCTGGCAGAGGAACTGATCCACTTGAAAAACAACTTATTTTTCCAGGTTAATTTTTCAGCTGGATTGGATCCTTGATCCAGTTCACTGTGGAGTGACACACCGAGCTTATTTCAATCATTAATGCCAAATATATTGTGAGGTGGGTTTTAAATACGCAGTTTTTCTCGGGTAGAAAAATCCTACTTTTGGATTAGTTTGGAAATGTTGTTAACTGGATGGGTGTACTGATACCACTTCTTTAAAAATGAATTGAACGTGCTGCTTTTTCCCTTGTGGTATAAAGTGATAGATAATCTTTCAGGTATTTTCACACTGCCTTGAAATTACATTGAGATCAAAAACATTCATAGAACTGTGCAAACTAGGTTGATGTTTGGGGCCAGAGAATGTAAAGTTTGCAAGGACAAAACCCTTCTGAATTGGTTTGAGAATGGATTATTATTTTTATTTTTTTTCCCCCACCTGCGGAATGGAGTTTCTGTAAAGAACTTGGGAATTTTATTTCAGGCTTGAAAATCCTGTCCCAGATATTTGGAACACGGTTTTTACCTGACAGAGAGAAAGCAGTGAGTGGTTATTTTTATCAAGATTGTTTTTTGCTGTTCCTTTCCAAGAAGTGTTGCTAAGCTGTATAGCTCAAATTGTAGGGAACTGACAAAAGATCCAGTTCTCCCAGCGTTTGGGGTGAGCAGGTAAGTCAGTGGCCTGCGCAGATGACAGAGCAGTTAGGATGCTGGCCTGCACCTATCTTCATGCTGTCTTGAGTCGTGTTGCACTGCACTTCTCCCAGTAAAACAGATGCGATGTGTCCTTTGTTCGCAGATAAAAGCAGCTGCAGATCTGCTGTTCAGAAGGCACAGCACCTGTGGCTTACCTTACATGCAGGAGAGCAGTAATTTGAGAAAGGGAAGTCGGTAGGAGACTGGCATCTGCTTGTGTTCACCTTCTCATGTTGCTGTGCAAGGATGCAGTTACTTGTGTGTATCTTTTGCCTTCAGAACACAGTCTGAGCAACGTTTTTTGGTGTCAGAGCATTCTGCAGCCCTTTTCTTTGAGACATGAAATAGGGATAGGGTAATGAGTGGTAGGGTCATGATCAGCTGCTCTTTCATACTAGGAGAATTGATGTAAGCTCCTTGCGTATGTCATTGTTATACTGATCCTCCTGCAACTCAGCTGCCGTTTACAGAGCTGGTAAGGATGTTGTCCTTGATACGAGTTTGAGCAGACATCCTCTCCTGAGGAAGCAACAAAAGAAAGGCTTTTAAGAAACTATTTATTTATTTATTTTTCCCCAACAAGCGGCTTTCTGCTGAAGCTTAACTTTGGAAAGAAAAACAAAACAAACCACACGTGTTCAAGGGAGATGCATGTCCACCTCCTTAAGACTGTCACAGCCCTCTTCTGCCTTACAAGCTGTTTCCCAGGTAAATGTTTGCCTTCGGAAGAGCTCCAGGCCTTGGGCATACCAGGCTGTGCTTGTCTTTGCTTTGTATTGGCTTGGCTACTGGCTGAGTTCCTCCACTTAGACCGTTTCTGGCAGCATCGTTTCCTTTTAGCTCCCTGAAAGTGCCTCGCAGGAGACCAGTCCTTATGATCAGCCCCATCCTGTGTTCTCCTGGGTCATCTCACCTGCCTCTTGGTGGATTTCTGTATGCAAAACCTTCTGAAGGTTTGAAGAGACATGATAAATTAGAGGGGAACTTGGGAAGATACAGAATTTCTGGCTTATGCAAGTTTGTACCTGGTCTTAATAACATTAAAATGTTTTGCATGCTAAAAAAGGCATTTATTTAAACATCTTAGGAAGCCTTTTTTTTTTTTTTTTTTTAATTTTCTCAGAACTTGTGGTTTCCTCTGAAGTCCTTTCCTGCTAAAATTGTCCAGGATTGTTTTTCTCCCTCTGCCTTATCGTTGTATCTGGGAAGCTGACCAGGCTTTTGGAGAGGACTTAGTTTTGATGAGCAGGCAGCTGTTTTGCTTGGCCACGTTGCTGCGTATCCCTAACCTAACCTACCGCCGACTCCTCCATCCTCTGGCGAGGAGGCCGAGCTGCCACCCTCCGGTTTTCAGCACCCACCCGTTGTATACGGGGAGGGAAAAGCACGTGAAGCCGTGTGTGTGAAGTGGAAGGGGCGCTGAGGTGTTGGAGGGGCTGCTCTAACGTAATCCAGATGCTCGAGCTTCTTTTTCTGGCCCTTTTTATTTTTTTTCCAGGAGCTTTTTTTTTTTTTTTTCAGGTTGTTTTCCCGAGTGACCAGATAACAGCAGAGAAGAAGGGGACGGTCTCGGAGCTAAGCCGGCTCCAGGCAGCGGTCGGAAGATCTTTGTTCTCTTCTGTCTTGACCACAAACTTCCCCGCAGACCTCGGTGGGGGCAGGGGCATGGAGCTCAGTGCTTTAGCTGGGGCTGTGCTGGTTTTTTTTTGTTTTGTTTTGTTTTGTTTTTTTGCTTTTCTCCTTCCGTGAGTAAAATACGGTGCTGCCGAAATGAGCAGCTCAATTCTTCTTGGTGTTTGTGTTGAATTAACACCCCCGGTAAGCTTCTAAATAAACTGGTCGTGGGGTTACCGAAATGTCCCGGGTGGGCATCCTGGCTTATTTTTCTAGCAGCGCGTTTGTTTGGAGTGAATTCTCTATCAAGAGCCAGGGAAGTGGCTCTTTGTTTTCCTCTTCTTCTTGGAATGCTGTTTATTAGTGATATCCAGAGGGGTCAGCGGCATAAATAATGTTTGTTTCAAGGCTTGTTGGGTGCAAATGGTGGGGGGTTCGCACCAAGAGAGCTGTTTTGTTTGGTGTGGCTAATCAGGAGCGAGGCTGGAATTGCTCATAGCTGTCATTCAGGTTTTGTTTCAAAGTCCAAGGGCCTACTGGGAAAAACAAAAAGCTAATGAAAGCTGACTGTATTTCAACCCAAACCCTGTGGAATCCAAAATGATGTCCTGACACTCGGTGTATTCTTATTCTCCTGCATTCCCGTGGTTACTAAGGTAACAGGTTTTTAGAGGCTTTACATCTTCATTGTCAAGTATTTGCTACACTTATTGTTGCTGTTTGCAGATTAGGGCAATTTAAACAATGCCTTTTGAAATGGGGACCCAAAAATACAAAAAAGAAATATAGTAGAAATAGATGTAATGAATCAATTACCCTCTCTCGCCGAAATTTTCAGTGCTGCTTCTCAGAGGCTGCATACGAAATGTCCCACTGGTTTAGGGCATGGATTTTAGGCAGAGAAACGCCTTTTGTGAGGCATATTCATTATGGGACTCTTTGAATACAGATGTTGAGTACCAGACAGTAACTTTGTGCCTTTTCCAAACAACAGAATTGTCTTGAGGAAACTGAAGTTCGGACTTGCATCAGGGTGTTGTTTGTCAGTTCATCATGCATCTAAGACAGGTACCTGAATCTCACAGGCTGTGTTAATCCCATACCACTGTGTCTGCAAAAACATACTTTAAAAATGAAGCATCCAGGGACAAATTGGAAAAGGCTTTTTTATTTTTAAGAAACATTTTAACTACATGCAGAGCTCTGAAGGCCATCGTGCTCTGTTGCTGCTCCTCTGTGTCCATTTAGCTCAAGCAGAAATACTCTTGTTCGCATCTTTCCTGGAAAACCGGATCGTGAAGGAGACGATCAGACTTGTAAAAGCATCTTCAAGAAAATGACTCCTTTTATTGGCTTTGTTTCTACTGGCTTCTAGAAAGTTTGTGCTTTGCTGCAACGAGCATCTTCTGTGACTGTGGTAAGAGAGTCATTTAAAAAAATAAAATAAAAAAAGAATTGGTGCAGCTGTTAACTCTTGAAACTACTGAGGACTTCACATAAAGCTGGTTTATGGATTGGCTGTTAGGGGAGTCATTTTCAGCTTTGTGTCATAGTTTTCATTCCCCCAAATGAAATTTTAATGAAGTTTTAATTAAATTATTATACAATGCTCATAATACATACAAGCTTTAATGTTAAAAAGATATATGTATATTTTGCATTTACATGAGACAAACTATTTAAACTATGCTATAAATACACGATCATAGCACTAATTGCTATCTTTGTAAGAACAGAGTTTAAATACTGTTTCATTAGTGTTTTTCAGTGTGTTTTCTTTTTAACTTCCCTCCATTCCCCTTGCCTCCTAAACAGGTTTTTTTGCTGTTTAACAGTTTCTAAAGCAGCAGCGTTTGGTGGTGCCTTGCTATAGAGCTGCTCGTGGTTTATACCACTAGAAGGGTAGGGTGAGCAGGGTTTGAAGAGGCTGGGGAGAATTGAAAACTGTTGTTAGGGCTCTCATTGATTAAAAAATATTGCTTCATACGTATTAAATCATTTACATTTCTGATCTTCTCATTGCTGGTAACTGAGTTTGCATACTTGATTTTAACTAACTGAGCTGAATGCTGCCCGTTCACGTATGCAGCCTGGGCTCATCCTTAATTCTGCACTAGCTTTTCTGACTCTGCATAAAACCCTTGCTTAAACGAGGCTTCTTTAAAAGAAAATACCATTTTAAACCATTGTTCACAAGCCAGATTCACTTTCTGAATAAGTAACCCTACCAGGTAATTTCTAGGAGTAGGCAGCGCTTTGCTTGTGAGGGAAGCAGCATTTTGCATCTCTCTTTGAGGCGATTGCTCTGGCACAGCTTTATTACAGAGTTTCTGCGAGGCTGGATGTATGAAGTGTGCTTGGGACTGAGCCTGGGATGCGGTGTTTTGTATCTTTCTGTGCTGCAGTCTCAGGCATGGCAGCTGTTTCACACTGACTGTTGTGTGCGGTACAAAGCAGGCTGAACGCAGCTGAGCTCTGGTAGATGGAGTCCTTCCTTGGCAGAAAGGAAATGTTTTTAGCTGGGAACCATCTTACTGGACAGCTGGTGATGCAGGTATCGTTCTCTCTGTCCTTGAACAGGAGCCCTTATGCTCCAGAGCCTTTAACCCACGCATGGGCACTGTGGGCCAGATCCCCGTGCTGCTGAAATAAGCCACGACCATCACACATCAAGTCTGCATTTAGAGGGGTGAAGCTGAACGCAGGCTGAATCCTTCCCTGTGACGAAGGACAGGAGGTGCTTGGCAAGCATCTCTCACAGATTATTGTTTTAAAGTGTTTGTAGGGAAGCCTTTAATTTGATCAGGTCATTTCCTTAATAGTTCTTCATGTGTGACTCTTACTTTGCCCTGGAAAAAGGTGTGATTGGACATCAAAATGTTTGCAAACTAATGAAGACAAGAGTTTTTTTCTCTCTCTCTCTTCTTCCTGAGGAAAAAAATTATACTGTGTTCCATAGAATTAGAATTGTTGATTAAAATTTTAATTCATATATATGAATGTTTTAAGCTTGGTGCAGGGCTGCTTTTATTTAAATTTCCTGAAAGCTTTATAAAGAGAGGGAAGACATAAAGAAACTCTTTTCCCTTTTTTTTTTTAATCTTGTAAAACTTCTGAGATCCAAAGATACTGGTATTCAGCCTGTGGCCATTGGAAGCATACGAGGAGAGCTTGTAAGTTCCTTAGAAAAAAAAAAAAAAATCACCGAATTGTTAAGATTATAAGTACTGGCTTCAATGCAGAAGGGTTCATGAGAACTCCTGTGTTTTGTTTGTTTGTTGCCTCTTTGTTTTGGTTTCTGTTGTTTCGGTTTTGTTAGTGGAAATTCTTGTTGTTGTTTTACAAGCTTGGGATCATCGTTGAGAGTTAATGTGACAGGAGGCTGTAATACCCCCCAGCAGATTTCTTTTCCGTTCTGTAATAAGCCTTTTCCTTCCCTGCTGGAGGAGGGATGGACATTCACCCATCCCCAGCGTACAGGGGCAGGGTAGGACCTTCACGTAGGAAATGGAGAGGATGTCTGGGTGCTCTGTGCACAGTTATCCCAGCTGTAACCCTACAGCTCAATGGACTTTTGCAATTTGTGGATGGAAACCCACCTTCCTTCTTCCCTCTTCTCCCCCATCCAAAAGGCAGGAATACATCTCATACAAAAAACAAACAAAAGAATTTAAAACCTTTCTTTCTTTTTTTTTTTTTTCCAATTCTAATTTTAAATGATTTTTTGTTTCTAACAGCCTTTTTGTTTTTCTTAACAGTAACTTTATACTTTAATGGAACTGCATCATCATCTCTAATGAGGCAGGGGAAATAAAGGAGAAGTGCAGAGCTGGATGCACAGAACTGTCCTAGCAGCAGAACTGCCAGTTGCTTCGTACTGCAGATGAGTGGGCACTTCAGGCACTCGGGCTTAGATCAACATGTCCAGTGGAGGCAGACAGTGTTTGCTTCGCAGCTGGGAAGTACAAGTTTGCCTGACAACTTGTAATAGCTATCAAAAAAAAAAAAAGAGAAATGTCTCATAGCAGAAATAAATCTCCATAATTTAATAATATACAGATAATCATTAATATAATTTAATTAATATACAGGTAACCCATGCTTAAGCAAATAAGAGTAGGTAAACTGTAACTGCATGCATTCCAAGCAAGGCTGACAAAATACTGCTTTCATTTTTGGGAAAAAGAAGCAAAAGAAGCAAGTTTATGAATAAAAGGCTTCTTTTAAAATTTGGAAAGAGAATCTGTGCAGTTAGCTCATACTCCTTGCTCTGTCATCCTGGATTTTTATTATTGTACATATTATCTTCTCTTGCTGCGCCTCTTCTTTTGCTTGGGGGAAGGAGGAACACTTAATATAAGGGTTTTACTTGTTGTGCCTTATTCAGCCATGAACAGAAATTAAAGAGAGATTTTCTGAGTGCTTTTCACTGGCCTTTTAGGAAAGCATGCAACTAGGCTTGGGGGAGAAAATGTGATTGTCCAGAGCCAGAACCTGCAAGTTTGCATGGGCCTTGTTATGCAAATGTGCTTCAAACACAGTATGAGAGAACATCCTTTAATTACGTGGAAATTACAGTGTAAGTAATTCAAACAAAACAATAAATAAATAAAACCACTTACTTAGCTTAGGATAAGTTCACAGCAAATCTAGTGCACAGTTAAATGGAAGAGCTTTCCTTTATCTGGAAGTCTGCGGCCTGTGTTTAAAGCAAGCGTGACCTTGCCTTCCTAACAAATACAGCATTTCATCTCGACAAGAGGCAGGGAGAGCCAGTACGGTACAAAAGGCAAACATGATGTATGTGGTGAGCACTCTGTAATTCATTGCAGGCACCAGATAAGCCTCGGTAATATTTATTGCATTAGGGCATGATGGAGAATGAAGTATTTTGTGCTGGGAAATCCCGAGGACAGGGTTCTTTGCCTTTTCTTCATGCCGCCCTATTCTGCTCCCAAACTGCGTCTTGCTTGTGTTTGAGTGATGTGCCAAGCCATTCTCTTAAGGTTCTCATTGCCTCGTTTCTTCATAATTACACAAAATAACAGGCACTTCAGCCAGTTGCCACCGGAAAAAAAGAATGAGGAAGGGTAGTGATTCTGAAAATGGATGTTCAAAATAAAAATAACAAAGCAAAAAGCTACTTGTTGCTGTTAGAGATTTTTCTTTGCTAAGCTTCAGCTGTTGGTTTGATGCCTTATTAAAATGGTGAGTCATGTAGTGCCCACAGGTACTACAGGAGCAGATCTTAAAAGACACAATTTCCATTTCTATGTATGAAACTTGCAAAAATATATATATATCAGGATATATTGTACAGTCTAAAATGTGCTCACTAAAGAGCATTATCTGCTGTTCTTTTCATTTTACCCATTTTTTTAGGCTTCCTACTTTTCTTATGACTTGCAAATGAAACTAAATAAGCAAAACTTAACTTTTTTCTTAATATTTTATCCCTGTAGAGTAGTGTATTTACACACAGCTTTTCTTAATGGGATCCAATCAATAGCAGTATGTCTCCCTTTCAAATAAGGCGGTAGCTCTTAAAGGCTACGTGAGTAGAAACATCCTAATACTTTTACAGATGTAGAATTTCTAAAGAAATAGACTATGAAACACATGGATTATAAACTTGTATAAGCTGAAACTGAAGAAAAGCAATGAAATCCTAGAAAGTTTGAGATTTCTGATGCTTCAAAAGAACAATTCCCATGAGAAGGGGCTGTTTGCCGGAGCTGTTAGGCAGCCTAGCAATTTATTCCCATTGACAAAGATGCCTAATGAAGAAGCGCAGGCATTGTAGGATCAAGCTATAAACTTCATTCCTGGTGCCCTGGCAGCTCTTCAAAATGGCTTTTGTTGCCAAACAGGAAAGCTCTCGCAACACAAACTAGTGTCGTCTCGCAGCCCACATTGATCAAAGGTGGGAGGAAAGGTAAAAATATTCTTTGTTTTTGATGAAGTGTTTGTCCCTGATGGGAGAATGGAACATAGAAGTGATTCAAGAGCCTTCGTGAGGCTGCAAAATGATACCCGTTATATATATATATTTTTTTAAGACTGTGATTGCTATCAGAAACAGTGACTGAATAAGCTGGGGGGTTGTCCTCAGTAACCATGCATAAATGAGGGATTCATGATAAGCAGCCCAGACCTGTTCTTCACTTCTCATCCACTCCCCTTCCCATAAAGCCACCAGGAATAAAATCCCTCTCTCCATTATATTCGTCTTCACCAAACCAGTTGGCGTGCGTGCACCTACTTGAGCCACTCGAATTCCTGATGTGCCTGTAAAACATATATCAGGCAGTCGCACAGCATCGGGTGCCTGGAGGGGGTCTTCCTCTTGCAGCCCTGCAAGCAAAGGGCTTGGATTGTGAGCGTAGTGATGCTGAAGTGGGTCCAAGAGGTGGAGTGAGCCCTCCTGGTATCCGTGGGACAACATTTCTGCGAATTGGTAGTCATTTTGTGTATTCAGACAATCCAAATTAAATGTATATGATGATAATTAATTACGCTTTTTTTTTTTTTCAGATAGGGTTGTGGCTAGCAAAAAGACTGGTTGTGGCTAGCTTTGGTTTGTGAGGAGGGATCCAGTCGAAGGCAGAAGGCCAAAGGGGTTGCCTTCCATCTGTGCCGAAGATGCGAAGTCATGCTATCTAAAGGAAAAGAAAGATGACATTGCCCTTTAGCCTGGGTTTAATGTAGGTCAGTTGGGTCACCAGATGACATGACTTTAATGGCCAAACTGCTTTTAACAATTGCCTTGGGCAGTGTTTAATTTCACTGATCTTTGCCAGCCTTCAGGAGGAGGGAGAGGAGAAATCCACCTTATCTCCTGGTTTTCACACGGCGCACGCTCAGCTGCTTCTGTGATCTTTTATGCCTGGTCAGTACAGAGCAACATGTGCGTGGGTGATTATCCGCGTATGAAAAGTGTCACTTACTGCCAGGCTGCTGAAAAATCATCAGGCCAGGTAGTCTATTTTAATTTTTTACATCAGTTTCTAGTAACAAACTTTAAAGTCTGAGCAGACAGAGAAATATATTCAGATCATCTTTCTATTTGCTTGTAACGTTTTCTTCCTGAAAAAGGGTTAATACTCAATTGCTTAATTCTTAAAGATATCCATACGAAATATATACTTAGGACTTAATCCCCTTTTCTACTGAAACTTCTCTAATGAAACTTGTTGCCTCGTGAATGTTTTTAGTAAGGGGTGAAGACGCGATATAGTTAAATACTGCGTTAGTTTGCAATAAATCTCAGGCTGGGTTCACAAAAGGGTTTGTCAGCATTCTTGGGCCGTTCGACTACAATATGAAGAATTTCTAGTCAGCTTGAGCTGACCTATGATTTATTATCACCCTTTCACATGCAATATTTTCCTCCTCGTTGCGAAGCACTGTAACAATGAATCACAGATGATGGTAACAGATGAGGAAGGGTAGAGCCCAATTCCCGTTGTCCTGCTTTTTTGTCCTGGTGATGGTCTGGGAT
Organism: Netta rufina; assembly: GCF_964035555.1. Lineage (NCBI taxonomy): Eukaryota > Metazoa > Chordata > Aves > Anseriformes > Anatidae > Netta > Netta rufina. The sequence continues at coordinate 109,591,962 of NC_140124.1, forward strand.
AGTAGTACAGGGAACATACAACGTTTCCTTTCAGAAACTGCTCAGCATATGTCTTGGAAAGTGCATGTGTTTCAGTTTTGTATGGATGCTTTGAGTAAGTTATTGCTGAGAAACCGTGTCTTGATTTTGTAATGGGGAATGCTATTCACATGCTAGCTTAATGGACTATAGTAGTGAGGGGGGAAAAAAGACAAAGAAAAGTAAATATTAAGTTATTAGAAGAAAAAAAACAACAAAGGAATAAAAAGAAAACATGATTCTGCCATGCACGTGCATCTTCAGCATATCTAAGTATTGAATGTCACGAGCAATTTGTCTCACTTTCCCTTTTCTCCAGTTAACAGATATTAACATAGGAGGAAAAAAAAAAAAAAAAAAAAAAAAAAAAACACAGGAAAAAAAGTGATGTGATCAAAGGTGTAGAGCCACTGCTGTGTAAGGAGCAGCTAAGTTGACTCAACTTCAGCCTGGGAGAAAGACAGCTGAGGTCCATAAAGTAACAGGCAGATGGGGATACCTGTTCTTGTCTTCCTTAGAAAAAGAACTAAGGAGCATCATGAAATTAGTAAGTGCTGTGCTGAATGCAAACAAAAGGTGATAACTGCAAGCATGAGGTGAGTTGTGATGCTCCTTTTCCAAGACATTGGCATGCTGGAAGGGTAGGTGGTTTTTAAAGCAGTTGGACAAATTAATAGGTCTTGTGAAATGAGCCTTGAGCTGTGGATCAGCGGAGGTTGGGGCAGTATTTTGGATAATTACTCCTACGGGAAAGTCACGGTTTCTGTGTTCCCTGAGTATCTGCTGTTGGTCACCGTGTGAGCGAAGCAATGAGGCTTGTGGGCTGCCACACCATGCCTGGTTTTAGGTTGTTGCGACCATCCCATCATTCTTCTTTGATTGCGTGGGTCACCGAGTTGGATGAGGTGGGCTGTGGAAAGCGTTCCAGCTCCGTCCTGTGCTCGCAGTGCGTTTTCTGCAGGCGGTGAGCCAGAGGAAATTAGAGCACAGTTTGCTTTTCTGGACCTTGTTGGTTTTGTAGGTAATAAAACTAAGTATTACAAGCAATTCCATGAGCACCAGAACTGGCAATGCCTTGCTTCCTAAAGATTTGAATTTCTCAGCTGTGCAACCAGAACTTAAAACTTCTTCTGTATTTGGGACGTAGTTAGGGTCAGTCCTTCCAGTGGGTTCTTCTTGGACTGCCTTTCCCCCAGAAGGTGGGACACTGTCAGATGTCCTGCCTAACTGGCCAGGTTTCTTCATGGATATTGTGGGACTAAATACCTTTTGTACATCTGTCTAATTTTTAAAGAATTGATTTGTGGGTTTACAAGGTTACAGAAAACATGACTACATGAGCCACGTTTCCCTCAGCACCAGGCAAAACATGATAGTACAAGATAAATCCAACTAATTAAAAACAAATAATCCTTCCTGCCCCCAAAATAGTGAAAATATAGCCCAAGAAAGGACCATGAGTATTAAAACCGGTTTTAATCTTTCTGAACCTTTCAATATGCATGGTTGTGCACAGGAGCAGTGGGGGTATGAGTGTGACATCCCATTTTTCTTACATTATTTAGTAACTGACACAACATGCTGGGTTCTTGCTGGTTGTTAACAGCACGTGAATTATGAGGCCAAAGAGGTCTTCCTCACAACAATAGCCAATGTTTGTAAAAATGCAAAGGTCACGATCATGGCTACTTTTTTTTTTTAATGCCAGCTGGATAGTGATGACGATTACTGCACTAGGCAGATCTGAAAGAGTCGGTTTATTGACTTATCTTCTGTGCTTTATGAGCAGTGATGGTTTCAGTGCAACCGTCTGTGCTGCTCCAGCTGAAGCAAATGTGGCCTGAGATGGTTTTCCTTCATATTTCCGTGAAAAACAAGAGGTTTGCTAGCTTTATTTTTCAGTCCAGTAAAACTGGACTAGCAATGCTATTTACCATGTTTAAAAGAGAAAAAAGAGAAAAGTAAATGACATGTTTGCAATGCATTCTTTCTTTTAGGATAGCTTAGTTTTACTTCTAAAGTTTTGGAGGAAAAATAATGGTGGTTTTATAGATCCAAACCATGTGTGTGAATGTTGACAGTGTATTTTCGAAAGATTAAAAAAAAAGTTATCAAAGTTGAATGAAGACTTCTTGAGTTAAGCCTATGCCTTTCAAACAAGGCTTCTTAATGACTTCTGGCTGACAGTGCATCAATGTACATTTTGGATTTTATTCATGAATAATTTGTTTGGAGGAAATCATGGCTGTAGATGTGTGGCCCTGAGTGTTTTAGCTTCTTTTGACCACCCTAGCTCAAGTGTTCAAAATTGTGTCTGAATTTTGAATCAATTCTTAACCAATTCTTCCATGTGTACAGTCATCAGTTCTCAGGCTCCTCGACATGATATTCTCAATGCCATTACCCAGCTTTTCCTTCAGTGGCCAAATCACTTCTGTTTCTTATTCTGATTCCCATACTCTTCTTCCTCATCACACCAGGTTCAGTTTGTTCTAGCATGCAGGTACAGCGATCTTACACCTGTGTATCACTGTGTGTACTGGACAGGGTGGGATTTTTCCAGTTCTGGACCCTCCTGTGCTTTAGTCCCCCGTTACAAAGATTAAAAATGAGAAATGGAGACATGAAGCCATTGGCTGCTTGGAAGCCACAGATCTCAGGCCCTGCACTGGATGACTTTTGAAGCAGTAAAATACTAGGCTAGTATTTTGAGGGAGAGAGCGCAGGTCAGACATCACTAGGCTGAGTCAGAGCTGGAGTGGATACAGCACTAGGTAATGTATTTCCTCATAGCCTGAGAGGACAAGAGGCATTAGATGACCCAATCTTTTTATCTTGAATTTGGCTCTTGTGACTTTTTCGTAGTTGCCAAGACTAAAAGTGAGGCCATCTTCTCGTTTCCCTGCACGCAGTAAAGCTTCAGCAGTGTAGAGCTGGTGAGTTTGTGTCTGCCGGAGTCTGTGGCCTCCTGGTCCGTGAATGGTGGATGTGATTCTGCAATGGGATTTTATCAGTTTACAAAGTCATGGATTTATTACTAAAAAGACAAACTTTGTCTCAAGAGACTGGAAACTAGGCAGCAAATGACTTTGGCAGTGAGTGGTAACAGCAAACGCACGTGAGCTTTGTCATAAGCTAAAGGAGTTGTAGAGGAGATGGCCTAATGTCAGCTGTGTATGAAATAATTGTGTGTAGGCTTAAAGTTCCTGTCTGAGCCCTTCTGGGAGCTGGGAGAGTGGCGGAAAGACGAAGGCTAAAAGTCTTACTAAGGTTAAAATGGGCAGTGAAAGAAGAGTGGTTTTCAGAAACAAGCGAAAGGAACCAGTGAGAACGGTTGGTTTGGACAAAAAAAAAAATTATATATATCTAATTCTAGATGAAACTGGTAATGTAATTTGTTAAACTTTGCAAGTAGTTTCTGTTGTACAAGTGCTTCACCAGGCTGTGGTTGCTGGTGTGAAAGGGGTGCCTGCTGAACAGCCCTCAGCCTGCTCTCTCTGCCCCCTTCTTTCAGTCATCCTACTTGGCGGTTTTTGGCATCAAGCGTACAGATGAAACAATCCCGTCCTTTGCAGAAGGGAAAACATTGTAAGAGCACTGTTCTTTTTTGCTCTTTATTTATTTATTTATTTATTTTTTCAACAACCTTGCACTGTAATTACTTTGTGCTTGGCATGGGATCAATTTTATCTTGAGTTTGCATCTTAGCTGTCCCTTCAGAAGTCAGCCAAAGCTATCCGAGTTAAAAGCCAAAATTTCTAGCTAGTTCATGCTCAGAAACACGCTGGTGGTGGGCTGCTAAAATCCTGCTTCCCTCGTGACTCTGTTGCAGCCCGCAGAGGCAAGGGATTGAGCAGGACTTCTGCCTTCGCTTGTACCCCCCTGGCCCTTCTGAGCCCTTTGAAGGTCAGGCTCTGAAACTGAGGAGACTTTTGGGTGTGTGTGAGAGGGATTTCAGTGGTCGAATCCAGGCAGTGTGCAGGCAGGAGCTTCTTGAGGGAAATTGAGGTACTCCTGGGAAGAAAAACTCTGAGGAAAGTAGAGGAGCTCAGAGTGATGGCTGTAGGCAGGGGGAGAGGGTGAAGGAGATCAGGCTGGCTGCACAAGGAGCTGAGGGTTTGGAAACCAAAGATAAGAACGAGACTTTGCCAAGGCACTTCATCCTTTGTAATGCCTAAACCCAAATAGAAAGAGTTTTTTTTTTTGTGTGTGTGTGTTAACCTGTGTTATTTCTCTGCTGTCGATAAACCTCTCAAGCCTGTAAACACCGTGGCGCTCCGTGAGCTGTAGGGATACTGGCAGTGCTGCTCAACTTCTGCTTGTCTTCATGACAAGAAACCATCAGCCAAAACGCAGATACGGGCTCGGATGTGCCAAGGAATACCCCGTGATCAGGTATGAGCCTGGTAGGGCTTGGCGTAGCACCTGGGTCGGGTCATGGGCAGGGCTGGGAATAAGCAAGGTCAGGGAGCAAAGGAGTACAAATGCATTCATTGCAGGGGCAAGGCAGGGGTGAAGGAGCGAGGCTGTGATGTGGAACGCAAGAAGTTGCAGCCTGCCAGAGCAAACATCAAAGCCTGGAGTCGGGGGTGAGGCAGAGGCCGGGCTCGATCTGTGCAGGATGGCAGGGCAAGGAGCCCGGCTGGGAATGGGTCCTCAGGTATCAGAAGACAGGGTCGTGGATTAAGGCTAGAAACTGAGGCGTGAAACAAGGTTTTAGGAACACTGCTCCCAGAAAACCTACTGCCTTCTGGCTGTTTGGCTGAATGGGGGGGTTCTGCCCTTCCTACCAGCACGGTGGGGTAAAAAAATTGAACCAAAGTTGTGTGGTAAAAAAGGTTGGGCCAAAGCATTGCCTTGTAAGTGAACTTATTCTGTGTGCATTATCGCAGATGCATGGGTTTCTATCCTGTAGGGGAGTGTTGTACAAATGTGTTTGGACTCTGTAGTGTCACCTCTGTTTTGTCCCTGTTAGGGCAGGGATGGGAGGAAGTGAAATGTAGTGAATTAGAGTATTAAAATTACCCACTTTGCTATTTTGGAAAAAAACTTTTCACTAAGGAAGAAAAAAGCATGTGAAAGCTGGCCTGAAATATCAAATAAATAAAGCTCATTAATGAGCTTTCATGTAGGTGAAACCAATTTCACTTGTGAAGGCCAGCTGTCCCCTCTGATGGATGACTGCAGTAACAAGGATTTGATCCTGGCTGCTGGTGTCTGAAAGCAACTTCATAGCTGGTGTGTGTGAAGGGCTCATCTCTAGGTGGCATAGAAGTGATAGCTCTGAGGGGAAAAACGTGTATCTTGGTGTCATGTGGACAAATCATATTTTTACCAGCACAGTCCAAGGACTGGAGTCGTATTGGTGGAAGCATCTCCAGGTTAGCCTTGGGGTGAGCGCAGGACTTTGAACCTGGGTTTCCAGATGGCTGGCTCCAATGAGATGAGCCACTTGCTCTGTCTCCTGTAAGGTGGAAATTCAGAAAAAAAGAGCTGCAAGATTTGTACGCGTAAATATCAATTGTTAACTTTTGAACTGTGGCAAATTTTGTTGAAATATTTGGTTTTAATTCTTGGGGGGTGTATGGAAGATGAGGTATTTGCTTTAGGTTGTCTTAATGCCTAACACAGCTCAGATAATTTTCACAGAGCACAGTAGACCTTTGGTCGTAGGAAATGCACAATCATTTCACTTAATTTGGTTTTCCATCCCTGAAACTTAAATTACCTGTTAACCTTGGGTGTTTGTTTTTTTTGTTTTGTGTTTTTAATTTGGGGAGACATGAGGATTTTTCTTTGCTACAACTTGTTTTCAAGACCGATGGTTTGGTATATGAGCTTTAAAATCTCGTCGGGTTTTGTGTGAAATTACCTTAAGAACAGTCTCTCTGGTATGGCAAATGAAATCTGAGAAGCATTTCTAAGTTAAATACAGTAAAATGAATATTTGAGAAGAAAACCAGCTCTTCCTTTCTTTTCCTGTGCCTTCACCCAACATCGCTCTTGGCACCCTAGGAGCCTATTCATATATAAAGCTTTGTTCTTCGTGCAGGACTGGTATTTAGTTAAATCCTTATGTATCATGTTGGTGAGTTGTGAAGGGGCACATCAAAACTTACAAGGTTTATTTACCTTTTCTCTACCCCATGTGTTTGTCCTGCCTGTTTTTGGCGGAGAAAGCAAAAAAAAATGTAGCCTGGGGGGTGGAGTGGGGAAGGGTGCTAAGGGAAAATGTAGCGCTTGACTTCATACAATTTACTTCTCGTTTTAAAGCTCATATTTTTATTTGATATTTTGTATTACACAGGATTTGGATTCCCCTTTTACTTCTTTCAGTGTTACTTTAGTCCCTAGATTGTGGAAAAGTGCCGTTCATTGCAGCTGTGGGCAATGATAGCTGACTTCTTGAGCCTCCATGCACATTGCAAAATAATAAGGTTCGATTGATTGTAAAACTTACTAAAATATTCAGCATTTCCTAAGAGACCTGCCAATCCAAAATGTTGTTAAACATGAAGATGAGTAGTTGATAGGACTGCTACATGTATCCTCCTTCCCTTCCTTTCCCCCACCCCCTTCTGCTTTACCGATAACTCCGAATCTCTTGAAAAATTTCTTCCTTCCCCACCCAACAAATGCTTTATAGCTTACAAGCATAAGCCATTTCCTAACCTTATCCTCTTTCGACGGAGGTCGTAAAAATTGCTAATGCAAATGATGTTGCCTTCTGTTGTGTGATCCTAGAAGGAAGCGGATCACTGCAATTTATGGGGTACTTACCCTTTTCGGTACATGATGAATGGCTCACTTCAAATGATGTTTTCTCATTGATTTCCTACTATTTATCACCAGAAACGACAGAGCAGGAAGAAGAGCGTTTAAACGTGAAGTTGATTTTGAAGATGACATACGTTTCACGACGGTGTGAAGTCATGGCAATATAGCATTTGTTGCAGTATAGGGGCAAAATAGGTGAAGGCAGATCTTCAAATTTCTCTTTGGATTAGGTGCATCTAAACCCACTTTTTGCTGGTATCTTAGCCTATTTGCCTGCTCAACGGTAGGGAGAGTGAGGTACTTACTCTGGGTAGATGTTTTCATCACACTTTGTTCTTGAAATAAATGCATAAGATATTTATGTCAAGTTGCTCACTGCTTCTACATTGTCATGCTATTTGGGATAGCTGCATTTGATTCAAGGAAAATCTACGTGCATGTAAGCTCTTAAAGACATTTAGCAACTGACTGAAATAATTTTTACATTGCTGATTTCTTTGACTCCATAGTACATGATGAATTAGAAGAACCCTTCTTAACCCATTCCATTGTATGTCAGTTTGGGTTGGGTTGACTTCGAAATGGAAACTCTTTTTTAGCTTCCGTAGTTGTCTGTAAAGTCTCTGTTTTTCTACTATAATTACTGGGCAAGACCACATATGAGAAAGCTAAATCAGGGGCAGATATAATCCCTGAAAACGTAGTTGATTTTAAATAAACTAGAGTAGAAAATTGAGACATTTCCTTGCAAACTAGTATAGCTTGTTTCAATTTAGAACCGTATTGCAATTTTGCTGCTTGTAAGATTAGCTTAAATTTCGTTAACATGACAGTCTTTGAACACTTCACTTACAGCTCTGCAATAAATAAAATTGTTTAATCTTCTTGAAGTGCTAGCGTCTAAACTTGTTTGCATTTAGCATTTCCACAGAATCCAGTGGTGGATAACTTGCTAGCAGAAATGAGGCTACTATGTAGACTAGAGAAAAAAAAAGGTGTTTCGAAATTCATTTTAATAGCTACTGTTGCAAGTTGGTTTACTTTCACATGGGCATAAACTGAATTTTGAAGAAAATGCACTAAATGAAATGGCCTGCCGAGGTGAAGTGTACCTGCTCTAGAGAACTTGCAATAATTTTATTTTAATGTTCACTATGTAACAGTGTATTTTCTTGCATTATTTATGAGATGTGATGGTAGGTGTACCCAGTAAGGTGTTTTTTTTTGTTTGTTTGTTTGCTTGTTTTTTAAGAACAAACTCACTCTACTTTGTTTGGACTTCATGTAGACAACGTGGGTGATGAATGAACTTTGCAGATTTTCAAGTCTGCTCGTGTCATTTCTTTCTCTTTCTCTGAAAACTGTTTTGTATAAATCTGTGAGCAGTCTACCAGGCTGCATACAGGTGACTGGAAAAAATATTCTTGTTGTTCACTTCCTTTTCTAAGTGTTATGGAATTGGTCTTCAAATACTTCGAGTGCAGACCCACAGCAATGTAGCATGGAGGAAAAAGAAAAAGCAGATATTATAATAGCTCTTGACTCATATTTGCTCCGAAATGGACTTGCTATGAAGAAAAAGTTTTATCTAAACTACAAGGTCCTTTTATGTAAAATCGTTGCTTTCCAGAATTAATATTACCAAGCGTGTCATGCTTAACTTCAGTGTTTTCCTGTCCAGCTGTGGTTACTCTGAAAAGAAAGGCTCTGAGATGTGTGTGAGGACACCTCGCACAAAATAATAACAGTGAAAATAGTTGCCAGCCTTGCAGATCACTGGATTATGTTTAATTCACTCACTGGGGTAAATGTTGCCCTATAAAGGGTTACATCAATTCCCACCGTGTTCGAGTGGAGATGCTGCAGTTAGTGACTAATCTACAATCTCTTTGGCCGGGGATGCTAACGGGGCGGACACTGAGTCGTGTAGGATTTTATGAAGAGTAATTGCAGCTTTACATCTGTGCAGTGCTGTGACTTCACAGATAATTGAAAACATACCTTTAAAGCTCAAAAATGCCAGCATACTTGCTAGAAGGCAAGGAACAAACCCTATATCATTACTTTATCCTTACCCATACCTGGGGTAGAAAAAGCAAAGGAAAACCAGCTTCTTCTGCTGTACTTCATCTCCACGAAAAACAACCGTAATTCAGCTCAACATATCGGCTTTTATTTCTAACTTAGTGTTTGGTGCACAGGCTTGAGTGGCAGAGAACAACATGTGCTTTTTGAAGATAAGAAATGTTTTAAATGTTCATGATGAGAACAGCGCGCACTGAACAAGCTCAAATCATTCAGACACCTCTTTAAATTTCAGACGCTGAATTTAAGTGACTTGAAATTGAGCTGAAGTAACAATACAACAATATATAGAGTTTTTTTTTATAAATCCAGCTTCTATAATTTATATTCGTATCATACACCAAGCAGCTGCTGATGGCAAGTCTTTAAGTGACTGGCCCAAAATCTGAGCCTAATAATATTTTGGGATGAACTGTTCCCAGTCCTTGCTCTTTGAGACCAGCCGTGTCTCTGACAATGGTAGAAACATCTGTACTTAGTCTCGTAGTATCTTTCACCCCTCTATTACCTACCTTACACTGCTAATATGTGAACATAAGAACTGACTGTCAGATAACAAAACCTCTGATGTAGGTTCTTGACGAATTGTGGCGATGCTACCAACTCCTTTTAAGACCTTTGCAGTAACTTTTGACAAAGATTCGTGGAACTGTAGACCTTGCTGAAAAATATCTCCCCAAATTATTAAAAATACATCCAACTAATAGCTTAGAGGCGAAATTCTTGTGGAGCTTTGGATTAGATGGACCCTTTTCCTTGTTCAAATAATGTATACGAATCTTAAATTATAAAGTAGTAGCTTGTAGAGAACTTCCAGTAACACTTATATTTCTTCTCTGCTTGTCTTTTAGACAGTAAATAAGAAAACCCTTGTGAGGAACCATGTCCTCATTGTCAGTAATTTTACCAGGGTTTTTTATTTTTGTTGAGAGAAGAATTAAAAGGATGATTCAACGAGGCTGTGTTATCTCTAAATACCATTATAGTTCACTACTGGTCCTGGTTCAAAGTCTTTTGTTACTGTAGCCTAAAAAACATTTCTTTTTTTCATTGAAGCTGAAAGCTTGACCAGAGGTTTCTGTTGTAAATGAGAATTACTGCTTCGAGCTCCAAGAAAGATGTGTTTTGCTAGCTGTGTGCTATGGAGAAGAGCACTCATCTGCTGTTCCTTTCCAAGGTGCCAAGTTATGTGTTTTCAGAAGATGCAGCTCGATCTGCATGCAAAAAGTCAGAGGAACTGCCATAGTGTGCTTCCTCTGGCTTGTACCTCGCTTCCTAGTACAATTAAATATTGAATAAAGCTTTTACTGTATTTTTTTTTTGTATGTTTATCCTACATCTTGTGTTTTTTCTCTGTAGTTTTGTGTTACATCTGACGCAAGTTTTAGTTGTGTATGGTTTTGTAGCTCCTAGTTTATTATTTTTTTTATTATTATTATCATTATTTTTTGTGAAAGGGCAAAACTTTGGGCATATAGATGAATCGGCGAAGAAGAAAAGTGGCATGTTGTGTCATAAAGCTTCTTCATCACTGTCACCCCTCTCCAGGACAGAAATGCACGCTGCTTCCAAAAACAAACTGACAAGTATATTTGTGTTTAGCAAGGGACGTGTGACTTATTTTTGGGCACCAGAACTGTAATCACGCACTCCATAAAATTCCCTGCTTGGATGAAGTTCAAAACAGCTTGTTTATCAGCGTAGCAAGGGAGAATTCCTTCTTACTGTGAAGGAAAAGAGTTCATGGGGTCCGGCAGATAACTGACTGGTTGAAAACCCACTCAGAGGGTCAGTATAGAGAAGGCATTGATTAAAATAGTGTTTTATATATTTTTTTTTTGGTACTCTAGAAGTCATGCATCTTTGAGCTGGACCTTTTCTGCTGGCATCAGCTTTCTCTGTCATGTTCTTCAGGAGACTGCAGTGCCATTGCATTGGGGGCCAGCTCCAGCTCATGGTGTAGGTAGGACTACATCTATCCCTAGCACAACCCTGAAAATTGTCATACCAAGTATCACGGCATTTGATTACGAGGCAAATGGACCTCATCTTCCCAAACAGATTCCTCATTTCTTGCAACACCTTGCATCCAGACTCTGCTAGCTGATGACTCAGTGCCCAGGAAGCACTTAGGGAAATGTTTTGCACTTGCTGTTGTGACAGCTACCACCAGCAAAAACCACCCTGAGTTCTGTGCTCCCTGAATTTCATCTGACTGAATGCACATCTACATCCTACTTCCTAGGATTGAACAGAAAAGGGATGAGCATGTTTTTTCTTAATTATGTCTCTTCATCAGTGCACTGTGAAGGTACCCACAGTTGACTTCAGAAAAAAGGTGGTCTTTGAGAGGCACCAAAAAGCTTCACATCGGGTACCCCGTCCCCTTTTCAGAATGAGCTCCTGTGGAGCTGTGTTCTGCTGGACACCTGGGTCTCCTTGAGGACAGACAGATCTGTTTTGTTTCTTGAGGGGGGCTTTTTAGCTGAACGAGGAATGGGAAAATTGAGCGCATGACCTGAGGAAAAGAAGTTTGAACGAGGTTTTGGTTTCTTGGAATTTGCAGGAATTGGCCATAAGACTGGGAGGAGTGTGTTTTCCTGGGGGCTCCCCGCTCTGCCGTGTGAGATGGCTGTGGAAAAATCTGGGAGATGATAAATCTGGGAGATAAGTGTCTGGGGAGCAGTACAGCTGCTGCAGGCAGAGACACCAACCAAAACTGCAAGCAGGGATTTGTTTTTCTTTCTGGTTTATAGTACCTACGGGCTCCGGACTTGATATCAGGAAATTAGTCTTACTAATTTGAGGCAAATATGTAACTAATAGCTTGTAATTGTTTGAGAGCTATTTACTACCAGTCACAGTTTTGTTCCCATTCTTGTTTGTTCTTATTTCATGGCTATACCCAAAAATAAAAGTACTTTGAAATCTGCGCTGTTCTTTGCAGTTCTGCATGCTTTCAGCTTTGGTATGCTTTGACTGGAAGCGAGAAGATAATAAAACAACAATAACAAAGTTCAGGGATATTTTGTTTTTTCCTTCCCAGTCTTGAATTAATGGGAGTATCAACATCTGTGACCGCTGTAGCAGTAATTCTGACAGGACCCTGACAAAGTGCTTCACTGAGCAGGAGTGAGGTGACATTGATCCTGCTTCTGCCTCTTTGGAGATCTGCCACTGGTGTAGCTGACCACACAGTTAGAGCCCACGTTTCCTCCTGTAAGTGACTCTGAACACTTGCATTCTCGTAAAATACCAGCGAAGAGACATGGAGATCTTTCTCCGGGTTGTGGCCTGCAGTCTTCTCTGCAGAAGGAACACGCGGTTTTCTTGCTCTTGCTCTGACATGAACGTTATTTACCTTACAGACTGCTCCAGCCTGGCTGGTAGCCCCTAAAATTTCATGCAGTTTATGGAAAGAATACTGAATTTACTTTTTGGACAGCTAATTTTACTGAATTGATTTTATACGTCAGAGAGAAAAACGCTAACTAGATTTCTTGGTGTAACTGAGTGAAATAAGTACGTGGGGAATTGTTCAGGGCCAGAGAGCATGCACAATTATTTTTATAGGGGGTAAGTCCTAAACTAAGCAGTCAAGGATGGAGTGGCATAGATAAACCAAGGGGTTATTGAGCTCCTGTGTCTTGAATGAAGCTGCCTTCCTTGGCCTTTCCCAGTGAGAGACAACACAGGCTCTAGCAGGCTTTTGCTTTGGTGGTTACATTTGTGAGGCAGAGGTCTGGACAGGTTGTGGCCTGATTTATGTTTAAAATAGGACACCAAGAACTGTGTCAGACCTCCCTGGCTGGGAGCAGTTCCCAGAGTGCCATGCCCTGGTCCTCTCTGACCTGGACTCGTTTCCTCCATGGCCAGCAGTTGTCAAGGAGTTAGAGCTGTAGAAGGAATGGGTAACACCATTTTCTCCTCTGTGAGTGCAGAAAAGAATTAAATGGGCATATAAATATACCCAAGTCTTTTCCAAATCTCTTTTGGGGGAAGGCAAGGAGTATAAATGGACAGGAACTACAAGATAATCTAAATATATATATGTATATAACACAAATACGTTCTCACATTGGGAAAAATAGTATTTTGTCTATTAAGTGCATCTGTTTGGAGAAGTATGCAGAATGTTTTTTCTTTATATAAGGATTTCTGTGGTGAATTGCACCAAAGCAGCATCCTCACAGACACATTACTAGGGTAGAGTTTGGGTTGGTCTGTTGTATGTAGTACCCTCCTTAAGAAGGCATTTTTAACTTTTTTCCCACTCAGAAACTGAAATTCCTCACGATCTTCACAAGTAAATATGTTAGAACTTGGGGGAGGTAGGGAGGAGGAGGTGCTTCAAACTGTTTTGCAAGAAATACTATTTTATTTCTATTAGTTAGGAATACTTAGCAGACACATCCGCGATTAAGAGTGAAGGAAAGGAGACCTGGGTGTATGATCCTGCTCACAAAGAAGAGTGAAGATGGAAACAAACCATAATTCAGTTCAGAAAGCACAGTATGTCTAAAACTTTACCCTCTAAAACTTCTCTCCCTTCAGTGTGTAATAATGCTAACTCTGTCTTCTCTACAATTTGTCTGGATTTTAAATCAGATCAGCGTAATTAGCTAACTTTACTTATTAGCTTGAGCTGACTCTAGCTGGACAATGGTTGAATTGGTTGCCATTATATTTGTTTAACTGCTGTAAAGTAAGTTTCTAACAATGGGTTCCTACACTTAAATAGCACTGCCAAGCACTGGTGCCCTATCAATCATTCAGACCTTTCCCTCCTGCTGTCTGCTCTGATAGACAGTTCTGCTGATGGGGATGCTCTGGAAGAAGAGATCAGGAAGAAGGGATGATGGATAAAGGCCATCTCCTGTCTTGAGAGGAAATCAGAAAAATCCTTTCTTTCGCTATCAACAAGCTGCTTTGTCAAGGTGTCAGAAGATTAATTATGCTCATGCAAGGAGCGAGAGCAACTTTTTCCCCTCATTTTGGTGGCATTCTTCTGACCGGTGACAGAAAACTGCAAAGAAAGAGGCTTAAGAGATTTCAGTGCTGTAACATCACTGTCCTGTAAGCATTTGTAAGGCTCTTAGGCATACGTCCACGATGCTGTGAGGTTCTGCCAGTGACTGATTGATCAAAGTATTTGTTTCAAGTGTAGTACTGACTTGATCCCATGAAACATTAGGTGCCAGCCGCTGCTGAAGTCTGTCAGCATTGTGGGTTTTTTAGGTTTTCTGAAGATGAAGCTTTCATGGAAGAGATGTGGAAAACCTTTCCATAGCAGAACCATGAATGCAAAAGCATGCAACTGCGCATTAGTTTTTGAAGTTTCTAAATCTTCAGTGACAAGGAAAATCTCCAATAAGTGATTGTGGAGTACTTTTTTTTTTTTTTTTATTGGAGCTGTGGACCTCTGTTTAATAATTTATTTTATCCATTGCCCTTTTGTACGTTTTAAAGAAACTAAATGTAGACTATAATAAATGAGTGATCTCACATTTTGAATAAAATGTGAATTAAATGAATAAAATGTGTTGATTTGAATTCTGAACTGAATAGGTTTCAGTTAGGAAAAAAAAAAAAAGTTGGAAAAAAAACACTAAAATTTGAGGCTATTTTGGCTATGTTACTTCTTTAAAAAGCTCTCTAAATGTTGCACAAAGTATGTCATTGAGGGGACTCCATCGGTCTGGCACGATATGTGACTTAGTCCTGTGCTCAGATGGGGAGCATTTTTTTGATCTGTTGATTTTATTTTTTTCTTGGAAGGGTTAAGTCTTGGACAAATAAAAGGGAATTGGAGACTTAAAGAGCCACATCACTAGTTTAGTTGGGTGTCTCTGGAATAGTTTTGATGTTTGCCGTGGTAGACTACGAGTATTGATGGTTGGTTTTTGGTTTGTTGTGTTTTATTGTTTTATTTTATTTATTCATTTATTATTTTTGGTGCAGCTTTCCTTCAAATTAATATCACTTTAAAATTGCTGACCTCTAGTACACTATAGTCGAAACAGTAACAAAACCAAACATTTTAAACATGGATGTGCCTGACCTTGAAATGCTGCTGATAAAAGCTAATGCTGTTAAATTGCATGCCAAATTAACCCTCATTTCCAAATGCTTTGTGTGTGCGTTTCCTGTAGGATAGGCTTTGATCCTGCAAAGTAACACTTCTTTTACAATCAGTTATTTTTTAATGAAGGAAAATCAATGAACAGGTTTCAATGCCTGATTTCAGTGGCAGCGAAATGACATTTTTTCTTTCGTGTCCCTCTGCCACGGTGCTTTGTCTACTGTATCGAATGCCTGACATGAATAATTGCCTCAGCGTGGAGGTAACACTTATTTTCAGCTTGAATCTTTATTTTAACATGTTGAAACCTCATTAAGGATTACAAGGTCATGTGAGGAAGGCACAGGAAACTGGATAACGGGATGGGCAGCGAATAACTTTTTGAAGAAGCTTTTTTAAAAAAAAAAGTTGTACTGAGTCTCTTATCATTAATAAAAATATGGGTTTTGTCTGACTTGAGAGAAGAACATTGCTTGCCTCACACTTTTTTTTTTTTTTTTTTCTTGAAACATCCAATTTCATATCATTTTTGCAGGTATCCATTGTGGAGCACAAACTGTATTGCTTTGTGTTTGTTTTAAATCCAGAAGTTACATTGCCCGAGCATCTCCCTGCACAATCTGTGAGTTTTCATTTGCATTGTCTGAGGGGTACAGCCTTTGTGTGGGGTTTAACAGGACATAACACTGTGCCTTTCTGGCTTGGCGGGCCCGTGTGAGTAGCCTTGTGGTGTAAACCCCACTGAAACGGGGCAACAAGCACGCGCAGAGGTTGTTCACATAGCACTTCTGCTGGTTTTTATCTGCCGAAGACCTCGCGGGTTTTCATTTTGAAATGAGAGCAGGTCATCTTCTTACCCCCCGACAAATGAACTGCATCAATTCATTTCAAGGGGACGTGATCTTCCTGTGTGAACTTTGGAGGGAAGCACTCACAGGCCATAAAGTGAATCACCCGTCTCCCCGGGCTCGAGCCGAAACCTCGGCCAGTCTCCCTAACATCTCCTCGAGGATGTTCAGCTGCCAGCCTGAGCTCGGCCGATGAAGGCACTTGGTGTCCATCCCTCCCTCACAGAGAGCCTTCCTCCCCCATGTCCATGGTGGGGTGCTTTTGTTCTTTCATTTTTTTTTGGGGGGGAACACAGGTTTTCTCCTCCTATCGTCGCTACTTCAAGCTCTTGTTCGCTGGCCTGGCCAAATGGAGGCTGGTGCTTGCTCTGGGTGAAAATTGTTTTCTGAGCCCGTCACTTTGATTGTGTTACCTTTCTTTTTCTTTTTTTTTCTTTTTTTTTTTTTTTTGCATTCCTCTGTTGGCATTTTCTTGTCTTTATAGCATCAAACCTAAGCTCTTTATCTTCTCTTTCAAGGCCCTCAAATCCCTGAGGGTTTTTTTTTTTTTCTCTCCATTATCTGCCCCTTGTCTCTCCTTGTTATTGAGATGTCAGCCCTGGGACCCATTCAGCCCTCAGTGCCTAATGGGGCAGACACAGCCGACCTTGATCTAGGGCCAGGCCAGCTCTGGGCTTGGATTTTGGCATTAGCCAGCATAGTCCAGGGCCCTGTCCTCTGGGCATGGGGGGTGTTTGTGTTCCTCGTGTGCCTCCGTGTCTCATGTGGAAACTTTGGGCAGGAGCTGACCTTGAGGTCTGCGCAGCGCCTTTCCTGGCACATACACTGCGGGCTCTGAGGTAATACAAGTAACGAAAAAAGTATCTCGTGTTTTACATACTTTGGCGTTGGATTCTGACCATTTTAGAGCCTCGAGGGTTGGGGAGGTGAGGAGAGTTAAGGCTGAATTTTGCCAAGGCTTTGTTTTGTATGCTTGGTGTGTGTTTTGGGAGGGCTTAGTGAAGCACCCTCCTTCCATTTTCTGAGGCGAACCGACGCTACCTCAGAGTACTAAACCTCGGTGCACGGCTCTCCCTGCGAGCCCACGTGGCTCTCAGCCCGTTTCTGAGGACCCTGATCTTTCCTTTAGGAAAATTTAGAGGCCAAGCTCTGAGCTGGTGCTGGATTGTGAGGGTTTTATGGCTGTACGAGTGGAAGAAAAGGGGAGGCCTTCCCTTCCTCTGCAGAGGGAACGGGCCGACCATGGCAGCGCTGAAATGGTGGCTGGGAGAGGTGTCTGGAGGCCTCATCCCGCTCCTGCCTTCAGGACCATTGCCAGTGCTCGTGTTAAAATATGTGTTTAAAATGTTAAAATGCTAGAGGAGGAGTTAAAAGGGGTATGGTAGAGGAGGAGATAAAAGGGTGGTGGGGTACAGCCTCGGGTACCGTTGTGTTATAAGCGCAGGAACCTCGGGAAAATGCTAATAGGGAGAGGAAGAGTTGAAAGCTTTTACTACTCTTCAGCAGTGGTTTTTGTTTTTGTTTTTTTTTTTTTCTTTTCTGAGAATTTAAGAGAAAATGAATTCTGCTGAAGTGACCTCTTTTTCACCTCTTCCTGGCTTTTGAAAAGCCTGTGTTCCCTGAGCCGTCCACACAAACACTTACCCAAATAATGAAAAATCCAAGTGCACATGCTCCAAGGGACAGTTAAGCATCGCTGCTATTATGTTAGAGGGCAGTAGTTCCCAAGGAAAATTGATTTTTTTTTTCCATTTTAATAACTTTAAAATGCTCTCAGTCTGCAGAAGGAAAATGTATAACCCTAAATAACTAACTAGAAGCTTTTTGAAGCTAAGAACCTCAGTGCTACTCTCCTGTTGCATGTGTTTTCCCGTGACTAAGGGTTTTGTTGAAACCTAAAAAAAAAATATTTAGAAAGGGATAAAGTATCTGATCTTGGTAAGTCCTGTGCTTTTCTGTAGAAGTACAAGGCAATTGAAGATGCTGGTTTTTCTTTTGAAAATTAAGTCTCCAGCAGACAAAATGTGAGTCTCAAAAGAGAGCGTTCTGGAAAGGAAGTGAACTTGGAAAAAATGGGCAACCGAATAGGATTTTATGTTGGTTTTTTTTTTTAAACTTCCTTTTAGCACAGAGTATTTTTGCTACACTTGCTGATCCAGTTGCTTCAGTGTCATTGCAGAACAATTTTTTTCTTCCCATAGTCATGGAGGAGTGATCTGCAACATCTTCTTGGTATTTGGCATTACATAAGGCACTTGCACCTCTGCCTTCATAATGAGAGCATTTCCATGGACTTTTCCTTACAGTTTTGGAAAAGTGAGAACAAGTATTTCCCTGCTTTGGCAGATGAATGGATGGCACCTTGCAATAAAATCTGTTTCGCTGACGTCCCTGTAGTGTCTTTTTGTATTTATCGGGGAGGAATCCCTGGGCACAGGCTTGTTTTCTGTGCAAACACTGGGAGAATGTGGGGACCAACAAGGTTGAGCTGACCCTACATGCTGGCCTGTTCCCTGCCGCTGACTGACATGTTTCAAAGGTTAAACTAACCGCGGATGAAATGTAATCAGTAGTGCACTGGATCCTTTCCAGATCACACTGGAGGAGTGCAATAACCAGCACTGTTAGCTTTGGGAGAGCCAGAGAGCCAGAGGTCATTACCTGTATGCGTCTGAGCATGAGGAACCCACTGCCTTTCCTGCTACCTCCCACGTATGTTTATTTAAATCTTATCTGGAATTGTTATCCTGCTGGCCTCTGGTTTTCCAAAAAGAAAAATGGCTGTTTGTTCCTCTTATACTGTAATTTTCATCTTTCTGTTGGTTTCTCAGGGTTTCCCAAAGATCTCAAACCCTGTCATTAGCTGAGATCTGGATTGGGTACTCAGGGAAGGAGAAAAAACTGCAAGAAGGAGTTGCTGCTTTCTCAGAGGGTGGCCAAAATAGGCCAGGGTAAACCAGACAGTACTCTAAAGAAAGAGCTGTGCTGCATCAGCAGAGGAAAGATGATCTTGGTAGGGTTTCCTTCTTCTTGTAGCTGGGAAAAGAGCTGGTGTGGTGGGAAACTGGTGAGGGACAGAGAGCAAACATGGGAGGACAAGGTGGAATAGGAGCAACAAAGTGAAGATAGCATCTGTGAGAACTGATGTCCTGTTTCTTTCCATCCTCAACCACGCATTTTCCCCAACTCCATCTCCCATTCGTGCAGTGCTTTCAGTCCTTCGCATTCAGATCTGTGGCAGGAGTCTGCTCTCAGCATCAGATAAAAAGGCTTTCTGGAAGGCACCAGAAGCGTGCAGCATATGGTGGGGAAGTCCTGCTTATTGTCATGGTAGGGATTTCAGGGGTGACAGGCAGGGAAGCCAGTATTTCTCTCCCTACTTAGCGTTTACACAACCTGTTCTCAGAAACTGCCTGTACAACAAGGATATAATAGGTGGGGAACAAAACGTTGTCTGGCTTTTGAATTCAGTGAGAAGGTTCCCACTCCACAGAGCATGTTGTTTTCCTTCTAGACCTGTGTGTGGGTACGGCCTTGAAAGCCAGCACATCCAGCAGCAGCGGAGCCTTTTCCTGGGAAGGACAGGGGGTGCAGACGGGGATGTCCGTTTCACAGCAAGTCAGGCTTAATAGAGCCGTAGAGAGGATTAGATTGCTAAATGCCTTTGTGTGTAGTCCTGATTGTGAAGTTATAATTAACAGCTGGGAATATGAATGCCTTTTCTTTTCCAGGCTCTCTCTCTGTGTTTCTCAGTCGATGCATTTTGCAGTGGTTTCTAAAGCAGCCCTGGCAAGAACAGAGGTCTGTACTGGTTTAAAGGAAGGTAGGCTCTGTCCTGAGGAGTTCAGTGTAAGTAGGTTATGATGTCAGAAGGAGAAAATGCTGTTACTCTCCTCATCCCACCTTTAGCAGACTCTCTCAGGATTGTAATCACAAGCAGAGAGAGCCCCTTATCAGTGTTGCCATCCTCTGCTCCCCTCCTGTACTTCAGCAGTAGAATGATTTTTTCCTTATTTCCGAGTCTTTGTGAGGTCTCCTTTCTATTTCAGCGTGTGTGAGAGAGAAGAAGGAGATCCCTTCGTTTTCTTACGAAATTCTTCTTTTTGAAAACCCTCTTCTTGCCTAGACTGATTATTTTTTTTTCTCTTTCAATCCATGCCAGAGCACTGGAGATGTGGAAGAACTGATCCTTTCCCAGTCCTGTGTCTTTCATCTAGACCTTTGTCTACACCAGATTTCTTTTTAATTGTTCGAAGAGCGATTTGTTTCATTTCTCCACCAACCTTCAAGTAAAATGCTTCAATATGTGTTTTCAGAAACGCACCTGGACTTCTGGCATGCCAGGCAGCGTCTGCATGAGACATAGTGTCTGTGCGGATGGTTTCTGCCGCACCAGGATAACTGTTCTCCTGTCTGGTATTTGTGGCCCACATTTTTGCTCAAGTGTGCCACTTCAGGGAGCTCTGTGGATGTCTTCGTTTGGAGGGCTTTTCAGCAAAAGCAGCATTAATGTGGAAGAGAATGTAGACCTTGACTGCAGTCTTAGAGGATGAGTCCCTCCACCTCCCAGATGTTCAGTCAGATGCCCAGAGCTATGGTCGGGCTGTCCCAGCTCAGGGGACGCTGTGAGTCAGGTGCTTGCCCCTATGTACAAATAACTAGAATTCCTCAAAGAGATACAGACTTCGAGCATTTTTAGGGAGATCTGGCTGTCCCGTGTGGCCATGAGGAACAGCAGTTAAGCAGCAAGTCCTGACAGGGTTTCTGTTTTGCTGGATGGTCGTAGTGATGGGGGAACCCAGAGCAGCAAAACTTGAAGTAACCTTGCTTAGAAAAACGCATTGTGACTGAAATATGACATCTGCTTGGATTAAATGTCGGAGCATTTCTTTGAATATTCTGAGCTGATCGGCTTGCCCTTTCGCTTAGAGGACTCTGCCACTTTTGTCAGATGCTTTAAAAAATCACTAATGAACTTTCAAGCATATAGAATGCTTTATTGTGTCCTGGACAAGACAAAATTGTGGCAAACTTCAATTTTAGCCTGGCAACTTTTCTCTCTCTGTGGTCTCTCTGTTCTTACGGGCTTCTACATCTCGATTTCGCAGTTTGGTTCTAGTGATGGGAAATATACCCAGACCTGCTTCAGAATAAAAAGTCCTTTGAATAAGGACTTCTGATAAGGAATGTAATCGAATTATTTTCTTTCCTGTGTTGAGAGTGAGCAAGTGAGATACGTATGTGTGCAGCATGGAAGGAGGCTGGAGGGAGAGGGAGCCTTCTCATATAGTGACACAACAGTCTTTGCAGTAAGTACCCTCTGTGCAGGAGTTTTTTAAATACAGATAAAACGAATGAATTTTCTGTTCATCAAGCCTAACAAACATGGTAGTCTTTTAACTGAAATCAGTGCCACAGATTTTAAAATCATTATTAGGTCTCTAAAATGCCACAAAGATTCAGAGGCAAAGAGGCTCCTTCGTCTCTTAAATGATACTGCATTGAGGAATGCTTTATTTCAGGAGCTCCTCTAAGTCTCCGCACTGTCACAGCTTCATTGCTTCAGATGTCACTTCAAGTAGGAGTAGTTTTTATAACTACACAGTAAACCCAAGATGGCTTAATGGAAATGATTTCTTCATGTGTCAAAATGACCCCTTTGTTTCTCATTTTACTCTTTTGTTGCCTGCAGCTAATCTGCTTTTGGGTTATCAGATCCAAGCATCTTACAATGCTGACTCTAGCAGTGGTATTCAGCTGGAATGCTGCCTTTTGTTTACTGGTTTTACCAGGCCTCCAGTGCTTTCTTTGGTCATCTGGTGTCTCCACTAATGTGATTTGCACTCCCAGGCTCTGCAGGTAGTCATGGGCTTTTATAAGGGAATTAGACGGAGGCCTGCCACCCTGGTTGCTAATGAATCCACAGGGTATTTTTTGTTTATCTTTCGTTACAATTTTCCAACTTTTTTTTTTTTCCTTTATTTATTTGTTTCTTATTTATTTTTATTTATTTTTTTTTTGGAGAACACTGTGATCTGGTTGTGTTTGTTTGTTTGTTTGTTTTTCTGGAGCTTTTCTCCCCTCTGCTCTCAGATTTCATTTTTTAATGTTGATTTACCTGGCTGTGGTGACGGTCATGTTGTAAATGAAGTACCAAAGCCTATTGATCAAAAAGTTTTTTTCTTTTTTTTTTCTTTTTTTTTCAGGATTTACAAATAAATACAGAAAAAAATGCACAAACACTCAAAACTTCTTGATTACAATAAATAACACATAAAAGTCGTTCCTGGTGCTGCCGAATGTCATATGGAGAGACAAACCTCTGCCTTCCTTCAGGATTTTTTTTTTCTATTAAAACAGCAGATGTTGGCATATGTAGGGAAGTTGAAAAGTTTTACTTATCATGCTGCAGCTGGAATTTTAAATTTTGCAAGCACTCCAGAAGCAGATGCAAGTTGAAAAACACCATCAGTGCAGTCGAGTGAAGGACATAGTCAGGTAACTATTGTATTACAGATGTTGCAGAAGCACACAGATCTCTAATTATACCAGAGATTTTTTTAAAAAACATGAAATATATATATATAAATACAGAGAATATGTGCTCCAACATCTTGTACTAGTTTTCTAAAGCAGAGGAGAGCGTCGGGCTCTGAGGAGTTAAGCTGGGGAACATGTCAGATGCTGAGAAAGATGCCATTCATTCTATATCCACAACCTCTTACTTAACTGTCCTTGCTGCTTTGAGTGGGGACTAATAGAGTGATTAGGCTTTTTTTTTTCAGATTAGGCCTGCCATTTTGCTGTGGCCAGTATTTGGCTTGCACAAAAACAAGCACAATGTCAATGTTTTTCAAGCTTCCCACTAGTCTAATTAAAGACTCGACTTACAGTGGCAGGATCAGCATGTTTTTATCTCTTTGTAAAAGAGTTTTCATTTTCTTCTGTTATTTTAGAATGGAAGACACTGAAATCTGTGATAAAATCAAAGCCTGAAAAGGATTTTGGAAATAAGCAGGCCCTTTTCCAGGCAAAAGTAGATAATATTGAATCTATTGTTACTTACCTCAGGAGCAAATCTATCTGTTTATCCAAGCCTGAAGAATTTAGAGTGATAAGAGTTGTCTCACTGATATGTGGCTTACTGGGTTGAGTCTAAAGAGTAGGAGAAAGCTTTAGAAAAACTAAAATACACGGGCACGTTTCGGCCCTTGCTCTGTGCTATTGATGCTACAGAATTCAGCTGTGTTTTTGGAGGGGGGCGTACATTTTATATAGGTATAAGTTTATATTTTTAACACATTCACCAAGTGTCGGAGCGTTCATTTCTGTTCAAGGAATTGCAGTCATTTTGAGCTGGCGCTTCTGCTCCAGGAAACGTGTCGAAATTCAGGTGCAGGTATTTTTAATAGCGGCCGTATAAAGCAAGAATATATCGACTGAGTTTTACTGGGCTGACAGCAGCGCTGAAGGTCCTTGTGACCCAGAAGTTTGTGACCCATGAAATCTCCATTTGCCTTCTGTTGGTAACCTATCTGGAAGTACAGGGGACTGAAAAACGCGTCCTGCGTGACCTAGCGCATCGATTATGTACGGGCGGAAAATGATCTTGAGCATATCGCTAAAAATGGGTTTGATAACACAAAATACAAGGGGTAGGATTAAATCATATTCTTAAGCAAATGTTCTGTCAGCGCAAATTCAGGATAAATGACAGGAAGGAATCGGGCAGCGTTACTTCTAAAAATGGTAAATATTGCGAGGCTCCCGAAAACGAGTCTACAGCACACATGCACGCAGGCAGGCGGATTTTACGGCTCTGTCCAGGGCACAGAAGGAAGATAAATCATGGCCATCCCCCTCTCATTTTTGAAATGGTTCAACCCTGGGGTTTAGCTGAAGGACTTAAGGAGTTTTTGAAGTGCAAATAGACTGGTGAAGGGTAAACCTTTTCAGAGTTTCATTTAGATGGATTTTTTTTTTTTTTTTTTCTATGTGGATTTCTGGCACCAGCTGAGATCTGGAAGGCCATGGGATTTTTTTGTTTTTGATCAATCAAGCAAGCAGGACTTGCCATGGGGGTGTACATTCTCTGCATACATATTGATCCTATTGTGTTTAAAAGTAGTTAATTTAATCGGGGCTTTTTGAAACCTTCCTCGGTAAGACTTGCATTAATGGAGCTGTCATTTCAAGGTCATGTTTCAGTGTCAATAACTTCATAGTAACGGCAGAAGTTACCTGTGAGAGCAATATTCAGTTATTCCACGTTAAAATAGAATTGTTTTTTACAAATGGACATTTAAAAATACTCAGTTTCAATCGAACAGTGTTGTTCCCATCAAATGAGAGAGATTTTCGGAGCAGTCTGCTGTTACTAAATACATCAACACAAGTCATTGGGTTATTATTCATCGTTGTTTGGATCCATAACCTTGGCCTGATCCCTTCTGCAGGGAGTTTGACTCCAAGAACCCATTTTGCACCTTGGCTCTTCTGGCAAGATATTTGTAATGTCAGGGCTTTTATTCGGGGCTCTTTCTAGTAGTTTTGACCTTTTACCTCGCTCTTTCTCTTGTTTAAAACCAGCAGCATGCAGAAGATGGATTGCATATTAACTATAAACACATCTCCCCACTCTGATAAATATTTGGAGATACAACGTGTAAGGCTTGTCGTACGATAAGATGTGTATTCGAGTCTAGGGTATAGATTTTGTAAGGCAGGCTATATTTTACTACTTGGATTCAGATACCAAAGCAGAAGGTGCCTGTAAATCTCCCAAACTTGTTTTTCTCCCTGCTTTCTTGGCAGCTGTGGCATGCCCTGAGCCCTGCCGCTGGCCAAGGGATGCGAATCCAGAGTGATGTGGACTGACTGGGCAGGCTGGGTGGCAGTGGAGAACAGTTGTTTATAAAAACTCTTTTCAGTTGTGTCCCAATACTGTCATTTCCTACGTTGAATTAAGTGTTTTCTCCAGCTGAGCGGGGCATTATCAAACATTTCAGTGCGAGATCACTTGGTGGCTCAGAAAGGGAGAGGAACGGCGAAGGTAGCATGGGGCTGGAGTTGGGATGCCTCCGTGGAGGCAGCGTGGTTTCTCTTCAGGAAGGACCAAATGTGGCTGGTTGGTAGTTATTCTCCATATATTGGACATTCAGAAAGGCACTGCGTGGCATCCTACGGGAAAACCACCTACATTAAATGTTACGAATTTCTACCTTACTTCTGTGTCTATGGTTTGGTAGTTGGAGGCTGGCAATGCTAGGAGAGCCCAGCAGAGAGATTCCAGGTCAGGACAGGGACCTAAAACTGTAGCTCACCGCAGTGATAACACAGTTTTAACAAAGGAAAGAGAGAGGTGGTTTCTGGTGTTGTTGATCCTATAAAACATACAACCTCTTCTTCTTCTACCTAAATTAAAAGATGAACCATTACACCTTGCCTGGCATGAGCCACTTTGAGGAAGAAAGTGCTTCTGGCTTCAACTCTTTGATGTTATTTTTTTATTTTTGCAGCTGCTGAGCAGACAGAGAAGTTACTTACTATTAAGAAATATGGCTAAAAAAAAAAAAAAGCATATTGTGATTTCCTCCAGACTTTACATTAAACAGAAGACGTTTGCTCAGTAGGCCCCCGATCTGGGTCCTGGTTTTACAACTCCAGCTTTTATGTCCATTAGCCTCGCGTGCTGTCAGTCTCACGTACTGTAATGATGGTTGTTTCCTGTAGCGTTTGCAAACCGATCATGAGGTGCTGTTTAAAGCTTTGCAGAGAGAGAGGGGATCTCTTCGCAGCTCACTGCAGAGAAAGGATTCGCAGCATTCGTGGCTTCCCTTCTGCTGGTATGTCGCCGGGGGATGTTAATACGAGCTTTTCTTTGTTAAGTAAGGGATTTGTAGCACAAACCACGACTGCTTCTATCCCTACAAGAAGTCCTGTTCCACCAACTGGGTGTATTTTGAAGCAGAGGGTCTTCCATCAGTCGTATCAGGCACAGAGTGTAAGTCTTAGTTTCGCAACAGACATTGTTCTGTAGGCTGGTGTGTGGGCTTTAGCTGCAAAATCTATTGTTGTAATTAAAAGAAAAAATCTAAATTGCTTGTGCTCAAATGTCAAAACAGGGCAGAGCTGTTACTTGCAAATTACAGCTTTATCAAGCGGTTGTGACACTGAAATGATCTTACTCCTCTACCGCTATTTCTTCATCGTATGCACACGCTTGTACTGTGAGTATGTTTAAATTCCTTTACAATTTAACAGAGCGACAGCTGGGCTGTAGGAAGTGTGGATTTTAAGAAAGTAATATTTGTGTTTGGGTGAAAGACTCGCGTACCACGTTGCCGAAAGTGCTGAAAAAGGAGTGCCTTCTTCCTCCGCTAAATTCGGGAGGAATTTCGAGACGGCTTTTGTGTGGAATATTCCCACCCTGTCTGCGCCTCTTAATTTGTATCACATGTAGATTTTACAAAATCCTTCCATGGGGTGCTAAGAGCCAAAAAAAAAAAAAAAAAAAAAGTAAGTAAAAAGGCTGTCAACAGCACTAACTACGGCTGCAACAAAACAAATACTCTTTTTGGCCTTTGATTGTGTCATATTCCTTTTCTTTGCAATTGTTTTTCTTTTTTTTTCACTTGGTAGAGGTTTATGGTGCTGTGCCTATCAGGACAGCCCCGTCTTCGGGTTGAAGTTGTATTTCTCTGCGAGTTCCTAGAGGTGATGTTATCTTTTGTTCGCTCAGCAGTATGGTCATTCCTAAGAGCATCTGTCACTTGAGGCAGTGGAAGATGGATGAGTCTCAAGTGAACTGCTGGTTGAAGCAAATGGTGAAAATAAGAAAAGCCGAGGGGGCTGGGGTTTTCCGAGGGGGCAGACAACAAGGAAGCACTGTTAGAAATCAAAAGTAAGCCAGGCAATAGTGGAAGGAAGAGCCAAGATGGATCACACGCTCCCATATCCCGCGAGTCGTGGAAACCAAGGCAAGGGCTGATGTATTCTGAAGAGATCTTCTGTGTCCTGATGAAAATGCCATCGGCTCACCTCCTGCTTGCAAATACGGGAGGACCAGAAGGTTGTGATCTGAACATCAGAGGCAGAAATTGTCTTTTTTGTTACGTGGAGCTGTAAGGCCAAGAGAAATCAATACTGCCAATAACCAGGGGAAGGGCTGCCGATGCGTTGTGTTCCTTAGATAGCGTGTGGGAAGCTTTCGGTACTGAGGGGGGGCGTGACAGTGGGAAATAAAAGTCGTTCCTCTCTGTAGGTTAGCTTTTGGAAAAGGGGGAAACTTAAAATTCGTAGCAGTTTGTATTTCAGACAGCACTCAGCGTTTTAAAACCAGGGAAGACCCAGCACCGTATCTCCGACGCAGCTGGGCTGATCGAGTCGGAGGTTTTAATGGAAAGAAAACGATGGAAAAAAAAACCAACACACCCCGAGCCCCAAGAAAACTGCCCCTAAAGTGCTAAGAGGCAAGGCCGGCCCCCCGAAACGAGCAGTGCTCTGTGTTGGTGAAAGCAGCCGGCCATGAACAAAAGGCGCAGCCCGGTGCGTGTCAAGGTTTGGGAAAGGGTCCAGGAGGATCCGGGCTTGCAAAATTATTTTGTCACACTTATTGGCATTGGTCCATAAGGGGAAGCGCTGGCTGAAAAGGCGAAGAAATTAAGATGATTAGAAGCTTTAAAGCGTCACAAATGGTGGAGTATCTCTCTTCTCAATGGATGTAAATAATAGATGAAAGACTGAGGGTGACAACAAAGGATCAGGGCGTTTAAGAGAATGTGTGCAGCCTGAATAGAGGTCCGTGGCCTAGGGCCAAAGGTCCTAGCTTTGAGTGTAATTAGAAGAAAATACAAAAATGTCATTACTAGCAGGTGAAATGTTCAGCACGTGTCCGAAAAATAGCAATTTCAGACCCGGGAGCTGCTGGAATTGGATTACTGGCGTTCTGTGATCATTAAAGCCTTTGCAGGGCCCTACAGTTTGGCCAGGAGCCGTGCACGGTAACCTTGTTGGCCATCTGGGAGAGATTTGCTGCTGGCGTTGGGGGGGATGCGTGGTGCGGGGTAACATCGGTGGTCCCTGGGAATAGAGTTGTTTAAATGTCTGACCCCGAAACACAAGGATCCTGAACAAAACCCTTCTCCTGGTAAGAGCTAAGGGTTAGAGCTGATGGCCTAAATAGGCTGATTTTTAAAAATAGGAGGAGGGGGAAGAAGCCTTGAAGCCGCGTTGCTTTTGATCTTAAAACCTGACTTGTAGACCTGTATCGAAGAGAGTTGCATTTGTTCTGGTTTTGACGACTGGTCCGAAGCTGTGGCACCAGCCTTAAGCCTAAAATCCCATTTGTGAGCAGTAGGGCAGCTTCCTTTAAATCTTTTGGCTAAATATTGTCCATTTCTATTAAGAAACCAAACCAGCTTGTATGCCTAAGAAAGTCTTGTCAGAGTTCAGTCAATGATAACTTAATTTAAAGCCTTTCCTGATGTTCATTACTATCCTATGCAGCCCTCAGTGTTTTAGGAGGAACTGCTACAACCTTGTTGTCATTCTGGGTGTTTCACGTGCCTTCTCTTTTATGAACTATAATTTCTGTTAGAAATGAAACTCCTTCATGGGATGTCAGAAAGGAGAGCAGCCAGCCAATGCTGCCTTCAATCAATTTTGAACATCGACCTCTAGTTTGGGGTAGATAACTGCTCTCCCATTCATTTTGTTTCCTTTTTAAACAAAGAGCAGAACGATTGTTTCTAAATTATCGTTTATTTTTGTTGTGTCTGTTCCGCTTCGATTTCTCATGTTGATGTGGTCAGTTCCTAATATTTCATACAGCAACCAACATCAAAAATGTACAGACACCATGATAAGCTTGTACTTTCCTTCTGCTATAACACAGGGAAGAAGCAATGCAGCTTCAAACAAGTATTCATATAAATAAAAATATATTTTTATTGCAGTCAGCTCGCACACAGGAATTAAAATAGGAACTTCAGATAAATGCATTAGGAACCTGGATGATGTGACAACCCACCCACTCCATGGCCCTCCCTTCCCCACCCTAGTTCAGTTTTTGCCCCCAGCCCAGGTGTAGATCAGCAGGTTTTCTTGGCTCGTTTTAAATTTACGTTGGAACAACTCATTCTAATTATTTTTTTCTCCCTTCTTATTTTCCAGGTGGTCAGGAGCTACAAACAGCTTCGCAGCAAGGCTTCACAACCTCTTGGCTGCATCCTTTAATCATGACTACATTTCAGATAGGCTAAAAGGAATCTGAGAAGGTACTGTACTTGCCTTTCCTGGCAGAGAATATGTGGGGTGTTTGTTTATGTGCTGTGTTTAATGCTTTCAAATGCATCGACTACGTTTTAAGAATGGTGTGGCCTGTAAATAACAATTTTATTTTGCTTTGATCGTGTACAGACTTTAAGTTCTTCAAAGAAGGCTGATCTGTGCTTCAATTTTTTCTTATATATCCACAGTGAGCTCAACTTTGTTATTTAATGGCAGTTCTTTTGAAGCTGCAATGATTTTCTTCTGGTATTTTACTTAGAGGCACTGCAAATACCTAAGCTGCTCGCTAAATGTATGTGTTATGCACTTGGAGGGTGGCTGTTTGTTTGTTTGTCCTCTCAAAGGGTTGAAAACAAATGGGAAGAAGAATGCAGATCTTTGTGACGATCAGGCTAGATTTGTGCTTCCAACTGAGATTCCCACAAGCGCGTTTTCTGGCTTCTTAAAGGGGGAGGCTTGTCTCAGTCCACAATATTGGGCTTGCATACTTTCCCGTTGCATTTAAATAGCCGGTGTACCCAGAAGGCTGAAGATGCTTTATGACCTCTTGTATCCCTGGGGCAAGGGCAGCGTGGAGGCCCAGCGGAGCGAGGGGGTCATTGCCACCGCCCAGGCCCCGAGTGGCCCTCGCGGGGTCCCAAAACCTGGCTGCGGGAAGGTTTTTCCGTGGCAACATCTGGACGGTGGTAGAAGTCTGTCAGAGGAGGGGGGAAGCTCCAGCATTTTGCTTCCCCAGGTGCCAGGAGGAAGCAGCCTTCGCCCCGTTGGTGGGGGGGAGGCAGATCCTGCGGCCCTGAAGTTAGGCCTAAACAATTGCGGAGGTCAAAGGACAGCCGAGCGCGGTCAATGAGACACCCTGGGGTGTATTTTGTTACTTAGTAAAAGGAGCAGCATCCTAAAACCTTAAAGGATTCTCTTGAAAATCTGTGTTGTGAAAAGGTTTTATGAGTCTGATGGCAAAAAGTGCTGATTTAGCTAAGGAATGCTTTCTTTTGTCTAAATGAAAGGCTAATCCTTACCAAATGTTGGCAGCTATTCTAGTGCGGTCAATGCAGGTCTGAAAGGACAGTTAGAGTAGAAGTGTACTTCGCTGTCCCAAATGTTTATCATTTTAAAGGTCCTGTAACTGAAAAGATGGCTGAACTTTCACCTTTTGATCCTAAAATTTGATCGAAAAGTAAAAAGTAAGCCCCAGCACTTAGAAATTAAAAGGCTTTGCTCCTTAGGGAGCTGCGCCAGGCGTCACCCTGTATCTCCCCAGAGATTTGCTTTAGACCATCAGGGTTCAGCCTAGTTTAAATTATAACTTTTTGATCTGATAACACGTATTAATTGGTTGAAAATATATTTTTGGCTGGTCTTGAGCAATATTTGCTGCTTGTGTTGTAATGCTCACAAAAATGTTTAGTTTTTGAGTAATTAATTCCTATAATTTGTTCAGCACTATCTTCCTTTAAAGTGACAGATTATTAACACTTAACATTTGTCCTAGAAACAGATAAGAAATCAATGTCAGAGCCAAGACCTTGTAAATAACGAGAAAGGAAATGTAATAATGGCTGTCTTCACAAGAAAGGTGGTGGGGGAAGGACGGTGCATGTGGCAGAAAAGGTTCAGTGCTTTTTGTTTTCCTTTGGAAAGGGGGGTGGCCGCAGGACACAACCCGGGGGCTCAGCCTCTTTGGCCCTACTGTCTTACACAAACAGTCATTGTCAAATTAGGAAGAAAAAGGTACGTGGGAGCCAGTGTTTTTATAGTAACAAGCGTGGTGGTTCATTGCAAACTTTAAAAAAAAAAAAGTGCCATAAGAAGAGTGAAGAAGAAATTGCCTAATTTTCAAAGGGGGGGAGGGGAAACAACGAGCAAAGAACTTGACAAACATTTCTTTTCTTTTCTTTTTGGAAAGAAACTTGCTTGCAAGTGATGGCTCTCCAAAGAGCTTAATTTTTAAACTCTTTTAAAGTGCTATCTACAGATGCTTAGCATTGATTTATGTCAAG
Organism: Netta rufina; assembly: GCF_964035555.1. NCBI lineage: Eukaryota > Metazoa > Chordata > Aves > Anseriformes > Anatidae > Netta > Netta rufina. The sequence goes on from NC_140124.1 coordinate 109,623,062, forward strand.
GTTAAGGCACCTTTAAACAAATAAAGTTGTGAATGGATAAACCGACTAAAATACAAATCGCCTATTAAACACAGATGATATTTGTAGAGCGTTCAAGTTGCCACAAAACCGACACATGTCTTGAAATTCTCCTGATAACCCCTTCTAAACTCATCAGGAAATGATAGCATGTGTGTTTGAGGGGTACACAAGGGAGCGGACTGATAGGATAGAGATGGAAGGTCAGGCCTTAACTTTGACTTTCTAGGCTTCAGCTTAATTCTTTTGCAAGAAGGCAATAGCAGATGAAGAAAGAATTAAGGTGATTTATTTATCTATGAGATTGGGCTGGCTTCTGCCATAGGAACTCAGTAAGATGGCTGTTTACAGCTTTATCCCTGTAAATACGAATATCCTATTTTAAATTCATATCCATATGGAATTAAGGGGTATATAAAATGAGCTATGCAATTAAACCACTTAGAAAAATATGTATTTGAACTGGAATATTTAATGTTGTTTATGTTGTTTATATATTACTATTTAGTTTATTAATAGCAGATTATTTATAATAAGTATTTTAATTTTATTTATTTTGTTTGAGTAATTTAATTACGCGAAACACGTGAAATGGAATTATATGTATTATTAAGATTTTCTTCTCATCTGCTGGAGAAAATTGTTCTGGATCTATGAAATGTTTATCAGTGTTGGTTTTTTTCCCCGAGTGGATTTTAGCCCGCAGTGAGGATATTGCACGTAATGTTTTTCTGTGACTGCTGCCACAGCAGAACATAAATACTAGGAGAGCTATTTTCTTCATGCTGAATGTCAGTATTCACTGGAAGTTTTCTATGAGTGCTTTCAAGAGCGCATAGAAGCAGTGAATTTTTTGTATTACTGACTCACTAAACCATAATAGCAGCTTTCGGAATCAAAATTGCCTCTGCTAGCATGTTTATGGTGCAGATAAATTAAGCCCAGTTTGTAAACATCCTTAAGACTTTTCCTTTTGGGAGAAAAACAAGTAGGGAAGCACATCCAGTGTCTCAAATAAATAATGTACCTCATTATCTTTTTTTCTTCTTCCAAGACATAAAGTCCCCATACACAACATGTCAGAGCAAGTAATGAATTGCATCTCAGAACAAATACAAGCATGAAATTTGTGAAATTTCCTTCTTCTATTAAGTGCTAACAATATGTAATTTTGAATTTTTGCATCTTTTAGGTAAAGGCCAAGGTTTTTCTTTGTCAGATCTAAATGGCATTACGTGAATACCCAGAAGTGGGTATTTTTCCCACAAATACCCATTGGGATTTCCAAGCATCTAGCTGAGAGTAGCTTGAATGGCAAAGTTTTTCTTTTTAGGTATATCCCCTAGATGTGATGTTCATGTTTTGTTCCGTTGATTGCCTGTTTGTGGAACATTTCATCGTAACGGAGAGCTTGGATGTTGCAGAAGGCCCAGCAGTGATGGGCATCTTTGATCTCAAACAGGGGCTGCCTCTGGTAATTTCAGAGATTCTTGACAGAGCTTTGTTTATTTTACAGAAGAATTTGTGGTATTCTGGGGAGGGGAGAAAGTAGTCAGCTTTGACACATGATAAACACATGTTGCAGGCAAGGAAAAGGAAGAACTCTGCAAAGCGCCCCACACTTTGAAGTTCATTTCCACGAAAATTCTGTGAGAAATTAATCGTGATTTATTTTATTTTTTTTTTTTCAATTGAAACTCTATGAGCAATATAAACAAGTCACAGCAGTGGCACCACAAAAAAAAAAAAAAAAGTCCATGCAATATTTAACTCAAGATTGTGGGTTTTAGCTGATTGCTGTAGTTTTGACCTATGCTTTCCTGTTTGTTTAGTGCTTTGCTTTCTGCATAGAAGTGGCCATGAAAGCAGCTTTATTTTTTGTCTCTGCAGCACTGACTAGAAGTGGCTGCAGGAGAATGCTATCAGCTATGCCTCTCCATCTGCAGACTGCATGGGAGTTTCAGAAACGGTTTGCTTGTTCCATTTTAAAATGGATTCAGAGATCAGATGAGCAGAAATATGATCGTTTTGACCTATTTGAAAACAATGTTTTTGGAAGAGTTGCACAGGAACGTGCTCCAAGTAGGCTCAACAGATATTCCGACCCAGGCTCTCTGCAAAAGAAGAGGGACTTGTTTCTGCCTTTGTTGGTTTGTTGCTTGGGACGATCACTTCCAAAGCTCACAAAAACACGAACTCTTTTTCAGACTCACCTTGTTTTCAGTCGGGGCTTTAGGGAGGAAAAGAGTCATTTTTTGAGAGAGGTGAGAAATGAGCAACCCACCCAGCCGCCTTTTATCCCAATGCTTTAGGCAGTTTGATTTCTCAAGACGTACTTTATTACTTCTTGATTTAATTTTATGTTTTAATCTAGAAATCTGTGTTATGGATTAATTTAATAACATTACGCGAGAGGGAGAGGAGCAAAACTTTGTGGTGCTTTTGGCAGGCATACGCATTTTGCAGATGAAGAAGTGGGAAAGGCAGCGTGTGAGGTTCTTGGCTGGCTCGCAGACATGCCCTGGCTGCAGAGCCCGTCTGTTTTTCGAGGTGGTAACCCCAGCAGGAGAGTGGCCCCGAAATGACTCCCAGGTTTGCATATTTGAGGAGTTGCCACGTGATGACTCCAGCTCTGGGGGTAAAAAAGGGTTGCTTACAGCAAAAGAAAGGACAGTTTACAAAGTTCTACTACAGAGCTTCATTTTCAGTCTTTTACAGCTGTCACAAACCAGAGCAGGCATCAGATAACATGAAGGTTGGAAAAACAAAGTACTCAGTAGATATTCCTGAAGAATTGGGTCATCTCTGTTTGGAAAGTTTAAAGAACCAATGTAATCTCTATTCCCACTATGCCTCAGAAAGAGGTTTGTAGTAGCGTCAGTTAGTACATGGTGTTGGAATTAAGAATTAGTGGAATAAGTAATAACTCTGCAAGATGCGAAGTAATTATTTTACGTTACTTGGAAGTAAAAAATTCTCTGTCTCCCTTATTTAAAAGTTAGCACGTGAGTGAAAACTGAAAAAAAAAGGGTGTTGGGAGAAAATGCTTTTACTGAAGCTGTAGCTGACTAGGTTGATTTTTAGTAAAGATTTTAATGCTTGTACTGTGTAATCGGATGTTGAGATACATCAGAAGGGATTATGTTTTAGCTTCTATTTTCTATATGTTTGTAGCAAATTTTTATGCTGCCTTTTTTTTTTTTTTTTTTTTAAAGGGGGTTATAAAAAAGATGGTGAGCAACTTTTGGCTCAGGCAGACAATGGCAGGACAGGGGGAATGGGTTTAAACTAAAAGAGGGGAGATTTAGGTTAGATGTTAGGAGGAAATTCTTCACAGAGGGTGGTGAGGCAGTGGCACAGGTTGCCCAGAGAAGTGGTGGCTGTTTAAAACTTAGATTTTTTTGCAGCATAGGAACCTAAGGACTTAAGTAATTTACATGCATAGTTTGTTAAACCACAGTGCAAAGTCCTACTCCATAGTCCTACTGAAAACAATAAAACAACACTAAGCATGTGAAGATGTACTTAAAAGATTGATGTCTTAGGGCAGACCATGAGAACTGGTGTGGAGAGGGTGTGCAGGGGAAAAAAAAAAAAAAAAGGTGATTTTTGTTAGTCCATTGGTGTTGAGTTGATCACAAACTTTACTGATAAGGCATTCAAGTGATGTTTGGGGTTGTAGGTGAAGTGCTCGGCTTCTACACACTCAGGCCACAGTAGCTAAATAGACCATCATGGCTTTAATTTTTACTAGCCTTGCAAGTTGAAACGGGTTCTCCATTTCATGTCACTATATGACTCCCTTGAAACACCGGGAGCTTTCTCTTTCACTTTCTCAGGATAGAAGCAGCCCCTCAGCGAAAAAAAAATAAATAATTCATGAAAGTAAACAATTTTAGAGATAGTTATCAACATTAAAATTGTTGACAGATACAGATTTGCATTTCTTTCTTAGTTGGGAAGATACAAGACTGTTCATCGAGTTTCAAAGTCACAGAAATTTTTAAAAATCCACTTTTAAAAAAAAAAGTGGTATTATTTGTGTTCCATTGAAGTAAACATACATCTGCTTTAAAACCACAGCTTTAAATTACTTAACTAATTACTGACTGAGTAGCTGCATTTTACCTTACACATTAATGTAAACAGTATAAACACATCTGTCTGTGTTTCTAATTAATTTGTTGTAATTAGAAGTCACTAAATAAGTTGGTTAGCTAGCAGCTTACAGTAAGATCTATGTATTACTGATAGAATATGTTTTGTCAGTGAATGCCTGTGTAGCTGTGCGTATGAAAACTATATATAAAATAACAACAACAACCAAATTTCAATGAAAATCTTTCGGGTTTGGAAACCGGTACACATCTGGGATCAGAAATACATTTCAGTTATTACATTAATTACTTAGGTACTACATTTTTTTTTATCTGCTATGGTGTTAGCAGTGGTAGCCAAAAGGATTCAAACCTGTAACTTTCCTAATCGTGCTAAGACACTAAGTTGTTGGGAGAGTAAATCCTAATCCATATCTACAGCTGCAAAATCAAAATTACTCAGCAAAAGTATGCACTGATCCTAGAGCTGAAACTAAACATCATGACTGATTTAGTTATATTGCACTGGCATTAATAACGTGGTTAATAGTCCTATTGATTTAGGGGGGGAGAGACCATAAGGGGTGAAAGCTATGTATGAGTGCACGGGCTTTAAGGAGGCAGGATGAGGTTTTCAAAAGCACTCCTTGGTGGTTTACTTGTGCTGCCTCTGCAGTCAGTGTACGAGCATCCAAGTGTGAGCACATGCTTCTCTGAAAGTGAGGAAGTCTTTTAACATTACCGAAAATTCAAAATGAAAAGCTAGATTTTTAGGGCAATAACATTTAAAAATTTTTTTTGAAGGCTTTCTGTTGAAAGAAAAGAGAAAATGTACTTCGTCTGCTGAAGGTAGAATTGTTCCTTTCCCTATGTGCATGGTGGAAGTAGCATAAAAGGATTTGTTCCAGCTTCCACAAACGAATTTGAAAAACCCTAGAAAACCTTCACAATAACTTCTTTGCTAATTTCATTTAAAGGACTCCAAAAAGCCTTGCAGGCAGAATGGGTAAAATCAACATAATTAACTTTTGAAAGCTGCTGTATCATGAAGGGCTTAGACCTCTTCACATAAGGTTCATGCTCTACTAGATCATCTCATTCACGGTTATATGCTACTGAACTTTACTTTTTTACTATGGGTAACTTGCATTTTATTAACTCTTCCACTCTTTTATAGCCCTTAGGGTCAAATTTGTTGCCATCTTCCTGCGCTTGTCCTGTATTGCAAAACTTTCCATGAAACACCAAAGGGATAAGACTCAAAAGAATCATTTTGAAAAACTGTAAGCACAAACTGCAGTTCATTTATGGTTTCTAATTAGTTAGGGTTTCTCATTTCTCCTTTTTCCACGGTAGGAAGGCAGAGGAGGAGTTAACTGGGGAAATGTATTTGTGAAAGCTTTTGTTAGTTTGTTTGGGTTTTGTTGAGGGAGTTGTGAACAGCTGTGGGGATGAGAGTGTGAAAGAGACAGTAAATGTCCATGGGCACATGCAAGTGGCGACAGGACGTGCAGTGCTTATTTGGAGCCCAGCGTTTGCTTGCAGAAGGCATTCTTAGCACGTGAAGCCTAGCTGTGCATTTACAGCAGCTGTCTTAAGGGGTTCCTTGATTCAGAGCAGCCTGACAAATGGTATCAGTTGCAGTTTTGCCCCACTAATATTCCAGTCTATTCATAATACTTTGAGCATTTTATTTTATTTTTTTTTTTTGTATTCAGGTAGCTATATATTGCATTAAATGCTTCTAACATACTGTCATCTATTCACAGAGTGGCCCTCCATGATTTTTGTGTATTGTGCAGTCATTGTAGGTGAGCTCGCATACACTAAGTAGCGAGATCAAATGTTTTCTTCCATCTGTTTGTTGCATCTGTTTACTGAGGAGGTGGTATCACATGAAGCTTGGCGCATGCTTAACCCTTAAATCATCTCAGTCTTCACAAGAGGACTGTGTTCAGCATCCCCAGAGCACCGACTGGACCAATATTTCTCTTGTGGCACGTGAGTTCAGACTACCTGGGATGTGGCGTGTATTTTCTGAGTGGGAGCCATGGCCTGAAGAAAAGTAAAGCCAGCACAAGCTTTGTGTTGTTCAACTCACAAAGCTTCACCAGTGGGCATCTGGCAAATGATTTTCAGCTTTGTTTGGGGATAAGAAGGACTTGCTGCTGACAGTTCTACATAGTTTTATTCTGACCACACAAACTGAACTTTGAAACAGCACTTGAAAAAACTTCAGACTTGCAAAAGATTGCATCTACAGATCCTGAGAGGGTTTTATCAGAGCACGTGAAAGATGAAGGAAAACGCAGGATGTTAGGCAGTGAACATGAGTGCTGAACTCGTAACTTAACACTGCTGAGCTACGGTTTCGTAAAACTTGAGCTTAACTTTGGGAGACTTCTGTGACATAGCACCTCACAATATACTCTTAAGTTTGATTGCAGTTGTAAACTCCTCTCGAGTTTACAAGCAAACTCCTACTGCTTGGGAAATTGTACTGTTAAAAAGAACTAAGGAGACCTTCTGAGTTTCAAGTAGAAGAGATGAGGTTGAGTTTCAATTTCCATTTTTTTGGTTATTTTTCCTTTTTTTTATTTTTTTTTTTTTTATTTTTTGGCCACAGTGCTATATCAATGAATTTTTAAAAATGCAATTCAGACTTTATTTTTGCAGTATTTGAGGGTTGAAGTTGGTATCAGTATCCTGATCAGTTCAACTTACCCTGCTGAATTCAGGTGTGAATTTCACTTTTAGTATGTTTATTATTTCATGAGCAGTGCCTGAAGACTAGAGGGATAGTCTGGCATTAGAAGGGATGGAGTAACCAGGGTGTAGCAGCCTTTTTTTTTAGCACCACTTGTGATCTGCTTTCTGTTCTGTGTTGCGGTGTAGCCATTTATCTGCCTCTGGCCAAGGAATTGTCCAAATCCCAGGTAATCTGATGCAGCAATCCAAGTACAGATACTACAAATTAAGTAATAAGAGGAGGAACCTTGTCAGGAAAAAAAAAAATGTTCTTGGTCTTTCTTGTTCCTCACTCAGACATGGTAGTGACAGCATCAGGCTGAAAGACTAGATTTTAAGTGATAAAAGACATTTTATCATTTATCATTTATTCAAAATAAATGAAAAAATAAAAAGGAAAAGGAAACACCACTGTAAACAGTCAATACAAACTAATCAGTTTTTTTTCCTGGAAAGCTTTGTGAATTGGCTGTCGGTCACCACCTAAAACTGTAAACTCTTTTACAGTTGAGCTTGAATATCCCTAAGACAGACAAAAGCAGGGTGAGAATCTCAGGATCATGACAGGACTGTGGAGGGAGGGGGAAGGATCTTACAAAGGCTGTGGGATAAGGGGTCTGTTAATGAGAACACTTTGTCTTGCACTCTTGTATTGACCCTCCCATAAGTCTTTCCCCACTCAATGCTACAGTTAATGCTGGGTATATATTTCTGTCGTTGTTGCCTAATTTTAATTATGATATATGCTTGTTACTGTTGTTGGTTACTGCCATCCTTTCTGCTGTATGCATGTTCGTGATAGATCCTAATGATTCCCTAATGTAATAAATAAATAAATAAATAAATAAATAAATAAATGACTAAGAACATCAATAAGGACGATGCAAATAGTAGAAAATGCTAGATGTACCTGAAACAACCAGTTCCCAAACAATTTTACAGTATAAATAGATGCCTGGTCTCTCTTTGCCTAAGATGACCCTTTGAGATACAGAAGCTGTCCTGGGCCTGGCAGTGCCTTTGTCAAGGAACTTGCTTTCTTTTCCTTTGAAGAGAAACTTTTCTGTGGGGTTAGGCCAGATCAGAAGTCAGATTATGTGTTTTGGAGAATACAATTACATCATTAGGTTAAACACAAAGTAAGGACTTGATAGAGCCGACTTAATGGAGGGTGTTTGCATCAGATTCATCATTCGCTATCAGGTAATTGTGAAATTGCTTTAAGCCATAACAACAACACTCACCCCCTCCCTCATCCTCCAGTTCAGTTCCTCTCCTTTAAAGTTGCTGGGGTCATGACCCACCTGGAGGCCAAATATGTGGTATCTGGTGTACTGAATGATCTGATTATATTTTTACTAGCAAAGCCTTCAACTCAGTATGTAGATCTGCTCGGAAGAATTACTGGGTAACAGTCCACTTTCAGAAGGTAACATTTTCTTTTTTTTTTCCTTTTTTTTTTTTTTTTCTTTTTTCTTTTTTTGAGGGAGGGATATGCACAGGGCCACAGTCACCTATTTTTCTAACTAGAATGAGTTTTTAGTGTTTACAGTACTCAAATGCTGCCAGTCTGACGGAGCTGTAAAGGAGCTGGGCTCTGCTTCATCTTGAACATCCAGTGTCCTGTTTCTACACAGATCTCTTGACACCCAGGTGACTGTGTAAAACCAGATTATTTGCTTGAAATGACATGAATTCCTTGTAAATTCAGTGTCTGTGGTTGAAAGAGTCATTCAGATTTCCCTGCGTACTTCACAGCACAGTTAAGTGATGCAGAGCTAAAATCCATCATTGACATTTTTTGTCACCTTCCTTCCATTTCTGTCTGGATGGAAGCACCCGGCAGTCCTAGTTTTGCTTTCTGTAAATCGTATCCATATTTGATTTCTGATTAAAGCCCGCAGCATTAATACTTCTCCGCTTGCCTTCAGGTCAGAGGAATTTCAGGACTGCCTTGCTCACATCTCTTTGTAAGGACCCCAGTTCAGATGCTGTAAGGCAGCTCTCTAACTCCAGCAAATCTCTCTTAATCCTCCAGTTCAGTGCTGGGCCACTGCAAAGAAGGCGTGAAGTGGGCTTAGTAAATCTGCTTTGAAGAAGCACAGCAGCAGTGGGGACGCTCGGGATGTGCTGGGTAGGGACTCATGGTGGTTTAGTGTCAGGACCTCTGCAGAGAAGTTCCTGCAGAGTGATAGAGCTGGGAAGTGCAAATCATCTGAACCTAAGGAAATTCTCCTCCATCTCATGTTTTGCCTCAGATTTCGGTTTGAAATTGTTCCATTTTAATCGTGCCTTTCAGTCTCTCTGTAGTAGGTTTTAAGGACATCAATAAAAATTGCCTGACTGGAGTTGCAGGGGTGGTGGGGTAGGGGGGATGACTGAACCTTCTTCCTTTTCTGGGGGGAGAAGGAGAAAGAGCAGCAGCAAATTTTACTACACATATATATTTTACATAACAGGATGCAGGACGGTGGGTGTCAGATTGGGCACTAATCTACTGGTGTCGACAGAAGAAAAATAGATGTATGAGATTAGGGAGGAGTTCCTTAATCATGTCCAGTTGTGTTAAATCATTAATTTTGGCCACATTTTAATGGAAGGACAACAGGTTTTCATGTTATCATTTTATGTTTTCATAACAGAAACGTTTTTTCCTCTATGTTTCCCTTCAACCCCCACCACTTTGTTTTCCCCTCAACTCTCTGCAGCACCCTCAGAGCCCCTCCACACAGACCCATTTCTAGAGTGTCTGCGGTGTGCTCGCTACCGTGCTTCCTAATTACACCAGGGTAGATTTAGGGTAGATTCAAAAGCAGAAACATGAAGGTCTTAAATCGGTGCCTGTGGCTTTTGGGCAGGCTGGGTCAGGAGGCTGGCCCCGGAGAGCTGCTTTCTGTCACAGGGAGGGTCTCTTCAGCCCCTCCTCTCCCCACAGCTCCCTTGAACTCCACATGAGGCCCAGCTGTCCTAATGGCCTCGGGCGGTGTTAGGGCATCAGCTGCCCAGCTCTGGCTCTCTGGATTTGGTCTCCATGGGCCCTAGCTTCCCCTGCCACAGCTGAGAGGCTGCTGTGCTGCTGCCACTCCTCGCCGTGCCACTCGCCCTCACGGTACCTCTGCCTGCGCCCTCTTGCCCTCATGCACCCGAGACAGGCCTTCCTCCCGCCCCATTTCCAAGCCGTGAAGAGACCCATTCCTAATTCTTCCTTCACTTGGCATTTCCAATGTCCTTGTACCCTTGTTTTCTTTTCTCTCGGCAAGCAAGAAACGTCCTAACGCACTGTCTCGCATCAGTCCATGACAGTCGCCCTCCACAGGCAGGCCTCTCTGGGTAGACTCCATGAAGGCAAATAAAACAGCCCTGCCTAGCCAACACCTCAGCCTTTTTGCAAACTGTATTTAATTAATACTATCCCACCAAAATTAAAATAATTGGCATAACTATATATATCGCATAGATTATAGAAAATGCAGAGTATGAAGAGACTTCAGGTAGATGATGCTCTGACATTTTAACTGAAGACTTTTATTTTGGATGCACTCCTGAAATCCAAATGAATTATGTGTTTGTCAAGATTTCACTGACATCTGTGGAAATATCATCACTGGCTTCAGTAAAACCAGGATTTCAGTCAGGTAGTTGTTCTCCACCTATTTGTTCAAAGACACCTGACAAGACTCGTACTGCAACCCTAATCCTGCTTCAGCATAACTTTTTTTCCTCATTTGCTTCACAGTTCTGTGTTTATACACGTCCCCTGCCTTATTCAAATGTAATGAAAACTTAAAGAAAAAAAATATCTGTTTGTCTTAAATACATTACTGCTGAAATACCTGAATGCATTATATTAAGAAATTGTGTATATATTCATGTTGTCTCCAGTTTGGGTGGAGAAATGCTGTTGCTCCCAGATTTGTTAGAATCAGGGCTAAGTCAGAGCTGTGGATTTTTTTTTGCCCAAAGCTGTACAAAGTCTTTGGCTGAACAGGGAACGGAGCCTCTCTCCAACCTTTGAGGTGAGCAGTTAGATAAGCTTCATGCTTAAGTATTTCAGGAGGGTACAAATAGGTAGCTCTTGGATATTTGTCTATACCAGGAGCTCCCAAACACTGTGGTAAGCAGCTGTCATCATCACTGCCCTTTTACAGGTGGCACTGAAGACCTTGAGCATCCCAGCAATCAACCATGAACAGAATTGTAGATTTTCTAAATGCCAACTTATCTTCTTGGCCAAGGTCTCTTCCTGGTCACAGGGCTAGGTGACATCTAGTGAAGGAAAGTCCAAAGATAACATTATAAGGTTTTGTACTTTTCTATCTATTGATTTAACGGGGGAAAAGTTACCTCTGTTGAAATAAAATGATCTGAAAATGCAGTCGTGTATTGTGAATATTGGAAAATGTTAGATCATCGTTTCTTTGGAGTAAATGTCATATGGTATAATGACCCAGCGAAGTGGAAAATTTCATGTTTCATTGAGTCTCGCAGCTCATTGTAAAACCTTCCATGGCCATCCTGTTACTAAATGTTTACATTTGAGAGTCTGTATCCTAATGCTGAAAGCACAAATATAACAGGCTGTGGGGTGTATAATGTCACCCAAGAAGTGGTGATCTAAAGGTCTGTTTGTGCTTGAGTATGTCATGAAGTTCATAAATTCATCATTGATATAAACATGAATGTTAACTGTCAAAATAGATATTTTAATGATCGTTATCACAATACTAGTGTAAAGAGCAATTTAAAATAAAACCATGTCACAGCATTTGCTGAAGACCCTGAAGAGACAGAGGACTGACCTTCTATGTAATTCCAGTTAATATTAGCAAGAGAAACAATTCAGGTTATTGGACGTCTATATAGGAGTTCTCTGTAAATGATGGCATAACCATGAGTTAAATCACGTAGACGTAGGTAGACAACTAGTGATAAAGCCAAACTTGACGTTTTTAATGTTCAGTTCTGTAGTCTGCTCTGAAAATGAGCATTAATAATAACGATTTTATCTATCCCCCATTAAATTCTACATGAGAGGGGTTCTTGAGATTGCTGAGAGGAAATACATGCAGCAGATACAAAGCAGCTGGTTGAGATGTGCTAAAAGCTGTTATTGAAACGAGAGGATGTCTCTCTGTCCACCAGATTTGGAGAGAAATGTGAACATGTAGTACTAGTTAGAGGTGTTATTTTCACAGCATGCATTATTGCTAACTTCATGTCTCAGCTAATGCCTGTCATGATGGACTTAAAAAGACCTCGCTGATCATTTATAAATGGTCTGTGTATGCACTTTCCCATGCACTTATCGACTGTTTTCTTTGCGTTTTTAGATCATGGGGAATTCATATGCGGGGCAACTAAAATCTGCCCGTTTTGAAGAAGCTCTTCATAACTCCATCGAAGCTTCTCTGAGATGTAGTAGCGTTGTCCCACGGCCGATCTTCTCACAGCTGTACTTGGATCCTGACCAGCCTCCTTTCTTGCCGGAAGGTAACCATGAAAGTATGGCACATTTCAATTGTTTTTCTGTGTGAGAAAAGGGTGGGATGTGTTTTATTAAAAACCAAAAAGCTGTGCTGCAGTTGATTGTGTAACACAAAATCTGAATTTGAGGCCTCATTGAGGAGAGAGAATGGTATACTGGTTATTTTAAAAGGAAATAGATGCACGTACTGATGGAGAAATTATTTTATATTTTATTCTTGCTCAGATGTGAAGCCAAAGGTGGAAGAGTTGGATAAAGAGTTAGTACATCGCTACTCGCAAAATGGAAACCTGGACTTTTCTGCCAACCAAACGGTTAATGAAATGGAAGATGAAGAGGAGGATGAAGACATGTCAGATTCAAGCAGTCCACCGATCCCATATTCACAAAAACCTGCCCCAGAAGGGTCTTGCACTACTGATGGTTAGTGTCCTTTCTTTTACCTGCGGGATCTCTACAACCAGTTCTTAGCATTATGTGTGGTCTCTAAACCTGGAAAGTCTTGAGCTAGGAAGTCTGGAAGCACTGTTCAGAGTCAAAGCCTTAAATCTGAGAAAACACAGAGTAAGAGGACTTTCTTCAGTACATAAAATGTAATGTATTACTTGAAAGCAGTGTCTGAAACTCACTGTGACACTTCATTAGTTTAGGAAAGCCCCTTATTTTCTTTGGTCAGCATTGGTTCACTGTCCTCAAAGAAGTTACTTAAGTCAGCATCAGCATAACTGGTTCTCAGTCTATCCCAAAATTCTTGACAGAGTGCTTATTCACTGAAGTGTCTCAGAAACATAGACAAAGCTGGATTTTCTTGCTTCCGTGGGGAGCAGGAAGAGTTTGGAGGGAAAAATTGGGGAGGAGACTTGGTGTTCCTTCTGCTACCAGGGTGATAAGAGGGATGGTAGTGGAAGCTTGTCTGTTTTCTCTTCTCTATCTGCTTACTGGCCATTGATTGTTTACCCTGAGCTGTCCTGATTATTGTTCAAGGTGATGAAAATTCCTGATGATACTGTTTTTGTTTTCTTTTAAATGTGTGAAAGGGCCACGTCATTATGAATATACCTAATGGACCAAGTAAACTTTATCTGAGTGGTTCATTTTATCCCCTAATAGTGAATTCTGAAGAAATTGTGTGTTCTGAACATTTAACTTCCTTACAGAGGATCTACTGATACTTATTCTTAAAAATATAGTCCCCCCCCCCCCTTTCAAAACAAACAACCCTTCTCGCCAGGAACTATGGGCTTCCTTGTGTAGGAGTCATTAAAAAATTGCAGTTTGTAGAATGATTTTTTACTTTACTGCAGTGTATGGTTATATGCAGCGATATACTCGTGATTGGTAATCCTTTGACCTTTTGGGGAGTGATAGTTGGCAAATGTTGACTTTTTTTTATTTTATTTTATCCTTTCTGAATGTAGTTCACAGCAGCATGTTTGCCCTCCATAACGATGTAACATAACAGAGTACCTTCAGTTCCCTGTAAAAGAAAGAATAGAAAGACTGACTGCTAAGGGAAGCTGGGGAATATTGCTGGGGGAGTTTATTATTCAGCTGTGATGCTGGTGACTGCAAAAAGCAGTGTTTGCTATACTTTGGAGGCTTCTAAATTGGTTGGAGCAGAGAAGGGGAAAGTGTGAGTGTATTATAAACAGTGGTATAAAACCAGGACAAGAGCTGAGATGCTGTGCAAATGGATTAAAGATTAAATACTACAGAGGTGCCTTTGCTGCCTCTGCCCAGGTTTGCTCTGCAAGGCAATCTGGCTGACATGCTGCTGGCTGTCAAGTGCCTGCTGTCAGGTGGGGCTGCATACTGCTTGTCACAAGGTTAAGCCCAGTTATGCTGCACACACACAGCACATGTAACTATATGCTCATGTGTACACACAATATTACACTCTCTGGTATGTCCTGGAAAAAGATGACCTTACACGGGCAGTTCTGTGGTTTGATTTTCATGTAGAAGTCTTAGGATCAGAGTAGGTTAGGAGAAAGTTACTTCATCTTCCAAACTTTAGGGTTGTTCTTTACTCTTTGTCAACTTTACCATTCTAACTTCACAAAATTTATCCCTCTCTAGCATTTTCCTTGAGGAGCTGATGTAAGAGAACAGTATTTTTGTGTCCGGAAAGGAAAATACGTCGTTAAAAATATTGCTGATGATCTGTTAGAACAGTTCTACTCCTGTTTAAAACACCCAGGTTCCAAAACATTCGCTCTGCAAACCGTATCTCAGCAAGATATTAATCTGATAGCTCATCTTTCTTCTCATGAATATGCCCTGCCAGAGACGTAAGATACAATTGCTGCCGTTGTTTACATTCCTTATCTTAGTTATTTAATTACAAAGATAAATAACATTAGGAAAATGGTAAAGAACACTGTTAGACTAATTGAAGTCCCTGTAACTGGTGGGATGCTTTAAGCTGAGCATGCGTTTCATTGCTTATCCAAGAGCAAAATCTTGGTGCTCGAATCTGCAGTTCAGAGCTCCTCTTGCTGTAAAACCCGTCTCCCACATTTTAGCACGGGGGGGGGGGGGGGGGGAAATCTTTCTCCCTTTTAAGGAATTTGTGCTGTTTGCTTGTCCTGAACTCGGGATTTATGCCATAATCGTTATATTATTCTCTGTGATGACCTGCTCTCTTGCTCAGATGGCTGAGTTGTCAGTCACATGGGTGCAGAAAGCTCTCGTTGCCCTTTTTTTCATCAGTAAAAAACGAGTGCTTCACAAGTAAGTGACAGTTTGTTGGGTGTTCCTTCTGAGCTGGCCATAATATTACATCCCTTAACTTTCCTGGCCATAATATTACATCCCTTAACTTTCCTGCTAGCCCTTGGAAAGAGCAATTGCGTTTGTCATTGATCCTTACTATTAGCAATCAAAGTAAGGGCTTTGCAATCAAGAAAAATAGCATTTGGGGGGCTCACATCTTTTCAGGGCCTTTTTTTCTGCTCAGCGTGATTTTTTGTAACTAACCTTTTTCTTCCGTGAAAACAAGGCTTCAAGAAAAATACTTTTCGTACAGGTACCTCAAATATGCAACGAAATAATACAAGAAAGTGTCCTTAACCGCTTGTTTGCTGTAGTTTTACAACAGCCCGTTTCTAATTTGTGGAATAGCATTTTTATGCAGGCTGTGGGAAGCACAATAGTAGCACCTTTCTTTTGTTCTTAAACCCTCAGTTTACCTGCTGCTTAAAGAAGGGCCGAGGTGGTTTCAGAGGCAATTAGGTAAGCAGGTACTTAACACCTGATCAGTTACTGTGAAGTTACAATAGCAAGTGACAGTGACCAGTCATTCATATGCAATTCTTGGAAGCTAATTCTTTATGCAAAATACCCCATTTATTGCAGTACAGCAAGGGGCTGGTATCCCACACTGGAACCGCTTCTTGCCATTGGTCCCTAAAGGAAAGACATATTAAAAACTTCAATTTTAAGAAGATTCCAGGACCGCTGGGTGTGAACAGTTGTGGGGATACCTTTTTATTTTCACAAAGATGCGTTAACCTAAATGAGGTAATGCCAGAGAATGCAAATGTGCTTCTCAGAAGCAAAAACTAATGACTTTGCTTTCAAAGAAATGCAGATAACGTCTGTGAAAGCCATTCATTATTCTTTTTTTCTTTTTTTTTTGTGACTGCTCTTGGTATTTGCAAATCTCTAATTGGAATATAAATGCCTGTTCCTTATTTAAAACAAAGCTGAAATCCTGTGGGAAGATGATATTTAAATGGCACGGCTCGGCTGTGTGCTTTTCCTTTTTATGGGTTTTATACTTTTTATATGTTGATAAACAACTTCATACAGAGAAGCTGATTTATTTCAGTGGCTCAGAGGTTTTCTCCTCGTCTTGCTCAGACGTCCATAAAAGGTCCATAAGCCGGTGGGACTCTGGAGTGCCATTCTTTTTTTCTTAAGAGTGCTATGTGTTAGGGCTGCTTGGCATGGAAATTTAGGTGCTAACTCGATCATAAATGAAAAGCTATGAAATGTAAATAGATTTTGCATTGTCGAAACCCTCAACGTGGGCAGCACAAGTTGTACTTGTACAGAGAGATCCTGGTTTCTCCTTACTAATGTGGAAGTGCTTATTTGTAGCAGATAATTATATTGCAATGCAAAATCATGCAAAACAGAGAGGGGAGAAGGTTGGGGTCTCTGTGTTGCTTGCTGGCTAGAAAAATGCAATTTTATAGCTAGATTGCAGCAGAGAAAGTGGTTAATCCCTCGTTTCTTTCCCTGCAGTCAATTACTGGCTTCCAAATAAATGTTTCTGGTGTGGAATTTTCTCATTTAGTTTAAAAAAGCAGCAGGAATTCAACCAGAAGAGTGATTTGCAGTCCCGAAAGCCAAGGGAAGGAACGGATGACTGCCTCTTGAGAGCGTCCCATCCGCGTTTCTCCGAAGGAAGATTCGAGATTTTCACTGCTCAGTGGCAGATTTGCATTCTCCAAGCATCTCCTGCTCTAAGTGAGCACCTGGCCAAACTCCCCAGCCTCCCCTTGCTGGTGCTGTGGCTGCTGGTGAGCAAACAGGAGCCTGAAGGCTCCGAGGTTCTGCCTGTGCTGCCCCCTGTTGCAGCTCGTCCATCAGCAGGGCTTGTCCCTGGCAGGAGGGGAGCCGGGGGAAGTGGCTTTCTGCCACTTTTGGCAGACCCTAATATCAGCAAGGCTTGTAAAGCTCAGGAGCTGACAGCCGTGCCCCCAAACTGGTGTCCCCCAGGGCAGAGAAGTAATTACAGAGAAGTAATAATGAATTACATGCATCACAGAGGCATGTGCTGGCCAGCCAGGCTGCACGTACATCCCTGTGATGAAGAGAAGTCGCCAGCCAAAGCGGAGGAAGATGCAGGAGGAGATTGTGCAAGGAGGAAGAAGAGGGGCATGGAAGGGATCTGAGAGACCCTACTTTGGGTGGAGTAAGAGATGACGGATACAGAGGGGATCTTAGGTATTATTTGTAGCTTATATGGGATGCAGCGTTCCTACAGTACAGTCCTACAGAGCCTAAATGGTGAGAAATATTAAATGTGTTCACAACAAGTCTGAGGGAAGAGGCTGCTGTTGCCTGGGATATCAGACTGTGACACATAGGTTTGCTTCAGTAGGTACTGCCAGGAGGTTAGAGTAATGCTCATCAACTTGTTGAGGTGCTGTGATGTTGTGGGGTGTTTCTGAGGGTTTTCCTCATCCTTATCCACTGCGGACTCGCACAAAATGGTGATGTGCAGCAGCTCAAATAGTAGATGGAGTTGCTTTGCTCCTTGCCTGGATTTTGCTTTGTCCCAGATCCTGTGGGGTGCTGGAGCATTGCTTCACCTCACTGGGACACCAAAACCTTTGAGCATCCAAAGACGCTCCAAGTTTCTCATATGATATGGTTTGGGCTGGAAGGGACCTCAGAGATCCCCCAGTTCCAGCCCCTGCCATGGGCAGGGACACCTCCCACCAGCCCAGGCTGCCCAAAGCCCCATCCAGCCTGGCCTTGAGCACCTCCAGGGATGGGGCACCCACAGCTTCTCTGGGCAGCCTGTGCCAGGGCCTCACCACCCTCTGAGTGAAGAATTTCTTCCTAATGACCAATCTAAATCTACTGTTTTTTAGTTTAAGACTGTTACCCCTTGCCCAATTGCTGTATGCAGCTCTCTGGATATCAGTTGTGTACTCTTTTTGGAAAGCAAGTCCATACTGAGATGTTAACAACGTTGATAATCAAATTCCTGCTTTCTTTGGTGTCCAAGTATTGCTAACAGTTCATTCAAAAGCCTCTTTCTTGTCAATGTTTGTGCTTCTGGGCATTTCTTGAGAATTTTTTGGGATAGAGACAAGGCTAAAGAACAATTGTTTAGAGAGACAGGTTTAAGTCTGTCTTGAAATCTTATCACACTTGCTGTTTCATAATCCTTATCTACAGATTTCCTGTTTGCCCACATTGTCAGCGGCGGGTAATTTTTCTATTTTAAATCTAGATACACTGCGGTATTTTTCAAGTCTGTCAGATACTCAGATTCTACTGAATGCCCAAAATACTTGAGGCCTGTTTTGAAAATGTAGGACATCATATCCAAATGGCATAAGCATTTGAATAAGCAGCTTAGTATTTTGAATCAAAGGGAGTTTTGCTCACATATTTATCTCAACTTTTTAAGATATAAATTCCAGTGAAAAGTCTAGTTAATACCTAACTTGGCAGCCCCCCATTTGATTAGGATTGATACGTTTTTAAGGAATACACCTTAAAAAGAGTTTAACGTAATCCAATTGCATCTCATCAGGAAAGAAGTTTTGCTCTAAGTAGGCAGTTTTAATGCTTTTTCCCCTAAAACCTTGCTTCCTTCTCATTGGTAAGCAATCATTACAATTCATCGATTTGTAAACAAATAAAAACTTCAGGCCCTTCATTTTAATTCCTTGGCTGGGAGAAGGAATGTGGGAGGGCAAATCTGGGCTTGCTCTCAGCCTGAATGAGCTGCTGCTCCAGCTGAGCTAACTGAGCGGCTGAAGGGAACCTCGAGCCACCAACTGGTTCAGCCCTTCGTGGGTGTGTGGGCACAAGACCCAACACGCGTGGTGCCGTGTCCTCAGCAAGCTGCTGCTTGCCAGGAGGTTTATGAGAGCTGACTGGGTGCCTTCCACTTTGCACATCATCCTTGCCTGGTAAAGTTTGGAGATTTAAAATAAATAAATAAATAAAAATAAACATTAGCTTTCATTGTCTTTGCTGAGGTTTTAAATCAAGTGTTTCAGTGCAGTACATGAGAGTGCAGACTCGTATTAATGCTGGCTGAGGTGCCTCTGGGTTAAGCTACGATCACGTTGTGTTTCTAGATGCTCTCAGTCAGTGCCTTTGGTATTTATTTACAGTTTCTGTACCAGCTGTGGGCTGCTCGAATAATATTTTAAATTAACTGCAATGAACACACATTAATAGCTTAAGTCTTAATAGATACTACAGGAATTTCAGGTTTAATTTTGATGTGTTTTTAACAACCATGTTTCAACAGGATACGTCATGGTGATACTTTATTTTGAAATACTGGTTCATGCTGGTGCATGCATGTGTTGTCTGTGTTGCGGTATTTTTGTACTTGTAGCTAATGAGAGATGGTCAGAGGATGACTGTGTGATACCTTTAGACTCTGTATTTATCCCAACATAGTTTTTTTTTCCATCAGCTACTGCTGGGAGAGGTGTGAGGCCAGGCTGTAGCACTGGTTTTGAGCTGGAGAAGTGGGAACTGGATGGGAACACACCATAGAGTCTGGTTCCTAATAAAACTTGGTGGTGCTTTCACTGCCTTCTGCCTAAGGGAAATCAGAAAGCCCCCTGCGATCATGTCCTTTCCTGGAGAGGAAACCAGATGACTGCTGCTTTCTCTGACACTTGTCACTTCCTAATTTGAAAGTAGATCTTGCTCAAGAAAAGGAATATGATGGAGCTGAACAAAAAACTGATGGGAGATTGTGATCCAGTGCTGAAGTTAATGAAAGGCTTTAAATGTTGTTGTTCATGTACTTAAGCAAAAAAACAAACAAACAAACAAAAAAAACTTTGGAGTTGGCTGGAGTTGGCAAAATATTGATACATGTCAGCCTCCCAAGGTCCCCAAATTACTCAGGGGTTTGAAAACCCCAAAGCTATCTCATCTCTCATCCAGCCTTTAGAAAACCCCTAATGTGGCTGCTTGGAGGGTGGCTACCAAACTCACCATGAGTCCCGAGCTCTGGGCTGCCCAGTCCTGCTTCTTCGTGTGTCCCAACCTGCCAACTATTCGCTGCAGGACGTGGAGCAGAGGAAGCCCACTCTGCTCCTCGGTTGTGCCCACATCCCTGGTCTTACCCTGGTGTTAACCAGCAGTCCAACAGCCAACGTGTTCTCATTTTCTTTGCGTATGTGTGCGCAGGGAAAAAGTAAGTGGAGGCTAGAAGCCTTGCTGCGTGTTGGGACTTCAAGAAACTCAACTGGAGATTTATAGAAAACGTGCTGTACATCTCAAAATGCATGTCCAGAGATGGCTGAGCGAGCTTCCGACAAAAAAGAAGCAGGAAGAAATGCTCAATGCCTTCTGGAAGACCTGTGCCTGAGCTGACAGGAGCAGTAAATAGTTGCAGAGCAGGTTGAAAAGAGCAACCTCTTATTGAAGTGGTGAATTACTTCATCTCCTGCTTAATCTAGAGACAGCTTAGAAATTATATTTGATAATATTTTTCCTTTACTGGTCACTACCAAACTTCAGGCACCAATCTTTATCATACTTTTGTACTACTGATATTTATGTACCAGTGGCAGCCTGTTGTAAGCAACAAAACTGAAACTGCTATTTCTGAATTTAGAGTGAAAACTAAAATTCAGCAAAGAAAAAAAAAACATTTGGATGTTTTAAGAGCTGTTTTCTGTTTTAAAATCTTGAGTTTTCCTTCTTATTCTCAGTGTTTGTGAAAAATCAACAGTTTCAGAGCCATTTGATGTCTTATCTTTAGAGACATCTCTGTTCTCTGCCTGTGTATGTTCAGGATCTCTTTAAAAAAATATATATCTTTTGTCCCTGAAACCCTAAGCTGGTGGATTTGATAAGATGCTTTCTCAGTTTTCTCAATTTCCCTTGAAAAAGGTAATTAAAAAAAAAATAAATAAATTACTGCATCAAGCTGTAAAGCTCCATTTGCCTATGGAACTGATAAAAGAAGAAATTTAAACATCATCTTTTGAAGATTTATCTTTTTTTTTTGGTCTTTTCCCCCAGGTTTTTGTCAAGCAGGCAAGGATTTACGGTTAGTATCTCTGTGCATGGAGCAAATTGATATCCCAGCAGGCTTCCTGTTAGTGGGAGCCAAGTCTCCAAACCTTCCTGAGCACATTCTCGTCTGCGCTGTCGACAAGCGGTTTTTGCCAGATGATCATGGAAAAAATGCACTTTTAGGTAAGAGGTTTTCTTTCTTCGTGCCGTAATAATTCAGAGAAACTGGTCGGTTCAAAATTGACTAAAATCATTTCAGCTAATGACTTTCTATTAGAAATATGTTGAGGAGAGGCTTGTTTTTATTAAATTAAACCCACAGCTGAGCCTTCCCCTGAAAAGCCCATTTTAAAACAAGTTCCTGATTCCACAGTTAACCACAGTCAAAGCTGGGTGATTTCTGTGTGGGCTGAAGACAATTGCAGCCCTGGCATTTTAAATGTGAACTATCCGGATACTCTTTATCTCTACTGATGCTTACAACATTAAGAAGAAATATGTTCATGCAACTGTAGAAGATGAGCTATTTGCTGTGGATTAAGGGACAGATTTTGCCCTTGGCTCCACCAGGAACGTTGTTTTCAACAGGAGCTCTGAGGGTAATTTGACTCTCGAATACATAGATTGTAAAAAACACCACTTATATCACAGCTGGGTATGTTTATGAGCTTTTAAAATTGTAATACACGAATGTTTCTTGATCGTTGAAGACAGGCACGTAAACACCTAGATTTCCTGCCTGGCTGACTACTGGTACACAACAGCCTAGTAAAAGTGATTTAATGTATTTTGGCTCCTATAGCCTGATTTGCATTTATGTTCTCATTTCTCTCTCTAGGCACTGTTCTGCCTAGCATATATTGAGAAAGACCTTTCAACAGAGAAGAAATCACAATGAAGTATAAATACCCTTATTTAACCACACTGCTCAAATTCTGGTGCAAACAATCAATATTTTGCGTAACTGTTGAAAATACCTCCTTTTTGTACATCTGATTGTTAATGTTTTGTCTCCCTTAAGCGTATTTAATACGCTACCACATGCTGCAAACCTTTGCATCTATGGGAGAAATCTCACTGGCATGAATTAGATGAGAGCTGTGGTGTGATGTGTCCTTGCTGGATACAGTTGGGGAAGTGGGATCGTGGAATAATCCGCTGTGTGCTGCCATCCTCGTAGGAGCTGCTCCCCAGTGAGCAGGGGAAGTGTCAAGAGTTGATCAATACGAACTATCTGATGTACAGACAGCTGGTGTTCAATCTAATCAAACGTGGTTGTGCTTGTCTTTGTTGGTAAGCCCTCCACCTTGCACCCTGAGGTCTGTATTAATTTATCATCTCTGATATCATTTGATACTGAGCCTAAGTGACTCACAGCTCTGCTCTGGCATTGCTGATGTGACATATTCAAGTACCTCTGTGGCTCTGTAGCTGGTACCTAAGAGCAAAGATTCAGTCTCAACTGATTCAGTCTCGGGAGAAACAGGATGAAGAAGCTTACTTCTTGGCACCCTCAGCAATGTGATGGTAAAATATGATAATAAGGCATAATTAGGCTGAAGACAATGGCCTAATTAATAATGAGTTTATGGAAAATGCATTTTGCCAGACAGGCAGACTGAAGTATTTTTCATGAAGCTAGGAATTTGGCTGACAGGTGAGTGTAGGTAGGAACCAGTGTTCTCCAATGTGCTTGGCGTTGTGGTAAATAATGATAGTAATGAGGATGAAAAATGCGTTCTGTTATAGGTCTTGAACTGATTAATAAATGGAAAAAAATCAAAAGTAAAGGATTTCTGCTAGGTACTCATCAGCCTAGCCCTATTTGAAATCATTATTGATGTTCCAGAAAGAATATAAAGTATTTTTTCATTAAAGGTTGAAAGTAATTCAAAGATTAGTGGAGTAGCAAACAAGCTGAAAGAATGTAATTGTTCAGCATTAGATAATAGAGGAAAGTGGGTTTATTCAAACACCAAGGATTTAAGGGCAGGCCCATTTTAGAATATGCTCTGTGCTTTGTTCTAGAAGATTTCAAGCTGCTGCAGTGCAACATTGCCTTTGATGTAGCTGTGAATGCCACAGGAAATCAGGGGTGCATATAGTCCTCAGTCCAGACCCTGTGCCTGCAACCTCAACCCAAAATTTTGTCATCTTTTATGAAAGCATGTGAGAAATATTACAGAAAAGGAGCCTTCTGCTTTTTTTTTTTTTTTTTTTTTAACTCCTAAATCTGTTACTTTGATGAGAGGTTCCAAGTTTTCACGAACATTTTGAAGCACCTCTACTTTTTGCAACGAAAATCTAAGCATTTGACCTTAAATAAATGCTTTGAAGCCTTTAATATGGTGTAAGGTCCAGCTTACTTGGAGAGTGCCTTGTATGAGGAGTCTCAGAGAAAGTCACTAGATATTAGGCTAATTTTAGCTACACAAATTTGCAGTGGGTACTCTGGGTTAGCCCCCTATTTCAAGAGAGGGAAGCATGCAGCTTGGAGCCCATGCATTTAATGTAGAAATGCGGAACAGAAATAGGAAAGCCTATGGAAATTTCCTTGTCTGGCATCATAGCTCCTCCCGACCCCACAAGTAGCTCTCTGCTCTGGGTAGAGTGGGTCACTGGTGGTTGGAAATTCAGCATAAATTGGTATGGCCTATAAAGATGGAAGAGTTTCAGAAAAGTTAAGACTAAAATCTGCCTGCATTTGGCTGCTGCCTGAGGAGTGGTCTAAGCAGGGCACACATGGTGGCTGGCGGCCTCTAATCACCCTGAACTGGATGTGCAGGTAGGTTTAAGTGGCTTTATTCCTAGCAGCTCTCACAAAGCCGTGTAATCTGTGTGTTTCTGTTTCATTTGTCCAGGATTTTCTGGGAATTGTATAGGCTGTGGAGAAAGAGGATTTCGGTACTTCACAGAGTTTTCCAATCATATCAACCTGAAATTAACCACTCAGCCAAAGAAGCAGAAGCACTTAAAGTACTACCTAGTAAGGAGCTCCCAAGGGGTACTGTCAAAGGGACCTCTTATTTGCTGGAAAGGTAATTAAGGTGCCCGTTCACTTAGAGGTTTTTTATTATGCTGATGTGACGTTGAATGAAAAATTGAAAGTTGCTGCTGAAAATGTATGCATTAAAAGGAAACTATAGAAGCTGAATTTGTTTTGTGATTGAAGGGAAAATTCCCACTGATTTCACTGAAGTCTGTATCGTGCCAAATTATTAAGTCTTAACAGTAACCATACAATCATAAATTGTCTTCCTCCATCTCCCTGTGCTTTCACTGGGAGCCCTAAATCTATCCTTGGGCTGTGCAGCCACCTTGGTAGAAGAAATAAGATTCCTCAGTCTGCTAATTCTTTTCTCTACCTCGAGCAAGATGACTCACAGCCAGGGCTCTGGCACTGGCTTTCCATTGATACTCATCTCAGCAGGTGCAATTCTAGCCGCCTAATGCCTGAGGATAGCCAGCACAGCGTAAGATTAAGAAAGCTCAGGTCACTGATCTCAAGGAAAGAGGAGAAATCTTGCATACTCTTGCCATTTACAGTGTGTTTTACACGTGGGCTTACCCTCTATCCGTGCAATATTGTTAATGAATCTGCTAACGAGAATGACATCTGTGACCCTGAGGCAAGGTAACCACGGGTCTGGTATTGATGGATGCACGATGTTTGAGTTAGAGCCCTACCAAGACTTGAAGAGGGAGCAGTTTACCTACTTGCTGCCTGCCAAACTGGTACACATGCGGGCTGCTTGTATCCCTCGGTAAAGGCAGAGTTTGAGCTGGTGCCTCTTGTTCCAAAGAGGATGATGTGAGGAGAGGAGAAGCTCCACAGGAGGACTGACAGACTTCTGAAGAGTCACATCCTCGTGTGAATGGCAACAGGACACCAGAGAGATGGTTATCACAAAACTGTATGAGTAATTGTAGTACTGCATCAGTTTGGGGTTCAAAGGGATCTTGCCTTCAGCTGCTTTTCTGTTCCAAGCATAATTTACTACTGCTTCAGAGTGGATGTGTTTTTCAGCTGCTTTTTCCTTTAAAACTTCAGAAATTTAATTTGATAGCCTCTTTTTGAAGTTCCAGATACTAGCAAAGGAAACCTTATTTTGTCTTATTTTTCCATGAATTATGGCAGGGTTTATCCACACAACACAGTGCAGTCTGATGCACTGCTTAGCAAATTGTTCATGGGAACATTTTGTGCTGCCTGGCAATGTTCATTTGCGAGGCTACTCGTGACAATCTTGATCTTTGCTTGGTTAGGAAGTGTAATTTGGAGTCACCCTTCATTTTGTTTCACTGAATGTAGATTTTGTTTTGGTTGCAGGCACTAATTAAGCTACTAGCATGTTGACATACACAGGAGAAGAGCAGAGCTGGCTTTGGGGATGTTTTCTCTGCAACCCCTGATGTTCATGCACATGGGGTCGGTGTGTGACCTGGTAAATGGTGTTGGGGTAACACACACGAGAAACTGTTTTACACCTCCTTCTGATCACAAATGTGTGGAAGAGGTAGATGCAGGGCTAGCTTTTGATTATATGCTCATTGCAAGTGTTTCGAGAACCTACAAAAGTTTAGAAAATTGACCAATTATTGATCTCATGGGCATTGATAGGCGCTATCCCCGTATTGATTCCATCTATCCAGGAACCCTTTGCCCTTTCCTTAACATTAAAGGTCTAATTGGAAGAGAAGCGCTATTAAACACCCTCTTCTCTTCAAAACAAAACCTGATTAGATGGTGGTTTAAAAAAAAATGGATTAATATGAGATATTTAAAATTACTTTCTCCTCCCTCAACTCAGTTTCCATCCAGACAGAGGTTCCCAGGGACGGGATCTCCCTGAAGATTTTCTGGAGACACACTAAGAATCCATGTGTCAGCACAATTTTCCTTCTAAAGGGCAACATATGATGGCTTTTGTAAAGGTTCTGCCACAGAAGTGGCTGAGTGTTTCCTGGGACATGTCCAATGCCTTCAAGCCCCTTGCAAGCTGAGAGCCGAGGGCCCTTGCCATCTTGCAGCATCTGGTCTCTATTTGCCTGGCACTCTCAGCGGCCCCCGGGGAGGTTTGCTTAATTAGAAGACAAAGTTGACTAAACTGCTTGAGCTGTATTTCTGTCGAATGCTGCCATTTGCTGCTGTTTGTTGTACGTGCTGGATGTATGCTTTTACCATTTTGTCGCCTTCCGCCCCTGTGTTGCTGAGCTTTCCGACCGGGGAAGGCAGGCCTTGTTAATCTGTACTGTAGCTGCTTCGTTTGCAGAGTGTAGAAGCAGGCAATCAGCTGCTGCTAGCCTCCCTGCTAAGCCAAATTCTGCGGTGTCACCGTCCACGACCCCAGAGGGCGGATCAGCTAATGGATACAAATCAGGGTTCACTCAGACAGGTAGGAGCTGAAGGTGCTGTAACGATAACCGTTGGGGGTGGTAAGTTACCGCAGATATTGCTGGCTGAGGGATGATGCCGTAAAGAAGTGGGTGGTTATACTTCAAGCCATGTGGGGATCACAGCTGGGAGGATACCTTCCAGAGTTGGCTTTGTGAGAGGTTTAAGACCCAGGTGAGGTGGAAGATGAGCTTAGCTCTCATCAGAACGCTCAATTAAAAAAGCATTAAATGATCTTGTGATTCATTTGTTTGATTCCTTGTTTCCTTTTACTTTATTTATTTTTTGGGGGATCTAAAAAGACTTGGATTACACATTTATAGTGGGATGTTAGTACATAGACCAGGGTATTTGCCTCAAAATGGAAGAAGATCTCCTTTTGGGCTGAGGGGGACAGCTTTTATTTATGCATTTGCTTATTTGTTTGTTTATTTCAATTGTATTTCACACGT
Organism: Netta rufina; assembly: GCF_964035555.1. Lineage (NCBI taxonomy): Eukaryota > Metazoa > Chordata > Aves > Anseriformes > Anatidae > Netta > Netta rufina. The sequence goes on from NC_140124.1 coordinate 109,649,999, forward strand.
GGGTGTGCTTAGTAAAGTGATTTCCCCCTGCACATCCAGTTGTTTTAAGTTACATGAACTAGCACGCATCTCATACGTGCTTCCTAGTTCTGAGAAGCTATTAATGACAGACTTAATCTAGGAGAAACAATAAAAATCAAACAGATGTTGGCTGACAAAGAAGCAGCATCCTTAATTTATTTATCACAAATAGCTGAGGTGCTTTCTTCGAGCTTTTGTTCCCATTGTTTCATTGCAGCTTTACCTATGCTGGTTTATGTTTTTGTGTCTGTGCTGTTCCTTGAGAAATCGAAAATAGAAACATAAAACTTTGGTTGCTGTAACTGGTTGATAATGTGTGTACCACGGCATACATTTCTCCTGAGGAGTATGAAATGCAGATGAAGAAAACCAGCTTGATAAAACATGCAAAATTAAAACAAATAAAAATAAATAAAAAAGTTATAAAACCATCACAAACAACACCTGAACATATGCATTCTTAAATTGGCATTGCAATCGCTGAGCGGTGTGTTCAGAGGCCCTTTCCCCAGCTGGTCAGCCCCGGCTCTGTCAGGCTTTTGTTAAAACGCAAGGAGAGTGTCACCCGCACACATCTGCATTTCACTGCATGATCCGCTGGCTTCCCGATCCCGGCATGAGACCTGCGCAGATGCATGAGAAGCTATTTATTCGAAATAACAATATTTGCACAGCTTTGTCTTCTATTGTACCTGCCGAGTTAATAGCTACACCTTTTACATGCCGCTTTCTCCTTATCACTCCTTGCAGTGCTCGGTCTGCCTGCCTCTTCTGTGTGTCACTGTTTGTGCTCTTAGGTCACAGTTGTCAAAAGCTTTTCATCTCCTCCTATGGTTATCTTCTAGTGAAGATAATGCCACATTCATACATACGAATTCCCTGTGACCAGAGGAGGGGGAGGGCACCTTTTTTTTTCCTGTAGCCTGAATTCTGTCGTGCATCACCCATGGTGGTGCAGCTTTTTCTCTCCTAGCTCCTCATAGGTACTCTGAGGTGAACGGTCTCTTGTTTTAAAATCAAAGTACTTATTAGTTAAGTCACTTCCCAAAATTGTTTTCTTTATTTTTTGGCAACTCACACCCACTTTTCCCTTTAACCATTTCTGTTTTCTGCCTTTGTAAGTGAGCAGTTAAGGTTCCCCATTCTAGGACGACACCTGTAGGCAGGTAGCAACACCGAGCCCCGCACTGAGCTGCTGATTTCATGATGGAAATTGCAGCACAAGAGAATTTTGCAACATCCTGGTTAAAGCTGACAGCACAGTGTGGCCATGACACTGTAGTCAAGCGCTGCGCCCCTCTTTCAAAACGGCACGGGAAGGCACAGCTCCTTTTACAAAGAGATGTGGTTTTATTGGCAGGGCAACAGTATCAGAAATCCAGGTTTAGGTGGAAATGTGGGAGAGAAAACTTCAGTTTGAATGTTTAAAAGCAACTGAAAACAGGGTTTTTCGATAGAAAGTTAAACAGTTTTAGTAAGAGTCCTGCTGAGGTATCAGTGTGATGTTTAAACATATACCAGCCATATCTCATTTCATAGATACAATTCCAAGAAAACATCAGAATGAGAGAGAAGGGGAGAAAAACTGAGACAAATAAACCTGACCCGAAGCTTCTGGATAGTTTGCTTTGAGGAAAGCTTTCTCATTACATGTTTGCTGCATCGTATTTAACGAGAGACTAATGCTTTCCTCCAAAGCCTCGGAGCTGGTGGTCTGTGTGTTAGCCGTTCAGCATTTGTCCTGTGAACATGGACGAGGTTTTCAGCCGAGGCTTCTGTGTGTGTTCCCCATCCCATATGGCAAAGCAGACGCCCTCCCCACCCTTCACCAAATGGTGTGTCACCCGGGGGTGAATGTATTTGCCAGATCCAGTTGGTTTTCGCCTTCTGTTTTCTTTCCCTGGCTGTTTTACTTGGACATCTGTAGGTGAACTTAGCCTACGTTGCCTACTTCTTGCAGACTCCTTTCTGCACAGATGTTGGGGTAATGTTCTTTCACCTTGGTCGTAAGTTTGGGTTTGCCGGTGTATCAGCATCCCAATGCTGAATTTTTCTTTGAAGTAAATGGCAGATGTTAAATACCTTCGTGCTTAAGCAGGGGTCTACATGCTGAGAGGTTCTGAATCTTTTACAATTTACATTTTTATACTGGGCAAACATTATTTTTTTTATTGCTGTTCAGTTCATCCATCCGTAATTATTATTTATTTATTTGTTAATGCCTTGGTAAAATGCTCGAAGGAGTTGCTGTTTGTTAATTCATGCAGAGAGTTTGGGCTCAGCTACCTTTCATCCCTTACCCGGGCTTATAAATGGGCATACACTTTTCCTAGCCTTATAGTAGTAGTGCTGCAAGGTGATCTTCAGAGCTTAGATATTTGATTTTTTTTTCTCCTGCCCTAAGTCACGCTTGTCTGAGACTGACAGAGGTTCAATAACTTGTGCTTGAAAATCTCATGTGATGGAGATTCCACAGCCTTTTAGGCAATTTATTCCACGTGCTTATTCCCTGTGCTTGCTGGGGGCAAGTCACATAAGCTCTTTGCCTCAGCTTTCTCATCTGTAACACAGGGTAACCACGTTTACTTGCCTATCCCACAGGGGTGTTTTTAGGAGCAATGAGATAACTCTTTCTACAGTTACAATATTTTTCAACTGTTCTGTGAATGCAAAATATTGTGAAAGAGATCTGTCATGGGTCTAGTGCATTACTAGATTCTTCAGAAGTGCCCGGTAAATGTTGGTTACAACTCCTACAAGATATCCTTAAATGATCTCTTAAGCGTAAAATAGTTTGATGGCTTTGTATGCAGATATGTGTAGATAAATGTGTATGCGTGTTTCTGTATATACAATACATATATATACTTATGTATACAGTTTTTAATTACTGCTTAGTTGAATATATATATATATTTTTCAGATTCTTCAGTGTTCAGTCCAGCAAAATCGTCTTCTGCTATTAATTTAAGTGGAACTCAAGACCCGTCTCGGAACAAGAACATTGTGAAACCTTTGGCTTTGTCAGTACAGCTTGTAGGAAAGACATTTGCTACAGGTAGCACTTTGCTTTCCAGGATAACTGAGAGCCGAGGGAATTGTCTGCTTAGCAGCAAAGAAATAAAGGAATCATCTTTTTGGTGGAAAGGGGAAAGGAAAGCATTCACTAGGATTCTTTAAAACCATCATATTCTACAGGTCCTCTGCACAGAAATCTTCCATGTCTATTACTATCCCCAAACAGAGCCATACCACGGCTTTCAGATCTGACATTCTGATAAAAGTGCATGTCATATACCTCTCGCACTTCCTAAGATACCTAGGAGGGCCAAAACGTCACCTCTTGATATTCCACTAATTCTTGCCCCATTAACTGGGAGTTGTTGTTCTTTTGCAATGAATATAGTTAATCCAGATGCATTTTGTGGAATACAATCTTGCTTTAAGGAGGTTTAATATCTGTGCTGTTGTAATTAATCATTTCTTTGTAGTGTGTTTAATAAATTAAAAGCCTCCTCTAGGAGGAAATGCCATATGACATGGGGTAGGTTGGAAATGAGGAGACATTTCTGTCAGGCACTGGGACGGGTTGCCCAGGGAGGTGGTAGAGTCACTGTCCCTGGGGGTGTTCAAGGAAAGGTTGGACGTGATGCTTGGGGACATGGGTTAGTGGGGACATTGGTGGTAGGGGGGTGGTTGGATCAGATGATCTTGGAGGTCTCTTCTAACCTTAATGATTCTGTGATTCTGTATTTGCTGTTTTATACAATATACATTGCGATATATGCATATTACTTTGTTGGACCTAATGAAGGTACCTGTATCAAATAAATCATTAACGTAGTTTTGTGTAAAACAGCAGAAAATGAGGCTTTCAGGTAAATGAAACTAGTGCTTCTCCCTGCTGTATTTGAGTAGGAGAATTTATCACGCACAGAAATTACTTCCCACCATTTCAACTTCCACGTTAGAGTGTACTAAGCACAGTACCAGTATCTCAGGCTCTCTGCTGCAGCCAACATCAGCAGGCTGCTGCACCATCTCCTGCTGTTGCCCCTGGAAATCTTCTTGGGAGCTAACTCACAGTGGAGCTGGCGGATATGGAAAGGAGCCATAGTCCCTACTGGGATCCACGTCCACTCTAGGCAGTTTATGCCATTTGTTGTTGAAAAAAAAAAATATGAAACTCTGAAAAAGAATAAGAAGGGGCTCAGAAGTGTGAAGGTAACTTCTTGTGATCCTCTGTTTTCGTAGTTTCATTTCGTGATCTGGATATAGTGGGGCCTGCCAGGGTGTCAGGCCTGCTGGGGCTGGAGGATTGTCTTAGGCAGAGGTAGAAGAATGAAGCATGGTTTGCCTCAGTAACACTCAGAGCGTGTGCACTTCACAGCAGCCTGTCCTCTTTCGCCTGCCCAGTCTCCATTTCTAAGGCTCCAGACGAGAGCCCTGGAGTGACTCAGTGTGCATGGCACGCGGACAACTGGGAGAAAATACAAAGGAGCACCAGAGAGGCTTAGAAATCTTTATAAAAGGAATTCATGACGAGCACTTTTTAAAATTTTCAGTGTCTAAAAATGTATCGTAAGCATCCCAGTGATTTTTCTCTGTGTGTATTTTTTTTTTTAATTCTGTTGGATTGGGGGTTTTTTCTTCATCCTATTCTCTCTGCCTTCAAATGTGGAGAACTTGTTTCAAGGTTAGGATTTTGCAGCGTGTGTCCAAATTATTCTCTGCCAAGTACTCTTCATGCTTTCCCTGGAGTGGGTTTCTTTCAGTCGTGCATCTTGCCCTGTTCTTTTGTGTCTGCATGCTGCTGTATTATTTTGTTTGTTTGTTTTCAAGATTGTCTCAAGCCACACACTCTGTATTTTATTATACTCAGCTCCTCTTTCACTGCGTGCCACTGATGTTGCTAATGGAAACGCTAATGGAGGAAGAAATAATGTATTGAGTTCTGCAGTCGCTCGGCCAATGCCTCACTTGACCTCTCCTATCCCTGGCTGTGCAGCTGGAGACCAAGGTAAAGAAAACCTCTGCTCTGTGTCCCTTTTAAGCTGCACTGGCTGTTGAACCTGAAATTCGTGATCTTGTTTTTCTTCCCATCATAGCTGCTTCTGCAATTCAGTCTTTACAGATCCTTTTGGTGTCTGGCATGACTGCTAATGACAACGCTGTAGTTTTTGACACAGGTAGAAGCATTTCTCACATCGTAGTCTGCCTTCGTGTAAGGCTGGGTGTAAACCTCTGGAACTCTGTAGTGTGAAAGCAGCTCAACACCACGGCGAAATGGAAATGTGGGCTGAAGTCTGGAAGAACAGCACTTAGGATTATTTTTGCTTTTTTTTTTTTTTTTTTTTTTTTCTCACAGCATCAATGTCCAGTTCTGGACCACCAAAGAAACGTCACCGGGGATGGTCTCCTGGCTCCCCAGTCCCTCCTCCTGGCTTAGCGGTACCTGTTCCTGCAATTCGGCCCTCAACTAGAACAGGTAAAACTTGAATGATACAGATATTTGTAAAAAAATATATATAATAATTAAAAAAACCAAAAACTATTCTCAGCCAGACCAGTAGCCCTGTGCTCCTTCTCTTAAGGGTTGCACAGAAAACATAACAGAGCTTGCTGAAGTAGTTAAGGGCACCGTGGAGAGTTTTTCACGTGACCCAGAAAAGCACACAATTGTTCTTGTTTCTGTAATCTCAGCTGATACAATGGGAAGGTGAAACTCCTGGGGGAGAGAGAGAAAAAGGAGGATGAAAATTATAAGGATCTACACCTAAGTTCCCCAAAGATAGCTCAGTTCTTCTGCAATTGTGCAGGTGTGTGTATATATGAACATATTTAATGGGTTTCCATTATCCTTCTACTTGAACATTTAAAGGATTTCCATTAGCCTTCTACTTGAATATATCATCTCTTACCTGGTGTGGCATGCTACAGAAACAGCACGCTCAGTTCTGGTGTAGGAAAAATGCCTTTGTGTAATTCTGGCTTAAGAAAGGACACTGATGTTCCCTAGGTCATCTTTGCTTAGAAGGCTAAAGTTTGTGAGACCAAATAGCTCATATGTGTGGAAAAGGGATAGATGCATCTAGAAGGGATGTGTGATAGCACGATGTGAAATAGGATTAAATATAAATACGTGTGAATAGTCATCAACGTGCATGTAGGTACCTCTTTATGTGTAACTACTAATAAAACTGCTCCCTATTTATGGGCTTCGCAGTTGTGAGTTTCAGAATAGTTGGTAAAGGGGAACGTACAAGTCCTTACTGATCTCTCTATAGAATAGGAGAATAAACACCCAAGGATAAAAAAAATAAAAATAAATGTTTGTCATCATGCACAATATGTTCTTAACTCTGCTTTGGAGGATTTGTGTTTGGGATGTTTTGGAACTGACTTGCAGAGATATTTATCACGGGAAGAAGGGTTACGTGGTAGTTAGTGTAGGCCTGCCTGCTTGAGCAACTCCAATCAATCACAGCTATTTCCACAGCTAAAATGTATGCATGCATACATTTATTCATGCTGCCTCTGATGTCTTCTGGAGATAGCATTGTTTGAAAAATCTGTTACAAACAACCAAACGAAGCCTGAGAAACTTCTGAAGGAGGCCTCACACCGAAACCTGATAACAGATGACACGTTTTTGCATTTTGTTTCTTTTTACTTGTGAAAGCTGCTTTTGCACTTTCATGCCTAAAGCCTTTTATTTATTTATTTATTTATTTATTTATTTATTATCCTTCCAACAACTGTCTGAGGACATCTTTGAGATTTTGGCTTGTGTTTTCTTTCCTAGCTACGCATGTTCTAGGCCAGAAGTCAGAGCAGTCGCTTCCCTTTTCTTGACAGGTATTATTGAGAGGTAGCCGCTGTCTTAGAGGTGGCCTCTTGGCTTAGTACTTGGCTTTGTTTGAAGATGCATATTCAACCTTGTGTTTTCCTCCCTTGTTCCCACCAACAACACAGTGGCCAGAAACAGTTTTATTTTAGGGGTGGGTCTACAGGAGGGTATAGGCTCTTAATTTAAATTCCTTAAAACTATAGCAGGAAATGCAGAGGCCTCTTGAATTTTATTACAGTTTGTGATCTGGAGTTATTTATTTATTTTTTATTTGTTCATACGGCCAAATCACAGTATGAGCCTTTTAGTAATGGAAGCTTCTCTTTTCTTTATTTTATAGAGCCTCTTTTGTCAGTCCCAGTTCCTCAATCCATGTTAACTGGAATTTTACAGCCTCAACCCATCCTGGCAGGGGAGACTGTAATAGTTCCTGAAAACCTGCTGAATAACTCGGGAGTCAGACCAGTGATTCTGATAGGTAAGTCTGACACTGGGGAGTCAAATCCTGCATTTTGAACAAATGCATGCTCCCCTAAGAGAAAGGTTTTTGTTTTATTTTTTTTTTTGGTTTCTTTTTGTTGGTTCTGACATTCGGTACAGTATGTAATCGGTTTGTCATGGATAGTTTACGTAGTTGCTCAACACTTAAAATTGGAAGTTTGGAGATTTCTGAGAGGACCTGATTTGCAAACGGGTCACGACGAGGTCAAATTGATGCAAAACCTCTGGCCAAACTGAAATTTTGTACAGATAACATTTTTGTAAAATCCAAGAATAGAAATATTTCCATGTAATGAAAATAGCTTCCCAGTGTAAACAACTTACAAAACAAGAAAATATTTCCTGTAGCATGTATTATCCAGATCTTGAAGCCCAGGGATTCTGCATGAGAACCAGAAAACTGATACATTCTGGCTAATCAGAAGTGAATCGTACTAACTTTTTGTCTTTTATAGTCCATCATTATTGTAAGTGACTGAGATAACAGATGAGGCTTTTAAAATTCTTTAGCTCTATGAAGCACATTGTTAACCCTGAGAAAGACATTGGCTTTTACTTCAAAAGTATGATTTGTAATGTGAATATCCTTTTCAAGCTGAGCAATAAGGGCATAATATATAACAAAGATGGGTTGGCCAGTACTGCCAAAATGTTGAGGAGTGATTTTTTTAACTCTTTAAATCCCTTTTCAGTCCAGCACAATACAGCTGCTTGTATAAAGTAGCTTTAGTGTTAACAGCAAATGCCTGTCAATACAGTCCATGGAATAATTCATCATTCATGAAGACACAGAGAAGTTCTCAGAGTCCTCACTTACAGAGATAATCCTAATACAAGCAATTTCAAAAGAACTAAGAGGGCCATCTACGCTAGTGAAACCCTCGAGGCTAGGGTTACACTTCGTTTGGTTTGTTTGGCTTAGTCTTTTTCTTTTTCTGGAAGCGTATTCTGAAGTTCTAGCATGGTGCTTTAATGTTTTCAGAGAGACGCTTCGTTATTAAAGATGAGGGTGTCTGCAGTTATCAGCTTAAGTGCAAATTGAATGCAGCCCTTAGGCTCTTGGAGAGTTGCCAATGAAGTCCTCAGCTAGGCTAAATGTTAGTGTCCCTGAGAAGCAGTGTCCTATTAATAGTACAGAACCAGATGTACCCAAATGGATGGGTTTGGCAAAATCTGCGTGGAAATTTTTTTTTTTTTTAAAGGAAAACATTCTCAAGGAAAAGAAGAGTTAGCCTGTTTTCATACGCTTTGCCTTACAGAACAGCATGCTTAGTTGTTGATGTTTATTTAACCTGTGTATGAAAACAGAACATAAACATGGAAAAAAATGCAATTAATCACGGCGATACTGAGGTAGCTGAATCAATTCTAATGTTACTGATGCTGTTTTCATAATGTTAAGATCAATGTTCTTTTCCTTCCATTGATTTTTGGGTTTTGTACACTCTATTATGGAGAATATGTATCTAAAGGTCAGGTTAAGGCCCAAACAGATATTATTCTCATCTGTATTTGGATAAAAATAATTATTATCCCGATGGTATGCAGTTATCCATAGCTTTTGCACATCTTTGTGATCACTTGTTTTTAAAAAAACAGCAAAGGAGCAGTGGCCTATTTCACTTCCTTTATATGAAATTATAATGTCAGGAGTGGCCAGTGATGCAGGATGTTTTTCAAGGTAACATTTAGGAGAAGTTTGGAAACGTTTATGTTGTGCAAGACTTCATGTAATGGATTATCTTGTCAATTTCTGTGGGTTTTGTTTCTTTGTTTGTTTTTATGAAAGGTTATGGCACTTTACCTTATTTCTATGGAAATGTCGGTGATATTGTTGTGAGTCCCTTACTGGTGAATTGCTACAAGATTCCACAGCTGGAAAACAAGGATCTGGATCTCCTGGGTTTGACCAGCAGTCAGCTGCTAAGTGTGGAGAACATGATACTTTTAACTATTCAGTATCTTGTCCAACTAGGTAAGCAGCTTGTCCTAAGCACTTCAGTTTTTATTTCTTACTGTCTTTTTTCTCCCCACCCTTTTTATTTCTGTTTCTGAGCCAATTTTCTGTCTTTTTTTTTTTTTTTTTTTTTTTTTTTGTGCCTGGGAGAGGTAAGTGGCTCCATCTAGTGTGTGTGACTTTGCTCCTTTGAACATCTGACTGAAGAAGCGAACTTAAGAACTGATACTGCTTCTGCTCTCCATATGGGGATTGACCAGGTCACCTCTGTGAAAATGGCTCCTCATTTGCAATGCAGATAACTCATTTGCTTAGGGTATCAAACCATCAGTTATCACAGCTCTTTCTAAGGACTCTCAGTCTGTTTTATTCAGTTTCGTGACAGATGCCAGCAGATGTGTGATGGTCATCATTGTTTTGGTGACAGCACCGTTTACATGAAAACCACATTTGTTTTTCAGACTTAGGCAAGTTATTCAATGAATATCTCATTCTTGCAAATGTATCTGAAACGGATCCTTTGCAAGTTTGAGAGCAAAGCACGTTTTCTTCCTCTCATTACAGGTCCATTTTTCCCTACCTTAGGGTAAAATACAACAGTGTTAACAGTAAGGATTTAGAAGTCAAAGAATATTGCAGGATAGCTTTAGGAAGCTTCTCACAGCAGTCTATTTTAAACTTCAGTATTTGAAAAAAATATTGTTTATTATACAGGAGTGTGAAGTAACTTTTGTGAGGATCACACTGCTTTTCCTCAATTGGATTTCTGTTCGGGCATCTGTAATTCATAATGGTATGAAACGAACAGACATTTCAAAAGAAGTACAGCTGGTGATAACACTATAATTTGGGGAGTAAATGCACTCTGCCTAGGTTTAACCCCTGTGTTCTTCTGCTTTGCTGTTCTCTGCTGATGCAGAAGTGTTATAGACAGGAAGGAGGCTATCTTCTGTGTTGTAATGCCCTCCGTGACCTGTTTGCTTTATTTATCATTCTCTGCTGGGAAATGCCCTTAATAGTCCATTGTATGCCAGGTTGGAACAGACAAAGTGTTTCTTTTATTTATTGGCTGAATGTTTTTTTTCTCTTACTCTTCTCTCAGTGGGCTTAAATTTGTTATTTTGAGTTTTTCATCCTCGGTGTGGAAAGTTTGTAGAGGTTGCGTTTTAAAACGAGCTGCCTCACACAGTTCTGGATTGATAGAGGCAGCTTGCAAATTTCCTTCAGGGAATCGTGCAGCAAGCTGGTACAGCATTTCCAATTAAAAATAGATGATTTATTGAATCTCCTGGAGCCAGTGAAGCACATTCCATAAGCAAATCCAGCCTTAAGGGGCTGTTCAGTCTGTCTTCGCTGCAAGCTAGAGCAGGCCTTGTTCAAAGCTTCTGGAGCTTAGCTGAGCTATGTCTAGGAAGCACTGTGCCTTCAGCATAAAGAAGTTCCCATATTATAGCAGGTGTTGAGTTTGGCTTTGGGTACTAGCTGTTGAAAGCTGAGCAGTTTTCCTCTTGGACATATGTGGAGTGCGAGATGAAATGAGGGGGCAAAGTAAATACGTTTTGAAGAACACGGGGATCAAAGCATGGCACAGGTTTTCATCTTGCTCCAAACTGTTTGAATCCTGACAGTTGTAGCCTTTATCCCATATTGTATAATCAAAGCAGGTTAAAGATGGAGGGCAGTCATGTTCCAAAGCTTTTTGACGAGGAGAAAAGACAAATTGCACACATAAATTAGCAGTTTATTCATGTGAGCCTCTTTCTTGAGTAAGTAGGGCTAAAAGCTATTATTACTTCCAGAATATATTCCAAAAGCATAAGATAAGGGCAAAGATCAAAAAAGCAGACAGAAGAATGACACAGCCTGAGCCTTGCCTAATTTTTTTTCAGATCTCACTACTTGTGCAAAATATTTTTGTATACATTTACGTTTTCTGAGCAATCTCACAGTGACGTTACAAATCAAAGCAAACAAAATAAGTATGTCTTTGATACTTCCATTTTAAACCTACTATGAAGACTATTCCCAGCTCAAGCTGTGACTGTGAGCCATAGTGTTGCTATAAATTCCGTTGACTGATAAAGGAATAACTAAAAAACTATCAAGGAATATTTGATTTCAGTGCTTTTTACAGCCTAGTGCCTTTGCTTACTCGGATTTCACGTTTGTTAACTTTGACAGCATTCATAGTGAAGTATTCTCAAGCTTTATTTTTGTACCTCAAGTTCCCGTATTTGCCATACATGATTTTATATGGTATTATTCCTTGGTAGTTTCATTTTCTGAAGTGAAGACGATCCCTTTGTGTACTCTTTTCTGCAGAGAAGCTATCAGATCCTCTCCTTTAACTTTGACAGATACCTGTTCTGTATTTATGAAACTGTTTGTCATCAAATATCTCTCATTTTGTCTTTCATCCCAGATGATCTCACTTCCTTTGTTTTTCTGGATAATTGCTGTGGGGAAAGACTGCCACGAGTCAACTGTGGTATTAAGCATGGTGCCAATTTCAGCATATTCCCTTATCAGTGCCCTTCTGATAACTAACTTTATTTTGAAAAGTTTTTCTCTTACAAATCATCACCTTAGAAAGGAAGAGAAAATATATTTCCCAAAAAGATCATTAGAAATACAGAGCTATACCCATAACTCTCACCAATGCCTTGTAGGCCATCGTGTCCATGCATTAAATAATCAGAACTTCGCAGCAAAAATGTGAACAGCCTTGCCTTTAAAAATCTATAGCTGTCCTGCCATCCTATGGTAATTGGGTGACGACTCTCTCCATATTTACTTCTCAAAAAGGCAAAATGACAACCCGCAGCAATTTTGCATATTGCATACTTGGTTTATTTACCCATTCCCTGCCCTGCTTCTCACACAATTTTTCTGCTTCCTTTTTTCACTGCTCACTTTGTTTCTTTTCTTTGGCCCTGAAAGACAACATGCAAACAAACAAACAAACAAACAAAAAAACCAACAGCATTTCACATATCACTGGTATTTAACTCCCTTTTTTTTTTGTCATAGAAAAGCAAACTGCTGAAGTGTGAAGCTCTCTGCTTTGGCACTGCCATGGGATCTTGGCAATTTAAACTATGGTTACTTTTTGCTCTGCATTCATGAATATTCTTCATAGGTTCCTGAGTGTCTTTGACCATGAGATAAATCTTACTGAACAAAATCTTATTTAAAGCTGAGCTGGGGGACTGATACTAAGATAGGATAGCTTCTATTTCGATTTTCCAGTTGAGGTTCACAACACAGTTTACAAACTCTGAGGACTGCAGATTTAAAGTTGTGTGTACCTGTGCTTCTTAAAATTAGAAGTTTGAAAATTTGCTACATTAAACCGTAAAAGAAGAGGTTAAACCTGTTTGCTTGTATCTGTACTTAGTTTATGTGTATGCATGATGAGGAAAAGGGTTTTTACGTGTAAAAAATAGAGTGAAAGAGCTTGTCATATCAAGACAGACAAGAGATTAATCCTGGTTCAATAACATTTTGATATGAGATACTGTTCTTCTCTTTGTTTTTCACGTAGGTCCTGACCAGATACCCCTGAGGGAAGAATTTGAGCAGATCATGTTGAAAGCTATGCAGGAGTTCACTCTGAGAGAGCGATCCTTGCAGATAAGTGCACAGTGCATCTCTGTGTCGCCAGGTCAGCTCCCTTGGCTTGCTAGGTTAATTGCTAGTGTGTCCCGGGACCTCGTGCACGTGGTCGTTACCCAGAACTCGCTGGCAGAGGGCATCTCGGAGACCTTGAGGTCTCTGAATGAAATGAAACATCATCAGAAGCTCCCGGATTACGTAGTTGCCATTTGCGCATCAAAGATACGAGGAAATGAATTCTGCGTGGTAGTCCTGGGTAAGTGCATTTGCAGGACACTGTGAGTCTCAATGGAAATTTGCAGAATGCAGTTTCTCAAGACGTTGTTCCAGCTTTGAATTTTCCAGCTTTTACATCCTTTCTTTAATTTTTACTCTCCTTCATATTTTTGCTCTGCAATGTTCACTACTCCTCCATCCAGACTTGGAGTACTGATGTCCACGAGGACCTAAAAAACCAACTGTGCATATCAAGAAGTCTTTATGGCTTCTTGAGAGAATTGAGAGAATGGCTTCTTAGAAAATACCTTCTTAGAAAATATCTTGGCTTGGCTTCGTAGAAAATATCTTGGAGTGACCCAGTGGCAAATGAATCTGTCTGTCCTCTGTTTCATGTAACAGCTGTGCCATCTTACGTGATGGGTACTGGATAGACCACAGTCTTCTGCAGATCACTGTAAAACAGAATATGCTTTTTATCCTTTTTACCATGTTGATTTTCAGATTCTTCATATAAATTAGTAATGTTCATTCTTCTTCTATACTTGGGATAATTACTTTTTCATATTTAACCAAAATCTTCCACTCCATCTAAGGTACAGACATTTATTTTGCATATCATTCATCACTGAAGTGTGCAAACCTATGGACAATGGATGGCAAACAATGTGCTAGACAGATTTCTCCTGTCTCTAGCAAAATAGGTGTGAGATTCTCTCCCAGGGTGTTGGGTAAAGGCAGTGGAGATCCATAACTGAACATCGGCATGCCCATTACCTCTAGGATGAAAACGTTGCGTTCACAGTGCGCTGTGTTAAAGACTGATCTTGCTTTTTTTCCCCTCCTCTCCAGGTCAATATCAATCTAGAGCACTTGCAGAAAGCATGCTTACCACCAGTGAATTTTTGAAAGAGATTAGTTATGAGCTCATCACGGGGAAAGTTAGTTTCCTGGCATCACATTTCAAAAACACATCTTTAGGTAAGTGATCCTAAGAAACAGAAGTTCCAGCAAAGACAGAGATTGTGTCATTTTTGGGGGGGGTCGGTGTTCCCTTCTGTTCAGCAGTTAAATCACACATGAATACAGTTTTCCCTTTTTCACTGTGAAGTATCTTTTCTTTCCCTTCATGAAGTGAGTGTAAAGAAGTACTCAGCCTTCACCTGTGCAGTGGGAATTATTCCTCTTGTGACAAAACATTTTTAGCACTGTTTGGACTGCTGAATTTGACAGGAGGGCATCATTCTTTGTTTGCACTTTTAGCACAGGTGTTAGACGCTGTTTTCTAGTGTGTTTCTTTGTAACATCTGACATCATCAGATGTCACCATTAGCTGTAAAGGCACAGAACTGAAATTATTAATCCTCTTCTCTCTTCTCTCTTCTCTTCTCTCTTCTCTCTTCTTTCTTTTTTTTTTTTTTTTTTTTTTTTTTTGTGTTTATTCAATTGGCAAATTTCCCAGCCCTCTCTTCTCTTTATTTCCAGTCCGCTGCCCCTTCACAGATTTGCCATCAGCCATGTGAGAACATCTGTATGTCACGTTATACATCATTTATCTTAAAGTGCTTCCAAATAATTTGGTCTTGTTAATTCTTAACTAGGTGATGATTTGGACAAGCTGTTAGAGAAAATGCTACAGCAGCGAGGGGAAAGCGTCATTATTCCTTTTAATGGAGATGTTAGTGAGTGTGTATCATCACAGGAGGCGATTGCCATGGTTTCTACACAAGAACCAGGTAATTTTTTTTAACGTGCAAGATGTGAAGTAAGTGACTGGTTTGTTAAATGTCAAAATGCATGTGCCTCAGAAGAGTCTGAAGGGTCTGTAGTCAGTGTGCCAACCTTCAAATATTAATATTGCCATCAGGGTGTAGAAGTACATCAGTCTCCTGGATGGAAAAGCTCAGTAGCAGCTTCAGCAACTTTTATTCCCCCTAACTTTTATAATTCAAAGATAAAATACGTGATCTTCTGTTCTGCACAAAGCAGAGTAGAGAAGATGTCAATGTGGCCTCATCTCACCCTTGCACAACTAGAAAAGGTATGTAATTTTATGTTCATGGCAAAGAGAACTATGTTCTCCTTGCTGTTCTCCCCAGGTGCCCTCCTGAGTTTTAACTTTTGATATTCCTCACTTTCCACACGTTGAGTTGTAATAATATGTACTATGCAGTTGTGCCCTGGGGCTTACTTCTTCCCAGTTTTTGAGGAGAGTGTTTTAGGATCTCGGAGCGAGTGTGCTAGGCAAGCATAATCTATAATTTTCTTACTTGATATATGTATTATTCAGCATAATGTGATGGGGATACTTAGGTGCAGTGGATGAGCTAGGAGTGTCTACCTAAAAATGCTAATTATCATTTTTCCCATTTTGGAATTGTTTAATTATTCAGAGTTTTAACCACGCTTTCCTTTTCGTATGACAGTAATGGTAAAAGAAGATACATTGAGCTGCTGTGAACACTGAGATTCTTTTAGGTCTAGTATTAAAGCAAATGCAACCTCCAATAAAGCTTTGTTTTCCCTGTGAAAGAAAGGTATGCTTCTGACTCACATTAGTTAGTTCAAATTAATCATCTCAGGGTTAAATCTGAACAAAAACAAGATGGTTTATAGTCTGCAAATGGATCAGAAGATCCAATTAGGGTGGTTGCCAGAAGGACAAGCCTTGAGCTTCCACACAGGATTAATTTGAAATTATAACCATCTTTTGATTTTGTTTTAAATTATTATTATTGTTTTATTTTTGTTCTTACCGTGTAATGATGTGCAGTGGTGATTTTTTAATCCTTCATGGTTTTTTCAAAACTATTATTTTGGGCTAGTTTTGTCTTTAAAATATGGCTATACAATGACTTAAGCTACAGGGAATCTGCCTGAATTTAAAAAAAAAAAAAAAAAAAAGGGGAGGTAACCATTCTGGGCAGTGAGTGGGACCTTTCTCCCAAAGTAGGTCCACAGGAATGAACAATGAAGCAGGTCTGAGCAGGAGATAAGTGCACACATGAACACGTGTACGTCTTTGTAAAACTAATGTAGAATCATTAAGGTTGGAGAAGACCTCCAGGATCATCTAGTCCAACCATCCCCAAATAACCTCAGGTTTTCATGTAAATTATAACACTTTTTAAAGTGGTTTGTTACTTGAAAAAACAACTGTTGTTCTTGTGCATTAAATTTGTATTAGGTCTGGATTTTTATTTTATTTTATTTTATTTTATTTTATTTTATTTTATTTTATTTTATTTTATTTTATTTTATTTTATTTTATTTTATTTTATTTTATTTTATTTTATTTTATTTTATTTTATTTTATTTTATTTTTTAATGATAAACACTGCTCATCAGGATTTAACCCAGTAGAAAAACTGATGGAAAGAAAAACTGTAATGGGATTATGGTAAATCCTATTTTACTGTTGGTAACCTGCAAGCTGAAAACGGTCAGGGGCTAGTTAAACATGGATTGTCAGGCATAGAAATTGCCTACTGGAAATACTGAAAACAGGAACATGCTTTTTCTTGCAGGAAACAGGAATGTTCTGCTACGTGCCTATAAAAAGTCCAGTCCCCCAGTTCTCTGCAAGTAGTATATTGACACTTATTAAGCTCAGTTAAATCTGAGACTAAAATTTCATTAAAAATCAAGAAACCTCCAAACAAATAAATGCTCTCCCCCCAAAAAAATAATTGAGATTTATTTCATAAGTGTATTGCTTATCTTCCCTTTGCAGTATATGTAAGGATAAGACAGATAGACCCATGGCTATCTCAATGCTTACGTAGAGTGGGGCTCAAGAAATCCGAGTAGACCTGATGTACAAATGAACTCCTAGCTTCCTGCTGCCCTGCTAGAATCTCCTTGGCAGGATTATCAAGGCAGGCTCAGTTTCCTCAGGTTAATAGGTGTGGTGGCTCTCCTCCCGTGGTGCCCTGAGCACCATAGCCTCAGCTGGTTCTCCTGGCAGGAGTGGGAGAGGGAAGCTGCTGAAATATGCTTAAAAGTATGCTTAAAAATGCTCAGAAACACTTAAAGCGCTTAAAAATGGGCAGTTCTGTCCCTGAGGTCATCTGACAGATAATCACACTTTGATTAAAAAGAGGAAGTTGACATTTGTGGTTTGTACCCAGCTTTCCAGAGTGGTAGGATTTATTCTGGTGAGTGATTCTTTTGCTTTTTTTTTCTCATAGTAGAGGGTAGGCGATTTGGAGGGTCGTGTATGTTGGGGGGTGGGGAAGTAAACATGCTTCTTGTTGTGTTTTGTTTTCTTTTTCAAACACGCACACTCTAGATTTGGATGTTGATACCTTCCAAATTTACCAGCCACAGCTTACGGTTGCCAGAAAGCTCTTGTCCCAGGTTTGTGCTATAGCAGACAGTGGCAATCAGAGCCTGGACCTGGGCCACTTCAGCAAAGTAGACTTCATCGTTATCGTTCCCCGTTCAGAAGTCCTGGTGCAGCAGACCCTGCAACGGATCCGACAATCAGGTAAAAGGAAGGGGAGGAAAAAGAGACTGCTAAATCACACCCAAGTATGTGCTTGCCGTTAAATCATCTCTGACTTAAGGGCTCCTCTTTGTATTTTGCATGTCTTGTATTGGCTCCAATAGTTGGTATTGATAAATTCATAACATCTTCCTTTCGTAAACCAGGCCCAAGCTGTACAGCAGAAGTGGCAAAAGGAATTGCCATATTCATACAGATCTGAGGAATACTTGACCTGAAGAAGTATCCAGCTGTCAAGAGAGAGAGGGAGGATGAGTGAATACAGTTGTTCAGATCTTTTATCCCCTGTGATTGCTAGTGCCTTTTGTTCTAGGTAGACATTTGTGTATTTGCTCTCATGTATTAGCACAGGCATAAGTGCAGGTACATTTACGTAGGTAAATGAGTAATACACTCACACTAGCAGACAGTAATTGCCATACTGGTTCAGATAGTGAGGTTTTTTGTTGAGTTCTGCATCTCACCACAGCTAAATACATCAAGAAGAACAAGAAAGCTTTAGTATCCAGGTGAAGGAATATGTCCCCTTTGAGAACAACCCTTTTTATCCACTCTGTTAGTGATTGACATGTCCAGAAAAGCATGAGAGCTTCTCTTCAGAAAAAAAATCCTGTCTAATGGAACTGTGGACTGTCTGTATACATGTTTGGTCATTTTTGGCTCTTGATCTCTGATACTGTAAAGTGATTAAGTCCTTATGATAGTTATATATTTAGGATATTTTTCTGTTTGTTTCACCAGCAGGACTTCTTTTCTGTCTTCATCAGTATCTAATAATCCTTTGTATTTGCACTTGAAAGTTATGGGTGTGAGCTTCCAGTGTAATGTTTCTATGAGTAGCTTTAGGTAGCTGTTGGCTTTTTTCCCTCTTGTTTTCAACTCTGAACTAAAACATCCCACGGTTTCTGATTGTGCTGATATCTTGATGTAGCTCAATGTTACGGTCCATCTCTGCAGGTATTTTTTCTCAGCTTGGTGCTATTTTATTAGTAAAAGGAAAAGAATGAATTAGATTACTTGAAATAGGGTTTTCTTTTCCTCCCTAATGCAACCTTGTTTGCTGTGTTTTGTTTTTTTTTTTGTTCCATTCCTTGTTTCTTCACACATTTTATTTACTTTATCATGTGTGTGTCTTAATAATGCCGCACATTACACCAGAGGTTGTCTGATACTAGTGTTTCACATTCATTATATTAAGTGAGTGGCTTCTACTTTACGTTTTACATAATTGTAAAAATGATTAAGAGCCTGGCAAATAGATAGTTGACCCACATGTCACTGTGGTTTATTGCTCCTTCTTTAACTCAGAAGGTGTTCAGTGCTACACACATCTTGCCTATTTTATGAATATGATGGCAGTTTGTCGCTACAAAGACTGCTAGAGAGTAGTTGTGTTTTACTGACATTTAGCTGCTAATATTGAGGCAGAGGCAAGGCATGAAAAAATGATACTAGAGTTAGCTTTACATAAATTTAAGATTTTTGCGAAGGAAAGGCCCGAGTAACTACTTCTGACTGTGGCAAGGTTAAAATATTACCTAATAATAATGGGACGTTTGGCCTAGTGTCGTGGAGCACAGCCAACTGAGTGCTGCTCTGGAAGTTTTTGTGGATTTTTTTTTTCCTTTTTGGTAATGTGAGAAGTCTTTGGAAGGTCTTCAGGCACGTTTTGTAGGAAAGCCAGAAGTGAAGAAGCAGATGTCCATCTCCATTGTGAGAGAAAATGCATTGTGATAATCCTCTTCCCGAGGCGTATCAGTGATTTGGCTATGTTGTGATACTGGCAGACCATACCTACAGATGACAATTAATTATTGGATGTACTCAGAGGAAAAGATTTTTTTTTTTGCATTCTCCTTTTTGGTAGGTGTCCTTGTGGACTTGGGCCTAGAAGACAATGGAACAGCGTATCAGCGAGCTGAGAAGTACGTGGTTCGGCTAGACAACGAGATTCAAACAAAATTTGAGGTTTTCATGAAACGAGTGAAGCAGAACCCATATACGCTGTTTGTGCTGGTTCACGACAATGCCCATGTAGATTTAACAAGGTAGGTGCTTCGATGGACCGAAGGAAAACAATCCTCTTCCAGTATCTTGCTGTTAGCTTTTCCAAAAGACTTACCACTTAGAGGTTCCTCTAGGCCTAAGGCATCTTGTTCCTCAAAATCAGAAATGGTGTTCTGTACTTGAGCCTGATAAATAATTAACTAATTAGTTAGCTAATTCTGATTCAGCTGAAGTTGGATGAGACTAGCTTCAGATCGTTGTATCCCTAATAAAACTGTTCACAGGGGTAAGAGCTATGGTACTGAAGTTCAGGAGAAAGGGCTGAAATTTGCACCTTTCTTTCCTCCTTTGCCTTTTTCCTATTTCCCTGTTGTTTTTTTTCTGTATGCAAACCTGAAGCTGTCTCACATTCTCAAACTAGCCATGTTTTAATTCATGCTTTTATCCTTGATGACAGCATTGCTTTTATTATGAGAAGACTTATATATATCTAATACTTTTTACTAGCTCCTGTAAGAAAAGGATTTAAAAAACTGTTGAAGTTGGTCAGTGTCAGATCTGCACAGAACAGCATGTACACATGTGCAGAAACACTTCTTCACGCTGAATCACAACTTTACTATTGACAAAAAGAACGAAGTAAATAAATAAATGGTTCTGGTCTTGTCTTCTGAATAAACTGAGGAGAAAAAATTTAATGTGATTTAGACATGGTGCATTAGGTTGTGGGACTCATTTGGATAGCAGAGATAATAAAATACTTTCCTTGCAGGATAGCTAAAAATAGATAAAAGCAACATTCTTCCTATTTTGTCCTCCCCATTGAATTTTTGTTATACTGAATTTGGAATTCTTGTTTATCACAGAATCACAGGATGGTTTGGGTTGGAAGGGACCTTAAAGATCCCCCAGTTCCAGCCCCCTGCCGTGGGCAGGGACACCTCCCACCAGACCAGGTTGCCCAAAGCCCCATCCAGCCTGGCCTTGAGCACCTCCAGGGACGGGGCAGCCACAGCTCCTCTGGGCAGCCTGTGCCAGAGCCTCACCACCCTCTGGGTGAAGAATTTCTTCCTAATGTTTAATCTAACACTACCCTTTTTTAGTTTAAAACCATTACCCCTTGTCCTATCACTACACTAAACTATCCTGGAGGCCAAGGTGATTCCAGGAGCTGGAAATCATGACAGCAGGTTCCCAGTCTCTTAGAAAAATGTATCTGCGTGAAGAATCCAGTGGATTTTATAAACCTGTTACTATATCGTAACCCCACAACTCATGCAACAGTGTTCCTCAGTAAGAAGGACATCAGCTTTGACTTATTTTTGGTTTCCTCTGTCTGATGATCTTTTAAATTGGCACACTAATTAAACTTCTTACTTTCAGCAGATTTTGGTCCTTTATTTAGTGTTTTTTTTTTCCCCCCCTGTTGCCTGACTCTGCCCACAGAGAACACTCAAATGGTTTTGACATCTTTCACCCTTTCAAAGAGTTTTTTGAGCTGTGATTCTCAGTGCCATGGTCATTTGGAGATTTTTCTGGAGGAGGAGAGTAACCCATTGAATCTCAGGATGTCAGTAAGGCAATTCTTTGCATTCTTATTTCTGCAGTGCCATTTCAAGTTCCCTGTCACATGGTGAGCCTAGTCATGGTCTGGCTGATAGAGTTATTAATTGCAGGGAGGTCCTTGAAGCATTCAACCTCCTTGTTCTTCAGGTCAGCTCTTTTCCTTACGCCTTGCAAACGCAGCAGTCCAGGATCAGCTCTAGCAATGAGGTACATTGGATACAATTTGATACCGTGGTAAGTGTTTAATTTATAATTTTAATTGTGAATCTTAATGTTGACTCTTCACTTAACAGAACCTAGCAGATATATACATTAAAACGAAGTGTTAGAAGGGACTTCTTTCTCTGCTGGAGTTTGTTTAGTCAGGCTCTAGCTACACAGTCCTGGGATGATGACAGTAGAGGCAGCCTTGACATTTAGGCCTAGGAATTTCGTGTTTTCCTCTATCTAGTCACATAAGATGGATAAGAAGACAAAAATGACTATTTATGCTCTGGTCAGACAAAGACAAAGCTATGTAGACATGCTGGAAACCTCTGGAGCTGGCTTTACATTTTCAAGCAGTCTAACTTTTGACTGTAAGTGGTATGTCATCTAGCCTGTCAAGTCTATTCACAACTTTTCAAATGTTAATAAAAATGGTGAGCTAGGTTAACAAGTCACGGTGTAGCAAGTGCCAGACAGGAGGCGAGAAGTCACTTTGACATCCCGTACTATTACCTTTACTCACCATTCCAGCCAGCTTTTTCTGAGGATGTTTTGCCTACCCTTGCTAAAAAATACCCTTTTTTCCTTTTCTTCGTTTGACTTTAATGTGCTGAGTGGGCCATTGGTTTCTATATTTTAAAATGTTAGCTGGAAAGAAGTTAAAGTTAAAATTAAAAAGCCATTTCCATGAACTCCCAGTATGTTAACAGTCAAACGAAATAGTGGAAATGAAGGAGTGAATGAATACTCAAAGTTTGCTTTTTGGTTGATTGTTAATAGAAGCCATTGTGGTGATGTTCTGTAAAATGGTCTAGACATTTTTTTTTTTCCCCAAAGTAAAAAATAAAGAACTTCAGTCTTCTGATTAAACAGATAACTCACAGAAAAGGATGAGATTGTATGTGATTAATTACCTTCCTAGTGATTACTGGTGATGTAAATGCACTGGAGGCCATGCTGTGCTGCCAGCAGGCACCTCGTGAAATTTCAGGCAGTAAATACTCTGCCTTTCTGATTGCTGTCAGCAGATTTATGTTCCAGCAAAGAAATGATCAATTTCTGTTTGTCATTAGAGATGTGTAGGATCTGACGATCAAGAAGAGTTTTGGAAATGAATAATGCTTCTGTTTTCAGGTTCTGCTTTAAATAGAAATGAGATAACAGTTGTCAGTAGATATAAAGCCAGAGATAGGGAGCCAGAAAAGAAGTATCAGGATTCTGAAACCCTCCTGCAATCAAAGGTAGAAGATATATTGAAAAATTTGAAAGGACCTACACCTGTCTTTCCCTAAGTGTAGACAAATAGTAAGTTGTAATAAACAATTTGCATTTTATTGTATTCCTTGAAACAAACCAATAACATCATTGAGGAATAAGAAATGAAAGAAAGGATACTTAGCTTTGGAAAATACTTTTTGTTTTTTGTTTTTTTTTTTAATGACAAAAGAAATGAAAATTGTTTCCAGCTTTTCTTATGTTTTTGCTAACTCTGTATGGAACAGGATGATGCTGCAAGTGAAGACAAGCTGTACTTTGGCTTGAATGAATACAGCAAATCCCTCCAATGGGGAGTCACAAGTCCACTTCTGAGATGCGATGAAACCTTTGAAAAAATGGTCAACACGCTTTTAGAAAGGTAAATAGGATTCTGCTTAATTGGGATCTTAAGGGTACAGATATATTTATGAGCCCTATCTCAGGCGGATGAAGACATGATGACATTTGATGTTGATCTGGGAATCCGTGAAGTATGTGCAATTTTTATTTTCATAACAAATTTTGTACTGTTGAAGAAGCAGGGGATGTACTTCATTTGTTTATGGAAAGATGAGGCCCATGCAGTGGCAGTCCGAGCTAGGCAGGTAGCAGAAGTTTCATACCTCGCTGCTTCTGCTGTCTCTCTGCTGAGACTGCCAGGAAATTTGTCGTTGGTGGCCCAGGAGAGCGATGTCATTCCAAAAACTGCAATTTTATTATTTCATGAGCTGGCTTTTGGTTCGTGCAGCTGAGAGCTTGAAAGTGGCTTGTAAGTACCTTGTAGCTGCCTGAACAAGCTCATTTCATAGCACATCCCCAGGACAGAATTAAATGCTCACATTACAGAAACAAAAGCAATGGTATGGTTTCCAGCAACGTGGTGTTAACCTGTTCTGCAAATCAGGAGGATGGATCCGTTGTAACTGTTCGGGATATAGTTCTCATGTCTCCATGTTTAATAGAATGGGATTGTTCTGCCTTCAGTACTGTTTTTTGCTATTCTATATCAGTCAATATGATTAATTGAAACTGTATCTATATTTAACAAGTAAAATGCAATATCAAATTAGCAACATGAATAATTAAATACATCCATATTGTCTAAAAATATGTAATTAATAAACGTGATACATATTAGTAAGGTCAATTAATTTCAGTAGATCAGTTCTTTAAGTTTCTTATTGCCTTTCTGACCAAGGGCAATGGAAGACACAGGGGCCACTATTGCTCTCTTTCTTTTCTTAAGATGTGGATTGGGAAGAGGATGAAGGAGGTCTAGTACACACGTAAATATTGCCCTAGTATTGAGGTTAGGATCAGACTAGAAAGTTTTGTCTCAGAGCCAGCAATCCCTATAGAGAAGTCTAACTTTCTGGTGGAGAGAGTGGGGAATAGGAAACCATGAAGTACTTCTTCCAGAAACCACTTGAAGCAGCGATGGTCCTCTGAGTTCGGAGAAGAAGAAAACTTCTGGAGAGCAAAATTTATTGGCCCCTGCTCTTGGGGTGAAGCAGATCTGAGATGATCCATATCTCCATTAAGTTAAAGATCTTCAGTTGAAGTTCTGTCCCAAATAAAGACGACAGGAGTTTGTCATTCCTTTTACTCGAGAGCAGGACTTTGCACTTTAAACATTCTCCAAATGCGGAAAATAATTAAAACACAGTTGGGTTTTGAGCGAAATTTTGGTCTGTGAAAATTAAAGGCTCCATTCTTCAAGCACTACAGAAAAAAATGGGTACATCTTTACTGCACAGTCCTGTTTTGTGGTGAATTTTCAGCCACTGCTGTGATTTTGCATGCGCTAACGCAGACCCCTTATCTCCCGAAAGGTACCCTCGGCTGCACAGCATGGTGATTCGCTGCTACCTTCTCATCCAGCAGTATTCCCAGGCTCTGATGGCTCTCACGACCATGGCCTCGCTGAGAGATCACAGCACGCCCGAGACGCTCAGCATCATGGATGACCTGATCACTTCCCCCGGCAAGGACAAGAACGGCTGCGGCCACATGCTCGTCATCAGGGTGCCGTCCGTGCAGCTGGCCATGCTGGCCAAGGAGAGGTTACAAGAAGTGAGGGACAAGCTGGGTCTGCAGTACCGCTTCGAGATCCTCCTCGGGAATCCCGCTTCAGAGCTTACGGTTGCCAAACACTTTGTGACCCGGCTGAAGGTGAGCAGAAACCACGAATTTCGGTGTCGTCATCTGACCGCTGGACGTATTTCGTGTGTGTTCCCACAGGTTTTGAACTTCATTATTGTGTAGGAAAAGAGCCCCTGATCTTTATCTTTTCCAGGGAAGTATACAGGACTTCTGATGAGCATTAATGATTTAGGAACTCGGGAAAAAATTGAATTGTTTCTGGTCCCCAAAGTCAAACACCGGATTTTATCTTGCTTGTTAAAATTGAATAACAGCATGAGTCAGACAGGTTTCCTCTTTGAACCTCTGAAAGCAGAGCTCAGATCTCCCTAGACAAACTAATTATTTCCACCGGTTTATCTCTCGAGTGTATCTGACTGTCTGCTCTGCCTTAACCATCTTCTGCTCTTCTGGCAACTGGTAAAATATTCTGTTTGTTGTGCACTTATTTTCTCAAACCGCTGCGTGCTGAAAGCCTGTTCTGCACAGCACATATGCACCAAGCTAATTGCGTGGATTTATAAGAGGCTGGTACAACGAGCCACATCCACTTCCTGCATGAACCTTGCTACATTAAAAAAAAGTTTGGTCACCTTTCTTACCAGCTTGAATGTAGTTCAGGTTATCTGTCCTGATCCCTGTTTCACGTCTCACACAGAGATTCATTTTCAGTTTCATTATGAGTTACAGTGCGTTTAAAGCACACAGAAAATGAAGGAATTTTGTGAATCTTTCCTAAAGAGCTTCTCTACAACCAAAACCAGGTAAAATGTCCTTTAAAGTAGCCACCCCTTCTGTTTCTCAAACCCCGTCTGCTGCAGGAGAGGGAATCACAGGATGGTTTGGGTTGGAAGGGACCTCAAAGATCACCCACTTTCACCCCCCTGCCATGAGCAGGGACACCTCCCACCAGACCAGGTTGCCCAAAGCCCCATCCAGCCTGGCCTTGAGCACCTCCAGGGATGGGGCACCCACAGCTTCTCTGGGCAGCCTGTGCCAGGGCCTCACCGCCCTCTGAGTGAAGAATTTCTTCCTAATGTCAAATCTAAATCTCCCCTCTTTTAGTTTAAAGCCCTTTGTCCTATTACTACCCTGATAGAAAGTCCCTCCCCAGCTTTCCTCTAGGCCCCCTTTAGGTACTGGAAGGCTGCTATAAAGTCTCCCCAGAGTCTTCTCTACTTTAGGCTGAACAACCCCAACTCCATCCCTCTGTCATGTCACCAACGAAGGTGTTGGATAATGCCAGTCCTGATAGCAGCCCCTGAGGGTCACCGCTCGTTTCTGGTCTCCACCTGGAAGAGAAATAGGCGCCTGTGGGTGCCCTGGCGAGGAGGGGAGACCAGCAATGCTGTCATGGCAATAGAGGTCACCTTTTAAGTGTAATAAGTCAATCTGGGAGCCGTTCAGAAGGGCTGCAGCTCTCTGCCCCTCCTGAGTAACGTGGGCAAAAAATACATTGTTAGCATGCAGGTTTCCAGCTCAAACCTCCAGGCACTCAGGCTTCTTTTTCGTTCTTTAGGCTAGAAGAAAGAAAAATCAGTTTTGAATCTGCCTTCCCCCATTTCATTTTCTTGCTGTGCACTTTCTCAAAACCTTCCAGCACGGGGAAGGTGCAGCCAGGCTGACCCTGCTGGGCCAGAAAATCTCTCTCTGCTGCTGGGGCTGTTTAACTGATCCAGCAGAGGCTGGTAGGTAGCTGGAGGAATATTTTTTTTTTCTATGAACATGTTACACAGAAGGTGCAGAAATCAGCAGGGGAAAAAAAAATCAGGGCTGGGGAAAGAAAATTAGAGCCACGTAACAGAGAAGGGGAGTGCTGTTCCAAATCATGCTCTTCCGAAGCTAAGAAAAAATTAGTCATAGGTTATTTCAGTGGAAATTTTCAGAAGGTAAAATGGCATGCTGAGTCACTGGTCTGCTATTGAGTCCTCTTTTCCAATCCCTTTCATCTGCCTGAGAAAATGAGTCACAAAACACGGCCTTTTGGGGAGGAGGAAGCGTAAGGGAAGAACAGGTTGAGCACACGGGCTGAGAACTGAAGAACCGAAAGGGAATTTAAGACAGGGCTCTTGCTTTAGGTTGTGTTTTCCACAGAGTTTGCATGAGTCTGTAATTGATACACCTGTGGTGAATCTGTATCGATATCTGTCCATGCACAGGTCAATATTTTGATGGGCAGTTTGAGTGGTTGGGCTCGCCATCGGTAGGACTTGGCTCAACAGACTCCGTGCCTCAGCTAGGTCTGAATTTTCTTCCAACCTGGTTTTGTCCATTATTAAAAAGAAAGAAGAAAAATCTTCTTCCAGCAGAACGAATGCTGTAGCTCAGATACCTGCTGATTCTGAAACAACTGGGGCTTCTTTTCCTTGTCTGGAAAAGGGAAGGCTGGCTTCTCGCCTTTCCAAGTGATGGTCCCTGAGTCTTTCAGCTTTGCTTCCTTCTCGCAGTTGCTGTAGGGTGCTCACGCTTCTCTTGCTTGAATGCTGATACAGTTGCTCAAGACAGAGCAGTGCTTGAGGAGGCTTCACCCAAAACAGAGAACCCTGATGAACTCAGCCGCGTTCACCAAGCCCTGCTGAGCCAAGCGCAGCCCTGTGTGCAAAGCAAAGTCAGGAACTGAAAACAAACAAAACAAAACAAGAGGTGATGGCTGAGAAGGTTTCATTTAGGCATGACTTGGGTGTTCTCTGTTCACAGGCCTGGCGGGGCAACGAGCAGGATGACTGGATTCCTCGCACCTACCAGGATTTGGAGGGGCTGCCCTGCATCGTTATTCTCACGGGCAAGGATCCTCTGGGAGAAACCTTCCCCAGGTGCTGTTACGGCTCTTGCAATATGGGTGTTTTCTTATATGTTTTGATAAATATTTTTTTTGGGGGGGAAGTTATGTGGTTTGATACCAACGGGTCATTTTTTTCATAAAGAAGCACGTTTTAAGGGACTTTGGGAACAGTTTCAAATTTTGGAAAGTCTGGCTTGTGAAAAGTGAAGCTCCTGCACTGCGTGGGTCAGGGAACATCTGCGCAGAGCACCAAGGAGCACAGTGTGTTTTAAAATGATGTTATATTCACTAGTTGAACTGTTCATGAATATTTAATCAGCAATTAAAGATGGGGAGCGTTGTTCAGGGTCGGAGAAATCAAACCATCCTTTCCTCTTGGCTTGGCTTTTGCAGGTCACTGAAGTACTGCGACCTGCGGCTCATTGACTCGAGCTACTTAACTCGGACTGCATTAGAGCAAGAAGTGGGCCTGGCATGCTGCTACGTCTCCAAGGAGGCGATCCGAGGGCCCATTGTAGCTCTTGACCTGAGTGAGAAGGAGCAGGAGAAGGCTAATGGCAGCGAGAACGACTCTGATGAGCTGCTGATAGACTTGGACAGACCGCAGAGTAACAGCAGCGCCGTCACTGGGACCTCAGGTCAGTTGTCTGCTGCTGCTGCTCTAAAGAGTAAGTCTTTGGTTATCCGTCGCTGGAATTTGTATGTAAATACTGAGGTGCTTCATCAAACGGGAACGGCTTGTACCCTGCTGCAGGCTGAGCTGTGAAATATTATGTGCAGGTTCTTGCCGTGGGGAGCAATTTCCCTGGCTGCAGCTAAAAGGCAGCAGCGTTGCAGTGGGAGGATGGGTCCTTTATTATTATTTCTTTAATCTTGTATTTCACGTTTGCTGATGGTTTTGTCAGGTGGATCCTGAGAAGATCTTAAAAATCAGAGTAGAAATTTAACAGGATTGATGTTAGGAATAGCAAAACGCTGTGTAACTGGGGGGGGAGCTGTGGGTAGAAGTGCCTGTTTGCAGGGTGGCTGGGTCTTGCCCTACCTCTTCAGGCCTCAGCAGAGAATCCTCTCCCACCAGACCTTTCCTTCCTTGCTTCTGCCTGGCACTTCTAGCTCCTTCCCTTTGTTTCCCTATGAATTTGAGGTGTTAAGGCAGCTGAATCGAGCCTTTGCCAGGCACCAGATCTTACCACACACTTAAAGCTGCCTGGGACGGAGGAGGGAGCAGAGCCCACTTCACCCGAAGGCTGCAGTGAAACGAATGCCCTGTTCCCATGCCAGCCAGTATCTGCTCACTGCCTGCTCTCTATTTCGCCAGGCTCCCTGGCTGACAACGGCGTCAGCTCCTCGAGCGCCGCGGACAAGTCTCAGAAGCAGGCACCGCCGCTCAGCTTCCAGACCGTGGCGCACAGCTCGGTCGACGAGGGGGCTTACCCTGCCTTCACAGCCGGGGAGACCCTGAAGCAAGAATGCGACTCCCTGGGTAACCAGCTGGCGAGCAGCACCACCTCCAAACTCTCGTCGCTGTCGTCGGTCTCCCAGGCCTTTCGATGGCCCGGCCACTCGGCCAAAGACAGCCGGGCCCTGCGCGCCGCGCTGCCGCGCATCGTCATCCTCTCCAAAGCGGCCTACTGCCTCCTGAGCTCGCAGAAAAGCGGCAACCTGCCCTCCTCCTCGTCCCTCCTGCCTCACGCCGACGTGGCTTGGCTGAGCTCCCTCAGGCCCCTGCTCCACAAGGACATGAGCAGCGAGGAGCAGTCGCTCTACTACCGGCAGTGGACGACGGCCCGGCAGCACCACGCGGACTTCGGCGGCCAGGGTGAGGCGTCCGGCTTGAGGAGCTTTCACCCCAGGCGGCTGCTTTTGACGGGCCCACCACAAGTAAGAGCACGGTTCCTTCCCCTGGCCTTACTCGCAGGGTGAGAGGACGGGCGCTGAGGACTGCGGCAGGTGGAGGTTGTGCCTGAGAGGCCCCGTGAAACTCGCCCGCAGCGATGCGTTTAGAGATCAAAAATCGGTCAGAATGTAAGGTTAAGTTCATGCTGGAAGCGGTGAGGAAAGGAAGGGTGATTCTTTACATGTCCTGGTTTTTGAAGGCATGTTGCATACTGGTGGATGGCACAGGGTATAAAATTGCCATGAGCATAGCAGTGGGTAAACAGTTTATCAGTGGTGATCCCTGCATAAAAAATGTCATACAGGCTCTGCTCTGGGCCAGACTTTCCTCACAGATCAATTTTGTGATACCATTCACCAAAACGGGCAATACTGAGTCTTGCTCTGTTTGCAGGCAGCACTAGAATGGCAAAATAACAGGGGTAGGCCCAAATGCATTGATCTGAAATGTATCCTTCCTGTGCGGTAGCCTGGCTTGGCATTCAGACTGTTTTTCACCTCTGGTTCAGGTGGGAAAGACTGGCTCGTATTTGCAGTTCCTCAGGATCCTCTTCCGCATGCTGATCAGGTTGCTGGAAGTAGATGTGTACGATGAAGAGGAAATAAATGCCAGTGAGTATTTAGAAGTAATCGCTAATATGCGTTATTAAGTGACTCTGTTACATATTAATAAGCAGCGACAAGTTTTTTAGGCTTACAAAGACCTCCTCAGTGACACCTGCCACTTGTCCTGTCCACTTCTGTGCAGCTAGACCTGTTGTAGGCACCTGCATATATTTAAACAGAGATGATTAAAAATGTAAATTTGACGTGGGTCTTAACTGAGAGCTTTGAAGTGTATTTTGGATTGGTGTTATTTATAAGCCACTGAAATGAAAGTGAATACAAAACTGTATATGGGAAACATCTACTTGCTAGTTTTTAAGCTGTGGCTGCTTTTAAACAGACAAAACAGATTGAAGAACACCACTTTTCTGGCTGAAACATCAGTATTACTATTTGTGTTTAATTACCAGTTAGATAGCAATTATTTATTTGTGTTTAATTGCCAGTTAGATACCAATTTTTAGTAACACCGTCTTCTGTAACCAGTTTCCAGATCTTATGGTGAAGAACAAGGCTGGGGGGAAGACACCTCTCTGAATTTGTGCTCGTTTGTCAGATCTCACAGATCCATTAACTGCTGTGGCAGGACTTGGCCTTGAGAAGCACAAACCCTTTTCAAATTGATTCCTCTTAGGGTGTTCTTTACGTAACTCTGTGGTTGTAGTGAAGTTAACTCTGTGGTGCATGAATTTCGTGACCTGACATCCAGAAAATGCAATTGTTTTCAAACCTTTGAAAGGATTAATTTGCATTTCTGCTCAGAAAGTGCTATTAACTTTTTGAAAAATGCATTCCCCTTGGAGTTGGAGCTGTGGGGACTGTTACTACCTCATTACTTGAACTAAAGTTTCCCAGAAACTTAGGATGAAATCAAAAAGTACGAACAATTCTGTGCCATGCAGTCTGGTCTGTTGTGATCCCAGCAGCTGTGTCACGCCCCTCTCAGGAATGCATGAAGCTGCGTCAGAAGAGCAGATGGGGTTTACTTGGGGTTTTGGGTTGTGGGTTTGTTGCTCCCACAGCTTCTACTGGAATGCTTTTCCAGAGCCCTAACACTCTGATGATTGAAAATATTTTTTTTTTTGATTCCCCAACCCAAAGATACTCCTGTCCCTGTTGTAAACATTTTGGGGGAGAAGGAAAACAGTGTTATTTTAAATCAAAATACTTCTGCTCCTTTTTGATGTTTGCTTCTGTGATGTAGCCATGCAGCAATCGTCTTCCCTCTCAGCTTTCATCCAGCTAGCCTGAGCCGGCTTGCAGGATCCTCGCAAATGACAGGCTCATTATTCTTCTCACCGGTTTCGTACCTCCTGTCTGCACATCCATTTGCAGTTTATTCTTCTGGTACCTGGCTGACCAGAGCTGTATGTGAGACCCTGCGGGGCGTTTAACCAACCCAGAGTGCTACAGCTCCTGTGTTTCCCTGCCTCCACGGAAACCCCCCGACTGGGGAAACCAGTGATTGCACTTGGCTTCTCCATTTTCCCATTTCACTGACGCTGATCCTTGCGGGTGCCTCTGCACCTCAGTCATTTCCAGCTGAGGGACTCCCAGCCTACTGCAGAAATGCTTGCTATTAGTCCTTGATTTCAGTCCTATGACTCATATTTTTTTCTGTCGAATGTCATCCACTGGCTGTTGCTATCGTTTTTGAGGGCATTGAATTCTTTCTGGATGCTCTTCTAGTCCTTCCTTATATTGGCAGTGACTCCTAGATTTGTGTCACCAGCAAACTTAAGGCAATGATGGTTGTTGTGTGGTGTTGTTTTTTTTTGAGATGGTGACATTAGGGAAAGTATTCAGCACTATGCCCCTCTGCTGATCTCTGCTAACTTTGCTGCTAATCTCCATCTGCCTTAATGCTTACGATGTTACATGCTGCCATCTTCTGTTTAATCAACTCTGCAGACCATTCATTGTCTCCATTTTCTTCCAATGTGCTAATAATTTGTCGTACGGCATCATATCAAATACTTTACCTGCCAAGAGGTAAGATGTGGGGCATTGCTTTTTGTTTAAAGAAATAGATATGTTATATCTGCGTGATGAAAGTAGCGTGGTGTTTCTGTGGTCAACCCATGCTGAGTTTTATTGCGTTTTTTCATGTACTTCAACATCTTTATTTCCTTCATCCTCCCCAAGTTTTGAATAACACGAAGGTCAAAGTAATGGACGCAGAGTTTCATAGATCTCCTCTGAAATGGTGATGGTATCTGCATTATTCTTGCACTGAAATCAGGCTTGCACCTGATTTCAAACACCTGTTTTTTCAGGAAAGTGGCATGGAGATTATTCCTTCTCATTGTTCTCAGTGCGTATCAAGCTTTTAGAGATATGTTTCCATCTCAGCTTACAGTGAAGCATTTGCTGTAGCCAAGAAAATTTTTATTTGTTTCCGTGCACTTTTCTGAGGTCTGCCTCAGCTTGACATTTTGCAAAGCTTTTTTAATTTTTATTATTTATTTATTAATTTATCTTGCACTTGATGATGTGTGAGAGTCAGACCTTTATTTGCTGACGGGCTGTTTCCATTCCTCTTGGACTTTGTTCATTCTTAGCGTCCCTTTTGCATCTGAACACCTCCCGGCGTTCTTGCATTGCTCGGTGTGGTGGTTGCTGATGGTTTGGCAGCCGGGATTGCACGAAATCCAAGCCTCACTCACAGGCAAGTCCCTGGTGTCCTCAGTCTAGTGGGCTTACTGAGCCAGCTCTCCAGGATTTGTCTTTGTGAACACATTAATGAGCCTCACTTCATCCGTGGCACGTGTTAATTCGAGCAGTGCCAGTGAGGTAACAGCCTCTGAACTGCAGCTGGCTCACAGCCCTGTGGGGCAGTCTGGGCAGGGTGAGCGTGTCCTTGTGTGTAGACCCAGCATTCGTTTCGTCTGAATTTGCCTTTCTGAAATCAGGAACCTCAGCTCCCTGCTTTTGTGTGGTTTTCCCTCTGATTTTAAACAGAATCAGCTCATATTCAAGCTCCAGTCCCAGCTCCAGCTTGTCACCTTTGGCCAGCGTTTTCTCATGTTCACGTTACTTGGACTTGATTCTCTACCTTGGACTTACCTCTGTTGGATGAAGCAAAAATGTTCCAGCTGATCCTTGCTGGTCGCATCCCATTCTCAAGAATGTGTTTTTACCACCTTTATCGCATATTTTATCAGCTTATAATACATATCAGTTCATAAGCTTATGCACCTTCTTTCTCCTTGCTTTCATCCTTCTGCCTTTGGATGCTTTTGCTTCTTGTTTGCCCCGTTCTCTCCTTTCCGTGTCTTAAAAAGGGATCCACAGAGGGACTGGAGACCTGCTGGTATCTTCAGCACGGACAGAACTGTTCATCTGAGCACTCCATGTATAAACATAACATCATTCACAGAGTGAATTATGCCTCGGTAGCTTGATGAAGAGCAGAGCAGAAAGAGGCTGCTTCACCCCACAGTTTCCAATTCAAATAAATTGCCATTTCTTTGAAATGTCTTTATGTCAAGTGCAATTTGAATTTTGGCAATATTCACAGACAGGTTTGAGTTGGAAGGGGCCTTAAAGATATCATCTGTTTCCAACCCCCTTGCTATGGGCAGGGATATAATGCTTGTGACATTAAAAGATGTCTTTTTGTGCGTGTATTTGTGCACCTCTGGGAACTCCTGTGCAATTGTAAATCTGCAAACGTCACATAAACACCATTTAATGGGTACCTGGTACTGCTCACCTCAAGTGTGTTGTTGCAGATCATACGGAAAGCAGCGAAATTACTCAGTCCAGCAACGACCACTGGCCAGATATCGAGGCCTTCAGTAAAATGCCTTTTGACCTGAGTGTACACGACCCCAAGTACAGAACTATAAGCCCAGTGTACACAGAACAACTGTCAAGAGTGAAACAAGGTAAGCCAAAGGAGAATTTTCTAGGAATACTTTTCCTACAGAACTTATTTTTATGTTGGTTTGACTAGACACGTGAGCTTAAACAAGCCTTTTATCTCCTAACGATACGGAACAAAGCAATTTGTTCTTTACAGTTGTTGCCAGGCTCCCGGGCTCTGGTTTCTATCACTCACAACATTTCTTCTACAGAAACCAGCAAAGAAACAAAACCAGAGGAAGCAAAGAAAAGAGAGACGGTGTCCATGATGCTGACAAAATACGCAGCCTACAACACGTTCCACCACTGCGAGCAGTGCCATCAGTACATGGACACGAACCCTGCTGCACAGGTTGGTGCCAAGGCCCACGGCTAAACCGCATCCTTGATTTTTCTTGTGGTCTCCCCAGGCATACCGCTCTGGCCTCAGGACTCATGCTTTCACCTTCCCTGAGATGGAGCTGTTTAATTTCTTCCATTCTCAGGGGAGATATTGAGCTACAGACCCTGGAGCATCAACTGTGTCTGCTGCGTTCTGCACGAGCAGTTCTCTTCTCCAGCTGCCTCTGACAAAGGGTGAATATTGTGACTAGTTGTCTCGAGCCAAAGCGTTATTCAGCCTGCCCACAGGGCTCACAGTGTCTCGTGGCAGAGGACTGTAAAATTGAGGGAGATGCTTGTCTTTCCTAAATGCCAGCCATCCACACACCTCTGATGGGAGGCTTGAAGGCCTTACTTCTGCCTCCCTTTGCATGTAGTTGTGCGCGCTTCTCAACAGTAGCTTACGAGTCACGGGACAAAAAGGATCATTTTTAGCTGTTTCATAATCCTTTTGAGCTCCAGAATAAACAGCTGTGCTCACGGGAGGCTGGCAGGTAAGATTTTTCCTGGTTGATAGCTCAGACATTATTAACCACCAGCAATGGTTGACTTGGAGGTTTCTCACCCCAGTTCATTCTTTTCTTGCTTACTAATCCTTCCCAACAGCTTGTTATTAACCCAGCAGGCTGACCTGGAACTGTACAGTGTCAGGTACTGCAGAGCAGCCCCAGCAAATCTGTTTGAAACCTCGTGCTTCATTCAGCGTGTTGACACAAGCAAATCCTCCCAAAGGACTCCTTTGTTCCCTTTACACATCTTTGTCAAACACAGTGATGAGTAATAAATATGAATATCCCCTTGTACGCCTGAGCTGTGCATGTAGAATTAGGAGAGTTAAACTCAGAGAAATTAGGTATCCAAAGGGGAGTCACTGGATAGTGAGGAGGGGAAAAGATACGGAAATGCTCTAGCAGAACCTAAATAAAACCCTTTATATTCTTCATCCACGCTTAGGCTGATTATTTTGGTTGTTTAGTAAAGATTATAGAGGGGTGACTGCTAAGAGTAAATGGTTTGACCTTGAGCTAAGACACATGTGTCTTGAGGATGAAGTCTTACCAGATATGCAGGCACTTTGTATCCACGTACATGGCTCCGTGCAGCGCTGTGCAAGCTCAGGCTCACCCAGATACCTCACAGCCTTGTTAATGGGGTCTGCCTTGGTTACTTAGCTGCTTACCAGAGTGCTGTCACAGGACAAATACCACCCTAATGCGGCTGTGCTGCTGCTGCTGCCTGTGAATGGCAGAGCTCTCTGCTGTGGAGGCAGAGCCCGCTGTTACCTGTGTCTTTGAATCTTCTGGGAAAATGTGTTGGGACGGTTTCTTTCCCTGTGTCTGTGTATTTCATTTCTCCTTGTAAATACCGACAAATAATTTCCAGCTCAGATAGCCTTCAGAAGAGCCCAGGTGGGCCAAAGATGGTTACTGGTACAGAAGGCTGGCTGTTTTAAGAGTGAGGCAAGTTACATGCCTAAACAATGCAGCTTATGGTAAAGGAAGTGAGAATATAATAAAGTTAGCTTCAGCTACTGAAAGAAAATGTTGTGGATGTTCTTTTGTGGTGGCTGCCAGTATTGTGACTGCAAGAGCAGGCTGCCAACTGCTCCTTTTGGATTACCTGCTTGCAAATCCTTCTCCCGCTTCTTTTTGTTTTATACAGGTGTCTGACTCCACCCTGCATGCGTTCACATTTTCATCCTCGATGCTAGGAGAAGAAGTGCAACTGCATTTTATAATCCCCAAGTCCAAAGAGAACCATTTTGTCTTCAGCAAGCAAGGAAAACATCTCGAAAGCATGCGGCTCCCACTCGTTTCTGACAAGGTGCGTGTGCTGCTCTCGTCCATCTGCTGGCTGCATACGCTGAGTGCAGTCAGCTTGACAGACGTTTGCAAGTCAGTGGTGGTTGGCAGGTTTATTTTTTCCTTCTTTTATCTTAGTCCTTTGCATAATTCTTACCTAACTCTCCTTAGAACTGGAGTTTTTGAAGAGAATTGTCCCTATTTGTCTTCCTAGTATCCCAGTCCTGGCGTGTTGCAATGATCAATAACGTTCAAGACCAGAATATATAACAAATAAAAACCCACGTCAGGAACAACCAGGTTTTTATGTAATGTTGGCCAAATGTCTCCTGTTCTAGCAGAATTTGAACGCAGTCAAGAGTCCAATCTTCACTCCATCAAGCGGACGCCACGAACACGGCCTCTTGAACCTCTACCACGCCATGGAAGGCATCAGCCACCTCCACCTCCTGGTGGTCAAGGAGTACGAAATGCCGCTGTACCGCAAGTACTGGCCCAACCACATCATGCTCGTCCTGCCTGGCATGTTCAACAACGCTGGCGTTGGTAAGAGACACGGGCAGTGCTGTGAAAACACCAACATCCGTGCTGGGCAACACGGGTCACCTTGTGAAACGCTTCACAGTGCTGTGGCAATAGCAGCAAGCTGTGTGCAGAACGTGGTGGTTTGAAAGAAATGCTGCGAGGGACATAGGGGGGATATTTGCAGTGATCACTGCCTTCTCAGTTTAAAATCTGATGGCTTTTCGGCCGTATTTGGTCATTTTGCTCAGCCCTGCTGTGTGAATGTTCATTCTAGACGTTTTACACATTTTTCTTTTTCTGTTAGCTGAAGCTAAATATTAACTGCAGCTGAACACTGGGGACTTGAACTTTGGACTTCATTTTTCTGGAGTTTCGGAGTTCTTCCTGCGAGAAGTTTTAAATAGCTTCAGTTTTCAGATCTCAGACACTCTTTGATTCAAGTTATTCTTTCAGTGCCCACTAAATCACTTTCTGTAGTCTCTTAAAAAGCCTGCTTTTCTTCATAGCTTGCCTTTTAGATTGCAGTCACACTGAAAAGGGGCCATTTAGATTTCTTTTTAAACTGAGATGTTCTGAGCACCAAGTTCATAAAGGGTAATGATTGCAGCTCATTGCGTAGCCTTCCTTTGGGAAGAGAGAGCGATGAAGTCAAACCGAGTTCTCTGTCCGTCTCCATTCTGGTGTTTCCTCAGGTGCTGCCAGGTTTCTGATTAAGGAGCTGTCCTACCACAACCTGGAGCTGGAGCGAAACCGCTTGGAGGAGCTGGGAGTCAAACGCCAGTGCGTGTGGCCTTTCATTGTGGTCATGGATGATTCCTGCGTGCTGTGGAACATCCACAGCGTCCACGAACAGTCCAGGTGAGTCACCACCCAGCGCAGGGCAGTTTCTCTGACCCAGCAGGGAAAGCAGCACCGCTCCAGTCAGCACCCGCAGCTCCGGCTCATCTGTAGCATCTGACAGCGAGTGAAAGACCAGACAGCTGGGAAAGCAGGGCAGCTGGAACTGCTGGGAGTGCACTCAAAATACGGCTAAGAGAGCCGCTTTTGGCAGTGACTTGGATGCAGCAGCATCAGGCAGGCTATCCAAAAGGCCTCACAGCGGTCATTATCTACTCAATTGCTAGTTAAATAGTCCAGGAACAGCACGCTTGGACACTAGATCTATTCCCTAAAATGCCAAAAAACACATCCTTCTCCTTGCTACCATCTGCCCCTCACTCAGAGCAGTGGGAAGGCTGCAGATTTGTCCTGCTTGCCACCGACGTCCAACCTAACGCTGTGACACGCTTCCACCTGGCTCTGCCCTTACGGCCGTGTCCCACAGCAAGCATCGTCTGCAAACCTCTGCCTGTGCACAGCTGTTGCGAAAGCCACTCGCGCTTTCAGTGACTATGTGGGGTGATTTCTCAGTATTTTACTTCCCTCGTTTCTTTTGATTCAATTTATGTTTACCAATGAAAGGTTTGTTTCGGAAGCTTCTGCTTTTCAGAAGGCTTTAAGCTGTTGCTCTCAGTGCTTGTGCTGTTCATTACTGAAAAAACAGCCTTCCAGAAATGCTGCACGAGGTGATCCCTTTTCCTTTTCTAAATTGCTGCACAAGACCTGATTCTGCTGAAGAGCCCATTTTCCTCGGAGGAGTAAATTGAGGGGATAAGATGAATTGGCTGCTGTTTAAAGTCTGTGTTTGTTTATATATTTTACAGCACGCAGAATAAACAGTAGTGATTGCTAATGGACTTTCTTGGACCTGTATTCCATTAATTACACATCTATATATATAGATATATTCACACACAGAAGCACTTATATATGGCATGTGTTCTATAAGCATAATCAGCCAGGTTTGTATGTTGTATGATTACATTTTGCAGCCAGTCCCTGGAGCCTGAGGGTACCAGTAAGAATGTCTCCTTGAAGAGTGTTCTCCAGCACATGGAAGCCACCCCCAAAATCGTTCACTATGCAATACTGGGCGTGCAGAAGTGGAACAGCAAGCTGAATGCCAGGAGCACGAAGGCTCCGTTCTCCAGGTGCCACGTGCGTGACTTTATACTGCTCAACATAGACCTGACCCAGAATGTGCAATATGATCTGAACAGGTAGGCAAGACGTGCTGGTGCTGAAAGGGGGTGGCGTGACGAGCAGCTTGTCGCTGCGTTTTCTAAATGCTTTGGGGATAAATCAGAAGGTCCGGGCTGAGGTACACGATCACAGCACAGCGGTGCACGCTGCGCCAAAAGAGCTGCCGGAGGGAGACCGTGAGGCGAGGCAAGGGAGGGCTGCAGAGGACCGAAGGGGCAGGGATCAAAGAAGAAAAGCTTCAGGAGAAAAAAATAAATGAGGAGGAGAGCAATAATAGAGGGAAGAGGCCAAAGTGACAGCAGTCACAGGAAGTGTGTGGAGCCTTTGTAAGAGGCAGGAGCCTGCTGTGTGACTGAGAGCAAGAGTGTAAGCAGAGGCTGAGCATTGCTACGCCACGTGCCCTGAGGAGGGATTCCTGGCACTTCGCTCACCTCTCCTCCCTGTTGCCACCTGGTTTGGGAATTAAAGAGATGAACAGTTAACTTTCCGCTATAAACTTCCTTTTTTTCCCTTCCTCCTTCTCACTCCATCCTAAAGCATTTAAATAAACCACTGTTGTCATGGGGCTTTACCTCTAATTCTCATCGCAGACATTGGGCTGGCCAAATCCAATTCCCTGTCCCCCCTGATCGTGGCCAAGTGAGTTTGGAGTAAACCCCCTCTCTGGCCCTGGGGCATCTCCTGCTGCTATTTTCAGGGATCCCGTGTATTTGAGCGAGGAGCTGCAGCCAGCCAGTGCAAGCCAGGGTCTGGCATGGCTTGCAGAGTGCTTGATGTCACGTTCTCTGCCTGGCTGAATCATGAGATGGGAGTCAGCCCACAGACAGGACCGTCACATCTGAAGTAACGCAGGGTACGCGTTAGGTCTCTGCTGCTCTGTCTCCCGCAGCCAAATATTTGTCCAAGCCCGTTTCTCTGGAGGCTGGACACTGCAGCGCTCTAAAATATGTCAACTCTAAAATACAGGGGAAAAAAATAAATAAAAAAGGGAAAAAAAAAAGGGAGGGGACGAAGTGCTCGGTGCCAGTACATGACGAGGGTGAGAGGCATGGCCAAGCTTGCTACGAGGAAGAAACCTGCAGGCATGCTGAAAAGTGAAGATTTGTTTTGTCTTTGGATTACCTGAAACCACTTTCCTACACCGGGAACACGCTGAGGAAATGGTTCTTAGGCGCTGTGCAGAGAATTTGTACAGGAACCGTATCGGACTGTCTCCAGAAATCACTGCTAAGCCAGCTCTGATGCATTTTAGCTGAGGCTGTGTGAAAGCTGGCTTACTCCCAGCAGCAGCACAGCTGGTTTAGTCATCTTGTGTTTAATGTCCAGGTATTTCTGTGAAGATGTAGATTTTAATCTGAGGACCAACAGCAGTGGCCTGCTCATCTGTCGCTTCAACAACTTCAGTGTCATGAAGAAACATATCCAGGTTGGAGGACAAAAGGACTTCATCGTTAAGCCAAAAATCATGGTGAGTGTGTGTGTGTGCTCCACCCTACACTGAGGGTAAAGTCAGGACCTGGTCACCTTAGAAAGAATGAATTTTTTAGCCCTTTATGTTTATTTAGGGCTTATTTGAAATCTAACATTCATAATCTGTGGTAGGGCTGCCACCTAAATAGAAAATAATAAATACATGGCTAATTATAAATTATTAACAACAATCCTCCTGATCTATTAATGGTTTTACACTAAAACAGTTTTAAACTAAAAGAGGGGAGGTTTAGATTAGGCATTAGGAAGAAATTCTTCACTCAGAGGGTGGTGAGGCACTGGCACAGGCTGCCCGGAGAAGCTGTGGGTGCTTCTCTGCCATGGTGACCCCTTCCCTAACTGGATGAACTCCTGCAGAGAAGATGCACTTAGAGGGGAGGTTAAAAGTTGCTCTCCTTGGTTTTGTTGCAGGTTTCGGACAGCCTGGCACCAATAATGCCTCTTCAGTATGTCTGTGCCCCGGACAGCGAGCATACCTTGTTGGCAGCCCCATCGCAGTTCCTCCTGGAGAAGTTCCTTCAGCACGCGACGTACAAACTCTTCCCCAAGGCCGTTCACAACTTCAAGAACCCGGTGCTGGCCATTGACTGCTACCTGAACATCGGGCTCGAGGTACAAAACACACAGGGGTAACGGGGACCGGTAAAC
This sequence comes from Netta rufina, assembly GCF_964035555.1. NCBI lineage: Eukaryota > Metazoa > Chordata > Aves > Anseriformes > Anatidae > Netta > Netta rufina. Next base: position 109,690,925 of record NC_140124.1, read on the forward strand.
ACCAACCTTCACTGCGACTCGTTCTTTAGGTTGAAAAACCCCTTTTGTGAACCCCCAGCACCACGGGTAGCGTTTGAAGATGCTGATGTAAAACATCTCTGGTGTTTGAGCTTGAAGGAGCTCTGGGGGGCTGGCAGTAAAACCTCCTCGCTGGGTGGTGCGGGCAGAGACCAGAGGGAGGGAGCACGTCCATCTTACCTAAATAATATTTCACGTAGAGCAAAAGTCCTGAAGTGATGCTGTTTTGCTGTGACAAAACTGGGTGTGCTGTGTAGCTTTCTGTACAGCTACCCACAGAAGTTTTCAGATCACTGTCACACCCATATTTTTACAGCATTTTATCATCTGTGCTTGCTTTATCCTTGCAACAAGCTTGTTCTGGCTGAGAGTTTCTGATGCAACTCTTCTGGTGGCTCGCTTCACTGATGGACAAAGCTCTTCCTGTGCAGTGCTTCTCTCCATTTATTTACAGGCTCTTCTTTTTGTGAAATGGGCTTCTAGGGAAACTTTTTTTATTATTTTTGCAAGTGTATCTATAGCTAGGCAGATGTAATTTTTGAACCCTTCAGTCAGTTTGAACAGGGTCTGAAGCAGAGGGAAAGCCCAACACGAGTTTTTTTCTGGCCTGTTTCACGGAGGTCAGTGGCAAGGCAGAGGAGAAACCCTTCAGTACAGGAAGAGTCACGGCACTGAAACGCGGGAGAGTCCCAGTGCTGGCAACCACTTGGCTGGCCACTGCGGCCAGCAAAAGACACGCGGCTGCACAAAGGAGCTGGCGCTTCGCTAGTTTCAGTGCCCGTGTAATTAGTTAACTAACATTTGCTAACAGAGAGGGGCTGCCTTTCTTTTCCCCTTCTGTTCCAGGTGGCGATATGCTACGTTAGCTCCCGCCCGCACTCGGTCAACGTCAACTGCGAAGGGGTGTTTTTCAGCGGACTTCTGCTCTATCTCTGTGACTCTTTTGTGGGCGCGGACCTCCTCAAGCGGTTCAGGTTTCTGAAAGGTAATCACCTTGCCCGGCTGCACAGCCTCGTTGCCTTGCTTGCCTGTGAAGCGGTAGCACGGAGGAAAAGGGAACGGTTAGAAGAACAGACAGGTTCATTAAGCAGCTCCATTTGCGGTTGCTGCTGCCATTGTTTTCAGAAGCAGCAGATGGATTGTTTATTTTTGGAGTGTAAAATGTTGCCCCTTTAGTAGTAAGCGCAGGCAATTGAACCTTAGCTAAGCTTTGATAAATCACGTTCATTATGTTATTATAAAGTGACATCATGCGCTCTGCTACAGTTCGTGCTCTCTGCTACAGTTGATACTAACGCCTTGTACTTACACTGCCTAGGGCAATGAATTGAGAAAAGACAGTTGTTATTGTACCGAAGATCTAACGTGCTTTTCCATTGAAGGTGCCACGCTGTGCGTCATATGTCAAGACAGGAGCTCGCTACGGCAGACGATAGTCCGCTTGGAGCTGGAGGACGAGTGGCAGTTCCGCCTCCGGGATGAGTTTCAAACTGCTAACAGCAGCGATGACAAACCGCTCTATTTTCTTACCGGACGCCATATATAAGCTTCGATAAGACACCGATAACAAAGAAAAAAAGAACTTTTTTTTAAAAAAAAAAAAAAGTACAATCACTGTGGAGCAAAGTGCAACCAATATTTATCTAGACTTCTCTAAAGGATTCCCCAAAATTCTAAAGTAGGCTTTATTCCTAGGTATAAAATTACCGCAGCAGTTACGATTTGAAGGATCATGGATTCGCGTTATGTTCTCATCAGTCCCAACCGCTGGCACTAATCACACCGCCAGCCGAGGCGCAGGATCTAGGAAGAGGACCTGATTTGGTCAATGAAGAATTCTCTTTACCTTCAGCTGAGCTAGGGGAAGAGTTTGCTTTCCGCAGCTGCTAGCTTGAATGTGTTACAAGAAACTCAGCGCAGCATATGGGATTTATTGAAGATACGTGGAGGAGAGCCCGCTGTTTCTCTTCAGCTCTGTACTTCGGTACGGGAATACTCAGGGGTTTGAAACTACAATGTAACGTAGGTATTTGTATTAAAAGGAATAGTCTTGTTCTCTGTGCAGTGTTAGTTGAAGATTTGTAATTGTGTATGTATTGAAACTGTCTTTGGCAAAATTTCCACAGGTGTTCTAAGTTTACTACTTAAACCTGAACAAATCAGCAGAGGCGTGGCAGGCACCGTGCACACAGGTGCTCCCAGCAGCGTTATTTCACCCGCTAGGTACCTTGGCTTGCTCGGTGTCCTCACGCAGCTCCAGCTGGCTGCAGGTGTAAGATCAGGTCTGTCCGTTCACAGCCGTAGGTGATTCAGGTGCCAGGAGGGCATCAGTGCCGGGGCTGCATTGGGGAGAGAAAAGAAGAGTCCAACTGAATGAGAGCAGCGCGTACAACAGCTTAGGGGGCAAGTCCTGAGGAGCTGGGGCTGCTCAGGAGAGATTCTGTCCAGAAGCAACCCCCACCTAACACCGCCAGCCCCTCGTTTGGTTGACCCCTGTGCATAGTGGTTGTGGCCTGCGAGCTGCTCCAGAAAGAATGCAGCGCGGTACGATTTGGCTGTCAGGGTTGAAGCACACCGGTCCGCTGTTTTCCTCGTGCAGTTAACCAATTGGTATTTCCAGATCTTTCCAAAATAAAAATATCCCTGCACATCATAACCCCACTTATTAAAAAGTGCAGCATGTTTTTAGAAGAGGTTCAGGTACGTTCATCTAATCCCCCCAAAACTAACACATCTTGCTTTATCCTTGACCTACAACTCATTGGAGAAGGACCTGCCAAAGCTGCATTTTTTTTTAAACACATAGTGTCAATTGAGCAACTTCTTTATCTGGTGAAAAGGTGTTTACAAATGGGAAAAACAACATATATTAGACTGAGGCTAAAGGAAAATGGGTTGCATATAAATGTCTTAATGTAGCTTCACTCTGATGCTGTACATTTGGCAAATTTCACGTGAACAACCCAGTTCTGTACATTTATATTTTCCTTCAGACACAACCTGCCTTATATTTAACACTTGGAAGATGTAGGAACGCACACGATGCTTCTCGAAGCTTTTGGTACGCAGCTGACTGCGTTCCAGTGTTTCTGGTTTTGCCAGAAGGGCTGCAGGACACCCCGAGTCTCAGTGTGAAGCGTGAGGTACTGAGCCGTCAGGAAAAGGTTCCCTTTTGTTTGTGTATTTGATGTTTGCACTAAGTTCTTAAAAGTCCAGGTGCTGAGACTACTCTGGCGAGTTAGCCCTCTGGTGAGGCAGTGCAGAATTGTCCTGAAGGTTGAGCACGAAGTCAGAACGTCAGCGTATTTGCCTTCCTTTACCGAGGAACAGTAAACCAGTTTCCTTACCTCTCTCTCTGCCATGCAGAAGCAAGGAGCTTTGTAATGGAAAAGAGGATAGATGCTAAGAAGCTCAAACCCTGTACGCCTGGCCGGTTGAAAACTTTTAACTTGTTGCCTGTGAATTCCTGGAAAGGATACTGTTATTTGACATCTGGGTTATCATTATTCCTTTTTCGGTTTAAGCCTCATCATCAAGGCCATTCTTATGAATGTATTAAATTGGCCAGCATTATATTTTTCCTGTAGATGTTACTGTCTATTCGCAGGTTAAATTTGAATGTAAACTAAGATTTAAAGAATCATATTCAAATGCTTTTTGCTTAACTTATGTAATTGCTTTTTGTGACTTTTGGAGGAGGGTTCAAAACGTTGCTTTCCTAGTGTAAAGTTTTCTTAACCAAAAACTTGGTGAATTTAGCTTCACTAGTCAGTCTACCTCATGTTATTGTTTATGAACTGAAACTGTCTGAAGTTGTGGCTATGGTATGTTTATAATGTGCTTTCATTAAATTTGAATATATTAAGTTACCATTTAAGACTGCCTCTATTTTAACGGTTTGCACCAGACAAAGTTTATGTTTTTGTTTGTTTGTTTGTTTGTTTTTAAATGCCTTAAAACATAGTGCTTATACTGGAGAAACTCACAGCATAGTGCTACACTGAGTGTTACTTGTTACAAAAAGGTTAGTTCAGCATCCTGCCAGTCCTACGGATTTTTCAGGCTGGGTACCTGTGATCTGAGAGTTCCAAAATTAAAAAAACACAAATGTTTAAATTTCACCTGAATCTTACCCATCCCACAGAAGGGTTTTTAAGCCATTTTTCAAGTATGAACTTACTACCTCCCATCTTACCTCATAGCAGGTTGCTACTGAGCCAGAGCTGCTGGGAACTGACCGTAAGCATGCAATGCAAACGCGTTGTCAGTCAGGTGATTCCGATCCCAAGCAGGTGAGATGCAGTGGCTGCTTTCCAAGGAGCGCTTCCAAACACCCAGCAGCTGCCTTTAGCTGCTAAGGTAATCTCTCACAGAAACGAAAGTATAAAACACACCGAAGATTCATTCACACTCGGTATCAATACAGAGTAACTTTAGAAAAAGCTATCAAGAATTTTATTTTCAATCTATCTACATTATGTACAGATCAAGAAAGGCCACAGCAGTTTTTCAACATACAAACCCTTTAAAAGAGGAGAGCTTTATGAAGGAGCGACAAGTATCCAAGTGAAGTCCGCTAACAGAGGTATATACTCAGTACAGCACTTGCAGGGACACCAAGAGCACACCGCTCCGTGGGGGTTTCATTCCACCTCTGCGGGAGACGGGAGGTAAAACGAGTTTCCCCGCAGCCATCACCCAGGCTGCCCTTACGCCCGGCCGTGCGCAGGATGCATGCCAGGAGCTCAGGCTTGGACTCTGCTGCCTCACCCGCCCGCGGTGTTTAAGCACTGGTATATCACCACGTTAAGAACTTCAGCAGGTACTCATCAGTGAGACTATAGTCTTTGCATTTTAGTTTACAGTCCACTATGAACAATTTTCTGCTGCATGTAAACATGACTAACTAGATAAAATACAATCAAACTTCTGTAAAAGTTAATAAAATATCTTTCTTTTAAAAAAACAAAGTTAGCCTATTACTGCATTGTTTACAATTTTAATAAAATAGTACAACCTTTTGGTTGTTACCAGTCCTGAGTTCACGGTAAGAAAAATGGCCCTGGCTTCTGCGTAAGGTCTGCACCGATTCAGTACATTTTGGCAGAAGTCTCCCGATAAAAAGGGAATTCCTTCAGAAGCAGTTAAGTCTGATGCTGTCCATTGAGGAAGTTGTATACTAGGAACTGGCCGGTGCCACAGTACTGCGTCGCAAAGAGTTTTCCATCAGGAGTGGGGTCAGAGAAAGCAATTTCTTCTTTACTTAAGTATGAGCCATATATGAAGTTGCTCCTGTTTGGAAGAAAAGAAGAACGCAACACATTAATCACCCTCAGGAAATAACGTAAGAGTATTTATGCTATTAGGCTACAACCCATCAGAAACCTCCATTTGTATTTGCTATATCCTCTTTCCAAATGGTAAAAGGAATCATTCGTGCTAGGAAGGTTTTGGTATCTTAAAAAGTGTTTGTAGAGGGCAATTTCATCCGAGTTGCAACAACAGTTCAATTTCAGAGCTTAAAAGAAGGTCTGAAATCATTCCAACTATCTCTTCACAGAAAAGACACTGCTAGAACTATGGGGCTACAATCACCAGGAATGAAAATGTAAGCTGCAAAGCAGTTAGGGTCCTGACTGAGGGGTCTCAACAGACCAGATGAAATTTGAAGTTTCTAGTTTGAAGAAACAAATAACAAATAAACAAAACATTTGACATTTGGATAGAGCACAGCTTGGATTAATTTAGGACGTTTAAGAACACAGCACAAAATTCCTAAGTGATACATTTTCAATAGCGATTACATGAAGATTCGATCTAACTTCATGAAAATATCATATACATCTTCTATTCTTACTTGAAGGTAGGAAAGAATCAAGGATACCACTGTATTTTTTTGGATGGCTACATGAGCAAAGTTAGAAAACTGATCTCAGGCTTTAAGACCTTGGTGATGGGAAAAACAAAATAAACTTCTTTGGAAACAGAAGAAACTCCCAAAGTTAACTTTTTGAGTTCTGGTAAAATATACTTGCAGGTACTTGCAGAGCAAGTGTTAACACCTATCATATATGGACATCTCCATTACATCTTGAGGAAAAGACAACAGCAACAAAGTCTTTCTTCAATTATTATCAGCTTTATTGCCTTCTCAATAGTATATTACTACCTTTAGGAAGATGATTTTGAAAAATACCAGTCAAGACAGACTGAGGACCTATTTATGTATTGCACTGTGTATTTCTGACTCCAAGCATTGCAAGCTCAAGTGAAATGGAGCAGACGCTCTCAAAGTGAACTTAACTTCTGCTAGGATACCTTCAACGTTTTGAAGGCAGGATTTAGCTGGCTACTAGAATCATCCTGTTCATACTGCCTTTTGCTCAGGGAGACACTGAGGCTGAAGCTTCACCAGCAGCTGAGCAGATCCAACTGCTTACTGCCACTAAAAAGCAAGCCTTGCTCCTTCACGTCGCCTTCTGCAACTTCCTGCGCTCCCTCCCTCACACCAAACCCAGTGCACATTCAGCCTTTCTGCAAACCAGCTAACTGGGCATCAAAAAAGAGCTCTTTTGGGTGAACCTGCTTTCTACTACTTAGCAAATTAAAAATGATCTAGTGGAAGGCTAAACGAGCACCAGAAGACTGTAAAAGGTGAGGTGCAGTGCACAGCTAAGAGGAGAACTGACACCTCCTCTTGATAGCAGTAATAATCCATTAAAAAGGACTCCAAGGATCCTTTAGAGCTGTGACTGAGGGAGCAGCTCCAGCACTGCTCTGGGAAGAAGTCCTTCCATCATAAATAGTTTATAGGACACTACTGAATACACGGATTTAAAATCAGCCTTCAAAAAGAAAAGCACCCCAAAATCATCGTGGTAATACGCTCAGACAGAACGTGACCTAACAGGAAATTTCGAGTTGCTGCACCAGCCATTTGGATGCATTTATCTTGCTGTGGAACAGCTTTGCCAGGCTCTCCAAATAGCTGAGAGTGTGAGGACTGGCAGACACACGAGCGTCCCTGTGCCACAAACTCCAACAGGATGAGGTTAGCCAGGCAGCTGGCACAAACCTGACAGCCCAGCTATAACAAGAGTTGGGTAGTTTTATGCATCACTAAGGACAGGGAGTCAGACTTCTAGGAAATGTCACTAGAAGAAAGTATTTTAATGTTTAGGAGTTTCCAGAGAACAGGGGGAAAAAAAAAAAAAAAAAAAGAAAAAAAGATGAACAAAGGTTTGGAGATTCAACATTTTTAACATTTGTCTGAACAGCAGTGTGAATTTTTGTGTCCTTTTATGCATCTAGTACTTAGTCCTCAGCTGAATACACTCATTACAAGCTACTATATCTCTATGGAAGTTAATGTTTCAGAAGTCTCAGTGAACCTGAGCAAAGCCAAAAAAAATAAAAAGGTTAAAACTATCACCAAAGTACAGTTGTTAGCCACTCGACTGTATCAAATAGTTCTGGGTACATGTTTCTGCTCTTTTCCCTTTGCTACCTCTACGGAACAGACACTTGGCCAATGATTAGGTCACAGTCCTTAACACTGTGACCTTAGATGCTCTGACCAAAGACAGTCTCACTTCCTCCACTCGTAATTACCTCAGAGGAATTTACCCAAGCTCATCTGCAGTCGACTAGGCTGGCTCATTACAACTGCACTTAGCATAAAGGTTACTGTTAAGACAACCTGCAGAACACTGAGTTCAGTTAGTTACTGAACACCACAGAACACTGGAATCATCCGCTGTGCTCACCTCTACATTGCCAGTATCGCTGGAAATGTAAAGATGCAAGCCTGAGACCCAAAGGAATGCAATAAATCTCTTGGACTCCAGCCCATCAAACTCATATAACCAAGGAAACATTTTTGGTATTACCTGAGACACTCTATCATCCGAGAAGCAATCTTCTTTCGACGCATCATGCTGAATACCCATATTCGACTAATCCCGCAAATAGCAGGTTCTGGTGACGTTGAACAGCACCATGCTTTCTGTCTTTCAAATATGACTTTTTCATTTTCTGAACTAACTTCTGGAACCTTCTCTTCTATAACTCTGTAGCCCTGCAGGTGACGTCAGAATATGTTACTATATAAAAGCATCATTAATGATTGAATACAATTCTTGGGTAATATATTTCAGTTGAACATACATACATGTTAAACGCCTCACCAAAAAGAATGCATCTGTCTAATTTGATTTCTGTTGACAATTTCAGAATTGAAATATAAACGATTTAACCTCACAAAAAAACCTAAATCTTATCTGATTTAAAATAATATCAACAAAGAAAATCTAATTCTTATTACCACCTGTCGTTAAAGTGTCTGTACTTATTTGCCAAATGGCTAGTCTCAAACTCTTAGGTAATTCTATAGTTTCAGCATGTCTGAAGAACACAGTCACCAAGCACCAACTTTTAGAGGCTACCTTTCTCCAGTTCAATCACTTACCCACTGGATGTGCTCTGCAATTAAACAGCCAATAACTTTTTTGTCGTTGGAAATAAAAAGAAGAGTTTTCGTTCTAGAGTAACACATGAGCGGAGCTTGCTGAAATCCCAAGTCATTGTCTACCATTTCTCTAATTTCTTCAACCTGTCAAAATAAGTTGATATGCTGCATAAGAAACATGTGTATAAATACATATTTTTACAAATATACATTAAAATTACAGATTTACAGAAACACACTAAGTTATCTAGAACACCAAAAACTATTCCAGAAGTTAAGGATTATTGGAAGGAAAGTGCAACACACAAGTCCACATAAGTTTTCCTTAAATTATACTTGTCTGGAAACATGAAGAGCAGAAACCTCTAAATCAGCTTCCAGTAAGTCCAGACTCATTTAGCCAAAGGCTAACAGGGAGGATGCACATTATCAAACTGTGGACTCTGGCATTTTAGCCAGAAAATGAGGTCTATACAAAACATTAAACAAGTGTAGTGGAAGGTTTTCAGCTGGTTATTTTTAAAGTCTTGAAATAATGAATCCATTAAGGGTCTTGAGCAGATGATAGCAAGCACAGTGCCAAGGGGTTTGCATAAGGGATCATGCATGTGTTTGCTGAAACGGAATGATTAGCTGTTGCCTCCTTCCTCGAGCTTTTGGCTCTTCCGTTAGTTTGTAAAGCTTAACTGGAACTCAAAATTTCAATGTTTAATTTAAAATGTTTAGTTAAAGAAGTTTTAAACTTGCTAATGCAAGTTTAAAAGAAACTTATGAACTCCAGCATGAATATAAAGAAAAGCTTACGCTTGAGCTGAGGTTTTACTGGGGGAATCCTATACCTGTAACCAGGCACTGAAACATCTCATCACTTACAGGAGTCCGAAATAAATGTGGCCTTTTCTATGCAGTGCATTAAATGGCATAAGTGTCTTTAATGCATGTTGTAGTTACATTACTAAAGCAATACTGGAATTACTGATGCTTTGAATATAGAAGATTAGCGGTGATCAAAGGAAAATTGTTTTCAAAACACGCTTTTAAAATAATTTCAAAAACTCCTGGTATCAGCTACTCTCTTTTCTCATCTAACCTTCATGCACCAGTTGTTTAATGACAATTCAGATTAAACAATTTGAAACATTAGGTCACCTTTCTTAAAGTGCTGTTACACAGCCACAGCACTGACCACTGTAGATGCTCTCAACTTTAACCATGCAGGATTACAGAGAACTCTGTCCTAAATGACTTCATTTGCTACAGCTTTCTTTTCCTCTGCCCCAATTAGTTTTTTTTTTTCTCAGCCATTTTAGTAAAAAAAAAAAAAAAAAAAAAAAAAAAAAAAAACTGCAACTATATGCAAAACTTTATACTGATGGAATACTAAAATTCAGACAAAGCCACCAGAAAAACTAAACTTAGTAAACAAACTTATCTGCATTAAATACTGTAAGAAAAGCCATAGATTTTTTTTCAATACAGCAACTTAGAAAATTCTGTTTTAGTCTAAAGAAAACCCACTGCAGTCACAGCTTGCTAATTTCAGGAAAACCAGAAACACATTAAAACACATAGATTGGAGTAGTACAACCAACAATAAAAATGTTTTAAATATTATTATCTGGAGCATAAGCCATGGAATAGCAGAATAACTCAGGTGGAAAAGTACCTCAAGAGATTCAAGCTCCTGCTCTAAGCAGGTTCAGCTATGAGATCAAACCCTGTGACTCAGGGTTTGAAAACCTCCACAGACAGAGCTGCCCAGCCTCCCTGGAGCAGTACAGATGTGCTGTGGGACAGTCATCTCCAGGTGGCCCTGCTTGAGCAGTGAGGCTGGACCAGGGGACCTCCAGAGGCCCCTTCCAACCTCAGCCGTTCTGTGAGTGCAGTACTGTGAGAAAGTACTTCCTGGTCACAGCAAATCAGCAGCAGAATGTGAGTCAGTGCCATACTACTGAAAAATGGAATGCCATATTAAGAGGTACTAACGCAGGCTAGCCAGCAAGATGCTTCTGCTCTACAGCCCGGCCAGTGTACTGTGCTCAGATTTAGATGGTGAGTTTCAAAAGAGACACGAGATATGGCACAGATGGAAAGAATCTAGTGGAAAGTATGACAATGATTAGAGCTCTATAAAATGATATTTAAGAGGGTAAACTGAGAAACAGCACACCCCTTCAATCTTCTTAAGGCAAAAACAACAGTTTGTTCAGGAACACAGAAGCTGTTGCAAAAAGGAAAAGAAGGATGTTACCTACAGCTGGGGAAGTATGACTTCCATGAATGAGCTAAAATTGCAGCGTGGAGATTCTGTTGGACATTTAGGGGAAATTTGTGAAGCACTGCAACAAAGCCTCAGGAAGTTATTAAAAAAAAGCAGAAGTTTTAGAAAGTTATCAGATGCATCATAACCAGAGCTGATCCTGCTTTGCACAGGGGAACGGAATAGGTGACTGAGGCCACTTTCTAACTGAATCTCTTTTTAGCCAAAAATCATCTAGGGAATGGTGCAGGTATTCACGCTGTGTAATAAGATCAATACATTTCAACCTGTTTAAATAGAGTAGATTTTTTTTTTTTTTTATTATACAAAGTATCTGGCAGACATTCCGTATATTAAAAAAATAAATTAAAATTCATTTGGTTGATGCTGTTCCCACCCCTGCTTTCCGTTCTAGCTCAGACCCATCCCCCTGTGAAGGGTGCAGCAGTGTATAGGAGTGAGAGCTCTGACCTGTTTGTGGAGAAAGCTACAGAACCACATCAGTTTTGAGTCCTTCAACTGCTCCCACATTAGTTCTACAAATTTTACATCCTCATTACTCAGAATAAAATATCAAATAACAAAATAAGACAAACAAGTCCAGACCTTTTCACCATACCTTTTTAAGTGCATATTTTGGGTCATCAGGAAGAACCATTATTATCTTCCCATCAGGATATTCAGCCAGAATTCTCTCCTTTTTCCATCCCTAAATAAAACAAAGATTTATCTAAACCATACACAAGATGTACCTTTACAAACAGAAATTGCATATTATTGTTCTAGACACTGAACTTAGGCAGAGACTTCGAACTATTTAGCAGTTGTTTTGCTAGTGAAGGAAACTTCAGCTAGCTTTTTAAAATGAGCACAACAGATATAATAAGATCTTATTTATAGTACAATACAACAGCCTAACTATAACTAGAAGCAATTTAGCAAAGTGTCTTATTTCCCAACTAGATTTTTCCCCCAAGGACTGCAGTGCAAACTCAATTTTAAAACTGAAGTAGCAAACTCGGCTCACATAACTGATCTCCAAACCTAGGTAATATTTATTTTCCAGAGTCCAGTGAATGGAAAAAACCCTAAGTTTTATTGAAAGATTTCTTTTTAACATAGTTACCTCCACAAATACACACTCAGTTTTAAAGTTTGGCATGCGAAAGACCTCCAGGAGGTTCTAAGTGAACTGATTGGCATGCAGTTGCCCAAAATGTAAGGAATAGTTTATTTTGTTACTGATCATAACTAATAAAGCCACAAGAAGGATACTATAAAAAAAAAATTTATAACTACCTTCTAAGAATCTAATGGGGAAGGAGGCTACGTTGTGTGTATCTGAAGTATAAACATACTCAAAAAAATAGAGGTAATTAACTCTTCTTCAGATCCACACTCGTGGTGAATAATGAGCAGTACCTGCATGGAAAAAAACAAAACAAAAAAGCCACTTAAATCTAGTAAGATGGGACTGGTAGATATTAGAAATCAAGTTGCTTTGACGGGACCTAAAAGTACTGAATGCAGAAGTAACTTCAGCCACTGAAAAGGCTGATCTACAAGTCTAACTCAAAGCAACTTTAAATAAAAAAGCCTTTGAAGAAACAATATTGATGGAATAATTCTCATTGAAATCTGTACCTTTCCACAAAATAATGTTCAGCTAAAGACCGAGCAATGGAATTTGGCACTGAATGAATGCCATATAAACTACCACAAAAAAACGTCAAACTTAGGTGTTACAACACTTGATCTGTATCTCAATGTAATCACACTGATTTTAATCCCTTACCCCAAACAAGACATGAAAAGAATAATTTTGGAAATTCACCTGCTTGCTGGTAGTCTTGGAACTATTTAAGTACAAGTTTAGCACCCAGCAAGGGAACAGTTGCAACACAGATACCATTTAAATCCTGCCTGCCTTTCTGCTCAGTAGCAGTTGCACTAAATGCCAAGACAACTACTAAAATTTGTATTATGACCTAAACATGAAGGGCAATGACCAGCAGTGCTACAATATCCATGAAAGCAGAGAAGTGCCATTGGTGGGACTGTGACACGTGCTTTGATTCTGTGAGAAAAGGCACGGACTTTGCCTCTCCAACTTCAAACGCCATCCTCTCTCCATTTTTTGTCTTTCACTGCCTTCTGGCTACCTGTTTGCCCTACAAAAGCTTTCTACAGCCTACTTTAAACCACCTGTGAGCATCACTCAACATGCCTGCAGAGAAATAAAACACGTCTGACAGTCCTTCCTTTACAGTATCCAGAATGGTGCAGGCCTAATGCCGAAAACTCTACTCTACATTTGAAGCTATGGTATTCTGTTGACCTAGCAGCCAGGCATTTCCAACAAAACGTAGTCTGTTCAGAAACATTTTCTATTACCACCAGACCGTTGTGACATGTTTAAGCAACAGCCTATTAGCAGAAGTCTAAATATGATTCAGTAAAAATGCAATTAATTGGGAAGATAAAATTACTCTAATACATATAACTTATTTTTATTATCGTCTGCCTATTTATTTTCTTAAGTGATTATCATTATATCATTATAACATCAGACCACATTCACAGGAAGGGCAACTTCTAAATTCAAGTACTTTGAAATTTATTCAGAAATGTATCTTTTAGATGAAGTTCTTCAAAAACTTCCTGCGAACTCTAAGCTCATCCAAAACTTTCAGTTCATTTGGTTTACATCAGAAAGGGCATTTTCAACCCTTATACCTTTGTTTTTGATGCAGCTTTGTGTACTTCAAACAAATGAACTAGTATTTCATCTATCTTTGCTTTTTCAGTATCCTTACTGTTCAGTCTTAGTAAGGAATGAACTGTGCTCCTTTAAACCAGACTAATGGAAATAATGCACAAGATTTGTCACTGCTCTTTCATATTCTAACATCAAAGCTTTTAAGGAAAATGTTCTATAGCTTCAGCTGGGACAGATCCTATTAAGTATCTACAATACATCAAATGCACTTTAGTACCAGTATCTTCCATGTGGTCAGAAGATGATTTCCCTTAACACACTTATTAATTTAAGAAAAAAAAAGACTTGAAACAAAACACAACAACCTGAAAGGTATTTCAATCACTGAGAACTAAAGTAGGACTCCTTAACTCAGGAGTCATTGCTACCGGAAGAAACAAAAGCATTGTATCTGCAAGGTGTTTTATAATCTTCTACTACAGCGTCAGAAAATTGTTCTTCCCTTTCTTTTTGCATGACATTACTATAGGGCACTGGGACTTTTTGTTGCACAAGGCGCCCAAGCGTTCATGTACATTGCTTGTGATACACCAAGTTGAAAGGAAAGCTGTTGTTCCTGTCAGGACACATGTTCGGCAAGGCCCGGAGTAAAAGTACATGGCTGCACCACCCTTCCCTGACGCTGGAAGCCTGTGCTTAATTAACAGCAGGCTACCTGTAAGTAGCTGTAACGTGGCTCCTATAAACCTCATCGCCACAGGTAGGCAGAGCAGTGCTGCATCGTGTGTGGTAACAGTTGCAATGCCCTCCTCCTCGCCATCTCACGGCTGCTTATCCTACCGGTACTTCATATACAAAACATGCCCTGAAAAGCTAACTTGTTTTTTAATCTGAGTGTTTCAAACTATCCTGTACCTTTTCCTCCCAATTCATACAAGGCTGTGCTTGCTTATTGAAGTGCAATGGCAATAAAATTACAAAAGGAAAAAAAGTAATTCAGAAAAAGGACAATAGAGCGTGGCAGTTGCTACTGCACCAGGACACAGCAGTATGGACAATTAGTAATTACAACTGTGGCATGCAGTGCAGTGCTTTCACGGGCTATTATATATGTATGTAACAACCAGTGTAGAACACAGTGGGAAAGATGGCTCCAAAAGCACTGCAGCTGATATGTCAGGTGCTCAGTTTCACACAAAATATGCTCTGCTTATAGTTTAAGATATAGTTTGTGTCTTATGCAGATTTGTCTTTAAAAATACTTAAATAAATTAGAAGACATGGAAGACTGCTTGCACAATTCCTTGTTTTAAAAGTCCTTATGTAAGAGTAGGACAAATTTCAGCAAATCTGCTTTTATATATGTTTTTGTTTTTTAATAGGTATGTGTGTATGTATGTCATGGAGTAGAGACAAGCCAGAACTATTTCCCAAATGAATACATATAGAGGAAAATTGGTGGTGTATTTTTCTTACATCATTTTTTCCTCAAAAAACATTGAAGAACTGAGGAAAACTTAGTTAATACGGTACCATTTTTGATTTTAGGACTAAGAAAAACATTTGTAAAATTTTCTCCTAATAATCAGGTTTATTATGAAATGTTATGATAATTTGCAGCAGAGAAATGGGCCTACTGCATTCTTCTTCCTGACTTTTTCATCAAGTTACAGATGTTCTGTCGTTACTTCCTCCAAGTGTAATGTGGAAACTGAAGTTTTGACTGCGGAATGCATTCAGATCCGTGGACGTAACCATTGTTTTAATACTGTTAAAACTAAGATTCTTACAGAAGATAGCTAATGGTAAGAACTTTATTTGAAATGTTATGTTTTATTTTGCATACATGTATCAATTTCAAAATTAATGCAAATCAAGAGAAGCATCAAATATTAAGATGACATAAAATTCACCAACATCTTCAAGCCTCACAGATAGGCTTGGATGCTGTTATAGCAGAATAGCTACTTAAATCTTAGACAGTTAAGTCATTAGCCCAATCAACAGCTTTGCCTAATTTTGTTCAGTTCAAGATATTCTTAACTAAGAGGATGAGCTTGAAATACAAATATATTAACTGCATTCACCTCAGGCACCTGGATCCACAGGCATTTTCTAACTTAAATATTTGTCTCTGCAACTTAAAAACCTCATTAAAAACATTCTGCTCTTTAAAAAAATTGCTGAGATTAAAGTGATGGTAAGTGGTGTTACAAAGATAGCTAGATTTGTATTTATTTATTTTTTAAACCAAAACTGAACCACTTATCCCTCCTACAGTTTTACCACTGGAGTTAACATTGGTATGTACATAGTCATGCAATTGCAAGCACGTTCTAGAATGGCATATTTTTTCTGGAGATTTTCAGATGTCTGAAACCAGAAGGATAGTGAGACAGACTCCTATATTGTCTATGGTAGTGGATCAATCTCACACTGCCCTATTCCTGCTCCAGGACTGTCCTCGACTACCTTACCCTCTTGCTCTTTCAGTTACCACGCTTCTGTCAACAGAGAATGATACCCTTCAGGAAACTCATAGCAGTCCTTGCCAATATTCTATTCCCACATTTAGAAAGTGCCATTATACTTGCCAAATTCTCTCTTTCCATATAATGCCCACAATTTCCTTTTTGTCTCTATCAGCCATCAGTGACAAAGTGTGTAAAGTGTGTTTTTCAATATCATCTCCTTGTCCTACCTCTGAAGACATTATAGTATTTTTAGAGATATCTAAAAAGGATTTTTTAATAAAGGTTTAAAAAAAAGTTTTAAAAATATGTTCTGTTGAAGAGAATAAGGTTTATTATTTATGTGCAGACTATCTTCTGGCCACTCAGTACTTTTTAAAAATAAAGGCAAATAAAAAACACAAGCTTTATGCAGGCAGGCTAGACACAAACAATTATGAAGTCCATTTTCACAGTTCACAGCAAGAGAAGCTCTAGTGTGATAATGTACACAGCCATCTTCTTGTGATTCAGTGAAATGAATCATCAATAAAACTACCAGGCACGTAACAAGAGACACTCAACAGGGAGAAAGGCTGACACAAGTCTTCTCAAGTCTGACTGGGACTGCATCACATGGCATGAAGAATGTCAATAACAGGAGAATGAAAGATGCTTAGAAAACATTTCAAAATGGCCTCCATATCAACAGCAATGACAAGTGTGTTAACTACATAAAAAACAACATCCAGAGAGCTAATGTAGTAAGATCCCAAGGTCACCTGCGTCAACCTAAGACCTTTTCTAGTACAATTTTTAAACTGCATGATGTTACTGTCCCATTAACACTTTGTGTCAGGGAAAGGAACACAGTCCTATTTTCAATACAGTAACTCTACATATAAATCTTTAGAAACCAAGCAAATCTCCAAATCATCCTTCCAAAAATTCTCACTGTAAACCTCCTACCAAGCAATCATTCTTCTGGTATTTCTGGGCAACTAAGAATTAACAGATAGAGACATGGTGTACCGATTCACTGGCAAGAAGGTTTATCTACAATTCAAATTATTTTTTAAGAGGAGGTGAGAATGTTTCTGTCATAGACATTACTAAAATCAAAAAAGAACCACCAACTATGGGTCAAATGATTAATATTAAAGATGTATCTACTTAGCAAGGCAGAAAACTGAGTCAATGAAAATTTTATAAGGAAAAAAAACAGAGATGAGGATTTACAGACTCATAAGGCTCCTTCCTTTGTGTTATACACCACAGTTACCAGCTACATCCTCACTCCACAGCATTGTCATGAAACACAACTAGACTCCTAACAGATTCAGAAATACAAATGTTTACTCACTGAACTGACAATACAAACAATTTGACTGAATAAAAATTGTGAAGTTTTAACAAGATACCTAGCAGCTGAGGAAACATTTGGTGTACTTATAACAAAGGAAACTTTCTCTAACTTATGTATAGTTATTTACAACTGTTTTAAGGAAGTCTGCTCTTTCACTTTTTTGTTAATCATGCTGTTACTCTAGACTTACATACATGTAAGAAATTTCAGCTCTTCCAAGCTCCAAAATATTCAATTTCAAATTTCAGTGCAGCTTCCTTCCACCACGTGAACCTAGCAGCTTTAAATAACTACTGAACTCATATGCCAGCTTCTGTCCAGAAGAACTAACACCATCTTCTATGACTTATCTTTACATCTCCAGTAACATTCAAGATCCTAAAATACTTGGGGTTGTGGGGAGAAGACAAACAGGAATATTATGAAAAAACATTTCTGCCCAGTCTCATCCTACAATGTAGTTACTGCACATCAGAAAAGATCTTTTAAGATGTCTGGATTATTCAGCAAAAACTAACCAAGAACAGAACAAATACCAAAATTATTTACTAGATAGTTTCAAACACTTGAGCTATGAAGATATATTTTTGTATTTATGAATCATGGGATAAAATTGAGCTTGAGATTTAAGAGTAGCCCAACTGCCATTTGGCACGTACATGAAATGAATTGGTGGCCTCAGTTCAGTTATCCTGGAGGTCTTATCTACTCGAGTGTAGAGTACTGAAGGTAACATGTGTGATAAAGAAAATAGACTTTGTGGATTCTGTTCTGGATTTCAGACATGTGAACAGATATTTCCTGAAAGTCTTGTAATATCAGCTACTGTGAAATAGCTGATTTTACACCATCCTTAGAATTGTAGAAGGTTTTTCAAATCTGTGTTTTAATATGACAGATACTCAGCTATAACACATATAATGAACCTATAGAATAATATTTTAAATTTATATTTAAAGATTACAATCACACTACTAATTTGGTATGTGATACACTATGACGTTGTATCAACTGGATTGCTAGGCAGCCTCTCTATTAATTACACATAATTAAGACAAATTTAGAAATCATCTAACATTACACGATTACAAAAACAGTCAGCTCTTTATCTGACAATTAATCCAACCGCTGCAAGAAGCAGCCTGTATTTAGCGCTTTCAAACAGTAACATTATTTTGTCTTCCTATCACCACCACGTCCCCATCCCACAAGACTAAGGAATTGTAAAAGATAGAATACAAAAGTAATGCAACACCACTATCCTACTGAATACCTTTCTAAGTGATGTATAGTCTGTCTGCTATGGCTTTGGAAACTATTTCCAAAAGTGGACTTGTGGCCTCCTGTGATATTAATTTATTAAAGCACAACAACATAATAATAGGAATAGTAACTAGCACACAGGAAGAAAAGAATTTTTTTCTTACCACATATTTTACGGCACTTATGAACTGGTTATGAAAGAGCAGGTGTTGGGTTTCATCCTCCGGATTTGAAGCAGTGTAAAGCATTCCACAAATATTACAGGAAATAGCACCAAATCTCTTCTGTCCTGCATCCTATTGAAAAAAAGGAAAAGAAAAAAAGTTATTTGTCATTTCCAAGCACAGTAAACAAACTTCAACAGAGCTTCCGCCTAATAAGATACGCCTGTTATAAATGTATAAACAATCTTCAGTAAAATCAACACAGAGGCTAAAATGGAGCGGAACACAAGAATAAGTACAGAATTTAGAATTCCATCTTCTGAAAATCCACACAGCCTCAAAAAAACACAAATCACAAAGGAAACAGTAACCAACATCAAAATTAAGCCTTCTCCTTACCACATCATAAAGAACCAACTTCTCTTTTACTTCAAGAAATTTTAAAAAGTAACTCTTCCGTTGTTACACTGCTTGCAGTGAATATAAGCATCTTTCATACAGAAAATAAATGAACCACATCTAGACCCACACTATTTGGTGTTCTCTATAGCTCTGCTGCTGCTTGTTCTTTTGGCTGTTCTTTTTGAGGTAAGCCATTTTCCTGAATGCTTGGAAGGCTACCATACGTAACAAACATTACAGAAATAATCATTAAGACCAGCAATATGTCAGCAACTGTTGATCACATTTTAATAAAAAACAGGTATTTCAAGGCAATCAAATAGCATTATGATTGTTTTAAAAACCTCTCTCCCCATTACTTTATAGTTTGTACAGATTAAAAGCCTCATATTTAAGATATTCTCAGGACTTAAGTCTTCACTCTTAATTGGAAGCTGGTAACTATCATGTTTTAGTTGCTATCTTAATAGTCCATGGCTTATTTTTCATATACTGGATAGCAGCTACAACACAAACAGAAGATCATATATTTACTTGTAACCTTTGTGTTATTCTCCTACTCTATAACCAACTATTACCAAAGTAAGGGCACTACTCAGTACCTATTGCTTTGTGATTTAGTCATTAAAACAGTACTATCAGCTTGCAAATATACTCAGATTGAGGAGTCAATGCCTAATAAAGAAGGAAGTCCGTTGTAGAAAGTGCTCCTTTGCAAAGAGCTAAAGAATACCAGTTAGCCTGAAGTCTCTAGCTAAAAATGCATGTCTGAAGGTATGGCTTAATGTTCCAACACAGTTTTATTTTTATTTTTTATTTTTTAACTACATTTGGATGTTGAGATTATGAAAGCAACAGTAAATGTCACTTTTAATCTATTTTAACATGTAACAGTATTGTATGTTTCAGGGTATAAAATTGCTATAAAAACAAAACACTTGCCACTTTGTTTTGTTTTAAAGGAAACTGACCTCTACACCAAATCAAAAGTACACAAATCCACAAGAAAACTTAATCACCTGAATTTAATTTTGATTTCTAATAGTTGATTTATTCACAATCAAAAAAGCCCACTTTACAGATAAAACCATTTTGTAATATTGCAGAAGCATTTACAAATCACTTCTTACTCCTTCTATCTTCAGAGATATTTTTAAGCAAGTCTAAGAGCTAGATGCCAGCTCAGTGCTCCACACAACAGCAACTTATTTCAAGTAGTCACTAGAGAAGTCCAACATGTAGGTATCAGTTTCTGTCCATGAAGAGACTAAAGGTACAACTGCTTTGGTCATGCAAATTCAGAGCTGGACTTCTTTTTAGGAAGTTCAGAGTTGAACAGTTTCTTCTGACTGGAAGTCAGCCAGAAGAAAGAAGCTGAATCTGAGAAGCCATGGCTTTACTGGGATGTCAATTCGTGTGTTCATGTGTTTACAGAAAGACAAACGGGTATATATTAATTTTACAAAAGAAAGAGAAGAGGTGAATCCTGAGGTCAGATTTGCAAAGTCAGAACAGGAAGTTTCTTAAGGTGTAAAAACTGAACCCAACACATTTTGTTCTACCTACAGATTTCCTTTAAAGCAGCAACATAGTTCAAAACAAGGAACCAAGCTGGCCACCAAGATGTACTGCATTTCAAGGGTTTATACATGAGAGGAGAAAAGGCTGTTCAGCAGGAGCTGCTGATCACCTTAGGATGAACCGATTGAATCAAACCAGTAATTCCTATCTTGAGGATGGGGAACATATCCCCTATGTCTAAGGTACAGTAAGAGAAGAGAGAGTCAACTCTGGTGCTTAAGAGTACACTTAAAAGAAAAATTAAAAAATCAGCTACATAAAGCTGCTCTTAAAATATCAGTACAGTGGTTAAGTTTCATGAAACAATTTCTGTTCAGATTGAGCAGTTTTAAGTATTTAAGCTATAATATCTATTAGTTTGCTAACCAAAAAACAATAGCTATGTAGGAAGACATCAAGAATTAGGGACAAGAATATCCTCAAAGCTATCAAGCTCCTTGGCTCATCCTATCTAACCTTGTAAATAGATATGCAGTGGGGGAAGTCTCTAGGAATGGATTATTTCCCTGGCATGGTACTGCCATAATTTACAGTCCGACTTTCTTGGATGTTGTATCAGTGTTTTATTTTGTCCTCAAAAAGGATTTCACTGATACTACAACTTTGGCATGCACTTAAAGGGTGGCACACACAGGTTAATACTAAAAACCTGTTATAGGAGCATCAGAAAAACACATGATAATATCTAAAGCAATCTTCTAGACTCTTGTAGCCTTAACAAATGGTGGTTATACATTTTAGCAAATACTTTGCAGTATCCTGCGGGTTACAAGGATGATGGCCTTTTTGTGTAAATTAAATACTATTTCAAACCCTCACCACAGGACATAATGCTTCAGGGAAGGAAAAAAAAAAAAAAAGAAAAAAGAAAAAAGCTCTGTAAATCTAATGCGGATTATTGTACAAAACAGGGCATGCAAAATAAAGTCAGGAGTTACGAAGAATACATTTTCATACTTGAAGAAAACACCTAGAGAATCTATTTTCAACCGTATGTCACTGCGTAAGCAAAATGAGAAAAGGAACACATCAAGATATAAGAAGTGTTCCTGAACAACAATAGTTCATTCAAGGTTGCCAGTCCTCCCAAATAGGCAAACAAATGAAAAAAAAAACAAACTTTATGCACTAGACATGACAGTAAATAAAACCCTTTAAAACTGAGATTTGGGGAATCAAAGTCAAAAAAGCCATGTTTTTTTGAAGTTTTAAAAAAGAAATATTGAAATGAAATTTATCTTGCTTTAACTTCAAATCGATGGACTTTAATATTCTCAGCAAGCACCAGATACTAGGTACTGGGCAGTAAACTGTTAAAGCACTCAATAAAGGTTGTAAGAATTTTGACTCTCAGACCTTACTGCAAAAGACTTTCAGAGCTGCATTTATGAAAATGTGTAGTGATATGACAAGGAGGAATGGTTTTAAACTAAAAGAGGAGAAGATTTAGATAAGGCATTAAGAAGAAATTCTTCACTCCAAGGGTGGCAAGGCAGTGGCACAGTTCGCACAGAGAGTCTGTGGATGCCCCATCCCTGGAGGTGCTCAAGGCCAGGCTGGATGGGGCTTTGGGCAACCTGGTCTGGTGGGAGGTGTCCCTGCCCATAGCGGGGGCTGGAATGAGATGATCTTTAAGGTCCTTTCCAGCCCAAACCATCTTATGATTCTACGAAAACTTGAGGTTGCAGGAATAAAAATGTGTTGCTCTATTTAAATCTCAGTTTTCTAAACAATAACAATAAAGATCAAAGATACTTTTATTTCCAAAGGAAATTCTGGGAGTGTAGATGACAATTGAGCATTCCTGACATATCAGGCAATCATTAACGTAAGCACAGGATATCCAAGATCCACTGTTTCAGGGCTAACTGTAATCAAACATTGCAGCAATGTCATCTTAATCTCCAGAAGTTTTTCTCAATTCTGTGTTAGACAAAGAAAAGTCTTACCAATATCTTCTTTGAGAAGGTGCATGTCTGCTGATCCTCCATATGTGGAATAAGGAGCCCTGCAAGCAAAAAAGGCATTTGGTGCCTCCGTAGTAGACAAAAAGGGGCCCTTTTTTTTTTTTTTTTTTTTTTTTTCCTCTCTTCAGGCACAGATTAGGTCACCTCCTTCTTTATTACCTAGTGTGTTTCAGAGGAAGATTACTTTTAACTCTTGCCTTCTCATAGAGCAAAGAATAAACCCCAGCCATAAAAACAGGCAGGCTGGCAAGGAAATACAATGAAGAGCAGGAAGGAGCAACAGAAAGATTTTGGGGCTCTCCACAGAAAACGAAAATGTCAAAGAATGCGATTTCAATGAAAGATGCATTCAAGACAGAAGCTGACGTGGGGATCCCCTTGCTGACTAGGAGGATCAGAAGACATGACCCAACTCAGAAACAAGTTTCACTTTGAAATGAACTGCTGCACATGGAATTTACAACAGCAGTGACAAAGAAAAAAAAAATAAAACATTAGTAACACCCCTCTTTCTGAAAAGCTAGTTTAGCCAACTTGAAACTTTCAGAACTGTTATGTACCTGATTTGATAGACTTGGAAAAAAAATGAAAATGGAGGGGTCATTATCCATCATGAAATGACATCATTAGTCATTAGCTAAAGCAGTATGAAAAAAATACAAAGTTAAACAACAAACCTGCACGATATTTACTAGGGATGATCAATTCATTCTCAACCCATATAAGAACATAACTCAAGTATATTACAGAGTGTGTTTCACTGCTAGCAGCCTTGCTGCTTCAGTTCCTGTAGCAGGTCCCAGCTAACCGTATGAAATATTCTCTCAGAAACTCGCAGGACCAACGACACTGAACGCAAGCCACCTGAATTTGCTAGAGAAGGCTGGGCTCCTGTGCTGGAGCTGAAATGGGAAGGAGTGACTGTAGGAGAGGATGACCGCTCCTGCCCCACTAAGGACAGAGCTGTCCCAGAGGGTAAGATTTGTGAGAAGTGAGGGAGAGTGACTTCTCTTGTCTCTACTAAACTCCCTCCCTGGTCATGTTCTTACTGGGACTACAGGAAAGAACAAGAGACAGTATTTAACTAAAATGAACAACAAAACATTGCCCCTGAATCATTCTCCGCTTCTTCAGAGAAACTGCGAACCAGACTGTACTAGGGCAAGGAAGAAAGCTGCAATTTTAAATGCTTCTTAGGCAACTTTCTTCAGACTCTAAGAAATCACTTTTACACTTCCTTTATTATTTCCATCAAGGATTGTGCTTTCAACTTAAATTAAAACATTTCATTTATATATTATCTGTTTCAGTCAAATAAGAAACTATGCTAAGCTTAAACGAAATATCAGTAGGCAACAATTCAAGTATGATAGCCAGGTGTGTAAACTGAATTAGCCTACACACCCCTTCTACATATAGCACCAACTCAAACCCCAGAATCAAAAGCATCTTGTATCAAGCCCTCCTGATCCACGCATTTGCTGATATTTAGGGATATGTAAGGATCTACATTTCTTAAACACTTGCTCCCATCCAGGTATTAATTCAATCAGATCTTTAGAAAGGCAGAGAAGTCTCTATACTATCTTTTTATCACATAAGTGATTTGTTTTCACTGTTCAATCTTTCTACATGATCTTCCCGAAAACTGTTGAGTATCATTTTCAAGAGACTAGCTTTATTTTCAAAGGAACAAATCTCATCTTATGAAAATTGAAAACATATGCTTTGCATATTTGGATTTCTTTCAGTTTCAGAAGTTAAAGGAACAAGTAATTTCATATTCAGTTTCTCACATTTGCACATGAGATTCAAGTATTTGGAAAAAAAATCATTTTAGTGCACTACTCTATATTGCAGTTCAGAATTTCACTTAAGATGTCAATCTACTAACCATACACCTAGTACTTAAATGAAGTGTGAGAGTGCAGTCCACAAACATTCAGAACAGACTGCTTCTTGAAACACCAAGTAAAGGATTTGGAACCTAATATATTTGAGACCTCAGTCTGAATTTCCTCCTGAAGAACTGATCGTACTCCCCTAGGTCAGAACCTAAATCTTTGGACATCGCTCTGGGTACCGCTGTTGCCTATCACACTTTTACAAAGGTCGTTGCAGCATTACATGCCTCCTTTTTTTTTTTTCAGCTTAAGTGCAACACTCAGAAGAGCCTTGCCTTTTTAAGATGTATAAGAGCAAGCAAATTTGAAGAACACAAAAAACAGCACATTGTCTTAGCTCTGCCTCTTTAAAACAACAGTAATTTAATGTTTGAAAGCTGCTTAGGTAACTGTATGAGGTGTAGCAAGAAAGAGAATGGTGAAAAAACAGCTACTAAGTACTTCTACAACTGGAAATTATAGTTTTACTTCTTGCAGTCACAGAGCCCAGAAGCTTGTTAAGGATTCTGTAACTTCAGAAAAATAGAAAACAAATCTATTCATTAAAAGCTACCATATGGGAAAAGGAGGAAGGTATTATACATCCTTAAGGACTGAATATAAAAAATAAAGTGTATTATGGAAAACAAAGACTAGCTTTACCCTAAATAACACTTCCCTAAAGGTATCTCAGGAAATAAAACAGTTAGAATACACAGACAATATTTTTAACATTTCAGACTCTGAGCCTTCAGATACTGTAAAGACAATTAAAAGGACAGATGTCAAACTTAAACAAAGGAGACTAGGGAAGTTCATTAGAGAAAAAAAAAAAAGAAATAGTGAAACAACAAAGTATTGTGGGGAGTTGAACTAGGCCCAACTCCCCTCCAAAGCCTAACCTTTCAGATATTTAGAAAAAAAATGTTCTGTACACGTTAATAGGGACTGGATTGATAAGATACCCAGGAAATCAGAACTCACAGTAGAGACCCCAAAACTGAACTTTTCAGACTTTTTTTATATAAAAAAAAAAAAAAAAAAAAAAAAGTATAATAAAGTTTGAGTTAAATGTTCCAGAGAAGCTGTGGATGGTGGTGTCCCTGGAGGTGTTCAAGGCCAGGCTGGATGGGGCTTTGGGCAACCTGGGCTGGTGGGGGGTGTCCCTGCCCATGGCAGGGGGTCCTTGGACCCAGGTCTCCTCAAACCCGAGACTTTCTGTGATTCCCCACAAAGAATACAGTAATGATTTTTCCCCATCTTTGCTCAAATTAAAGAAGAATGAGACTGCTTCTCTTAATACCTCTCATTAGAAACTTCAAAGAAAAAAAAGTTTCTAACTATTAACTATACTTTTTTCTTTTACCAACACTATAAATGCTAGTTTCACTGATCTGGCTGTGTAAGCCTGTTTTCTGTATGGGGGAAATTTCAACGTGAACAGCTAGCAGCTTTTGAACCAAATGAATCATTTGTCTGTTCTTAAGACAATCATTACAGAAGTACATAAGCACCTTTGAAAGTATCTCCAAAACCAAAACAAAAAAAAACAACCCTTCTCAGAGCCATTCAGCATCATTATTTACGAAATTCACCATGGATATGCAAAACAGAACCATTACTTTCAAAAAGTACCATACTGTATTAGACATATTTAATCCCATTCTTTTGAGTATTTGTATGAACAAAGTCTTGTACTTGAGAAGACCACCTAGTGCTTCTTTTCCCTCCAGAAGCTAGCACAAACTATTCTTGACATAACTTGACATATGTCTTGTCAGCACAGTAACTAACGTCAAGGATAGTGGTTTATGAAGTGACATGTCAAATATTTGAGATCTCCTACATGTTTTGACAATGCTAAAATCAGTTTTCCCCCCAGGTAAAAGAATATCAGAGCACTACCTTCCCTAATGGTCTCTTGGTAAAGTGATCTACAGGCATTACCAAAATGCCCCTTCAACAGAATAAAAAGCCTGCTCCAAACTCAGTGAATTTGATTTGTGTGAAGTGTTGAAACATATTAGACACTATGAAGCTGTTACTTTCACATTTAAAAATGAAATATGCTGCTTGCTTGCATTTTCCAGAAATACACACAGAAAACAAGAAACTAGGTCTCTCCCATTTTCCCTAGTGTTCTTCATAGATATCCATTCCTTATATTCTAAACTGTTGTTAGGTTAGAGAACTTGCAACTCTTCCCGTTGAATATATGGTTAAAAAAAAAATAAATTATTTCCCCAGTAGCTAAGCAGCAAGTTATATCTTTCTTCTTGTCAAGGGTCCTAGGCAACTGTTCAGTTAAGCTCTATTACTGTATGACCAAAAATTAAATTAACCTCACTGTAGTGAAAAGGAATACTCCTACAGTCCTTTTAATATAGTTAAGCTATTTAATCACACATTTTAACTCTGTTGGTAAAATGACTTTTAAAAGAAACAATAGGTGAACTACTTAGGAAGCGTTAGATGTTGTTCATATACACCATTTATCACCTTGTGAGTAGGCATTCAAGTGTCTAGATTTGTATCATTTAGGCAAATCAAGGATATACTTATCGAATTAATTCTCAGAAGCTCTGCTTTTGAAATATTAAAGTATGGATGCAAGAAAGTATTCAGAGTTCAGCTGGTTCTATTTTGGTTATTATTTTCATCTATACAATCCATGCTTTACATGAAAAATAATGCAATTTAGCAAGACCACCAATTCTGTATGAGAGGGGTAATTTTGCTGACAAGCGTCCTACTGAGCCCTTCTTTCTCACAGCCTGGCTTCCCTTCCCATTCTAGATTCCCAGCTCCATTTTTAAAATTTTTAATTTCTCAAGGATTATCTGGTACGTTAATCAACAAAAAAGTAAAATGAAGCAAACAAAAACTCCAATTGTTTCACTATGAAGTTGCGTGATTCTACAAGACAGAAAAACAACTGTCTTTTCTGTGATAAAAAAACACCACTCTTCCTTCTCATTTTGCATTCACTTGTTTTAAAGGACATACCTGCATTTGGTAACTAATGGCAAATAATGGTGAGAACAAAGAACCAAACCATTATGCTACTTAAACAGTGTGGTGAAAATTAGTGCGTTCACAGGAAAAATATATTTGTTCCAAGACAAAGGTTTTCTCCGAACAACATATACTTCATTAATGAAAGAATAAATCCATTCATATTAATTTTGTACACAGCCTGCCAGATGCAAATCCCCTTATGCATCTGAAATTTTAAGAAACAGATTTTGCACCTAAGTAAAGGCAAGTTCATTCTCTCTAAAGCAAAATTTTACTGTACAGTCACTCTTTTCCAGAAGAGCATTTTTAAAAAAGAATCAGTTTTAAATGTCAGTCAGCCACCATTTTTCCAAACTATTGAATGACAATTTAATAAGGGCTCAATTTTCACAAACCATTTACAATGGCAATAGTAATATGTATGAGTAATGATTTTTAGACTAGTTCATAAAAACACAGCACTGCTAATTCCAAAGTAATTTGTTTGAGAAACATAAACCTTACTAAAAGGGTAGTACTTACTATGATTAGCTGCTTATCGCCATCTTTTCCTGCTTCTTTTAGCTTTTGAATATGTTCCTCAGATGGTAGGAAGTTACTGCACTTTGATGCTAATGAAGGATTTGACAATGGAACCCTTGAAATATAAACATATTTCACGTTAAAAGGGGACTGCTTATATCTGTCATCCCAGACACTTAAAGCTTTTCTGATTGGTATAACTAAACTTTAACAAGATGCAAATCCAAGTTAATAACCCAAAACAGACATATATATTTCAGTTTGCAATTCTACTGGAAAAATAGGCAAATAAGAGGATTAAACAAAAACACAGATCTTTACTAGCCTAATCACAAGACTATTTTAGTAACCGCCCCCCAAAAAATTTTGAGTAGGGTAGGTTATTCACATCCATTAACAGAAGCATTAACTGAGAAATTTTCAGAGCGTGAAGGATGATGCCTCATGCTATACATTTCCTACACAAGGTTTAGGTTTCTAGTGTCAGGTATCACACATCAGGCTGCTAAAGCAGATCATATAAATATTCCCACAAATGTAAGTGGGCAATATAAAACATACGTCATAAATCTCTCAAACTCAATTCAAACTTATATTCTTACTACAGGCAGTAAAGGGAGATGGGAAAGAAGGAAGGAGGAAGAAGAGGACATAAGGGATAAATTGATATATATTACTGCAATCTTCTCACTCAGCTAAGTCTCCCTTTGTTACAACTGAAAGAAAGGCTGGAAAGCACTATAACAAATCAACAAGAAAATTAACCCTCTACTATATTCGGGGGAAAGATAACATCAATTCCAAAGTTGGATAAAACGTGTGGAGATAACCAGAAGAAAACACACAAAACTACTGAAAGCACACATTTACATATTCTATTTCTAAGCAAACTAAAGATATAGAGCAAATACGTAACGGCAGTTGCTGCTGTAGCACATGCAGCAAGTTAACTAAGTGAGCTTTTGAAAAACAGAACAAACCAAAAACACCTTTTCCCAGATATTTTAAAGGAACATTTCCTGTGCAAGAGCATTTTTCTTGCAAAATCCAAGATCTTTTTTTCTCCAGCCATGTGCCCCAAAATTTGCATTAAGTAGCTATTTTAAGGACCCCCAAAAAAAGAGCCATGCTGTAGATAATATACATTACTCTTCATGTTACAAGAGGAGTACCACAAAATAGAATGATAGTTTAAGCCTTGGATAAATCAAGTACCGTATGGAAATCAGGGCAAAAGAGCTCTCAGAAGACTAATACACATATTTATTATTATGTAATTATATATATATCATGTATATACTTTATATACATACACAAACTAGTAAAATGATACAGGTTTGTTCAGCTAATAAAGTTAATAAATTTGAGTGGATGCCATAAAACTTTTAAAGTTAAGAATAAAAATATGAAAATAGTTATTGTAGTAGTTACGGAAAAATCTTAAAATCTTCCTTTAACTAGGAAGATTCCTTCAACTTGTGCCTTCACACTCATTTTCTGTAAAATTCTACAGTTGTAGAGGTTTTTTTTAAACACATACAAAAGGGCTGGTTAGTCAGAATTGTTAATCTGGCCTCAAATGGAGTACTGAAAATTAACCGAATCTTTTCCTTACTTCCATTTTGAATATAGAAAACAGTAGCAATTTACTAACCACTGTGCCAAAAATATTGCTGTTCAAGACTTCAGGTATGAAAAAATTATTCTCCTTACTATGTCACAGAACTACAGTCAAAAACTGAAGATGACATGATCAAGTATAAAATGTCAGTTTGAACTGTTAGTAGTAATAATATTAAGCCTCTCTAAGTGACCATTTAAGAGCATGGAACCTGAGTTTAACAGCAATCACAAAATAATCCCAAGTTAAGTCTCTTCTTCCCTACCAAATAAATAAATAAATAAATAAATAAATAAAATACTATCCTAATTCTAACAAATTAGGGAGAATTTATTCCGGAAGGGAAAACCCTTCCAGAAGCACGTGAAATAATTCAGTAAGTGAAAATCATGTAGCAATCCCTCCCATACTTTCTGGTTTTCACCTGATTTGAAGAATAGACTATTACAAATGTTTTCCCAACTTTGCAAAATTCTACTTTTTAAAATTAATGCACAGTTACATATCTCACTTAGTAATTTTCTTAACAAAGTAAAAACACCCAATAATTTAGGTAAAATGCAATCCTTTTTATAAACAAGTCACTTATTTGAAACTGGAAGTTGAGGCTAGAGAAAGAAGAACAGTCTTAAAATAAAAATTGACCTAACTTTATGGAAGGTGACTGTCATTTCATAATGTATGAAATACTATACCTGTTCTCAGTTTCAGAAGTTTGATTTGTAGAGGAAGTTTG
Source organism: Netta rufina (assembly GCF_964035555.1). Taxonomy (NCBI): domain Eukaryota; kingdom Metazoa; phylum Chordata; class Aves; order Anseriformes; family Anatidae; genus Netta; species Netta rufina. Next base: position 109,721,362 of record NC_140124.1, read on the forward strand.
CGTCACCTGCTTGGGAGCCAAACCTACAATTAATCAAAGAATGTAGTCTCATTATAGTTTATAGTTACGAAGGAAATAACACAAACTGTGTTTTTTTGAAAACGCATTCAAGACAATTCTGCAGTTTGCTCATAAACAATAAAGAGATGCAACTTTGAGACGGTATTCGTGTTTTGCCACATATACTTTAAAAAGCATTCATTTTTCTTTAATATTTTCATGTCAGTTGTGCAGAGCAGTGTGCCAGCAGCTAAGGAAGTGCAGTAGTGAAACTACACCAGAGTTTAAATCTGTTTATAACGGTTACACATCTATAGAAATAGTTCTCTCCATAGTATTAGAATCATAAATGCAACCACCCAGAGTGTATTCTGTAACAGAAGAAAAAGAAGGAATCCAGAACAGACAAAAGAAAAAACGCATTTTTACATCCTGCAAAAATACTTTAAAATGGCAGTAAAGTTGTAACTATTTAGTAGAACTAAATAGTTAAACAGTACACTCAAAATCAGGTTCAGTTTTCAAAACAAAACAAAACCCAACAAACCAAGAACACAAAGTGAAAGGATGAAATGTCAAGGAGAAAGTTAATGAGAAGATATGCTAGTGATCCACTGATAGTAATTCTTAGTCTAATGTACTTGAGTCAAAAATTCACATCACATGCATCACAAGGTCTGACTAACAGCATTCACAGGCTGAAAAATGAAAACTACTTAATAAAAACAAGAGAGCAATTACTCTATTAATAATTTGGTCAAGATTAAGTAGAATAAAGTAGAGGAGAAAATGCAGATACCTATTCAAAAGAAGCGGTAACCAACAGAGGATCCTTAACAGAAACAGATGCAAGAGAAGAATCCGATTGAAAAATTGAAGGCTTGTTTATTTATTACATGGAAAAAGAAAGGGGATTTTTTTGTTTGTAAATTCCAATCCTGAAAGTTTAGTTCTGCACCAACTGTACCTTACTCTGTGAATCATTCCTCTGAAAGGAAGACTTATTATACTTCCAGTGTAACTGGTCAGAAAAAGAGGAGAAATTATTATTAAGTGTTTACCTTGTGGCTCACTTTCTCCAGGTTCTTTTTTTATTTGTTTTGGTGGTTTAGGAGCTGTAAGATACTTTACAGGAGAGCTTTCTGGACTTGATTCCAAACGTAACTGAAAGCTCTAAACAAAACAGAAAACATCCGATTTCAATAAAAAACAGAGATACTTAATGCCTTTAACTTATTACTGGAACCACTCCGTTAACTCAGTATTAACGTCTTGAATACAGCACCAATTTTTCTATTACATTATTTCAAGCAGACAAAATGCAATTAATTAGCTAGTTTGTGATATTAATTTATTAGTGTGATAATTAATTATCACAAACTCAAGTTTGTGATATTAATTTAGCTTAAAATATTCTTCGTTTTATGTATAAGGTTGCAAAATACTTTCCATAGTACCCCTTTACCTTTAGAACCTTAACTCGTAATGGAAGCTGATTCAGGTAGAGAAAAAAATTTTCCCTTCTTTAACACGACTTTTCAGAACAGAATAACCATGCAAACCTAAGTCATCAAGAAGTGTCCGTATGAAATCTGTACGGCCTCTGCCTCCAGCAGGAAACTTTAACCATCAACATTTAATTAACTACAGAATTTAGGATTCATTTTCCAGTTTACTGTCACGCCATCTACGATAACACTCCAGTAACAGGACCTTTAATACAATCTGAAACTCTTAAGTTACTGTAATATAGTGACTGCTGAGACAAACCTCCTGAGCATGGCATTCTCAGAAAACAGAACAGATTTACAACACCCTCCCACCACCCACCATAATTAAAATGACTTACCTCATCTGGTCGTGGCTCAGAGAAATGTTTTGTCAAGTTTCGCAATAAACCGTTCTCCGCACCTCTTTTTGCAGGCTGTTTTATTTCTAATGCCACTTCTTTACTTCCAGCTCTTTCAGATGAAGGGTCTGATTTATCCTGCACACAAGCTGCACTCTCATTCTCTGAGAGTCTTGTTAGGGACAGCTTGCCTTGTGCCTTGGAAAGCTGTGCTTCTGGGGCTGTTTGACTTGCCTCCGAAACTTCAGGGTAATTTTTTAACAAAGCAAGCTTGGGGGCATTTGCAGAATGCAAGTTACTTTGCTTCATGTTATTTGCTTTCAGTAATTTAATTTTGGTCCATTTAGAGTTTTTGTTTGAGGAGTTATTTCTACCGTTCAGCGTACACTTGACAGGCATTCCTTTTTTGCTAGGGAAAAAACGTTTGCATTGAGTACTTTGACCAGGTTCTTTCTGAGGAAGCGTTTCACTCTGTTGCAGCTGTACTTCAGCAGGCTTTTCTTCTGGTTTTCCGCACTCGGCATTAGGGGAATCTTTCTTCACCTCTACTGTATCTGATTCAATCTCACCTGCAATTTCTTCACAAAGTTCCAGAATGCTTACTCTTTTGGATTTTACATCATTCTCTGTTTGATCAGCTGCATTTGCTTCACTTACAGATGGCTGTGAAACCTTGTTTGGCTTTGCACTGGTTTTTACGTTCTGATGCATTTGTTGCTTTTCCTTAGTGACTGTCTTAGAATTTGGCTTAGGAGAATCTGCTTCCACTTTCTTTGTGTTGCTAGGATTCGGAGATACAGGGCCCATTTGGTCTTTCTTAACTTCCTTGAGACTGTCATCGTGACACAATGACGACTCCTGAGCACTGGGTTGAAGGCTGTTGGAATTACCGTTTTTGCTGTCTGCCTTACCCTTTTTCTCTTTCAGAGAGCTGGTCACTTCTACGTGTATTTCTTTATCTTCATTTGCATTGTTTGGCTTTGCTTTTGTCTTTTTCTGCTCTGTTTTTGCTCCAGCAGGTTTCACTGCTTTTGCTGGAACACTGTGAGCATTTTTTTTTGCCTGGCTACTTTGTTTGATTTCCAAAGGTTTTTCTTCTTTAACTTCTCTATTACGAAGGGATCTTGCTGGTACTTCTACATGTGTTAACTGCTGCAGTCTCTGGGATCTCCTCGTAACAGGCTCGTCTGGAGCAGTTGCACATTTTGACTTAGGAATTTCTTGCACGGATTTTTTCTGGCATACCTCCTTGCTTTTTGTAGATTTCGGCTGCTGTTGGACTTTTTTGTCAGGTATTGTTTTATTGTTTGAGTTGAATCCCGAAGATCTTGTAGTCATGCGCATTCCCACTTCAGGTTCGTTGGTAGTATTACTGAAAGATTCAAATAATTATTTTTCAGCATCCAGAAAGTAGAACTCGTAATAAAATTTTCTCATTCCTAAAAGCCTCTGCCCTCTAATATTTTTGTTTGTTTGTTTAAATAACACATTCTACATCTTCAGTGTTTTTGTAAGAATCATTTTCCCTGGAATCTTTCTAAAAAGACACCACTTCCACCTGGTTATTCTTACAAGTAGTGCTTAACGTTTTTTATGCATTGCAAGACTGAACTATGAACCCCACATGAATGCTTTCTAACATTTCTAGCAGTTTTTGAATTGTTGTCACCTGTGGCTTGTAGCTTTTAAATTAAGTATTAGCTTAGACTTTTTTTTCCCCTTCAGAAGCCTTTTTGGATGAAGTCCTTCTGGATTTGAAGACACTACCATGGTTCCAGAGAAAGATCATGTAGCAGATATCACACAATGATTTAGGGCTGATCTTCCCACTAGTACTATTTAACTATTTTAACTGTATCTTTAATTCAAATTCACTCTCTTTAGATTGTTTCTGCACTAATGCAGATTAGCAAGATAATATAGAATAATTACTTATTGCTTTGTCACTGACCTGTTTGATTTGACAGAGGTTTTAAGTACAGTTTTCTCCTGCGCTGCACACTGATTAGACTTGGATTTACTTGAGACATGTTTTGTATCTGACACCTCTTTTTCCTTCTTTGCTGATGATGGTCTGCTGTTCTTGTCCAGTTTTGGACGTTTAGCAGAAGGCTCTACTAACGCAGACTTCCTTTTCTGAGCTGCCATTTCTGTAAAACACAATAATTGATTCAGCTTTTAGAGTCCTTATCAGCTGCTGTTGCAGCGTCAGTTAATATAACCCAAGATTCACCCATTTTACAAAACAAGGTAACTGATACTCTCTTTTCCCTTCTGAGGCAGAGCATGCTAACTACGATCAGAGAACAAATCATCAAAGCACTATCAAATCAAAATACGTTTATTTTACTTACAGGTTTTTACAAGAGGCAATCGATGTTCAGGCCAAAGTGACTTATCAAGGTGTGCCAAGAGCATTCCTTATGTATATGTTTATGAACAAGGCGTTTCATGACACCTATGAAGAACATAAAATGTTCACATAGTATTTAGATGCAGTAAGCACTTTATTAACTTCCTTCTCAGGCTCTGAATTCAGTGTTCCCACCCTCTTCCATCTCCTCAAACAATGCTTAAAGTTTATAGATGATCAGTATGAATTGCTGAGCCATTTAAAAATTGACATCCAATTTTAAAATGAAGCCAAAAGCCTTTCACACCCAGCAATTTTTGGCATTTTGCTGTCTTAAGCCTCACCTTTTTACTCTTTGAAAGGTGGCAGATTTAGTACCATCTGAAGAGAAGTTTCTTGGCATTTTGCCTTTTTCCAGAAAATAGTTTGGTGCTCTTTCTCACAGCCCACCAAAAAGTGGGATTCCTGTCAACCCCATGCCCCACAGCAACAGCAGATAAATTCACTAGATTCTACATTTTGTGGCTCCTACTACAGAACTTTACAGGCACCAGCAAGTGTCAATAACCATGCCTTCTAATTCCACTTAGGCTACAATTCAGAGACAGAAAGCCTAGAAAATGATGTTTTTGAGATATTTGCCTTGGGCGTTAGAGAAAATGATGTCTTCTGAAATGCTGTTAATGATGCAGCAGTTAACATGAACAAGAGACTAAAATCTAGCAGAGATTCTCAGTCAAGTCTCCACAGATTCTGTCAATTGTATCTTTCACACCTATCTGTGGCTTATGGAACTTTTAAGATCTCTTATTCAAAGAAACCATTGTTGTATTGCAGCATTAGTAATAATTGTTCCATAAAGATGCAATCATGTCTATTAAAAAATAAGTTTGCTGGAATACTAAGTGCTGGGAGCTTCCATATTACCTTTTTAGGTCAAGAATTACCCCTTTTTTTTTTTTTGCCAAGGGCAGCCTGACTAGAAAAAAAATCTAAAACAAAATTGTGTTAGTTTTCAAACTTTAACTCAGCTGGTATTAAATCTGATAGATTTTAAGGTCAAACTTCATAATTACCAGTTGTGTAACACTGAGCAGATATTTTCACTTCACTTCAACTACAGTCAGCTTTCCAGCATGGACAGCCACAGGCCTTTCTCTAACAACTGAAAGACACTTACATTAAGCTCCTTTTAATAATTATTAATTATCCAAACAGAAAAAGTAAAGAGCTGTAAACTTTTTCTATTCTTTCAGACTTACAATTGTCCTTCACTCCATTTTCATTTATTCTCTCTCTTCTGAAGACACTTCTAAACACACAAGATAAGTAATGCTCGCATTCAAATCGACACCAATGCTGCTTTCTATCTTTCTCCTTTAAAGAAGCTGCACGACTAGAGAGTCGTATTTGAGATGGCATTAAAGAACACACACAGGGAAAAAAAGTCTCTAATAGCACCTCTCACGGTGCCATTTCCCCGTCTCTCCCTAAGAAGCAGGTCAGAGAATTTGCATGCCTTACCAATAGAGAAAGAGCTCTTACATGACACTCGGCGAACCGACAGCTTTCCACTGGCCACAGCCTGTCAGGGACGTGGTACGGCCACTGTAAATTGCACTCACGATGAGAATAACAGGCATAGCTGCTGGACGAGTCTGTGCTCTTAGATTCTCGCAGTTTAGAGCACACCACTGACTCTCACAATTTGAAAACACCGTGACGCACACCCTGTATTAAACTAGACCTTCTTGTTTGTTTTTTTTTTTTTCCAACCCTGTACAGACATCACTGTCACCCTCCGCCACATGACCAGGCACACTCAAGAAAGACTTTCAAGACCACAACAGAAAACGCAATCTACCGAGGAAACGATTACTTCTCGGGGCACTGACAAACGCGCTCTCCTCCCACAAAGCGAGCTGGCTCCTCAGCAGTCATTCCTTTCCTACCAACACTTTTTTTTTTTTTTTTTGCAGCCGAGCAAGGACTTCACCGGACGCCCAACACCCGGCAGCTTCTGCCCTGAAGAAGTCCCCTCCGGTAAAAGCCAGATCGCGGCAAGAAGAAGAAGAAGGCAGAGAAAGAAAGGCGACACCAAACTACGCAACAGCAGCCCGAGCTTGCGGCGCATCAAGTCGAAGCAGCGACGCGCAACTCCCACACCGCGGAGTCCTCGGAGCAGGGGCGAGCCCGGCAGGAGGGGGTGCACGGCAGGTTTGGGGGGGGGGGGGGGCTCGTACAGGGGGTGCCACAGCACAGCACAGCACAGCACCCCCGCGGCAGGGCCCCCCCCGGGGCGGCAGGCAGAAGAGGCGAGGCCTCCAAGCGCGGCCCAGTGCCACCCGCCGCCCTGACAGCGCTTCGGATGAGGCGGGTCCCAGCGCGGCCGAGCAGGGAGGGAGGAAAAGGGGGGAAAGAAGGGGGCTGCAGCGAGGCCGGCCGCGCACCTCAGGAGCCGGGGGGGGTGGAGGTGAAAGGGGGACAGAGGGACGCGGGGACAAACAGAGAGAGAGACAGACAGACGGACAGACAGAGGGACGCCCCCCCCCCCCCCACCACCACACACACACCTCACGATCGCGGAGGCGGCCGCAGCCAGGCCCCAGCGGGCGGCGAGGCAGGCCCGAGGCGGGGAGGGAAGGGAGCGGGCAGGGGCTGGGCGCTGCGGGGCTGCCCGTGAGGAAGAAGAAGAGGAGGGAGGGAGGGAATGGAGGGAGGAAGGAGGGAAGGCGGCCGTTGAGGGAGGGAGGGAGGGGGCGCGCACGGCGGCCGTTGGGCTGCCAACCGCCGCTTACCTCGCGCGGGGCGTCGGGGCCGTGCCGGCGGCGCGAGCCGCCCTCCTCGCCCGGCTCCCAGCTGCGGGCGCGGGGCGGGGGGGGAGGAGAGAGGAGGGAGGGGAGGAGAGGAGGGAGGGAGGGGAGGGAGGGGGAGAGGGGCGGGGAGGAGGAGGAGGAGGAGGAGGAGAGAGGGAGGAGGGAGGGAGGGAGGGGGAGGGGGTGTGCGCGCGCACGCGCGGGGTGGGAGGGGTGGGGCGGGAGCGCGCGCGTGCGCAGCGGGCGGCCGTTGGGGGGGGGTAACGGCTGCCCTGAGGTGGGCGCCCCTCAGGGTGAGCGATGTGCCTCAGAAGTGTCCCTAACAACGCGTTTTGGTGTCTTCCCAGGTCTCCCAGAGAAGTCTTAAGTGCAGCACTGTGCATAAATAGACGAATATATTTACAATAAACTCTGTCGAATAAAGTTTCCCTTCAAAAAAAAAAAAAAGGAGGGGTATTGTCCGTGTTTAATTAAGCATCCCTTTTAATCAACTGTCATCGATGTAGTACATGACAGGGATTACATTTAATGTTTGACCCAGGCTGCCTTTGATCAAGGACAGGTGCTCCTCGTGGGAGAAACAATGGAAAGTTGGCAAGAGAAAGTTGCCTTGAGTTGCCTTTGGGTGGTGTGTGGCCATATATGAAGAAAAAAAAAGTGAGGGTACTTTGTCGGAGAAGACCCCCATGGAAAGGAGGAGCGTGGCCCAGAGGGCCTGAAAAGGCGACATGAAGGATGACACCACATTACTGCACAATTCATATACAGCGAAAATTTATTAGACGGAATATGAAATGTAACGAAGAAGCCAGCATTGGGTGTGCTCGATTTGTGGAAGATCCACCAATACCCAGGCCTGAATAAAAGCAGTATTTCCCCCAAATGTGTGAGAAGTGGCTTACTGCACGCTGGGTGCAGGATCTGCTCTTCCAGACAGCACTGGCCCAGTGTGGTGGCCGCTTGTCTCTCCAGAGGGTCCACCCCTATTTGTACGCCTTGCTTGCTAATGTGGACACTGCCCAGGTTTATTTGCCTACAAATTTACATCGTGATGTGTACACCTCCCTCCATCACAACGACTGGAGAACAGTGTCATGAACCTCGGCATTAGCCAACCCATAAATCCCAGAGATTTGTTTTCCTATACAGATTTCTGGTAACAGATTCCTGGTCTAACAGACAGTCCACACAAGTAACTCAGTACTGGCAAGCTATATAGTGTAAACCTTCCACAAATATTCTTTTGTTAATATTTGAAATACTTATGAAGTGGTATTTTTGATTTTTTTAATAGCTTTGAGGCCTTTTAAAATTGATTTTCCACATATTTTATTGTTTTCTACAGGTATTACATACGTTGGATCAATTGTTAGAAGGTGTAGCGATGTTGCTGAACAAAAAAGGATTTCTTGTGTATAGATCATATTCCCTGAGACACTTTGTTCTGTCTGTAAATTTCTCTCTTTATTAACTGAAACAGGAAACTGCCTACCTTGGTAAGTCTTCTGATTAGTTAGGTTGGATGTTAGGAAGAACTTCTTTACCAAAAGGGTTGTGAGGCATTGGAACAGGCTGCCCAGGGAAGTGGTGGAGTCACCACCCCTGGAGGTCTTTAAAAGACGTTTAGATGTAGAGCTTAGGGATATGGTTTAGTGGGGACTGCTAGCGTTAGGTCAGAGGTTGGACTCGATGATCTTGAGGTCTCTTCCAACCTAGACGATTCTGTGATTCTGTGATTCTTTCTCAACACACTTCATTGAAGCACAGTTTGTCCTAGACTAATGGCAATTTTCAGCAGCTGCAGTTTTTGAAAAAGCTGATTGTATTATTTATAACCCCCTGTATCAGCTCCTCTTTAATGCTTGATAATCTGCTGTGACTTTACAACGAATGCAGCAACATGTGGCCTCCTGCTTTCCTAGGGTAACCTACAGGATACTTTCCAGATGAAAGATACGTTAATCACTGAGCAGCCTGTAAACCTCCTGGAGGATGATAAAAGCTTTTTTTTCTAAATGTTACTGCTAGCTTTGTAAATTTAACACCATGTTTTCACATCCCTCTTTCTTAGGAACACGAAGCAGGTCAAGGTAGATTTTCTCACATCCTTCCATGGAAGAGTAATTTGCTGAGCAGCGGGGATGTTGTTGTAAAGAAGCAAGCGTTCTCGTAAAGCATTAAACTCCGAAAACTTGGAAAAGCTCGGCTCATGGGATAGGATATGAGTAAACTTCCAGCTTTCCACACGAGGTGGCAGCATTTTGAAGCGCTGATTTCAGCGTGAACGTGCTAGCAAATGTCACTTTCTTAACTGAAAGAGCAAAATCTCCACAAGCTTTTCAGAAATGTGCTCTCTTCAGACATTGTGGTGACTGTGAACAGGAGTGCTCGGGCACGGATTTACTGTAGGGCTCGGGGGCTTGAGGGAGGAAGGAGGAACTGCAGTCACACAGAGGGAGTATCTGGATAGAACAGGTGTGATCCTAAAAAGATTTGATGTTAATTTAAGCCCGATTTACCAAGTTTAACTGTAAAACTGATGGGGCGCCTGTTGACTGCAGCTAAGTGAAAAATTACTTGCTTCTAAGTTATGCCACTCTCAGCGGTGGGCTCCAGCTCCTTACCTCATGCCACCCTTTCTCTAGCACCTTGCCCTGCTAGCCATGGAAATTTAACTTGCTGGGCTGGTAAAACCAAAAAGTTAAAGGCCGAGAGCCATACGACCTGAATCGGGGATACCAAAAGGTAGGGGAGGAGGAAGAGCAAGCCTTCTACTTTTGGCAGGAGGGAGCTGTTAGTGTTGCTGTAGCTGCTGGTGAAACTGCAGCCCAGGGGCAGGATCCCGAGGTCAACCACAGCAGCCCAGCCAGCACAGAGGTCCTGCAGCCCCTTGGACACGCTAACACACCCTGCTGGTTATCAGGCATCTCATCTGAGCAAGCAAGTGGCGAAGGCTCTGGGGAGACCTCCTTGCAACTTTTCAATACTTAGATGGGGCTTGTAAAAAAGATGGAGAGTGAATTTTTACTGTGGTAGATAATGATAGGATGAGGAATGGTTTTAAACTAAAAGAGGGGAAGATTTAGATTAGGCATTAGGAGGAAATTCTTCACCCAGAGGGCGGTGAGGCGCTGGCACAGGCTGCCCAGAGGAGCTGTGGCTGCCCCATCCCTGGAGGTGCTCGAGGTCAGGCTGGATGGGGCTTTGGGCAACCTGGTCTGGTGGGAGGTGTCCCTGCCCATGGCAGGGGGCTGGAAATGGGTGACCTTTAGGGTCCCTTCCAACCCAAACCATCCTGTGATTCTCTCATTTTGCCAGTGAAGAACTGCTGCCCATTGTGGCTGCTGGTGCATTTGGCAGATTTTTTCCTTTTCTTCTCTTGGAATTCAAGTTAAAAACAAGATAACAACTATAAAACCAAAAAACATGCCTGGGATATTCTACAACAGATAGGCTGCTGTTGTAACTTCCCTGGCTGGCAGCAAGTGTTGCTACCCTACTTCGATGACTCTGCGAATGAGTTTCCTCATTTTTCACAGGGTGATGGTGCATCAGAATAAACTGGACTGGACTGGGACTTGTCCAGTTTGCTCGCGTGTTGAATTTAAGAATCTTTAAGGAATTGCTTCATTTCTTTGACTTCAGGGACCCAAACAACTGCCTGCTAGAACTCAGCTGGAAAAGGCAACATGCGGCTGAGAGGAGGTATGGAGAAGCTTCCAGAACCACATCCTGGGTGTAATTCTTGAAAACGGAGCCCTTTTCTAACCCCTGTAGCGGTCAGCCTAGCTCGCAGAGTGATTGTGATGATCAGCACGTGGCTGTTTGGAGCTTGACACTCGCTGCCGTACTGGCGCGACCTTGACGAGCTGCCTCAGGTCAGCAGCTCCTGCAGAGTCGCGTCCTGTCCTCCACAGCCCATGCCGGGTAAGTCTTGTAAAAGGTACCGCTGCGTGCCCTGGTTTCTAAAAAAAGCGCCGATCCTTCCTTTGTGCCGTGTGAGATACACGCCACGGGTTAGTTTCTGTGCACTTACAGAGCCATGCATTCCCTTCTGCTTTACATTTTCAGGCTTTCTAGATCCGTTTGGCAAGAGTGAAATTAATACATTCAAATCTTGGGCTTTGTGTTCGGACACTGAGACAGCGTTGGTCCAGTGTGGTTCCTGGGTGACTGAAGGCCTCGCAGGTATAAACCATTCCTCGCCTTGGCTCCAAGAGCAAGCTGCGAAGAGGTAAATGTTTTGGAGCATTTACATCAGGCACACTGCTGCTAGCACAGGGATTGCAGTCTCTCCAGTTCTTTCCAACTTTCTCCACTTCCTTCCAACTTCAGCCACAACCTGACTCAGAGCGAGGAGGAAAATTTTCTCGAAGAGGTGCCTGCAGCCTTCAATTTCATTCTCCGTGTTTCCACCAACGCGTACAAGGTCTGCAGGTATCACGTCGCAGAAGTGCTTCTAGCACTTCTTACTTGCTGTTGTGTCTCCTGCAAGATCTGAGGTGGCTACACTTTGTGTTCCGGAAAATCTGACCTACAAAAGCTTGAAGATGCCCATAGTAAATCTGATTTTTGTCACTTTGAACAATGAATGTTCCCTAACAGGTTGTAAGCAAAAGCACTGTACACTGGGGGTGGGGGACACACACCTTTAAACAAACGTCTTTATAGGCATTTCTAAACACATTTAAAGAGAAACGTCCCGTGTGGCTCTCTACATGGGATTGGACCTAACTGAAATAAGACAGTGCAAAGAGACACAACTTCTGCCACGTTACTTTTATTTAAACAGTAAGGTGTGTTTTTAATATAAGCGGTTTCATTTGTTATTAATAGCTGATGCTGAGTTTTGAACATACCGCACCTGAATAATGTTACAAATATAATACTCAATACACAGTTTATTGCTTGCTATTTTTTTGCAGGAACATAACTTCTGTAATGGAAATGAATGTAAGGATGAATAAGGCACCCTACTAACATGTTGATTTAATCTGTTGCAGACACATGCACAAAATTTTGTTTCACTTTTACAAGTCACTTTCCTCGTTCTCCTTACCAGGGAAGAAGTTAGATTTTATTATTTGCACAAGGACCAATGCCTTGCCCTAAAAACTCAAAACCTAAATGCACTTTCTGATTTTTACTTTAGCCTTCCACCTTACAAAACTAGCTTTCCTATAGCACATCCTGATTTCTTCTTCTTCTAAAGACAAAAAGTATTTTTGTTCCTCCTTTGCCTTTGCTGTTACTAGGAAACATGCCTCGCAAGAGGACTGTTCGCATACTGCTTGTGACAGAAGATCTGACTTGCTTTTTTATCCACGTTTTCTTGTGGTTCCGACCCTGCTCAAAACATAAAAACGAAGACACCTTCACACTTTTACTGCCTGATCTTGTGTGGCTAGGCCCGAATCAGGCAGTAGAATGGGAGGGGACCTCCACAGAAGCTGGTTATAAGATTTAATTTCAACGTGCCCTAGATTAGGACTTCCCAGCACTTTCAAAATGCATCTAACTGTTGTTTTTCCTCAGGGACCCGCTTTGGCTCTCGCTCTGCTGCAGGGCTGAGGAGAACACTGATCTCACAACCTCTTGCCGAGGTGCTGACAAAGGATCAAACAGCAAACCAGAGAGACCACCCCCCAGCTCCCACCTCTCCTTAAACACTTTGTTACACCCGTTTGAGAAATTATCTGAAACAACAGCAGAGACAATGGGTTCAGATTATTTTTTTTTTAATTTAAAACAAACTTTATGAATAGTTTTCTAATGCTCTAATGTTTATTCTTTAAAACTGAAATGTTCTCGCAGGGTAATATAAACATAACAGACAGAATAACTGAAATTACCAGTTATATGAAGTATGTATTACATATGTGATAACACCCGGCTATACACAAACATTGAAATGCAAAATGTCTTTCAATTACATAAGTTATTACAGTACTGGTTTAAAGGAATCTTTTGGTTATATGTAAACACTATAAATAAACTGTTTAAAAAATCATGTAAAATGAATATGGCATTGACATCGTTTAAAAAACAGTAGCTAGCCCTAAATCTGGATACTCTCAGGGTAAAACAGCACAAGCAGATCAGTCTAATGCTACGGAATAGTATGCTGCAATTTAGACTTATGTGAAGAACCAGTGCTTCTTCGTGTTCCTTCCTTTTGTTTTCATATTTTAAGATTTTCACCTAAGGAATAAATCAGCTTTAACTATGTGTGACAGGATAATAAACGCTATTTTGAGCGTTGCCATTCTAATATTAAAAGCCACCTACGTTAAGTCTCCTAAATATATAGTAGTTTAAATTAAAATCCTGAGGAATTACAATCTATTTACTCGATGGTTTTGGTTAAGTGCAATTTGATGTATGCAGAATGCTGTTTCATTTAAGGTCATTCTTAGTAAGGCATATTAAAAATAAATACAAAAGTGACAACATAATATTTAGTTTCTCGCTACAAAATCTTAGGCAAAAAATATTTTTGCATGTACTAATGGACTTCATCCATTTGCTGGCTTACAGTAGTTAAAATTTGTGCATTAAGCTTAACTGCCCTTGTCAGAATGTGCCACTGTGCTACAGTAGTGGTCCAAAGCTACATGCTAAAGATTTTGTTTCCATGCTCAAACACAGCTTGCACGAACTGCTTGAAGACTCTGTCCATGTAAGTGCACTTCCTTGGCCATATTCCTTCCAGAAAACCAATGTGGCCTCCGCAAGAAGTCAGAACCAAAGCCACGTTTGCGTTTTGTTTGGCAGTTTCTACTGGTATAGCTAAAAGGGTGGGGGGGAGAACTTTAAGTACTCGTTCTTCTATGAAATGCCAGCCACCGAACAATTTTTCTCAAATGTTTGTCACGCTACATATGAATAAAAATGCACATTTACATTAAATGCATGTTTAAATGTACCGCAGGAGGACTTAGAACCACAGCTGTGTTAAAAGACATTTCTCTCTTCATCGTTAACTCACCTTTTTTGTAGGATTTTCCTGGCTGCTGTAAAACTTTCAGAAACCATGGGTTCATCGTAACAGCACTCATGTTGATGCATATTTATGATTCGGTGCATGTCATACAAACAAAACGGCAATCAAGCCTGTAGTTTTTAACCTTTGTTGCAATATTCGACTTTGGAAAAGATGAGGAACTTAGGAACTTAACTGTGAATCCCATTTTTTTCTTAGGGGACTGCAAACACAAAACTGTTAATAATGTCATCGCGAGTTAAAATTAAAGAAGGTTTTGGGTTGCCATCATCATTCTATCTGTACTGCCATACATTGACACTGCATGTTTAGAGCACGCCACGAAAACAAAGTGGGAGACAGTTCTCTCCCTGAGGAGCTCATCGTCTCAATACACCCAGGAAACAAAGTAAGAGGAAGACGAACAACTGCACAAGGACACTAAAACCTGTCCCGCGTTATCCAAGAGGTTTGTGGTTCTCTACCGTACTGTGACCACCAGAAAATGCCTTAATGTTGAATTCAGATGATTAGAGCAGATACACCAAGGGGTTTTCTTCTACTGGGTTCGTTTTCAGCTCCCTGGCCTGGGTCACCACGCTAATACCAATATACAAACGGCAGCAGGCAGACTCAAATGAGCACTGAAAGCACGTGGATTTGCAAAGTATTTCAGGGTGGTGGGATGATGCTCATCCTGTGAACCGGTTGACACAATGGTGGAGCTTTATGGAACTCTGGTGTTTGTGCTCTTGATGTAAAAATTAAGCTACTTTAAGTGATTTCCTCAGAAATTGTAAGTGCACCGGATATACTCCTGAACAAGCAGAAATCTCAAGTATTTCAGTGAAGAATGCCTTTTGAAGTTCTAGTTTTGAAATAATGTACCTCATGGAATAGAGGGAAAAAAAATAAACAACACAAAATCCATGCAGATTTTTTGATTTTTCAGGCCGACAGAAAAGAAACAGCAGCAAAAGAACACATTTTGTCCAGAGAGGAGTAATAGAGGTTGCACTGAATTGTCAAAAAAAGGTTGTGATTCCACAAAAAAATAAATCTGATTTTAGGTCATACACTGCTAAATTAAAAATGCTTTGGCACGACAACAGAAAGCAGTGAGTCATTCACAGGACTTCTACTGCTGCCTTATTTATTAAAAAGTATTTCTGAAGAGAGACACTTAATCAGGGCTACTTTTGGTGGGGCGGTTCAGATGTCCACATCTCCTTCTGACTGAACTTCCCTGTGAGATCTCCCCTCCTTTCTAGGGGTTTTTCTTTAACTTTTCTACATCGCTACCTCAAAGGCCCACGAGCAGTCATTATCCCTGCATATCTTTAGCTTCTTTATGCCCATGGTCCTTCCTTTCCTTTGGGTGCTGGCAGACTCATCGCCGTGTGCCTCCGATCCCGATTTGCCTTCATTTTCGTCAGCTAGGGTAAAAGGCCAGCCAGGCAGGGCAAGGCGCACAGGACCCCGAATGCAATGACTGCACCTTGAAATAGATGGGGCAGGGGCCTGCACGATGGATTCAGCATGGATGCTAAACCCCTACATCGATCTGATCATTTAATAAGTGATTTTGTTTCTTTACTAGCTGGAAGGAACTGTGTTTCTCACTGTCTCTACAAAAAGTCCTCGGATTTTCCTTTGTTCAGCTGGAAAACTGGAAATAGCATCCGCGGTACCTGGGCTTTCTATAGCACTGCAGAGGCAAGGCTAGAAAGAGAAGTCGAGGAGATAAAAGCACAGGGCCTGACAGCCTGGACAAGGTAATATAGCACAGGTTGGAAACCAGAGGTGCAGCAAACAATGTGTCAGCTCTTGCAATCCAAAGCATGCCAGAGCTTCAGGCCCCAGACTCTGCAAGCACTCGCCTGGAGTCTTGCCTCAGTTACGCACCCAGGAGTCTCCTGTCTGGCTCTCCTGAGTTCTCTGGATGAACACCTCGTGGTGTATGAAGGTGTTGGCAGTGATTCATGTGAGCTTCTGCCTACTGCGAGGGTATCTGTACCTATCTGTACGCTGCTGGGTAAGGCGTGAGCCACACAGAGCTCTTGACGAATGTCACCTTCCCCATCCTGAAAGCTGGCCCTATGCCATCGCGCAGTCATTCACAACAGACTTCTGCCACAGATTATCGCTCATCAAAAGCTGCCACACGGTGCTGGATATGCAGCCTTGGATTTCCATCCGCAGTGAGGATTTTTAGCAGCTGCCCAATCTTGTATCCCTGCTCTTACGTCCCCCACGGTGCACAGGAAAGCCTGCCCCCGGCACAGCCAGCCTTGACACAGCTGGGTCACCGTTTGTGTGATTCCTCCCCAGCAGAGTTCCTTGCTCTGCAGCTTCTCAGGAGAAGAACTGAACAATTCTGTGGTGCCCTCCAGTGCCAAAATGCAAATGATGCTTGGCAGCAGTGTGGTGCTTTTCTCAAGACTGCTTCCAGGGTCTCTTAGCCATCCACAAACAGACCCACAATGCGAGAGAGCAAATTCTGCAATGTAAAGGGCAGGCGAATGGAGCACTGGATGTGACGTGCTCTGGGTTACAGAGTGGCATGCCAAAAGGCACTACTGGTCATTTTTGCCCAAATTTAACCTCGTCCATCTGGTTCTACGGATCAAAATCTGTACTGCTGTTTGATCCAGCAGTGCACAGACTTGTTATGTGTTATTAGGACCACAACGTAAAAATGGGCGTGCAGAATTACCTTGTTCAACATCGGTGTGTTTTATGTACAATAAAACAACACAATCCGTTGGGCTGTTTACGTAATTGGACACAAAATAACACACTCTAAGTTTGGATTCAGAGGGACAGAGAAGTTCAATACAACAAAAAGTTCAGGACAATGGCCGTTCAGACATGCGCTTACTTGGCACGGGGGATCAGGAGGGAGCTGGCAGAGTACCTAACTTCAAGGGCAGGCTTTCAGCTCGGGCACAGCACAGCACACACCAGCAGCAATGAGCTATGTGTTAGTGTGGTGAAATTTAAGTTGGATCTAAGTTGGATGCCTAATAAGCTGCTCAAAGTCTCTGAGGAGGAAAACGCCACTTCAGATGAAAAGTTAAATATGACGCTGGCAACGAATGCTATCATTCCGTCTGCTTAATTTGTCCCTTACAAAATAAAAGGGCTTGACTTGGTTATATTACACACTTCCTCAAACAATAGCTTGTTCCGATTAGTGATGGTGAGCGAAGTGTCACACGGTGAAGAAAGCATTTGCTTTCATTACTTAGTCATATGCAATATGGGAACTGCATCCCGAAATTAAATTTCAGATGCATCAGCTGCCAAGCTCTATGCACATTAAACATCAACATTAAGGAAGGAATGCAAATTAATTGTTTCTTCCTAATCCTGGACTAGGATCAAAGGGTGTATTTTCACAATATGTTCAACAATGATTCCTGGAAAATACAAAATCTGTCACAAGCTAGCCAAGAAGTGGCCAGGTAGTAAGAGGCAACAAAACCAGCATCTGTGCTTTTTATAGGAAGTCTCTCTTGAAGTCCCAATTGTGTAATGACAGAGGAGACTTGGGTTTGCATCCCCCAAACTCCGTTACAGGAAGGCAGGTGTGGCTGGCTGTATAAAGGCCATTTAATCACGAAGGAATTCTGGCACAGCTCTCTCCCTAACGGGTTCTCTAGGCCTGTTTCCCAGATGCCTGAAACCATCTACAGCTATCCACGAGAGCAATGGAAGGTAGCTTAAAAGCTGATAGGTATTATTAGGAGAGATGAAGCTTGATGAGGCATGAAACAACCAGTTCCCAAAGGCAGCAGAAGACTGGGGCTGGCTGAGAAGGCTAACCTGTGGCCACACACTTTCAGGTCAGAAGAGCAGTTGCCAGAATGAAGTCACCTCCCAGATTGACGCCAGACCTTTATGTTTGCTAGCGCAAGAGACAGCAGAAGCGTGAAGATGAACGGCCTCCAGTAACTGGTGGCATCAGCCGTAATTCCTAGGCTGTTAATCAGGGTGCCCTTTGTCCCCTGCCAGCACAACTTTTCAACAATTAAAAAGGAGCCAAGGATACACACACGTGCGTGACAAAGTCATGCTATTAGCTGTAAATCAACCTTTCCTCTGGTAGCCCTTCCTGAGGCAAACTAGTCACCACCACGGCACTGGTGTACAGCCAACAGCATAACTGTGTGGAGAAGGAATAAATTGATGCCTATCCACCCACACATTTTAATGGAGAAAGGCAGGTTAGGGTCTCTGCGCTTGCTTTAGTCTAACAGAGGTCCCAGTCTCAGTGGGAAAAAGGTGGAAAAGGTTGACATACCCTGTAGGGACACAGGCACGCTGTCTGGTTCACTGCTGCTGTTACTTGTGCTAACTAAACATCTTACTCCTGTCACAGTATTTCATTTTAGAATAGAAATTACAAACTGAGCTAGGGCTAAGCATGGAGGGGAAGCCATTGTTCCCTCTCTAAGACACCTGATAGGCAGAAGCATGGCACACTAGATCACCTGTCTCGTGTTACTACGGGGGAAGTCATCACTGGGATCCTAACACCCACCAAACTTCATCTTCAGGTGACTGGGCAGCTTTTACATTTGGACACGGATTTTAGGGTCCACTCTCATTTCCATGACAGTATATGCTTGTAACAGAAACCACAACTGGACAATTTCAAGAAAAAAACCCTGTAGAAGCCAGTAAATACAACGGGATTAACTCTGTCTCAGAACATCCCCGAACTGTTAATTGTGAAAAGTAGATGCACTAGATGCAAATGTGGAAAGTAGATGCACTCCACTGGAATGGCCCTTTTCTCTTTGTGTCATATTTGTCTCCAACAGCTCTTCAAACTACTAGCAGTAACATGAAGTATGTGTGTCTTTTCTGTACGTGCTCTACGTATGGGCACGCATAACGAGTACATACACAACCCCTTCCAATTCCTTCATTCTTCTGTTTGCTGTTCTGATCTGTTTACTCGCTTCAATTCTGTGTCTCATTCTACAAGAATCTCACTTGTGGTGGCAGAAAAAAACTTTCCTGAAATAAATCAAGTGAATGAACTTCAACTTTAAACATGGGAGGTCTTTACTACTGGAGACTGTGCTCATCACCTGCTCATTATAGCAGTTTTCCTCTACATTAACTTTTTTGTTCTCTCTCGTCTTCTCAGACACTGAAACGAATACACAGACTGCAGGAACAATCAGATCTTTTTTAAGACAGTTAGCAACAGGATTACAGATCAAAAGCAAAATGTTCATAATACTCATGTGGCTGGCTGAAAATAGAAAGAGGAAGGAAAACAGGGTTTTCAGCCTATCAGTTACTAGCTGGTATTGCTGCTTCATCCACTTAGCTTTTTATTAATTTCACTGTGTCTCCTTTGAGAAGCTCACCTTGCCTGTATCTCTTCCTTTACCCTAGATTCTGGTCCACATGCTAACCTACATGTTTTCTTACTTTTTTATTTTCAGGCACCGGAGTTTATGTCATTGGGATCATGAGCAACAACAGCTGAGAACTTCAAGTCATCTGAAGCATAAGCAAGTCCCGGATACTCTTTGTAGCGTACTGGCTTGAAAAATGGTAGTGGAAAATACTTGGTTTCACTTATGTTCAAATCTGAATGTCTACAATCCAGACATATGTATCTGAGTTCTTCTTTATAGGCTGCTTCCATACTTGGTGAATAGGAATGGGCACTTTTGGGAGCAATACACCTGGCATCTTTCTTATAGTGAAATAACTCACATCCTACACGTGCATATTTCTTTTGACTATAAAGAGCCTACCTGCTAAGGACTAATGACTGCCACCCCGTGTGCTCCTGCGTTCTGTTCTAATCAGGCATCTCTATAATCAGCTATTTTGCATGTCTTACACTACATAAATTGCAAGACTGATCCACTCCTGGAGGTTGTGATCCTACATGTAAGTAATATTTATATAAATCTCCACACATAGTTCATTTTCAAACCTGTATAGTTGGTCCTAAAAGACTGCACAAACAGGGAAATACATTTTAAAAATCAGAAACTTACCATGACCCGGTGAGAAAACATCATCCACAGAGTTCAGACATAACACTGGAATTCCTACTGACTTCAGCTTGCGACATGGGCTAGCGTCTTCATAGTAATCATCAATTGTACGGTAGCCAAACATGACTGAAGTGAACTGTTTATCAAATTCTCTAACAGTTCTAGCCTGGAATATAGAATTCAAATAGGGAATATGTCAGCATTTGGAAAACAGCATCAAGCTAAATCAGAAGCAACATTTCCACATACCTTCATCACGAGATCCATGTCAAATAATTTTTCCAGCATTTGTCGATGCCTAAAGAGAAAGCAAGAAAAATTGGAGGACTTGTTTTCTGCAGTAGAAACAGAAGTCCCCTGCTTTACAGATACATTTGAAGAAATAACTTCCTAACAAGAACATGCTTGTTTTTAATTTTCTGTCATATTCAAAATCTGTCTGGAATCCAAGAGCAGAAGAATTGTTCATTCATACGCAGGCACATCCAGCAACATAGTCAAAATCCACATGACAAAGATGCCAAAGATAAGAAAATTAAGTATTTGGAATATAAAATACACCCTAATTTTATAAAGCAAAAGATGAACTTGCCCTTTCCATGTTTTTGCAGTCAAAGCTGACTTAAAAGAATTAGTATATAAATATATACATGTATAAAACTCAAACTCAGTATGTACAGATGTCTAAAAAATTAAAGTGGTTCACTTCATCCATAAATCTAGAAGTGCATTGCTCTTGTGCTGACACCCTTGAGGAGCAGAGAAATTTAGTCACATTGATAACAATCTTTTTTGCAAAAATCCTTTTGATTTCAAATCCCACAGAATGCACACAACTATGTGAAATGTCATTACGGCATTAATTTTGCCAATATTATTGTACCTGCTGTAGATCTCATGCTAACATCCTTCCACCTTGCCAAATAGTTCAGAAGGCAACTCACCTGCTGATGGAGGATTGTAGACAAGTAGTCAAGTAATAGTTGAAAAGAAGCCAGTTTAGTGGCTTCTCCAGAGACTCTACAGACTCAAAAACATTCCAACCCGCAGAGAAAATTGCAGCTGCCATTAAAGGAGTGTCTCTGCCAGTTTTGCCCAGGTAATTTAAAAGAAGCATGCTACAAACAGAAATGAAAAACAGAAACATATATACTATCAAGTTGTTTGCTTCAATCTAAAGCAAATATAACAATCAGCCACCTTTTTGTCTGTTTTTCCACATAGTTTCTTGTATCAGCCTTACAGTTGTGCCTAATACTTCTACAGGGTAGTGAATGTCATCAATATATGACTCATGAAGTTTGCTTTCTCTCTACGTTCAGAGAGGAGCTGAGTGCACTGTGTAGGATGTAGGTAGGAGTGCATTTAAAAATAAAGAGAGATGTACCAGTCTTATTGTATCACCGAAGGGCAGAAGGTCAAGTAAACGTACTTTACTCATGGAACGGGTATACTTAATTGTTAGTAAGTTTTGCAATTTTACAACTCAGTCTTCCTGATCTGGTAAATCTCATCAGTCTGCCTGATAAATGCAAGCCACCCCTGGCATGCCTGCCCATTTTAAGAAGCTATCTTTTTAGTTGAAGCTTGAATACCTTTCCCATACCTCACGCATATGAGAGTACAAAGAATGAAATGAAAGACAATTAATAAAACTAACAAAATTATGAGCTAAATAAATGCTATAAAACTTGCCTTTCTGACCAATTGCAACTTACAGTCTGTATTGAAGATGTATAATTGAGTTAAAAAAGGAGAGTTCACCAGTACCTGACCCTTCAGACGTTGAAAAATTAAATGACCAAGAAGGTAGTAAAAGAAAAATAGCGACAGAAAAGCTGTCTTACTTTACTGCCTGAGGCCTCAAGGTCTTCAACCAGCATTTTAACACCGAGTCTTTAACTCAAAACATTATAAGCTCCACGACTTAATACAGCTCCCTGGAACACCAACACTCTATACCTTAGCTTCATCTGTCATACTGCAGGAGACAGCAACCTGTAGCAAAAACATCACGTAACCACCTTCCAGCACAGAGAATTTATCCCCGTGCACTACCTACCAAATTACAGGATAGCAGTGCAAAAGGGAGATGAGCTCCTACCAATTTGCCAGCAGGTAGGAACCAGCTGGAAAAGAACATCAAACACTGCTTGGGAACGTGCATCTGGAAACTACTCAGGCAGCCAAACCCAATGAGGAAAGTCACCTGTTGCACAAATAGGAGTTAGGTAGCGTGCGTTCCCTTTCACCTACAGGACAGGAGGAACCTATGAACCACTGGTCTGTACTCTCTAAGGATAAAATTGAGTCATAAATCAATAAAAATGTTGCAGTAGTAGCAACATTTGTGAATGGAATGCTTATTTTACTTCTCATTTGGGCAAACATGTCCTATATAACTTAACTGGCTCCTCACAATAATTTGAAAAAGAATAAATTATGAAAATTTTTGTAAGATTAGGACAAGTGGATGATTTGCACAATATGCCTCTAGTAAGGCATATGCATCTCTGCTCCTGCCTAATTTTAAACATGTAAGTGTTTACATGTCCCCATGTGGGCTCCAGAAGAAGTTCAAAAAGGAAGTATCACGAAGGTGGAAGAGGGGTGGGGCTGCCTGAGAGAAACAGTCATTGCCCAAGCATTCAGGGGATGCAGTTTGGAAAAACTAAGCTCATCTGGAATTGGAATTAGCACGTGATATGCAGGACAGCAAGAAGGGCTTCTATAAATAAAATGGTACCAAAAGAAAGGCTTGGAGCAAGCAACAACCACTCCTTACCCCTCAGCACTGAAGCCAGTCATTATCATCACAAAAGGCAAACAGATCACTCGAGCATACTTTGTTTCTGTTAAGTCTGGTCACCTTCTTGTCCTTCCTATGACTGGAAATGGCTTCCAGAGGATTTCCCAAAGAACCGAGGTTAGGCTGAGCATCCTGTATTCCCTCCTGGTCTACCACTACTGAACAGAGCAGGGAACCTCATGACAAAAATATTTGTAAAAGGCCAAGGCTACCTTTTTTCCCTGTCTCTACTGCTGAAGTCTGCCCTCCAGCCTTCCAGATCCCTGAGGCTACTGGCAGAGTGTGGAAAGGTGAAGTATTACTCACAGCAGAGGAAGATTGACTTAGGGCCCAGTTATGCAAAGCGGACATATACGGGACCAGGTGTGGTGCACCAAAGCTCCGGAAGGAGACAGCCAAGGTTTTTGTAAGCCTATCGTTTTGAAATGCTGCAGCAATTACGGGATAATCCTGGAGCCTGGAAAAACACAAATGTCACGCACATCTACAAAACCAGGAGAAAATACTGTCTGGTTAGCCTAATACCAGCACTATGGGACTACCCTCTGGAAGCTATTTCCAAGAACGTGGAGGTTAAGAAGGTGACTGGTAACAGCCAGAGTGGACTTACTGAGGACAACACATGCCTGAGCAACCTGACTGCCTTCTATGACAAGCTGACTGCTTTCCTTGATTAGGCAAAAGGAGTAGAGGCTGTTTATTTTGACCTTGCAAGGTTTTTGACAACCTTCCACGTAGCCGAACTAGAAACGACAGGGTGACAATAGGTGACCTGCAATGTGGGTGCAAAACTGGCTCAGACCACCAGGCTGAGAGGGCTGTGGACCAGTTCCTAGTGGTGTTACTCAGGGGTTAATACCGGGGCCAAGAATGTGCAACATCTTTATTAACAACAGGATAATGAGATGGATTGTACCCTTGGCAAGCTTGCAGGTCGAATTGTGGGGAGTGGCTGGTGCACTGGGCGACAAAGCTGTCATTCTGAGGGACCTCAACGGGCTGCAGAAATGGGCTGGCGGACACACGACAGACTTCAACAAAACAAAACGCGAAGTGTTGCACCCAAGACAGGTTCATGACTGGAGAAACAACGGCACTGCTGGGAAAGACCAGGGCAAGCTGAACACAAATCAGCGATTTGTGCACCCTTGCAGCAGTGAAGATACCTAACGACACTGTGCTATGTTAGCACAAGCAAAAACAGCAGGTCTAGTGAAGTAATTTTTTCCCTGTACCTGGCACTTACGAGACTATCTGGAGTCGTGTGCCCAATCTTAGACTTCCCAGAAAGATTGACATTGACATACTGAACAGGGCTGTACGTATTCGTACTGAAGACACTAGCAAAATCCCAAGGGAAAAAGAGTGGCTTAACTGACTTACAGGGCTTCCAGGTTACTCATTTGATTATTAATCACATTATTGTTTGAACAAATCTGTATTTATCCCAAAGCTCCTGCAAGTCATTAGAAGATTAATGTCAATAGACAACTTATCAGAAAGAAGGGCAGTCTCAAAAAAGTGACTCCTGTCTGCAGTACTTTTAATGGAAGTTCTCGAGTTTCTGTTAAAGAGTCTGGCTGAATATTTTTCCTAGTTTCTAGCAGTGATTTTTCTAACAACTGTTCTATCACTGTCTGTTCTAGCTATGCTTTCTGGAGAGAAGCCAGGACACAGCAAGTCTTAATACCACGTTATAATCAACCCATACTGGTTTCAACAACAGTACTACTTGGCTTCAACAACAGTACTGGCTTCTGAGCCAGACAGAGCAGATCATCACCTCTCTTCCAGCATAACATACCCCACCCTGCAGAACCCAAAGAGAATGAAGATAAATCTTCTAATATCCAGGGATTGCTAAGAAACACGGTACGTTAATTCTAGTTCCTATTTTTTAGCCCTCTGTTCCAAAGACGGGCTCTGTAGCTTCCAAAGATTTTATTGCCCACCTGTTTGTCTATCAATCTGTCTGTGTTTCCTGTCTTCTCTCCCAGACAGCTTCTGAATGCTGGCCACTTTTCACCTTACTGGACACAAAGCTAAAAGCTTCGAAGGCGTTAAGCTTCTAAGAGCCCTCCAAATATTGACAATTACAGACAGACTGAAATTAGTCGCAGTTCGGTAAGTACCGTAAGCACTGCAGAGTAATCATTCACAGTCATGCTACAACAGTCCTATTTATGATCATAGTTAAGCTGAGACTTCTCTTACATAATACCTTACCCTCCCATAGAAACACCGGCTGCCATGAACGGAGCTGAGGGGTGCAAGCTGTGGATGTGATGAATAACTGCCTCTAAATCCTCTGTGTTAGCTGCACAGTAAGTCCTTGGTGTCTGTAAGGAGTCATAGGGAAAAACACCGTCATAAGCTTTTTTTAATCATCCTTTAAGGACAAAGAAAAATGTACAGCAGTTCTTTTATATAATAAGACAAATTTAGCGTGAAAGTGCACTAAATGGCAAACATCTCAGGAAGAGGGGGAGGAAGGAATTATACTTGCTATCATTACAAAACAAAACAGGTGATAAATATATTCACTATCTGCAATCACCAAATCATTAGATGAAAACTGAACACAGAGTCACTAGCTAAACTAGATAGGCACTGGTATTTTTGAAATACCCTACAGAAATAAAAACACATCATAAAGGCTGTAATTTAGAGAAAAGAAAGTTATAATGACAATTTGACCGTCTTCACCCACATTCAAATGCAAAAGAAAAGATCAGACTTCAAGTTCTGTCAGCTGGCATTTGAAAAATATCCAGTATTTAGCTTCTATACACGATACAAGCAAATAAATAGATGGATAAATTTACCAGTGCTGTTTACTTAATTTACTAACACACTAACAAAAGCAATGAAACATATACATTATCCCTTCTCTGTCTAGCAGCAGCAGCATCTCTTCAAGCCTTGAGTTGGAAGGCGGCATGACTTCCATGGCTATCCCTGGGATTTGGATATCCCCCACACACACTCACTTGAAGGATAAGCATAGCTTTGGAGCCTCACCTGCACAGACAACTGCTACAGGCTACAATCTGCAGACTCTTCTGCAGCAGTGTAAGGGAGATAAATACTTTTAGGTGTAAAACACAGTAAAGTAAGTTCTCTAGATTTCATCTACAGCAAGAGATTTTAACTATACAGTTCTTACTAAACATGTTAACAACCCTGACTTAACTCAAGGTAGAGGCTAGCATGCCAAAATTAAGTACAAGCATTAAAACTAAAATATAAAAATATTTAATTATGAGTTGATTGAACGTATTTGTTGCCTGAAGCAACGCTGTATTTTAAGGTGCTTTTTTTTTTTTTTTTTTCTTAATTTGCTCTCAGCTAAACAGGCTGGATATTTGTGGACAATTTTAACAAGTTTAATTAAAAGAAGATAATTACCTAAAGTACATTTAACATGAATAATAAAATGTTGAAGTCACAGATTAAAAAAAGGAGAGAAAAGCTAAATCTGGATAATTAAATCTGAAGATGTTTTCCATTTATGTTGCATTTCCAATTCTCATCCACATGAATCACTGTTCCCTTTATTACATCCTATTAATTACAAACAGTGTGAATGTGTTTCATTTTAATTAAGTTGTCAAGTTTACAAGGAAAAATAAATTATTTTTAGTACCTAGGGTCTAATGTATTCCAAGTTAAAGTATATTTGATTAAAAGTTTATAAAACTACAGAGGGAAGTTGCATTTTAATTTCAGTTAATTCTCAGCGTACAAAGATATTTTGAAACATCATCTTAGCTCACATTGGCTGTGGTCATCCAATATTTGAACATTCCATAATAAAAATTCACAGTAACTTTCAATAAAAATGTCCTTCTCATTTGTTTAACTGATTCTTTAAATAGTTATTGTAGACTGTAAATTTACATCTATCTTTAAAGAGACTAGTAGAAGAATTACTTGCATGACTATTTCTACTGTGTTGCCCAGCTATGCCTCAAACTCATTAACTAGGGATTTTACATTAAAATGTAGAAACCCCCTTACAGAAAATGCTATAATTTCAGCTGGTTTGCTTCGCAGTAAGATCTTATAATGCTTAAATATGTAAATCCGATTACACTAAAATACACACAATGCATCCAAACAAGAGATCTTTTCTGTTAGCGATTCAGAAATTCGTCAATAAGGACTTTGTGTGCCACAAAACTGCTTTGTAGATCCATCTCCGAAAGTATGCAGAAAACTACTCTAACATAGCAATATTTGCATTGAAACGTTTTATCTGATTATGGGAAAAACATTCCGAGCTTTTAAGGCTGAAGCAAGGGGATTAAAAAATGCAAAACAATACTTGGTATTATGCACACTCATACCAGCTTCAGACCTGTCAACAAAACGTATAGGAGCAAACGAGGCTTATTCAGCAGTATTTCATCATGCTTTGTGCCGAGATGCAGAAAACGTTTCGCTTCACGATTTCATCATCTGTGGAATTGCCAGTTATCTCTAAGCAAATGTGGTTTGTATGTCCCAGAAATAATCAAAAAAAAAAATCTGCTGGAGCTAAGCTAGTATCGTAATTGCTGAGAAAAATACAAAATTAATTTTCAGGGTATGACTACCCGTAAAAATCGGATTCGTTAATTCAATACCACATAATATGGGTCAATTTAATGGCACGGCTTTTAACCAAATCATAGCTTAAATGTCTATTGGCAATTGGGAAAGTAATTGCCACTGTTTATATTTTGATTTATAAGTTAAAACAACAGTAGAAAATCACATTGAGTGAACAGAATTTCTTGGACGTATATGTTTTAAATACCTTGGTGTTTTGAGGAAGAAAAGTATAAGGATTGCTCACTTTATTGTCACAGATGCTGGTAATTTAAATGATTTCCTAGAACAAAATGTTCACAAAACAATTGTGTTGACCAGCTGGTCTCTGAGTTTTAAAATAAAAGATGTATATTGGCATGTTACTGATTTCCAGATAACTAGATTCTCTTCTCTGCATCTTCAACATATGCTATGAGCTCCTCTCAGTTAAATCCAGCCTTACAAATAGGCACTGATGATTACATATATACATCCTGCTTACACATAGAAGATGTTTATCTTAAAAGTCATCCTTACCAAAAGATCCTCACCAGCAATTCCACGGTTGTTAAAAACCACGCACCTAAAAATTGAGAAAGCAAACTGAGTTATATAGATTGCTCGTCCACCTGAAAAGGACAACTTACACCAAAAATTGAAAACACATAAAGAAAAATGAGCCAGTTCGATGGATAAGTTCAGCAGATAAATAATTTCTGTCCTAAAAATGCTAAAATCTGACATGTGCAGAATGACCCTTATACCACTGTAGTCAGTGGGACTCTATGTGAACTCTGTGCTTTGTCAGTCAAGGTCAGCCCGCAGGACGAGAACCCCTGGGGTTACCGGAAGACGGAATATGGATCATGCTCTGCCTGAGCTCAGAGCTGGCCAATTATGAGCCATAAGCTATATTTAGATGGGTTAAAGGCATGAAAAGATACTTTGGTATCTTTCAAATGTTGCTGTTTAAAAAAAAAAACACTCAAGTTCTCCTTTATAACGTTATAATTTTCATCGTTAGGTAATCAGATGCAGGTATTTCCTTCAGGAATACTTAAAGAATTAGTTTGAAGAAGTTGTTGATTTGGGATCTCTCTTCCTCTAGTATTTTTACAGGTAAGCTTTAAAGTGATTTTAAAGGTAGTTTGAATGGTTAAAGCGCTGTTTTACTTCCAGAATTTAGTAGAGCAGCTCCCCAAACCCCCAGAGAACAGATAGCCAGAAATATACACAGGCACTCACACACACACATATATTTGAAGAACATTATATAGTCAGTAGCAGACACCAATCTGCAATTGCAAAATGCAATATTCCAAATAGGGATCCTGGAACAATGACAACGTATTTTAAAGCACAGTGGCAGGAATATGATTACATAAAGGAATTTACTCGTTGACTAATCCACTTATTTTACCCAATTCTGACCAGAAGCCGTAATAACAAAAATAAATTAAGCAGTGACAATTCGGAGGTGACAAACCTCCTCCTGAAACACCAGCAGGAGTAGGTTGGCTCCCCTTTCTGCACTCAGGGACTTGAATCAAGCAATCTTGGCACTCAGCAGCTGACCTCCTTCGAGGCCTTCTGCCAGCAACCCATCCATACAAGTCTTTGTGGAGCTGAATACAAACCCCTTCTCAAGAAAGCACAAAAGTAACGCGAGTGCTGATGTTACAGTTTAGGACACAGCAGCAAAGACCTATGCAGACGTAGCTTGCCTTCACTGCAATTTCTGCAGCACGTCTGTAGATACCAGAGCAGCCCTTCGGAATTTACTGCGGGTTACATAATGTGGTTATTATTATTATTACTACTGCTTTCTTACATAAACTATTTTTTTTTAGATCTCATTTGCGTTAGGAAGACACCTTCTACATATACATACTTAGCTGTGATCTCACACACAAAATACACGCAATGAAGGGTGACAGCACCTATATCCCAGTGTTTCGCTCTGGTGGATCATATGAAGAATGTAGGATTCCTTGCTCGTTCCTGTCAGGCCAGGCAATAACAGGACAGTAGGTCTTGTGCTGGCATCCGGATAATATAAGCTGTCATTATTATCAAACCAATCCAGCGAAATCTGTCCTCCATCTGCTGTTCTAATGAGCTCACTGAAAGGCACATTTCAAGACAACAATGATTAGATTTAAAAAATAAATGCATACTATTAAGAGTGCTTAAACTGTAAAAAAATACCAGGTATAAAATCTGCCTCATTGATTAGGTTTTAACGCTACAAGTACCACCTAATCATGTTTGCACATTCACCATTCACACAGAGCCATACCTCCAGCTGACATGAGTTAGCACACTCAGTTCATGGCACAATTCCAGTTTACAGTAAACGAAGAGCTGGCCTTTCATCACTCGCTGCTGATGGACTGGAAGCTTGTAACTAATGCGACTTTTGGCACTGCCTTTTACTGTATGTGGGCTTGTGTCCCGCAGCTTTCCTTTGGGTGGTCTGAGAACCTTCTGGCTCTGCTTTGGGCAACGTGTTAACCATCTATCACGTGTCTGTTGTTGTTCTTTTTGTTTTACTTTCTCTTTACCCAAAGAATAAGCACATATGCTGGATGGCACTTTGTTATGCTTTTAACATGTGGAACACAGACAGACACTACATCTTCACAGCTTCAGTGAAGCCAGAATTTCACACTCTCGTCTCCACAAACTTTGCTAGCATGCATGCTTAAAAAATACAACTTAAGAATCAATAAATGTGATCCCATCCCAAGAAGCTAAGTATGTCTTCAACCATGAGAGGAAGGTTACAGTCCTTTTATAGTCCTTATATATGTATGTATATATATGGAGAGAGAGAGAGAAACATTCAACATCTTCCCCATTCTCCAGCAATGAATGTATTGTATGACACAGGAACTACCAAAACTGAAGTTTACTTCACATTTGATTTTTCATTTGAAAGCACAATTTTCATAGCACCTACTCCAAACTTTAAAGCTTACCAGCCTTGTTGGACTCATTAGGTCAGCTTTACCCTTTCTTAGTAAAGGGCAGGAGATGCAATGCTGGTGTGTGCTGCCAGCACAATCTCAAATGGTGCGAATGAAGCACTGCCCCATGGAACTACGTTTCTTTCCTCACAAACCTCGAAATGGAGAGCATACAAGAAGGGCTACAAAAACTGGACATGGCCATACCACTGAAATGTTTCCTAGTTACTAAAACTAAGGGAAGCTGCTAAATGCTGGATCTATTCTACCATGCAAACAGAGCTGAAACAACTTGTGCTGCGTCCAGGTTCCGGAGTATAAAAGTACTTCTCCTTAGCTCTTGTGCCAAATGCCTCACTTGCCAGACTGAGCCTCACTTCTGTGTGAGAAGAGATCAGCTGAGGACAAACAATATATATAATTTTTTGCCTCTTAGAATGTAGGCATCAAAGAACCCAAGACAGACCTGATAGGTGAAAAATTAATCTGAAAATCCCAGGAGTTTGATATATTTAAAACTGGGCTGAAAGTGGCCATGCGATGGTTAAGGTTGAATGTGTTGGTTGAATGGACAGAGAGAATGACAGCATGACCCTTCCGAAATGATGGCATTCAATCGCCAAAATATTTGACGCACCAGATGACTGTGCTGCCATCCAGAGAGACCTCAACAGGCTGGAGGAACTGGCTCACAGGAACCGCATGCCAGTCAACCAAAGGATGTGCCAAGTGCTGCAGCTAGGGAGGAACAGCCCGAAGCACCAGGACATGCTGGGGGCTGCCTGGCTGGGAAGCTGCTCTGCAGGGCAGGACCTGGGGGTCCTGGTGGACACCAAGTCGAACATGAGCCAGCAGTGTGCCCGTGCAAAGATAGCTAATGGTAAGCTGGGCTGCGTTAGGCAGAGCACTGCCAGCAGGAGGGAGGTGGTGATCCTTCCCCTCTGCTCAGCACTGGTGAGGCCATCCCTGGAGTGCTGGGTCCAGTTCTGGGCTCCCCAGCACAAGAGGGACATGGACATACTGGAGTGAAGTCAGCAAAGGGCCACCACGATGATGAAGGGGCATCTCTCCTCTGAGGTGAGGCTGAGAGAGCTCAGGGGGATCTTATCAATGTGTATAAATAGCCGAAGGGAAGGAGCAGAGACGTCAGAGCCAGGCTTTTTTCAGTGGTGCCCAGTGCCAGGACAACAGGCAAAGGGCACATGCTGGAACACAGGAGGCTCCCTCTGAGCACCAGGCAGCACTCCTGTGTTGTACAGGTGACTGAGCACTGACACAGGTTGCCCAGAGAGGTGGTGGAGTCTCCTCCTTGGAGATCTTCAAAAGCTGCCTGCACAGGGTCCTGGGCAACCTGGTCTAAGTGTGTTAGCTCAGTTTCCTCCAGAGGTCCCTTCCCACTTCAGCCAAGCTGTGAACATATAACCACATCAAGTCCTGTATTGCCACCAGTAGTCCAGTGTTCCCAGACTCCCTGAGCTGTAACAGGGCTCTGTGGGACCTTTTAAACCCACTGCATGCTGAATCCAGGACAGAAATGGTTCCAAGCCTAGGACGGAGTTGTAAAGAGAGGCATAAAGCAGATACATGGGCACACACTTGAGCAATGACAGTAGCTGTGACACAGAGCAAAGTAACCACTGGCTACAGAATCGATCAGTTTCCAGAAGAAAGGCACTTACTTTCTGTACTGTACTTGGGGTCTAGACGTGATAAAGGGACGTAGGAGTGTCTGCACCCGGCCTTCCCAGCACCAAATCGTGGGATAGTAAGTTTCTGTCACAACAGGGCAATATTCCTCCAGAAAGCGGCAGAAACGTTTGTTGCTGGCCACCAGCTGGGGTTTCTAGGAAGAGAGACTACAGTCAGGCATGGGCGTTCATAGAAAAAAAAATATAATGAGAGCCTGTTTCAATCTTCTCCCAGTAGACTGTTTTTGTTAATTTATTTACTTATAAGGCTTTTTCTTTTCATGGTAAGGAGATATACAAACATAAGCTTCGAAAGCAAATGCTTGCAGTACCTAGATCAGCCTGGTAGGACTCTCCTCCTCCCATCCCACAGTGTGGAACCCAGCTGTGTAGGGTACTCACCTCTAATAACGCCCAGCATACAGGTATTTTTCACACAGCCTAGATTTGCACAGAGGAATTGGGGTGGCAATCATCACACCCTGCATGGGGTTTGAGCAGCCACATTTCTTAAACTTCTCTTCTAGGGTCTCCAACGTGCACGCATTAACAGGAAGAGAGAGGACAAGTGGCGAGAGCTGCTACGCACACGCAGCGGCGGCAGCATGTCCTCCTGACCCCTCGTTTTCTTCCTCTGACGAAAAGAAAGCATCCTTTTGTGAGGAAGGCTGCCTTCTCAGCCCGTCTACGGAGGCTTGTGGCACCGTGCGAGCCTTCAGCAGCCCGAAATCTCTCCACACGCGCGTTTCTCCTTGATGGAGCGCTCAACGAGGCGCTCTCCCTCTTGCTCCAGGGGCCACTTTCCACGGTCCCAAACGCTTTGAGAGCTCCCAAACGCTTTGATCACCTCATCCTGAAACCACTCCTCAGCAGGTGGACAGGAGGCACCACAGCCCTCACCACACGGCAGCGGCAACCCGAGGGTCCCCAACCCGCCACAGCAGGCGGCGGAGCCCCTTCCCCTCGCCCTTTCCCCTTCCCCTCGCCCCTTCCCGGACCAGGGGGAAGGGAAAGCCTCGTCCCGTTCCCCCGAGGGCCCAACACCCGGCTCGGCACGGCTCGGCAGGGCCGCCCCCTCCACAAGGACGCGGTGCGGGCTCCGTGCAGAGCCCCTCCGGGCGCGGCGGCGGCGGCGGCCGCCATTTGAGGGGGCTGCCACCGCCGCTGTCCCCCGGAGGGTGGCCGCCCGCCCTCCGGCTCACCTTGGCGATGCTGCTGAGGTAGTAGCAGGCGTAGGCGACACCGAAGCCCAGCACCAGCGACAAGCCCACGCCGGAGCCGAAGAGCCCCACGCGGACCTGGCTCTCCAGGTAGAGGGACAGCTCCCGGGTCAGCACCTGCCAGTCCATCCCGCCGCCCCCGCTGCGCACCCCCGGGCTGCCGCAGCCGGAGCTCGGCGGCCGAGACCGCCCCGGAGCGGAGGGAGGGGACGAGGAGGAGGAGGAGGAGGAGGACGGGGGAGAGGAGGAGCCGCCGCCCGGCTCCCCTTGGCCGCGCCGGGGGCCGTTGGGCGCTGCAGCGCCGCCGGCGCCATGCCCAGCGCTGGGCACCCGGGCTCGGTGCTCTGGATGCGGTCCCTAAAGCCCCAGGGAAGCTCTGCCTGCTCCTCTGTCAGCGGCATGGGCTGCTGCATTGAGGCCCTCAGGTGTTTGCTAACTGTGGTGCTTCCCTCTTCAGCTCAAGCAGCCCCGTGTCCGCGTCTTTCCTTGGCAAAGTCACAGGAGCGCAGCTGGTGATACATCCTGGCGCTGAGCATCTGGCATGGAGATCCCTGCACACACCTCAGGACGCAGCGGTACCTCCCTGCTCCTTCTTCCACGGCTCAGCTCCGTGAACTGCTGAGAGAAGACAGGCTTGGCTCACCGAGACTGTGCCTTGCAAGGAAAATTCAGTTGTTCACCTCCACTGCTTGCCTTATCTGTGTTTCCTTGCTGTGCCCACTTTCTGATGTCTAATTGAATGGGGAGCCACAGCAACAAACACAAAAAAAACAAAATAAACCACCACCACCAAAAACAAACATATATAAGCAGAATATGACATGTGGCCCATTTCAGTTACTTCTCATTCAGACAGATCTTATCAGAGAGATGCAAATCTGACAATTTGAAAGCATTTCTGGGCCCAACTTGTTCACCATGAAATGGTGATGGCAAGCACCTCAATCTTTTGGATATAGGCCTGCAGAGCTTAATTTAAGGAGACATTGAAAGGGACTTCAAGCTTTCTGCAGTGTAAAGTGCTACCATGTTCCTATCATGGAGTCAAATGTGCTGCTTTGGTGCAGCAAGAGTGGATTCCTGTCCTGGTTTGAGAACTATTGTAAAAACCCATTGCAACATCTAAAGATTTTGCAGTCAAATGGCTGTTTCTGATTGCAGTGCTAATTGGGCTATGGTGTTTGGAAAAGCCAAGTATGCTTTGCCATTCAGTCTGACAAGCAGAAATCTGTTACTTGTCTTCCTTTCTTTTTTTTTTTCTTTTTTTTTTTTTTTCCAAGTAAAAGGAGTTTCTGTGATTTAAGAAATTTTCACTAAGAGTTTGAATGATACATGTATGCAAAACAATGTATATTGCATTAACAAAGGTAAACAACTATGAATATATTGCCATGCTCTGAAGAAGTTCAAAAATACCTTTTCTTCCTATCCTGTCAGCTGTCTGCAGTTTCCAGAGACAAAGGGGTAGAGCTACTGCAGCTGTTGAAAGGAGTGTGGGAATTAGTAAGGAAAGGGTAGGAAGGATCTGGGTTTCGTTTCCCCCGCAGCTTGTTTTCTCTGGTACTGAAAAAGGAAATTGAATGGGTGATGACAAAACCTTTTGTCATCAAAGTAGGAACCATAAGGGAACACTCTGGTGTCAGCAGCTGGGCTAGAGAGCTTAGTTCAGAAAACATGTTGGCTTCATCAGTGAGGTGAATTTAGGAACCTTGAGAGACTGTAATTTGGCTGAACTGAGGACTACAATTTAGGATGGATGAGAACCTGCTACATCTGAAGGAGGAAAGCATTTGTTGCTTGCATCAGACTGTTCTCCCACATTCATGTCCTATGCCAGTTAAGTTGCACAGTGCTTGAGTCACCTAAAAACTAAAGAAAAGAAAAATCCCAAGTGGCTGAGAAAGAAGAGCACGCAGCGTGTGTCTACAGGGCTAGGAGGATTATCAGTGCACCTACACACAAGACCAGAGAGCGGAAGGCGTGGATGTTGGTGGTTAAAGAAACCTTTCTGAGGTGTACAAAACCAGCCGCTTAGTGGCTAGATCAAGGGCCGAGAGAGATTGCATTCATAAAACCAGATCCGGACACAAAGGCTGATGAGGTTTATCTGGTCTTTGACCATTACCCCACATCGCTTACTCATGGGACTGTTAAGAACGTCAGGCGTATCTGACAGGCCACAGGCAAACCGAAACAAACCTGTGTGCTGAGAAGGGCTGAGTTTTGTCTGGCTGATTTACCCTGTAAGCATGTCAATAACTGTCAATAGCAGTAATGTTAATAACTTCCTTCTCTTCTAAGTGATCCCTATTGGATCCTCCACTTCCAGTGTCTTTTCTTTAAATTCTTTAAAAGGTTCTCTTTTGACCTACATCAAATTTTGCAGGGATGAAAAAGAAAATACCATGTTCTGCCTGTATTGCAACCACCTCCAAGTGATTTAGTTATTGCAGACTTGTGTGTGTGGGTGGGTTTGGGGGGAAACAAGGTGGTTGATAGGCTTTTTTTGAACTCTTACTGTTTGTTTGTTTGCACTTTTTTTTTTCCCAAGGAGCAGAGTCCTGCATTCCTAGAGACACTTGCTATATGCACTTTACTCCCTGGTGCTTACCAATGTGCTTGGATCAAGACAGCTGTAATAGGTTATAGATTAGACGAAAAGGGAAGGCCATGGGATTGTTCCTTGTCTCCCGACATTTTTTTGCCTAATCAGTAGGTAATAATTTATAGAAGCAAGTGCTGAGTCACAGCTTGATTTGCGTTTTCTTTTAACGAGGAGGCTACACTAGTGCTATGCTATCTTTGTTATTTTATTGTTTTGTTAAGCTCAGTGTCTCTGTGATCATTTGGAGCTGGTGGAGAGGTGTGTGCTATGTTCTTACTGATGTCCCAGTGGACAATTGCAAGCTGGTCCTGGCGCCGTTCTCTGTAGCCTCACCCTTGGAATTGACTTCAGTTGGCACAGCAGCACCTCCGAGGAGAGGACAAGTGACATTTAGCCTCAGAGTTTTAAATTCAAGGTTTTGTTTGTTTATGGTCTTTTAACATTAGCTGAACTTTGCCACTCCTCAAACAAAATGGGAAAAATACCTTTGTGTCAACCTGACCTACCTTGGGGATACATAAAAAGTTCCCAGTCCACGTATGAAACATCTGAAAAGTTTTCCATCAATGCAAAGAAGGGTTACTCCCTATTACTGGTATTTATTATCAGCAGTAGAATAGAAGAAGAAAAATGCATTTGAAAAGTTCAGCTCAGCATTTCTCAAGCCTTCTTCATGCCTATCACAGGTTTTTTTCTCCTTAAAGTGTGAATCAGTCAGGGATTAATAAAGTCCATGCAAATGTTCTATGTTGGAGACTCTTCAAGTTTTGAAGGAAATTGCCAGGCCGTGTTTATGTTTGTACTCTTGGTGTCCATGAATAAAATAAATACATAAATAATCAATAATTCTGGCATGAGGAAAAGGTGTTTCTGTTTCTCCCTTTCTTGAGCTTTGCTACTTTGACTTTAATCTCCAATTTCTCATGCTTCCCTATCTTTTTATACCGTGCTGCTTCTCTTCACTCTGTCAGGGAACAATCCTCAGCTCTTCCAGATGTAAAGCTGGAAAGAACACAGGATTTAAAAGGAATGCTATGCCTTATATAACAATATTAACAATTTAGTAATATGTTTGTATTAACAATATTTCCTTCAATCAAAATCTGCGAATTTCAGTTCAGCAGGTATAGCAGGTATCCTGAGCACAAATGCAACTTCCTAATTTAGCACTGTTTCTCTGTCTTTTTAGGTGGTTGAAGATATCAACAGCTGTTGCAACGTGAAGGCTGCCTAATATTCACTTCCCTTGGAAGGACTCTTATGAGATCTGATCTTCGTGAAACCAATTCCCTGCATCCGAATACAGCTGACAAACTGCTAAACACAAGTTCGTGGTTAGTAGAGGATCACATAAATTTGGCTCATCACCATGTAGATAACGGTGTCATCAACATTTAAAGAATGGTGATGAAACTTTGTTTTGTGTTCACGAAATGTTCACCAAAGAGTTAAAATACAGGTTCAAACTCTGTGAGACATAGCTGAAAATAATTCTCAGAAATGTGAATTAACTTAACAGTGATTGTTTTGTTCAGCAACCAATGATGACAATCCGTGGCATGCTCAAAACTGAGAATACGAGACGGTATAAAATAAATTAAATTCAGTGTAAGGCGAGCACATACACTGAAGACATTTTTCTTAGTCAAATTATTTTTTTCATTAAAAATGTTATCAGAAGCTGCTACAGGACTTGAGAATTGTCCTAAGATGTGCAGTAGAATTAAACGTTGAATCTAGGTTAAATTTCCTCCTGGTTCCAAGGTATCTGTTCTGTAGCTTAAAGTGAAACATTTTCATCTTTATTTACCTATTTTAATTCCTTTATAAACAGTTCAAAATGGAAAAAAAAATTGCATCTTTTATTTCAACCACAAAATCAAAGCATTTTAAATGCTTTATACTATGGAAAAAAAAATAACACTGCTATATACATTCAGTAAACTTTTGTTCTGCCCACATGAATACTATGGCTTCAGCTGAATCCAGTGGGGTCAGAAATTTGTCCAATCACTCTTTCTTTTAGATTCTTCTTCATAGATTTTTCATTAGTATGTTAATAGTGAATTTATTATAATTAGACAAGATCTTAGATGTATATTAAAAATATTTACTTTATGCAGAGCATATAGTCTTGTTTAGCAACATACAAAAATGTTGTATTTTTGAAAATTTCTAGCTGTATTTCTATTAAATGCAGATTTCAACAAGTCTGTCAGAATGCACTGGAAATCATACTTATTAGAATTTAGGATTACATTGTGTTGTGACTGGGACTCCTCTTATGACAAAACATACAGGGTTTAGTTTCTGCTTGAGTTACTCAATGTTTGTTACTGCTCTAGCAGGCTATTAAAAATAAACCTAGATATTATTCAGTGCCTAACTCATTTTGT
Organism: Netta rufina; assembly: GCF_964035555.1. NCBI lineage: Eukaryota > Metazoa > Chordata > Aves > Anseriformes > Anatidae > Netta > Netta rufina. Next base: position 109,759,656 of record NC_140124.1, read on the forward strand.
CAGGCATTATGTATTACATATTGAGTGCCTTCATAACAAAAGGAACTGTACTGTATGTTTGACTAAGCACTTGATTAGTTCCATTGATCTTAATAAAAATTGTCAAGCACATAAATTAGGAACATTCTTAAAATAACTCGATAGCCCATGAAGCCAATTTATTTTCCTCTCAGTTTACAAGTAGAACCTGGCTAGTTCTGACTACAGCTGAGAATCTGCTGCTCCAATCCTTTGATCATCTTAGTGACCCTTTGGTGGACTCTATCCAGTGTGTCCATGCCTCTCTTGTACTGGGTAGCCCGGCACTGGACCCAGCACTCCAGGGGTGGTCTCACCAGTGCTGAGCAGAAGGGAAGGATCACCTTCCTCCACCTGCTGGCACTGCTCTGCCTAACGCAGCCCAGGTTACCATTAGCTATCTTTGCTGCAAGGGCACACTGCTGGCTCATGTTCGACTTGGTGTCCACCAGGACCCTCAGGTCCTGTCCTGCAGAGCAATTTCCCAGCTGGGTGGCCTGCAACTGGGGGCTTTGCATTTGGAAATGTCAGCTGGGTATACGTCCTTTAACCCTCCGAGGTACACCTGAGCAGGAGAATTTGTGTCGATGTGCAAACAGAAGTACATGGCATTGTAGTCTGTATGCCCTTTTCAGGTATGTTGGTTTCTCTCTTAACTTAAAACCTTAAACGAGGGAGAAGATTCCATGATGGGCCTTTCAGGGAAAGATACTCTTTAATCTAAAATGATGAGTTGTATTTTTTTTTTATTATTATTATTATTATTTTATTTTTTTTCTCATCACGGTGAGGATTTTAGCCAAATTCAGGGACATTTCATTCCCTAGCAGATCTCCAAGGGATTAGTTTATTTTCACAGCGGGAGAATAAAGTGATTTATTTATAATCTGTTCCCTGTTCAGCTGTTTTTCCTAGAAGAGAAATAGCAGATAGAACTCGTTAGGGAAAGAAACAGTGGCATTGACATTGTCAGTTATTACATGTGCTGTAATTAACACTTTCATAGGAGATGCCAGCTGCACAGTAAAAACCTGAACCCCACCAAAACTCTTGCTCACTTATCTGCAATTAAAAACATTTTAATCTGCTGAAACTAGGAAAATATCCAATGCCAATTACTTATTCCATTTCTGAAAACTGCAGAAGAAATTGGACTGCATGATGGATAATGAATCTAGTAAATAAGACAGAGGAAATGCAGAGATAACAGTGAACAGGATAGGGGCATTTCAGCTTTAATGAGAGATGACACATGGCCACGTGATGGCAGCAGAGGCTGAGGAATTAGTCGTGTGTTTTATTGTTGGTGTTTTATTTCCTACAATAAACTACAGACAAACGAGGTGTGGCCTGCAGGTCGTAACTCGTTCTTCAGATTCTAGAATATATACATTAGATGATGCTGAGCTGGACAACATTTTTCTATTTGCTTAAGAAGATGTGGCATGTTATCAGACAGAAGTTTCTGTGGAGGATGATTACGCTCCTTTCTCGTTCCCTTTTCCCTTTCTTCCTTTCCCACAAAGTCATGATGGTCTTCTTCAACTCCTAGGAAGCAATATATATATATATATCCTCCATTCAGAAACGTCTGAGAACTCAGAATTCATGGCAAGATAGTAAACAAAACCTCAAAACTGCAGGAGTTAGTCTTTCAAAGAAGTTGGAATTTTTTTTTTGTTTGTTTTGCCTTTTTTTTCCTTTTTTTTTCTTTTCTTCTAAACCTTGTAAAAGCAGACTTTTCACCTGACATTCTCTCCTGGAATAGGCATAGTCCCCTTTCTGTGCTGCATATTCCAGCTCCTACGTTGCAAGTTCAGCTTTAATCAAACAGGACGGTCCAGAAAAACTTCTACTGAAGTCTGTCTTCAGTACATGGAAATCCATATATTAAGATACCCTGGTGGAGCGTGACATTTTGCAGAACCACAAGGCAACCAGGCAGAGTTCAGGCAAGCAGCTCTCTGGAATGGCTTTGAAGAACAGTGTCAAATTCTGTATAAACCAGAGCTCTTCTCACGTGGCCCCTTGTTGGATTGCTCTGCTATGGCAGGAGACAGTGGGGAAGACCACAATCACCAGCTGGAGGATGGTGTGACTCAGCACTACATGTAATTTTGGGTAGCCAGAAGGGAACTAGTTCTGTAGGTCTTTTCGTGCATCGAGATTCCTGCGCTGAGTGCATATTAATGAACCTTTGTAATTGCAGTCGAGTGTGCCTAAAGCACAGAGGATTCCCTTCCTCCTGCCTGTGATCCAACTGCTCTGCCGTGCCTACCTGAGGTATTCAAAGCGAGCTCTGCCTCACCATGAAGGCAGCAGTGGTTAATTACAGCAGCACCGGTCTGGTAAATAAGGCCTTTGGCAGCTGAGCTTTGGTTGCTTCTGCTGCAGCACATTCAGATGTTACTGCTCTGCCAGTCCGTCCTGCTGGTCTCCTCCTCTAACCAGGATGGCAGAAAAGAGCCTAAGTCCCAGCTTCTGCTGCTGCTTGGGTTGAGCAGCGTTATGAACTGGTATGATTTCTACATTGTAAACCCCCCAAAACAAAGAGAAAAACCCTTCTGCTAACTCCAGTAGCAAGGTTCTAGGTAGCACTTTTCCCCACAATTTGAGGATTGATAAATTATCTGAAGTATGAACACGTGTTGGCTCTAAGGCTGTAAAACAGCCGTTCTGTGCAACAAGGTAAGAGGGGCAAATGCAAGATTAGGGGATGTGATAAACTCTCAGCATTCATCAGCAAAAAAGAACAATCCTGTAGTGGGACCAAAGACTTGGAAGAAACAACTGAAAATGCCACGTGCACTTACTCTGTGTAATACTAACCATCCAAACAACTAACCCTCTCTTCTTGCAAAAGGCCCTAAGCCAACATATTTTGTTTTGTTTGTTTGTTTGCTTTTGTTTCTGTTATAAAAATGAAATGAGCTGTTTCCTTACAGTGACTACTTTCTCAGTCTACAAACGAAATGCTGATGCACACCTGCAAATGTTGTATCTGGCACTTTTCTTGCCACAATATGTTAATCGAATTCAACATCCTATGGAATCTCCCTCTTGTTTATACCTTTCCTTTGAGTCATTTATTTCTAGCTCTGCTTCAGCTTCTTTTCAAAGCTCAGAGCTCTCTTCTTCCTTTTGCTGCTCGCATTCTGGTTCTTCTGTCTCCATCTTTCTGTGAGTCTCAAACAGCCTTCAGGTGCTTACTCAGAATTGGCTTATTTTGCATATCACTCTAGTTCTAATTTCCATGCTGATATACGCTCCTGTGGCTGATAGCAGAAAAATATACTAGATAGAACCACTAATGTCCAACATCACTAGTAAAAGAAATCTTTCACCAAAGCTTCCCCATTTTCTGTTGTCTCTTTTTAAGTCTCCTTATGAAACTGGTATTTAAAGGTTATTTTGAAGGCTAATTTGGATAAAAGGTTCAAGAACTGAAAACCTTTTTTTTTTTTTTTTTTTTTCCCCTTACTAATTGGTTAACCTTCAAGCAGGTTCACAGCATAAATAATATAATGTATGATTCTAATTTTTTTCGACCACACCAGTAAAATGATACAGCCTCTGTATTTTGAGGTATAACTCTCTAATAGCTGTTAGGGGAGCATTTGCCTGAACAGAAGGAGAGGAAGGGACTGTTGGGATAGAGCAGGAATGCTCAGGAGAAGGATTTTCAGAAGAGAAAAATCTCTAGGATAGTATCTGCACACATGCACTGCTGCTGAACTGCAGCAGCATTCTCTCTTAAGACCTGTAATTCAGGAGATATCCTTCCTGGAAAAAAAAAAAAAAAGGGAAAAATTAATCTCTGGGAAGATTTAGTCCCTTCAGATTCCGTCCAGGGGAGCTGTCACTAACTCTCATCTCAGACTTTGTTGGTTTTCCTGGCACACATGCAGTGGTTGCAAAAGGCCTTTTTATTCAACCGTACCAAAGAGTGATAGAAAACATGCATATCCTTAGATGCATATCCTTAGATGTGCATGAACCTTACACTTGCCTATAACTACCAAAGCCTGAGCAAATAGAATGAGGCAGATGGGAACATTATAGGTATTATAGATCCCACATAGAGCCTTTGATAGATAAAGAAACCTCCAGCATTTCTGGGAAATTCTGGCATGTTTTTATTATGTTTAATTCTAGTTCTGTGTACTAAATGTAACAGGTTAGTATGAGCTGCAGGTAGCTTTTGGATGGGGAAAAGCATCTGCCAGAAAAAAACAAACTGCCCGACAATTGCATGCTTTCCTAGGGTGGTATCTGTTAGCGTGTTGGGGTTTCCACTGCAGAAGCAGCAATTGGATGCTGCTTGGGGAGTGCCTGTTGTCAGGCCACCACTTCATGTTTAAGGCACCATTCTTCAGTCTTAGTACGGGTCGGGAAGGGATGGGTTACGTGAGGAATGCGGCGGTGGTCTGGTGGTTACTTGTCCGTATGATGGTGCTCTGCTATACGTTGTGTGAGAAACTCCACAAAGGAAGCCAGGGAATGGTCTCACAGACTCTTCTGGCCGCGTTAATAACCACAAAGGTGGAAGGAAGCACGAAAACTGGAAAAAACATCGAGGACACCAGGGCAGCCGGTCTGCCTCGTAGCAGACATTTCCTTGCTGAGAAGTGTATTCCTTTGTCAGATTGGGGCTTGTCTGTCTTTTTGGGTGGCTGCTTGAGAAAAGCTGGCACAGAACATGGTTAGAGAGGGAGAGAGCGGCTGGAAGACCGTGTTTTGAGCGCAGGGGATTTGTGTGGGATTACAGAAGACGTGTGGAGTTAATGCAAGTGCTGCTGAAAGCGTGTGCGGGGTTAACTCTGGTAGCAACCCGAAAGCGCTTGTGGGGTTAACAACACCAGGAGGAGGCGGAGGGACACTGGCGAACCTCGTTCCCAGCGGGGCCGCCTCCCAAACCACCTCAGCGCCTGGCGGCCGCCATTCCGCGGCCGCCTCCCCTCAGGGCCCCGCAGGCGGCGCCATGGCTGCGGGACGGCGGCAGCGCATGTGCGGGGCGCCGAGGCGGGGCCGGGGGCTGGCGGCCGCCGCCGGGCTCGGCGGGGCCCGGATGCAGCAGCGGGGCCCGTAGGAAGGGAGAGAGGGAGAGCGGCGGGGCCCCGGAGGTCCCCCCGGAGGAACTAGGGGGGGTTTCTCCCCGCTTCTCCGCCGGGATGAGCAGCTCGCGGAACAACCGCGTGATGGTGGAAGGCGTCGGCGCCCGGGTGGTGCGGGGCCCCGACTGGAAGTGGGGGAAGCAGGACGGCGGCGAGGGCCACGTGGGCACGGTGCGCAGCTTCGAGAGCCCCGAGGAGGTGGTGGTGGTGTGGGACAACGGCACGGCCGCCAACTACCGCTGCTCCGGGGCGTACGACCTCCGCATCCTGGACAGCGCGCCCACCGGTGAGGGGGGGGGGGGGGGGGTTGTGCAGTGCTCGGCCTGCTGGAGCCACAGCTGCTGGGGAAGGAAGGGATAAAGCTCTCGTTTGCTTCCTGCATCAACACCCCGGCTGCTGGGTGTTGATGCGGTGAGCGCGGCCGGCTTGGACAATGGGCTGGGAGCCGCACTGGCGTGATGCGGCAGCGGGAGGCTGGCAGGGGAACGGCCCTCCCAGCACCTGCTGCCACAGCGAAAACAGAAAAATAATGTCGTTTTGGCCTCCCAGAAATAGGTTCAGGTGGTATCGGGCCCAGACAGCTTTCCTCAATAACGAGGTGCTTGGTTGGGTTTGTTGGGGTGCTTGAATGCTCTGCTTTTGCAACATATCTTTCATCTAAAGTATGATGGAGAGGAGAGACCATCTTTGAGCCAGCTGCCTGTTGTCTTACAGGTTAGAAGATCATAGCGATGGATGGGAGCTAACAGACTCCTGAGGAGATGAGGATCGTAGGATTAATTGTAATTAACTACACAAGTGTTGCTAATCAAAAAAAACCACCACCACATTGATTTTAACGGTGGGCCTTTCCAGATGGATCTCATTTTTCTGTGGCTGGTCCTCGCCCCTGCCTTTCTGGTTGGTTTTGCTGTTGTTTTGGGAGTGTAGATGCTGTTAAAACTTGAGCTGAAAAGCTTTTGGAAATGGCTTTTTGGATGGGAAGTGAAGAGCAGTCCTTCGGGTTGTGGGTCCGTGTCTTGCAGGTGTTTATGCTTTGAAACTTTCCCTGCATTTGATGTCCTGTAGAAACCAGTGGGACTGCTTTTGCTTAAATGCATAAATGTTGAATTTATGAGCCTTGTGTGCTCATTATTCCAGCCCAGCTTCACTGCCTTGCAAGCTGATGGTATAGCCAGCTGCGTCTGGAAATGGATGCTTAACACTTATTTTGACACCTTGTTTTTTTTGCTTCTTTATTCCTTCCGTGTTTTTTTTTGGTTGTGTTTATACTTTAGCATTAGAATTGTAGCTTCTGCTTCAGGTAGCACAATGTATATTGCTTTGGGGGTAGGTCATAAATGTTGCTGTTTTCAGACTTCGCAACTGGTATTTCTCCAGGTTTTTGGCCGGAGGGTGGATCATCCTCGCAGAACTACGTGGAGCTACCTGGGGTTGCTTTTTGCTACAGGGAGTTACTGTTCAGGTCACAGTTCCCTTGGGAGCAGAAGAGTACAAATCTATAAAGTACAAGTAACAAAAAGCGGAAAGGAAGCACTGTCGCCTAGTGGAAAAAGCACAGGGTTATGATGCTGTCCGTTTGGACTGAAATCTTGGTTTTACCACGGGGTTCACTTTGTTTTCTTAGGCAAATCTCTTCCCTTCTTTACTTTTCAGCCTTTTAGTATTTACTTTTCTCCACAATGGTGGCTATCAGTTGTTTAGTTTAAGGGCCCCTGACTTTGGATGATTATTTGATGGCATTGCTAGGGTCATTTGGGTTGTTTTGATCCAAGAAATAACAGGAAAAGTGGGTGGCAGGAGTTTATAACTGTAGCATTGCTCATGATGCTGTTGAGCAAGGAAATGTTATGAACTATGGCATGTTCTTGGTTTGCATGGTGTTAAATCAAACCTGGCTCTTATAGTTTAACACTGGGAACAAAAAATCGGCCCCGCTTTAGCGTCACAACATGGGTTCAGGTTTGTACTTGGAAAAAAAAAATACATCAGGAGAAAGCAAAATGAGATTGTTTATTGTTGGGAATTCTTATTATTATATATTCAAAACCAGGCTTGATTATAGGCTCTTAAAAGCAGTCCTTGCAGCCAGAGTTGCTGCTTTGGTGAGTTTGAGGCACGTGCAGTCAGGATGATGCATCAGGAACCCAGTGTCTTGCAGAAGCAATGGATGAAGCTCATTTTAATAATAATTGAATAATAATAAAAATTCAAAACCAAACAAAAATCAATTTTCATACACATGTGTGTATACACATGAACATTTGGTTTGGTGCCAGGATGTTTCCAGAGTCAGAAAGCAAGAACAGTAGGAAATCACTAGTGTTTTTTATTACCAGGCTGTTAGCAGTATTGCAAGACTATGTTAACTTCTTATGATACTCAAGTAGTATTAGGGCAAACACTTTAGGACTGTTTTCCTTAAAATAAAGTCTCATTGGTGGTTTATGTGAAGTATCTCTTAGCTGTTTGCTCCAGGTGTGTTTGTTTGGGTGGCAAATGATTGCTGGTAGGAGGTTTGGTTTTGGTTTTCAGGGAGCTGTATTAGTACTGGTGATCGTATTTACATTGCCCAGCATTTCTTTAGCGGGGTTGTTATTTAATCCCTCTCAGTTGCTCTAAGAACCTGAAAAGAAAGGAAATTTCAGTTAGATCCTGCGTGGTGGGCTCCGAAATGGAGTAAACGGTGGGATGCAGTACAGTGTGGTTGTTCTGATACTTGTGCAATAAATCCTGGTGGTTTTGGAAGGAAGCCTGTTGCCAGGATCTAAAGAGAGATCCGGGGGAGTCTTGAGAGCCCCCGCTTCCTGAGAGTGTTGTGGAAGAAGAAAAGGATTATTTTTCTGGGTTGTTGAGCAGAAGCTATATCTGTCTCAAATTGAAAGGATTAAATATGAGCGAGCTGTGTATTTAGAAGGGAAGGCTGTACAGCAGCAGGTTTGCAAAGAGCACCTCCGACCACGTTCACGTAATCCTCGTGATCATTACAGAAACTTTGTGCTTATTTCTGAGGATTTGTTTTCTGCAAAGCTGAGGCAAACGTTTGTCTGGCATCCGTTTCCTCTTACATGTTTGGTTCGAAGTAGCAATGTCACTTCCCTGTGTAAAATATTTACCTGCTAGTGCTTGAATAAGGGGAGGTGGTGGAGGAGCTGGGGTCAGGAAATGAAATACGTGAGATCATCGTGTGAAAGAGTGTGCTGCAGCTCGGGGAAACTGTGCTGTACTCTGCCAGGGTTAAAAAGGTAGGTGTTACCTGCTGAAGGTCTCAGGGGCTTTCTGTGCCTGTATTTCTGTGTTTCTGTTCTGCTGTAACCTGAAGAGTTACACAGATCATCATGCAATCACAAACGTCAGAGCATTTTAAAGGGCAGAGCACCTTGGATAATTCATCCCAACTATTTATTTCTGTCTTTTAGCACATCAGGTGTAAATTGGGGCACTTAAATTGGGTCTCGGTCAAGATTTTGCTCAGTGGCTGTTGGTTAATACTCACAGAACCCCTCACAGCTAAAAATTTGATAGTTTGGGCAGGGGAACGTGTGAAGCCTGTTTGATATGAACGTGTCCTTTGTTCTTCCTGCCCTTCCCCCATGTCTCCTGCACAATAACCCTCTCCCTCCTCGCCTATCTTGTGATATGGGACTCACGTTATGGTAAGTCTGGCATCGCGTGCGTGTGAGGATTGGCCAGCTAGCTGCTGCCAACCACGAGAATTAACAGATGAGTTGTGTTGGTGGGGGCACCGATTGGGGTTTTCACACAATTTGGCTGAATTTGGCTGATGTCTAAGAATCCTTTGTTTTCAGTTTGCCCAAAGTCTCGCCACAGTGTCAAAATTATCTGGAGTGGAAGGATGGGAGGAATAAAGCACTCCTACAGCTTTGTAAATTGGTGTGTAAATTAATTTTATAAGGAGTTTATGGCATCTCTTGCCTGATGGTAGCATTGCCATTATGTGAAAGGATTTGGGCTTGAGTTCTGTAGAGAGTGGTGAGTCCATTGGGTTTTGTTGGTTTTGAAAACTAATTTAAATCACCACTGACTTCTGTGCATAGCAGTGAGTGGTATGGAGATGTTAAAATGTTCTTTGGGTGGATAGTTGTGTATTGCCACCTTTGAAAATGTCTTTGGTACAAAGGTGAGATTCCTAAGAAATTCAAGGAGCAAGCCGAACAACAAAGCTTCTGTTACATTTTATAGCTTTAAGAGCAACCCTGGGTTTTAAAAGCACGTGTATGTATGTAAAGGCTGCAAAATTGCTATATTAAGAAGTGCTGGCAGGAATTGTGGCCTAGGTAACCTGAAGAAGATGACTGTGGCAGAGGCACAAAGGCAGGAAACTGATTTGAAATGCAAATAGTGAAAATGTTGTTGCTAAGTTGAGATAAGGAATACTGGGTTTTATGGTGCCCTAACTCTGGAGGGACATTAGGAAACGCCAGGTGTTTAAAAGTAGGTGGGCATGGTGAAAGTGCCCTTCTTGTACTCAGTTCTTTGTTTTTTTGGTGTGCTATGAAGGATGATAGGAAACGTTTGTTTTGAAATATTTTGCTCTTAAACTTGGAAGAATATTTGGAGGTTTGATTTTTGCATTATCTCATTTTACAGAGCTAAAATGCTCTTCTAGCTCGTAGCGGACCAGCTGTAGTGCTGGCATTTGAAACCTGAAGTCTTTATGGCGCTTTAACATATTCCAGTAATTTAATTAAAGCATTTTTTTCTGAATGTAAGCTTTGCAAAGCTTGTGTTTCACAGCCTTTCCTGATCAGCCTTCCTTTGAGGAGCAGGAGCGGTCCGTGATGGATCCAGCTTGCATTTAGGCCAGAGTTCCAGCTTGGCTTCAGATCCTGTGCATGATCCAGTCTGCTGGTTGTTCCTGCTGAGCTGTGCTTTGTTACACCTCCCAGGGAAGTTGCAGAGCATGCAAACAGGTTTATTTCTTGATGAAATTGGACTGAGAGATGTGATCCTGGTGCTGGTTGAGCATTCAGTCTGTTGGGCTATACCAGAGTGAGTCTGAAGGAGTGCCTCTCTCCTTCCCTCCTCTGAAATATGTGTAGTGCCAGCATCAGCTCCTAAGTTTTGGCAAATTGATTGATTTATGTTTCGTCACATTTGCTGAATTGTGAAGGGAGAGGCGTGAGGAGGAAGGGGCAGCAGAGGGGAGCAGAGGGTGGAGGAGGGAGTGAAGGCATGAGGCTGAGCCTGGCGAAGTGGGGGACGTGGGGACAAGGTGTTCCTGGCCTTGTTTCTCACTGTACTGCTCTGTTTTTCATTGGCAATAAATGAAATTTTCCCCAAGTCGAGACTGTTTTTCCCTTGCTGGTGCTTGGTTGGTGACCTCCCTGCCTGTGCCTCCACCCGTGAGCTTTTTCACCTTGCTTTCTTTCCCTGACCTGCTGGAGAGGGGGAGTGAGAGCGTGGCTGGGTGGGCGTATGGCAGCCGGCCAAGGTCAGCCCACCACGCTCACATACCACTTTGCTGCCTGGTTCAAGTTAAATCAGTCTTTCAACTTTATTTAAAATGTATTATTGATTTAAGTAGTGCATTTTCTTTGTATTAGAGATACGAGTAAGAGTTTAGCTATCACATTTTATGGCCTAGTAGCAGCACAGTGTTTCAATTTATTTTTTTAATGGATGAAGTTTAAAACTACAGCTTAGTTCACTGTCACCAGAGGCCTTCAAACCTGCTTCTCTCTCTGGATCACTAAATGCAGTGGTCAGATGTATCAGGGAAAGGGGTAGAAAGGCTGAACCTGTCTGGGTGCTCTTTAGGGGTCTGTGACATTAAATGTGTGACCCTTTCAGTCAGAGACTCCAAATACGGATGCACACTAATCTCTTTTAAGTCCCGGGCACTATAGCCAAGTGACTTTTGAATCAAATGTCTTTGTATATTTTTTTTCTTGATCTTTCTTAAGGAATCCAACTTTTGCCTGAGTGGTTTGAAATGTTTACTTTCTATTTAAGTTCGCTGCAGGACGGTCTAGTTCTGTGTTACAGGACTCCTCATCATACTTCTTTGTTGCCTCCCTTCTCGGTGCTTGGACAAATTTAAGAATCATGCAGGCACCCAATTCCTCAGTTCTTTTACATCCAGAATAAATGCGATCCTTGGCAAATTGTCTTCCCTGAAGTTCAGCAACTGTTATTTTTTTTCCAAATATGCACAATTGCTCTGTATTTGAAATACTGATTGACTCAGCAATCAATTTTTTTTAAACAAAAGCAGGTGCCACCACTCAACCCCACCACCCCAAGCATCATAGCTAGATAGGCCCCTGAACCAGGGCAACAAAGTAGTAACCTCACTTTCATGCATCTGCTCTTGAAGACTGCCAAAAAATGGTGTGATGGTCCAATAGAAGTCATAACAGTGAGGCAGCCATCCCAAGATCATAGTTAATGCTATTTTTTTGACTGCTGCAGATGTCAGCAGATAGCAGACATCAAAGTCTCAGTGTACTGAACAGGAAAGATAGCTTCTTCCATGTGGGGAGCGAGGTCATCGATGGTGTTAGGGAGAGGGAACATGCATGGGTGACTTTGAAGTTCATGTTTTGTAGAAAAATTTACATCTTTAGATGTTGTTATGAGGCAGCAAGTATTCTTTAAATATAAAAGGAGAGCTGAAATGAATGGGTATGGTATACAAAGTGTGTTGTCCGGCAGCTGGAGTCAGCAAGTAACATTACGGGTTATAGAAACTGTGTCAGACTTTCAAAATTTCACCACAGAATTTGTGGTCAAGGAGTGGATGCTGCCTGAGTCATGAGCTGCTCCAGCAATTACAGCTATCGTTTAGCATAACATCAGCAGTTTCAGGGTTTTTTGTTGTCACCGAAGGCTATCTTCAGCTGCCCTGAAATGCTGCTCGGATCTCTGTGGTGCACTGTGCAGCTTTTGCTCCAAGTGTGTTGGCTTTTCCAGCCCTACTCTTTTATTGCAATGTTCATGCATCAGGAGAGTCTGTAATCATGAGGCCCTTTATAATCGAGGCTGGAAGCAGATGGAGTGAGAAGCTCTTTTGGTTAAGAGAAATGGTGAACGAGGTACACCAGATGATTGTGCTGTTGTTTAGAGGGGCCTGGCCAGGCTGGAGAAATGGGCTGGCAGGAGTCTCGTGGAATCCAGTGAAGGGAAATTCCCGATCCTGCACCTATGGAGGAATAATCCCTGCACCAGTACTGGCTGGAGAGCAGCTTTGAAGGACCCCTGAGGGTCCTGGTGGACAGCAAAATGACCAGGAGCTGGCAGCGTGCCGTGAAGGCTGAAGGCAACATGGCTGCGTTAGGCCAAGTGCTGCCAGCGGCCTGAGGGAGTTGCTGAGGCCACCCCTGGAGAGCTGGGTCTGGTTCTGAGCTCCCCAGCACCACAGGGATGTGTGGGCACACCGGCTGGGTCACGGGAAGGGCCACAACGGTGTTTGAGGTGATCTTGGGGCCTCGGAGATGAGGAGAGGCATGGGGACCCGGTGGTGGTTGGACTGGAGAAGAGAGGGCTTAGGGGGTTCTGTCAGCGTGTGTGGGTACCTGACAGAGGTCATGAAGAAGTCGGGGACATTCTCAGTGGTGTAAAGTGACAGGGCAAGAGGCACGGGGCACAAACTGAAATGCAGCAATTTCCACTGAAGCACGAGAAGAAACACATTTGCTATAGGGATGATCACACGCTAGCACAGGTTGTCCTTGGAGATGCTCAAAGCCTGAGTCAGCATGGTCCTCGGTCAGTGGGTCTGATTTACCCTGCTTTGAGCAGTGGAGGTTGGATTAGAGGATCTCCAGAGGTTAATTCTAGCCTCAGACATTGCATGAGTCTGTGAAACAGTCAGTTGAGAAGGCATTTCCTCCAGTTTTGCCTCTCCAGCTGTTGATTTTTCTTCAGTGCCGATGCTTCAGCTGTTGGGCACAAATGACTAATAGGTTTGTAGTGAATTTGGCCATCATTTCCTCAAGCATCCCTTCTGGAGGGGATAAAAACCACTTTCTATACTCATTAATTTCAGAGCATTTTTTTTTTATGGATGAGTAATTGGAATAATGGCATACTACTCCAAACCTTTAGTGCTCAGTTTTGTCTTGTGCTAGGTACTGCGTACCAGTGCTTGTCCCTTCTGTTTTATTTTTATTTTTATTTTTATTTTTATTTTTATTTTTATTTTTATTTTTATTTTTATTTTTATTTTTATTTTTATTTTTATTTTTATTTTTATTTTTATTTTTATTTTTATTTTTATTTTTATTTTTATTTTTATTTTTTTTAAACTCACGGCTTTTCATTGTATTCAGGATGCATGGACTGAAAATGTCTATGGCTGATCACTTTCAGGCTGCTGGAGCTTGGCAATTCTGCAAGAGTTACAAACCTGAGAACCTGGCTTTTGTGGGAGGCTGGGAAGGACACGCTCCAGTGCCTTACACCTGGTGTGCCTTTGGCAGATTCCTTTTGAAAAAAGCAACATATAGAACAGGAAAAACTTCAAAAATGGTAACAGATGTCCATAAATATAATGACATCTATCTAATAGAGCCTGTTTTTTGTCTTATAGGCAGAAGTGTAGAGATGACTGCTTAGTTTTTCCACTGTACAAAGTAAAACCAAGCATAGCTCATAAAATTTGAGAGATGAGGAAAAGAAGATAGAATATTAAATACAAAGTCAGTGATCTTTTTCACTGATTCATATGTGAATGAATCATATGGACTGATATGGTGTTGCTGTCAGGCTTTCATTATTGGTCACTTTCTAGTCCATGTCTTCAGATTATCATTGTTTGCAACAGAGATCTGTGTAACCCGGTACCAGTGTTTTTTTTAATTTTTCCTGTTTTTAACAGGTATCAAGCATGATGGGACTATGTGTGATACTTGTCGACAGCAACCTATTATTGGCATCCGATGGAAATGTGCAGAATGCACAAATTACGACTTGTGCACGGTTTGTTATCATGGGGACAAACATCACTTGAGGCATCGTTTTTACAGAATTACCACACCGGGAAGTGAAAGGTAATTTTTTTTCCCCCTAAAACTAAGTAGGGTACATCTCATTGTGGGTAACTTCTGCAGGCTTGGTTATTGAAACTTAGATCGGGTAAGGTATTATCTTGACGTATAGACTCAGTTACTGGTTCTGTCTCTTTGTGAGGTACCTCAGATAGGACAGATCTTTTGAGTTTGGAAAACAAGAAAATTTAGAAAGAATGGAGTAGAGAGAGAAGTTAGGATTTGATTATTCAGTTTCTTTTTAACCTCATTGCATGCTTCTTAATTCTTGTGTTATTATATAGCAGGTTTAAAACAAAGAGGCAAGTATCTTTACACAATGTATAATTACAACATTATTTATCAGCAAATTCCTGAACGTGCAAGTTGAATTAGGTTCAAAAATGTCATAGACAAATCAAGAATTTCCTTATTGTGGACTGTGAAGAACATAGGGGTCTGGAGACAAAATCACCAAATTGAACTTGCTGTTCATTATCGAAAGCAGAGGAAAAGATGCTGTGAAGGGTCATTCTACCCTTGATTTTAATGTTTATTTTCTTGAGCATCTGGTACTTTAGTCTCCTAGAGAAGAAACATGGGGAAAAAAATGGCTTTAGTTAGTTCTCACCTAGCCTTCTTATGTTCTCTGACTTTGAATAACTTGTCTAAATTCAGAGCCCCTTCCTATCATGATCTATTGACTCGCTGAGTGAGAACAGTGATGCTTGCCTGTAACTAAATACTTCAAGAGCTGCATGAAAATACTATGTAAGGGCTACGTGGTGTGGTATCACCTGTGTGGTAACTCCCTGAAGTACTCTTATTATATCATTGGAAGCCTCTTTTATATACATGTGATATGCAGTTGAATGTGACACGTGAGACAGAACATTGTTTTTCTTCTTGGCGAAGTAAGGTTTACGATGAAGTTGTAATTTAATAGTGTGCTTTTATCAGCACTTTTACAGTTGAGAGGAGTGGCTGGAGCACAAGGACTGGATTCTCATTTATTTTCTTGTAGGGACTGTTTATTGTCTCAGATGTTTGCTTTTGAGTTTTAACTATGGCAAAAACGCCCATGTCCGTGGTTTAATCAAAAAGTAACTTCTGTTTCTTTGAGATTCGTGCCAGTAGTTACCAAATAGATAGCATAAGCTTAGTATCTGAGTCACAAAGTTCTAATGCAGAACAAGACATAGATGTCTGATCCTTGAGTAGAAAATTCTGGCTTAGGGTGATGAATAAGGACTAGGTAGTAAAATACAGATCTGTTTTACTGCCTTTAAAAAAAAAAAAAAAAATACTGCTTCTGAGAATGCTTGCCAGACTTTTTGATTTCCTTTTTAGCTGAAGTTTCCTCTGTAGTTTTAGGTGGTCTCTTATGGTGCGTAAAGCATAATTTTGGAGATAGATTGTATGCGGTGCATGGAACTGCCAGAAATCTTTTGCATGTTGTTGCTTTCTCTCTGTCTTTGTTTACTCCCATTGATATCAGTCTTGCAACTCTTACGTAGAAGGTAGCTTTATCTGCCAAGGAGCTGTTTCTATTGGGTAAAACTTAGATGAGACGAAAATTGATTAGGTTAACTTAATCAGGGAGGAGAAAAGGGCAAAGCAGTACTAGGGAATTTGAGGGATAGCTCGTATGAAGACGCATCTCATCATTTTTCCTACGTACAGATGAAGGAAAGCATGAGCTCCACCTATTTTATTCTTAAATCTGGAATACCACGGACTGCGTACTAAAGTAATATATGCTGTTTTTTGTCTCAATGTTTTTAGATGTTGAGATATTTCTAAAATGCTACTCTAAACAACATATCTTTGTGTTTTCTCTCACCCTTTTATATTAGATAAAAATTACTAATATTTTCGTATGCTCTTTGCGTTGGTTTTAACAGTTTAACTTTTTCCTTGTCTGCCATCTGCTGGATCTTTAAAGTTGAGCAGGAGGGTGTTATACTTCCCGGAGAGGTCAGGAAAGGTTCAGAATTTCGGCTGAATACTTTTGTCTGGCAACATTCTCGTGGCATGAAATAAGAAGTCAGTCCGATTGCATACGGGTGGCTCTTGACATGACCAAAAATGCAAGAAAATGTTTCTATTTCTATTTGTAAGTTCCCACTAGCAGTCCTACTTGGGCTTATCTGCGTCACTTCTGACTTAAGTCTGAAGAAAAGAAGAGTTTTGCTTTAGGCAAATAGCGTGTTATGACAAAAATAAGATCAACAAAATAAATGCTGATATATTGAATGAAATTTGCCAAGATTTGCAACTGTAGAAAACATACGAGACACAAAGGGGAAAAAGTTGTAGTTATTCCACTTAATAGCATAATTCCAAATAAAAATGGAGTTGCAGAAAAGTAATTTTGGCGTAGGGTGCATCTGAGAGAAACAAGAGTATGTTATGAGAGTCTGTATGTTCCTTTACTGATTTTTTACATATTTTATTCAAATAATATGAGTACAAATCTATATGTAGATAGTTGCAGGTTGTTGTTGGTAGTAGGACGTCTGGGGAAGAAATTATTAGAATTAAAAGCTAATTCTAAATATATAATAAAAACAGACTTGTGCTCTGCTGTTCAAGTTGAGAATTTAATGGAAGTGATGAAATGTGCATTTATGCAGTTACTCTTATTTCAAGATGGTTACCTTCTTTTCTACCCTGAAGGATTCTTGGACTTTATTATCTTGACATTTTTGGGTGGTTGTTTGTTTTTTTTTTAATAACTTCAGGGTATTGCTGGAGTCTCGCCGTAAATCAAAGAAAATTACAGCAAGAGGAATCTTTGCAGGTGCCAGGGTGGTGAGAGGAGTTGACTGGCAATGGGAAGATCAAGACGGTGGCAATGGCCGTAGGGGAAAGGTAAAATAAAAAAATAAACAGTTTAAATAAAAAGATGCATTTCTGCATGTTCATGTAATGATCTCAATGACCTTTCTTACTGAGGAGAAGATAGATCACCATAAAAGTCAGTACCTGAGTTCCTTAGTCATTTCTGAATCTTGCTCTGTAATGCTCAAGCACTTAGGAGGGGATGTACAGTATGAGAAGTTCACTTAAATTTACTTTTTTTTACAATTTTCTTTAGAAACCTATCTTGGCTGTCCTAGGACAACCTTACAACATCAAGATCTGGAGTATATTTCAGTGTTAGTGGAGAGATGATGTAAAAACAGTTCTTGAGCATAGCCCTTTCTGGTCGCTCCTGCATTCTGTGGTCTGATTGCTTGTGGCTCACCACATTTGTTAATCTCTTGGTTTTGGCTTTTAAGAGCTTGCACCCTGAGTTTTTGTTTTTCATCTAATAGTCTATAGAGAGAGACTTTGCTGATGTAAAAGGAAAGCTTTGCAAGTGTCTGTTGTGGATGTTATATTACTGGCTTATTTAGGACATCGCGAGCTTTTGGTACAGTTGTATGATAAAAATAATTTGATTTATGGAAAATTGGATTGCATGGAAAGACACGGAAAATTTTGCTAAGGTTATGGTTAGCAGCACTGTAGATTTAACTTGAGAACTACTGAGAGTTTGTAAGTATGAACGTAAAGCAGGTTGTGGTAAGATAGGCAATGACTTACCACCGTACATGAGATACTATTGAATGAGAATTGGATGCCCTTCTGTCTGGGTGAACTGTTGTTTTTGTTTATGTTTAGTATCCTTAAGCAGCCTTTCAAATAAAGTGAGAAGTTCTGAATAAAATAGTCTATTTCATATCCTAGATGTTTATAGAAGCTTTAGGACCTCTGAGGATATCATTTTCAATTTTATTGAGAGGAAATAATAGAAATCTCTTAAAGCAAAGGGTATTCAGATGTATCTTTCTTCTCATCTTGATTGGTTTACCCCTTGCTATGAATTTTGCAGGATGGTTTGAAATCTCTGAAACCTTACAAAATGAGTCTTAGCCTGTGTTTATTTGATGTACTAAACTAGAATTAGTGGGATATTTTGCAATCTGAAGGCATGTATAAATGCATATAAAGTGTCTTCATGATGGATATAAACTAGGAAAAGCAAAAAGCAGAAACAGCTTTCAAATAAATAAAGAATAAAGGCAAATTCTGGAAGTTGATTCTTTGAGTAATAGAAGTGGTCTAAGAATTTGCTGCGTAGCCTCATGATTTCAGAAATGTGAGGGAAAGTCCTTTTCACTTCCTTTCTTTTGTCCTGCTGTTAAACAAATTGGCTCAGGAAATAAAACCTTGTCTCTGCTACTGCCACCAGGCTAACGCAGGTTATACAGACAAATTGGAGCAATTAAAACGGTTTTCATCCTGTTTTTCTTAGTGCAACAGTAATTTTTGTAAGAACATGTCAAAGCATCATAAAATAAATGTTTATGGTGCTGATTTTATTTTGTACTTAAGTAGCTAGGTTATCTACTAGATATATGGAAGAAAGATCTACAAAGTACTTACTTAGGCTTATTAAGACACCTGGGGAATGTTTGTATCAACAGATACGAAGCTTATTAAGATTTTTTAATTAAATTCAGTAAAATTGATGGTATTGTGAACTTGTCCGAAGGGGTGAATAAGATTTTAAGTTCACATCGTGTTTCTGAGTGTTATTTTTTTTGTTACATAAACACTTTTCTTATTTGTAAATAGGTAACTGAAATCCAAGATTGGAGTGCATCAAGTCCACATAGTGCAGCATACGTTCTTTGGGACAATGGTGCTAAAAACCTTTACAGAGTTGGCTTTGAGGGCATGGTAAGTATAAAAGAACATAAAGGGTGAAATGCTCGGAGGGGGAAGGGCGGTAAGAATAACGTGCGCTATTCTGCTGCTTTTGTAATATCCTTTGTCAGTGCGCTGCTATTAGTCAGGTCATTGTGAATACAGCTGTATGGATCATGCATATGCATTAGGAGGAAAGTCTGATCTGGGAATAAAACACAGGAGTGATTTAAAGTTAAGAGCTCCTTTTTGCCCGAGTATCGTAAATATTTACGTTGCATACATAATTATCTTATTGTGCTAATACTGTGCTTAAATTGAAATTCAGAAAAGAAAAAAGCTTAATCGTCAACTTCTTAAAGACCCTGTTTTTTTCAAGTTCACTTCAAATTTTGGTGTGATTACTGCAAGATTTGCAGTTTTTAAGTTATCAGAAACTCAGTACCCTCTTGCGAGCAATGCAGGGGGAAGGTATGCAAGTATGTTTCAACCTTAATTCGCTTTAGCACTAAGGTTTTTGCTTCCTAGCTTCTACGGCTATTACAGCTTTAGAGAGAAAATAGGTCAGACTCTAGCCTAAGTGCCTTCTGTTGCTCGGTTTTCTTATCCTAATGTGGGTCAGGGAAAGGTTACTTCGATTATCAACTGCTTATAACATCTTAATTAGCATTTTCTTTGCATGATTTTTTGTTTGATACTGCAGAGGAAAACCATGTTAACTTAACATTGAGGCGTCATCTTGTCAGATGTGTGTTAGCAAAAAGATCTCAAACAATGACTAGTTGACTCTTCAGAAAGCAAAATTATTTACTTGTTAGCCTCACTTGGAGTAAAATACTTCCAGAATAAAAAAGAAAATACATTTACAGCAAAAGTGGTATTCAGTATTATTTTATTAACAGGTTTAGAATGAATAAGTGCAGGCCAGCTTTTCTGGTGCATATTTTGGAAAGTTTGTTATTTCTTCAGCCTGAAACAGGAAGATGCTAAGGGTAAAATACAAGTCACTATTGAATGGCATCCTTCCTGGTCCCTTCAGTTCTAAAGAATATTTCTTAAATGCTGACAAAAGCGGGGGTGGTGGTGGTGGTGGTGGTGGTGGTGTTAAAGTATTTCATAGTATAATATTGTGAAACCAATGGTTCATGCCTTCTCCCTAATATTTGATTGTGACACATGGAAAAGGAACACAGTTACCGAAGTTTAGACAGAATGAGTTCAACTGGTTTTTGTGTTGCAATTTTAGTTATATTGAAATTTATGGACTGTCTAATAGGAGATAAAATGTTGTGGAATCACTAAATGTTACTATTGACTCCACAACTATTACATGAAGATAAGCCATACTCTGTGAAACGGTTATTCCCTTAATAATAAAAATATATTTATTATTTGTAAACAAACTATTCTTTTGCCCAGCTATTGCTACGTAAGGAAGCGTTAAATATTTCTAAAATACTTCATTAACTACATCAGCTGCAAGCTGATGCTGGAGAAGTAAAGGGCAGCTCTCCCCAGAAGATGTGTACAAATAGAAATATTTGGTCAGTCAATAATTAACAAAAAAGAACTGTTAAACTGCTTATGAAACTAGATATATGTATAACATGTAATGGATAATATATACATACTATATGTACATGCATATATAAAGGATAATTTGAGGCCTTGTATGTAGTGCTTAACTGATTGTAATCCATTTCTATCAATTTCTGCATTCTTTTTTACCTTTGTCAAACCTTTTTATCAGATGCAGTTTTGACTTTAGGCTTTGTATATCCCTGCCAGTCATTTGCATGTAAAGGTAGATTTTATAACTGATCAGTTGTGTGCCAATTTGTATAGTTCGTTATGATTATTTGCTGGTATTTATGTACTGTTACAAAAAGCTGGCTAATAGACTGTCAAAGTCCATATAGAATTGGGACAAACTTGTCTGGGGACTTAAGAATTGATTAAGAATGTCCAGAGAGTGTGGAAACAATACTCAGAGTGTTTGCCCATGTAAATACAGCTGGGAAGAGACCCGTACTTGCAAATGAGTAACACTTGACTCAGACACAAATGGAGCTGATTAAAGAAACACAGCTTATTATCGTAAGTCAGGGTTGCTTATTTGATAGCTGACAGGCTGCATCTGGTCCTCAAAATGAATCTATCCAGCCTGCCAGCTTTTCCGTGGGAGAGACAAGGATTGGCTGGTAGGGCAGCAGGTGCTGGCTGAAAACTTCCATTTATTTGTGATCAGATCCTTTGAGTTTTTAATCGAGTTTGCTGTTGTGGTCGAGGGGTGCATCCTGTCTTTCTTTACGAAGTCTAGCATCTAAGTCTGGGTGTTTCTTCTGCCGTGCTGATGCAGGCCACAAATCCCCAAACTGAAATCTGATTTTATGGTACTGTTAGGTTGAATAACGTGTTTGTTACATCCATGGTAGGAATCAAGTACAGTTGGCTAGTATGGTTATCAGCAGTGCTTGCATTTCATACCTATATGTATATTCAGATTCTAGAGCCAGCCAAGCTGTTAACTGTGTTACCTACTTGTGAATACAGCCTTTTCTTACAGTGTAATCTATTTATTGAAAATTAGAGAATTGAATGAGAAGATTGAGATTTAGCTTTTTGGACTTAGAGTTTTACTTCCTATCAAGCACACGAAGATGTAACGTCTATTGGTTTTCAATAAGCATTATAATTCTACTACTTACTGGTAGAATGATTTTGCTATAAAAACTGAAGACAATGGTTCCTCTAGCAGGAATGTCCTAAATTTGTTTCAGTATTTAGGAATTATTTCTGTGCTATTAAATTTCTTTGTGTTATACCACTTGCCTTTTCTGCTGTGATTAACCTCCTCCTCTTGTTTTTCATTATGGAAGATCTTCCTTTCATCTGTGTAGCCTCTGAAAGAAGTAACTGTAGTTATCATCCATCATTGTCACAGTAATCTGTAAGCCATCTGTGTTTGTGTACTTTTTTTTTCCCCACAAAAGTCTGAATAGTTGAGTGCATGAGGGAGGCTAATAAGATTCCTGGCCCTTACATTTTTGATGTTATTTTTAAACTTTTTCTGATCCTGGCTGATACCCAATTTCTATTCATCAATATTTATTGGGTTACGTTTAAAGGATAGTCCTTTAAATCACTCCAGAGGATTTTAAGAGTGGTTTGTTAGCACACATTTTTAAATTAATAACAAGGCAAACCTCTTGTCACGTGAGGCATTGCAGGTGAGAGTTATAAAATATGCAGAAATACTTTCTGCTGCAGTTACAACATAAAATGCAAGTCTCCAGACTGTTACCTTGTCTCCTATACCTCAAAAATGAGGAGTGTAGGAAGAATCCAAGAAACAAGAATTCAGTTCACAAGCAGCCGTGGAATTGCTCGAAGAGGCAATTTTATCTTAATCCACAAATTTATCTGGAACGTTGCTGGAAGCATAGAGTTGTTGATTCCTATTATTATTAATACAATGGCTTCATTTTCCATATTAGCATGCTGTGACTTCAGTGTCATTTAGAAAGTAGGGGTAGTTTTTAAATTGAGAGAGGAGTGAGATGTTTATGTATACGTATATACCTTGTATATTTATTTACATTTGTCAGCTGGCTTTGTTTTGCTGTTCTTCACATGGTTTTATTTCTGTTCATTCTCCTGTAGTCCCAACCAAGCAGCTTTTCATCTCTCCATAAGTGAGTTGCTTAGAAACATACCTCCCTTAAACAGAAATGCATTTTACATTTTTTTATTTATCATATAAGCCTCTAAGGATGACAGTCGTGAATTTAAAATGATCTTCTCTAGAAACAAAAAGTTACATGTGAAAAGTTTTAATAAGTACTTATAATCAATAGACCCTTACCATTCAGTCCATTCAGTAAACCATTCAGTCAGGATTTGTCTGCGTTCTGATTTTCCTCTGTAAGAAGCTGTTGCTGTTGTTTTTACACCTCATACCTCTTTAACATTTCAGTTATTTTTCTAATCTGATTTCTCCTTATATTGCTTTCATTCTTCTCAGCTTCTTGAAACTGAAAAAGATTTCCGTTCATTTAATTTGAAATGCTGCATTTCTTAAATTTTTTAGCTAGAGCTCATGGATTTGTCCAGTCCCTCATTGTTGTAACCCAGTGACAAAGCTGCATGCCCTGGCTTTCCTCATTTGCCCTGCGAGGGCATGTTTCCTTGCCAAAAGCATTTCTCAGTTTTGAGACTTAAAATGACCTTTAGGGTGTGTGTTCCCTCCTACCACAAACACCTGCAGCTGCGGCATGGTTCTGGCTGGTTTAACTGTCAGATCGGTATTAATTTCTGTCCTGGTATTTACTGCTGATGTAGGTGCTATTTCACAAACATTCTTCTTTTTCTTAGCACACCTGGTCTCCTTATTACGTCTGCAAACTTACCTCCCTGGTTTGGGTGGCTGGCCTTTTGTGCTGATGGGAATAACTCAGCTATCCCAATAGGCAGCTGCTCCTTCAGCACTGTTTTACTCTCCAAGGTCAGAGATGATGGCCCTTTTTACACCATCTGCTGACACTGCTGTAATACACTTTTTTTTATTCCTTGAAGTTTTTATGATGATGAAATGGCTGGGTTTTCATTGGTATAATTGGATAGTAAGTCAAAGCCAGCTGTTACATCTTCTGTATTTCCCATTTGGCTGAGAAGATCATGATCTTCATGTAATCCAGTCACATACTGCTGAAAAGCAGAGAGTTTTTCAGCAAAGTCAGTAAGTAGGTGGTAAAAGAATGAAGATTGATGCAGGCAGAAACTGTCATTACCCACTGAGTTGAGTTTTCATTTTAATGATTTTCTGCTTAACTGGGGTTCCTGTCTCTTCTCTAAATATACATAAATTCCACAAAATCTACAGCTTGTTTTTCTGTTTCTTTACTCAGAAGAGAATCATCTTCTGGGTTCACTGAATGATTTCTACATCCAGTTAATGTATGAAAGCTTATATTTTGTTTTCATCTTTGAATTAAATTTTTTCATCTTGAATTAAATGACTTGGGCAGAAGAAAGCATGTTTTCATGTTCTCCATTTTTGATAAAACTGGTATCTGGTTTGCTGCAAGTAGAATTCTAGTTGCTCAATCAGCTTTCATGGTTCTGAAGTACAGATAAGAAGTTTCCTGTCATGAAACTCCTGTGTGTTTTTCTTCAGTGTTGGTTATGTTTTATTTTTAAGGCCTATATTATGTTGATGTTACTTTTGTTGGTAGTGCTGTTTACAAAGTTGTCAAAGGAACTCCTTGTAAATACAGTATATATGAGTTTTACTGCCTTCATCTCTGTCAGTGCCTTATCTTTCTGTGCATTTTGAGTCCTTTCCAATTTTTTGGTGAAGACACACGTGTTAAAAATGAACACATTACTTTGCTTTTCTGTAATAGATCACACCCTTTTCCTCCGTAGTAATTTAGCATTGACTCCCCCATGTTGCTGGAAGGAAGATGAGTGTAAAGCTGATGCTGGACATCAAGCTACAGCTTAGTTTTGCACCCAAGTATATCATTGTACTCCAGAAATAACCTGCATGGTACAGGCTGGCTAGTAAGAGAGAGCAGATTTGGAGGGTTTTGCGTCACTCTGTAAAAATCAAGGTATCCCAACCTGCTTCCTGAGAATTTCTGCTGCAAGATATTCAGTAAAAGGCTAATTACT
This sequence comes from Netta rufina, assembly GCF_964035555.1. Lineage (NCBI taxonomy): Eukaryota > Metazoa > Chordata > Aves > Anseriformes > Anatidae > Netta > Netta rufina. Next base: position 109,784,152 of record NC_140124.1, read on the forward strand.
ATTTTATTTCTGCAGTTAGCTTTTAGCCATCCTTGCGTCATGCACGAGCATCGCCTGGCTGCAAGGAGACGCGTGTAGGGCCCTCCTGCACTCTGTGCTCGATGCTGTGAAGAAAGAAAACCAACTCTAGTGCCTGTGATTGTCGCCTGGCCCAGGAGGCTGTGTCCAGGGGATGGGACCGAGTGCTTCCAGGCCCGTTATGGGTCTGTGGGTGTCCCTCAGCTCGCCATCTGGGGCCCTCAGCGCGGCCCTTTTGTCCCCGGCCGACTCGAAGCCAGGGCCTGCCCACCGGGTGGCAGCAGGCTGTTGTACACGGCTGTTCCCTGCCCAGCTGACTCCTCCTTTCTCCTATTTTGCAGAACAGCTATATCTCATTATTTCAATCCGGCAGTTTCTGCTGTTTTTTCAGAAAGTGATGGTGCCTTCTTCGTAGGTCCGGGTCACTGGGGGAAGCCTGGTGGTCATCAGTGCCTCCATCAGTGGCTTGGAAGTCTCAAAGAGTTTATTTTAATCCTTTTGCAGGAGTACAGTCTGTCAATAAATCCTAGATGTGGAAAAAATATTTATTAAAAAAACAGTTGCTTAGTTTGGGTTGATTAGATCCCAGCTGCCTGTCATCTTTATTTCTTCCCCCATTCCCTTAGAATATTCTGCCACATGTACAGACAGCTCCCGATCTCCTTCCCAGCTCATCATGCACACAAAATGCCCTTTGTTTAGTGAGGATTGTTCCCCGTAAGGAGCAATGCCAGATGGTAGCCCTTTGGCTTAAAGGGTTACGCAGAGAAAGAACTAGAGGAAGGGAGAATCACAGGAGCCTCCCCTGGCTTCCTGAATAGGAGCTGGTTATCACACTTGAAACTTCTGTGCCTCACGTAGTATAAAATGATCTTTCTGCAGGCATATGCTTTTGAACTTCTGTCTTTAAATGATCACGTTTAGTTCAGCTTAATTTAAACCTGCATCTTTGTATTCTGTATGTTTTTCGTAGGAAACTGTTCAGTTTTTAGAATTCAGGTGCTAGGTTTTATTCTCTAAATTTTTAATATATGTATATATATGTGAGAAAAATGTTTGGGAAGAGGGGACAGCACTGGTGAGCCTGAAATAATACTGTACAGGAAAGGCTGTGGCCTCAAGCACTGTCTGTAGTTACTTCTTTCTTCTTTGCTTGTATTCATATGCTTTTTTTAAACAACAACTATATAGAACAATGCCAAAGAGATGTGTTATTTTACTACCTTTTTGGGTTAAAAAATTGTTAACTTTTATAGCCTTTTGTATTGGTAAGTGTTAGTCAAATCTTGAGAATGTCAGGGCTGACAGCTTCGAAACTATTTGAGCTTATTTGCATCAGTGACTTTCATGGAAGATGTTTTTATACGCATAATTTTCACTTTTGCTTAATTGGGTGTATTTCAATTCTAGTTTCACTGATTTATGTTAACTGGAGACTCATTCACATTCAGTGAGGACTAATGTTGCCTTAATCTCTTTTGCTAGTCTGACCTGAAGTGTGTCCAAGATGCAAAAGGAGGCTCTTTCTACAGGGACCATTGTCCTGTGTTAGGTGAGTTGAAGACAGTGTAAATTTGTTTTGATCCATGTTAATTATACGTGTGGGTTTCTTTTCAAATGTAATCTAAAATGACTGTCCTTCCTGGTGAACTGTAAATGGTAGCATTTCTGTGCATTAATAACGAACTGTAACTCCTTCCTCAATATTATTTGGTATCAGTGTGCCAGACTGATGGCAAGGGAGCTGTTAAATGTTGAACGAGTAATAAATAGTCATGTGTTGTGCGCTGTATTTCTAAGGAGCTAAATATCAACGCATTCTTCTAGGACTTTTCGGTATTCAGAAATGTTTAACAAGTAGCATATGCTCGGCCATAAACAAATCTATTTGAACACATAATTTAGCATATTATTTTGTGCTAATACTAGTATATGCTGTGAAATCTTGGTTGTGGTTTCCCGTATCTGCTATTGCACTGACACATTCCTCTTGTGTCTTAGCTGGGCTACAAATAGGTGCGGAGTAAATAATAAAAATAATTGCCCAATATTCTGTTTTTTTGAAATACAGTCAAGTTGGAATAAAGCTTATGAATTCCTAGGCACAAATGTCTCTGTTATCTAACACAGAATGTTAGGGATTGAAAGAGACCTTGAAAGATCATCTAGTCCAATCCCCCTGCTGGAGCAGGAACACCTAGATCAGGTCACACAGGAATGTGTCCAGGCGGGTTTTGAATGTCTCCAGAGAAGGAGACTCCACATCCCCCCCAGCAGCCTGTTCCAGTGCTCTGCCACCCTCACTGTGAAGAAATTTCTTCTCATATTTAAGCGGAACATCCCATGTTCCAGCTTGCACCCGTTGCCTCTTGTCTTAATGTGTATTTCCTCTGTGAAACATCTGGTCATAAAATGGGATACTACAGAAAATTCTGCTTTTTGACAGCAATAGTAAAAAGGTGAAAACAGTAAAGGTTTGTCTTTATTTATTTATTTTAATAAAAAAAATGTTGTCCAGAAGGCTATGTACTGTTCTGTAGAAGAATTGTTTGGAAGTAAAAATGCAAGTTATTCTGATCTTTGTATCTTGCTTGTGTACTTGAAGTGAGTTTTGTCACCTGAGTCTGACATGAGTGGGAATGTAAAAGTGGGAATAGGTTCTTTGTTACACACAAGTAAACCTAGGTCCTTGTGCATACCCTGCATTTATTTCAGTTCATGTTTTAAAAGTACAGGTCTATGCTTCCTACATGTAGATTGCTTTTGGGTGATACTGTGTTTGAGTGCATCAGTGTTAATCACTGAAGTTAGTAGGAGACTGTTTAAATTCTTTCTCTTCTACGTTATCAAGTTGCTCTTAATGGATGACAACGAACTTAGTTCATCATTCGAACCACGTTATGCTCCATCTTCTCAATCTCACTCTTTGATAGAACATCTGTCCCTTTCATTTGCATTCTAAACATAGTTCACAGATAAGTTCATGCTGTGAATTTAAATCTATGCTTGCACTAAAAGCTAGAAAGTCATATTTGAAGCTTTGTGTTATTTACAGTAGAGTACTAATAACAGTTCAGCAGGGGCCTAATTAAAATAGTAGTCAGGACAAAATACTGAGGCTAATTTTGTTCAGTACCTCCTCAGTGACCTTTATGATGAGGCAAATCCAGTCCCAGAAAATCTGCAGGTGACACCAAATTGGCTGAACAGTGTAGTGGAAAGTAGAGCTTTATTCAGAAAAATCTTGAGAAAGTGAAGAATTTGGTGAGTGGAGACCTCACGGACTTCAACCAGAAGTGGTTAGAATGGTTAAAATAACACTGTGTACCAGGACAGACGTGGAATTGTGCATTCCTAAGTGAGGAGCCTTGCCGAAGAAGACACGGGTGTTGCAGTGAATACCAACTATGATGGCAGTATGCCATTATTGCAAACAAAGCAAACGGGATAGTGGCCTGGCTATATGACAGTCACTCAGATTGGAAAAGATCTTTAAGATCATCTAGGCCAATCTATAACCTATTACTGATACGTCCACCACTAAACCATGCTACTAAGTTCTACATCTACACATTTCTTGAAGACCTCCAGGGATGGTGACTCAACCACTTCCCTGGGCAGCCTATTCCAATGCCTAACAACCCTTTCAATAAAGAAATTTCTCCTAATACCCAACCTAAACCTCCCGGCGGCAACTTAAGGCCATTTCTTCTCAATGGTGAAGAGGCTGTGTCCAGTTTGTGTTGACACTTTCACCCTCCACACTTTCAGTTCAAAAAAGTTTTTTTTTTTTTTTTAGAAACTGTACAGGTTCTGTCTGATGTTGGTTTGCCAAAGTGGTTAAGGGACTGTGAGGACGTGTTTCACAAGGAGAAATAGCTGGGCTTGTTCAGTCTGGCAAGGAAGAGGTGAAGATGTAATCCACCATCTACTGCTAAATGAAGGGTGACTGAAAATGCTCATAGAATTGTAGAATGGCTTGAGTTGGAAGGGACCTTGAAGATCATGCAGTTACAAGCTCCCTTGCCATGGACGGGGAATGCCACCCTCTAGACCACGTTGCCCAGGGCCTCGTCTAACCTGACATTGAACAATTCCAGCGATGGGGCATCCACAGCCACTCTGTGCAACCTGTTCCAGTGCCTCACCACCCTCTGAGAGAAGAATTTCCTCCTAACATCTAAAATGAATCTTCCCTCTTGTAGTTTAAAACCATTCCCCGTTATCCTGCCATTTGCCTGAGCATAAAGTTGTTCTCTGTCTCTTTTAAAAGCCTCCTTTAAGTAGTGAAAAGTTGCAGTAAGGTCTCCCTGGAGCCTTCTCCTCTTCAGGCTGAACATCCCCAGCTCTCTCAGCCTTTCTTCATAAGAGAGGTGCTCCAGCCCTCTGCTCAACTTCACTTTCAGAACTGAGGTAGACAAAGCCGTAGCTGACCTCAGATGGTCATTGCTAGCTCAGCTTTGTGTGGAATATCAGACCAGATAACCTTCAGACACCCCTTTCTCCAGTTAACACTTCTATAAATTTTGCTCTTTCTTCCCTGTCTAATCATGGCTGTCTCTGGAGCATTTGTCTTCAAATGATCAGTTTTCTCTCTAGTGAGTTTTTTATTGGTAGCTTTTCTGTAGAAATATTTTTTGACTTTGTCTGTGCAGGATTGGCTGTTCCCATGTTGTGAGTGTTTTGTTGCAAAGGTAAAGGGTGCGGGCTCAAAATAGCATTCTGTCTATAGGTCCTTTAAACAAAGACCACGATGGAGAGAAATCACTCTGACAATGTGGGTGGTCATAGAAGTCGACGTCCATTGAACGTGAGCATCCACTCATGGCCGTGTTTCCTCTCTCAGCAGTTTCTTCTAAAGCAGCATTGTAGTCTCTTCTTGACCATTAAGTCCTTTGCAGACGTTGCTGCAACATCTGGTGTGGATTTTGGTCTCTGGAATTGGTCTCCCTCCAAAGAATGTCATTGTCTCTCTGTGTCAAACTACATGTTTCTGCTTACTACAATGTGAGGACCCCTCCTCCATTATTGCCTCTTGCTTGGAAGAGGAAAAACACTTTTTTTCCCTTTAAGGCAGCAGTGTTATTAAAGGCTCACCCTCTCCTTTGCTACTGACGTTGCTGTTGAACTCCATCTACATGAGTTCTGCAGTTGTCACTGCGGTTATTCAGTGGATGGTACCAAATGCCATCCTCTTGTTCTGTCAGCGAGCAGATCTACAAGTTCATTCTCTCATTAGTTAACACAGCTCAATGTACGTGGATGTATGCTGCTTTTTCCCAGCTTTTGACTTTTTGCTATGAAGTGTCTCTTGAAATCAGGCATTGTCTGGAGAAGGTTTTTGCACAAAAATTCGCAGTATTTTTCTTTTTTGCCAATGTTTTCTCCACATTCAGGAACTGACCCAATTAAAAAAAAAAAAAAAAAAAAAAAAAAAACATTTTCTGTGGGCATTCTGCTTATCTTTCAGCCTCTGAGGGGGTACACAGCACTTTGTATATGATGCCTCAAAACTATCAGAGCTAATTTTGATGTCTAGCACCATAGCTGTTACCATCCCTGTTAGAGGTCATACTGGAGCCTGTCACAAGTATTTATCATTTACTGCTTTCTCTATTTGCCATGTAAACTCAATGAGAAATAGATAATTCCATACCCAGGGACTCAGGGTTCTTTTTAACCTGTTCACCTCCCTTTCAGCTCTTGGCCACTCCAGTTTCATAGATACGGAGAGGTTTTGTGGGTGTCAGTTCTGTGTCGGAAATGAATTTGTGTTGTTTAGATTGCTTGGAAAATTAATGTGGTCATGCGAACATTTTCTTCTCTTTCCATTTCAGGTGAGCAAAACGGTAACAGAAATCCTGGTGGGCTGCAGATTGGTGACCTTGTAAACATTGACCTTGATTTGGAAATTGTACAGTCTTTGCAGCATGGTCACGGGGGATGGACTGATGGCATGTTTGAAACCTTAACAACAACTGGAACAGTTTGTGGCATTGACGAGGATCATGACATTGTAGTACAATATCCAAGTGGCAACAGGTTTGTTATGTAGCCTTCTGTCACTGATCTCACAGACTGCCTTTGCCTTCTGCACTTATGATCACTTGCTGCCAGAAACATTCTGTTCTCCTTTTCTGTATATTAAGATTTCCCTGAGAATTTTTATATTGCTTTTGCAATGTGTTAACGAGGACTTTGATAGTGCAGCTCTCAGATCTTTAAAGATTTAAAGCTTTAGGGAGAAAAGTTTGCTCCCTCTCATACTTAGTGATAGTTTGAGTCCAAAATAATAAAGCTGTGGAGTATCTTATTTCTAAGACAGTGTTTTATACACTATTTTATTTTTTAAAATTACAACATATCCCGTGGCTTTAAGGGGGAATGGTAATAGTAGTGTGTTGTGGGGTTTCAGGAAAAGGGGTTAAGATGTGAGCTTCTTAAGTTGGGGATCTCATCTAATCATAGACTCTTCAAGCTTGGAAAAGACCTCCAAGATCATCTAGTCCAACCATCCCACTACTACCACTATCTAACCCCTAAATCATGTCCATGGGTACCACATCCAAACATTCCTTAAACACTGCCAGGGATGGTGACTCTACCACCTCCCTGGGCAACCTGTTCCAATGCCTGGCTGCTCTTTCTGAGCAGAAATTTCTCCTAACTTATAACCTAAACCTCCCCTGGTGCAACTTGAGGCCATTCCCTCTAGACCTATCATTAGTTACCTGCAAGAAGAGGCTGACCCCCAGCTCCCCACACCTTCCTTTCAGGTAGCTGCAGAGAGCAATGAGGTCTCCCCTGAGCCTTCTCTTCCCCAGACCAAACACCCCCAGCTCCCTCAGCCGCTCCTCATAGGACTTGTGCTCCAGGCCCTTCACCAGCTCCGTAGCCCTGCTCTGGACACGCTCCAAGGCCTCCATGTCCTTCTTGCAGTGAGGGGCCCAAAGCTGAACACAGTACTAGAGGTGCAGCCTCACCAGAGCTGAGTACAGGGGGACAATCACCTCCCTGTCCCTGCTGGCCACACTACTCCTGATAGAAGCCAGGATGCTGTTGGCCATCTCAGCCACCTGGGCACACTGCTGGCTCATGTTCAGGCAAGCATCAACCAACACCCTCAAGTCCTTTTCCTCTTCACAGATTTCCAGCCCCTGTGCCCCAGGCCTGTATTGCTGAATGGGGTTGTTGTGACCAAAGTGCAGGACCCGGCACTCAGACATGTTGAACTTCATCCTATTGGCCTCTACCCACTGACCCATCCTGTCCAGGTCTCTCTGCCCAGCCTTCCTACCTTCTGGCAGATCAACATTTCCCCTCAGCTTGGTGTCGCCTGCAAACTTGCTGAGGGTGCACTCAATTCCCTCATCCAAATCATCAATGGATGGTCCCCAACACTGACCCCTGAGGAATACCACTCATGCCAGCTAGGTTCAACTCCATTCACCACTACTCTCTGGCCCAGCCATCCAGCCAGTTTTTAACCCAGCACAGAGTGTACCTGTCCGAGCCATGGGCTGCCAGCTTCTCCAGGAGAATACTGAGGGAGACCATGTCAAAGGCTTTGCTGAGATCTTGGTAGACTAATCAACAGTCATTCCCTTGTCCACCAGGTGTGTCACCTGGTCATAGAAGGAGATGAGGTTGGCCAGGCACGACTTGCCTCTCACGAACCCATGCTGGGGTGGCCCTATAGGCCCTATAGGATTGTGACAGTGGAGGTGGAGTGGCAGGTCTCTTACTGTTTCCACCTGACTCTCGGGGGGATGACTCTGTTCCCTGTTCCAGACTTCCAGGTCAGGAGGCTGAGTACCTGAGGATAAGTGGTCTGACTATTAAAGACTTAAAAAAAAAAAAAAAAAAAAAAAGGCATTGAGAATCACAGCCTTTTCCTTATCTGTAGTAGTCATGTTCTCTACTGCATCCAGTAAAGGATGGAGGTCCTCCTTGGCCCTTCTCTTACTGTTAATGTGTTTGTAAAAAAACCTTTTTGTTCTTTTAGCACAGTGGCCTGGCTGAGCTCATGCCTTTCTGATTTCTTCCCTGCATAAGCTAGCAACTTTCTAGTCCTCTCCCTTCTTCCACTAGACATAAACTCTTTTTTTTTTCCTTCAGAGCAATTTTATGCTTGATGCACCCTAGAGTATGGTTGGCCCTGCTGGCTGCCAGGGCTCACTGCTGGCTCACATTCATCTTGTCATCAACCAAACCTCCCCAGATCTATTTCTGCAGGGCTGCTCTCCAGCCTCTCATCCCCTAGTTTGTACCTAGAGCCAGGGTTGCCCTGTCCCAGGTGCAGAATCCAGCACTTGCTCTGGTTGAACTTTGTGCAGTGCTGATTGCTCAGCAGTTTAATCTGTCAACATCAACATCACCTTATATATTCCAGTGTTCCCTCTGGATATTGTTTGTTTGTTTTGTATTACTTCGTAATATTAAGCTATTTTCCTAGCTAATGCGAGCTGAAGGGGTGCAGGTACCATTATTTCTGAATGTCTGCAGAGCCAGTCAGGGGAGGTAATCTGTTCTGTGGTTTCTTTCCTAACTTTGTCCTTTATAGAGATCATCTGATGCTTCTCAGTGAGATCAGACAATTGAGTGCAAGTCAACCCCAGACCAAATGACATAAAGGACACACCACCGTATTAGATACTATAATATAATGCAGCATAAAAACAGCTGAATGTCTGTAAACCAATAAAACTTACAGTACAAACGAGGATAGCTTGGTTAAAAATTGAGGTGCCTCTAGGCCACGCATTTGATGGAGAACATTCTTAAAACTGACTGTTGCATCTTCTTACTTGGGAAGAGGCAAAGTCCTGCGTTCTTTCTTTGTTGTTCTCTTACAGTACAATCCTTTGTGAGACGATTTGAATCTTTCCAAACAGACTGACTTGCCTTCTTCTCGCCCTGAAAAAATAAACGAGTTGTATAGCTACTTTCAGGACTATTACGTTGTTGTGAGCTTGCTTCTCATTTTCCTGGGAGGATATTTCTTCAGAAGCGTACATCTCTGAGGGTTACTTGGCAGTATTAAACTAAAGAGCCACAGATGTGTATAGGCAAAAGAAATGGTTAGCAGGATATATGATGTAATATCAAATTGTAGAGAGCTTTAGGCATACAAGGAGATTATTTTAAGCATTCTTTCACTTCCCAAGTTTATAGACTCTGCTTTAAATGATTCGTTGTCTAGGTGGACGTTTAATCCAGCTGTTCTCACCAAAGCCAATGTTGTCCGAAGTGGAGATGCTGCTCAAGGTGCAGAAGGAGGCACCTCTCAATTTCAAGTGGGTGACCTTGTTCAAGTCTGCTATGACTTGGAGCGAATCAAGCTTCTTCAAAGAGGTCATGGAGAGTGGGCTGAAGCAATGCTTCCTGTAAGTACTTGTTTGTTTGGACCATTAGGATCGTACAACTCATAATTTTTCTGATTGTGATTAATAACATTACCTGGAGGTTATAGGAGTCAGTTGTGACTTTGTTCTAAGTCGGAGAAAGTGCATTTCACTAAGCAGGGTAATACTTGCTCAGCTATTGTAATCTGCCTAGCCTGATGAAATTTAGTTAAAGGGATTAGTGACTGTACTATTATACAACAGACTTCATAAAATCTATGCTTCGTTACAACTTTCATATTTCTCAACATTTTATTTTTAGTGTTATTTACATTTGATGTTTTCTTCAATGCAGACTTTGGGTAAAGTTGGTCGCGTCCAGCAGATCTATTCAGATAGTGACTTAAAGGTGGAGGTCTGTGGGACATCGTGGACGTATAATCCAGCAGCTGTCTCAAAGGTGGCATCAGCAGGATCCGCTATAAGTAACGCATCTGGAGGTAAGTTCGAAGAATGACCTGTAACGTCTGTATGATGAGTAGTGGTGTTAATCACAAAATTGTTAAGTACTGGTATATCATTTGTATATATGAGTTAATATATGTATATATGAGTTAATATTTGTATATCTGAGTTAATAAAACTCAGACTCAGGGTTCAGCTAATCCAATGTTAACTTCCCAGAGAGATACAAGAATAAGCTTGCAGTGGGTATGGAGATGTTATTCGATCTTCTCTTGATAAGATGCAAAAACTCCAAATCAAATTTGTGTTTCTGTTTGGCTACAGTACAGGTATAGTGCAAGCTTGGAGGGCTTTAAAACAGTGCAGCTCTAAGGGCTTTAAAATTGAAGTGATTAGAAGGGATGTTAGATTGGAATAGGCTCTGAGGCGTGAAGAGTGTGCCACTGGGTGTAGCAAGCAGTGTATTTGTTCATTGTTTAAAAGGTTTCGGGGGATAACAAGCATAAGGGAGGAATTTGTTGCAAGCAGTTACTCAGGATAGTATTCTTTTCTTAAATGCGTTGTCTTAAACTTAATTAGACATTCTTTAACTAATCGCAGTGGGAGATTTTTTTTTAGTCTAACATGAAGTTAAGCTAGAAGACTAAGAAAGCCTGGTATATCAACATGCATTTTTACATCTCCCTCGCCCTTTTGTATTTCACCGTAGACAAACTATTTGTGGTTAAATCAACTTTGTTATGAAATATGTGATGTGATGGCCTCTACTATGTGAAGGATAATGGGGTGCAGTGTTTCCTCAAAACTGAATAGTAAATTAAAGCTGCCATTTTATGGTGGTTCGTGTATTACTATGTACATGTCGTTAGGAACAAATTTCACACATTTTTCTGTTCTTGTGTGACTAAAATTGTAATCTTAACTGTGCTTTGTTTAATAATTGCAGAGAGATTATCCCAGCTATTGAAGAAACTATTTGAAACCCAAGAATCTGGAGATCTCAATGAAGAATTGGTTAAAGCTGCTGCCAACGGAGATGTTGCTAAAGTGGAAGATCTGCTAAAGAGACCAGATGTGGATGTGAGTGTTCAGTTCTGGAGGGGGCTTGTTCTGGGCACCTGTAATACTGAAAGAAGTTGTCCTAGATAACCCTTGCCAGACAGTACTGTGTCTGTTTAGAGGTAATACAACTGGTTCTAGTGTCTCTGCTATTTGTTGTCCTATGAAACGTGCTGGAGAACATATAAAAATGCTTAGTACCTTTTTTCACTGGTCAAGTTTTGTGTTACGTCGTCTGCTGTGAATTAAAATGCCTTTAGGCATGTGTTTTCCAGAGTCAGGGCAGAGAGACAAACGCTTGCAATTAGCAAAGGGTCTTGAACTTCTTTTGTTTTGAGATAAAGGGAAGGAGGATTGATTTGGGTGGGTTTTGTGTGTGCTGGTTTTGTTTTATTTTTTTCTTTTTCTAATTCATGAGGTAAACCACCTACTGTGCTTTGTCAGGTACTTTTTACCAAACTGTCTAATCACATAACAGTGAAAAATCTAAAGTAAAATGTTTAAGAATTATAGGACTTCCTTCAGGGAACATGTTTTGAAATCATGAGATGTTTTTCTCACTACAACGAAGATTAAACTCCAGTAATTCTGAGGGGTAATCTGTAGCTCAAGATTGTACAAAGCATGGTATTTTGTTCAGATTGACTGCTGTTCTTGACACAAATTAGAAAATGATAATGAGAGGGAGAGAGAGTTGTCATCATTCTGAGAACAGAGAACTGGCATCGTTCTGAGACCTGTTCTCAAAATCTTGCCTTTACAGTAGCCCAAAGGTGGTTGTTTTTTTTTTTTTTAATCCATTTGTCATTAAGGTCTTGATGTTTGAAGTAAATCCCTTTGGTGAGTCTTTCCTTCAATCCAGATAATTCTATAAAAATGATAAGGAGATCTTCTCCTAGGAGATCCTAACGTATGTCAGAAATACAGCTGTCTAAAAATAGTTCTGATAGCTTTATGTGCTGTGATATGCTGTTGCTTTAAGTTTTCTAAGACACTTGCATGTATACTGTGTCTCATAGGTGTGCATGTGTGTATCTTGCAGATGATCTCAAAGTATTAATATGCTTCCAGGTAAATGGACAATGTGCTGGACACACAGCTATGCAAGCGGCTAGTCAGAATGGCCACGTTGACATTTTGAAGTTGCTTCTGAAACAGAATGTGGACGTAGAAGCAGAGGTAAGTTAAATATTATTAAAATACGCTCTTTTTGTCCCTTTAAGTTTTGAACTTTGCTGTGTACAGAAATACAAAGTGTGCCTGGTGACAGGCAAACTGCTTTTCTTGTTGGTAGCTAACTATTGAAAAAATTGCAGTGTAATTGGGCGTGTAAGGAAATAAGGTTTTAAAATGGTATATAGCCAGGGTGCAAGGAAATGAATAGGACTGTATTTTATACAAATTGCCTTTCTTGGACAGGATCTTACAAAATGTCATGTGTTTAGTACAAGATGTGTAGCTTTGTATTTAAAAGCTGCCATTCAGTGTGTGCATTTCTGTTTTGTGGGGCGGGCGTGAATGGGATGTGGGAGAGATGTGAGATTACTTTTCAGTTTCCTAGTGGCTATGACTTCTACAGCGCACAGGACTCTGACCTTCAGGATATTGATTCTGTGTCTCACTGATACCTTCTGTACACCTGTCCCTTTTCTTCCTCTTTGTTAGCTATTGGGAAATTAATTGCATTTTTTGCTGCCTATGATCAGTATTTGTAAGGCACCAAAATCTTTTAGAAAAATTGTTTCCTTGTTACTAGAACTGATTCCTTATTATTATCACTACCTTTTTTAAGTAGGCAAAATGGATCTTAGATTGTTCTAACTTTCACCTGAGGGTTAAATTTTGGCTTAATGGGGAGACAACATCACTTTCATTTAAGTAGTAATTCACTTAATCTTTTCTTGATAGTTTGCACTATCTGTAATGGCTCTATTAATGCTCTGTTAACTCTTTGGAATTACATAGAACTTATTTTAGCTTTCTTTCATTAGTTGAACGGTAAGTTGCAACTGCATTTATTTCAAGAAAGAAGTAGCCTATTTGATAGCATTATATCTTCTAAGATTTTTTTAACGATTTTTATTTTTTTATTTTCTCCTTTGGGGAAAAATACGGGAAACATAACTAAGTACATACAGCCTTCTGTAATGTTTTTATCTAGATGTAATTATTGCGGAGATGGTTTTTAAAACAATTTGATCTTGAATTTGCTCTAAGTAATGGGGAATTGCATACATTATTATTTTTTTTTTCCTGTTTGGGTCCTTTTTCTGCTTCCCTGCCTTGCACTGTTCAATGTGTGGGTCAGATAATTCTTTTAAATGTCACAGTGAGTGGAAACCCTCTTTTCTTACCATAATTACATTCTCAAACTAGCCTTCTGCTGACAGTATTACGAAGGTTGAATACCCAGTTCTTTAACACCTTTAATTATGTGAAATATAACCCGTATATAGAACTGTGTAAAGCTAGTATGGGGTTCTAGTGGATGAAGCCCCTTCTTAATTTCCTTTATTTCATTTCAGTAGTAGAGTGCAATAGGCCAGCATGCTGCTTGTGGCATTCAGAGGAGGATACCGTCAGGTGCTGCATCTCCAATGTCCGATACTTACCCTGTTCCTTATATAGAGTGTTCACTTAAAGTTTGAGGAGAGAGTAATACAACTGCCAACTCTCAGTTTAAAATGGAAGGATTTCTTGTTTATTTTTTATTTTTATTTTTTAGAATGATTGTTCCTGGGAGAATTTTCTACCAGCAGATTGTAATATTTGCATTTTTAATTGTTTTTTACCTCTTTTATACTTAGACATAATGCATTGGTGGTGTAGCCTTTGTTCATTTTGTGGAGCACAAGAAGGATCCGTCAAATTTCTCTTTCTCAGATTAAATTAAATTAAAACTTAATAGAGTGCTCAGAAACTAACAGTGGGCCCAGTCATTTTTTGGGTAACAGAAAAACAACTTTTTATACTTGGGCTCTTAGCATTATATTAAAATATATTTTAGGCCTTAGAAGATGCTGCAGAGCTGCTCCATTAAGCACAGAGCAAAACTTTGGGCTGTTTACTTCACTGTCTGTGCCATGGAAGCAATGGATAAAAATCCTTGCTTTGCCTGCTTTGCAAAGCGTATTTATTCATGGTGACATTTTCTGGGGATGTCCTGATACTGCTAGATAGAATGTGTATATTTTTATACAGAGATTCTTCATTCTCTACTGTTTGTATTTTGATAAAAATTTTAATTATTTCAGTATTTGGAAAGCATTGAGGTTATTTAATTTTCTTTCTTTGAAGAAATTGAGAATGTGTAATGATTCTGTGTAAATTTATCATCTTGTTGAAAGGCAATGTGGAGCATGCTGGATCAAAATAATGTTTCTGCTTTAGGACAAAGACGGAGACAGGGCTGTCCATCACGCAGCCTTTGGTGATGAGGGTGCTGTGATCGAGGTTTTGCATCGAGGCAGTGCGGATTTGAACGCTCGCAACAAACGGAGGCAGACTCCACTTCATATTGCGGTCAATAAAGGTCATCTACAAGTGGTGAAGACTCTGCTGGACTTTGGCTGCCATCCTAGTCTCCAGGTAATGTAAATGTTGACATGGATTCACTTTTTAGGTATTTAATTTTGATTCGCGGTGTGTGGATGCTATGTATAGGTGATAGAAGAATTATAGAAAATAGGATTGAAAGGAACAGATCTCGTGAAGTTATCTGTCCCAGCATCTCCCCTAACATGATGAACTGCAATAAAAATAATCCTGTATTTATGTATTTTCTTGACACCTAGATATAGGCACCTGACTTATTCAAACCAGTTTGTGTTAACTGGTATTTTCACAGCCTGTAGTTACCTATAATTGTTAACTTTTTTTCCTGTTTAATTCCTCCTTTATTGAATCTGCAGCTGTTTGCTCCTTCTGCAAGCCACAGCTTTGCATTTTTTTAGCTGGTGATGCTGTGGAATGTTTCATTAAAAAAAAAACAAACAAAACTTTCTTTAAGAATTGACCTGTCATTGTTAAAACTGTTGGGCCAAATTCCCTTTTAAATTCAGGCTTTTATCTAAAAAGCTGTGATGCATAGGGCCTCCAGTACCAGAATTTCACAGGGAGTGAGTTTTATCCATAATTAATGTGGCGGAAGCTGCAGCATATGAGTGCAGCCTCCTGTTGAGAAGGTAGAGGAGAAACCAGCTGTCAAATAAGCAGGCATCCACGTTCTGCAGGAGCTGAACGCAGCCCACTTGTGAATGCAGTGCATTAGTAGAAGAAATCAGAAAGGTGGAGTTTGAAGAGGTTTGCAACAGAAAGAAAAAGCTGTAGTGTCCCAGGAAAATCAAGATATGTTGTAATGACACGTTAATTCTCTTGTTTTGCCATAATGTCAAAAAGGATTTTTGAAACTGTATATCCACGTAACAGAAGATGAGCAAACGTTCTTAAAATTAGCAAATGTAGTGATTGTCCATCTGCTTTCACCTGGCTTTGTGGGCACTCACTTGATCCGGCTGAGGGATGAGCAGTGTCAGCTATCCAGCCCCTTATTGAACATAAGATCAATAAGGAGTCTGTTGGGTTGAGTCCTGTAAAGGGTGGCTGTGTCCATCACATAATGATGGATGAGGTACGGATACCCAGTGTGGGTATCTCGCGTTTAAATGATAGAAGTGTGTTTGGTCTGAAAAGCTCAGTAGAATGGTGCTGTGAAACTCCACCTGGAAAATACAGTTGTCACTGAAAATACTGAACTTTCAGATCCTGCCTGTATTCAAAGGAACTCTCATGTGCAGCTGTGAGCTGGTGATTGATTTTGGTGGATCAGAGCACAGGAGGGGCAGACTGAGGCACGACTGGAATTTAAGCGGCCAGCTCTCTACTATTTAACCCAATTCACTGCGTAAACAAAAATGTATATTAGCCTACAGACAGTAAATTCAGGAAATAGGATCAATTAAAGTGAATAAAAGCCGCGTGGTTTAATTTTGGCAAACTGGTTCACACTGGTTCAAGTGTTTCTATTATTTGGCACTTTTTGTTTGGCAGCTGGTGATTCTCACTGTAAAGTTGGTAAAGATTTGCTTTCATACTGCAGTGTATTGCTAAAATGTTCAGTTCCTGTGTTTATCAGTTACCAGCTGAGTCAGTGTCAGTGACAAAAGCCTTCCTGACTTATATGGCGTTAGAATTTTACTGGAAGCATAAATCTGGAGAGTTTGCCTATAGAAGCAAATAAGCATAAATGGATGTGTTCCCTCACTGTTAGTCATGGGGCATTCCTTTTCAGTTCTACCATTCGAGTCCTTGAATAAATAATGCACAAATTACTTCTAGGAATAAAAAGCATTTTCCCTTATTTGGGATATTAGAAAAATACAATGACAAGCTAAAAATATGAGTTCTTTGCCATCAATTATGCAGTGAAATACTTTCACGTACCTTGTGTAATGTAATCTGGTATTTGCCATAACAAGTTTAAAAGATTAATATTGCTCGTGACATTGGCTTTTGCTTCGTGAAAAATGATGTGCTTCAGTTGAAACAGCAGACGTGCCTAAGTTTCTTACTTGGACTACGTTTTGGTTTCTGTTCTGCTTATGCTTTTATTTCGTAGTGTCTTTTTTGGTATCGCCATTTCTGTGGTTAATTGCTAGTTTGATCTTGGCCATCATCACTCAAAATTCCCAGCCTTCCCCCGCCTGCCGAGTCTCCTCTGTTGGGTTAGTCTTTGTTGCTGTTACTCAGAAATTGTAACTTGGGCATCAGTTCAATCGGGATGTGAGGCACAGGGAAGCTGATGCCTACACCGGTGTCCTCAGTTCTGTCAGATGGACGGCATGCTCGAACTCTGGAGCACTGGGAGCTGGGTAACCACAGAAGACTGGGATTACTGGGATTACCTACTCAAGGGTTTGCAAAACCGGAGCAGGATCAGAAGCAGCTTGCTCTGAACTTGGCAATACAGCTCCACTTTTAGGCGTGAAGAGCTGTTGTGTGTTTCTGTAGTCGGTTTTCCTAGTGATATCTAAATGTCTCTTCTCTTTAACGTGGATGCATGCAAAAACTGATCCAAGTTGTTTCTGGCTTCAGGATTCTGAAGGCGACACTCCCCTTCACGACGCGATAAGTAAGAAGCGGGATGACATCCTGGCCGTGCTGCTAGAGGCTGGAGCAGACGTTACCATCACCAACAACAACGGGTTTAATGCTCTGCACCACGCCGCGCTGCGAGGAAACCCCAGGTAAAGATCTGGTTTTAAAGATTATTTTGTCATCGTTCGTGAAAGGAAGGCAAGTGCATGGGAGTGTAGAATCATGGTGTTCTTTCAGCAGGTCCTGAAGCCTGCATATAGTTGTATTTCTTAGATGTTGATGTTGCTTAAGTAGGAATTCTTTCTAATGGTTGAATAGCCGTGATTAGAATGAAACTGATTGTCTTAGGTCTTGAAAAGGCGTTTAGATGTAGAGCTTAGTGATACGGTTTAGTGGAGGACTGGTTAGTGTTAGGTCAGAGGTTGGACTTGGTGATTTTGGAGGTCTCTTCCAACCTAGATGATTCTGTGATTCTGCGTGCTCATCCGCTCAGTTTAGCGCTGTGAAGTGTCTCCAGATGTGTGGGAAACTGCACGTGGTGGCTGTAGAATTTTGCAAATACGAGTTGGGACAAGTGAAAAGCTCTTAAGTAGGATCTTAAGGAAGCATTTGTAAAAATGTTCTTCTCAAATCTTGGAATTGGGAAAGGGATTTGAGTTTTTAGAAATACCTGAGTAATTTTTAAAGACACCGTGTGGTTATAAAGTCATCTTAGGGTTCTTGTATTAAATTGCATTTGACAGTATAAGACACATTTAATTTTGTTTCATTGAAAGCACCTACAGAAGGAATTTCTTATTTCAGGTTTTATATAGCTTCTCATTCTAAAAAAGTTAGTTTCAAAGCATAATTAGTTTTGTGCTAGCTGCATGCTGTACCTCTACATTGAATCTTCAGTTAAGGTAGTTTTCAAAAATGATTACATAAACTTTGTGGAAAAATTGCTGTTTGCTTGTCACATTGTGGATAAATGTTTTTTTTTTTCAAGGCTGTCATTCTGAAAAGAGTTCAGTAATATGTTGTTGTATGGTGGAGAATTGGGTGTGCTTTGCACAAAGAAAGGTGTATGTTTACTTGTTTAACTTCACTATATTCTGCTGTTTTGCCTTTGAGTGAAGATGGAGAAATAGGAGGTGTTTATCTTAGATGGGAATGAAATCTGGGTTAGTCTCTTAGTATGTAACTGTCAAGACTGATGGCTAAAAAATAAATGCAAGTATTTATGTGTGTATAGGAATGGAATCACACTTCAAGTTAAAAGCAGTGGTTGGAGTTTTTGATTGGAACAATAAATGTATTTACAGTTTCCTCTAGGGTCTGTAAAAGGTCTATAAGAGATAATTTAAAGGATGTGGTTAAGGGAGCATGGGTTTGGTGTTCAGAAGGTGGTTCTTTCAAGTCTGAACTGATAACTTCCTTGTTTAATGTGAATTCTCCATATTTATGTAACAGCCTTAACCAGGAGTGCTGGTTGCTGTCTCCAGTTACCTAGATGGAGTATTCCTTAGTTTTCTGTTTCGTGTTGCCTCCCCTAGGCTCCTGTAACAGTTGGCTTGAGTGAAAGTACCAATATGAGATGCAGGGAAAGCATAAGAAAAATCATTTCTTTATAGGGATGCTGCAGATTTTCTGTGGGTGAATGTTTTAGAGGCTACGGGCTTTCTCTTTGATGGAAGGATCGAAATTGTGGTTTGAATCAGTTCACTTGGTCAGCTGGCAGAATGTGAGGCATGGCACAGTTTTCTCACAGAACCCTATCTCCTTTACGAAAGTTTTTACTGGAAGAATAAAATATTTCCAGTATTAGTGAGTTGAACCCTGTGTAGGTAACTCCCATACGTGGGTTTTCACTAGCATCTGGACAGGTTAAACAGTTCGGTATCTACTTTTTTGGTTGCAGCTGTATCTGAGCACTTCTGAAACAGGTAAAACAGAGAGAATTTTATCCCCATTGTGGAAGGTGTTGTTTCTTTTGTTCACAGAATTAGATGTTTTACACATCAGCCTGGGAAGAAATGAATGGAAATAAAAATGAAAGAAACAGATTGTGGAAAAATTTCACTGTCTTGTGCTTCCCCCCCCTCCCCCAAATCATTACTTGATTCCTTTTATTTACAAGTTAAGCTCTGTTTCCTTTCAGACTTTAATGATGGCCATTTATCTCATTATGTTGATTATGTAGTTCTCCCACTGGCCCCTTTCTGAATGAAAACAAACACGTTTTTTATATTTGCCACCTTGTCTTTCTGATCTGATACAGGATGATAGATGCTGCCAATCTGTTAAATGCACTGGGCACGGAATGTTTAAAGCACTGTTAAAAATAACACTCTGAAGTTTAGTTTGTAACTGGCATGGGTCACAAGCAGAACATATTATATTCTGCTTGAAATCTTAATTAGGGACCTGTCTTCCCTAAACTAAGCTTTCTTACTCCACCTACGCTGGAGTTTCTTTGTGGCTTCAGGCTGTGGTGCCTTATATGGAATGCACTGCACTAAATTCCCCTTAAGGTCAAATATATAAATATATAAATAATTGTTATTCGTATGAAAATTAAACATATATTCATGCTTTTATATGTGCATATGCATTATATACATTCACAAAAACAATATACTTAATGTGTATGTAAGCATTGATAAAGTCCACATTCATATTCCTGGTTATTGATAATAAAGTGTGTGTGTGAGTGCTTGAACTAACACACACACTGAAGTGAAATAAATTGCTACAGATTTTTTTACAGTCGATATCATGTAGCTATTTGGGACCAATTCCATCTTCAGAGCAAAACCTATTTTAGTTCTTGAGCTCTGAACTGTGCTGACAGTAGGGAGATAAGCCTCCAAGCAGGAAAAAAAAAAAAATCAAAACAGACAAACTGTTGAGGAGAGCAGTTGAAAATTTCTCATTTTGCAGGTGAAAATACTTACATTCTGTTTTTTAACATTTGAATAGCAGACAAATATTAAGAGAAAAATAGCATTTTTTTTTCAAAATGCCTTTTTTTTTTTTTTTTTTTCTCAGCAGTTAATCCACAACAGTTTTGTAGTGTTTTCCAACACTAAATGTATAGTGTGTTTTGGAGAACCCCCTATTCTAAGTGGAATATTTCTCCTTTCAATGATTTGCTGCTGCCCATACCTTTTGAATTGGTACAGAAACTTCTTTTTTTGTGGTGATGTATGATGATGAAAGTATAATTCAGGTTATGCTCTAGGTAGATCTGAACTTGTTCATGGAGATAGAGATAAAAACAGATTTGAACTGACATAGAGGGAAGTTAAAATTTTATTTCATACATAATTTTTAACCGAATCAGTCATATTAAAAGTGCATTTATTTTGGACCTTTTTCAAAGTACTGCGAACCTCAAAGCTTGTCAGACTGCCTCTTCAGTGTTAATGAGATTTTTCAGACAGAAAAGAGGAGAGGAAAATCTGAGAATGATGTACAGATTGGGTATATTTCCCATGTTTTCAACTTCAGGATATGTTTGATCTATTCACATACCTGTGACTGCAGAATTTTCATCTGAAGACACGACTGTGAAGCGTGGGCATATTTTCTATCCGTTGCCCCAGTTAGCTGTAGATTTGCATTGTATCTTGTGAAGAGAGCTTTATTCACACTGCACTTAGCATCTGAAATAGTGGCTGCTTTTTGAGCTGACCCCAGTTTGCACATATGTGCCACTAGTTCTTCAGACCATGTTGCGTTTTGCTACATTTTAGGTCAAAAAAATTAAAATATTGGGGTAAGATGCAGACTTACAGTGCTGTTCAGTAGCAAGGAGTATGTGTATCACATTTAAGTTCATAAACTTTAATAAGCAAATAGGAGGTGGTGTTTCAAAATGGAATTGCATTTTTCCCCATGGCTGTTGAATTACTTCTCATAGATCTGTCCTTGGTTTTAGACTTGCAGATGGTTTGAACTGGTTGGCAATGGGATTTTTTTTGACTGCAGTGATCTGTGAGAGATGGGATGTGTCAGCTGTTGTAAGAGTGTCTCAGGGCTTCTGTGCACTATAGCCATGGAAGTCCTCAAAGAGACAAGTTCTGAGGTAATCGAAGAGCTGTTAAATTCTTTTCTAAAACAGTAAAAGTGATCTTTGATTTCATAGTTGCTCTTCAGAAAGTAAGTGAAGTTTAGTTGAAGCTGAATGTTTAAAAAAAAAAAAAAAAAAGAAAAGCATGCTCTTAAAACCTCTTACTGAAGCATTATGTCAGAAATGCTTTGAAAGAAAACTTTTGTTCAGATTGGTTTGGAGAAGGAATATAATCTCCATGGGCAGACCTATAATTAGATAGCACATTAGCCTGTAGCTGTTGAGGTCAGTGACAAATTTGTTATCTTTAAATAGTAAATAATGTGCCCAGCATGTACAAGATGACAAATACAGCTCCTACCCTGAGGAGTTTCTTCCCTTGTATGATTTAAAAAACAAACAAAAAAACACAACTCCAGAAAGTAGTAGGCCTGCTATATACTACAAATACTGCCCATATTTTCATAATTTTTTTTGGTCAGTTCTGTTAAAATGGCAACAGACTTGAGAAAAAATACAGGAGACAATAAATCATTGGAAAATCTGTTTATTTTGCTGTTTGCCTATCTTCATAAAAGTTATGAGATCAATTTTCACTGAATATGGACAGGATATTAAAGACCAGTAGCTGTTTATTTATAGACACCACCTTGAAATCGTGGAATACAGAGCTTACTATGCTTTTTGTTACCTTCTGTCTTCAAAGTACCAGGAATAATCGAACTCCTCTGCAGAGAGGGCTGCATAATTGCTCTGAAGAGGCTTAGTGTCCAGGTTTAAAAACACGAAAAGTCCTGTAGTGATCAATGCATAGCTACAGCTGGTTGAAGGGGACCAAATCCATTGAAGAGGTGATTTGGTTCCATTTTACCAGCTTTAGCAAAGCATTGGAGTGCAGGAAAGTTATAATTCAACACAACATTTCTAAGGCCCTTTCTCTAGACAGACTGCTTACGAAGAACATGGGGCTTTCTCCTGCGTTATGTTTTGTTTCTAGCCACTGCAAATTTAAATTCTGTGATTAATTTGGAGAGGGCAACATGGTAAGCTATGTACCAGCAAGGACTGTACGGTACATGACTGTGTTTATTTCTCGAGGCTCTTTTGGAGGAGTCTCAAGTCAAATTACACTTGCAGTTTAAGCTGTTTTCCATCTCCAGTGACTAAACTCTAGAGCACTGACCAGAAGCAGCGTGCTTACAGGCTCTGCTCCTGTAGGCTTCCTTTGCCTCTCGATGTTAAACTGTACTGGAGAGGAGGTTTTGTTTTCCCACCTCCCTACCCCCCTTGGTTTTCTGGCAGGTTACCTTTTGCAGCTGCTCCAGGGCTGTGGCTGGTTAGCACAAGTGTAAATGTCAAGTGCTTTCAATTCCACCACTATATCTCTGGTTAGTATTAACTTTTTAGGAATGATTATATAATATAGCAGGGCAGATTTTTTTTTTTAACTGTTGATTGAATACGTAAGCATGTTTAATGCCAGCAAAACACAGTTTTTAAAAGAATTATCTGGCACTGCGTCTGATTTTTGCCCAGCTAAGGCTCCTGCATACATTTGTGCATGCTTACATAGCTTTTTTTTTTTTCTTTTTACGTTGTGTGCCGAGTTCTTTATGAACTTTGACTGCAGTGGGAAATAGGAGGCAACATGAGTTCAAGCTATTCCCTAATGACTATATCAAGTATAGTCTGCATCTGCTTGTTGCAGAGCCCGATACTGGTGAGAAGATTTATGTAAATGTATTCCCCACACCATGGATCCTAATAGAAGCATAGCAGGTGTGTCGCTTGGACTTAAGCATTAAAGACGGCTATAAAATGAGTTTCTATTTTTACCAGTTATACAGGAACTGTTTTACAGATACAGCTGCTCAAGTGCACTTTTGGATGGCAATACAGTTGCATGTACTGGCCATATCGGGACAAAAAACGGCCCTGGAAAAAAAGCCGTGTAGCATTTGATAATGTCAGCATCTGTTATCCCTGTCAGTCACACAGTTGAAATGTTTGAGTTACAACTGTGTCAGCAGATGCCCAAAGTTCAGCGTGTGCTCGGTTAAAATTGAACAGCTGATCTAAGTGATGGATGTGACATTTCAGAGTGACTGGGTATGTATTCTTAGAGACATGCTAACGTGGACCAGCAGGAAGCAATGTGGATGTGTAATTTTAACTTCTGTAGCGCTGGGAACTGTCATTTTGTTTCGGAATCGCATTGCGATGGTACACAAAGCAGCAGCGAAAGAACACAACATGACGACTTGTTACCAAAAACTTGTCAAAATAAATTGAAGCTGTTAAAAAGTTGGATTGCATAGCGGAGGCCAAATCAATTGGTGGCGAGGACAGGAACTCCTCAGCAAAATGCGTAAATGCTTAGCAGTTAACCTCTCTGTAAAGCTGCTGGTAATAGCAAATTGCTTCTAGGAGCCTGGTCGAGTTCAGTAGCATCACTGCACTTAGAGAAGACACTACAGTTTGATTTGTTTCCCACTGTAACCCAGTTTTTAATTTAGATGTTAAGACGCCATTGCCTTTGTGCCAAAATATCTGCTTATAAAAGAAATAGCTTTCAAAGAAATTTAACATTTTACTTAGGCAAATGGTTCTGATAAGAGAATGTTTGTTCTTGTGTACGTGTTATTCTGTAGTTTCAGGTAACAAAAATAGCAGGCTATGTATAATAGCTATTTGAGAATTTATGTGAGTATTTAAAAATAAGGTTCTCCATCTAAAAATGGCGCCTATTTCTTTTTTTTTTTTTTTTTTTTCTCTGTTATTTTTCCTCCTCCCGGACTTTTCAGTAAGCACATGGGTAGAGTTAGGACATTTAATCTGGGACAAACGTGTCTACTTTGCATGCATGTATCATGTAACTGTTTTTAGAAGGCTGCTATTATGAATAGGAATTGCTGGACTGATGAGCTGGGAGCTTTCCTCATATTTTCCTTACTTCTGAATTTTATAATGAGCATCATAGGGATGGTATGTTTAAATTAATACTGCTTTTGGAGCTCGAAACTGCTGTAGGACTTTTTCCCAATGCTTTGATATTTCTCACAGAGGTCTTACAATTTCCTAGGTGCTCTAAAATCATATTTCCTTGGCCAATTTTCTTATATCTAGCGTTACAGTAAATTCAGTTCATTTGAAAACAGTATTCAAGGGAACTTAACTTCTAAGTGGTAGTTGTCATATGTGTTTTCATTTAGGAATCTGTCAATAGCTTTAATCTGCTGACTGGGAACTGTGGCCTAGAAATCTCTGTATTGTCACTTTCTGTGCATAAACCTGACAGAGCAGTTTGTGTCGCAGAGCTCGGTGAGCATGCTGAATGCTGCTTTGGAGAAAATTCTAACTTAAGTGTCACGTATTAAATGGCAGATGCTAGCATACTCGGTAATTCTGATGATGATCCTTTTCTCGAAATCACGGGCTGAATTTCTTAGCTGGTTCTGCTCGTGTCCTAATTGCAGCCTGTAGGTGAAATGCCCTGTGGTTGATGTAAATTTAAAGCCTGCTATCTTAAGCACACAGAACTTGCTGTGATTAACCAAATAATGGCTTGTTGTGATTACCAAAATAATATATTTTGATTACCAAAATAATATATTTCGGTAATCATTTTGACTTTTACGGTTTGCTTAGGGTCTTTTGAATGAGGTGTACTGGTAATCGTAATTTTCGCTGCTATGCTGTGATCTTAATTAGTCTGTTTTAATTGTTTCCAGCCTCCTTTTGAGTTTTTGTGTGTACAGCTAATGTTCTGCTTATAACCCACAAGCAACTTTTCCTACCCACGTTTGCAGTCACTTAATTTAAGGCTTTGTGATGTGGTACTAACAAGTCCGTGTTATTTTGGCAATACCAGCTGACCCCTTAGCAAGTTAATTTGTCACATGAATGTCATTCAAACAAGGGGGAAGCCTGTTTCTTCCAACAGCTGTTTAGTTTCCTCTTACGGGTTGTTCCGTGCCTGCCAAAAATACATACTTCTTTACATTCCATAGCATTGTATGTTCATATGGGTACATAAAGAAGTATGTGCTCCGAGCAGGTACACGCAGGGGTGCTCAACTACCCCTCAGATGAACCTGGAAAGCATTTTGCTTCCTACTAGTGCTGTCATTAGGTAAAATTCAGGCTGGTACTTCTTTGAAAGAACAATGTTACGAGTAACTGAGGGTAGAAATCCAAACTTAATACTCTAACTGAACTTGACAATGCAATTTACCTGCACAGAGGCTTAAAGCTGGTTAGAGTTCATTGCTCTGTGGTGGCACGGGCAGTAGGAGTGCTTATCCAGAGTTTTGCAGCCTCTCGATGTTCGTTCTGAGCAACCAAGTCTGAATGGAGAGTTGGATCTCTGGTAGCTTTGCAAAGTGTTTTCTTGGGATTCATAGTTGTATTCCACCATAAAAACTGCTTTCCTCTGAGGTCTTCTCGCAGACTCCCATGCTGGTGTCCTAAAGGGAAGTACAGACTCATTTAACACAGGAGTTACAAACTCTCTTACCCTCCCCAGCCCCATTTCCATGCATTTATACATCCCATACAGTATTCTGCAAACTCTTTGCAGGCTTCTGCTTATTTCAGTTGTAGTTCAGAGTGGTTTTTAAGGCGTAGTTGCACGTGCCAGTGGCGATCCTGCTTATCGCAAAGATGATGACATTGAATTAAGAAAACAACCTCTAGCTGCTGTGACAGGATTTGGATTGTTGGGCCAAAGGTCAGATGTGAAAGCCAATATCTACTCAACACTTCTGCAGACAGTTTTCTGCATTTTTTTCCCTAAATTGGCACTCACCTGCTTCAGTTAAAATCTTGTCCACACTTAAAATATTTATGAAAATTAAAAATCCTACGAAAAAACCCAAACCACACAAACTAACGAAACCCAAATTTGTGCCTGTTGTGTCAGCCTGCGTGCTGTGGTTTGGAATGATAGTTAACTCTTTGATGTGTGGTGGGGGTTTGACTTCTAAAGGGCTGTCACACACAGCTTGTGGTTGCCTAATTTCTGTTTCAGGAGTTTGTTGGGGTGACAGTAAAGATTAAGCTTTGTCTGTGCAGCTTCAGAAGGTAAATTTAAAGCGAGCTTTTCGATTAGTAAACGTGGTAGTCGTAAGGCAAGACGAGAGCAGGGGAAGGAGGAATTTCTGCAGCTCCTGACAAAAACCTAGTGCAGCTGATGGAGAGCAAATCAGCGTGTAGCAGGAGCCAGCCCAGCACTACAAGGAGAAACAGCAATGCAGCATCAGAGTTACAGCGCTCGCCTTCTGGGGCTTTAAGTAGGTTGTCTCCACGTACATCTCAGATAAAGCACCTTGACATTTTTCCTTACATCTCCCTCAGCACTCAGCATTGCCCTACCATGCTGTTAGCTTTTTTTCTTTTTCTTTTGGTACAGTTGATAACCCTTTAGTTGTGTCCTGCGTAGGAAAATAATGCATCTCAGTGAAGCTAGCGGTCACTGTTTATGAAGCAGTTAATGGCATCGCAGTGCTTGAGGTTATCTTCTTCTGCAAGAATTCTGCCTGTCGGACGAGTTGGGCTTTTTCTGCTACGGATTTTGGACTAACGTTGCTTTCTTTCAGCCTGCTCTTCACACTACAAACGCTTGATACTCCACCACACTCAAACTGCTCCCAGCGCAGAGGGATTATTAATGCAACAATTACCAAAAAAAAAAAAAAAAAAAAAGACCGAAAACATTCTAGCAGCGAAGTTAGACATGCAGCAAGTCACAGGCATCCTGGCAACGTGCAGAGCAATGCAGGTCTGCTGAGGGCTGTGTGATTTACCTGAGAGCTTAGTGTCTGGCATGCGGCGCTGGCAGAGAGGCAGCGGGTGGGTGACCTAGCGGCACACCGGCAGCCGCCATCTGGTCCCAGTGCCTCATCTGGTCCCAGTGCCTCACCTCATCTGGTCCCAGTGCCACCACCACCACCTCGCCTGGTCCTGAGGCGCTGACTCAGCTCTTGGTGAGAGGGCAGGGGGCGAGTTTTGGGGCGGGTGCTGCCTCATCTCCTTAAATGCATAAAACTTAACCCCCCCCCCCAAACCCCTCCCAAAATCGTAATTAAGGGGAAATAAGGGTGTGGAGGCACCTGCTTTTGGGGTGTCTGAGGCGGAGGCTGCCGTCCCGAGGTGATACCTGAGGTCTGCGGGGCTGAGGGCTTTAAGAGTCCGGTGCTGGGAAGCCGGGGGGAGGTGAGACGTGAGGAGGGGAATCGCAGGCAAAGGAGGAAAAAAAAAAAAAGGAAAAAAGAACAAAAAAAAAGGAAAAAAAAATAAAAGGAAAAAAAAAGGGAAAAAATAAAGGGAAAAAAGTGAAAAAAAAAAGGAAAAAAAAAAGGAAAAAAAAGGAAAAAAAGGAAAAAAAAGGGGGGGGGAAAGAAAAACAAGGGGGAAAAAAAAAGGAAAAAAAGGGGAAAAAAAAAAAAGGAAGAAATAAGAGAAGCCACAGAAGTTGGGAGTCACTTGAGGAAAAAAAAAAAAGAAAATAAATAAAAAAAAATAAAAAATACGAAGCGCCTCCCTCTCTCGCCCCCCCCCCCCCCCTCCCCGGCGGGTCCCCGCGGCCCCTCAGCCCCGCGGGCCTTTATAGGCGGGCGGGCGGGCAGCGGGACCCCGCGCGGCCGGGCCGGCGGCTGCCCGCGGCCGGCTCTTCCCTGACCATATTTAGTCAACCCGCGCCGAGGTGCGCCGGGCCCCGCCGCGCTCGGCCGATCGATTGAGCGGCCTGGCGGGGCGCACGCGGGGACGGGGGGGTGACCGTTACGGACGGTACATTTCAAATCCCCCTCACGGACGGGGCGGCCGTTGCGTCCTGCTAACCCCCCCCCCCCCCCTCCCCAAAGTTTACCTTTTGTAAAAATAAATAAATAAAGAAAGAAAGAAAGAAAGAAAGAAAGAAAGACGTAGTTGGCACACGTTGACATAAAGCCCTGTTAAAGCACCAAGTTTTACACACATTGTCAATAACCTCTGAAGCAACTTCCAATTAGCCGTGTAATCTCTAACAGCTGAATAAACCGCAAAATGATTATCCGGAATTCTCTCCAGCTCATTTCATGGTTGCCATTAGATTTGCTGATTTCTTTTTAGCGCAATTACGGCGAAAGAAGTCTGTTTTCTGTTTTAAGGCAAGTTTTCGGGACCCATGTCAGAGCGGCACGGTTCGGCTTCGTCATGAGTGCCGTGTGGGGAATCGTGAATTAAGAGTGGCTGTGTAATGGGCATGTAGCACTGATTCACTGACATGGCTTTTTATGGTACAGTGCATGCTTCTTTCAGTGAGAACTGTTCTGAATGATAGCCGCTCAGCCAAGCTGTCAGCGTTTTGGCAGCAGCTCCTGAAAATCCTGCAAAACTGGATAGCAGTAGCAGGGAAGCCTGAAATGAAGAAACACAGTCGTGTGTGTTGAAGGAAGCTGCCGCTGAGCTGGTGGGAAGGAGGCTGCAGCCACAGAACATCTCACAAGAATTTCCCATTGGAGGCATATGAATGCCTTGCTGCATTTTAAGGTGTCCTGTCCGCAAGACCATCCTTCCATCCCGCTGTCCAGTAAGTTAGCGAGGTCTGGGAGAGAGGGAGGCGTGATCTCTGACTTGCACAGGCAGAAGAAATTGAGTATTAGTTACCAGCCCTCTGGTGCTTCACGGAGAGAAGTAATACAAGTTTCTGTTTTGCATAGAGGTTGGTTGTTTTGTTGGTCCTACTTGATTCCCAGTAGGAATAAAGCGTTTTAAAAGCATCCAGAAACATACCAGGCATCTCATTTTTACAAGATACTGTCTGAGCCCCCAAATATTTTACAGATGAGCTTCAGAAGAAAGCCTTGCTGGTGTTTGACAGCAAATGAAGTGGGAAAAGATTTGAAAACAGAACTGCTGAGGCTAAGTGCTCTTGCAAATATTAGGATGAGTGCTATTTTTCATAGCATATAAAATTACTGCATTAATTTCTTTATTTTCTCTTAGAGATGAGGTGTTAAAGAAATAGCAACAGTAATGTTTCTGAAGCATACTCACTTCCCGATGCATCTGTTAAAGCATGTGAATGTATGTTAGGTATTATTTTAGTTTGGTTTAGAGCAGTGGAGTTGGCAGTGTCCTTATTTCCTTATGGAAGGCAAGGACGTAAAATGTAAGCTGGGTTGGCTAAGGCTGTTCCCTGTTCAGTGACCAGAACCACTTTGGAGACAGGCTGGCTATATTTAGAGCGGGGCCTGGGGCCAGAAGATGCAGTTATACTTTGTGGTGGTGACTTCGTACACTCTGAATTAGGGGAGAAAAGTGACCAGTTTGGTGTGAAGAGGGTGAAACTGAGGCTTTATCTAGTGTGCTCTGCAGGATTGGGAGAATACAAGGAGATGCTTCAGAAGTCAACATTGTTAGTCCCGGTAGTGCAGAGGACGGAATGCATGTTCTTACTGACACAGTAGACTACCTCAGGGACTCTTATTTCTGTTCATTGGAGTGAACCATGCCACAACCGCAGCTTTTTGCTTGTTTTATAGGGAACTCGTTGGCTTATGCTAGGACAGAGCTCAGGAATGAATTGCGTTTATGCCACGTGGATGTGCAAGGTAACCAGTCAGTGGAATGAATTAGGAGCTAAGTTACTGCTTACCAGGGCAGATGGCTTATTGTTATCCGCTGCAAATATTTTTTGAGTAAAAGGTTCGCTTTGTGAGAATGTTTATTGAAACTCTGCCTTTTGAATATCAGGTGGCTAATGAAGAACCGTTGGATTCAGTTATGGTACCTACATTGCAAGGCAGTTTGTAATTCAGTGCTTCCACTTGTGTTGGCTAGTATTGGATTTTAAAGCTTGAATTTTGTGAAGAACCCCTGTTTCTCCTGTGAATCACACCTTGCTTCAACAGAAGGGAAAGATCAGGTTGATAGCAGAGGTTTTCTAGAACAAGATCATAGCATTTTCTGGTTTTTTACTCTTTGAGCCTTAAGGGAGCTATGTGTACTGTTTACAAATATGAAATAATAAGGGAATCAAGTTTGGTTACCTGCCTATTCCAAAAGCTAGATGAAGACAGGTGAGCTTTGAGAAAAGTGTGTTTCTGTGAGAATACAAGATAGACCAGTTTGTTCATCTAGTGTTGCGTTATTAATGCCCTTATCACTGCCTTCTTTGCACTTTGTGGATTTTAGCCTGCTTTAATACTACAGTAATCAAGTTGCTTTTTGCCACCCTTGAATTTGAGTGTAAGATAATAAATTCACTTCCCTTGGTAGGCGTCTTGGTAAGCACATGGAGAAGTGGGCTAGAGTACTGGACACTGCCATGGTTTCTTAAACTCAGCTGCTCTCTGTTACTGAAATTCCCGTATTCCACTAATCTCACTTTACACTTGCAGCGTTCATTTCTTCTGTTCCTAAAAGGACTTACTCAAGTTTTATCTCAGAAATAGAAAGTCTTAACTGATAGGGACAATAGCATCAGTTTATGAAGTAGTGGTTCTCAAGAAATCCAACATGTAGTAAAACTTGTTTCTTAAATATTTAAGTAAAGTTTGCTATGGAGATTTTCAGAGAGAAGCATTTCTGTCTTCTGTGTTTCAGAATCTTTGTGAGTAATATTTAGGGTAAGTTTTGGTGCCGGGTGATTGGCTGGTTTGTTTGCATACTTCTACTGGAAGGAATTGAACATGAAATTTTTAGACTTTGGAACCGCCGATACAACTTTTCACCCACTTTCTGTTTTTGGAGAAATGGCTAATGTTATTTCTGTCACTACTGCTTTGTAGTTCTGCAAATGAATGTTGCTTTTACTCTTGTCCCGTTATCATTCAGCGAATACTTCACAAATGCCCTTATGCCATCTCTGCCTATTTATTTCAGTGCGATGCGCGTATTGCTCTCCAAGTTGCCGCGACCGTGGATTGTTGATGAGAAAAAAGATGATGGATACACCGCCTTGCATCTGGCAGCTCTCAATAACCACGTGGAAGTGGCTGAACTTCTGGTGCATCAGGTAGGGCTCTCCTCTCAGGAGGATTTAAGTGTCATGCTTTGATTAGCCATCTGATGTGAAAGTAGGTTGCTGCTGCTGCCTGCAATCGCAACGCAGAGGCAGTGGAGCAGGGAAGGCCGCATGGTAAAGGTCAAACTTGCTTTTGAGATCATTACAATGGCCTTAAGAGTGCAGAGGGACTGGACAGTTTGATAACTGGTTTGATTCAACAGATCAACATCTCAACAGAGAGCAATTAAAGTAGTTATTCACTTCTGCTCTCAAGTATTCAAAGTGGGAATCATACTGAGCGTTTTATTTGGGGCTTTAATCGACTGCCTTGCCTGTAGACGAATTGCTGGGATGGTAACGGTCTAATGCTTTGAATATCTCACAGGGTAATGCTAACCTGGATATCCAGAATGTAAACCAGCAAACTGCTCTGCACCTTGCCGTTGAACGACAGCACACACAAATTGTTAGGGTAAGTATCTTGTTGCAATCAGCCATCAGATGAATGGTGCTTTATTCGAGCTGAGTGAAGCTGTTAAGAAAGAGATGCTCCATGAACTTTAAAAAAAAAAAAATGGTTTAGCAACATGTTACAGCTATTGAATTCTTGTATGATTAATTCTGATAAATTTGGAAACCCACCAGCTAGTACAGAAGGTCAGTAGGCAATACGAAGGAAATTTCGGGAATGCTAAATTTTTGTGTATGTGTATTATGGTTTCCTCTCTGCGGCTGCTAATTCCGGCGTCCCTTCTTGTTGAGTGAAGGGGACCTTCTGTGTGTTCTTCTATAATTTGTCTTGAGTCTTATGGTCCTGTAACAGACCTCAAAATAGCATTTTTGATGAGTAATTATTTTTGCTCGTGGCTTTCGCAAGCTAACTAGGTGAAATACCATTTTTATCAGTTTCACTCCTGACTGTATAGTTTGCTGTTCTTAGCATGGGAAAGCTATAAGCAGTAATAAAATCAGCAATGAAAGTAATGCACTTTCTGTTCTTGCTCACATGATTGCAAAAGTTTAATACTTTTTACAAAAAAAAAAAATAAAAAATTAACAGAGCTGTGCTGATGGCATAGGAAACTGCAGTCTAGCACAGCTTACCCACAGCTGGCATGGATTGCTAGTGTGGGCTGTTGAGGCTTGGAGAGAGTGCTCAGTGCTGTAGGAAATGTTTGCTACAAGTGAATTCATCGGCCTGGCCTGCGACCTCTGTGTAGTTTTTGTGTTAGTGTTGTGAGAATCATCCTATATTAAAAAATGACTTTTACTCAGGCTCACAGAGAATTGTGCCCCCGGTGCAGAGCTGTGTCGGTGCCTCTGTCTGGCGTTATTTTGCTGTAAGGCTTCTCCATCTCCACGGGTTGATGGACGTGATCCCATTACAGTGAAACATGTGATACGGCCCTATATCTGGAACCACTTGCTACCAAAGAATGGTTTCGGAGAGTCACTTGCATTCTGCAAGCCTTTCTGCAGCTATATTTAATTGGTGAGCTCCTGTGCCCTTCGGGAACTGACAGGGCACCTGGGAACACAATACCAACGTAGTGGATGACAGGAAGGTAGGCACGTTGGAGCACGAGTACGTGGCTTGGGTTGACACGCTTACATCCAAGAATGTTTACGTGAACGGCCCTATAGAGTAGCCGTACTTCAGAGCTGGATTAGCGTTGAGAAGTCCTAAAATAACTCATGCAGCCATGCAGAGAACATGTTGGCTCCTATATTTCAAATTTAATTCCTATTGGGTACTTTCCAGGGTTGGGTTGTACCCTCAGGCATCTGTGGAATAGTGGTCAAAGGTAGCAGGGCTCTTTTAAAAGCTCCGCAGTCATGACAAAGGGAGATTTTTTATTTTATATCTTTTTGCCCTTTATTATTATTATTATTATTATTATTATTATTATTATTATTATTATTATTATTTTTAGCTTCTGCAAGGGCTTTGAATTTCCCATGGTAGCCAGGGATTCCAGGTTGCTCTGAAAAGAGTTTTCTCGTAGAGTTTTCTTCAGAGGGATTACTAGAAACCCATAGCAGTGACAGGGAAATTTCCCTAACATGCTACTGTTTCCAGGAGAAACTCTGAAACAGAACATGGCTAGTGGCAGGCAGGATGTGAGTGTAAGAGAGAAAACTTGGGTCAGAGTAAGTCCATTTAGAGGGTATAAGATGTCCGGAGGACTGCTGAGAGTTTTAGCTTTTTTCTTTCTTTTCATTCAGTTGTGGAAGGGTTTGGGGAAATGATAAGCT
This sequence comes from Netta rufina, assembly GCF_964035555.1. Taxonomy (NCBI): domain Eukaryota; kingdom Metazoa; phylum Chordata; class Aves; order Anseriformes; family Anatidae; genus Netta; species Netta rufina. The sequence continues at coordinate 109,817,435 of NC_140124.1, forward strand.
GCAATCAATTACAGGCAGGTATTTCCTTGACACATGAGTTCTGAATTCCTTTTGAGGTATTTTCATTTTAGCCGTTCCTAAAGTCTGAGATTCTTCAATTCTGAGGCTAAAATCCTTGCAAGCAAGCTTTTTCTAAAGAGGGAGATTACCCTTTGTATATCCCTGTTTCTAGGCCATGCTTTTTGTCTCCACTGCAATTCAGAGTTCTGCAGAGTAGCAAAAGTTCAAAACTAAAGTTAAAACATCAGCTGCTTCTATCTGTGGGTTTCTGAATAGCACCAACGAGTTGTTTTTTTTTTTTTTTTTTAAGGGCATTGTTATTTTTCAGCATGTGTTGGCTGTTTTGTGTAACAGCATATTTAAGAAAGTTCTGATGCATCAAATCAGGGGAGAGCTGGGTGCAAGTGCAGCATGAATGGGAAGGCCTTCATATCATAGGAACTGGAACATATGTCGTAGGGGGCATGGCTAATTTTAGCCTTCAAGATGAGTCTTACTGTTCATTACTTTGCAAAGTGTTCGAAGATAGTGGGTAATAGTGGTTTTGTTGTCTTCTGCTGCATAAGGATAAACCTAAATATGTGCTTTAACTATTTTGTTAGCTGAGGATACTGTACGTTAACTGGTTATTTATACATTAAGTTGTAAAGCTCAGCATGGTGTGAAGGTGGTGATCTTTGAGGTCATTGAAACCTATTATTACGGAATATACACATACCTAAAGTTTCGTCCACTTTGTTCTGTTTCTGATATGTTACCCTAATAGATTGCATTTTAGGCTCTCTTGTAAGAGTTAAAGGTAGGAAGAATCCTGTAAAATGCATCTGTCTCTCACTCAGCCATGCACAAGGCTTCTGCTGAAATAAAATTGACGTTTGAAAGAGGTAAATGCTTCAGTTGGAGGCTGAGCTTGAAGCAAGAGAAATAAATTTAAATAAACTCAACTGTGAAATGTAGCAAGGTGTATAACACGTAACATGTATATATATATATATAAAACCCTTTTGGACCCTAAGTGCATATAACCCTTTGGTGCATCCCAAACCACAGCTTCATTGAAATTACTTTTTAAATGGAATAAGTAGCTGGTTTTTGGTTTCTCAAATGGAGTTCTCTCTCTTTTCAGCTCTTAGTCCGTGCAGGTGCTAAGCTGGATATTCAGGATAAAGATGGGGATACTCCCCTGCATGAAGCCCTGAGGCACCACACCCTGTCACAGCTCCGCCAACTCCAAGACATGCAAGATGTGGGCAAGGTAGATACTGCTTGGGAGCCATCAAAGAACACAGTAAATAAAATGCATTTATTTATTCCTTTTTTTTTCTATGCCTTTATCTCTTTATTATTGTAGCTTATCTAGTTTCTGTACTGTTGAACTGTTTTTTGGCAGCATAAGTTAAAATATATTCCACATTACATTGCAGTGTAGGCAGATTTTTTTTTATGGAGTTTTTAGCATTTAGTCTCTGCCTTTTGTTAAAGAAAAATATGGGTTCAAAATAGTTCTGCAACACTCTTTAATAGCAAATATATGGCTGCCAAAAATCAAAAGTACAGTAATACAGTACAGAATAAGACTAAAATTATGTTTTCTGTGGTTTGACATCTTGCATGACTTTGTAGCTTTAATTGTTTAGCCACTTCTCTAACCCTCTGAAAGCTTTTTCTGTTAGAACAAAGCATTCTTAGTCTTTGCATGATGACTTGTTAAGTATCTTTCCGACAGAGTTAATTTCAGAAATGGCGATGTGGTAAGGAAATAGTCAAAACTCCCTTTAATAAAGGTCAAAATCTTTTTACTGAAAAAAAATGCTTACACCTGAGAAGCTGTGTGAACTTTAAAGATGAATTTTATAGTTTTGCTGATAGGAAAAGGAAAATTATGGAGTGACTTGAATTGTGGAAAGCAAACAGCATTTTTTCAGTAAATAGTGAAGATGTGCAGCATGACAGGGAATCAGATTTGCTGAGTCATTTGTTACCAATATCATAATACTTTTTTCTAATTTTAACTGTATGTGATAGTTACAGCATTTCATTCCAAAACAACTTGATTTAAAAGTCTTTGTTCAAAATAATAATTCCATTGTACAACAAAGATTTTTCAAATTGGCTAATTCATTTCACTGAAATACACCGGCCTAGTTATGGCTCGCATATACAAAAAATGCTTGTGTCCTTTTAAGGGACAGGAAGAAACCAGTTACAGCTAAGTTGTGTTTCCATGATCTGAAATGGACTCTGTGAAATTGGTCAAAATCCTTTGTGTGCATGTATTTAATTTTGAAATGAATGAGCAGGAAGCGAGTGCTCTTTCTCAGATTCAGCATTTCATATGTCAGTCATTTCATATGTCAGTTGCCTATCTTAGTGATATCCACAACGAAACTGGATGAGTTGTGTTTGGAGTTTTTTAGACGTGTATTTTTCACCTTTTAAAATTTATTTTTGAGTTTTATGTTTCAGAGAAAAAAATGGTTTTGTTTTTGTTTTCTTCTCTATACTGTTTTCTTCTAGTTTCATTTGAGCTGTATTGGTTTTAAAAAGATTTATACTTTTGGCTTCGTTTTGGTTGGTATCTTAAAAAGAACAATTTTAGGCTGTTGTCTTTGAGATATCAACCTGCTGAGCCCTAGGGTGCATCTTTGTAATATAACACTTCAACAATTATTCTTTTTCAGTATCTTCAACTGAAATAAAATTTCACTTGCAGGATGTTATATTTTGGATTTTTATTTCATTTATTGGTAAGCTGTTTCATGTTAAACAGCAACATCATTGAAAATCTACCCTTTGTTACTTTTTCCTTCAAGCACAGCTTAAAATACAAAACACACTTCACTGACACTGGGAACTTACTTCATAAGTGGAATTTTATGGAATGAATTCTTTAGTATTGATTTTAGTAGTTCCTTGTGAATGTCAGTATTAAGCTGTTGTAATAACTGAAGCAATTTTTGTCAGTTTTGTTCAGTTGCTTTTTTAATATGACAGACTATTTAAAATGCATGTTGTCAACAGTCATGACAGCCCTACCGATTTTAGGCATCAATATGAAAAACAAGTGTATTTTATCAATATACTCATTATGAAGATTGTACAGTTGGGAGGAGGAGAACTTTTCTGAAGTCCAATCCCCACCAGGACAAAAAAAAGTCGTTTTGGCTTCTTTATTACAGATGCAGTGTTCCTTAGCCTATGACACTTTTTATTCTAAAGAAACATAATTCCACAGGCTTATAGGATGTCGTGTATTTTAATACAGGCATCTTCTGGACTCTTAACACACTTCTAAGATCTAAAATGTAGCCACTGCGGAGATGCTAGTTTAAGCTAAAGGAGCTCTGATGGAAGTTAGTTAGGTCACTTACTGGTTAAGGGGTCAGTAGTTAAAATAACGCAGACAATAACTAGTGTTTGTGTGGATTATGCCCCAAAGAGACTTCTCTCCTGCAGGTGGATGGGCTGGAACTGGCTTGTGCTGATACATTTTCTATCCAGCCTCCTGCAGAGGGGACTTGCTGCCCCTATACTGGCCCTAAGACATAGTGTCTTTTTTGCTTGTTGTTTTTTTTCTCCATTCTGTGTGCCTGAAATGTTGCAGACTACCAAATGTCATGTGTTGTGATACCGTCTTGATGATTTTAAAGCATACAGCATGCAGAGGTATTTTAGGACTCGAGATTTTCTTGAATAATGTTGGTGACTGTTCCAGGTGGAGGAGCCAGTCTTGGCATAGTGTGTGCCCATACCGAGTGAAGGAAAATATCCTGGTAACTGTGTTTGATTTTCCTCTTGGAGAAACAGTAGTTGTTTCATTCTGGAACAGCTCAGAGCCCATGAGGTGCAAATGTGGATGGTAAGAGAACTTGTGTCCCAGGAACTGAGAGAGGACTAGAGCAAATTGGTTGCAGGCATGCCTTCAAAGAACGTCTGCTCTGCCAGCCTCAGAGCAAATCAGCTTTCACTGGGCGTTGTGCTGCCACAGCTGGATTACTGACAGGACCCAAGGTAGACAGATTGTAGATAAAGTCTGTGCTTCACTTCAGCTACTGCTGTAACTGAAGTGCAGAGAAACGGGCTGAATTTCTAAACAAAACTGGTTTTGTGATCTGAACGCCACAAAACAACTTCTCTCTGTAACTTACTGCTTGTCTTGTTATGAAATCTTTCAAGCTATGCAGTTTTTATTTGGTCATAGGAAAGTGTGCTGGACCACAAGTATCCGTGAACTCATGAAGCAACCTTCAAGAGTATTGTAGCATCTCAGTAACATGTATTTATATAAAAACTTCCAACTAGGAGGAACTGTAGACTGAGGTTTTTAAATTAAAAAAAAAAATGCTTTCCTAAACCTGGATGGCTGTGTGATGACAAAGATATCTTGCAGATAATCAAGGCAGGGGAGAGAATTCTGAGACATACTTCACATGCTGCAAGGTATGGGCCCAAACCCAGCTTTGTTCTTCACAAGTCACCTCTGAGGGCTGGGAGATGTAACTAGAGAGGTTTTGAAAACTATTTTCATCGTGGTTCAGACTCAGAGGTATGCAACCTTTGGATATGGGACAGATATATGGTATTTGAAATTTATTCCTATGTGCTGCAACATCTAAAATAGCACACCCTAGTTCTTTAATCACAAAAGATCATTTTGTCTGGGGTAATAATCATTAATTTTTTTAAGGGTGGTACTTAACACCCAGCTTTTAGAAGAAGAGGTACAGGGATAGGCTGCACAAAACAGAAGTGGGATAGAATAATGTAAATCAGTGAAGTTGGGTGCTGAAATCAGATATTGGGAGCAAGGTGTGTAGAAAATCCTGCCTCTCTCCCAGTGTTGAAGCCTTCGTGACTCCGGAATTCAGCACTTAAAACTCCTTGAATTGAATCTGTGCCAGCTGTGCTCAGGCTGCTCCTTTGAATAACAGTCTTGTGTGGTTTGCTGGGGGACTCTTAGCAGTGCCAGCAGTTTCACATGACATGTAGTCTGCATTACACTTCTACATTTTATCTCATCAAGCTTTAGTACAAAAAGGTGCTGGGAGAAGGCCCAGAATACTCCAGAGTAGGTGAACCCTGTCATTGTGGGGCTGAGGGAGTGAGCCTTCTCTCTTTGTTTTCCTGGCTGGCCCTGCGGGTCATGCAGAAAATACACAGTACAGAAACTACACAGATACAGACATAGCTGTGAAAGGGTGAAGGAGTGTTATGTGATTAGGACAGGTAGGTGAGTTTAAATCCCTCCATGCTGAGAAGACAACTAAAATTAAGTCTGTCTTGGGCAGGTGCATTGCTCACTAGGCTACTGAAAGTGTGTGTTCATTCTCTGCCCAACTGTGTTTTCTGTCCACGTGCAGTGGTGGTAGCATCTCATGTGACCTTGGCAATTTCAGTGTGCTCTGGCTGTATTTTGAGTAGAGACCCAGTGGGACTATGCCCTTTAATGCTTGTGCAGAAGGACAGCCCCTTGACAAGTGTGCAGGAAATGGAGTGCTTCAGCAGGAGAACTACTTGCAGAATTGTAGTTCCTTAAAGGAAAAACGAGTACAGATTTAAGCAACCATACAATGGCTTTGTTTTTAGTTCTAGAGTCGCTTCCTTGGGCTTACAGATTTGTGTGTGTGTGTGTGCTCGTGCTTTCCTTTGGCCAGCCTGCTTGTAACTGTAGAGAGTCTCTCAAGTTGCTTACGTATTTGTTGTCTTTCAGTTAATAATGGGACTTGGCACTCAGGGAGCAGAGAAGAAGAGCGCAGCATCCATTGCCTGCTTCCTGGCAGCCAACGGAGCTGACCTCAGCATCCGTAATAAGAAGGGGCAGTCTCCTCTCGATCTCTGCCCTGATCCTAGCCTCTGCAAAGCACTGGCTAAATGCCACAAAGAAAAAGTCAGGTATGTATGTTAATAAAATAGCCCAGTTTTCTGTAGATTAACTGATGCATTTAAAACACCATGCTTCTACTACCTATAGTGTTAAAACATACAAGCTTTTTCTTGACTTCTATTCATTTTTTTGGTATTCTGTGATACATTGAATACTGTCTACACATACATTCCTTGAAACATCTGCAAATCTTACAAGAGTTTCACACTCTGAAGTTTGAACTGTGCCTCATTCCCAGGCCTTGCTCCTCCTCTGCCTGGTACCAGCCTCCTGTCTTGTAGCTGGGTCTGAGTAGGGCTTGCTTACCATTCTCGCCCACCTCCTGTGCTGAGGATTTGCTGCAGGCATTATACCTGTCTGATGGCCTGACTGTGCTTCTGTTTGGAAGAGCTGAGGTTTGTAGTAAAGGAAAACCAGCTATCTGACCAGGCTGTGAGGAATTTTACTGGGAGGGAGGGAGACTGAATAGATTTGGGGTTTGGTTGCTTTGAAGTGGCTCTTTCTAAGCAGGAATGGGTTGTAGCAATTTTAGAGAATTGGACTAGATGTCACCAGAGTGGTTCTATTTTTTTTATTATTATTTTTTTTTTCTGAAGCTTGGTTTGCAAGGATTTTGATGAGTTGGGAAGTAAACAACACTGGTTATTACATTCAGGCAGGGTGGAGATTGCATTACCAGGGCCTAGAAGCACAGCACAAAGCTTGTTCATATGGGAAGGGGGGGAATGGGGAGGTGGCAAAGTGCAGTTGGAGGTTGGTAAAACTCCAACTCCAGAGAAGAGGTGGGGGGACATCACTGAAAGGATAACTGAGCCCTGGGACTGGTTGCCCACAGAGGCTGTGAAATAAGACTAGAATGGAGAAACACCCTGAATAATGTGAATTCAGGGATGATCCTGCTTTGCATGGAGCACCTTTTGAGTACCTGTCAGGCTGAATGACTGCATGACTTTGCAATAAGAAAAAGAGGGGTTAGGCCTGGCACCTCAGAAGCACTTCTTTGGGAATTACAATTTCACCAAAATGTCATCAAGTGCACTTAGTATGGGAAGTTGTCCTAGTTATATTCCTGTCACTGGCTTACATGATTCTTATCCTTAATTCCTGCTCAGAAGTCAGTGCATGGAAATGAAAAATGTACTTGCAAAATGTCACGAAGGGAAACTGTTCTTGTTGATGTTGCCCTAGCACGTAAGGTGCTTAATTTTCTGCAGAGACTTTTTGTCTGTCTCAGCCTCATCACTGTGGCTGTTCTTCCTTCTCGCCACCTTTTATGGGCTTGTGAGCGTTGTAGGACTGAGCTGTTTACATTTAACCCATGCTCCCTCTGCTGGGTGAGCTGCAGCATAGGACACAGATGCAGGGTGAGGTCACTTCAGGAGTTTGGGGCTTCTTTTACAAGTCTGCCATTTGGAAAGTAATACAAGTATATTCAGGCTTTCCAGGTGGTAAGGTGTGCCGTTCTGAATCTATACGTTATTATTACTCTGTTAAAAACTAAACTCATGAGTTGGGAGGGTAGGGTTTTTTTGCATTTACAAGATGCTATTCCAATTTCTGTGGGCTGTTTCTATAGAATGCCTTATCTGAGCGTGAGACCTCATGCTTGTGTCGACAGTACACGTGGGAATATACAGTTGGGATTGTGTTAAGATATACACTGATCCTTGAATGTATAGGAACATACAGATAAGCAGCGAATTGATGTGCAGTATGAGTATAAAAAAAAAAAAAAAGCCTGACTGCAGGGTTTCTTTGTAGTGGCCAGGTTGGTTCCCGAAGCCCGTCTATGATCAACAATGACTCTGAAACCTTAGAAGAATGTATGGTGTGTTCAGACATGAAGAGAGACACTCTGTTTGGCCCGTGTGGACATATTGCCACGTGTTCTCTGTGCTCACCACGGGTGAAAAAATGCCTCATCTGTAAAGAGCAAGTTCAGTCTAGGACAAAGGTAAACATTTCCAAAGCTTTCTGTTTCTCTTTCTATTTTTAATGGAAAAGTAAAAAAGAGGTCAAGGAAAAGTGTATATTTTAAGCTGTATTTTGCCTTACAGGCATTTCACTGGATGGAATTGTTAATCTTTTTGATATCTTGTCCCAACATTGTGTGTTAATCTTGTCTGTTTCCCTGTACTCGTGTCCTATCTGCTCCTCATTCTCCCCCTCCATGTCAATGTCTTTTTTTTTTTTTTTTTTTTGCTCTGGTCATCAGACTTCATAATACAGCAACCTGAAGTTGTTTTATTTTTTTCCTGGTATTTTTTTCCCATGTTAAGATAAATCGCTGTTTCTCCTGAAATACAATTTCCTCAGTTATACTGAGTTCTTTTATTCCTTAGGGCTGCTTGGAAAGATTATTCATCTGTAAACTGAGTTAGTTTTGTACTAGTTTTTATTCAGTATTCTTTTCATCTTTCATGTTCTTTCTTTATTTTTATTTTTTTTTGAATTATGAATTTTATTACACTTTCTTCTTCAGAGTATCAACCAGCTGTGCCCTATTTCAGGGACCTAATCCCAGTAAGTTCCTCATGTTTCTCAAATGGTTGCTCCCGGGTATTTGTGACTACACTGGGTGCATCCCCATTGCTTTTCTGTTTGAGTATTCCTTTTTTCCTAGTAATCACCAGGCCTTGTCCTTCTTGTTGCTTTTTGGCCATTAAAAAAATAATAAATAAATAAATAAATAAATAAATATATACACACATATATACATATATAAAAATCTCATATTCCACTTACAAGTTTTCTGATCTACAGAAAACCCACTCTGTTTTTTTATCTCTATCCAAACACCTTTGGCTAATCAGCTTCTGTGTTTCTTCTCTGTCTCAGAGTAAATATGCAACTTGCAAATGTACATTTGTACTGTTTTTACTGTTCACTATTTTATTCTTCTTACACTGTTCACTCATTCTGCCATGCATATTTTCAAAGACAAAATGTTAATGCAGTGTGAGCTCCTTCTCTGTAGAGTTTCTTTATAGTCAGTGGAAAAGTTCTGCCACAGTGGTTCAGAGCAGCAAAGTAAGTCTGCTGCCCCCTCATCCATCTGAAGAAGACGATCTACGGAAATCAGCTTTCCTAGGTGAAAGCTAACCTTTGTGGATAACCTTCCTTGGATTTCTTTTGCTAATTTGGAGAGTATCTATTCAATACGATCTATCTGATAGTTTTCTAATGTTCTGTATAAATACTTAGGGTAATATCTGCAGTGCTAAGGCTGTCAGTAATAGTGCTAATATCTGTCAGTGTACTGAACATTTAAATACTGCCAGCATATATGTCTTTAGTGTGATAATTCCTTTAAATTGAATTTTGAGGTGATGAATTAGTAAATATAGCTTAGATGGAACTTCTTAAAGTCCACATGCCTTTCCAAAGAGAATGAAAAAGCAAATTGATGTCGACAGCAGGAGATAAACTGTTCTCATATCTATGTTTATTGCACTTTACAGATTGAAGAATGTGTGGTGTGTTCAGACAAAAAGGCAGCAGTGCTTTTCCAGCCTTGTGGTCATATGTGTGCTTGTGAGAGTAAGTAGACTTGACAGGATGTTCTTTTTGAAATAGTCCTGAAACAGAACATTTTTAATAAAAGATTGCTGAAAGCTCATTAATGATCTGGCTTTGAGTACAACTTGATAGTTTGGTGTGATAATCAGAAGGTTGGCATTACTTGGCAAGCTGCTAATGAAGTATTTAGAGGACAAAGTGGAGATTTCCAGAAATTTAGAGAGCAGCTGCTTCTCTCTGAATTATTTAATAGTGAGTAGGTTTGCTCAGATTATAGTAGCCTGCTGTTCATTCATTGTTTAGTTACAGTTTTCTGTGTGTGTTCAGATGTGCAAATCATGTTTTAAAAAAAACTGTAAGTAAATATTTTAATGTGCTTCCTTAGTGATCTGCAGATTTGCACAAGGGCTCTAGTTTTTCTATAGCAGATACATCATGTGTCTTGCAAAAAGACATAGGAGATCTCCAGAAATTTTCTATCTTGAGAATAATTGGATGAGAATACAGCCACCACCTTGTCACCAGACATTTCAAGGCTTTGTTGAAGGGTCATTTGCCTAGAGAAGAGCAGTGCTTGCTGCTGACATACTATAGGAGGGGGAAGGTAGTCTTTTCCAATAAGTAATTGCTTGTTTGGTCTTGTTAAAGAAATCTGGTTTCTTTCTCTCTTCTGGCTGAGAGACCTGACATTGCATCACTAACTTTACTGTTCCTGATCCTGATCCCAGTCCTGATCTGGGCTCTTTCGCTGTCTGCACTTGAAAGATGATGAGAGAAGTTTTTTAATTAGTTTCTCAGTAAAAAGATTAATCACTGTGGTGAAGGATTTCAGCAGTGAAATAGTCATTGCCAAGTCAAAACTGTAACAATGACAGCAAATGGCTCTACAAATGCAAATGGTTTCTTTCCAGATTATTTTCTGTAGATCCTTTCTAAGCATGATGAGAAAGAGTCCTCAAATTTGTATACTTCATAGGAGGTATACTCTGTTGATTCACAGTAACCTTTGGCAATTTTGAGACATGGTCACTTGCCTTTTGCAGAATAATGCTAGCTTTCTTTCTAGGATGGTATCAAAACATATGGGTTTACTCTTTTGAGGGCAAGGAACTACCTCTGTTTACCCCTGGCATGTTAGTACAATATATGAGGTCCTTGGTTATGGAAGAAAAAGCAGGTAATCAAGACAGACTTGAAAGTTCTGGTCTCAAATGGGTGTGATTTTACTTTTTTAACTTCAGTAATTCTTGTGGAATAGACATTTGGTTGGAAAAAGAGGAACCTGCTCACCAGAAATAATGTTAAAAGAAAATAAATAGAACAAGTTTGCTTTGAATCCCAAATGAGATTGTTTATGAGTCTGATTTACAGAAAATGAAGTGAAAACAAACACAAGTAGGTATTTGTATTGTAAACCTTTGTTATGGTATTGGTGTATCGTTACTGTGAAAAGAATAAACACGCTCATGTTAAGAAAGAAGAACAGTGAGAATAGCAGGATTTATTTCTTAATTTATTTCTCTGTCCTCTCAGATTGTGCAAGCTTGATGAAGAAATGCGTACAATGTCGGGCAGTGGTAGAGCGAAGAGTGCCTTTCATAATGTGCTGCGGAGGGAAAGGTACAGAAGATACCACTGATGATATTTGTGAGTGACTCCAAGACCCATACTCTTTCCCTTCCCTCCAACAACTTCTTATTTTCTTTCTTATTCTTTGAAATGACCTAAATCTTTCCTTTTCTTTTTGAAGAAAAGTTTAATAGCCATGTATCAGTTACCTGTTTATGCTGCCTCCTTCTGTATTGCTATCAATGCTATGATAGCACCAACCATTTCTCTAAAGGACTGCCTACATTGTCCAGAGTAGAAGCTGAAACATACATGACTTCTTGGCAACTTATTAATGACCTACAAAGAAAAAGCTGAAGATTGACTGTGATTGTGCATGAGAGTCCATACATGTATTATTTTTATTTCTGGAACTGTCTGACTAATAAAGAAATAGTAACTGTTTAGCATCTAGATATAAGCAATTTCCATGACATCGTTCAGTTTTACATTACCTGCTTTGATTTTCTAAAACTTTTTGTGACTTTTTTGAGTAATTTCTATGAATTATTTTTATGGACTACACGTGTGGTATGCAGTGTTTGAATTTAATTTTATCTGAATTGGAATGTTAAGTCATTCTTTTCACACTATTCATAAATGGAAAAGTATAATCCTTAAAATCAGGCTTTTAATATGTTGTAAATTTGAAATTTGTCATATGAAGTACTTCTCGAGTTTTTGGTTTTATATAGCAACATCGCTTCCTGGATCAATCAAAGACAAAACATAACCTGAGTTGCTTTAGAATTTAACCAAACTATTTCCATGATACTTGTGTATAGATTTGATCACCAAATAGAATCAGCTATGTGGATAAAAAGGGTTTTTCAGAGTGAAAGGGCTCTGCTTGATTTTATTTTTTTTTAAACTTCACTGGAGGAGCATCACTGACAAATAACTCTGAAAACACTGAGGTGCTTAGAGGCATTTTGAGCATTATTATTGAGGAAATATTTGCCAACTTTGTTGCTACAAAACTCTAAAGTTCTTCAGGAATTGAGCTGCAGTGAGGTTATAGTGAATTAAATTAGATGATCAAATCTATTTGAATGACATTATTTTAGATAATTGAAAAATTATAGCTAGTGTTCTGGAAATAATTATTCCTGTTTCATTAGACGTAATCACATATCTTTATTTTCTCTAAATTACAGCAAGTGGAAACATTCCAGTTATGCAGAAAGACAAAGACAACACTAATGTCAATGCAGATGTACAGAAGCTGCAGCAACAGTTACAAGACATCAAGGAACAGGTAAAAGTGCTAGATAAAAATTTTATGGACCACTAAGGTAACTTAAGCCAATTAAAAAGCTGATACATCTTCTGTTATTTAAAACAAAATAACACATTGAAGTTACTCAGTTCTTAAATTTTAGTTAACCAATAATTTTTATGATGTTCGTTTGTCTTCTGTGTACAGATTTAAAAATAAAAACAAAAAACAAGTGTCCCATGCTTGTTGAGCTGACTGAATGTACTAGCTACAGCAGTTGTTCTCACAGAACACTGATGAAAGTAGCTATTTTTCACTGCTCTATATCGAGCCGAACCTTAACTTGTCTGTTCACGAGGTGCCTTTGAGCAGTGGCTGGCATTTAGCTGTAGCATCTAGTTTATGTACTGTTAAAACAATTTGTGTCTGGTTGCAAAATGAAATCCATGGGGTGTAAGCACATAATTTGAATATTTAGAATGTAAATGAGAGTTTTTTTCTTTTGTAATTATGCATCATATTTGCAGGTGGAAATCTATTTATATTGGCTATAGATAGTGATAATTCATTGGTTAATTAAGTTGCATGCCATTTAGAAACCTAATAAAAACAAAACACCTCAAAATTAATGTTTCAGAGAATTGAGAGCCATCTGTTTAGATTTGTTATGCCTCTAAGTCTAGTTTCATGAGAATTATTGAAATACTATTGAAGTGCTGTCTACATGTGGGACTTTTCCTGTGGTAAATCACTACATGGTTTCATTGCTTTTAGAATCATGTAGAATCCTAGAATCAGTTAGGTAAGAAAAGACCTGTAAGATCATCTAGTCCAACCTTTAAACCTTTTCCATCTGAACAAATGAAAATTTGATATTTTTCAGCAGTAAAAGACTTGGGTATTGGACTACAGTATGAACTTACTGTCTTAGAAGAGAACCCTGATATGTGATTTTTGACTTCCATATAACATAATTAGAAAAAAAAAAAAAATTAATGAGTATAAGAGACAAAGAAACCTTCTTGTTACACTACTTTCCTCTTCTTCTTGGAGGCTTAAAGCAGTCTGCAGTACTTCATCCCATCTAGCTGAGATGGTTGTTACTCTCAGCTGTTCATGTGCATGAAAGTTAAGACTGAAGTTTTGGGTCACTAGTTCTAGGACCCATACCTAAATGCCTTATATTTGAGAGCTGATATACTGTCGAATTTTAATCTTGGTGACATGTCGGTGAAAACCTGCTCCTGTCATATGAGAGCTGTCCAAGACCCTAGCAGCAGTAAAGTTCTAATATCTGATTAAAAGCATACTCTTTCATAGTTTGTGTCTGCAAAAGAACATGCAGATTAAAAATTGTCATTTGAGAAATGCATGTCTTCCTCAACGGTAACATCTGGAGCTAGTGCAGATCTGTGACTTCTTAGATCTGCTGTTTTATTTCAGTTTTACTTTTTATAACATCGTTGGATGAAAAAAGTAACTGTTGATAATAAGGTTACTGCTTTGGCATTTAAAATGATAGATCCAAACATGCAGATGAATGCTCTAATCCAAGTAATCTGTTTTCTTCAGATGTATTTTTTTTTTCTGGTTACTTTATTTTATGAGTTTATAAATGATCTGAGTTCTGTTTGGATATGGTAATATTTTTTTAATGGAGGGATGCAAAAGAAAAACTACTTCATTTTACAGTTTTTCTCCTTGATTAGACGTGATCTCAGTTGTGGGTTTTTCAGTCCTCGTAAGGTGCTCTTTTATTCATAATAATTTTGTCTTACCCTAGGGAATTGCTATAGCAAGGAGCTAATATCAGAAAGTTATGTTGTATTAGGGAGAAAAGAATAATTATTTTATACATGTTATTCTCTACTTGTATTTTCTGGTTTTCATATTTGCAGTAGTAAGAAAGATTTAATACTGGAATGCTTTGAGAATTGAGGTCCATTCCTTCACTTTGAAATGCCCTTTCGTCCATTAGTATTTATTTATTTTTTTTTTAAATAAGTATCAAACAGGTGATTATTCAATACCTGTTTGACCAGAAAGAGATGGTTCTGGTCATTCTTGTGCAGATTTTGGCTTGAGAGCTTTCTTGTTTGCTTACTGTTTTTTCAGCTTATTTGAGTGAGGAGGCAAGTTTTGTGTCACACTTAAGAGTAGCAAGTAGGATTTGATTACAGTCAGTCATCTGATCTTTTAAATTTGTGCCTGAATTGATGCATAGCATTCGACTTCAGTCATGTATTCTTTTGCTTTGTGCTTTAACAGTTCGCTCTTTTGGTTACAATGATAGTTTTGTACTTAAAATTAATTTGTTCTCTTTCAGCAGGTATAAACCTGTTTCAACTCATACCTTCAATGATAATCTAATATGTTAGTGCAGCAAGCTTTTAAAACCATTTCTCGTGCCAAGCAGAAGTGATGCCTGATGTCAGCTGAATCTCCCACATCTGACGACCACACCATTCTTCAGGGATTCCCTGAATGTGAACCCTTTTGACTGTAATTGTGATACCTTCACCCCATTTCGTACATAATCATCATCATCTATCTAATACCTTGTGTATGTTCCTTCACCATACTTACATCACCTTCTTTCTACTTAAAAATCAATTTATTTTGTCACTGTGCCACCTGTGTGTTGTTGGAGAAAATGTTTTTAGTAATAAGGAAATATTTCAAGCAGTTTAAAACATCTTGTTAGTGGTAAAAAATGATTTATTTGAATTATCAGGCCAAGTTATAATTAAAGGTGTGATAAGTACTCTTTCAGACCTGCTTTTACTTATCCACAGAAGTTATTTTTACATATAACAGATATAGTGCCATGTTATACCATTTGTTTTCCTTCAGAAGACGGTAGTCAAATGATACACGCAGATAAAAGATGTAAAATGTGATTTCATACGGAGAACACTCTAGCAAGCTATTGGAAATAGATTCCGCTTATTTCCTGCTGCTGTGGCACAAATTGGCTGTAAGGCATATAATGAACTTTATTCCCCTGTAAAAGTGCATATGAGCAGGTAGTTAAGTAATGAAGGCTACTAATAATTTTCCTACTTTGTGAAGTAGCATAAATGTTGAAGTAGTATCATATTAAGAAATAAAACAATTCATATATTTTAAATATTCCATGTTTGTAGCGAGCAGGAGAAACTGGGCAATTTGCTAATACTGCATATGCAATTGCGGAAGAGATCTATAAGATGAAGCTGTTAGTATTTCTGTGTTTGACTGAATTAATTCATCAGAAGCAACAGTGTTTGAAAAGATATTTTTTGTATCCCTTGATGGGTGTTTTCATTTTTCAAATGTTCATGTAGCATTTTGGAGAAAAACAGGTAATTTAATTTCAGTAATTCTAACGTATTTAGACACAAGGGCAAATAATTAAGCTAAGAATGTAGAATAAGGGCTGTGTTTTTTATTTTTCTCCAGTGGTAAGATTTGGGTTGCTTTTCAATCCTTTATCAAAGGACATCAGGTTAATGGTATTAGATTCTGGATACTTGTCACAGGACAACTGCATATTCATTGGAAACTGATAGCTGTTTCATTCATACTGAAGACGGTAGGTTACTGACTAATTTTTCCATTGGGAAGTGTAGATGATGACATGGTGTGAATGGGAAGATAAGCTGGACTGGCAGACAGTCAATCTGCATATTTTTAGTTTCGGAGACTGTTTTGGTGTGATAGTTTAGAAATTCTGGCAAAACTGGAGCATGGTGTTTGTTTAATTTTTTTTTTTGTATCCTTTTTTGTATAACAAAGTGACATGAGGTTTTATCTGGCAGTTTGACGTATCTACTAGCACATTATATTGATATCCTGGAAATCAAAATAGGCATGTGGCCAAATTCCATGCAAATTTCAGCTCTGTTTTATTTATATATGTATTTATTTTTATTTTTATTTTTTATTTTTGTCTTCATCTAAGCAATCAACATTAGAAAGTAATATCTATTAATTCCATAGAAACTATATTTTAAGATTATACTGGACAGGGTTCCTAGTATGGCCTATATTTCTCAAAAATGAACAAACTGAAGTAAACTCCCGGCAGTTAGTATAGAAACAAGTCACAAGTGCAAGGCAGTGATAAAATGAGTTTGTGGTTGAAGTCTTGTACCTGTTAGCATTTCATATTATATATAAAATATACATTGTGTTAGTGTGTCTCAGTTCTGAGCACATCATAGATGTGATTTGTTGGACTGTAGAACAATATTAACAATTATCATATGTTAAATATCTATTCATTTACTAACCTTTGATAAACCTCTTAAGATGAAATCCTAATATAAGATATGCTACAATATACTTATGGTGAAGGAACATGCCTTACAAAAACTTCAATTTCTACATATGACAGGTGAAGGACATTGTTCCTTATTTATTCAATACAAAATAAACTTTGCTGTTGAAGAGCTTTAGATCTTTTTGGGCATTGGCTGTCACTTTAATATTCATCAATTAAAAAGGCTTTTAAAAGTTTGCTGTGCTATTGTTATGACTGAAGGTCACTGATTTATTAATTGCTCTTCATATACAACTTGGTATTCTTTTTGTAGAAAATGTAGATTATTTCCATTAGTAAAGACTGCAATTATCAGAATTGAATCTTTACATGTAAAGATTCATTAAAGATTGATTATGCAGCATTTTTATTGTTTTTTTGCATATGTTTAGTGCGTCTTCTGTAAAGGTAAGTACCTGATTAGCTAGGGAGCCTGAGAATGAATTGGTAAATCATTTACCTGAGCATTGCATGACATAAAATTTTATGCTTTTTGTTCCCTGAGAGATTACATCATGTAAAAGGGAATGTTGCTGAATAGTGTCTTAATTTTGCAAATTTAGGTGATGATAATGAAAATTTGGTATCAACCTACTACTTGGTTGCCTTAGTTGGAGATCACATCTGAGGAAAAAAAAAAAAAAAAAAAACATAAAGCAGACAAAGCAACAAAAAGCACAAGCTTTGTGTCATGAAAAGCCCCAAAACCTTAGATCAATGTGATGTAAAAATGTATGTTTTAAAAAAATAATAATAAGGTTTTGGAATATATGCTCAGTCACTGGGTTATGCTATGCCAATGATCTGTTACACTTAAGATGGCATATTTATTGTTAATTTTCAGTAATTTATCTATTGCATTCTCAATACTGCATCATTGCTGTCATTGACTATGTAACCTGTCAAAATCTTTTACAGACCATGTGTCCTGTCTGTTTGGACCGTCTGAAGAATATGATCTTTCTCTGTGGCCATGGAACGTGTCAGCTTTGTGGAGACCGAATGAGCGAATGCCCGATATGCCGCAAGGCAATCGAACGAAGGATCCTTTTGTATTAAACAGTGGAACGAACCAGTGATAGTTCATGAATAATAAGGACATCTGAATGATTTGAATCTCTGCAAGTCTGAAAGGCAGTAAAAGGTTCTAAAGAAAACATTTCTAATACTGTAGCACAGGTTCATTACATGGTAATTCTTTAAAGACTGTGAACACACCAAATAATAGAACAGTATTTGAACAGTCAGCTTTTAACTTTACTCTTAAAACTAAGATCTGAGCCTGAAGCTAATTTACAGCAGTCTTTTTTTAGTTTTCTTTCTGTTGTTTTCTTCCCCTTAAAGTGTAAAGGGACAATCTTGTTTTGGTTTATTTCGTGTTTTGTAATGTATGTATAAGGTGTCAAGCAATGTACTTTTTTGCCCCTTTTTTAATATATTGTCAGTTATTATTGAATATAAATATGTAGTGCTTTTTTGTTTAACGCTTTTCTGGAGAACGTTCAGATTTCCTGTGACAGTTACGATTCACAAGAATTGTTATCTTGAAATACACAATAATGCACAGTCAATACAAAGTGCGTAAACAGTAATAATAAATATCCTACTATTTCACTAAGACCAGGCCTCAAAATACAATGTTAAGCTAATTTAAACTTTAATATGCCCTTTCTGAGGATGGGTTGGGAAAGAAACAGGAAAAAAGAAACAAAGTAGTTTGGAGATGTTGCATTCCTCAAACTGCACTTTAGTGTAACAGGTTCAAGGTAACGTAACTAGTGAACTTCTTGGGTCTGCTAGCCACACAGTTACACATGGAATTGTTTTTAACTTGGTTGGATAGTAAAACATAGGAGCAGTGGGTTGGTTGATCTGTCTCGGATGAGTGAATTTGGTCAGTTGTGGGGGAACAAATATATACGTAGGGCCATTTAAATATTCTGGGTCTACAAATTAGAAAAAACAGATGAAGTTTGCAAAAGTTAACCTTTAATGTTGTATCTTATGACGTATGAAGCAAGCTACATATTATTTTCCTCTCTTAAATTAGTTGCGTTGTCTCCAGGCGAAGGGTATCAAGAGCAAAAGCAAAGATTTAATACAGCTTATTCATCTGTGCTGGGTGTTATACCAGAACATTAGTGACAAACTATTAATAGGTAATATTGCAGTTCAGAATATTGCTGGAAGAGCAGTTAATTTTGAGCCATGCCTAGGTGAGCTGAAGTCAGCTGAGGGAGATAGCTGTCACTGATGTGACTGAGACGTATTCATGGACCTGAAAGTACTACTGTGAGGGCTTCAAACTTAACATTTTGATAACAAGTACCTCCTTCTGTCTTTTTGGGTGGAAGGAAGTATACTAATTTAAAGGTTGCTTGCAGCTAACAGGAATGTGGGCTTTACTCCTAAGAGATTCAGCAGATTATTTAACAGAGTGCAGCTTATGTAGCCCTTTGCCATTGTGCTGGCTTTGTTTGAATGCAGAACAACAAAGAAATATAACCTGGAGTCATTCAGGTGCCTCCCTTGCAGCTAAGATGAATTTCTTATTCCATTGCATATGGCAAAAATATGGCAAAAGGGGTAGTTCAGGGGAAGATTCAAGTAAGCATAAAGAATAAAACTGATCTCCTTTTTAAAAATTAAAAATTAATCTCAGTCTTTTGATGACACAATCATTATCTGGAATCAGCATAACATCCTGTTTAATTTTGTATACTAGTAGTCATTTGTTCTTAAATAATCTATGTATTTGTCATCTTGACCAAATTGAACAGCCCTCCCTTTTCTTGCTTGGGTCCCTGTTCTAAAATACCAAGATTTCAAGGAGCTTTGGAAAATTTTTGATAAAAGGCTTTTTTTCATTTCATTATTTCACTATCTCCACTTAGGCTCTGATTGCACACAAGTGTCCAGTGCTGGTTTTGTTTGGACAATGTGTATGTCACTAACACTGATTTTTTTTTTGGTAGTGTTTGGCAACTGAACTGTCTACAGTAGGCTTCAGCTTCTGTCAGTGTTCCTCCAAACATGATACGGTCATAAGACGTGCCATTTGTCCATCCATTCTGAGTTTTGTCCTGGAGTGCCTCGGATCTGTACCTCAGTTTCCTCTAGTTCTGGCAGACACATTTTGAATGTTGTCTCTTATTTACCTTTTAAGGGAACCTCTCTATATGGTCAGCACAAAGGCAGGGTGGATTTCTTCATGATAATGCAGCTCAAAATTGAAACCTCAATAGCAGCTGACATTTTCCTAATTCTTTCTCACTGGAAGAAGTCAGAATTACTTGAAAGTAGTTTAACTTCATATTAAAAATTAAATAATTCACCTGAGCGAGAACTGATCTAAAGCATCCTGTGTGGAAAACTGGAGTTGAATGTTAAACACTCGGGGTCTGCAGGAGGCACAGGTGGTAGCATGAGTAGGTAATGTTGTTAGGCTTGTACTTTATGACAGAAGCTGTAAGTTACTTTATAACACTTAATATTTGCATGTCATCACAGTCATATGGATGTAGGCACAGTGACTGAAGGTATCGCTGTAGGAGCATTTCCAGGCTTCTGTGCTGCAGTCACACCAGGTGTATATGACTGCATAAAAGTTAGTAACTGGACCCATTGGACGGTGTAGTGTGGCAGATGAAATTAAAATATCTCAGTGTTGGGGATTTAACTCAATGCTATCAAGATATTAAGAGAAACAGCTCAATTAGAAAAAACAAAAACAAAACAAGGTAAACTAACTAACATACTTGCTTACTAACTACGCTACTTGCCTTTCAAAAGACTTCAGAAAAATACTTGAAAATCCAGTGTCACTTAGGACAGACCTGTAGATTCACACACTATCCTTGGATTCTGACTGCCCAAGGTGACCTGGTGTTGCTGAGGCAGCTAGCGAGCTCATCCACTCCCCTGAGTCTTGGCTCACCTGGGCAACGTGCACAGGGTGCAAATGTTCAATTGGGTAACACTTAAACACGGAGGATGAAAAACAGAAGCTTGATTGGAAAGCCAAAGAGGATCATAGGTAGCAAACAGGAAAGTTGAGGGTATGTTATCGTGCATCTGTCTTCAGCAGGAGATGAAAGCATAGATCTCGTTATTATCGTTAATATTGGGGAGCAAAGTGAAAATGAGATGAAAAATTGGTAAGGCCTCTGATACACTGAAATTTAAGGGTTGCAGGCTTTGTTTCTTAAGATTGTCCCCTAATATTTAATAGCAGTTTTGAAATTAAATCGCATATACTATCTCCACTTGTTTCCCAAGCAAATCAAGAAGACACCTGATAATAAATATTGTTCAGATGTGAGGTATGCACAGATGGTTACAGCACTTCTTTCAATTTAGTGAAATACATAAATGGTCACATCAGTGCATGGTGATTTAAGGGTATGGAGACAACCTAAAAGGCTAATACAACATGCTAAATAGTTGTAGCTTGTTAACTTTTGTGTGGTTATTGTTTTTTTTCCAACCTACTGTGTATCATTTGCTGTACCCAAGCTCCTGTTGAACCGATTTGGCACTTTTTTAGAATTGGGGCTATTGGTCCATGCCTTGCATTTGTTGAAATACTCTCTGCTGGTATGTTAAGATTTGGAGGAATCCGATTTTCAGCATACTGAAAAAGTAGGCAGGAGAATAAAGAAGTTACTTTGTAAATAAGAAAGATGGATTAGGAACTATTGCTCTTAACTTGAATTGAGTAAGGATCTAGCAGATTTGCACAAGTACTTGTGCCTTGTTAGCATAGTCTTACAATCAGTATTTTAGCTTCTTCTCAAGACGTGAAATGGTCTTTTAAAATAATATAAGTCTTTATCGTGTAGCTATTTTCTAGAGATGAAGTTTTATGTATGCGTACTTATTTCTAGCAGTATTGCAGTGTTTGTAAACACTACATTGTTTGAAGAAGTTGCTTTGAGCTAGTGATCTGTCTAAGCTTCTTCTGTAATACTGCACATTACGTGTCAGAAACTTAATTTTACTCTTCCAGTAGCAGCTGATGAACCGAAAAGCCTATACTGTTCTTTGTGCTACATAAGTTTTCACTTAAAATATCACTCCATCCTAACTTTTAGTAAGGCTACCTCCTTTCTGTCAAAGTATTGAATTCTTTGCTGGTTATTCTTTGTCTTTGGGAAAGGATGGGGAACATTTCAGTTTTATTTTGCTTCATCAGTTTCCATGTCTGAATTCATTGCGAATGGTTTTTACTGACTGTATAAATTGCGTACGACCGAGCTGTATGATTTGCCACAGTGTACATTGTATATTATTCTTGCAGAAGTTGCTGGAATCTGTACTCTTGTCTTTTTATGCATTTCGTACCTTGTTTGTGCTGACAAAACAAAACTTATCACAGAAGTTTTAGAATTAAAAAAAAAAAAAAAAGTTTAGAGGTTTTATAGCTGAGCCTGTGGTTAAAAACAAACAAAGAAAAAAAAAAGTTCTGACTCAGGGCTTTTTAACAACTTAAAGAAATTCACAATATTCTTCAGCACAGCGTGGGGAATACTGTGGATGCGGTGACTGTACAGTGCCTTGGTAGAACTAAGTGATGGGCAGCAGCTGTCGAGTCCTTACAGAGTGCAAGTATCTTTGGAGGAGTTTCTGTTCATAGAACTGAAATGCCCCTGCCATGGATTTATATGCTTGTACGTGTTTTCTGTAAAGGAAATCGGCAATATTAGGTTTTGCTAAACTTCCTGTGAGTGTGTCATTGTTGCACCAGTCCTGGGGCTCTGAAGGGCATAGCGTACTAATGTACAGAAGCAGCACTGGTGGGAAAGAAAGCTGACAAAATGTTCTGTAGGGGATGTCTTTGGTGTCAAGGGAGAGGTTGTTGTATAAACCAACGTGTAAAAATGCCTGCTTTATTCTGGCCCAGTAAGTTGTTGTTTTTTTTTTTTTTTTTTTTTTTCTTTTAAGAAAGAGAATCAGCAACAAGTCTCTTATGTTTGCATGCCATTTCATGTTATCAAAAATGTCTCGTTTTGAGCTTCTAGGAAATACTTTTTGTCCCAAGCCTCATGTCTTCAGGAATGCAAATTATTCATATTACAAAACAGGTTTTACTGAACCACAGGAACATTTTTGCTTCTGTTAAAACCAACTTTGTATTTTCAGTAAATTGTAGCTTTTGACATGACTGTTTATTGGAGAAATTTAAGGTTGTCTGTGTGAATGTAGTGGGTTTCTGTATGCAGATAGCATTATATAATTGCTTTCATTAAAACTGCTTAGCAAGGTCTAAGCTTTTCAAGAGAAATGCTAATGTACTGTATGGTTAATAAAACTTGTTATATAAGATACACGCTGGCTTTCAATAGCTTTGATTTGAAGATGTAATGAGACAGAATTAATACTGATTTCTGTGCACACATCATTGGGAAGGGTGTTTTTTTAGCTCGTTTAATTTGATTCTACTTGTAATGAAGTTAGATGTTGCCACAGAAGTAGAAAATTGTATACCTGAACAAATGTCTGGTAACTGTGGGTTCTTGGCAGGTAATCTTTAAAGACCCCAGACTTTATCTAGTGAGGGAGATTGTAATCCAACGCTCAAAACATTCTGGTTCTTTAGAATATACCACTGAAGAGTGAGTTTACAGCAACATCAGAAATGCTGAGTGCCTTTGAATTTTCCAGATACTCAAATATTTCTTAAATAACACAGCAGAAGTATGAAGGCAGATTATGTTGTAACAACAAAAAGTTTGACCTTAAGCTTTTTTTTTTTTTTGTGCAAATTTTTGTATCTGTACACAATTCATTATACTAATTAGAGTTGCTGTTAAATTTGTGTTAGATTCCATCTTGTTAGTGAACAACCTGTACGGATCTGGCTATATGAATGGGATCACTTAAAAATCTCTTGCCAGATACAGTAGCTTACATTCTCTGAGACAGCATTTACTGCACCAAAGTTTGTGCTTTTAGGATTCAATTTAATGGATACATTCAAAAATATATCTATATCTATATCTGTGTCAAAGGCCTTACAGAAGTGCAGGCAGATGACATTGGTCGGTCTTCCCTCGTCAGCTGATGCAGTCACTCCATCATCATTAGAGGGCCACCAGACTGGTCAGCACAATTTGCCCTTGGTGAAGCCATGCTGGCTGTCTCGGATCACCTTTGTCCTGCATATGCCTTGACATTGCTTCCAGGAGGATCTGCTCCATGAGCTT
The DNA here is from genome assembly GCF_964035555.1 of Netta rufina. Lineage (NCBI taxonomy): Eukaryota > Metazoa > Chordata > Aves > Anseriformes > Anatidae > Netta > Netta rufina. Next base: position 109,841,173 of record NC_140124.1, read on the forward strand.
TCTAAGTACAGAGGTGAGGCTCACCGGTAGGTAGTTCCCCAAATCCTCCATCCTACCCTTTCAAAAAATGGGAGTGATATTTCTCTTTTCCAGTCACCACATGGCCTGACGGCCAGGACTTCTCAGATATGATGGGGAGAGGCTTGGCAACTCCCTCAGCCAGTTCCCTCAGGCCCCTGGGGTGTATGGCATCAGGCCCCATAGACTTGTACTTGTTCAGTGTCACCAGGTGGGAGGGACCTTTCTCTCCCAGCCCTCATCTTCATGTTTAGGGAAATGAGAGATGCCTACTGCATCTCAGGTATACTGCATCAAGTGATGGCAACAGCTTTAGTATAGGCTTTAGGATGTGGTCTCCGTGGTCTCTAGGGTTTCAGCCCCTAATGTTGGTCACGGTGGGTGTGGCTGGTGTTAGATATTGATGTCTGTAGATTTGAGAAGGCTTCCTCCACACTGAGAAGGGTGGTGGACCCAAAAGAAAGGGCAGTTTACAAACATGCCGCTCTGTATCTTAATGCACCTTGCACTCCTAATTAATTCAAGCTGTTTCCAACATGCAGCATGTTTAAGGCAGAAAAAATATGGCTGTGGAGATTTCCTTCAGATTTGACGTTTCGTAAATGCTGAGGGTGGTTCTTCATGAGTGTACTTCATCTTATTCAGGGGAGAAATGTTAGCAGCAGTATCTGATTTAAAAAAGAGAGGTTTCCTTACCAGACTTTGTTCTCCACAATATGGAAAGGTAATTTCAGTCAGGAACGATACTGTTGAAGATCTAATTTTCATGCTTCGTGCAGCCTATTTCAAGTCAATACAGCAGCATGCACTGGAAACCTTTTTTTTTTTTTTTTTTTTTTTTGAAAGAATGAAGTCTATCAATGCTGTTACTGGTGTTTATGAAAAGCTTTTGTCTGGAAGTTACCTGAGGGATTTAAACACTTCGTTCCCTTTGCAGCGAAGGAGGAGTATGGCCAGGCTTGCCAGGAGATACTCAGAAATTCTTCTAAAAAGCAGTCTCTAGAGGGCAATGCTGTGATGTGCTGAAATAGGTTTAATCATATTAGGAACCAAGAAATGTGTCAGCTGATAATGTAAAACTTTTGTTCTGCTATAATTCAAAACAAAGTTGTAGGAAATTTAGTGTAAAATCTACTTCTTACAATTATGGTTTGCTTAAGCTTGCTTGACTGCCCTGGAGAAGTTAATACAAAATTTAGCTCCCTGCAAAACAGCATGAGGTCAGGAAAATACCCTTGTGAGGTTATACTGACCCCTCTCAAAACTATGACACCGTTTCACTAAATTTTCTTTAGCAATAAACCCGTGGGAGTTCAGTATACGAACTTAAAACTGAGCTGGTTTAGGCAGTGACACTCGGGCACCCTAAAACGTCGGAGTATTTCTCCCACAAGGGGTCAGTAGCACCCTCCGTTTGGGACAAGGTTTGTTTTTTTTTTTTTTTTGCAATATAAGCGCAGAGCAAACAAGGGATAAGGATAATGATGATTGCATTAATATGTGGGTGGACCAGACCTCACTTGTCCCCTTCTTCAAGCAGGCTAAGTATAATTAGCTTATTTGCTGACTGCAGTAAGCACCATATTCTATCCTCTGACTCTCATGTGACATGAACATTGCTACTATTGATTAGGGCAAAGTTCCAATGGAGTGTTTACCTTTAGCTCTAGTTGAAAGTACTCATTTAGTCTAGCTTTTTTTCATTTTTTTTTTTTTTTTTCTTTTCAAAAGCATGCAGTTGGGGTAGATAAACTCTAGGAGAGAACTTGTCCAGTGAGCAGGGGAAAAAAAAAAAATTCTGGCATGAGTGTCCCACATATTCTTCGTGATAACCACAGTCTCCCTAGATGGCTAGAGTTGATTAATATTTTCCACCCAGTTGCAGCACAGCTCATGGTTAAATATGCTTTGAACCCTATCAGTCTGCTCAGTGGAAGGAATGTCCAAGTTCTTAAGTCTTCCCAGAGCATGCAAGCAGCTTGGAGACACAGATTTCAAGTAACTCAGTATCTTTCTACCAAGAAGCTGAACAGACCAGACAGCTATTCCCTAGACAAAATTTTCCAATCCTTTTACCAAAGTTGTGTTTCACAAATAGGAACCTAACTACGATCAGTGTCTCTCAGGTTGGCACAGTTTCTCACTTGCACTTGGTGAAGTAACAAGGGACTTTCCTTACCTTTGTGTTTGTAACTTGTTCTTCTCTGTTTTCTGTCTCTTAGGGTTTTTGCGTTTCATGTCTGCACTGATTCTGTCTCCCACTGGTCAAGTCCTCCACTTTGATTATTCCTGTAAGCCTGTTTCTGATAGCAGAACCGTGTCCCATCCTTCTCAGTGCAGTTCTTTCCTAGACCCTTTAAAATTAATCTCCATTACACCGAGGTTAGCACAGTGCCTTGGCATTAGTACAGAAGGACCCAATCCTTGTGTTTGACTCCACTCTTAATTGCATATACAGACAGGAGGAATTCCTGAATTCAGTCTTAGCAAAAATTCACGTTACATTATCAATAACCCTTGTTTCTTCATATTGGCAGTATAAGAAAGAGCTCGTGGCTGCCACCTGAGGAAAGGGAATGGGTGCTGCTTTTGTCAAAACTGTTCTCACCCATATGAAGAAAATAGAGAACAAGTCGCTGATTCAGGTGTTACCCCCCCGCCCCCACCCCCTTTTTTTTCCCTATAGGCTGCCTCAAATTTCCATTGTTACCTTATCTCAGATCCAGTTTTTGGTGACACCCTTAGGTACTTCCCAGAGTAACTCATTCTGGACAGAAGTTACTGTCTCTTAGTCCTGTGTATTTTGCCCACTTAAGTTGACCAGAAGTCATCTGCTCACGACAGTGGGATCCCTTGTATGAGCATGGGTTGCCTGCAAAAAGAAGGGTTCTGTTATTGGGCTTTTGGCTGCCTCCATGGAGTAGCATGAAAACATTCTGCCTCTTTGAATAAGAGTAAATCTGAAACCACATGCCAAATAATACTCCTCCTACTAAGCTTTCATAATCCTTACTGTTTATGTGATCATACGGTGACTTGTGATACTCTGTATGAAAGCTATATAAAATAAACAGCAGTTATACAGCATGTAGTTCCCAAAGGACATGTTATATGGTTTGTTGGCTTTGAAACACAATGCTGTCATTCTTCCTCTCTTCTTCCTCCTTCATGGTGAGACCTGTAAATAAAGACTACTTCAGATCTGTGTAGGCAAGGCTGATTTTCTGAACACAAAGGGCTTAGTTAAGCTGTTTCTAGTATAGCCTTACAATTCAAAACATCAAGCCCAAGGTTTAATTGCATTTCTCTGATCTATAGCACAGGGCACTTAGATCACTTAATTCATATTGTTCTTGGTTTTTCGTCAGGTGATTCTTATTCTGTATAAGGCTGAAGGAACCTTCATGTAACTCTTGTTCTCTGAAACTGTGTTCTCCCACTACATACGGAGGATGTAAAGTCTGGAAGCCCTTTATGCATTCTTGATGGCGCAGAAAAGTGTGTTAGGACAAAGGCAGTGGGGAACCTAAAACTATACTCCAGCCATAGGCCTAAGTCTAAGGAATCTGGGAGATGAGAAACTCAAATGGCAAATTTGATTGTGAAACTCTTGAAGAGTTTTAATGTGTTCAGTTTGGACTCCTGAGAGCTTGTATCATGGACACATTGAGTCCTGCTATAACCCTGTCATCTCCTTTGTCTTGCATGCCCTGCTATTCCTCATAGGTCCTTCCACACCAGTTCTACCCATTGTAGTAAGTCCTGGATTTACACTGGAACAAGAACATGTGGAGAAGGAAGGTGTGCAAGTTGCAAGCCAGTCCTTGTAGATTTACTGTGCTGCCTCATACAATTAATTCCCATGACACACACACCAGGATGTAACGAGGTAAATGATGTTGGATTAGATTTACTGTGAACAGTGGGTGCCTGCAAATAGGCAGTGGCATAAAAAGCTACTGCAGGTCAACGGCTGAGTAATTACCTGCGTGAGGTGCTTGCCCTGCAGCAGGCAGGGGCAAAGTGTTACAACCAAGCAGAGTTGAGTGGGCCAAGCCCTCGAGGCATTTAGATGTCCTGAGCTGACATTGCTTCCTCAGTAAGTAGCATGTAAATGAGTTAGATAAGAAAAACATATCTTCAGGAGCAAGACTGGGACACCAGACATTTAATTTTAGACTTCATCTGCTGTGCTGAGTCAAAATGTGACACCCAGATTTGGCAGGCCACTCTTCCTTATCTGTTCCCCACTACCAGCCTACCTATCCCTGCAACGTCCTTCCACAGGGTGTGAGGATGCACTCGTGGGTCTACAGGACAGCTAGTGGTATCCTGCGTAACTTTCCAGGACAAGGAAAGGACTTTATTCTCTAATGTTTTTTTATTTGATATGGCCTTTTTCTTTCTGTTCGTGTTCAGTTACCAAATAGGACTGCCTTACTTTTACAGATGATATGTAATTTTGAGAGAAAATCAATGTAGGTATTACAGTTGTGCCTGGAATTCTTGGATTTATCCCATCCTTTCCCACAAAATTAGCCCTGACCATTTTACCAGATACAGGTGTTCAACCATTAAGCTAAACAGCTTGAATGCTTTTAAGGTTATTCATAGTGGTGGCCTGCAGCTGTCTTTTTTTTTTTTTTTTTCTAGAGAAGGCAGGTAAGGACTTGACACATCCTAGGTTATGCTCTTCCCTGTCATGGCCGAATGCTGCCTTGGGCAGTGCTATGGTAAAGCTGCAGCATTACACCTTTGCTTGAATGGTAGGGATTGCTTAAGACATCTTCATGGCATGATAACCTGTCAGTGGTAACTAGCAGTGAGGGTAGCAGTGCAGTATGGCCATGATAACATAATATTCTTAATGTTACATTGGCTTTTGCCAAAGGGTAGCTATCTGAGACGAGGTCGGTAGTACCGCAGCTGTTTCTGTCACCTTGCCTAGGAAGCTGGAGGCACACCACCACGTTGTGCCTGGTAGTTTTACCCCTAAATGCTTTAGAAGGTTGCTAAGAAGCTGTCTATATCCTTGGATGAGCTGCCAATGGATTAGAAACAAAGGCACCTGAAAGGCACAGACTTTCAATGCTTGAGTGAAAGTATCCCACCATGTTCTGTCTTTTTTTTATTATTATTTTTTATTTCCTCCTGGTACAGGAGGAACATCTGAGGGAAGAAGGGGAAGCTAGCAAGCCTAGCTTATTTTGCTGTAAAGTGTGTACATGCAGCAGTGGAGAACACTGCAGATATCTGTGAGTCTGGACAGGTTAAAAAAAATAAAAAAGAAAGGGGAGGGGAGGGTTAATGAACTGTTAGGTGACTGATGGCATTTCTAACCCGAAGGAGAGCTGGCCGCCTCAGAGCTGAGGTTGGTGGTGTTACCCACAGTAACTGCTAGCTTGTGTTTGTGTGTAGTTCATTTTTATTTTATTGTTCGGGTCAAAGATAAGCCAGTGGCTCTGTTAAGTGTGGTGAATATCTGGGAATAGCAGCGTGGTTCTGCTGAGCACCGCTGCCAAGACTAGAGCAAGCCAAGGGAGAGCGATCCTTTTGTCAGGGACAGAAATGTGGTCTGACACAACTTTCTTATCAGAGGGAAAGATTTTTCACTTCAGGAGGAAGTTTGGCTGGGAATGCATTGGATAACATTTCTCATTTTTTCAGGTCTGCGGGAAGTCCTGTATAAATGAATTTTCCATTAGCATAATAGCTGTGTTACTGTCCCTCCTCTCTAGAGAATGTGAATGTGGGAAATAACATAAAGAAGACTAAAATGCTCTTAATCTATGTGAGTCAGCAAACACACCTTGCATGTTCACAGCCAGGAGCCATTTGCCCTTGGCTTATGCCAGAATAGGCAAAAAGCGGTTCTCTCTCTCTCTTCTTTTTTTTTTTTTTTTTTTTTTTTTTTTTTCCTATTTTTTCATTCCAGGAATTTCTGAAGTTTCCAAGCCATCAGGCTGTAGTTAAATTAAAACATGGTCTTTCCTTTTGGTGAATACTTCGTGTAATTGGCAGTATTTGTGTGGGTCCCAGCCTCAACTTGGATCACTTTGTTTAAACGTTGGGAGCCTACATGTATTATAGAGAACCTGCATTAATGAAGTTGAAGAGATGTGTCTTCTAATTGCAGCCATGAGACTGGGATTTGTTAGATTTGATTTTTGAGAGTTTTCCGGGAGTCTTCACCCAAACCACTTAATTTGTGTTTCCTCTCATTCCTGTGTGTAAAATGAGGAAAAAATAATACTTGATGGTACTAGAAGAGATCAGCTAGTGTATGCGAAAAAGCCTAAAAATAAATAAATGAGCTCCTGAGCAGCTAACATGCCTCCCCTGCCAGCTCCTTGCATGGTGGTATACCAGCTATGTAGTGGTGTCAGACCTTTTTCTGGTGGAAAACTAAAATCCAGCTCTAGTGCTAGTTCACAGGCCTGCCAAAGACCAAGCAGGCACAAAATGGACTATTGTCTTCCACCTCCCAAGCAGTGGGAATTATTAACTTATTAATTAACTAGTAATCACATACAAATATATATTTTATTATAGTTAACAAGTAACAGTTGTTACGTTTTAAAGCAACTGGTGGAAGAAATCCACATTGGATAAAGGCATTGAGCTGCAATATCAAGGAAGGGTGACGAAGTGCCAGCTCTGGACGTCCTTGGGTTTCGGCCTCGTGGTGCTGCGGTGTTGGGTGAGCTGCCAGAGGGTGTCACTGCACGCGTTACGGAGAGGGAAGGACGAGGTGGGGAAAGGGAATAAAAGTTCAAGTGTAAATTTCAGTTTCATTGTTAAGCTAGAGATAAATACAGAAACATCGATGAATCAAATCCTCGCTTTTCTGGAGATTACAAGCATTTCCTGGAGATTCTTAATTATATTTAAAATGCTTAATTATATTTATATATATATATATATATATATATATATATATATATATTTTTTTTTTTTTTTTTTTTTTTTTTTTTTTTTCAAATAAATATCCCAGCTGTTCAGGACCAGATCTTCTGATATAAAAAGTCACATTACTGCTGACTTCCATACCCATTCTGTCCCTGAGTTGTTTCCTACTGCTGAGTGTTATGCATGGTGTGGATAACGCTGGTTTAAAAAAAACAAAAAACAAAAAACAAAAAACAAAAAACAAGAGAGAGAGTAAAAAGAAAACCAGAGCAGGCTTTCCTCCAACCCTTCAAAACCTCCTGTATGAAACTCTTGGTGTTTGCACACCTCAGTGCCGAAGGTCGCTCTGGCTGAGGGTGCCCATCTTCCCCCGCCATCTCGCCGGCCCCACGGGCAGGCTGGCTGTAGAGTTAGGCCCTCGCAGGCCGCTGCCACCAGAAGATGCCCGTGTGCACGCTCAGCCAGCCCGAAATACACCAGCCTTGCTGGCTCTGTGCTGTTTACGTGATGTACATTACTACCTCGCGGTGCCTGCACTTTCGGAGAGGCCTCTTCCCCGCAGCCCGTTGCCAAGGCCCGCGCTGTCTCCGTGCGTGTTATCGCGAGGATGACAGTTTAAACAGGGCTTATCGCTGTGTATTCAATCAAGGTTTATGAGGGCTGATAAAGATGTCACCTAGTTGCTTTGTGTGTTCATTAAAACGCTATTCCTCGGTAGGACTTTGCTGTATTATGTTGTGTTTTTTTTTTTCCCTTTTCTTCACTGATTTTAGCTATCTTCTGAGGAGAGGTGTACGTGTATGAAGGGGAGGTGCCGGGCTTGCTTTAGCACCAATATTTCTGCAGGGAAGAATTAAGAAAAGAAAAAAAAAAAAGTAATTTGGTTGACCCAACCCTATCTGCATTTAATATCTCGTGTTATCAGAATTGCTTATTTAATAATTCAGTACACTTTTCCTAGGTTTAGTTTGCCCGTGGCAGTAAAGCGATATGTGTGTGTTTTATCTGCTGTGCTGTGTTGTGGCTGCACCTCGGGGGGGGCTGCTTGTCCACAGGGATGCTCGGACGTTCCTCACCGCTCACTGCACGCAGATCCACTCCTCTCTTTTCCCGATGCATGGGAATGGTGTACTTGTGACACAGAAATGTAAACCTGCTTGGTGAATTGCTTCAGTTGCAAGTCAAAGCTTGAGGAATCATTGCTAGAAACAAATAGATACTTATATAAAATGTATTGATAATTTTCACCTTATCCAGATATGATGAACAGTAATAGGAAATGGACAAAATATATTTTATTTTCTTGTGTTCTAAACTTCATTTCTTTTCCCTTCTTTCCTTATTATTTTTTTTTTTCCCTTGATCCATATCCTTTTCCCAGCTATAGTTTAGAATAAGCACACTGGCCTAATTGTATCTGGTAACACTTCCAGAGTTCTGCCGATCTTCAGAAAATCTCATTTTTACAGTAAGCAGAAGTTGTTCTGTTGCATTTTTGTTGTTTGAGTAAAATTTGTTGTAAAACAAAGCAGATACACAAAACCATAATGAAAAATGATTAGTTGCAGCTGTTTGCTGTGTTATATAAGAAGGGAATGTCTAAGGGATCTATTGGCTAAAAAAAAAAAAAAGTTGAAAATATCTAACAGACTCAGGACCCTAGCTCAGTCAGAAATCAGTTGAAATTAAGCCCGCGTGTTTAAGCTTTTTTTTTTTTTTTTTTTTTAAATGGGAAGAAACTGAATATCCAGTTGATTCCTTAGAGCCCCAGGCCACGGCAATTTCTTGTTGTTTATGCTGCAGCATATTGTATGCAGCCCTCTCTGTATCCTACAAACTTTGTGAATACTGATAGCTGTCAGCATTTCGCAAATGATTCTTTCACTTTTGTTTACAATTGCTGCTGGCAGGCACTGGGCTATCTAAGGCTTTAATGCTGTGCATGTGCTTTCATAATAAAATGTTATTCTATGAGGATAATAACACTTACTAGAGATCAGTATTAAAATTAAAAACAGAGCCTCTCCACCATCACTTGTTAACACTTCTAATGATTGTTTGCTTATTAACACAAATTTGTTATACGCTTCCATTTTAGCTCTGTGCTGTCTGGTCTAAGCAAGAGGCACTTCTGTGTATAATAATTATGAATAGCCAGGCTGATCTCTGTAATAAAAGTTACTGTAGCGTGATCTGGTCTGCTTTCTGTGAAATGTTTTATATTGGAACCAATTGTTGACCCCTGCCTTATCAATTCACTCTATCTGTTTGTCTTCAAACAGGAGTCACGGTAGTCTCTGGAATATTTCCCTGGGATGAAGCTATTTTAGCTGCTGCACTGGTGTCCATTTAGCCTTGGTCGTGGAATACTCGCTGGTCATCCAACAGTACGGTATTTTCTGAAGCAGCATTGCTATTGTTTGTGAGTAGAATCTATGGAACATAGCAGAGTGGAGATCCTTAGGTCTTACTACTTGATGCTTTCAACACAATACTGTGCTTTTTACATTCTGCTCTTTATTATCACTGCAAAGCCTCTGTGGGCTCCAGAAGGGAATTAAGAGACCACTTTATTAATGAATTGTGCAAAAACATAACAAAAATACAGGTTTCACTAGACACTGTGTGCAGCAATACCATCTACCTGCCTGCTTATACGTGGAAAGCATTTTCAGATTACTCTATCATCTTCTGATCTGGATAGCTCTAAGAAAGCTTTATTCATTTTTAAGATTTTATATATTTTTCTCTGTTTTGTTTCGTTTAACAGTCTCTCTCTCTTCCTACCTTAAAAATAAACAAATGCAAAAAAAGGTTGTCAACTTCTTGTTTTTCTTAAAGGATTCTACCATGGGCAGTCTAAAAGCATAACTGATTTGCCTTTTGGTATTTTTTGGAGTTAAAATAGAAAGTACCTTGATTCCAGCTTGCTAATGGGTTCAGAAAGGCTTATTCACACAGTAAGCCATTTTGTCAGGGTGTGGAAAGAGGATCTGAAGCAGGGCAATAAAATATGCTTTTGGAAAGATTTCCAGTTTCTGTGCAGAGGTCCCATCCCAGATGCATTTACTTACACAAATTCTGCTAAATCACCAGAACATGACTGCCATCCAAAAGCTCACCTGTCTTTGAATGTATATTGATTTCTATTTCCTCGTTTAAATCCAGAATGTTTATGTGAGCAGAGTACTGATGGGGCTGAAAATCTGGCGATAATTCGGTATATAAAAAAAGTAAACGGTCTTAAATATTAACAATACCAAGAGATCACTGATCTGTTTCTACCTAGCTGAATGGGAAGGCATTATCAGTGCAGAATAATTAACAATTCCCTTCTGTTCTTCATTGGGTCAAACAATATATTCACCTGTGTTCTTACAGCTCTCATTTTGGCCACGCCTGGTAGTTGTTCCACCTACAGTATCAAACCTTCAATGTGTAGCTGGGCAGAAACTACACCTCATTACAGCTCTTGGCATTGGCAGTTGTCTTCACAGTGGGATCTTAGGCTGCTATCACCATTCCTTGGAGGAGTGTCAAGAGGTCTTGAAGGCTTGTAGTCACTTCTCCCCTTCCACGTTGAGAGGGGAACCTTGGCAAACTGGAAAGAAGAGGGGCCCTGTTATGGGAAAAGCTCCAAACAGTTGTGTGTGCCAACCCAGCTACCTCCCCTGAGCAGGCTGCTGCCTCGTGCAGGGAGGTGTGTGCGGTGCAGATAAAAGCACCGTGGCGGCGCTGGTGGTGCCATTGCTTTGCTGCAGTGTGTTGCGTTGTAGCCATGGCATCTGGTGATTTATGAATGCGTGTAGACTGTTGCTATGTTGAGGTGTGATTAGGTATTCATTGATAACAGCCATGCTGTTTCTGCCTAAAAGAAGACTGAGGCCTATACAGATCTGTTGAGAAGGCTCACTTCCAAGTTTGCATATGTAGGCTAGGGTTTATGGGCACTGAAGGCACAATAATGGCCAGCCTCATTAACCCAGACCCTATAGAGAGGTTAGTAGCTCCAGCCATTGCCTATGAGGCTGTGGCAATCGATTTTCTCAGCTGAGAAAGAAGAGGAACAAACCTTTCTCCATCTGCTCTTTTAGCACAATATTGCAAGATTTGTTCTCTCCTGGTCACTCAAAATGCTCAGGGATATATAGTGAATGTAATCTTAAATAATAGGCTTGTTTCTTCTTAAGATACCTTCCACATCCTTTAAAGCAAACCTCAAGGACTGTTGATTGAATACCATTACACTAGAAAGCATACGAGCTAAATACAGTCAGAGGCTTTAACCCACAGGGATTTGTGTGCTCCCTCAAATTTATGGAAATTTCCATGGCACTGTATAGCAACTACAAACACTTCATTATTTTTTTTTTTTCCTAATTAGTGGAGTTACACTGCAGGCCGGTCAAAGTGTTGTTGTTGTAATCCTTATCCGCCTTCCCTGAAATGTTACTGCTACTTGTGCTAATCTAAATGTAAATTGTAAGCTCTGTGGGACAGTCTGTCCCTTGCATTTGAAACATCACTCTTCGTTCTTTTTGTGTGTGTGTGTTTTATTCAGTGTGTGTGCACGATCCTCAGAGCAGAATGCCTATCGCTTGCCTTATATGCTCCTTGACAATTCTTAAATTCATGTCCCTAATCGAGACCACTCGTGGTCTCCCCTTCCGACCATGAATCAGGGTATCTGCAATAATCCAGCAGCATGGAATGTATTTTAAGGTATCTACAGCATGTCCCACCAGAGCCTCCTCATTTCCCCAGTGACCAGGAAAAATGAATTGCCTGTGCGAGATGCCTGACAATCAACAAACCAGAATTGTTTGGGAAAAAGGAAAATAAATGTGTGGGCGGAGGGAGTTACAAAGAGCCGGAGAACACCCTGCAGTTGCCTCTCCCCCTCTTGTGAACTGAGGTCCTGCTCCGGTGCAGCTGCGGCAGTAGAGCCTAGGCTGGGAGAAGACTTTTGGATGTGTAGGCTCCAGGCCATAGAGGGGTTTTACGGGTCAAAGCCAATACCTGTATGTTACTCCACGTAAATAAATCATATGCCTGTAAAATACATGCTAAATTTTGCTGCTGGGTCCTGTGGGAGTAGGAAAATAATTTAACACAGCTGGATGCTCGTTCGTCTTCTAAACTGTTTTTATGGTTTAAAAGAATAGCTTCCTAAATTGAAGTCCTATGAAAAAACAGGGAGTAGGGCTGCACCAGAGTGCAATGCACTGGTGTCACCGTAATTAAAGGATCTGCTCTCCCACTTACCTTCCACAACATCCCCGTTCCCTCTAATGAAGGAATTTGTACCTAATCTGCCTGAGCAGCTGTTGTCTGCCAAATGGCCGGGCTGCGCTCCTGGTGGAGTTAGCTCCGGCAAGAGGAGTTCTCTGGTTCCCATGCTCTTCCCTCAACTTGAACTCAAGCGAGGAGTCCCTGCGGTGTGTGGATAGTGAACTAGTAGTTGCAACAATAAATACTCATTTGCAAGGCTCCCAAAGACCCTGCAAGCACCCAGCGCCACCCAACCTGAGTCCTGAGGGGAGATGCTGGAGGGAGGTTGGGATGACAAGAATTGCTGTGTGGCTGCTAGCCTCAGAGCTTAACCAGCCATGCCATTTCTTCACCGCTTCCCTCGCCAGTGAAAAAGCCAAGATTTTGTAAGGCTGGTGTGAGTTGTGTGAATAATTTGAGGGACTTTGAAGCCCACAGGTGTGGAGTTAGTGATAAGCACAGCTCCATTGCTCAGGTACCCTTGATTCAGGTAAGGGAGTGACCTGCCCAGGCCCAGGTGCTACAGCAAGCATGCTTAGAAGCTATGGTGGATCTGCTGGAAAAGTCAACTCGGCTCTTTGAGGAAAAGGGGGAAACCAGTTCTCATACTTGATCTATGCAGCTAGCAGCAAACAAGCAGTTCCTTTCAGCTGGAAGACTGATGAATGCCAAGCAGGCCAACAAAACCTTCTGGTGTAAGCAGCAGTGATCCTAAAGGCCTCTTGGTTTCTCCTCCATTTCTGGCCTGCTAAAGGCACTCCGGTAGGTTCTGGCAATGGGGAGTTGGAAGAAAGCTGTGTGGCCATGGGTACATGGAGAATGTAGGCCCTTGTCGGCTCCATGCTCCCTTTTAAAAATGCAAATTGATAAATAAACACTGAAACAATAGGGCTCCACTAATCCTTTTACAAAGGGCAAATTGCTAATCTAACTCCCCAGCCAGGATGGCTGCTTTGCCTTAACAATAGCTGCATTTATACCTTATGTTTTACTTGCAAACTGACATGTAGTGAATTGGAAAGGCTTTGGGCTCACCTGCTCGGTGGGGCGGGCGGCTAATCCTTTTATGCTCCCAGCGCTCAGTGAGCAGTGCTGCCATTTGATCGCGCTGGAGGGAAGGAGGCCAGCGTGCCTCTGCCAAATTTTCAGCCACGTTAGACTTGGTTGTGCTTTAACAATGCCACCAGTGTCTCCAGCACAGGGAGGGAGAAAGATCTATTCATGTCTTCATCCGCAGGATGACCGGCCTGCACACCCAGTGCCTGATCTTCAGAGGCACTGGGCACCCCACAAAGAGGTGCTGAGCTAGCTGACTTTTCCACTTTTCCTGTTTTTTTTTTTATCATTTTGCAAGTGTGATGAGTCCTTGCTGGTGAATATTGGCGGCAGGGAGCCCAACAAAGGCATGAGTATGCATGTCTCTGACATCCTGGGCCTGGCTGGGCCTGTGCGAGGCCATGGTAGAAAACCAGCAGTGGTGGAGAAGGGGCTGAGCATCCTTATCCACCAAGCTCCCCAGGCTGGGAACCCCAAGTCTGTTTGGTGGCCTACCGAAGGTGAATCGGTGCCAATGGATAGGTTGTACCAGCCTTTGCCTTGCCTAACACTCCTTATTTTATCCTATCAGTTTAATAGATGTGCTTGTGGTACCTCTGTCCTAACTAATTATTTTTGTTGTTACTTGGTCTTGTAATTCCAGCACTAGATCTGGTTCAAAGAGATGGAAATAAGATTCTTTCTCAGTCGTTTTTGTAAGCAAAATGTCTCCCATAGAAATCCATGAGCCTCTTCGGAAATTAAGGAAGTGATCCACAGCTGTAGGAGTCACAAATTGAGGGCAACTTGCTGCAAGGCAAGGATTGAAGGCGAGCATCTCAATAGGCAGCAGATCTGTGGGTCCCTTCTTCCATGTAGCAAGCTTTATATGAGGTTAGTAGAGGAAAATCAGGACGTTTTCCTACTTATTTATTTATTTATTGTCCTTGGAGAGATTATATTTGTAATCTCCCAGTGTCATGGGAAAATATCATCAACCTGCATGTCTCAAAGGAGAAATTGCAACTTGCATCAGGCAAAGAAATTCATGCCACCTGTTTTTAAAGGATTCATTGGAAAGAGATGCAGGAGCAGTCATGGGCCATATGTGCCAGACAGACTGAAATCCACACAGCTAGCAGCAACACTGCACTTGCTCTCAGTCAAAAGATTCACAGATGCCAAACAGCCCAACAAAATGTTGGAGGGTCTTGTTAGACACTGCTGGTCTGCAGTCTTCTTTTCACTACCATGAGGGAATTGTTGATGCAGCATCAGCTCAAAATAAAATATAGCCAAGTAAAGGACAAACATACACACACATATATATATATACATATAAATCTGTTAGCAGAGTGAATTACAGACTGTGTGAAGTGGATTATTAGAATTTAAAACCTACTAGGTCATAAAGAACTATGATTTTTGTTTTGTTTTTAACAAGGATTTTTGCTTCAGCTAGCTCAAATTAAGAATTCTTCTTCCCTTTGCTTAATAAAGGCATGTAACACCCATAAAAGAGTTATAGAAAGAAGCTGTTTCATCTCCTTTTCCATCTCACAGTACTAAGGAAAACTTACATGTGAAATACAAGTAATGCACATGAAATACATGTCATGATTTTTATTAGAATTTTTGTTTCTAACTATCAAATTTGGGAATGATAACGCATGGTTGATGAACAACAAATAAGTACCTATATTTTAGAAGACAGTGTTATGGGATTTTAATACTTAACCCCCTTGTCAATCCAACCTCCAATACTAAGTAATAATAATAATAATAATAATAATGACAGAATTTAGTTGAAATAATTAAATACATGCAGGCAAACATTCAAGAGAAAAAAATAAACTAGCAAAAACTGGTCATGATGGACTAGCAGGATTGCTTTATTTTATAATGTAACTGTATTCATTGATAAGAAAATACAAATATTTTCCATCATTCACATCTTTATTAAGCATTTCTAATATTTCAGATTCTAGTCTGAAAATATTTGAATTCTGCTAAAAGTATTATTCAAGTCAAATGAGAGTATTTATAATAGAACTGTAATATAGGTAAGGAACTGGCTAATAGTGCAACAGCAGTGACTTACATGGGAAAAAAAAATAATAGATTCAAGGGAGTTTTCTTGGCAGAGTTTCATAAAAATAAATCTGCTGACCAAAGTGCATTAATATTTTCACTGAGCATCAATGTAGGATCATGCCGATGACCTGAAGCTGGGAAACATAATCCATAAAGAGCAGGATTTGGATCTCTACAAGGAGAATGAAGTAATCACAGTAGCAGTATGCAATGTAATGCTACAGAAGATGAGATCTTGAAGCATTTAGGGAGAAATGCAGGACCAATGCAACCATTTCAGGGAAAAGGGGAGCTTTGTGTTGTTCATAGCACCAAGCCAGGTGCCTCATATGAAATGCTGTGTATGGCTCTGATCAGCTGTGCTCTTAGAAAGAATTCAAGAAAAAAATAATCTGCACTGAAAAGAGGTGGAGTGTAGGCCTAGCAGAACAACCAGGGGGCTGGAAAACCCGTAGTATAAGAGAGGCTGAGCCAGCTTCACCCATGCTCAGAAACTACAGAAGGGGAAAGATGGAAAGGAAAAGTGGCAGGAACTGAAGGTCAGGGAGTATAGGAAAAAAAATATTATCAGTGAATATAAAGAGTATACATGAGCCATGAATAGGCTGTACATATAGGAGGAAATTTCTGCCATTGGAGCATTGGGGTTCTGGATGAGCTTTCCAAGAGAACCTGATGAAGGTTTAAAACATTTAGTATGCATTTACTAATATGTCTTTGTCATATTGGCAAAGACAGCGGGCAACCAAACTGTCAGTGGGCAGGGCAACATTCATTGTAACACTGGCTTATGTTGGAGGAGCCTGCAGTTCCCAGAAATGTTGTCTCAAGATCTGCAAAACACCTTGCCTTTTTTGTAGGCATCCTCACTTGCAGTAGGCAAGAGCGAGAATGAGCTCTTCAGTTCACGAGGGCAGCAGCCCTTGCGCTGCCTGCTGGGAGGTGTTAATCCCCACGTGGAGCAGGATGAGAACCAAGCACTGCCTGAGCCCGTGCTTGAATCTTAGAAACTTGCAGTCTGCCCAGCTAAGTTGACTTTCTGGTTGGGAGCACCACTGTGTGGAAACCTTCTTGTAAGACTCACAAGACTCTTGCTCAAAGAGCAGCTGAACGAAGGTCAAACCCAGAAGGGGGAAGAAGAAAAAAAAAAAAAGAAACCGAACAAGAAACTATAAAACCTGTGGGAACAATCACGGAAGGAGAGGAAGGAAGAATGTTTCCTGGAAAATAACGAACCTCGCTGAACTTCAGGTCTAGCCCAGACACCCCGAGTCAGCCCTGTTATGTTAGAAAAGCTTGATCCAGCAAAAATGGGCAAGAAAAAGAAAAGAAATTAAAATGCTGGAAGAGTGAATGATAACTATGTGCACTCGTGTCATGCTCCTTCACATCCCTACCATGCTGCATGCCACAGAAGGATGCTGCGTGCAGCAACCCCTGTGACCAGACTGCTTTGCTTGTAGATAGAGAAGAGGGGAGAAATAAGTGTGGGAAGCTGAAGTCTTGCTTTGGATCCTCAAGAGAAGAAGAAAGTAACTCCAGACAGGCAGCTGGAGCTGGCCTGCAAAATGCAGCCACTTGGCTGCACAGGGGAAGCCCTACGCCGCAGTCCTAAGCATACTCAGTGCACAAAAGTTAAAAGCAATTGAAAGAGAACCTTAATGCCATATTAAATGTTGATTCATACGTGGCTGGAGCCACTGTGACCCGGAGGGCTGGTGTTTGATCCAGGTCTAAAGTGACAAATTGATCTGTAAATTATGCCAGTTCCCATGAATGGCAAAAGCCATCAGATAGAGACCGGCCCTGAAGGGTGTGACTTGGGGCTGGAGCCACGTCCTCCTGGTGTGCGAGTGCACGGCGGGCAGCGTGAGTCACTAATTGCCCTTGGGAATAGCCCTCTGCAAAGGAGTGTTATCAGCACCTCTCTGGGCCCGAATTGTTCCCCACGGACCCAGGTCTCATCGCTGGTCACTAACATCCGGGAGCTACGTGCATGGGTTCAGTTTCTTCTGCCTGGGAAAGGGGCAGCTTTAGCAAAGAATTGCTCCCGATCTGGCCCACGCCAATGGTAAACAGCTTTTGCTTCATGAATGGAAGCCACAAGGACCATCCTGACACCATTTCTTATTGTTGTACTTTGTTTTCGGTCACTCAAAAAATAAGGAATATTTTTTAGGAAATAGATGGGATTTTAAATGTATATCAGATGTTTAGGCCAGACGCTTATTGAGCCAATGAATCACTTGCAATTGAGAAATATTTGCTTTGTCCACATGTTACTGCCATTAGGAGTGCTTTTGTCATGGAGCAGATGGAGGAACAAGTCACTCTCTGAGCAGCAGAGTGAATTGAATTGGATTTTCATCAGCTTTCTCCACAGTGGATTCTTCGACCTTCAGCTTTTCCATGAGTGGAACCGCGCTGGTCTCTCTTGGTCTTTCTGTCCCCTGCCCTTCCTCTCTCCCTTATTCCTTCCTTTTATGCAGCTGTGTATTTTTCTCAGACTGTAAAACTTAACATCTCACAGTTTGGTTTGTCAAATTTGGTATAAACTGTGGCCGACAGGATTGTACAAGTTTTAGTCCCCTACAATGCTGAGCTAAATACGAAATGGTGTAGGCTTTGCAGCTAATTTCTGATCAGTACCATAAATAAGAGGAATTATCTTAAAGTCAGTGATCACTAATGAGTATTAAGAGATCAGTGTCATCTAACCGAAGTGAGTTCTCATTAATAACCAGTAAGTGCTGTCTGCCTTGTTTTCCTATACCTCTGAATTGAGGAAAATATTTACAAAATGTCAGAGGTGCTGAATTTAAAGTCCACGCATGTTTATAAAATGTTTACAGGCAGACCACTGTACTTCATAAGTGTGTTATTATTATCCCAGCTAGGTCTGCAGAGAAAAAGAAAGTTTTCTGAAGCACCCAAGTAGCAATCTTTATCCCAAATTAAAGCTGGATATCAAGAAGGTAAAAAAAAAGATATTAATGATCTTCAGCTGTGAGTAGTTTAATGTTTTTTTCCACGTAGATTCAAAATAACATCATTCTTCTAAGAAGCAAATATGCTCACATGCTCTTACATAGATGAAATTCCATTATATATATATATATATATTTATTTATTTATTTATTTCTGATGTTTTTATTTCTGCTGGTGGGCTTTGGGTGGCAGTAGGGCCACTTCTCTTCTGTGACACCTGCTTAATCAGAACTGGCTGTAATATACTGGCTGAAATTTGTGTCTGGGTTATCAAGACCGTAACAGCTTTAAGGATTCTGGCAACAAGCAGAGTAACAAGTATCACATTTAATCTAGCTTAATTATTTAGTTCTGTGGATAGTTCATTGATGCCATTTCAGCAGTAGGTCATGTAACCATTTCCCCAAAGCTATCTGCACAACAGGAAATCATGAAAGCTTTAGACGTGTGCCAGCTGAAAAATTCCCCGCTGAAGTGCCGTGGGGTTTTGCTTTATTTTTGCAGTAGGTGCTTTTCCCTGAGCTCGTGGATGAAGAAACCTCCCAGTCATCATTCCTGGACTGGAACTGGACCAGAAACGAGAAGCTAGACAATGCAGCAAAGTTGACGTTTTGAAACTACTTCCAGTTATTTAAACAAATCTATTACCTGTTTGAATACCGGGAAGTACTCCAGGACTTCAACAGTTTATAATTTTCTCTTGACTAGCTCCCCTGGTTTATTTTCCCAGGCCTTGTAGCTGCCATCTTGAAATGTTCCCATTAAGGCAGATGGGTCCCCATTTTTGCTCTGTCTTCAACGCTGCGATATGAGGGCTGGTATGACAGCCCTGCTGTGTTATGCATCCATCCTAAAAGCTTTTTATTCAAGGTTCAGGTCTGCAAAATGGGTAAAAAAGAAGCTGCAGGGTGGTGGTGAGCAGTGGTAGCCATCCTTGCTATGAGGAGAGGTGATAAAATTTGGCATTCAGTGACCACAGCGGGAGATGGAGGGAGCCAAGCTGCCTTGCTAGGACAGGGAAATGTGCAGTGCTCTGCGGGATCTTGCTCAGGACCTTTAGGAAGGGTGAAGTTGAGCCCTTGTGGATGGGCACATTATTGCTTTGGTCGCAGTGGGAAATCGCTGAGACGTGCTGTTTTAGAAGGATTTAAGAGCAGCTTGATACATACACACAAGTGCTCTGTGGCATAAGCAGCTGTATTCATCTAACAAGTTAAGTTAAATAAAAAAAAGCGTTGTGAGGCTTGACAACTCTCTTTCCTTTGGGCTAAAAACCAATTTCTCGTTGCACCTTTAATTCCCCTCCTCTCTCAATAATAAAACGATCCAGTTGGCCAGGTGCAATGTCAGAAAGTGGTCCGTGTCAAGCAGCAGCATTGGCCGGTGTCCACGGGGCTTTATTAAATAATGGAGTACCACGGCAAAATGTGACACAAGCCCAATGTGACTGACCGCGAATAAATAAAACACTGCTCTTTGACCACAGGGAAAAACTTGAGCTATTTTGCACACAAATCTCTGGCCCAGACATTCCCTCTGGGGGAAGGGAAATTTTGCTCCTTTAATAATATTAACCAGACCCGTGTCCTAGGCAGCACCGTGCTTGCCATTTCGTCTTTTAGCAGCTTTTTTTCTGAAGGAATGATCTTGTACCTGCCCCTGGTACAAGGTAAGGCTTGGGGCAGTAATCCAGCTGCAGAGGTCTTGTCTGCACCTGAGTGTGGCCAGCAAGGCTTCCCTTCCAGCCCTACTACTGGGGGGTTCTTCTGCTCTGCCTTTTGCTCCTTTGCAGCCTGTCCTACCTGTGCTGGTAGGGCAAAGCTTAGCATCAGAGTCCTCTGTGCTGTCCTCTCCTACCTGTCTGGATTAATAACACAACTTCTGACTGGTTTCCCTCCTCAAGTCATTATACTAGCAGTGTATCTCATCTTCTACCAGGATTTGGTATTTTTGGTTTTCCTGTTGCTTTTTTGTTGGTGGTGTTGTTTTGTTTTTTTGAAGAAGGAAGAAAGTGTGGATGGGGACAATTGTTTCCAAAGAAGCCAGCTGCTTGGAGTAGCTCTTTGCTGAGATGCCAAGATGGGCATTTTGCAGTAGATTATTCAGCTGCTTAGATGGTTGGGGACAGAGGTGTTTCAGTACGGACTCTGATGCAATTAAGAACCCATGGCTTTTAAATATTTGATCTAAGACCTCTAAAGAATGACTGAATTGTACTGTCAGAAGTCCTGATCACCACTTCCAGCTCCACTTCAGTCTTATTTCCAGTGTTTTTGCACTTCTGAATATTCTGTGATTTGTGTTCTTGAGTTTGCAATTTGCAGTCACAAGGGAAGTCCCCTGTGTGCCTGAAGGGCCCTTTCCTATTGCATTTTAGCTTGACAATCCTCACCTCAGCCTGTTCCTTCATTCAGTGTCTGTGAACGAGGAGACATTCCTGCTGAGAAACATCTTCCTCCACAGCATGAGCCATGGCTGGTGGAAGGACACCTACCTCTCAGCTTGAACACAGCTCCAGCCAGGTGGTAAAGGCAGGCCAATACAGTTATTTCCTTTCTATTTCTGTAGCTTATAGCTGTGTCCCATGATACAGTGCTATGAGCCCCATCCTGCTCGTGCTTCTGATTTGCTTGCCTGCCCTGCTTCAAGCAGTTCCTGGCAATATTAAAGTTTGGTTTTCCTCCTTTTTTTTTTTTTTTTTTTAAACTTCATTCCCTTTCCTTTCCAGGCCACTTGGCTATGGCTCTTGATCTTCTCTTTCTGACCAGCCACTGTTGAGCTTCTAAAGTTTTGCAGAGGCCACAGTGGAAAAGAAAACCTGTTCTGTTTGAAAGCCGCTTTTATTTGCATTTTCCTTTACATGGTATGTAGAAAATTAGTCAGTCATGTGTGAGGAGAAAAGCTAACATCCCTTGTAACCAAGCAGTTGAATGCTCTATATACCTGGGCAAACAGGTTGTAGAAGCTGCAATTAACCACCTCTGACTGTATAGTAACTTCAAGTTTCCAACTTTCATGGCCACTCATTGGTGTTTGCAGAGCATTCCTAGAGCATATGGTAACCTTTAGCCCAGCACTAACCTTCAGGAATAAGTGCAGGATCTCTGTCAATCCCCTATGAGGCATATGGTTAATATTACACCCTAGCCAAGCTCTTTTTTGTTTGTTTGTTTGTTTGTTTTTGCTCTAAGTATGTCTGAGTCCACCAGCTCTCATTCAGTATCGGCTCTAGGGCTGCCAGAAGAGCTACGTTGATAGTGAAATACAAAGCCCCTTGACTGCAAGACCGTCACACATAGGGTTCTCATTATGCCGAGTGCTTTGCAGACACTTAAAAAGAAGCAGTTCCTGCCCCACGACGTGCTCGCCATCTGAAGAAGTGCCTCAGAACAAGGGGAGGAAGCAGCAGCAGAGAGCAGTCCTGCGGGCACTTGTGTGCGATGACACAGCCGACGGCCAGGCTTAGGACCCAGAAGTCCTCGGCCGAGCTGCCTCCCTCAGCCGCTATGTTCCCAGGGTTGGTTGTTATTTTAAATGTTTGTGAAACATCTGCATGTATGAAAGAACAAATCATAAACCAGTTGCAGTTTTCGGCCTTTCTGTTCTGTCATAAGCATTGTTTTAGGACCAAGGAAGAGGGACAGAAAGATCTGTTAAGCAATATCCCACGAGCAATATAAATCTCCTGAGAAAATAATGTGGCTTCTTCATCCTATCTGACTCCTGAAAGGCCTCCGTCCCTCGCAGGATGGTACACGCTCGGTGTCCCAACACCGCTGTGCCGGGCAGGCGGCGGAGCCCAGCTGTGATCCTGGCAGGGCTCTGGAGAGGGGATGGGAGGCAGCGGGTGTCCTCGCCTCCTTGCTAGCCTTTGGACTCTGTCACATCTTTTGCTGCAGTTTAAAGCAGACAAGGGCGGCTGTATGGAAATTAAATCTCCCTCCTAAGCATTGAAGAAGGGTGTAGTTATGCCTGTGCCTCCTTATTTCAGTTGTTGCCACATTATGTTTTACCTTTGTGCCTGCCAAGTGTTTATTTTGCTCTTCTGCTCCCATTAAACAGAACATGTGGGTGCTCAGAAGCCTGACGCTGTGAATGAACCAAACCAGGCAGCACCTTTCATCCAAACTCATGACACAGGACAGTCGCAGGAAGGCTGGCAACAGGGCATGTACTGAGGACTTGTACCTACAGAGGTGGCCAAAGTGGTCAACAGCATCCACATCCCCATTTCCCCGAGGTGCCTTTGGAGTTGCTGTCTGTCTGCAAAATTGCCTTGATAAGACCTTCTATCTGCAGGTTTCTCAGCTCTGCAAGCACCAGTGCTCCCCACGGCGTCCCCACCGACCAAATGAATTTTGTCCCCATCTAGCACAAGTCTAGGCTCTGGGTGCCTCAGAGAGCCAAGCCATGGACTTTCAAAATTAAGCACCCCAATAGAAGATGACCCAAATCTAAAGGACTTTTTTGAAAATCTGAATTCTAGCAACTTTCCCTGAAGCTACAGTGACTTGGCGTGAAACAAAACCTATTTCCCAGTGCATAGAGACAGGCAGCTAAATGTGTCAGTGCTCTCCCCACCTGATTATCTCAGCACTGAAAAACTGCTGCTTTTGGAAAACGTGGGTCCAAGCTCTCTGAAGCATGGCTGGGAGAGGAACTGCAAGACCCAGTTGGGTGTCCTTCCCTGCCCTCCCCCCGGCTGGCCATCTAGATTAGGATAAGAGCTGAGTGGGTTACTTTTCCCAGGGCTTTTTTTTTTTTTTTTTTTCATACCTCTGCCATGGAAGCAGGGTAACTGATGGAAAAGTAAGTGACCTGAGCAGTTGCTGAAGGGACTGAGGTGTGGGGAAGTGAAGGAAGACAAACTGTCGGAGAGTAATGATTTTTGCTCAGTTTCTAAGTCAGTCTCCCTGATCGTGACTGTGCGCTAATTTAAAACATCAAGAGCTTAAAAAATGGCCGCCTAAACCTAAAGCCCTTCAATGTATAGATAAGCATCTAAGTAGAGGGCCTGTGTCAGTATGTGGCAGGAGACGCATTCACTGCAGTGGGTTTGGGCTGGATTTCTGAAAAAGCCCCGAGCGTCCACCAGCTCCCATTGAAGTCTCTGTTAAAAGTATTTTTCCATTTCCTGAAGTGCTGAATTATGGACTTTAAACCCCAACTTCAGGCATCAGTTTGTCTGTGTGAATGATCTTGTAACAAGTATAATAAAATAAATTGTACTAATATGATTTATGGCGTTTTTAATTTCTTCTAGAGAATAGATTGAAAAAATCATTTAAAAAAAAAAAATATATTTTTTTGATATTTCTCAGCCAGCAGGGATTGTACTGGGAGTAGTGCTAGCAGCTCTGGCCTCCCAAGCTCTCCTCTGAACCAGGCTGATGTCCCCAGGCCCACATAAGAGTAGGGTCCTGCAGTTGGTGCTTTGTGCCAGTAGGAAGTGGTGATGAGCCATCCCTGTCCTCCCAGATGAAAGATGTGTCGAGGAAACCTTTGAAATCTCCCTCCTCACGTCCTCCTCTTTCCAAAGATAAATCTTTCCCATGCAAACCCTGCCCTCAGTGCTCCACTCTGCCCACTGTGCGTGCCAGAGAAGACGTCTTTGAGAAAAAAAGACAAAAATGCACCCAAAAAAGCCCCTGGCCACAGCAGATCTCTTGAAACCCTGCTGCATCTTTGCTGTTGCAGCTTCAGCCTCTGGCTGGAGGGCCACATTTCGTTATTCCTAATTAATAGCATCTCGTGGGGCAGCCGGGCAGCACCACAGGCCCCGTACCAAGCACTCCCTCCCACCGTGCCCCCCGTCCCCGCTCTCTGCTGCCTGCCACTTTGTTATACCTTTTGTCGCCATCTGTACCTGGTTAGCCGGAGAATGTTTATTATATAATTTAGTTAACTCTCGACTCGCGAGTCTGCCTGTTTGATGTGCCCTCCTGTTAATGCAAAGCACACCATTACTAGTTAATGATCATGAACTGTCATCGCAGTCACTTTGAAAAGGTGACAGTGACGAATGGAGCCAGCGGCTCCCAGGGAGGTTGATCACTGAATGGACAGTAAAGTTTATTTAAGCCCAGGCCTGATAATGGCTCTGCATATTTCAGATGGGTTGTTTCCAGCCCCTTCTGGGATAGCAGACATTCCCCAAAGCAATGCGGCCTGCTGCCCCCCCCGGCCCCCTGCCCTGGGCTCCTGCCTGGGGTAAGACAAGAAATCGCCCTGGGTTTCTGCATCTGCTGGCCAAACAAGGGGAAATCCCTGGGCAAAGTTTCCTCAGAGTTTGGCAAAGAAAGGCAAAGCCCCTCCCGGGGTAGTTTCCAAAGCCCAACAGCTCCACAGGCTGGGGACTGGGCCCGGCTTTAATGTACCAGGGCTTGCTGGCTGAGCTGGGGGCTCTTCCCTAGCCTGAGCAGATCAAAGCCATGATTTCTTTTCTCTAGGACAGACATTTATCCCACAGTGCTCTAACCAGGGATCTGGTTTCTGCCTTAAGCGACGCAGGTACTTCTGCATTTTGGGCCTATCCCGAGATTTTCACTAGGACCAAGCACTGCATAGGAGAACATCAGCCTCAGTAAGGGCCGCTAAGCTCAGCTCTCCGTGGGCTCTCCGTGCCCAATTCTGGCCCAGGCCTGAAGGAAAGGGGCTAAAAACAAGCCCCGGGCCTTGCTGTGCCTTTCTCAGAAAAAGCGGCGCTCTGGGGCTGGGAGCCTCGAGGTCCCAAGATAAACAAATCTGCCGGTGAGAGTGACCAGCGCTGGGTCAGGCGAAGGGTCGCTCGAAGGTCAAGCCGCCCCGCAGCCTGCATGTTTCGGTTGTGTATTTGCCTTCCCAAAAGGCAGGCTGTGCTGGAACGACCCCCAGCATCAAGGACACCCCCGGGGACACCCCTCCCCGGGGAGAGACCCCCGGCAGAGCAGGGTCTTGGTGGCACTGTGGGGAGAGGGAGGTGGCCTTTGTGCCAATGTGGGCAGATCTGGGAGCAGATCGAGGGGCAAGGGGCGATTTATGTGGATGGACCCCCCGGCTTTCATTTTAATGCATGCTGAGTGGGAGATGCTGGTGGTGAACGCCAGGCAGGATTTCTCAAGCTGTGTAAAATCCGGAGCCTCAGCACCTGGGAGGAACTGGTTAGACCCAGCCAGGCTGCCAGGTTGCACTGCCAGAGCATCACACGTGGGGAAATCAGATCTGGCTGGAAGAGCTGGAGGTTGCTGAATACCCGACAAAACAGAGAAAATCTGAGACACTCCTCACTATTTTCTTTCTGACCTCTGAGTCTTTAGAAGATCTCTCTTTCGAGCTTTCCTGTGCAGCCAGGAAGGCTCAGATGGCCTCATCTATTTTCTGAGGCATGCAAGTAGAGACATTTGGTGGGAGGACCTCAATAAAAACATGAGGGTTGGCATACCTATGCCCACAAAGGTTGCACAGCTGTATCACTGAGAAACCCAGCGGTACCTGCCCTCACCCAGGGTGCACCAAGCTCTTCTTGTCACACTGGTCAGGGCATGCTGGCTACAAACAAGCCAGTGATTTCTGCAGTTATTATCATACAACAAAAAATTAATGGCAAATAGATGCTCTGGGGCTAATCTTTGCCTTAGCTAAAAGTACTCTTGCCTTTCTGTAGCAGTTCTCATCCACATATCTCTGGCTGAGCCTGATGGAGATGCTGGCTGAACCTAACGTGAAGAAGGAGCATTTCCATCTGCTTGCCCTGCTCTCTAAGACCTGTTATTCATTGCTGCAAACCAATTTCATGGTTGCTTTGTGCTTTGCCTCAATAAGCACAGTCCTGTGAATGCCTGGATGTCCAGCTTGCTCTCATGGCTCTTCAGGGATGGTCCTCCCCAACCCCATGTAGCCTCATGGACACACTCACAGGAAGGCTGACAGGGTGAGGTGAAAAAGGGACATCCATCTGCACAGGACAGGTAGACCTTGAAGCTTTAATAAAAGTGCCCAGATGAGAAGAGGGCAGAAACTGGGGGACACAAAAAGGCTGTGGCAGGGACAAGAATGACTGTTTGTTGCAGCCTGGGTAGAGCCACAGCCTGGAGGGAAATGGTTGGAGTATTTCTAGAGACACACATAAATGTCTGAAACAATTACACCAAGAACACTTATTGCTACATAATTTGTGTTCACTTCTCCATCGTGGTCACAGGATCCATGACAATATTTTGGGGCTTCATCCACATTAGGGGGATGGGAGGGAATTTGTTGTCCAACAGCAGCTTCTGGACGATCTGCTGATACGTGGTGCTTTTATGGCATGATCAAAACTGGAAGGTGCTAGGTCCTAGCTGCACGAGAAAACCGTGTCAATGAAAGCAAGCAATGATTTGTCTTGAGTTTAAACAATATCAAGCATTGCTTTCAAAGCAAAATAAGGACACTGCCACAAGGGAGGCACATTAAGTAGCCCATTTATAAACCGACATGGCTTTTTCTGGTAGACAAGCCTATAAACCACTCTCTGGTATCTCAAATGGCAAGTTATCATGCACATTTAAGCGGTAACAATGGGCTTTTAGGAAAAATAAATCAATGAGTGGAATTAATGATCGCTTTCATTGTCAAAACAAATGTTTTAAGTGAGCCACGGGGAGGGAGGTGAATTATTCTCATGCAGCCCTGAGGTTTGGGGGCGATGCCAGAGAGCTGCTGGCTGCCGAGGGCTGTGGCGCCCAGGCAGTGCTGGCGTTGGCAGCAGCATTTCAAAGTGAAGCCACGTCCTTCGCATCACCTCCCGAGGTGCCTTCATCCAACAGGGCTGAAGGTGGCCGACCTCGTCCCCCAGCTGCTCTGCCAGCCCTGTGCACCGAGGGCAGGCGGGGAGGCAGCTGTCCTCTTAAATTTGGGCTGAGACATTTTGCCCAAGTGTCTGCAAACATTTAGACACAGAACTGCTGCTGCTAACTGCCAGCCCATTGTCTGCGAGTGACAGTTTTCTCTGAAAGTTACTTACCAGGGGGCGAATGTTGATTGAGCAAATGAACACAAAGCGGGCCGAAGCCGCTGGCTGTGAATTGTGCTGCTGTTAGTTTAAACAGCTTGGAGAGAATTGCCTTTATTCGGGGAAACGGGGGAGGAATATTCACGGAGGGCAAAATTTGCCGGCAGTGACTAGCACGGGGGCGAGATGGATGGATTGTTCTGCCGTGATTGAGATGTGACCCTGGCCGTGCTTATTGTGCAGGCTGTCCCTCCTTTCCCGTGTGATTTAACCCAGGGCTTCTCCCTCCCCCATCGTGGTCTTCACCCTTCTGCAGTGCTGGACCTGTGCTCATCCCTCCTGCAGGCACAGCGCCATCAAAGCGGTGGTTTCCTCCAGCCAGGTGGTTTCCCCCAGCTCAGGAGGCTCCCAAAGGCCTGCACCGGTGTGCTAACACCCGAGTAAGCACCCTAGAGGTGGGGATCAAAGGGTCTCTGCTCCATGCAAATACACACTGAATCCCCCTGGCTGATGGAGGTGCTGGGGGAATGGGGACGAGAAGCCACTGCCCGTGCCACAGCTTGGCCACTGCCAGCTTTGCTTTGCGTGTGTGGGAATGGTTGCACAGGTAAGAGGAGTTTCCACGGTCTGACACACATCACTGCTAGTGTTAGAGGCTTTGTCCAAGAGTGGCTTCGCCGTAGTTGTGCTTGTCACAGCCTTATCCTGAGACCTTTTCTCGCCTCTGCCACCGCGCTCGCTGTGCCTAGGTGCCTAGCGTGAGATGAACAACTTGGCCTACAAAGAAGAAGGTGGAGAGGAGTGAAATCCCGGGGCATTCAAGGGGGTGGGGAAACCAGGACCCAAAGTGGATGACGTCTGATCAAATGAAGGCAAGACGAACATTTAATAGAGATAAAACACCTGATAAATTGACAGCTGCATTAAATGGGATCTGGGCTGATTCCACTGGGTAATTTGTTGGTGTGAGACATTGTGGCTGCAGACAGACACGAGCAGAGAGAGTTATTTATTTTATCACGTGAGTTTGCTCAGAATAGGGGAGATCTTCCTGCCTTGTGGCCTCTGGGGGGTGGCAGAGTTGGTGCTCTCCATCTGAGTTTCCCGGGGAGCAGGATATGAGATTACAGGAGATGGGAGTTTGTAGCTGATGGCATTACGGCTGTTTTCCCAAGCTGGTGTGAATGCAGTAAAGCAAATCTTGGACAAAAGGGCAAGCCTTGTGTGCTGCCTACCTGGAGGGCACACCGTTTTGGCTTGCTGCAAGAGGAATGTGACATCCCACAGCTCAGAGCTCTGCACTGGCAGTAGTGGGAGCCAGAAAGCTCCTCGTGGAGGCAAAAAAATGATTTATCTCATGCATGGTGAGGTCTAGCCACCAAGACAGTCAAGCTGTGGTTTGTGTTAAGGATGTGGAGCTGGTGGTGTCCCTGTCCTCCTCTCCGCAGGTGCCGTCTGACAGCCTGACCCTCTGTGCAGAGCACGTCTGCTCACCTGGTGTTGGGGAGGAGGAACAGGACGAGGGGTGGCACCGGCGACACCTCTTGGTGTCCCCGAGGGATGTGGGGTGGCTGCCATTTGGTCCATCAACATAGCCACGGGGCTCAGCCCCTGGGGTAAAGTATGGCTGCTGGTTAACAGCCTTCTGCCAAAACAGGAGGTTGCCAGCCTGCCCTTCGGCTTGCTCTGAGCTGGGAAAATGCACCTGGAGCCAGGGTCAGGGCAGTGCCCGGTGTTGAGAGGCAGGAGAGTTATCTGCACGGCTATGCACTGCCAGGGATGTTCACCTCCAGAGCTGTAAGCATCTCCGGGCCTGCTGCTGGGCTCCCTGCAGGGCAGGAGGTATTTTGGGGCAGGGCACACCTGGCATGACAGAGACGTCGCTCCGGAGCCACCAGGCTGGGTGATGCAAAGCGAGCTTAATGCCGTTTTCACTGCCAGACCTTCATTTGCACCTCAGCCGGCACCGGGCTCGCTTTTAATCCTTTTACTCCGTGTGCTCACCTAGGGGATGCTCGGCGTGCGGTGAAGCATCCTCGGGCACAGGGAGAGGGCTGGGCGTATGCAGGCTGTGCATAGCTCTGGTCCCGGACAAAGAGAGCCTGTAAGGCTGCTGGGATTTGCCTTTATCAGCGGCCGGGGCAGGAAACGTCCCACACCACAATAACCTGAACTCCACCTTATGTCAGCAAGCCCTACAAACAGAAGGACCCGGCCGTGGGCTTTTGCACCGCCTGGTACTGTACACCGTAGCCTGCTCACATGGTGAGCGGACGGAAAAACAACACGGCTGGCCTGTGCTGATGGCAAGCAGATAACCGCTCGCTCCGCTCAGACGGGTATTGTTTCCTTCCCACCGGCCTTCTTTCTGCCTCCACCGAGCGCACGATAAAGCCCTGGCTTTTTATAGGGCTTCTGTTTGAGTTTGTGCTGATTTCAATGCAGTCATTCAAAACTAACACGCTCGGTGAATTGTTAATTCAAGCTCCCTGGAACACGGCAGCTCGGGAAAAATGTAAAGATTATTCTTAACCAGTTAGCGCCGGGTGGGAATTCCCACCGCTGCTGGCGCTGGGGTTGGAGCTGCCTGGGCTCTCTGTGGTTAGGGATTTTGGAGCCAGGGCTGGAAAGGAAGGAAGGGATTATGAGTGGATGTAAGGAGCGGCATTTTGGGTTCTGGGCCATTATTTTGGTCAAACTCTGCTGATGTTGCTGTTTTACATCCATGTGCAGCTAGAGATAGCAAAGACCGAAGGGACTGTTCAGAGCTCCTTGTGCTGGCTATTCCCTGAAGTGCTGACAGTGATTTTAGATGTTTTGCTGAGTTCTCAGTGCGTTACAGCAGCTTCCTGGGCCACCTGCTAATAACCTCTCCTCCCTCACTGCAGCACCCGAATGGCAATAGCTCATTTGGGAGAGGTAAAACGCCCCGCACGCTGGGGCATGAGTTTGGGTTTGTAGCGTGATGGTGCCACAACACAGCCCTTTGGAGACTGTGTAGTGCAGGTACTGCTGATGGCCCATCTCCTTTCAGTGCAGGGATGTGGGCGTTCGTCTTTATCAGTGCTTCCTACACTATTTCCAAGCTGAATACTCCTCCAGGGAAAATAAATGGATCACGAGAGCTTGGCAGCGCAAGTTGTCAAATGCTTCTCTCTCATATACAGCTCAACTGCAGCCCCGTTCCTTGGCAGGTCCTCCACGCTCTCTTCTCTCCCACCCAGGTGGATCTCTGCAGCAGCTCTGTATTTTGCCCTGGATTATCTGCAGCAGCTTTTTGTGTTTCCCATGTCTGTGAATAGGTTTGTTTCTGCTCCGCTCCCCCTTGCCACATTCTCTGCACTCTCCGCACCTCGCTGCACGCTGTCTCTCTGCCTCCCGTGAAGAGGTTAATTTTGGTTGCCTGAAATATGCGGTGGGGACATGGGAGAATCTCCCGTCCTTGTAGTCATGTGCTTCTGCTCTTTTCCAAAGCCAAACAACACAATACAATTGGAAAAGACACAACAGCCCGGGCTCCAGCGCAGTACAAAGTCACCGCTCCGTCAACACGGGCAGCAGCGCTACTTGTCAACATCGAGCGTGCCCAAAGGTTTGGTTTGGTGCTGCTGCTGCTGCTTGGATTGTGGAAACAACCACAAAATGGCTTTGCCACCCTGGTAATATGGAAAGCTTGAGTGAGAAGCAGCCTCTGGCCTGAGGAGCTGCAGTCCTGTTAGACACGACATACGCAGGCAGGGAGAAGAGGCACGGAGAAAACAGTGGCAGGGCGAGGAATAATTAATCCCAGGTTTCTGCTCATGGAAGGCTCTCCAGGGCCCTGGGTTGCCCACCAGACCAGGCACCAACTCTAAACAGCTTTTTGTAGCCATTTTTTTCTTGATCAGTGAATGTTTAAGGCAGTATTTTGATGTCCCTGCGCTGATTTTACTCTGATTTCTGACAAGTTATTTTCCTGCAGCAGCAGCTGACTAAACAAGCAGCTCCAAGCTGATCTGGTGCCTCCTGGCTTGAGGGTCCTTTTTGGAGATGCTGTGATCCACCTGAGGGAGGGCTTTGCCCTGGTGTGATTTGAGACTCTCTGGGTGGCATACGCAGCTTGTGAAAGGTGCTGAGAGTCTTGCCTAAGAGCCTAATGAAATTAAGCACTGTGACAAGTACTGTGGTCGGAGCAACATCTGCTTCCTCTGAAACATTGCAGGCATGGAACATAACAGGCCAGAAGGGGCAGGAGAAGGAAAACAAAAACAAAAACAAAAACAAAAACAAAACACCAAAATATTATAAATTAAAAAAAAAAAAAAAAAGTCCTCCAGCATCTACAGAGCATTTCTGGTACGTGCTGGCACCCACGCCTCCTGCCCTTGTCATGGTGTGGGGCTGATGGGGCAGGAGCAGGGTGGTGCACTACAGGGCACTACTGTTCCTCATGTCTCCTGTCCTCCCTTGTCATACAAACTCAAAGCACGGGGACTGGGACCAGCAGCATGTAAAACTGGGAGGCTTTTAACATGCACATGGACATTTGATGCCCGTGTGCATGCAGACTTCAGCCTCGGGTTAGATCAGTTCTGTGCAATGCAGTCAGGTCCTCTGGTTATTTCCACCTATTGCTCTTCCATTGCCTTCACAGGAGGTCTGCAGTGACTCTTCTTGCACCTGAATCCTCCCCTCCACGACAGAAAAGAAATGTTTGGAAAAGTTTTCAGCTTGCTGCTCCTCCTCCTCCTTGTTAGATTTAGCACAATCTTGTAAAGCACCGTCAGGAACAGCAATTAGAGAGCCGCATGTTTTGGTTCATGGTTATCTGCAAGGTCAGCGAGAAGAACAGTTTGTGTTGGTGAAGGTTCCTTGGTTCTCCTGCAATTTAAACAGGGAGGCAGCACGTTAAAAATAAAAAGCAAAGCAAAATGTGTTAGCCTGTCGTGACTCTCGCAAACTGAACTCCCCTTTGTAGATCCCAGAAATTATTCTTTTCCTTTGTAATATTGATGAAATTTAATTTGTGGTGTTTGATTGAGGGTAGCTTTAATGAAGGCCAGGAAAGTCGATAAACCACCTGCCGTCATGCAGGGGTCCCAAAATATGCCCCAGGCTGTCTCCATCTAAGTGGGGAGACCTCCAAGCTAATGGCATCCCACTAGACAGTGGATGAAGCCGAAGGATTTTCATGCTACAAGAATTTCATCCTCCCTTTTTTTTTCTTCCTTTTTGTCCTCTTTTTCTTCTTATCTTCCCTCTTCTGTGGTGCTGGTGGTGGCAGGACACGTAGCAGGCGTGGTGGAAACGAGCACGCTTCGCAGCACGAGGAGGGAAGGGGAGCAGGGCGGTGTGCCAGCGGCTGTGCCCATCACCCTGGGGACGTGCGACACCTCCACCCCCTGGCACCCCTTCGACGGGTGGGCAGCGCTCCAGCCTCTGTCCCATCCCACCCCTCCGTGTCTCCCCCTCTCCCTCCCCCGGCCTCGCTTCACGTAATTCCCATTGTGGCCAGAACACGCTCTCTCTTTCTTTTCTTTAATGGACCCCGGCTGCAATGTGCCTTACGGTATTTTTAGCCGAAAGCTTGGCAGCCTGGCAGCCCCTGGGCGTTTTGCCACCTCCAGCGAAAAATGTGCGTCGGCCCGATAAGGATTACAATGAGGTGCTTGGGGGGCCTGTGCACGGGGAGAGCGGTGCCGGCTGCCTACCTGCTCTGGGGGGCCCATCCCTCGCCCCTTGCACGTGTCTAGAGGTATAGCAGGAGGCTTTTCTGGGGAAACCACCTGAGAAAAATTGCAGAAAGCTGTCATATGGCTGGAATAATTCTTTATTTTTACTGGGGCAAGGTGAATGCAGCAGCATGCCCCAAAAGCTGCCTTGACACGAAGAAGATGGGGAGGAGACCAGCACACACATGGACAGCGCCGGGCGCTGGTGGCATTTGCAGCAGTACCAGGCACGGCCAGCCTCGGGCTGCTGTCCCCTGACGTGTCAAGCAAGGTGTTTGCATGTAGGGATGGCCTGAAGTGCTGCCTTCCAGGCCCAATCCATGAGGCGCTGTTGTGGGGTTTTCATTTGAAAAACAAATATCACTTTCAGGATGATGTTTTTTTTGCTATCTAATTTCCCTCTTACTGTTCCAGGTTCTACATTGCATTGAAGAAATGACTGCAATGAAATTACATGTCTTGGGAAATGGATGCAGGAATGCTGCTTTTGCTAAACAGGGCATTTTGGGGATGAACCTTATGAACCACGAGGTGAAGCTTATGAACCCAGTAATCTTATCTAGCTTCCTGATCACCCTGGCTAACCCCATAGTCAATGAAGGGAGAGAAACTCCCTCAGGAAATATTTTCAGGGGTAACACAGATGCTCTAAATAGTCTTCAAATAGGCCTATCTTCTCTATCGATGCTCTGGGGAGAGTAAGTGGCTGGCTGTGCTGGGGCCAGCAGCTGTGCCGACCTTTTCCAATCCACACTGCTCCGACCAGACCCACCAGGACAGGCCAGACAAGCGTAATCCCTGCCTCTGGACAAATGGCTCCATCACTGCTCTGTGAAAAATGGAATAATTTCAAGGGGAGCTGTGGTGGTGAGGATGGTTATTTGGTGCTGGGTGGCTGATGGCGTGTGTGCATGCATGTGCCAGGGGGTTTCTGTGTCTATAGGCACAGAAAAAGACAAGAGGGTTGGAAGAGGCCTCCAAAAGACATCTCCTTGCCCAAGAAGTGACCAACTGTGCATGCACCATATCTGAAAGATGTTCTTACACTTCTGTTAAGGACTCCCCTTTACCATCAGAAAGGTTTTCTTTGACTTATTTCCCTCTTCATCTGAGAGCTGTCTTACGTAGCTGAAGATCATTGCTATGTCCTCACCAATCTTTTTGACCTAAACTGTTTTTTCAGCCTGCCTTAGCAGGTCGCATTCCCCAGACCTCTGCTTATTCCCGTGGTCTCTGCAAGGAGTCCAGCTCTCTCCTGAAATGCATTGCCCCAGACTGGACACCGCATCAGCAGCCATAGCAGGACTGCTCTGAACAAAAGGAAAATTTCTTCTGTTGTATCAGCAATGATGACCTTTTTTCCTTCCAACATTTTTTTTAATCTTTTGCTTTTTTGTTTTTGTTTTTGCTAATAGTGTGACTCAGCCATTTATACAGAACTGATGTCTGAATGGCCATTTCCACCTGGTATTTGTTCAGCTGATTATTCCTACCTAATTGTAAATTCTTACACAGCTCCCCACTGAGTTTCTTCACATCACTTCTGTAATTCGATGAAACAATGTCTCTTTTTTCCTTTCTTTTCTTCTTCTTCTTTTTATTTTTATTATTTATTTATTTATTCTTATCCTGTACACCAAATACCTGTTTCTGCCAGGTTTGTGGCCACAGGCTAAGTTGCCTCTTGCTGTGGCAAAGGAGGCACAGGGAGAGCTGGGCAGTGGCCCCGTGTCCTTAGTGACTCTCCCCATGACAATGAACCTCCACCAGCTGCTCCGTGGACTGGGTTATCCAACCAGATTTGCACTGGAATTGTATTTTCCTGTTTTGCTTAAAGATATGTGAGACGGCACCAACCCTACCTGCAGGCAAGATGGCTGGAAGGACACCTTGGCACAAAACCCCATAGGGTTTAGATGTTTTGCCTCTCAGCTTGGTACATCCCAGGTGGCTGAAGGGCTCGGTGGCATCTGGGCAGAGAAGTGGGGCTCCCAACTTTCATTCTTTTGTGCCTCTGGGACCTTTAAGGGTTTATTTAGGTACCTGTGCCTGTTGCTGGCTCTTGCAGTGCAGCTCTCCTGGCTAGGCCAAAGGGCACAAATTCACAACAAACAGAAATGTTGCTTTCAACCGAGTTCACCTGCTTGGAGATGTAATTTTATAAGTAAAAGGCTCTAGACTGAATTTTTTTTTTTTTTTGGAAAACTTTTATGTCCAGGAAAACACCTAATAATGGGAAACATTATTCTAGTTTACCAAAGTGAACAACGATCCAGCTACCGGAGAGTGCTGCAGCCTGCGAGATCCCGACTGCCAAGCAGCTGCTGGATTT
The DNA here is from genome assembly GCF_964035555.1 of Netta rufina. Classification (NCBI taxonomy): domain Eukaryota; kingdom Metazoa; phylum Chordata; class Aves; order Anseriformes; family Anatidae; genus Netta; species Netta rufina. The sequence goes on from NC_140124.1 coordinate 109,876,502, forward strand.
TCGGTTACCATTAGTGGCTTGTACTAAAGGCCAGCAGGTTGCTCCACAAGCCAGGATTTTGAGTTACCACGAAACCTGCACCTCACCTTCCCCTCACCCCTCCCTGGTATTAAAACCTTGAAGAGCTGCAGCACCCAGAACAAAGGAGAAAGCAATAGCAGAGCGGCAAGGTCACACATCTGCTGCTTTCCACACTTTCTTATCTCTGACATCACGGGCCTGAAGGTCTTTCTTCTCATTAAAACAGCTGAATAACTGCAAACTGTACACAAACTGACTAAACCTGTGGCCTTCTGCCTTAGTCATAATATGGGCTGTCTCACCAGGAAGACGTTTCTTGGCTTGGCTGGGCAGAGGGGCTGAAGGAATGAGCTGACAGGCCACAGGACACCCCACTGGGGTGGCCTGGTGCCATCCATGGTGCTACTGGACACACAGGGATGTGGCCCCATCTTGCCCTGGGGAAAAGCAGGGCCAGAGGTGTGCTTTGTTAGCGTTGGAGGAATAAGCCAGGGATGGGATGGGGAACTAGGGATGGGGAGAACTGGGGAAGAACAGATGACAAGGCATGGTAGGGGAGCGGATGCATTAGAAAAGAAAAGAAGATAGGAGGGTCAAGTGCCCTGAATCAACAATTCCTATATACAGCTTGAATTTATTCAAGAGATGCCAGCCTCAGCTGGTCCCACACCCCTCTGTCTCTTGCATCTGGTTGTGTCTCTGCCTTTTGGACAATCCCTTCTCAGGACTGGCCAATGCACACACCTCTGCTAGCATCTCGTGGCTGCCATGCCTCGAACAGCTGCCAGTGGGATTTCTGAAAAACACCTGCGACCACCACCCACTAGTCCTGGTGAAATTCATTAATGGCAAACCATTTGTCATGACTTAAAGTAGGATGTATAGGATCTGTTTCTGGTGGTTGTATGCATCCCCCCCCCCCCCCCTCCCCCTTAGTGATTTGTGTTTAGCATCTGGAAATCCGATGATCTGGGAGAGCTGGGTGCACAGCAAGTGGATGGGGGTGGTCCAGGCTGTGAAAAATTATATGTGCACTGTTACATTATATGTAAGTGGATAAAGATGCTTATGCAATTCCAAGGCTTTTCCTGCAGGAATACAAAGGATTGCTAAAGATGAAAATTGGGAAGAAAAAAAAAGTGTAAGAGGGGGCTCCTGGCAGCAGCAGTGAAACACAAATGTTAGTAGTTTTAGTCCTTCCCATGTTACTTGTGAGCAGTTGGGAGGGGCTGGTAGGGCAGCGCTGTGGGACTCCTGCCTAACACCAACCTCACAGCTCCCCCCTGGACTTCATCCCTGTATCAGTATCAAAGGCAGCTTGCTTTTGGCTGAAACACACCTGCCAGCAAGGCTGTGGCCCTTGGCTGGCATGCTCTTCATCCTCACTGGTAAAAATACCGTTCTGAGTTCTCACAAAGAATTTTTTAATCTGTCTTCAACTTCCAGCTATTCTTATTGTGGCTTTCTCTGCCAAAACCAGGAGGCTTTTGCTATGTGACATTGTCTGCTTGTGAATGAATTTGTACCATCATCAAGCCAACTCAGCCTCTATTTAAAAAGCTGAGATGATGCCTTTGATCTGTAATTTCCTGCACAGTCTCCAATTTTTTGGTGTTTTTTGGAGGTGTGGACACCCTAATCAAGAACCAGTAACCCACCAGAGCTGTCCCCACTACAAGCAGATCCCTGCCCCTACTTGGTGGGACCCCATAACACCATGAGCAACATACCAGAAGCAGTGGGGGCAGAGGAAGAGCTGTTTCCCATCAAAAGAAAGCACAGTTCTGCAGGTGCATTACGGTTTTATTTTTCTCAGCCTTCTTTCTTTAAACGCTGAGTCTTGACTTCTGCTGGAAACAGATTGCCAAAGTTTTGAGCAGCTTGGATTTTCCTTGGAAGTATATTATCTAGCAAAGTTTCTCTTTTTTTGACAGGTTCTTAGATCAACGTGCTGCTTATCTGATGGAACATTTATCACAGACAGCTTGTGGCGTGTTGCCACAGTCTCGTGGCGCAGTTCCTGTGTCTTTGCTCAGTTGCTTGAAGACAAAAGAAGGCGACACCGCAAACAGTAAACAGCAAATACTGCCAACGTGCAGGTATCATTCAGGTATCACTCCCTAGTTTGAAGAAAACCCTGCTCAAATATGGACTGTAAAATGAGCGAAAGATGGCAGGGCTGAGCAGTCATCTGGAATAATGATGTTCTCACCAGTCAGAGCTGCAGGACTGCAGCAAAACTTGTGGCTTCTCTTAGACAGAGATTGTTTACTCACAGATTACTAAATCTTTTAAGTGATCTGTCTCTGGGCTCTGATCCTGGGGTGTTAGTACCTGTGGACTGATGCCCACATGCAGCGGAAAATGAGAAGAATAAGAAATACGCAAACCAGCAACAGCTAACAAACACGGTGACGCCTGGCGTAACTGCAGGATATAGTAAAGCCTGGGTGGAACAATTTTTCCCTTTGAAAATTCTAAACATTGCATGGAAAATTTCCAGTCCTGGTGGCACTGGATATGTTGAAACAAATCATTATGTCTGCATTTCATGTGGAGGCTGAAGTTGAAATCTGCTATTTCAGCCTTTTGCTCCAAGTAGCTGTAGGTTCTGCTTAACTCTTGCATTGCCTTTGGCAAAGTGAAGTTTCCTGGAATTGTCCCAGCAAAGCCCTCCATAATATCCATTCTGAGATCTAAAATAACAATTCTGGTTTTTACTTTGGTTCCAAAATGGTGCAAACACTTCTAATGGTAAAATAATCTGCAGAATAGAAATAATATTTTCTAAACACCATTAATGAGAAATAACGGTGATCCAGGTCTGTCAGAGCTGTTACACATGGAATATCCCCTAGATAAGCCTATGGTTGGTGCATATCTCCAGATCTGGGTACAGGCACATCTCTTTCACATTTCCACACTGACGCGAAGGGCTGTTGCTCGCTCCAAGGCTGACCAGGTCTGGCTCTCAGGGTGTATTGCAGCAGACACCAAAATGGACAAAGCACAAAATTCTGTTTCTATTTTACAGTGCAGACAGGTGACAGGGTAGATTTGAGATATTTGGGATCGAAGCTATGGGTATGCTAGAAGACAATGGTTGCCCATGCAGTGCTGCGACTGGTGGAGGCCAATAAAATGCTTTTGGTTGTGTTGTTCAGCTTCTCCTAAACGCCTCCATTTCTCTCCTCCTCATGCTCCACTAAGCTCAGAAGCCAGAAAAATACAGCTGGAGCAAGCATAAGAGTGTCAGGGATAAATGACCCCAGGAGAACCATCTCACTGGTAGGTCTTTGCTGATGACCAAGGTGGGACTTCCATGAAGATTTGAAAGCCCCATGCTCTGGCCTTCCAGGTTCAACAGCATTTCCTCAGCCTTTGGCTTGAAGCTCTCAGCCTGAGCATACTGTCTGTCCACCCCCAAACATTTCTCCCCCACCAACAAAGGATTATCAGCATTTATTACAATGTCATCTGTAATGGATTAGAGCTGCCCAGGACCCAGGGAAGCATGACTTCACAGCCTCTCACCCCCCCTCCTGTTAGGATCAGTCATGCTGCTGCAACACGTTGAGATGTGGGGTTCTGCTGGCCTCTAGGATGCTTATTACTTAGATACCATAGGGTACAGTCAGATGAGCTCATGTGAGATCCTCATGGCAGGTCAGATAAAGAGGTGAGGGACAGGACCTGAGTTTCCAGACTCCCACCCCAGCGCCTGAGACATCGGTCTCAGCTTTCCCAACACCCACACATGATCTGGAGCAACAGGCATTGCTCCTGGAAGATGTTGTCTCTTGTTTGTTTGTTTATTTTCTCCCCTCCTCTGACAGTGATTTTCAGATCTTCAGCCTCTTGGCATCTACCTGAGATGCTTATACCCAGAGTCTTCCCTCAGGGAGCACCAAGCACCACTGTGCCTGCAGATCTCATACTCACCTTCTGCCCAGTGTCCCCCCACCTCCCCACTCCCCCCACAGTGGGAACACTTCCAACCTCATCCCTTCTCCAGATACTTGCCGGAAAGCAGTGCAGCAAGGAGGATGTCCTGCTAAAGATAACATTAGTCATATAACCCACTACTGATTATCTCACCTGTGAACACTCAATGAGGTTTTGCAGGCTGTATCTTGCCCCAGAGGAGGCTCTTCCTCCTGTTTAGAAGCTGTAATGATGTGGAGCTGGCTGTCATCCAGAGCCTACAGGAACGTGTGGCCTGAGCAGGATTAATCCCATGCAACCATCCATTTGTGATGCTTCCCTGCACGGCACCAGTATCTAAACTGGTCCCAAGTTGGTGCCTCAGGCTGCAAGAACATGGCTTTCCTTGCCTACATGGCCCAGTCCTGCAACCAGAAGATGGAAGAGGTGAGAAGAAAGACAGCCCGACTGGAAACAGGGAACAACTGGAGGTCCTGAGGGAGCGGGCTCAGCTCCTGTGGGAACATCGTGAGGACATGGGCAGGAAATGGGGTGGGATGGAGGGAGAGGTGACAAGCGTGGCCAGAATAAGGTCATGCAGGTCCCACCTGCCTGCACGTGCTGGGTTTAACCTCCTGACACCAGGCAGCTGGGGACTGGGCAGGGCCCTGGGGAGGCCTGTTAGCACAGCTGCGTGCAGATGGGTCTTGCAAAAGGGAAGCAGTTGCTGGAGGTGGAGGGAAAAGTCTCTCTGCATGAAGATGGGGAGGTAAAGAAGATCGGCTGTGGCTGAGTAATAGGCCAGGGAAATGCAAACCAGGAGGACAAGGCCTGCATGTAAAGTTAAGTTTCTGGAGACATGCAATAGAGAATACTTGAGGTGAAGTACTTCAGTAGTCCAGATCTCCGCTTTTTTAACAAAACCTGGGGACTGAACCCCGTCAAAGAGTTGACCCTACCCTTCTTCCACTGCAACAACCTCTGTTCTGTTATCAAAAGTCACCTATCACTCAGACCAGGCACTCCAGGTAGCTACTGAGTTCAGGAGGACGGTGGTGAGGATGGTTTACTGCTGAAGATTTAAGACTTAGCTGGGCTACAGCTGTGATCCAAAAGTATGTATTCTTTATTGGAGCAGCAGCTCCATACTTTGTTTCAGCAGGTGCAGGATAAAATACAAGAAATGACTCTTGGTTGCAATATCATCTGTAGGAGCAGATCCTGTAGTAGGTTTCTGAAATGGAAAATGAAGAAAAGCTGCTCTTTGCAGAAGCTCTGGAATGGAATTAGAGAACGGGAATGAAGAAAAGTGTAAGACCCCTCCCTGAAAAATAAGAGGCAAAGCAAGACTAAAATATAACATGTGGCCTAAAAACAAAGCTGAAGAAAAAGTCAGAACTGAAGTGAGAATTGTGCATCCTCCTCTGAAGCCAAGTTGCCATGCCACTGTAATCCCAACACACTGCTTCAGCCTGTAGGCTTGCTGTTGTCTAATCTTTTATTTTTCTTGGGATTCATTGCCTCTGATTAGGCCCTTATTCTGCAGATATTTAGGGATTTGAGTTAAGTGGCAATTACAGAGTGTTTCTTGAGAAAATTGTGTTTTGCCATAGAGCCCGTGACACAGTTCCTGTAAATAAAAAATGTTTGAGGCTAATAATGGTTTTCCAGAAACAAAACAGTTTTGATTCCAGTTAAAAGCAAAGGTGTGGCTCTTTTTTTTTTTTTTTTTTTTTTCCAAGTCCTTGCAGCATTCTTTTGAGTCATAAATGTTGATTCTCTGTAGCGCAGCTGTGAACAAGTGCAGGAGGACAGATATGTTCCTGATCCCAGGATTTGGCCATGGACTGTGTGGATATCAACTGGTGCAGTATTTATGTGCTCCCACAGAGATCTGGACCCTAATGTGTAACTATAAATATCTGTGATTTGGTGCTTTTTCAACTGGTGCAATTTCTATAAACCATATGCTGCGTTTTGTACTGTTGTTTAATATATTAACTGAGAAACTACCTCAGGGCATGCCTGGACCACGTGTACCAGCCCAGTCCAGAGCTAGGCATGTTTAGAAGGGCTTGTCACCTTGGACCCAGCATGGCTTGGACTCCTCCTATAGCCAAGATGGTTCATGTCAGTCAAGAGCAGGATCTTTGCTCTGCAGGCACTCCTTCAGGGAAAAATCACCTTGCTTAAAGTAGTCTAGATGTGTCGGGGCCTTTCCACAGAGGGAAAATTTTTCACTGTAACATGTTCCTGATGAGCTCCTCATCTTCCAGAGCAGCAGATTCTCTGCCAAAGCCGTGTAATCCACTTCAGACTTGGCTCTGGGGTTTTCTGAGCACAGTGCCTCCTCTGGGAGAAGAATGGCTGCAGACCCTTAATTAAGTGGCTCCTTATTTATTTATGTGTGTATTTATTCAGACTACACATCCATTCACATTGTATTCATTGAGCTTTGGGTCAAATCCTAAGTCATTGTCTGCCTGCACACAAGTATTTATCTAAAGGTATGGGTTTAAACTGATTAACTCAAATCGGTGCAAGCTCCTATGTAGGCACCAATATTGGCTTAATACCTTACACAGAAGTACTCTGGAGTTGGCTAAGGTCTTGTACAGATCCTCTTCTTTGAGAGTAAAGTGTTTGCACAGTGGCAGGACTTAGCTTTACCGGGTTGTACAACGGGTGAGTTAAACTGGTACTGTGCTGAGGCGCATGAAGTCCCTGCGTCTGGGGGAGCTTGAGATGAAGGACCTTGCGAAGTGAGTGGGAAACTGCCTTCTTGGTAGTGGAGGCTGACTTTGTTCTTTCCAAACTTTCAGCACGATAACACAATTTCAGATCAAGGTGAGCAAAAGCGGCTGGTCCACTCCTGTGTGTCCTTGCCCTGTCAGGGAGCAAACTCATTTGCTTTGCAAAGCACCCGCAGATGCCTGGAAGTGGAAAGGGGGTAGAAACACACCCGTTCTGCGCCGGCCCTGCTGCAAACAAAATGCACACACTTTTTTTTTTTTTTTTTTTTTTTTTTTTTTTTTTTTTTTGCCTTTGGGGTTGTTTTCCTGCTTGGGTGTATTCAGGCTGCCTCCTGAGTAATTTAATCCTCCTCACCCGCGGGAAAGATGGGAGTTGCAGAAGCACCCAGCTTTATCAGCCGTGTTTCTTCCCTCCGCTTATCAACAAACGAACTCCCAGTTGGCTTTGTTTGACTTCTCCGGTTTATTGGATTTGTTGCTTCCCTTCTTCATTTTCATATTAAAGGCTGACGCGGGGCTGTGATCCTGCCACCACTGCCTCCAGCCCGAGCGCTGATACTCGGGGCTCTAATTGCTCAGCTGCCTGATGTAATCACCAGGAGCTGCAGCGTGTGTGTGTGTGGCTACAGGCACTTCATATTTTCTCCCCAGCCAGATTAAAAAAAAAAAAAAAAAAGAGTCAATTGGCTCTGGGTCTGTCAATAGTGACTAATCAGGTGCTGTACAATTAATTATGAAGGGGTGTCATTTTAAAACAATTCTGAGGTGGGAAAGAACAGGCCCGGGCCCTTTACCTGCTGGCACTGTTTGTGTTGCTAAGCCAATCCAGGCTGCGTCCTCTATTTCATTTACCTTTTAAACTATTGCCCCCGCATAAGTAAACACTTTCTATAAAGTGTATGTGCATGCATGTGTGTAAGTGGGTGGAGGGTGATCTGGGAAGCTATCCACCCTAGAAAAGATATTAATAATGGAGGAAGAAAAAAAAAAAAAAGAGCATAATTTGGCAGTAATTTCTGAAGAACAGCAGAAGATAACAGGTGGATGAAACAGCAACAGCACAGATGAGGCTGAGTCCCTGTAACCTGAGTTGCTCTTAGATGGGGGGACAGGAGCTATACCCTTAGGGATGGGCGTGCAAATGTGGGACTGGCCCCAGCTCCTCGTGCTGGGCTCTCTTGGTGGCCACAGGCCCCATGTGCTGGGGCAGCATCTCCCTTCCCACCTCAGCGGGCTCTCCCAGCTTCTCTTGGTGGTGGTCAACATCTGCCCGCTTGCCAAGAGACAGGCAGGTGAGGGTGGGATGGTGCTCCTCCTCTCCATCTGGCTGGCAGTCATGAAATGCCCCTTGAAAGCCACACTCCTTCTTCAAGGAGGGTGAAACTGGTGTGGGGAAAAAAAAGAAATGCATCCACAGAAACGACAAAACCTTTTGGTATTAACGCAGAGGCAAGGTGGCGATGTTAAATGGCTGGTGTTGAGCCAGTTCAAGACTTGGGGTGGCAGAAGAGAGAAGCAGGAAAGGCAGAAGGGGAGGTGCCCATTGGGAGCGCCTCCGTGAAGTGCTGACCTCAACAGGCATCTTCTGGGCATGGGTTATGTAGTTTGATATGAGGAATAGGAAGTACCCTCTCGAATTGTTTAGCTTCCTATCCGAAAGCTACAAAATGCCATTTGCTGAAAATCTCTGCCTGGAGTGCATGCAATTCTGATCATTCATAGGCATGAGAAAAAGGTAAATTCTTGTGTGTGTCTGTGTGTAATTACTAACACCGGTTTTTGCTATAACAAATGTAGAGTTATATGGGACAGTCTAGTCTATTTACTAGAACATAATTTAGGAAGAAAATTCCAAGGCACAGCATATTTCACTTTGAACTTTTCAAAATTAAGCTTGTTGGCTTTAATTTTTATTTTTCCAAATTCTGTTTGTTTTTCACTCCATCAGCTAACGTATTTCAAATGAAAAGATTCATTAAAGATTGAGCAAAAGATTCAATTAAAATAGGTGTGTATTTTATTTTGTCAGAAGACTTCTAACACCTTATTCAAAGCCATTTTTGGAGCTTTGCATCTATCTCGGTGTCATTGCTGACAGCTTCCTTCCTCCCCCAGTCTTCAGAAAAAAATACATCACGTTGGCTTTGCTAATGGTGAAACGTTTAGTACACTTAGCCTGAGTTTCTGTTAGCATTTTGATGACAGCAGCTACCGGAGCTCTGCTGCCCTGTTTTTGTGCCATAATAAAATGCTGGGGCTGGAGCTTTTTGCTGGAGGACTTTGCAAGACAAAGGAGAACTGCCTGCTACAGGAGAAGCTGCGGCAAGTTTTGTGCTGAGCACGTGGGAAATGTATTGCCCAGAGAAAGAGCTTTTATCCAAATCGTCCCAGTAATTAAATACGTCCTGGTTGTGTGAGTCTATGCTCCTGCCCAAACCCTCTTTAACCACTAGTGGCGTCATTGTGGCAACTGCAAGGACATCTGCTCCTCTCCGTGCCACCGAAGCCAGTGGCATTTGGTGACAGGGAAGAGCACTGGGTGAGGTAGGGCAGTCCCTGCAGCAGGGAGGCAGTGGCACCGTGCGATGGGTGGGTGACACGGGCTGTGCAGCGAAGTGAAATTAACGGATGTAGAAGTGGAGGTTACAGGGTAAACACGCGCTCAGATACCAGAGTAATGAGCGTAGTATAAATATTTGGATGTGTTCCTACATCTAATTCTTGGCCTCATAATTCTTGTGTCAAATGGTTTACAAAAGGCAAAACTATATTTCAGTTGCAGGCATGGCTTCATAATTCTTAAGGTTAATTAAAGCAGCCAAATGCTCTTTGTGCCTCAGCTTTGTACAAAGCTGCTTATAATTAAAGGCTTTTCCTGTCAGTGGCTGTAACAGCAGTGATTATCAGCACGTATGTAGCTGAGATGTTAGTCTAGGTGACAAGCAGCAGCAAAGTGAGCTGTCCCTGCACCTCATGTAAGCATATTGTTGCCTGTGTAAAAACTGTGTGCCTGAGAAGAATTATCATGGCTGTTATATTAAAAATTATTATATATTATATATTATATATATATTATATAAGTGAGTATATAATCCTCAGAGTATTGCTGCCAAAATGCAGGTAGCACAGAGGCAGTACATGTCTCTGATGCCCAGCCTGTGCCTGTTCCTCCCTGTCTTGTGAAGGGGACAGGGTGAACAACCCTGCCACCCACCGCACAGGGCATCTCCCCGGGGGCTGGGGCTGGGCTGCTTGTGGTGGCCCCAGTGCCTGGGATCAGCCTGGTGCCAGGCAGGGAATCCACCTTTGCCAGGGGAATCCCCAGCTGGCGCTCCACAGCGTTTTTAAGGACAGCGAGGAGCCTTATCGAGCCTCCGCATCTGCCCCAGATGCTTCGCATTCCAGCGATGCGCCGCAGATGTGCCGAGCCCTACAGCACCCCGCTGTCCCCAGGGCCAGCAGCTGACTCCTGGACCCCATCCCAGGCACAGGGGATGGGCATGGCAAGGCTGCCAAGGATGTCCCCGCGGTGTCGAAAGCGGGTGACACAGCCCTGCCCCTCACCCGTGTCAGGGGGACCGTGTGGCGGTGGGTGCCGCCTGCACAGGGAGGCCGCCCTGCATGCAGCCAAAGTTCAGGCAAACAGAGGGAAGAGGAGGCATGGTTCCAGCCTGGTGGCACCGAGGACACATCGGCCACCATTGGATTTCACCTTGAACCACCACAGCTGCCAGTGCCTGAGGTCTCTGCAGCAACAAGCTTGCAGTGGGACATGCCCCTGGGGGAGCACCCTGCTCCCAGCAGAGTAAATAATTAGGTAAATTAAGGCTTCTAAGGCATCTTCCCAAGTGCTGGTGTCTGCCAGTCCGGAGCCAGGCCCCTGTGGTTCCCCATCACTTCTACGAACACCACTTGTGCTCCAATATCTCCCCATCACTCGTGCTCCATCTCTCTATCTTCCATTTTTCGGTGTCGTGCTGTTCTGGGGCTTCTTTCTCTTTAAGAGGAAACTCGGCGGAAGCCGAGCTATTCAATATTGTTTCGTATTAGTTGGTTGTGAAACAATTTAATTTGTTTATGGCTCTAAAGGTCAGATTTGACTGTTGCCCAAATTTCTAAAGAATAAAGAATGAATCAGGCTGAAAGGGACTTTGTGGCATGATAAACTGGAGAAAGAGAAGGGGGCTAGTGAGAATATTTAACTGGAACAGCAAGACAAACTTACCTTCAGTTCAGGTTTAAAAGCCTAGTCAATCATTACACATTTTTTATTATTTACCTGGTACAAAATCCCCCCAACAGAAGAAGCAGAAAAACTCACGGGCCACATTCTTTCAAAATTTTAGTAGCTTGGTTGGCAATTATTTTTGTTTCTGTAACTCGGGAAAATTCAAGTGGTATGGATTGCACTGGTGCATTTATAGATTAGAAATAAAGTGGAAGTGCATGGTGGCTGTGACTCCAGGCAGGGGATGTTTGTAACACTGATGAGAGCAGGGCCAGCCGGGGACTTTGAGAAGGAAGGTGATTCTCACACAGTGAGCAGAAGACAAAGGTTGCATTTACACCTGGCCAGAAGGTTTAATCATCTACCATTTCCAAACATTGCAGGCTCACAATCTGTTGTGTCTGAGATCATAAAACATATCACAAACTGGAGACAAGAGAGCTGGGGCTTGATTGACCAGAGCTTATCTTTTCTTTTTTTTTTTCTTCCTTCTTATTTTTCACTCAATTTTCTGCTAAAAAAAAAAAAAAAAAAAAAAAAAAGGATGCTTCTTTACTGGTGTAGCAGGAAACATGATGCAAAGCAAAGCAATATAGTGAAAATCCAGGAAGAGTGGGTGATTTCCATTCCTCTCTGCTTCATCACACCAAGCACTTGGGAGACAGATCACCTGGTTGCTCAAACCTTCCTCCCAGGCCTGCAGGGAAAAGAAATTGTGCAAAAAGAGAACAAGAAGTGGAGAGGAATTCTCAAAGAGGAGTAGGGAGAAACCTCTTATAGGTTGGTTTTCCAGGCCCTACCCCAAAAATATCTAACACTGAACAATCTGAAACACTGGGTGTAGGTGACTTTCATCTTTTGGGGGGGTGAGGTTTAAATTATGGCAACATTTAAAAAGGATCCATCTGTGATGGGAGGTGTTTTGGTTTTTTTTGCAACATTAGCAGCATTTTCACACTTCAGATCTGCTGTTGGTTTCTCCTGTTCCTGTAACCCATCGCTGACAGTGAGGTTGGCGAGTTTATTGGGCAAGACCAGTGACTCGTGCTGCTTCCTTCTGAAGGCCTCTGCAGGGTCGTCACCCTTAGCTGTGTGATGGTGGCCAGGCTGTGGAGAGGAGCGGGGGCTTAACACATGTGGGATTTCCCCCTGCTATCCGTGATGGGCCCTAGCAGCAAGCGTGGAAGGGCCATGCCCTGTCCACAGCTCCATCATCCCTCGTGAGGGTTGGGCCTGCCATGCTAGGGAGGAGATGTTGCTTTGCACCTCGTTTGGGTGCTTCAGCGCTGATTCATCAAAGTACTTAGTGCTGGGGGGAGGAACGGGCCCGGTTGGGATGAAGGTTTGCACTACGGACTTCAAAGGAGGCCCAGTTTAACCCTTTGACTTCAGCGGGGTTAGAGCCCCTGTTTGTAGGCAAGCATGTGATAAGCTGGGTTGGGACCACCCTCTCTCTGTTTGGAGGGGGGTGTAAATACCTTGAGTTTTTGGGGTATGATCACCTGTCTGATGATGCCTCTGTGAGTTTTACGCCTACCAGCTCTGTTACCTGCTTAAAAAAAAAAAAAAAAAAAAAAAAAAAAAAAGAGTGGAGTAGGAGCAATAAGAGTTTCCCCAGGACAAGCTCATCAATCAAGGCAGGATGGAGGGCCATCTGCCCCTGGCATGGCCAGGTGCCCTCAGGGTGTCCCTAGCACCCTGGGGCTGCCCACGACCTGATAACAAGAGTGGCATCTTTGATGTTGCCTGGGGCAGCAGCCACACAGAATTGCATAATCAAGGTCACTGGAAAATTACACAAAACTTTGCCCACATCTATTGGAAAAATGTGAAACACTTGGAAAAAAAAAAAAAAAGAAAAAAAAAGCACCTAACCCCACACCACGCTGTGAATGGCACATCACAGTGATGAGATTTCCCTTAATGTACCCTAGAACTATTTATGAAAAAATGTAAGCGGACATAACGGCAATTAAAAATTTTCACTGATAGCCACATGAAATCAACTCTGTGGTTTCCCCTCTCTCTTCTTCAGATAAAGTTTTAATTACATGATAGCATGTGAATATAATAAGTAATCATCTCATACTTTGCATTGCTAAGTTCTGTCTCTCTGAGGAGTTTAAGGGGTGAGTTGGGTTTCACATGCCCTCAGGAGCTGCTAAGCATCTGCATGGCTACTTGCAAAGAAGAAATAGCTAAGCTGAAAATATGTAGATGAAAATAAAGCGAAGAAATTTTAGAACTCGTCTTTGGAGAAATGTCTGATACTCTCTCAACATTTTCCTGTGTTAATCAAAATTTACATTAAAAAGCACTTTTTTTTTCTCCTGTGTTCTTGCCCTTTTTTTTTTTTTTTAATAATTTTTTCTTTTTTGTTTGTTTGTTTGTTTGTTTGTGAGAAAAAAAAAAAAAAGTCATGGAGGTGGCATAAAGAGGAACAGTTTGCAGCATGAAACAGGCCAGGACTAGAAAGTGAATCAAAAAAGCCCAAACATAAAAGGTTAAACAAAAACACTAAGAAAAAACTTTAAAAGTGAGAACTTCAAAAGTGAGCCTGAGAGGCCTTGTAGGCTTGGGCTTGGTGGAGGGGAGGCCTCAAGGCCAGGCCTGTTTGCCTCTGTGGACTGGTGAGGGCCACATTTCCCAGCTGCACCCAAGGGTTCCTGGCTCCTGTCGATCCAGCAGGATGTCCTGGCATCGGATACAGGATGGGGCTGTCTACAACACCCATCTTTCCTCTCCATACCACTGAATTAGAGAGGATGCCCCACATGCTGCTGGTTTTACATCACCAAAATCCACATGGTACAGAGGTCCAGCAGCTGATGCACAATGTATCATGATACCACTTAGAAACACTTATGCCATTAAGTCTGGGGGCTAAAACATTTGCATTTCTGACTATACCATCTCACAGCCAAGTCCTTTCCCTGTAATTCAAGTGGGTCACCTTCCACTTTCCAGTCTGCCAAAGCTTTTCTTCTGAAAGCCTCTCCCGCCATCCTGAGAATTGTTCCTTAACTGTTGATATTTCTGGTGGTGAGAATATTGTGGCAGAATCGTTTAGCTTCTCCTTCCAGAGACACATGTAAATTAATATCATCTGCTGTTCCACTGCTTCATAATTTCTCATGCTTGAAGAAGTTGTTAGTAAACATCCACATTGCTTTCCTGGCCAATATGCCATGCCATCTAAAAGACAGATTGCCCCCATTAATCGCATCCATAAACCAGGTGACTTAATTATGGGACAGGAGTTAAAGTGAGGACACAGTTCACCCTCTAGAGTTTACATTATGCTTTAAACAACAACAACTGCAAAATTTGACACAGTGGATATAAATCCGTATGCTCAGGACACTGAAATTAATGGGGTTGTACCACTTATGCCATCTCTGATGGGCACTTTATTGTGCCTTGGGATTAAATTTCTGTTGTCTCATTGCATGCTACAGTGAAAAAAAACCTCTTTTGTTCTAGAGAGCTCCTAAATGCATGTGAGGGGCTGCCTGAGGATGGAAAATCAGATATTCTACTTGACATCAGTTACGAGTGTCTCAGTCATTGAAAAGAGAAACACTTCCCAATTATTTAGGTGCAGCTCCAGCGCCTGAGCTATTCAGGCAGCACCTTGTCCCCATGGCCGAGGGGTAGTTTTGCGGTGGGGAGCTGGGAGCTACCCAGAGGCATCCGAGCCTCTGCTGGAGTGCTCAGGCCAAAGTCGGCTTTTTCACAGAACCACATAGTGATTGAGGTGGGAAGGGACCTGTGGAGGTCATCTGGGCCAACCCCAGATCAAGCAGGGCCCCCCAAAGCAGGGTGCCCAGGACCCTGTGCAGGCAACGTTTGAAGATCTTCAAGGAGGAGACTCCACAGTCTCTCTGGGCAGCCTGTGCCAGTGTCACCCACCCAGCACAGAAGTGCTGCCTGGTGCTCAGAGGGAGCCTCCTGTGTTCCAGTTTGTGCCCATTGCCTCCTGTCCTGGCACTGGGCACCACTGGAAAAAGCCTAGCTCTGACCTCTTTGCTCTCTCCCTTCAGGTCTTTATACACACTGATCAGATCCCCTTGAGCCTCCTCTTTCTCAGGCTGAACAGTCCCAGCTCTCCCAGCCTCTCCTTGGAGGAGGGATGCTCCAGCCCCTTCATCATCTTGGTGGCCCTTTGCTGAACTCTGTCCATGTCCCTCTTGTACCGGGGGGCCCAACACTGGACCCAGCACTCCAGGGGTGGCCTCAGCAGGGCTGCCAAGAGGGGAATCAGCAGAAATCCAGTGAAACCCGCTCCTGACTCATAGGGGTAGTGGGGCAGCTGCGGGGCCCTGGGCAGGGTTGGGGGGTGGAAAGCCAATAAATTCAGTGACACCTCTTGGCTGCTCTGTGCAGAGATGTAGCGGCACCGGCTGGAGTACGCTGCTCTTCCACATACCACAAGCGGCTCCTGTCACCCGCAGAACATTTCCTGGATCAGCAGAACTGCTCATCAGCTATAATTTTTGTTGAAATATCTTGCTTTAAACCTAGAGAGCACCAATGAAGGCCTCAAATCTGTAAATCAGCTGCACTTTCGAAAACAAATCATTGCGGTGGAGTTTTGCCAAGCTAATATTCTGTGCTCATTCATTATTTGGTTTTCACTTTCTGAGCTGATTTAAACAGGCCATGCTCTAACTGTACCAGTTGCATCCAAGATATGAGCCTGATTTACACTTTGAAGATGTGAGCAGCCCTGTGGCTGTGTTTCCAGGATGAAGAAGTGCTACAAAGAGGAGCTGTTGGGCAACAACTGCAGTTCCTGCAGACAACAGCTTGTAGGTCACCTCTGCTTACCTGCTTAAACTAGAAAGGTGTTATTACTGCAAGGAAAGCAGTGATCTTTCCATGTGCTACACCAGAAGTGGTGTCTTCCAGGAGCAAGACGGTAAGACATTTCCAACTGTGATTTCCTAGCAGGACCCTGTGAGAAGATACACTGGGATAAGCATCTGTGAAGGTAAAGCAACACCTGGAAAAAGGGTAACAGAGGAGAGGTGATGGAGATGTGACATTAACATCTGCAGTCCGGAAAACAGAAAGGGTAACACCATGGGAAGGTCAGGAAGAAACCAGTGGAAATTAAGTAATTACTTCAGTGGCCAAGCAAAACTGAGCTCAGTGAAGCCAGGCCAACACCCAAGATGCCTGCAAGGGGCAGGGATGGGGGCAGGGATGCAGCCAGTGTGAGATGTGGTTTCACCAGCACTGAGACAGAATCAGAGGGGACAACAAGGGCTTTTAGCTTCTGTTCTTGGGTTTTGGGGGTTTCTTTGGTTCTGAGGTTTGCTATGGAATAGTGAGACAGATCTGGTTAAAAAAAATAAAACAATTACTTGATTCAAACACTTATCCTGAACCATAAATAAATGCTATTAACCTTAACGATGTATTTAACAGAAGTCAACCTATTAAGAAAACTTTCTTAATTTTCAGCCTTATCAACAGTACTTATTTTTCTCTGGGACCAGAAATACAGGTAAGATCAGATTTCTTTAATTGCCACAGAAGACCAGAGCTTCACCTAAAGTGACCTTGTTCTAGTCAGAAGCAACGAAATATGAAAGTAGAATTGTTGTGATGCAGTGCAGTTTCAATCCTATATTACAATTCCTGTAAGCCTGTGTAATTAGACAGGCTTTGAGATCAATCCTGGATTCCCCTTCTTCACTCAAGTGAAAGCCTCTGAGGGCTTCCTGAAGGTTACCACAATTATGCTATAGTTGCATGTTAAAAAACACCTATCACGTCTAATAACACAGCTATTTACACATCATAAGGCTTTTTTAAAAACAAAGGGTCTTTCTTCAAAGGAAAATAGGCTTCCTTGTTATTATTGCTGCATGCTTGTTTCCCCATCTTGGTATAAAAGCAAAATCAACATGAATGATTTCTGCCTTGTGTACAGAAATATAAAATTCAGGTCTGACATATGTGCATGGCTGAAAAAGAAAGAAAGAAAGAAAAAACCTGGCCTTGTAAAATTATCAGATTTCACACTTGTCATGGCATAGGATTAAGGAGATTTAAAATAGATGAACAGGTTCACATAAGAACAATTGTTATAACTTCCTTCACCAATATCCTCTTTAAATTTATTGTGTTGCCAGAAGCAGAATGAAGAAGCCTTTGTGTAAATCCACATCAGGTCCCCTGTGCAAAGATTGCACAGACCACAAAGTGCTTGGAAGAGCAGCTGCTGGAGTTGATGGAGTTTATTCCAACTTCTGTGGAGTTTCAGGTACATCTCTCCAACAGCAAAGAGCAAGGATTGACCCCCATGCCTTTAGTATACCAGGGAAAAGCATAGCTCATGTGAGCCTGTGGTTTCGTCTCTCAAATGTCAACTTACAAAATTAGGTTGTAACCACCATTAAGTCTGTTCTTAAACCACAGATTTATTTATTTATTTATTTATTTATTTTTAATATATATATATATATTTTTTTTTTTTCTAACAGGCAGTGGGTCATTGTGGATATCCAGAACTCATTCATACAGATATGGAATTTGATGCTAGCTTTTAGGAAAAGACTGAAATGTTCCTTAGTGTGAAGCAATTTTACCTAATTTTTACACGTGAACCTCAGTGAGAAATCAAACTTTTATGCGAATTGAGCAAGTATCTGGAATTGGTGATACACACAGCAAAATGGGATAGTAGTTAGTATCGATAACCACCCCGCCTGGTAATCTGAGTCATGACCCCCTTGGTCCAGCTCTGGTGTTTCAGCTGGTACCACTGTTCTCTTTAATGTCATCAGGAGCACGTGCCCCATTGTCCTCTTTCCGTGGAGATGGTGGCAGTCCTTTGTTTTGGCTATATCCTTGTGGAGCTTCAGGTGGAACCCTTGAGACATTGCTATCTGCACTTCAATGCCTCTCGCCCCACTGCCGCTGTAAGCTTTTTGAGCCACGTCTTCCTAGCATCTCCCTTGTTCTTAGTGTTTCCAAGAAATCATCCTGATGAGACATCCAGGAATTGAATGTGGTGCCAGCAGCAGTATGGGCTCCCCACGAAGACAAGTGCCTGCATTTTACAAGAGCAGCCTTGTGCAAGGACAGGCAGGACAGATGGCTGAACCTGCAGAACTAGTTTCAGCCATAAATGCTCTGAGCACCGTAAACGTTCGGTGGCTTTTTTTTTTTTTTTAAAGCTGAAATATATTTGGGAAGTACTTGTTCAAACTACAGACCCAGTCAAATATTAACAAGTGGAAACTGAGCAAAAAGAAAAAAAAAAAAGATACTTTGAAGGGCTCAGGCTTGTGTGGGTTCTTGCTGTATTTGCCAAACTACAATCGCTGGGACCACACTTGCGACAGGCTAAAACGTTGCTGTGAATAGAAAGTATATCATAAGGGTTCTCAAATGTGAAAGTGGGGCTGGAACAAAGAGCAGGCACCAGACAGACTTCCCCTGTTGACGACTGTTGGCGTGTCACCCTGGTGCCAGCAGTCTCAGCAGTGCCGGCGGCAGCAGGCGGCAGGATCGCACCCAACGCCACCGGGCTGCTTTGAAACCCTGCTCGCGGCCGCATCACGGGGCAAGGAGCTTTATCTCTCTCATTTCAAGAGTGTTTGCTTTAAAGATGGTTTACCACACTTGACAATTCCCGAATTTCCTAAATTGGGCCTGAGGCATTGTTGTTGTTACCTTGCGCTGTGTGGAGTGGTGCCGCAGTGCTGCAGATCCAGAAGGTTGCTCTCGATGAGGTTGCTCTCAATGCACGCTGGAGATCCTCCAGCACTGCTTCCTTCTGCTGTCCTGCTGCTCCAGGTGCTGGTGGAGACACGAAAATCTTCTGACTGAAGGGATGAAGCCAAACCACTGCCCTGTCTTGCAGGAGCAGCATCCCACCATTGAGTGAGGACTTCTCTCACTGCTGTTTTCCAAAGAACGTGAGCTGCAGAGTTCATGTAGCAGAGGCAAACACACAGACGAAAGTGCACCCAAAAAGTTTTCAAGTCTTCCTTCCTTCCTTCCTTCCTTCCTTCCTTCCTTCCTTCCTTCCTTCCTTCCTTCCTTCCTTCCTTCCTTCCTTCCTTCCTTCCTTCCTTCCTTCCTTCCTTCCTTCCTTCCTTCCTTCCTTCCTTCCTTCCTTCATCCATATTTGATTCTATTAATCAACAGAGTAACATCTCCAAAACAACACAGACACATCAATAAGAAATGTGATCTATTTGGTGCTGATATGGCTTGCTTTAATGATGTTGTTGCTGACTCAAGTGCTGCATAAATGCTCTTCCCCCACTTGAATAGTAGGCAATACAAAGAGTTATTGTTTCATGTATATTTTGCTGGGAAAACTACCAAAACCTTTATATTAGAACATTGGACGACCGTATCAACAGCATTTTCCTGGACTGCTGCTTAATATATTTTTATTTGTTTTCCATATGTTAGTTCTTTTAATCTGTTCTTATTAAAGTCATCCATGTTTCAGTAATATTTTCACCGTGTTTCTTTTGAAGGAGGCAAGTGTGTGTACCAAAAGATTAGATTATCCTGTTTAAAAAAAAAAGAAAAAGAGTGAGAGAGAGAGAAAAGGGAGAAATGTCTTCAAAATGAAGTACATCAAAAGTAAAAGTAGGTGACAAATGTTAATATTTGCAAAGTGCTTCTGCTTTGATCCTGCATTTCTATTTTTTTAAGAGCTTGACAAATGTGTCCTGTGGTTTGGCTTCAAACCTCTTTGCCTAGTGCTTTACTTGACCCACAATCCATTTGATCTTCCACTTGTTTTTTCTTCTGTCCAGGAGGCCTCTGGACTCGATAAAAGGATAGTTCTTATCTTCCACTTGCTGCTGTTCAGAGGCATCACTTTTTTATTTTTGGTTGGATTATGTTATTGTGTCTGTTTGCTTAGGCAATTTCTGAAGGGATATTCGTATTGCTGTTACTGTTTGTGATGGTTCCCTTCCCATTTTCATGCCAGTAACAGCTAGATCAGATCAGGATCTGGATCCGTCGACTGATTCTGGCACAGGATGTGAGGAAGAGGCAGGAGTCGCAGGGCAGGATGGCAGGCTGCCACTTGATTTCTATCACATAATTTCCAGGCATGCCGCCTCCGATACCTGAGCGGAGTGGCTTTCTATTATTTAATAACCAGATACCATTAGGAGCTCTGCATCCCACAGCCACCCCCTGTATTAACAATGCCCCCGGCTCCAGGGTGCCTCTCCTTGTGCAGTCCTCGGGATGCTTCTGCTCTCTTTAAAGAAATGGAGAACAAACCACAGCCTGCAGCAGATGTGTGCCCACTTCTACGTCAGTCTGGAAAACATCTCCCACGAGTAAATGTGTCCCTGCAGTACTTCAGGTGTGACAGTGAGGTTAGCAGTACCTGCACTGCTACCAGGCATCAGGATAGCGCTTCTGCCAGGGCTCCCCTCTGCTGTGCCTTCATTTGCTGGTGGCAGGTTTAGGGTATCACTTGCACTGCGGGAACTGGGGCTTCTCTGCATTGCACTCCAATCCAGTCCCCAGGAAAAGATGTTGGCACCGGTGAGATTAATTCCACTGATGTAGCAGGAGGTATGTGCGTTTTGAACATGAACGTGAACCTGAACATGAGGAGAGAAGGGGAGCTTGCTTTTAGGAGCAATAGCTACGATGCCTTTCTTGACTGGGGTCATTAGGCAGGGTGTTAGAAATACCTTTGCTGCTGTATTTCTTGTCTTTAATGGGAGTGCGACACCTGTCAGCTTGCTGTCTTGTTCTTTCTCCTGCAGAAAGCATGCTGTGTGAGCAGAGAGGGGAAGGTATGCAGCAAAGCTGAGCAGTGTGGAGATTTTTGTGGGTATGATTGCCTGTCAGTTAAAAAAAAAAAAAAAAGAAACTAAAAATTACAAGAATGAGGAAAACCCTGATGATGGCACTCAGAGATTCAGGGAGAGCCTAGCTAGGTAAACACTTCATCACTGTGCCAGCCTCTTCTGTGTTTGTCTATCCCTTTTCTTTCACTCATTTTTAATTCAGAACTATTTCCTTTTGCTCTTACAAGTACACGAACCCTTCTGCGAGCAGCTTTGTATCTTCTAATACTTTACCCTTAATCAGGCGCTCTGCCTTTCACAGGGTGTCAAAATGCTTTTCTTTTCATTAGAACTATTTTGTTTTCTTTTTAAAAAAATGGCACCGGGGTTTTGCACCTTTTTCATTTCAAGGAATATCTGCAGCCAGATCAGCTCTTACTTTCCAAAGCTGTTTTCACAGACATTTCCTGAAGATGGACTATCAGATAAAATGCTGACTTTAGCCTTTTCTTTATCCTCTGTGTAGGGTATTATTTTATTTCTCACTTTTGTTTTTGCTGTTTCTTTTTTTCTATGTTTTACTGTGAGCACTTTTGCTGGTAGATCAGGAGACTCAGAGCCAACAGTGTGTCAGCTCAGGGGCTGTGCTCATCTCTGCTGGATAAGTCCCTGAGCATGCTTTATGATTTATAGCCAAACTAAGATAAACAATTAATCATAATTAAGGAATGGATTAGACAAAGAAAAGGCAGTCTTTGCAAGGATTTCTCTGCTTGGGGGATTCCTCTGGCGGACAAAGGTTGCAGTAATGTCTCTTATTCAGAATCACAGGGAAATTCAACCTCTCAGCTTGCAGATGTCCAAGTGAAGAGTGGAAATAATCAATGATCGGTGCTGTGCTGTGGTCCTCTGTGCTGGCTTGACAGCCTCAGGATGCCAGAAATGTTATCGATCTACTTCTGCACACGTCCAGTGAGTCTGGAAACTTTCGGGGGCGTCTAAGGCTGGAAGGCTGCCAGTTCTCGTCAATGGTTATCAGCAACTGGGGGCAAGATGTGGTTACTCCCTAAGCACAGTGTTCCTTGGTGAAATAAATAAATAAATAAATTGTTTTGTTTTGTTTTAAAGTTTCTCTTCTCCCCTGCAGCCTTCCTTCTCTTACGCCCTCTCCCCATGCAGTTATCTGCCTATACAAATTTCCTGGCATTTCCTGGAGAGACTCAGGGAAGAGCAGGCATGATGCTTGTGTCCTGGACAATGGTGTGCTCAGCAGTAATTGCCTGATTTGCCTGAAGATGGAAAATGCCATTGCTAGAGGTGTGCACACGGGGTGGAGTGGGGGTGCCAAAAAGCAAAGTTTCTCCAAGGAGCAAGCCTCCCCCTTTGGACGAACCGAGCCGCCTACTGCATCGCCTCGCTGAACTCCAAGCAAATGGGAAATGTGTCTTGTAAAAGGCAGGAAATGTTAAGCCACAGCTAAGAAGCTGGGACCCGAGGGATTCACCCCACTTAACTGAAAGTTAGATGGTTAATTTCAGCTAATTGCCCAAGATAATTGCTGGTGAGAGAGATTTAATGGCAGGGATGGATTTAACCTATTTAAGCCTGGACTCCTATACTAGGATGAAACAGGTCACCTTACAGGGTTGCCCGTATGGGATTTCCCCATAAAACAGGCAGCCAGCTTACTTAGGTGCGTAACTTTTACAAGGCTGAGAATCCAGCCTCCAAATATTTCACATTGCTCACACACTGCACGGATTTAACAGGTCCTTCATTCCTTAAACTGCTCTCGCTTTACTGGAAAGAGAGTGCCATGGGATTGTGAAAGCACCGAAGACAGGACTGTGTGCATGTACTCCTCCACAGGGGGCAGGAAAAAAGAGTGAGGAATGCCAGCCTTAGCCATGGCAGGAGACCCATGCACAGTGGCTCTTCTCAAAGATGTGCAGCAAGGGGAAAGGCCGTCTTTCACTTCTGCATTTGCGGAAGCATGACTGGCTTTTTGCCTTGGCACTAACAGAGCTGAGAAGCCTCCAGGGAGGATGGAGTAGCCGGAAGAAAAGTACGCACTGCAGCCTGCAGAATGGAAACTTTTATAAGTTGGGGTGGTTTGGTGTTGTTATAACACCTGTCAAGGGTAGGAAATAATACCTTGACCCTTCCCTTGTGCTGCTCAGACAGGTGCTGATACAGTGATGGATGTTACACAGGGATAAGGGGGAGGCAGGAGGAGGGGCTCGTTCATTCCAGAGAAGTAAGTATGGGAAAAGGTGTGGATTTAGCAGGTCTGGAAATGCTGGGAAAGAGTGATGAAGGATAAACATGCCAGAAAGCAAGTTAACAGGAGGCAAATGAATATAGCTTAAAAATAAGTGAGTACGCAGAGTTAATCTGTATGCCCAAACCTGAACCAACCTCACACTGAAATTTGGAGTTTGAATGTGTGTAGATAGCCCACATGAATGATTTTCCTTTTTAAGGAATGGCTTTCATTTCTGGGTCTGATGAGAATAGGCTTGCAAGGTGTAGCATCATCAAATGGTCAGGCAAGATTTGTAGCCCACCTTGAAACGGGAAATACTGGAAATCACATGAGAATTGGTGGTGGATTTTTTTTCTGTTTTGGAGAGATTTGGTCCTGATCCAGCAAGACAAGTATTTGTGCCTGACCCTCAATGTGTGAGTAGCTCCTTTATTTCTGTGGGACTATGCAGAGGCTCAATGTTATTACAGATGTAGAAAGATACCCCACAAAATCCTTCCTTCACATAATCTTTCAGGTATCCAGTGTTTTTCGAAATGTCCAAAATGAGGTGAATGTCACCACCTTGCAAAGTTAGCTATCACCGCAGGCTGCCTCCATTCACTCTTTTGCCCCAAATGATGACACAAATGTGAGTGAAGCAAGTAAAACAAGTAATTTTAGTTTAATACCAGTATCTCTTGGGAAAATGGTCATCATGGCCTTTATTTTGATCATCAGTGTGACTGTGGCTGTATCCAGATCTGCCACAGACCTTTCCTAGACCTTTCCACTCTGTGCTTGACAGCTCTGGAAGTTTGGCATTCTGCCTTACTTGGCTCTTCCATGGGCTTAAATGACAAAATAACATTTAAAGATAAAAAAAAAAAAAAAGAGGATTTTTTTTTCCCCAGAACAAATGTATTCGATTAAGTGTGTCTGAAAAATTCCAGGAAGCGATCTCTTTTTCAACCCATCACACCCAGTATTTTACCCATCACACACTCTAGACCCAGTGATTTAGTTCAAACAACAACCAAGGAGGTTTTATTTCTGCTTTGGTTCTCCTTTGCCTTCCCCCACATCTTCCATTTCCCCCTTCTATTATTACCTTAAACAATGCCTTCTTGGAAAGCATACTCTTTCTAAAGGTGCTTTGTTAAAAAGCAAAACAAAACCACAAAAGCAACGGCAAATAACAAACTTCTCCCTAAATCCCCACAGAAACAAATAAGACAACTTTGAAATTTAAAAGCACTGGCACATGGTGCTGCTGAGTTGGATGCTACAGTCCGGGTAAGCCGCAGTTGCCCTCCAGTTGCTCTGTTGACTTATTTTTGCCCTCCACTTGATGCTCTTTCATTGAGCCTCAAGGTTTCCAGGCTTAGTTACCAACAGCCACAGAGACCAGCTAATTGGCAATGAGAGACAGGAGTGTGTAGAAAAATCATGTTCCCTCTGCTTCTTGACTCCATGTCTTTCCATCCCAAAGGTGCTAAGCTGGACTCTCAAGAAAGGTGGCTATGAGGAGAAAGGCATTGTAGAGACTATATTTTCCTAAGTGTGTAGACAAAGGGAAGCTGAGAAAGACCCTACTGAGTAGGAGCAACTGTCAGGTACCAGAATGATTTTTTTCCCAAAAAACTGGAGCTGCCGTTCTTTCCACCTTAGCTCTCATGAGCCTCATGGGAAGAAGAAAAGCAGGTGCCCCATATGTGTAGTCCCACATGCCCTTAGCTAACCCTTCATCCTTGTTGCATGCAGAGGACAGGTGAGCAATCCCTTTCCAGGCAGGACCCTGAAAATCCCTCTTTCTTTGCAGGCTTATTATTATAAGGGTGCCAACAGCAAAATGACTATGTCATGGGAAGGTCTAGCTTGCTGCCTCTTTGCACTCCTTGGTGTTCATGGAGGACAAACAGAAGAGAGAACAAGAGAAAATGCATGCATAATCCTTTCCCATCTCTTTTTAAAACCATACATGGCTTCTAATGTTACAGCCCCACCGAATATTTGGAGGCTATGTTCATTGTCTTACTTTTGGAAGGACCTTAGACCTAGTGGATTTATTATATCACTGTTTGTAGAGGAATTTCTGTACTTTGAGCTATCCTCTGGGCCCGGGGCTGTGTAAAATGCTCAGACATTTTGATAGTACACGGATATATATTAATTGTAACTTTCTGCCACATTTGCGGTGTTGATATCACGGGACTGATTTCTCCTGACAGATACTCCTGGGTGGATCTGAAGTAGCTCATGCAAGGACCATGCAGCATATATGACTTGAGCGCAGGCAATTGTATATGGCCTTCTCTGCATTGTCCTACCAATGACCCCTTCTGTAATCAGGCAGAAATCATGCTCCTGAAGAGTGGGAGGTAATGCTGCTTCCATGCTGGTCTGTTCCTGGGCCCCCGCTGTAGACATTGCCAACAGTAACAAATTGCTCTGAGTTATGTGCAGCGGTTTAGTGATGTGGACCAGTTATTTATTAGAGAGGGAGCTGTGACAACAGCAAAGGGCAAAAGAGGGAATTAAAAACAAAATCCAAATCAAATTAAATGAAGCTGCTTTGTCTAGAAAGCTTCATGCAAAACAAATCTCCCATTTCTCACTTCTGGATCACATCGTGTTTATCTAATGGGGGGTCACAGGCAGAGTTTTGAATGCAAACTCCCTACAAATAAAGAAATATCCCTGTGGCTGTAGATAAAGGTGACAGGACTGTACTAAACTGCATATCCAGGGGTGACAAATTAGTTTTATTGCTTCTTTAGTCATAGTTTCCTAGGCATAAACCTGGCTCTGATGTTGGTTGCCTAGCTCAGAGGCACCTTTCAATTTGGAGAAGTGTGATAAAAATAAGGGACCTCCTCCCTTGCACTTGAAATGAGAAGAGGGGTGAGTGAGGACACTGTCTGGGACAAGCCAGGTCAATGGAGGTCACTGGAGCAATGTTGATTGCCAGGAGCAGAAAGCCAGACCCTGTGTTTGTTTTGACTTGGAAAAGAAACTTCTGCGTTTAGTGCCATGGGTCTATAAGGTGGAGGTTTCAAAAATGAGAGAGGAGCTGTTCATGGTGACCCTTTAATTGCTGTAATGACATACAAAAGCAATGCCATTAGACTACTGCTCTGCAAAGATAACTAAGTTTCACCCTCGTTGATTCAATTCAGTTTGCCCAGAATAGGATTCTTTCTTCCTTTCCTCCCTTCTTAAAGGTCAGTGATGTGAACGCTTTTACTTGAGGCAGAAGGCTGAAGGGTTGGAGATGCTCTGGAAATGCTCTGGAGAGGTACTTGTTCAGCAGGAAATTGCCAGCTCCTGGGGTGCAAAGGGCTTCACAGGCAGAACAAGACTTGGAAGCAATGTGTCCCAGTCTGGAGCAGAAGAGGTGGGTGGGAAGAGGTGTTGGTGCAGACTCAGTGGCTACATCTACTTGGGTGAAGCACCGGAGAAGGCAAATGAGAGATTGGCTTGATTCAGGTTGAATCAGCTTCTCCCCAACAAATCACAGTACAAAGACCCTGGGCGTCAGTGAAGCTTTCAGTTAACAGCTACGGATGGGCTGAAAGCTGTATCCACAAGGACTTGCTGCTGAGGCTGAGCCAAGCTATATGTTGTGCCGTGGTTATTCACCTGTATAAAGGCAGGGATCTCCCATGGGCACCACTTTCTGCAGGCAAACACTAGCAGACCACTTGTGAAAAATACACATATATATTAAACGAACAAACAAACAAAAACCATGAAGCTTTGAAATACTGGTTTATCTTTTCTTTTCCCCTTTCACTTTTTTTTTTTTTTTTTTTTTTTTTTCCCCATCCATTATCACATATCACATTTTCCTCTTCATTCCTTTTGCCTCTCCCTGATGTTTCTGCATTTCCTCAGCTTTGGAGGCACACTGACCAGTTAAAACAAAAATAGATGAATCCTGATCACCAGAAAAGAAAAGTCAGTGGAAGAGAGATTAAAACTTTTCAAAGTGTTTCACACGTGCAGGTCTCAAAATGATTTGACAAGAAAATCTGGTAAGGACCTGAAAACTGGAAATACTGTTGAAAGTCCAACTCAGTCCTGAGATGGCATTTCTGTTATTTGGCCACCATGAGCAGGAAAGTATAGGATGCTTCTCATCACCTTGTGAGGATACAATGAAAATTTATGGGAAGCTGCAGTGTTTCCAGTCCTCTGTAATGGACTTTAATGCATTTTTTATAGACATCAGTAACAATGTGTCTAGATCCACCCAAAACTCCAAAGCCAAATCAGCTTTGGGATAGAATGGAGGAATTTACTTTTTCCTCACTTTCACTGCTGGGACAGACAGCCTTCCTCCCTTATGAGGTAATTTAATTTTCACATTATGCTTTATGGGATATCCTTTATTTACCTAATGCTTTCCTGTCGAGTCTTTTCAGACTATGAATCTTGTATATTTTATATACACAAAGGTGACTTTTCCTTCCTTTAATGACCATGGCTTATCAGTGCAGGCAACCGATACTGGACTCATAAATATGTCACTCTCCGGGCTGCGGCAGCCCCTTCTGCTTCGTAAGGCTGCTCCTTGCTGCTCGCTCCTCCCTTCGCTCCCCGCATCTCCGTGGTCCACTCGTCCCCTCGACTCCGCTCAACTTGCCATTGGCCTCTATAAATAAATCGCTGATTTAAGCTATAGGTGAAAATCATTGTGAAAGGAATGTAGAACGCAGAGGAATGTAATACAAGGTCGGTGGAGCCAGCGCCTTCCGACTCCAATTAAATATTTCCTGTAAGCCAGTGCCAATTGTGCATCTTGTAAGAACATTTGAAAGCGGGAGCTTGAACTCCAAGGGACCCTCTCGCCTCAAAACCTGTTTCCTGTTTAACAAGATTTAACAAGCAGAACCAAACATGCGCCATCAGCAACAAAAGTCATTGTAAACGGCTCCAGTGTGCAAAGGTGCTGTGTTTCCTCTCTGCCCTGAGCGCCCACCAGCCCCGCCAGCCCAGCACAGGGTGGCTGCAGTGCCACGGGACAGCACAGGTAAGTGTAGGCTGAGTTGTTTTGCTGAGAGAGGTGTAAGGAAAGAGCAAAAAGAGCCTTCTCCAAAGGGGTCAGAGCTCGTGAGGTGAAAGCTTCAAAGCTTTGCCCCACTCTCTGAGCTTTTATGTATAGAGGGTGACTTCTGACTGTCTGTGATAACGTTTGCTATGTGATGTCTACCTCTTCAGCCTTGGTGCTTATGAGATGCCACGTGGACAGGCTGTATCTGGGCTGAGCTCTCTGCCCAGGCAGAAGAAAAAGACCAAAGCAGAAATCAGCCACCACCTGCCTTTTATGTGCAATTAGTCTGGTCGTGATGGCCTAAATATTTAGGAAGTCCATGTGATACCCGTTTCTGGCTGTAGTTGCAAGGGTAACACTGAAACTGTGTTTGCTGTGGCCAAGGACTGGGCACACAGGGATGCTTCTTAGAGGGCTGCACAGTGGTAAGAAACATCCACCCACATACATACATTCATACGTAAAATAAATATGTGTAAACAAATGTGTATGCATTTGCATCTATATATATATAACAGGTACAAATTCCAATGTATTATGATCACTGTACCTCTCCCCCTAAGCCAAAATATTTAGCACTTGGCATAAATCCTCCAAGTGCTCCTGAGATAACCTATATCTAGGGCAACAATCCTATCCATTTGCTGTGAACAGTAGTGGCATTCATACACCAAAACCATACAAATCTGACTGAAGTTTCCATGTGCACAGCCTATGTCTTCTGGAATTAGCTGCTATTCCCACCTGTGACACCCTAATGCCAGCCAACATCCAGGCAAAAGCCTATGAGCAAAGGGGGGATGAGTGTGAAAAAGAACAAGATAAATGCTGTGAAATGGAGTTTAGTATAATGAAGGCAGCTCCATCCTCCATAACTGCTCACACACTGCTCAATAAATTTCAGCCATGGATGTTAACAAGAGGATGCTGTGAGCTTGAGGTACAATACACATTAAAGCTGACTGTCCATTGTTAGGGTGGAGTAGAAGCTGAGAAATGGGATGCAGACTCTTCAGCTACATTTTAGATGGGTTGCTTTTTATTTGACATCCCTCATTTATGGATATAGCTCAAGTAGGGCCATCGCTAACACAGCTGAATAAAAGTAATGTGTCCAAACCCAGGGCAGGAAGCTCCCTCACCTCTCCCTCCGTATACACACAGTGAGGTGTTGTCTGAGAACCAGGCTGGGAGAGGAGCTTGGGGCTTCTGAACTTGCATGAAACCACCTGGGCAGACGTCAGAGAGGGACAATACTTCTCCAGGCTGCAGTATTAGGGTGTGCTTTTAATTGCTCATAATTGTTCATAACTGTTATTACTGACAGCTGAAACATTAGCACCATGCCTGGGAGTGGGAGAGAAGGTATGATGGGAGCATCCAAGGCTGCTGTCCTTCCCTGGAAAGCAGGGAATTGAGCAACACAGCTTGAGCTGGGGCTGGTGCCAGCCAGTGGTTTAGTCTGGGGTAGAGCTGGAGTATGGCTGGAAAGGGACAGGCTCCCAGTTTCCGTAATCTAGGTCATGGAAACTAATAATCTAGATAGCATTCATTGCTGGTTATTAATTTGGTGCCTGTGTGCTGACGTGGCCAGTTTTATCATCCTAAAGTGACTCCAAAATCATGTGTAGAAAAGGGAAGAAGGATGTATTGGTTTTCCCTTGTGCAGAAGGGAAACTGAGGCACGTCAAGACCCTGTGTTTTGACTCGGATTTCTACAAAGTGTCTGGAGCACAGCTGGGTGTTAAAATCAGAAACTGTCTCATTTCTGTGCTTGGGAGGAGGAAGGGATGGGCAAACTTTTCCAGACAGGCGGTGGGGTGGATTAGCACTAAAGGGGATGCAGACCTCAGTCACTCAGCTGCCAGCAGAAAGGAGGGGGAGTGCAGCAAGGCAGCTGGTGGAGAAACAGGTGCGAAGAAGGTTTCCCGATAGCTCTGCTGTCATCCTGCTTTGAACCCTTGGCTCCTCCGTAAATCTTCCCTTTTGGAAATCTCTCTTCAAAGTTTCGCTTCCTCACGTTCCTAAAATAGTTCTTGATAAGCAACATGTCCTGCTGGTAAAGCCCTTTTGGTTACTTTCCTAGTAATCTATTTTCATGTTTTCTCACTGTGCTTCAGCTGCTTGCATTCCCATTCGGAAAAAAATATTGATGAAAAAAAAAAAATAAATCCAGCCAAGGCTTAACACAACAAAAAGGGAAAATATTTAGGTTTAGTAGCGCAGCAGGACCTTGTCTGTCAACTGAAATTCCAAGAAATGTCATAGATGTGTGTTGGTGAACCTGTACCTAACCTCACTGGAGAGACACAGGAGTTGTTCTGGAACAGGGCCTCCTACACAGTCCCGGGTGGTGGGGTAAGCAAACTGGCAGGGTATATGGGGACTAAAATCACCAAATTGCCTTGAAACATGGGGACTAACGTCACCAAATTGCCTTGAAACCCAGTCCACATCCCAGTTGTCCCCACCACGTAGGAGAAAAGTGGGGAATCACTGCTATCCCCAGTTAGTGAACTTCTGCCAGGACTCCTCCCTCAGCTTTCTGGTGCCTGCGGTGTTGTGTTGTCCCACAGCTCCTGTCTGGAAAAGATTTTGGCATGTAGGTACGTAAGTTTGCCTGGGAGAAAGTTGGCCATCCCTCTTTGTAGGGCAAGAGTTCTCACAGAGACTCATAACACCATGGGAGTCCAGGACTGCTGCAGGAACGGGGGTGCTGGAGGGAAAAACAAGTGTGCAGGTGAGGGGCACTTGGCTGTTCGTGATCTCTTCAGGTGAGCTCTCTGCCATTTCTTGTGACAAGTGCAGAGTCTCTATATAAAAAGCCACAGCAAGAGGTTGAGATCTTATAGAGACGGCACCCAGAAAAGGATGAAAGGCTTTTCTGGAGTGGTTTGGATGCATGGTGTTAGAAGAGTGGGACATCTGGTGAGAGTACCCAGAGAAAAGGGCTCCATCTTATTGCAAAGCTCAGGCATCAGCTTTGTCAGTTCTGAGGACCAGGAAACAAGATATCAGGACTGTTGGCTTCTCTTACGAACAACTTTCTGCTGATTTTGGGTGTCTAGCCACAGATGAAATAATTAGTGCCAGTTCTGAGGCTGTCATTAGAGGCTGTTTCCGTATGATCTGCCAGGGCTGTTCTTTGCTGTAAGAAATGCAGGATGAACATCGTGCTAAAAGTGACTTGCTCGTGACAACCCTGCTTTTAATTCCTCAGAAGTGTGAGGTAAAACCATAAGCTAAACATGGACAAGGTCTGCCTGTAGCCTTCAGAACAATTTATCCAGCCTGTTCCCTGGCCCTTGTAGCGTTTTCTTCTGGGAACCCCTTGGCAGCCTGGCTGAGCTATGCTGGTATTGCAAACAATCACCTCTTCTTTCAGCGGACCTCTTTCCTCATCGTGCCAAGCCACACATCCATCTGGGGCCAGAGAAAAGACCTTTTCCCTTGGGAACATAGTGGTTGGGAAGACCCCTCAAAGGGCCAAACCCTATCAATGCTCGTTCCCTAACCCCCAGGCATGGCAGGCTGCACCATTTTCCTAAGGCAGCAGGCAAGGGACACGTGTGTGCACACAAGCAGCAGGTAGGGAGCTGCTCGGTGCCTCCAGGAAGGCCAGGACAGACTGTGCCTGTCTGTGTGGGTCCGGTGATTTGATGGGGAAGAGGAGGGAGTCAGCCCCTAGCCCTCAGCTCCTGCTGCAGGAAGATGGAGGGCTCTTCTGCACGGAGAGGTGGAATGAAGCTCTCCAGCTTTGACAATATTCCTTAACAGATAGGTCACCACGGTGTAGCTACCCCATGAGCAAACAGCATGTTTCTGTTTGGTTTTCATGTATTTCTTCCCACTCAAGTCTGACACAAACAAAAAACACTGCCCCCAGCTTAGCCCAAAGGTGACCTTGTGGCAACACCGTCTCAGAAGTACCCAAACTGCACACACCCAAAACACAGACACACATTTTTCTAGAGTCAAGAAGTCTTTTGTGTGGGTTTGCAGTGACTTACAGGCATTTGGGAGCGAATCAAACTGGAACCAAGACAGTAATTCCTCTAGTGCACATCAGATCTCAGCAAAATAGCCCTATACTGTGCTTCAGCCTCTCTGCTCAACCACCCTGCAGGCAAAAGCCTAGTTTTTCTGGGATCAGAGATGTCCACCATGCTACACGGTACCCTATAAAATCACCTTTATTTGTCCTGACTCTGAACTGCAGATCTGATGGCAGTCTCGTTAGGGTCAGTGGTAGTTTCTCGTTGTTTCTCACAGCTTCTCATTGACTGCCGCGGCAGCACAAGAAGGCTCCATCCAGAAAGCCCCTAAGAGTGACTTTTAAGTCATCTTAGAATTTAAACATTTAAATATCAAGCATTTCAATGCCAGTGTTGGTGTTGCTTTCCCATGCTACTAAAGACGTTTTTTTTTTCATGCTGTGAGGAGTTTCTCAGTGGTGCCTGAATCCTGAGGAGAAAGTTTGTTCCCACTCATCTTAACCCTAATAATTGTAGCAATCTGATTTTAAAACAGGGAATCAGGAAAGATTGTGTAAATGATTCACTTTTTGTCTATGTTGCACATGTTAAACATGCAGGAGGAAGAAAATTTAGAGTCATCAAAGCACAATTTCCAAACAGACTTGCATCATTAAAAAGCCATTTAGCTTCGTAGTTCAAGGTTAAGTTTGTTCCCAGAAGATGAGGTAATTTAGTAAAATAATAATGCTCCCATAAAACAAACCCCATAATAGCATTCAGCCTTAGCGGCTGCAAAGGAAGGAAACTGTAACCTCTGTCAAAGCACAGGGATGAGATTAGCATTAATAAAGCATTCCTCACGAAGCAGAGTGATAGTATATGGGGGAAGGCACATCCAAATAGCTCTCATTTCCACAACGTTTCCTCTCAGATATGGGCTTTTTAATTAGCCATCGGAAAGAAAACTGAAAGTGCACTTTCTCCTTCTCAGCTTCTCCCTGGCTATTAATCTCGGTGCTGAAAACGGTGCCACCAGTCCATCATATTGTTATGAGCTAGTGGAGACGTAAAAGAACTGCATTCATATTCCTTATCACAGCCCAGAGGTATTTCCTTTGTGTAGCTAGGAGTATTTTGATTAGTTTTGGCTGTGTCTGCAGGGAAGACACAGTTTATATTTTCCACAGCTAGCATCATTTCTAGAAATAAAGCATCAATCCAGCACTCGCCGCTATTTATTGGTGGGGTTTAATTGCTGAAGGGGTTTCATTGTTGAGCCACAGTTGTTCCTTTTTTAACTCCTCTTGGTTTCATGACTAAGATTTGAGGCAAAACATTGATAGTGAATTGTTCCTGGAGCCAGGCAGTGATTTTCAATGAATCATTTATTTGAGGAGTGTAACATTTCCCCCCGGAGACTCCACTGTCCACCAGCAGACATGGATAATCACTCATCTGCAGAACCACAGAGGTACTCTCTTGGGAGCGATTTCAGAGGGCTACCTAGCCCCTTTTTTCCCCATGTCTGGCCTTTCCCTAAGGTTTTTGCTTAACCTGCTCTAAAAAGGATGTGTGATGAGGATTCTGCAGTCTCTGGCCATCCTTTAACATTGCCTGTACCCTTATTGACGGGTGACCCATCACTTCCATCTGACACAGAAATAGAGAAAAAAATATTCCTATATTCCTTTTCTCTTTGCAGCAGCCAGCTTTACACTTCTGAAACCCACTACCTAAAAACATTTTTCTTCCTTTTTCTGGTGTTGGATGGGCAGCCCCCAAATGCTCAACTGCACTGCAGACCGTGCAGCAGGAGGGATCTGAGCCCCCATGGGAGCCTGGAGGTGGTGGCACTTCGTGGTGGCTTTCCAGTAAGAACAGCTCCCAGACAAATCTGGTGGCAGTAGGTCAGCGTGGCACAGCCCTGAAAAAGCCTGAAAAAGCCTGTGGCTTTTTACCACATGGAGGGGAAAGGAAAGAGGAAATGTTCTCCTTCCCCTCTGCAGAAAGGGCATGTGGCGACAGCCCCTAGGTAAGAGCCCTGAGAGCAACCAAAGCCTGAGAGAAGGCTTGCAACAAACTTTGCTTCTCGCTTGTTGCTAAAGCCTTGCCACAAAGAAAGAAAAAAAAATAAAAAGAAAAAAAATAAAAGAAAATCTGGCTCTTCATAGATGTACAGGCTTTGCTTGAGGGGACTGATGGGAAACATTACCCACTTCGGGGTATTACAGGCTTAACACACACTTACACTTTCCTTTTTGAGCTTGCTAATTTTACGTGACTAAATTAGCTGAGGAAACCAGATTTAAAAAATTAAATGCTGGCAGAGTTCCTGCTGGCTTAAGGAAAAGTGGGGCTGTGTTCTGCTTTGTTTTATCTTTTGTTTCAGTCAGAAACCCGAAGCAAGCAGAAGCCTTAGGAGTGCTAATTGGGGATCGACACAAGCCTCTAAATAATGTTATGACAACCTGTATTGTTCTGTAGGTGGAAAATGGAAAAAGAAAAAAAAAAAAAAAAAAAAGAAGAAAAAAGAAAACAATGGCAAATGGGCCACTGATTCATGGATTCCTGTCACCTCAGAAGTTTCCTACATTAGCAGCCTATGAATATAGCTCCAGATGAAGGACCAGGGTACAATTCCCTGTGAACTTATTTGCTGGAGCTGTTACTAATCCTCCAAGTGCTTTTACGCCCTGCCTATGCTTTGCCTACTGGAGCAGCACAGCCTTACAGACAGCAGCCCCCAGAACAGCTCCGCTCTCCTGGATGAGCCCTTGCTACATCCCCATCAGCAGCAGCCGGGCAGGAGCATCAGGGACACGAGGTGCTGCACCTCGAGGCTGTGAAGAAACTGGGTTCCCAAGCCACCCGCTGTTTTTCTTTGTTACCCTGTGTCCCTTATGGGGCATGTGAGAGCGTTGCTCCTGGTGTGGAGGCATCAAAATAAAGTAAGCTAACCCTGTGTCTGCCTGGAGCAGATTCCTTCTGCCCTCCTAGCATATGCCTCGGAAGAGTCCTTGTCTACTGCCAAAATCTCCCTATGCCCTACAACGTAGGGAGCAATTAAAAAGGCATCTTAAAAATGTAGCAACATTGCACAGTCAGCAGGTTTTTAGATCAAAACAATGTCTTCAGTGAGAGAAAGGAGCTTCCCGCTCTGGAACAATTCCTGGTCCCCTGGTCCCTACAATGCCATCACAAAACATCATTATCTTGGGTCTTCCTATCTCCAGCATGTCACTGGGATGGCGTGAATGAAGCCGCTATTTGCAGCATGCAGCTCACGCCAAGCTGGTATCAAGGAAGGCACTTAATTGCTCTTCTTCGCAATATGATGCAATTGGCTCTTCTCTAGTAGCTCTTGTCAGTGCTGAGATCTCATGACTCAGTGTCATGAGGGAGGCTTCTCCTTCCTGTGAGCAGCAATCAGCTCCCTAGCAAATCTCCCTGGGCTCCTGCATATGTGAGGACACCTCCTTTCTTTGTTGCTGGCTTCAGGAATGCAGCAATCAGACGTGCACCAAAAATAATTGTATTCACACGAAGATAGCGAGGTAAGGTCCTTTGCTCCTCTAAGAAATGCTGCAGGATGTAGGTAACGGTGGCTATACTTCCTTATACCGTATATTAATAACAAAACATGTATTGAACAGTGGTTTGGGAAGTATTGCCAGGGCTTGCTTTGGAGGCTGGAGACTCTACAGCCAGTGCTGTGCTCTTAGCAGATGCTAAATTTGTGCCAGATAGTGCTAGCGCTCAGAGAGGTGGCTGGGCACTGCCTGTTGCATCAACCATCAATTTAACCCTTCCTGGAGAACACCCGTGGTTAGAAAGCTGATTGTGGGGCAGCTGTTCAAAAGAGCTCAGTTCCCTCCATCCCTTTCAATTTGTGTAAAGCTGATGTTTTAAGCTTCGCAAGTGTAAAAAGTGCATTCCTCAATGACAGCTAGTATGAACAAACTCTCCCCAAACTGTGAAAACTGACCTCTTTATGAGATTCTCCTTCCCGTAATGCACTGCTAAAACTCAGGAATCCCCTTCAAATCCTGGTGAAGGTATTTAGATTTGAAGCTATTTAAGATGTTGGGGATGGGAGGAGAAAAAAAAAAAAAAAAAAAAAAGAAAAAGGAAAAGAAAAAGAAAAAGGAGGGACCACTTTGTATGGCTATCTTTTATTTTTATGTTTATTTTTATTTATATTTTTTGTAGGCTTCTCGGAGTGCTGCTGACTGTTGTCTGGGACAGAATGGCATGTCAGTTTTGTCAGCAACCAGAGCTTCTGCTGCACACCTACAAAAAAAAAAAATAAAAAAAAAATAAGGAGCTGTTTTTTAGGGGGTTGACCCAATTCGTAAGCCCATAAACCACCCTTACAAGATTAGTGTGGTGCCAGCAGCGGTGGAATGGAGCTGGGTGAGATGCTGCAGGGCATAGATGAAACGTTCCCTGGCTTGTGGTGAAAACAGCAGCACCCTTAGGAACATTCCCCTTCCCACCTACCACCACCACCTTCTCTCTCTCAGAAACACAAACAAGCCAACCTGATTTGCATTTTCATAGCTGGGAGTGATTGCCAGATTAATGAGTGTTGCTATTTATATCTAAATAGTCACAGCCCTAAACAACTGTTTGTAGAGCATCATTATGGATGGCTCCATGCTATGATTTGGAGGGATGCAGGCAGACCTTGTCGTCAGAAGGAGGAATGCATCCAAACTACAAAAGTGCTTTAATGTACTTTAGACAAACTGAGGGAAGCTGGAAGAGATGTGTGAGCAGTCAGTGATGCAGTGTGTGCAGAGCTGGCTGGTTTACCAGGTTACACCGGTCTTAATCCTGTTCATAATAATTCCTTTTTGCTATTCTTTGGCTATCTTAAGTGCTACAGCCCTGTGTGGGACCTGGGCATCACACTGTGCCACCTAAACCCATGGGTACCAGCATCATCCCCCTTAGCCCAGAGCTCATGAGGCAGTCCTTGCAAGAAATCTCCCCCCGTACTGTTTTGGCTGAGTTTCTGCTAAGTGAATCTCTTGGCTCAGTGCAGAGCTTGCAAGGCCACTTAAATCTCTCTGACCCTTTAATGAAGTTTTTAAAAGGGCTTCATAAATCTTCATCACCAAGAATTGCTTAAAGCCCTGCAGGGTTTCTGTAGTGGCATTAACCACTAAAACAAGTAGACAGGCTAGGGTATATTTATTGCATTCATCTTCATTATTCCGTGGGTTTTCCTTCTTTCTACTCTTTTACATAAGCTACAGCCAGGAAAAGGAGTGCAGGAGGGGGATCTCTTACTCAGTATTGCTCATCCAGCTGCTTGTAACCATCCACTACGATTGTGTGAGATCAGTCCTCTTCTTGAGTATGATTTCTGTGCAGGCAGCAATTGTATGCCCATCATTTAGATGTCCCTATTCATTTGTTTTTTGGGTAGACCTGTGTGCAGACAAGAGTTGGACTCAATGATCCTTGCGGGTCCCTTTCAATTTGGGATATTCTATGGTTCTATGATTTGTAGAGTGCAGTAGAGTGCCATGGAAGAGCTCCATTGTAGTCACCATGACATTATTTTTAATTTATTTGCATTACAGTAATGCATACTAATCTCAGGGAGGACTGGAAAAGTGCATGTGGACTAGGAGAGAATTAACATGCTTGTGTGGGCAAACAAGGTCTTATTGAAAAAATTGATACTGCTTAAATTTGGTGAAAGCACAGGTCACAAGTAACAAAATCTTCCGAGTCCCTGGTTTACGTTGAGACTGGAAGGAAAAATAACAGGTGATTAACATGGTAGGGGCTCAGAAAGCAGATTGTGATGTGAAGGCCAGTTAACTGAGACACCAAAGGAAAGTTTCAACCCTTGTGAATTGCATCTTCTTCCATTGACTTCAGCGGTTTCTGGATGAGGTCACGCTGTGATGCAGTCACATGTGAACAAGTTGGATGATTGCTTTTCATCTAGGGAACTGCAGAATAGGTTATACTATGCTGTCTTCTCTAGAATGCATTGGAAGGGACTAGGAACACACTTTTACCCTAATGCGCAGGAGATTAGATATTATCTGACTTCCTGTGTGTTAAAGGCTATGCAAGTTTGCCCAAGTGCTCACAAAACAGTATGCAAAAATTTGAATTAGGTTATAGCTTTTGAATCCCCAAGAGACAGACATCACAGGCAGAGGACTGAAGAAATCAAAGGGCCACCATCACCTGAGGTCCACGGAGTGGCAGGAAGCTGGAGAGATAAGAAAGAAGGCCTGGGAGATTTCAGCAAGTGACTCATGGCCTTTACTTTGAGAGAAAAGATGGAAGAACCCTAAATCCTGGCCAGAATGACTTGGGTGATGTTCTTACTCAGTTCTGAATCACTTATGCAACTTCATCCTTAGCATGTAAGTAAAATAAATAAGACTGTGATCAGAGACCCACAAGGAATCACAGCTGGGGAGTGTAGGTGGCTGTTAACCTATGGACAAGACAATGTCTCCAGCTTCATGATTCTTTTTAAACCCATCCATTTAGGCCTTCCACTGACTGAATGTTAGCTATCTAAATAAATGTCTTTAAGGATATAGGCCTCATGATTTGGCTGAGGCTTTGCCTATGCTGTATTTTCCCATGATAAAACTCACATGACTGCAAATCTCTAGTGTAAATGAACTGCATTGGGATAGAAAAGCAGCACTGCTGCAGCTGTTCAGTACAAGGGATTTGCAGCAGAGATGCTTTGTGGCTATGAAAACAGTCAGGAAAGGCAATGTTTAAGTTCATACAATGAACTATCACACCTTAGCCCTATGATCCACTGCCTTTGGCAAATGAACTGCTGCAACCAGCCCCTGTCCCAGATGCTTGTTCCCACCTCTGGCCTGCCATTGTCACCTCCTCAGTTGTGCCAAAACAAATCCTTGCAGGACAGTGCTTAAATCAGAACACTGAGGTGATGGAAGTTTAAAATAAACCTTTTGCAGGAGGAGGAGAGAGGGAGATGTTTTTAACTGTAACCACTTCAGGGTCTTTCTGCCAGCCTGGTGCCACATGGAATTCTATTAACACAAGTGGAGAAGGCCATGGATTGCTGGGCTCCAGACAGAGGAGTCCCTCCAGGCAGTGGGAGGGCGTTGCTTAATCCAGCATTGCACCAAAACCAATGCACTGTAGAAGGACACCCTCCAACACACAGAATTATGCCTTCCATACCTGGGTCAAAGTCAGACCCAAGGCTCCCAGGCTCTCCGTTTGCTATTCCAGCTCCTAGACCCTCATGGCCTTAATTTTAGAATGTATTGAGTGCAAGCCAGCATTATTATTAATAGAAACAAAGAGACACTGAGGTTTTCCCTGTTTTATAAATGAATATTCATTATAATCGTCAGCCTCCTGCAAAACTTGATAGTATAGCTAGATGTCACCCACTAAAATCTACTCAAATACAAAATGCTCGGTAAACAGAATAAGAAACATCAGAAAAGATGGAAAAAAAAAGCTTTAATCAATGAAGTTTTTTTACATGATCAACAAAGAAAATATTTGTACATTCCTTAAATAGCATAAAAAGTTCAAGGAAAAACATCTGAAAAGAGTTCAAAAGGTTGCAGTGCAGATATGACTTGGCAATTTGAGGAATAATTCAGCAACTTGCTTTTGTTTTGGTCTCGGTCATTTCTGAGCTTTGATGAGCTTTGCTGTGTGAGAGTGAGTTATATGTGCATAGCCTTGGTTATATGCTACAGTTCAGACACCTTAGCGATTTGCTTCTGTTTGAACAAGAAATACATCTGCTTGCATACAAATGTTACTGCTGGATTGCACCAGCAGAAACACCAGTGAAGCATGTAAAATCCAGACAGTTTTCAAACTGCTGTCAAGTTCTGAAATCAGTAATTAATTACTTAAATATTTTTGGTGTTGAAATGTTGGTGGAAGTTTCCTAAAAGACCCCCTGTGATATTGACTGAGTTTCAAAGCACTTTTCAGCAAAATGGGCCGGCAGTTTAATTTCCAGTGCACTGAAAAATTAAGTAGTATCCTGAGTCACAAATCAAGGAATACTCCCTCAGGTCTCCTGATCTATGTGCTGGATCACACCAGTTCCTGGATGCTTGGGTGTACAGTCAGGATTTAAATTTAAATTACTAGGCTCTCAGTATGTTTAGTACGTCCTTCAATTCTCTTCTACTAAATAGAGCCAAGGGCATAGTGAGTCAGTTTCGTAATTAGATGATATAATTGTCTCATGAACTCTGTACAAATTACCTCTTCTCTGTATTGTTTTTGCAGTGTATTGTTTTTCTTGAATAATATGGCACATTTCCAGTTTATATTGCAGTCAATAAATTACCCTGGTTTATAGCCTGATGGCCCAAAAAATGAATAACTGACATCAACAAAAATAATTAAGTCATTATCCTTTTTAATACTGTCAGTACTGCTCATTTAGACCACTACATTTATTTTAATTATAAACACATTTCCCTAAAAGTATCATTTTGCCTATTTTTTTTTACTTTTTATTTTTTTTACCAAGAGGTGACCACAGATGAGCCACTTTGCTCAACTTTTAACAAATTCAGTGATTCTAAGCTTGACGCTAGGGTGTAGCGCTGTAAAGGAAACTGCATTTTAGTACATATTAATTAACTAGGTCAACTTGTGCAGGCCTTTCTCCAGCAAAACTCCCACTGGAGCTTGGTCCTTAATCATTAGGCTTTATTTACTTCTGGAGCCTTACACAGCAGGATTCTGCTTTCCAAATAGAGGGCCGATAAAATAATTCAGTCCATTAAGCGGTGCAGTTTTGACAGACACTGGGAACCACTGTAAGGCTGAATAGTATAACAGTTATGTATTGCTAGTCTTTTTAGTGAGGTGCAATTCTAGATTTGCTGGATTCTGCTTTTATAGGAAGAGCTGGGTGGGTTCGAAGCAGCCCATAAGCCAGCCCCTGAAAGCCCCTGGGGTGTTTTCCCCAAGCTCCAGTCAGCAACAGAGCCTGGAGTGAGATGGTGCCTTTTAACCTCCCTCCCCACCCGCGTGGCATTTCTCTTCCTTAACCATAACAAAGCAGGGAACATACTCTGCTTTTGCTGTGATAACACTGTCTCTATCCAAAATGCCCAGCCAACGTGAAGGGTTCAGCCTAGCTGCTCTCAGTTAGCGCTCGGCTCAGCTCTCCGAGGGCCGGGCCTCATTTCGTCCAAGGGAGTCACACTGATACCTTCAGCGGGCCTCCTTTTCCAGCTCAGCTTTGACTGTTTTGCTTTCTGCTTCTCCCTGCAGCTTCACCCTAGTCGGCTCTGTGTTCCCCAGGTTCAAGAGAGTAGCTTTGGGTATCATATATTATTTTGTAGAGAGTATTTTCGGCTTTCTAGTAGTTACAACCCACAGCCATTAGTTTCTGCTCCCTACGCTTATGAGAGGAAACACTCGTGGAAGATGTGTCACCCTTTGGACCTCACAGGCACACGTAGTTCCAAGCAGGCACAAGCAAAATATGTTTTTCTATTTCTTGCAAGCAGAAATGAAGTTAATTTGTTTGGAAAAGTCCCGCTAAAGGAAATGTCATTCAACAACTCTGTTGAAGCTATCAGAAGCAAAACCGAGCCGATATGAAAACTTAGCACGGGCAACAGGCAGGGTTTCTGAGGTCAGTAATAATTATTCTTGCAGGGAGTAAGAAGAGAACAGCTAAAAGTCTGGGTTTAGGCTGAATTACATCCCCCTCAATTTCTCTGAGTGAAACATCTTGGAGGGTATTCATGTTGGTCCCTACTTTTTCCAGGAAATGAGTTTTTAGCTTTAAGCCCGAAGCACAGATGGGGTAGTTTAAGGCAGTTCAGGGGCGGTTGCTTTCTCCACACCCTGGTCACTGGGCAGAAAATGAGAGGATTTGCTGTGGTTTCTGGTCAGGTGCTGAGATCTTGGCTTCTGATCCAGGCTGTGAGAGGCCAGATGTGACAGACATTTTCTGCCACCCCAGGTGTGACCCCCTCAGCCAAACTGAAAGGGAGAGGAAAATTCGAAGCACTTGCTCCATCCTCTCAGAATGAACCCATTTGTTTCACAGTTGGTCCTTTACCAGGTTAAATAATTCAGAAACAGAGAGAAAAACTTTGTTTTGGGTAAAAGGAAATATTTTAACTGATACGAGGGGAAGAGTTCTGGCTTTGCTTAGAAGCTGAAACGCTTTGGTTTATGTAACGTTACCTACAGCTGTGGTCATTACGGGCCGGTTGGTACCGCCTGGCTGTCATGGTAGGGGTGTTTGGGGGAATGCTGACAGCTTCCCTCAGCTTCCCCCTTCCTGCTGTGCAAGCCATCAAAAATCTGTGCCCCAAAATCACGCTATGTGCTCTGCCTTACCTAAGATGTAAGAATTGAATATCAGCATGAACATTTGCTGCCACCTCACTTCCTTGTGCCTGTCTTCAGCCTCCTGCTGCGTGCTGCATGTACTTCATGTCACAGAAGAAAACTCCAGACCATGGGAGCTGCCTGGATGTGGCACGGGAAGGATGAAGGACTTGGAGTTCAGCCCAGATGCTCAGCCCGAGGACATGGTGTGAGTGGAGACCCAATAGCAGCTACAACCTCAAGTCCTCTGCTAGGGAGAAGCCAATGAGCCAGCTGAGCACTGCTGAGCTCTCATCAGCAAGCATACCTGGGGCTCTGTTGGGTTTAGCTGTGATACCACCAGGTGCTATTGCTGCAAATGCTCTTTTCACCTTGCTGCCCAGCAGCAAGAACAATGCAAGTTTATAGGGCTGTGCTAGCCATGGGGCTGGGAGGTACCCTCTCTGCCATCCCTAAAGGGGTGCTGTTAACCTGCCAGAGCTCAACATAAAACAAGGAACATCTACCTTGCCCTTAGAGCTGCTAAGCTTGTTATAGGATCTATGGGAGTTGCTGAACTAGAGCTGCCTGTTTGTTTGGGATCAATGCCTTCCCAGCTGTGGCAGCAGAAAGCTCTGCGTTAGGCGTCCACGTATGGATCTGGGCTTTGGGACAGGATCTGCTTAAAGCCAGCTGGGTTAAGCTGCAGTCATGACCTGACGGGCGGTGTGGCACTTCATATTGCTAATGTCCCAACAGAGCAATCTGTGAGGTTCATCGCTTCACCAGGTATTTCCACAGAGCTCTCATTCTCGGGACTCGTTCTTATTCTCCAGTCATCATGAGTGAGGACAAATTCCATCTGAATGAGTAGCCTAAAATCATATTAAGGATCTGGATAAATTAGCAAAATCACAGATGCAGGACTTCTTTGCAAACACTGATTCACATGCACTCAAATCAGTGTTTGATTTCGCTGTCAGAAAGACTAACCTACAGAATGTCCTAACAATGAAAATGCACTGCTGCAAAGCTGAAGCAAGGCATGCAGTATGTGTAAATCTATCCTAAAACATTTTCTTCTCCTTATTCCACAGCTAGCTATTACAGTTGTGTATGGCTGAACTTATATTTGATTGTCATCACTAAACGCTAAGAGCGTGATCCAGATGTGATCCTGGTTGCAAATGGATGTTAGCCTTAAATCCCCGAGGGTATCTTGTTATACAGTTGCTTGGTATTATGTTCAGAGTTTATTGAAAAAGTCTAGGTCTTTTTATTTTATTTTATTTTATTTTATTTTTTTCTCGGAAATGCTGGTCACTGTATAGCCTTGCCATCACATTGATTTACTCGGAGGAGTGGTTACTCAAGAAAAGGCTTGCTAACTCTGTCCATATTATGAATACTGAAGAGAAAAAAATAAGAAAGAAAAAAGCACATTTGGATCACTCCCACATACTTTGCCAATTCTGTGTTAAAGCTTTAATTCCTTACACATGTATTATGTCCAGCAGTGACAATAAATGTAAGAAATGATTACAGAGAGTAAAAACCACCCTTATGTGTAACCGACCGCAGCACTTCTTGCTCGTAGCCATCTGATCGGGACGTAAAATGGAGTGGTTTGGTGCCTTGAAATTCATTCGGCTGTGACCTTTTAGAAGACACCAGTAACAGCAGCGGGACGATGCATTGCAGCCACCCCGTTACAACCATCTGTGGGGACAACCGGCTCCCTAATTGCGCTTTTCATTATTGAAAAATACGGGTGTCCATTAACAATTAGTTGCAAATGCAATGCGACCGGCAATAACGGCGGTACAAAGCAGCATTTTCCTAAAAGAATCGAAAAGAGTGAATTATTTGCACAGCCTCTTCGCTCCTGGAGGCTTAAGGGAAAGGGGATGAACACCTCGGGCGTTACGTGTACGGAGTGGAAATCGCGGCACATTCACGTATTTATTTATATTTAGCATCCCCACCCTGCCTGCAGGGCGCCTGCCTCCCGGGGCAGGAGGCACCGGCCTCCCTTTTAGGGCGACGAGGAGCGAGGCTATTTGTTAATGGGCTGCCTAATTACCCCGAGCCGCTAACTGCAGCCTGCCGCCCTCTGATGTGGTGCCTTGAATTTGTTGGCGTCGGGCTTGTTGGTGCTGCTGTTTTTTTTTTTTTTTTTTTTTTTTTTTTTTTTTTCCAGCAGGATTTTAATTTACAGAACTGGTCGGACCCGCTCTGGGAGATATTCTAACGTTTTCTAATGAACCGTCAGCCCGAGCAGGAGCAAACCCCAACATTTTGACATTATCCGCGGAAGAACCATCTGAGAATTGTAGTTTTGGAGTAAGGAAGAGTTTTGCTCAAGTCAGATCGCAATTTTCGTTGGTTTGTTGTTATCTGGTTTGTGGCTGGTTCTTTTCCTTTTACATCTTTTTCATTTTTTCCTCTTTATCTTTTTCTTTTTTACCTTTTTCTTTTACATCTTTTTAATTTTTCTTCCTTTTT
This sequence comes from Netta rufina, assembly GCF_964035555.1. Classification (NCBI taxonomy): domain Eukaryota; kingdom Metazoa; phylum Chordata; class Aves; order Anseriformes; family Anatidae; genus Netta; species Netta rufina. Next base: position 109,921,340 of record NC_140124.1, read on the forward strand.
ATCTTTTTATTTTATTATTATTTTTTTTTACCTTTTTCCTTTTCCTTTACATCTTTTTCCTTTACATCTTTTTTCATATTTTTTTTCCTTTTTATCTTTTTCTTTTTTACCTTTTTCTTTTAAATTAGCCTTGGTCTCAGACTCTTCGGTAAAGCGGCTAAATCGTCATCAAAATTGTTTCCCAACGGGAGCCGAGCGCTTCCGACAAGTGTCAACAGCAGCGGTGCTGTTTGCTCCGGTTTTTCAGAGCAAAACCCCGCAAAACGTGTCGCCAGGATGGATGGATGGACAGACAGATGGATGGATGGATGGATTTGGTCCCACGGCAAACATCGCGCTGGGAGCTTTTGCCTGATCTTGCTGCTTTGTGGCATTTCTTAGCAAAGACCAAAAAAAAAAAAATAATAATAATAATAAAAGGAGCGCAGCGATGCGCGGCGGGCTCGTTTGGAAGCACAAAACGATATTTTCTTAGCGGCGTGGGGTAGTGCCCTGGGAATACGTATTAATGGGGAAATTTGTCTGATTTTTATTTTTTTAAGTAAAAAAAAAAAAGTCTCTGTAACCTCTGCAGTGGGGATGGAGGGGAGGCAGGATGGGACTGGGTGGAGGCTGACACCGCCGTGATAGCGGAGGGGGAGGACGAGGAGCTCTCCTAGAGGATGGGGAGGCAAGGGATGGATGAAGCCCGGTCCCAGCCCTTCGGAGCTAGGAAGAGAGGCAACTACGCGGCCGCTACGGGAAGCAGCGAAGGGCTGAGGGTGGGTTTTTGGGAACTGCTCTTTTCCCGGAGCCCTCCCAGCACCTGGGGGGGGATCGCCCTAACCCTGCCCGCCCCGCCGGTACCGGGGCTGCCTGGCGCGGCCGTCGGAGCCTCTCCTCCGCGCCTTGCGCTGCTTTTAACACCGCCTTTTTCTTTTTTTCCTTTTTTTTTTTTTTTTTTTTTTTTTTTTAAGGTTGAAATCATTAACCAGGCGGAGCTCAGGAGCTGGAGGGAGGACAAATAAAAAAATAAAAGAAGCTGCAGATCATTATTAGAAAAAAAAAAAAAAAGGAAAGGAAAGGAACCCGCTCTCAACCACCAATCCCATAAAAAATCCGCTGGTGTGAGTGTCGGGGTTTGAAAGCCCCCGGGGAAATCACCCCAAAGCACGGCGGATCAGGTCCCGGTCGTGGTGGGGAGAGCACCGGCAGGCTGCAAGGGGAAAGGACCCCCGGATCTCCCCCTCTCCGCAGTCCGGGGGAGGCTGCCCGGGGCCGGGGAGCAGCCGGAGGGCCGGATCCTGCCTCCTGCAGCCGGAGGGCAAGGCTGGAGCTGCAGGCCGGCCTCGGAGCGGGGGTTTTGGGGAGAGGACAGATAAAAAAATAAAAGAAATGGAGTGAGATGGAGTGAAATGTAATGAAATGAAGAGAAATGAAATGAAATGAAATAAATGAAATGAAAAATGAAAAGAAAAGAAAAGAAAAGAAAAGAAAAGAAAAGAAAAGAAAAGAAAAGAAAAGAAAAGAAAAGAAAAGAAAAGAAAAGAAAAGAAAAGAAAAGAAAAGAAAAGAAAAGAAAAGAAAAGAATAAAAGAAAATAAAATAAAATAAAATAAAATAAAGTGAGCCATCCGGGGCCGGTGCCCGCGGCGGTGGCTCAGCCCGCTCCAATGTCACAGCCGCCGGGGACTGGAATCGCTCCGTATCACGGGGTGGCCTTGATAAAAGGGTATTTTAAGGAGCTCGGATAAGGGAGCGAGAGCAGAGCGGGGGGAAGCTGCCGGCACGTCGCCTGCAATACCCGCTGGGCTTATCAGCCCGGCCTAAACTCGCCGGCAGTTTCTGAAGTACATTAAGTTACATAAACACGGCTCGGGGAAGAAGTCGCTCCACGCCGCGACAGTCCCCAAAGTGACCCCCGGTCGGGGCTGCCCGCTGCGGGGCCCGGCCCTGCACCGAGCTGGGGGCCGGGGAAGGAGCGGGCAGGGCGCGCCCGCAGACGCCTCTCCCCCACCCCTTTTTTGGGAGGCCGAAGTGCCCGTGAGGGGCTTTGCCTTAATTGGATGCAAACCCTTTTAGTATTTTTTTTTTTTAAATCATCCTTCCCTTTTTGGCCACGACGGGCAGTTCCTTGCTGCCTCGGCTCCCCGGGGTGCCTCCAAGCTCCGAGCATCCCCCTGCGGGGTTTCCCTCGGCCCCAAAACCCCCGCACCCCATGGCGCATCCCGCCCTGGTGCCACCGCCCCGCCGTGTGGCCCCGGGCTGAAAAATGACGTCACGCGGGGATTTGGGAAGGCGGTGACGTCACGAAGAGGGAGCAGCCGAGGGCTGGACCCGGGGGCAGAGCTGAAAGGGGAAGGAGCGAGGGTGGAGGGGCAAGGGGTGCGTGGGGGCGGTTTGCCACGCTGGCCCCAGTCCGGCTGGGCTTGCTAAATGGGAAAATTAAGGAATTGCAATTAACATTAATTAATAAAGCACAGTTACGGGGTGCGGCGGCAACCCAGCTGAGACGAAGCGGCGTTTGCATCCTTCCCCCGTTCCTGGAGCGTATTTTTTATTATTTTTTTTTAAGTAAAAACACGGGAAAAAAAATTAAATAAAGTGGCAAAATCGTGTCGGCAGAAAAGGCAGGGAATTTCGAGACGACGAAGCGTTTTCTGTTGAAAATTGCACCCACGAAAGTGCATCTAAAAGTCAAAAAGGTTAAAAAAGAAGAGAAAAAGTGCCTCCAATCTTCCTTTTTTATCAGGCAGGGCGACCCGAGGAGCGCTGTTCATTAGCCAGAAGTTCATTAGCCCGCCTTTAATCCCACAGTCCGCCAGGGAACCGGGCTCCCCAGGCACCCGCTCGTCCCTCCCCGACCCCTGCCGCGACATCCCCGCAATCACGGCGCGCGATAAAGCCTCGCTGTCGCGACACGTCCCCCCCCTCCCAGGCGCCGGCGGAGCAGCTGGCTGCCCCGTGCGACATCCCCCAGCCTCTGTCGTCGCCTGCCCCGGTCACCTTTGCCTTGCGACCCCCCAGGAGAAGCGGGGCCCGGGCCCCGGGTTGGATGCGGCCCCGGCGAGCCCGGGCTGAGCTCTGCTGGCAGCCCTGGCCGCGGATGCGTCTTTCTGGAGGGACTGATGATGACAGATACCCAGCTGATAACCTCTGGCGAACCGAGTTATTTTAATTTCCAGTCACTTTCCTGCTAAGTGCCGTATCGGTTTGTACACAGCTGAGATAAGAGGATAGGGCTGGGGGGAGGGAAGGGGGGGGGGGAAGGGTTAAAGGGAGAGGTTTGGGAGGGGGGAGAAAAAGGGAAGAATGAGAAAGAAACAGCGGAAAAATGCCTACCGCCTGCTGCTGGCTTGGCCACATCCTACGGCCGGCTTTGGCTTCACCTGACGGCTGGGGCAGCTCAAGGAGGAGCCACGGTTTTTTCCTCTCGGATGGCTCTGATTATAAGAATCGGGAGATTTGGGGTCGTTCACCTGATCCCTTACAGCGGGAGCCAAGGGCACATCCTCCGGGGCACAAAAAAATCCCTAAGAAAACGTGAACATTCCCCCTAAACGGGGGAGGGTGGAGAGGGGGGGGGAGGCATTCATTGTGGCTTAAAATCATCATCATCATTTATACGAGCCCCCTCCGCTCACACCAGGGCAGGGGGCCGCTGCCCCCTCCCATCCCATCCCTTCCCATCCCATCCCCGCGGTGCCCCCCCCGTGTCCCCGTGTCCCCATCCCCGTCCCCGTCCCCCCCCCCTCGACGGGGCGGCCTCCAGGGCGCCCGCCCCCGCCGTGGCCGAGCCGCGGGCCGGCTTCGCCGCTGGGCCTGGCACCCCCGCGGAGCTCCGTGTTTGTTTTAGGGCCGGCCGAGCCCAATCAGCGGCTGCTGCCTGCACTTTTCCGGCAGGGCTGCGAGAGGCGCCTCCTCCTCTCTCCTTTTTATACATCCAGCCGCCCGCCGCCGCCGCCGGACTCGCCGCCGCCGCTCGCCCCCCTTGCCACCGGATTTACCTCCCCGGGACCCGGCCCCATGAGGGCCACCGGCTGCAGGTTTGGCCCGACCCTTTTTCGCTTGTCCCCGAGCTTCCCCGGCCCCATCTCCCCCCGCCCCACACACAGCCCACCCCGGGGCCGGCCGCCGAGGGGAGCCGAGCTGCTCCCGGCCCGGGGGAGCCCCGGGGAACCCCGGTGGGCAAACATCCGATGCCGGTGGCTGCAGCCCTTATCTGGCCGGCCCTTATCTATCCGCCCGTTATCTCGCAGGGGGATAGGGAGAGGCGTCCCTGTCTGCCGGGGGGTGGGTGGCGTGGGGCCGGGCGCGCTGCGCGGGTCGGGGGGCGGTTATCTCGGTGGGCTGAGGGAGGGGACCCCCACCGGGGGCTTTGCTCGCTGTCACCCCTCGGAGTCCCCTTTCCCTTTCTGCTCTTTCCCCCCCGAAGCGCCTCGGGTGCCCGCCTGCCTGCGTGCCCGTGCCCCGGCGGCCCCGGGATGCCAGCGGTGCCCGGCTGGCGGCGGGACGGTGCCGACCCCAAAAGGACCTGCTGGGGGTCGGGGCCGTCCCGCTGGCACCGGCTGCTGCCCCATGCACAGCACCCCCAGCCCCGACCCCATCCCGGCCCCGGCCCCACAGCGCACACGTCGGGGCCCGGCCCCTGCGCATCGCCCGGCTCCCGGGTGCCTTCCCTCCTCCTCCTCCTCCTCCTCCTTTCCGTGACCTTGGGCTGGAAACGAGCAAAAGAGCAGGGCTCCCGGTGGAGAAGCTCCCGTCTCCCTCCGGAGAAGCACCCTTCAAGGGATCGCCCTGCTAATTGTTTTCTCGGTGGAACCGAGTCAAATGACTCATTCATTGAGGCAGCGCTAACAACAACAAGGGCAGCGGCGGCGGCCAAGGCAGGGGACACGTCCCTCTGCCCCCCCCTCGTCCCCACACCCTGCCCAGAGCCCGGTGGGGACGCGGGGGGCAGCGGTGGGGCGGTGTGAGCCATGGGGCGCTCGGAGGGTCCCCGCTGAGCCTGGTTTCGGGAGGGAGAGCGGCTGTCCCGCTCGCTAACTTTGTTGTTATTATTTCTCTCTCCCCCCCCCTCCCTCCCTCCCTTCTCTTTTGTGCCCTCCCTCCCCGCCCTGCCCTGCGGACCCCCCTCCCCTCCCTCCTTCCCTCCCTCCCTCCCTCCTCCCCCTGCCCTCCTCCCTTCCCCATCCCCACCCAGCGGCTAGAAGGGGACCTGGATGGCCGTGGCTGAAGGCGGCTGGTGCGTGCTGAAGCGGGGCGCTGCGGACTCCGGCGCTTCCTCCTGCCCCTTCGCGGCCAGCGAGCCGGGCCCGTCTCCTCCTTCGCCTTCCTCCTCCTCCTCCTCCTCCTCCTCCTCCTGCGGCGGCTCCCAGGGCGAGCGCAGCTCCTCCGAGCCTCCCGACGGCGGCCCCCGGCCCGCCCCGTCGCAGCCCTCGGGGGTCCCGCAGCCCCCCGGCCCGCCCGGCTGGGAGGACGTCCTGCTCCTGGCGGATTTCGAGCGAGCCACCAAGCTGATCTGGGCCAGCCGCGGCGCCAAGCCCAGCGCCGGCGGCGCCGAGCAGCCCGAGGAGATGTACCAGACCTTGGCCATCTCGGCCGCGCAGGGCCCCGCGCCCTACGACGGATCCCCGGGCGGCTTCATGCACTCCTCGCCCGGCTCGCCCGTCTACGTGCCCACGACCCGCGTGGGCTCCATGCTGCCCACGCTGCCCTACCTGCAGGGCAGCGGGGCGGCGCAGCCCAGCCACCCGGGGGGCGGCCACGCCGTCTGGTCGCAGCCGGCGGCCGAGAGCCCCTCGTACGGAGCCGGCGGCGGCTCGCACCCCTCGGGCCGCTTCCCCTACTCGCCCAGCCCGCCGGTGGCCAACGGGGCTTCCAGGGAGCCCGGAGCCTACGGCAACAGCCTGGGCGCCCGGGATCAGTACAGCCCGCTGGCTCGGCCCCTCAACGGCTCCTACCCGGCGCCCTACACGTCCTACGTGGGGCCGCAGCTCACCCCCGCCTGGCCCACGGCGCCCTTCGAGAACTCCATGCTGCACTGCCTGCAGGGCCGGGCCGCCCCCATCCCCGTCCGGGCCCCCAGCGCAGGTAGGAGCCGGGACGGAGCGGGGGGACGGGGGGGGACGGCACGGGACGGGGCGGACGGGGGACGGGGTGGACGAGGGGATGGGGCGGGCAGGGGAACGGGACGGGACCCACGCGTGCCCGTGGCGGGACGCGGGGGCGGCTCCTGCGTTGCTTTGGCTTTCTTCTTGCTTTTATTTTTCGGGGGTGTCCTCCCAGCGAGTCGCCGGCCGTAAGGGTTTCCCCGGTTTGGTGCTTTTCTGCTTGCCCCTAAATACGGGAGGCTGGTGAAGGATTGGTTCGCAGCGGGTTTTTCGGTCCCGGGGCGCTCGGGGAAGCTGCCGGGCTCGCTCAGCCCATGTGCGATTATTTCTTGAATCTGCCATCCTCTCCGTTGCTTCGTTTAAAAATGATTTAAAAATAATAATAATAATTAAAAAATAAAAATAAAAACAAACCAACCCCGCTCCGCTGACAGGAACGAAAAACCCCGTTCAAATCTTGCTGCCCAAAACGCCGCAGCGTCCCGAGGGAATTTTGCTTTCGCTTCAGAGGTGTTGTCACCTTTTTATTCCGAGGGAAGGCAGCTCGCGGTGTCGGTGTTTTAAGCCCTGAAGTGGCGGCCGAGCTGCAGCGATGCAGCAGCGGGCGGGAAGGTTAACGATTATTGCAGCCTCTTCAGCTCTAGAATATATTTAGGGAGCTCTCTAGAATATATTCAGGTGCCTCTCTAGAATATATTTAGGCAGCAAACACGTATGTAAATACAGAGGCGTGAGGGGGTCCTATACAGGCATGTATAGATGTGTATGGACACCCACACGCAGGCACTGGGGCAGCGTTTGCTTTAATCACAAGCTGCCCACCAGGGAGGCGTTTTTCTGCCCGCCGTGATTTTTCCCTTTCAGTGCAATGTCGCCGAAAATTCCCCGATCCCGTTTGCCCTTTCCCTCGGGACGGGTTTGGGGCTCCTGGAGCCACCCGCTTGGTGCTCGCTGCAGTGACAGGGGGAGCGGGGAAGGGGCAGCTTCAGAGGTGGGAGAGGGAGAGCAGAGCCGACAGGAAAATCGAGTTTTTAACACGATTTCCCCAAATTCCAGTGGAAAGCTAGGTGATGGGAGGAACTAAAAATATATATACTATTATTTTTTTTCGGGGGAGAGGAGCCGGGGGATGCCCGCTGCCTCGCTTTTGTCGGAATAATAACAGCACTGATTATGCTTCAAGCAACAAGCCCCTGTGCTCACGGCTGCCACTGCCCTGTCCCCTCGGCTGTGGGTTTTTTTGGGTCCTGGGGGACGAAATCCCACAGCGAAGCCAGCAGTCGGGGGCTGCCCGTCGCTGCCGCGGCCGGCAGATGCGTTTTGATAGCGAGATATTTAGCCGGCCTGATACGGCTTCTTTGACGTTGCTGGAAGGGTTGCTAAATATTTATCTATAAAGAGCGCTTTATTTTGCTGCCCTTCGAGATAAATCTATTTCTCACGCGTTAAGGGGAAAATACTTTAAAAAAAAAAAAAAAGGCAAAGAACAAAAAAAAAGCCCGGGAAATATTATCACGGCAGGGTTTCTTTCAGTAGGCACGAAGGTAATGCTATCAAGTAAATAGCAGAGACAAATAACTGTTTAACTTCCAGCGTCCTTGAGACCTTAAGCATTTTCCTGATTACAGTAGTCAGTGGCGCTTTTAGTGCAAAGATTAATAAATCTTGGTGATGTGCTGAGAGCCACAAGCTGACAGCGTAATTTGGGCTGTGCTCTCTGGACCCTGCCGCTTTCTGATTCCCGTTGAACTCGCAATCACTCGCAAATGAAGGGGCGAGAGAAATGTAACGTGGTGGGCACGGGCCAAGAGCCGTTTCTTTGTAAGAGCCAAGTGCCACCAGAGCCCCGTAGCGAAAGCCGCTTGACATTTACGAGCCCCCTTTCGCTTTACAGCCCGCAAAGCTAATAAGGGAAGGAGAAAAGAGTAAGCAAACGCTGAATTCAGGCAGGTAGTGGAGGGGATGGAGGGAGCAAAACTCGGTGGCGAAGCTGAGGTTGGGATCGTTGAGCGGTTTAGGCTGGAAGGGGACCTTAAAGATCATCCACGCTCCGTCAGAGGCTTTCCCAGCCTGACCGCCAAAGCTGCTGCAGAAATCACAGCGCTCCCTTCAAATTATTTCTGCTCAGCGCGGCGCGTTACATGGGAAATTCGTATTTCTTTTTTTTTAAATTATTATTATTTTTATTTTTTTTTTCTCCACGAAATGTAGAGAGGTGAGACAGAACGAGTATACAAGGACTGGCAGAGGGGAAAGGTGTTTGCTTTTGCGTGTGGGCTCTCTTTATTCTCTGCCGTGCATTTAGACCTTTTTTATTTTTTTTCAGTGTTTAGTAGCTGTCCGAGCAGGATGGCAGAACACTCCACGTTTTTCCATTTCCCCCGCTTCCTAACAACGGGGTCGGATTTAACCAAACCAACCGAGTGAAGCTCTCTCTCCCCGTGGCTGCCTTAGCAGCTCAGGTCCCCAGCCGCCCCCTGCACCCGAAGTTTAAGCACTTCGCAAAGCGCTCCCGACGAGACCCCCCTGCCGCCAAACTTCCCGCCCGGCCTCGACCCGGAGCAAACATCCAGCAACCCACCCCTCTTTCCAAAACCCTCTCCCCCTTGGCACACCGGCCCCCAGGTGTGAGTCGGTTTTGCCAAACCTCTCGAGGGCCGGGAGCCGTCGGAGGGAGCCCCCCGGGCAGGGCTGCGGGCGCTGCGCTGCGCTCCCGGCCCCGTCGCCGCTGGGGGGGCGGCAGCCTCCGGGCGCACCTCGGGAGAGGGAAATAAAAAAAAGGATTTTTATTATTATTATTTTTTAAATCACCCGAGGGCTGCTGTCGCTGCTGGGAGTTGCTTTTTCCGACGGGGCTCGGCCGCGCTCCTCCGCGGGGCTTTGCGGGGCTCTGCGCCCCCCGGTGCCTCTGTCCAGGCCGTGTCCCACCGCTTGTCCCCTCTGCTCCTGTCCCCAGAGCTGCTGGAGGACCTGTCCGAGAGCCGCGAGTGCGTCAACTGCGGCTCCATTCAGACCCCGCTGTGGAGGAGGGACGGCACCGGCAACTACCTGTGCAACGCCTGCGGGCTCTACACCAAAATGAACGGCCTCAGCCGGCCCCTCATCAAGCCCCAGAAGAGAGTGGTGAGTGGGGAAGGAGAGAGGGCTGCAGCCCTGGGGTCCCCCATTTAGTGTAGCCAGGCAGGGCGAGCGCCCTTGAAGCCCCTATGCATGGGGACCTCCAGGGTGCGAAACCAAAGAGGGGCTTGTGGTTGGATTTGGGGGGCAATGTCATCGTGGCATGGGTGAGAGCCACCCTCCGAGGCCAACTCTGGGCCCTGTGTGGGCAAAATCACCCTCTGCCCCCTGCAAGCCAAACCAGGGCGGATGGGTTTTAGTTTTGTTTGGGGTTGGTGGACCCCGTCAGTGAGGGAGTCTTGCTGGCTTGGAAGGGTTTGGTGCTGCTCATGTTGGAAGTTTCCAAAAGGGGGGGAAATAAAAAAAATCAAGGTTGGAAAGTGTTTGTTCAGAGGGCTAGGAATTTCTCCAGACCTGCTTTGTTTGCTGAGAGCTCGATCCTTGGGAATGTAAGCAAGTTTTGTATATAATTCAAAGAAAACCAATTGTTTAAACAATGATAATAGCCTTTGTTTTGTTTTACTCCTAAGAAATGAGCGGCAATTTTTCTAAAAATACACTCCTAAAACTAGGGGGGGAAATAAATAGTACAAACCAGAACCCCCTGTTTATAACTCAGGCTGGCACTGAATAGGCAAGGAGAAAATTTAACAAGCGGGAACTGCACATTATGTTTAGCAAATCTGGGTGGAGGTCAGCGGAGAAAAAGAATACTCTCCTCCGTAATGGCTGTTACCGAGCGAGCCACAATAAATCACGCCGGTATAATCCGAGCTGATGTTTGGACCCTTGTGTATGGAGACAGCGTATCAAACCGATCAGCCCTTCAAGACCCTTTCAGTCACCCCAGCTGCTTGCTCCGTCCCTATTTTCGTAGCGTTAAACCACGTCCCGTTCCTTATTTCACAACTGTCTGAATTTAGTGCCCTTATGGGGGGAAACAAAAAGCAAGCGTGCAATGAGCAGATCGGACAGTAAGGGCTCATGATCCCAACACAGGTCCCCTTAAACCTAAAAAATTCCATTTAATGTTAAGCCAGGAGCTGATTGTCGCTGAGTGCCATTTTTTTTTCTTTTTTTCTTTCTTTTTTTTTTTTTTTTCCTATCTGTCTGTCCCCTAAATCCCATCAAGGGAGGTGTTACCTCCTCAGCAGGGACACAGGTTTGCAGCCCCTGAGCAGCGTCGGAGCTTGGCTCCGGCACAGATTTGAGCCAGCTGATACCTGGCCCCAGCCTCTCTGTGTTCCTCGTCTTTTTGGAAGGGGGTGAGGGGTGAGGAGACCAAACCAGAGTCAAACTGCGGCCTGATTTCAGCCTGACACCTCGTCTGAATAACTCTGAAATAGTTCTGTGCAACAGTCCGCACCAAGTGTACTGGCCATAGCTATAAATCAAACGTGACTGCGTGTTCATGCAGTTGAAAATATGTAGGTGAGAAGGGAAAATGTTTTGAAAATGCTAAATATGTTTAGATTTCCCTGAAGTTTCTGATAAAATTCCTGCGGCAGAAAAGTCATTTTAGCTTCAAAAATTGCCCAGAACCTCACTTTTGTTTAGCTATGGGAATGAGCAAAAGATATTGAAATAAAATATATGAAGATTTAGACCTTACTGCATTAAAAAAAAAAAAAAAAAAAAAAAAAAAGAAAGATTTAACAGAGTGAAATGTCTGATGGCATTTCATCTGCAAAGAAGGAAAACGCAGTGTATGTGAAAAGACCAACTTTCTTTTACCTGGTCCATGTAAAACTTGTATTGAATCGAGGAGCACAATTTAGAGCGCAATTCAGACACTGCACATACGTATTTAATAATGAGATCAAAAATTCCGTTTTTGTGATAACTCGATTTTAAAGAAATATATACTTCAGCCGATATTACATTTGGCTGGTTTTCTTGTTATGCAATTAATAATGAATTACTGATTCAAAGTTACAAAAATCCTACTTGATCTCTAACTCTTTCCCATCGAAATTCAAGAAACTTGGTTATTACTCTGAAATATTCTTCATTCTTAAAACATTTCTATCCGTTTCCCAAGTGGCAGGCAGCTCTGTGGTATCAAAGGTGACCGAGCTGTGTCTAACAGCCCAGCAGTAAATGATTCAAGAGGAAGGGCACAGTACCCTCAAGTCAGTAATTTCAGTTATGGGCGCTTTATGAGCAGAATAAGATTAATGCAATTGTCTAAAACTGACTTTTCCACGTAAACTTGTTCAGCTGCCAGACACAGAGCTAGTCGTGTTTTTTTTTTTTTTATTATTTTTTTTGACAATGCGATACTTTGAAAAATAATAGATTTATGATGCAGTTGGAATTCTTTGCTTGTGATGAACGTAAAAGAGATCGCTTGTTACAGGAACTTTTATAACCCATTCACCTTCATTTCACATGTTTATGAGGACTGCCTTCACTTATGATATACAGCCTGAGGCCATAAAGCACTGGGTTATACGGTTATTTCTGATACAAGGTTGCTTCACCTTGGCTCCAAACTCCACGGAAGAGTGTCATAAATGGCTTGTTTGCAGTGTGAACCTTGCTGTCCCACACCAGTTTTTCTGAGGGCTGGGGGAAAGCTCCCTTCTGTAAAACACGTTCCCGAGGCATGTTGTTTTTCGCGCGAGGATAAAATGTGCGGTGATAAGGAAGTCTCTTCACGGAGACGACACTCTTTGACGTGCTCTCCCCCTCTGAAAGCCCTCTTCGAGCCCTCTCCCTTGCCCAAGCCCAGGTTTTAAAGCCCTTTTCCCCGTAAACTGCAAAGAGACAAACCGTCCGCTCCCGCCTGCCTGTTAATGCTTGTGTTTTTACCTCTGCTTGCCCGCAGCCCTCCTCAAGGCGGCTCGGCCTGTCCTGCGCCAACTGCCACACCACCACCACCACCCTGTGGCGCAGGAACGCCGAGGGCGAGCCCGTCTGCAACGCCTGTGGCCTCTACATGAAGCTTCACGGGGTAAGAAAGTCCCCTCCAGCTTGGCTTGGGTGCTTTTTCCCCAAGGCTTGGGTGCTCGGTCCTCAGGGCTCTCGGTGCTCTGTCCCCAGGGCTCTCAGTGCTCTGTCCCCAAAGCTCTGGTGGTTTCGGGTTTTGTGTGCGGGTTGCATTGGATTTTCTGAAGGTTGGGGCAAGGTTTCTGGTGAAACTTTTCATGGTCTCATCTTGTGGTTTCAGACCGTAAAGTTAAAAAATGATAAAGGTGTATAAAATCAATAAAAACCACAGAAAAATTCTAGTCGTTGGAAAATGGTTGTCTCGTTTTAGTGAGCTATGGTTTCGTCAGTGACCAAAAGGGTTTGTAATTGCAAATTTGTATGGATTTGTACAAAGAAACTGCCTCTGGTTATGTGGCTGATCCCCTTTTGCTACCGTGATTTCAATCAGCTCTTCAATGGAAAAAAAAACTAGACTTGTGGTACGACAGTTTTTCATAGTGTGGACAGACATAGCCACGACAGCAAAATTTTAAATGTAATTCCAGCCATTCCTGCAAAACTTTAAATGCGATTCCAGCCTTTCACAGGCAATAATGCAGGAGGAAAATAACTCAAATGTAATGGAGTAAGTCTGGGGAGAGACTTGGAATCTGTTGTGCCCCGACGGGTTAGGTTATAGCCACGTACAAGTGTTCGAAGAACAAGGGCACTAGGACTGGTTGGTAACTTGGTCTAGCCCTTGAGAAAAAAGTAAATTATATCACTGGTTTAAACATCGTAATGATAGTAAGCACATGGCTGAATTCTATTTCTCCAAACCGGTGTTATCACAAAGTTAAAATACATTTTAAGCCAATGTTTTCTGTATAACGATTATGGTTGTAATAACAGAGAACACAAGGCTGATTTTTGAACACATTTTCTCTACAAATAGAAATTTGGATACAAAAAGCTGTATCGTATGCAGAACTGCTTATAGGAACAGACGCTGTGCTGATTACGGCACGAAGCTTCTGTCCTAAAACACTTACTGAGGACAATCCAGTTTGCATAGCTGGTCCAGAGGAAGAGGAGAATTTTTTCCCTCCTTCACATTCTTGCTTTCCAAAATGAACTACTAAAGATAATCTGGAAACTGGCTGGAAAAAGGAATTGGGGATCAGGTACACCCAGTCCAATTTAATTTCGTATGACCTACAGCCAAATGATGCCTTTTTTTCCTTAAAATTGTGCTGTTAATTTGTGGACTGACTGAGGTGTTGGAAAAACTACACCAAGAAAAACATTTCCCCCTTTTCTTTAAAAAAAAATAATTTTATTATAATTTTTTTTTAAATTCTGATAAAACTCCCCTGGAAACAACTCATTGCTTTGCCCAAATAAAATACAAATGCTTTAGGAATTTCTATGGTGAGATGGGAAAAATGACTTGCTATATGTGACTTCATTTCACGTGTATTTTCAACATCATTATTTGCTCGTATGTTCTAGTTTTGGCTTTTGGTGATTAGAGCATATGTACAACTCTATGATTGGTGTGGAAATTTAATTTTTTCAGGTTCCCCGACCCCTTGCTATGAAAAAAGAAGGAATTCAAACCAGGAAGCGAAAACCTAAGAACATAAATAAGTCAAAGGCATGCTCTGGTAAATATGAAAAGATAAGGTAGTTGAGCTGCAAGAGTTTGTTTGTTTTTTTTTCCCCCACTGGAAAATTCTTGTTTTTAATGCCAGATCCCGATCTTTCAGGTAACAGTACTACTGCAGTTCCTATGACTCCAACATCCACGTCTTCTACAAACTCAGACGACTGTAGCAAAAACGCTTCCCCAAGCACACAACCGTCAGCCTCAGGGGTAAGTACTGACACAGCATCCGTGTTTGTAAGCAGGCTGATCACTGTGCAGTGTTATCACAGCTTTTATCTTATCTAGCAGAACAATAATCTAAACAAACTTTCCAGTTTTGTTAGCTGATACTGGAACAAGATTTTCGGAGGATATCACATATAGCTGTAAACAGAGTGAGGAGCTGAAGTACTTTACAAACCCCTTAATTAAGACCTATATAATTTTTATGATTAAGTTAAGACATTTCGTTTTGAAGTGTTTAGTTTCTTCTCTTTCAAAGGTTTTCCTCCGGAGGAAAAAAAAATATCATGCCCAATTGATCCTTTCAAGAAACAATTGCGCACGTGCCCTATTTTTTTTTTTTTTTTTTTTCTGAAATGGTCTGATAAGGGTTTATTCTGCTGCCTGGAGGGAAGCATAATGGCTTTCTTTCTGAACTGAGACATGTGCTTACACCCGGCTCCAGACCTCTCTGAAAACAGGCAGAGGACCCGGTCTGATTGTGGTGCGTGGGGATCAGCTGGCAGGGGGCTCCTCTGGGGATGGGTGCTCAGCATCCCACAGCCCCAAGCTATCAAGTTTGTGATCCTGATTTCACATCATACGCTCAAACCATCTCGCACTGCTTTTCTTCACTCAGTTAGAACATGTGATAACAAATACTACTGTTAACGTTTCGTAGCTTTATATAGATTAATTCCTAACCATTTGGCTATACATACCCATATCCACACTCACTCCTTTGGTCTTCTGAATCTTTCAATCTGCCACATAATTTCTTTGAAAAGCTTTCCTAACGTGGCTTTCTCTACTCCTTTATTAATAATAAAAAAAAGACATTGTTTATAATGACTATTTTTCAGTATGTCTCAGCATTCCCACATCCAAAATCCTTTCAATAGTTTAATTCCTGACATACAAAGTTTCATTGTAGAAAGGGGAAAAAAAATGGTTTTAGCAAATGTGATTGTTTGTGTGGTGGTAGGGCCACCCAGTTTCAGAGGCACTGGGCTTTTGGTTCTGATGCTGCCAAGCAAGAATATCATTAATAGGGCTCCTCTTTGACATGAGAAAACCTTGTCAGTATAATAAAATAAATGGGTCACACCAGAAAAAAAAAAAAAAAAAGAAAAAAGAAACAGTAACCAAAAAGTGAACTGTTCAGGCTTCCCAAAGCGAAGCCCTATATGTCGCTTTAGTTTCTCATCCTAGTATTAGCAAATGGTAACAAATCAGAACAACTTTCCCTGCCCTTCCCTTTGGTATCCTACTGATCTGAGAAATGTCGTGCGATTTATACAGTGGACAGAATTGTAACCAAAATCCACCCTGACCCACAGAGGTGCAGCTGTGTGCTGCTCTGGAAGAAGAGACCTTAGAGGTGAGATCCCGTTTTCCCCGCACTGTTGCTTTTCTGGCTGGCTGACTTCTGCCTTCCTTTCTGCAGCCCTTCTCCCTCCCTAGAAGTGATATTAGCAATTTTTGTGTTATAATTTTAGTGGCACAGTTTGTGACATAATTTTGGCGCAGGGAGTTGTATGAGTACAAGACAAGCATTGGATGTTCCTGGGACAAAAGGCTAGTTTGGTGTTGCTAGCAATAAGAGTAATGAACAGAAACCCTGAGGCTGCTCTTAATTACATAAAGGTATCCCTCAGTGCCGGGACAGCCCTGATTTTTCCAAAGATGATCAGTCTAGGAGAGGACAGTGGCAGCCTTCTTTTCACCGTGATTCCATCACATCTGCCCTGCATGTACAAAGCACTTGCAAAGTGCCTCTTGTTTGCAAAATTTCTGTAACAGGATGTGGTGGAAACAGTCTGTGTCTCCTGGTTGTGCCCAAGCATCAGCAGGGATGATGCCCAAGCATGGACAGGGAAGAGTGAAGGCTGAAAGCAGGGAGGTGGCTGGTGAGGCTTGTTCCACATTGTTTGGGAAGCGGTCTGCAGCTGCGAGGGGAGCAAAACCATTGTTGGTGGGCTGCAATGTCGTGGGAAGGCTGAGGGCTCATAAGGCCCCTTGAAGTTGCCAGGAGGGAAGGAAATTCAGCATTTTAGAGCCTGACAGCCTTTAATCTGATCACATGCTGAAGCACAGATACTATACTGGGCTTCTATTTTCCTTGATTCTTTTTTTTTCTTTGCCATTTGAGTTGACGCATTGGTATCCCGAAGGGTTTTTTTTAATCTAAACCCAGGTGATGGCTTTGCACAAGGAGTATAATTTTCTCCAGGCTATGTCAGGAGGTAAAAACCCCCGGATAGATGAATCCAGGCCCTCTAATGTTTGGTCACTTTAACAAGAAGGGTGACGTTGCTGAAACACAGGCACCTGTTTGGAGGACGTACCTGGCCCATTCCCCACGCGTTACACAACTGGCATGGCAACTTGTTGTTGTCTCACTCTGTTTTTGCTTCTCTGGCTCTTCTGTAAGGAGAGGAAAAATGCCAAATTGACATTAGGCAGAAAAATATGATGACGTTTTAGAAACTGTTGTCTGAAATTCACAGCCATGTTGTTGCTAAATGAAACAGAGAAAATGAATTCCTCTACTGGTACAAAAGTAATTTATTATGCCCGTTGTGGGAGGCTGCCAAAAGAGCTCCTAGTTATGTAGAAATCTAATGGAAATGAAATTCAGCAGAATTCATTTGTGTCAGTAATACTCACTTTTTGCCCTACCTTTCTTTATCTCTTTCAAAGTAAAATAAAGAGGGGAGGGCAGAAAAAGAGAAGGGCAGCAATTACTCACCAAAATGTCTTTGAGACTATCCATTTCATGAAGGGAATTTTATACGATGCCAATTTTGAGACAAATTAGCAAGAACCTTAAATGTTGATTTTATGTTCTAGCTGAAGTTTAAACATTTAAAAGATATGATTAATGAATTGCTATGGGTGCAAAGTTGATTTCAAACATCCCAAAATGTAGAAGTGTTTGGATCGTGCATGTTTCGTTGTCCCATTGTAAAGGGGCTATTTGCCAAATTCACATCTGGATCTAGGTTTTAGGCCCATTTCTGTTTTCCTAAGCAGTATAAGTAAGTACTGGGTGTCCTGTGTTACTAATATGGAAAAGGTCCAGCTACATGATATATGAAGTTGCCTTACATCCCCATAAAAAGAAGATTTGAAGGTTTCAGGCAGCCTGCATCTGCATCTATACCTGCTCTCCCTTTGATGCTGCTGAAACTGTACAGAGAAGAGCTGCATGGAATAATTTGCTAAATGAAGGGCACAGTCTTTAGTGCACACCCATACATTTCCATGCAGGGGCTCCAACTGGTGTGATTACCAGAAGGGTTTGTTCCCTTATTAGGATAAAAGGCAGGATGAAAACTGCTGTAAAATCTGCTTTTCATGGCAGGGCATGGCGGCTCTTAGAGCCAGAGCTGATGTCAGTAAAGGCTCAGCAGCACCGGCACAGCTCCTCTTTTAGAGGACTCTTACTACACTCTTTGCCTCCAGTTCATAGCTGTCTCAGAAGGACCATAAGCACACACCACAGAAGAACTGTAGAATAACTTAGGACAGTTGTCTTGCAGGTAAAACACGTGTTTACTTCCTTTGGAGGCTGATCTTTAGAAGTGGTTCAGGACTGGCTCTCCAGTGTTGTAGTATGGAAAGTGGGAGAGAAGAAGGAAACAGCCTTAGCAGGTGAAGAGCTAGAGGGAAAATACAGTTCTAGCTGTGCCCTCGATGTCTGACAATCTGGTCTGAATTCATGGAATAGCTTCTTGTGCATTTGTTTTATTTCATTTTTAGAAGAGGAATCATGAGATTGTCAGAGAGATTTGCTTCCTTTCAGGCAGAAGATCGGTAGGACATTGAAGCAGGCGATGGGGGAACCAGCTTGAGTACAGTATCTCCCAGAGTGTGGATGAACCCGTAGGCTCGACCTCTTAAAAAAAATTTCCTAACCGCCTGGATATTGGAAAGCTGAATGTCCAAGGGTCCTTCAGACTATCTGATGATAGGATTTCAGTTGGGATAGAATAATTCTGTAGCTGCCAGGACAAAGTTTCCATGAGAAAGCCTCACCAGCAAGGTTGTTAGGACTTTCACCTGGAAAATGGGAACACAGTGCCTCAGTCCTGGTATGACTAAATATTTATCTAAACCAGGTGGAATAAGATCAACAAGAGGCATGAGGAACATGGCAACCTCCAATATCAAATAGTCTGGTAGTCAGGGCATTATGCTGGGAGATGTAATACACCAGTTTAAATCTCCTGTGGCTGGGAATAGAAATGAATCTAGGTCCCCTACGTCCTTTGCATTATTGCTCACTCCTGGACAAAATAAGATGCTGCTTTCCTCTCCCCAGTCAGTTTCGTAAATTCAGGCATTCCTTTTCTTAGTGGTGTGTACAAGTATTCAAAAGAAAACTTTTTTTTTTTTTTTAAATCAAATTGAAAAAGGCAATCCAGCTTTTTTGTTTCAGCAGGGAAAACCAAGGAAAAGGAGTATTTTTGGTTCTACCCAAACCTTATATATGCATATAGACACATACATTTTGCCTTGTTTAGTTTTATTGCCAAAGCAATAAAGCCAATTACTCACACAGCCCTTGACAGCAGTGGGGTCATCAGCTTTCCCAAGCCATGCTGGAAGTTGGCTCCCTTAGGAAATTAATGAAGTATTAACCACAGATTTATGTTGCTATAATACAAAGGAGAGATTAGAAGATATGTAAACTTACACATCTGCAATATAAACAAAAGGATCAATTGGACCAGCAAGAAATTACAGCTTTCTGTAGTCAGGGGGTCTCTAAATCAAGAAAAAAGTTGTGGATTTGCAGTACTGAGACCTGTTCTTCAGAAACCAGGGAGTTATAGCATTTGGAGAAAGTGCTTGTAGTGGGGATGGCAGTTATCAAGGGGAGCCTGAGACTGGAAAATTAAGGCCTTCACTGCTGTTTGCCAAAATACATTATATGTGAAAGATGTTTTTGCAAGTGTGTCTCAGCTGACCACAATTATCGTTTAAGTGTAGCGAAGCTAAGCTAGGCTAATAGAAGAGGAAGGGAGCAGTTTATCAGCTGGGGCTCAGTTTACTACAGATGTAGTACGGTCCAAAATTCGTGGAGCATTTTGAACCTTCGAAGCAGATGGAGTAAAGGTCTAACTGACGGAGCAAAGGTCCAGACCAAGGCCCTTAGCTACCCCCTCCAGATGTCAGCACGACTTCTTGACCGGAGCTTTTGCCTCTCGGCACAGAGGCCTGGGGGGAGGCCGGGGTGGGCACCCCTCCCCTCTCCCTGGTCTCCATGCAGGAAGGAGTGGGTGGAATAAAGCAGGAGGCCTTCAGATGGAGATGTTCCCTCAGTGCTGGGCCAAGCGGCCCGTTTCTTATCTGGGCCTGCAGGAGTGGAGAGGATGTAGATGTCTAAATCCCTTTGTGGCTCCGGCCAAGGTCTCCCTGTGAGCGTGGTGGGCAGGTCTTCTACAGCAAGGCCACCTCTGATCCAGACAGCTTGCCTGGGGGCAGCCCCATGTCCAGCTTCTGCTGCTTTGAGTAGAAAAAAGGTGGGATCCTTAAACCACCTTTGCAGATAACAGGTTCGAACCTCCTCTGTTTGTTTGGGAGGCAAGCTCTTCCCAATGGATTTCATTCATTTTTAGCTCAGGAAGTTGAGCTCCAGTTGATTATCTATCTTGTTACCAGATATCAGCAATAACAATAAATCTATTACTTTTTTATTGATAGAGCCAGCCGTTGTGAATTAGAATAGCCCCTTGACTTCAGCATTGCTTGGCTTATTCATTCCAGCTGACAGCTCCTCTAATAGCCAACTGTAACTTCTGCTGCCTTTCCTCTGTCGAAGCCGGAGCAGTAAAAGCTCAGGTCGCCTAGCTCAGTGATTCATCCACCTCCTTCCCTAGAGTTTGTTTTCCATGTCTCACTTTGGGAGCTGCCCGAGCTGACTGGATTTGTCATGACATTACCGGGGTGGGGTTTCCAGGCCCAGCAGTCCTGCCCAGGTCCTGCCCGCGCTGGCTCGATGGAGCCAGGATCCGGCCTTGGTTGGGCAGGGATGGGCGGCCTTCAAACAGGACGTGCCTCCACGTCCTCCCTTCTGGGGTGCTGGAGGGAGGGGTGGCTGATAACCAGGCATGGAAACGGCTCAGCTCTGAGCCTCACCTTTGTGGGGCTGAATCAGGAAAAGGGCGAACTACACTTTCCGAGCCTGGAAAAAAAAAAAAAAAAGGCAGAGATAAGATATTTGCCTACCGGAACAGCAGCGGCAAATATGGGAAACCGGGTACCTTTCAGTGCAGCTCCCAGTGTGTCCAGCTCAAGTTGAGCAAATGCTGTTCAACTGTAATTGCAACCCTTCTTCCAGAGTGGGGAGAATCAATCTGTTAAAAATCAGACCTTTTGTGCCAAAAGGAGTCCACTGGATGTATCACAATTTTCAAAAAGCATTGTTGAAAATCTAGGTTGATGTGAGACCCAGAAATGGACCCAAAGTTTTGCATGTATTCTGCCTTACTGAATTATTTGTGCAGTCATAGAAAAAGAGCCTACAGAGATCAGATGTTACTCAACAACAGTTGTGTATCTGATAGAGAGATAACAGAAAACATATTTTTTTCAGATTATAGCCATTTGGGCAGTCTTTGGGGGAAGCAGCATGTTTGTTTTTTTTACTGTCTGCATTTTTGGGTAGCAGCTGAGAGATTGGGGTCCTGGTTGATGACTGGGTACAAGAATAGCAGTCTTCAGCCATTTTAATAAAAGATAAAAAAATATTTACCTCTAGGTTGTTTCAGACAGAAGTGACCACTGGCAAGAAGTATCTCCTTCAGAAGGTCAGGTTTCAGCTGGGTTAAACATGGCAACAAAAACTCTGCAAAGTGCCACTTGGAAATTGCCTTTGGATAAGTGACGCCCCACTTTTCCTATGTACGAACTGCTAGCTTGGCATGACTCCAGGACAGCCAAGAGCTCTACTCTAGTAAAATGATTAAATATGTATACTTTTCACTTAAACAGCAGGCAGGAAGCTTCTGCAGTCACGGTTTAGGATAGTCTTTTTTTTCTTCTTCTTCTTTTTAAGGAATCTTGTCCGAAGACTATCCATTAACAAGTAAATTAAGGTTTTAAAGTTGACATATCCAAGAGTTAATTTTGCATGAAGTCAGCTCTTAAACATTTCCTTTATCAGGTGAAAATGTTGCCCCTTCTCTGTCTGGCACTGCAAATTTTTCCTCTTTAGTGGATCTGCTCAGCCTCATGGAAAAAATGATTGTTTCTTTGTCTTTGCAACTCCTCGTTTCTCTGTTAAAATAAATGGACTGATTACAGTGCTGGTCAGAGTTTCAGCTTCGTGCCTACCAGGGCTTCCCTGTGCTTTGTCTCGGGAGTGTAGGTGGTGGCTTGTGGGACAGAGCAAACATGCTCCTGATTCTGAGACGTAGTTCTCCTCCACTTGAGATAAAAGGGGCATCTCCCCTAGTGGCTAGCCTTGCTGGAATTCAATGGTCATGGCAAGCGTTTTGAAAGATGAGGAATATTTTACATGCTTCAAGGTCTGCAGGAGCCAAAGAAGTCTGACTTCCAGGAGGTGCTCAGCACCCATTGCCAGAGGCACTGGGCTTCTCCCACCAGGGGAGCAAAAACGTAGGTGCTACCCCACCTGGGGTTTGGAGACAGGTAGTGGGAGGTTGCCCAGGAAGGCTGTGGTGTCTCCTCCTGGGAAATCTTTGAAAGCCACCTGGACGTGGTCCTGGGCACCCTATTCTGGGTGGCCCTGCTGGAGCAGGAGTTGGAGCAGGCGACCTCCACAGGTCCCTTCCCACCTCAGCCATCCCGTGATGCTGCGTGATCCTGAGAGTGGGGCAAAAACCCTGGCTTTTCACAAATGCCTAGGAAAGCACTGCATGCAAAGCTCACCCACTCAGCAAAATCTCTGTTTTTTCTCCCTCTGCAGGCGAGCTCGTCAGTGATGTCTGGCCCAGGAGAGAGCACCAGCCCCGAAAGCAGCAACCTTAAGTATTCAGGTCAAGACGGGCTGTACACAGGAGTCAGCCTGACCTCCACAGCTGAGGTGACAGCGTCCGTGAGACAGGATCCCTGGTGTGCCCTGGCTCTGGCGTGACCTGGTGCCAGCCAAGCTGGATCCCGGAGCTGTGTGGCAGCCCCCGGACGTCCACGTGGGGTTTCTTCTTCTCTGGAGCGGCGGTGGCAGCAGCGAGAGTGCTGGCAAGGGACGCTCCTCTGAATTTGTTTCCGTGCCTTGGTGGCAGAGGCGGCTTTCAGCCCTCCCAAAGAGGCTCTGCCGAAGCATCCTGTTCCTCATCTATGCAAGAAAACTATAGGGAAAGCAAATGCCCACCGGGGGATAGCTAATGCAGCCTTACACACCTAATAAAAAAGTAAATAAATAAAAAAAAAGAAAACAGAAAAAGAAAAAAAAAAAAAAGAAACTTAAAACTGTCGATAGGTTCCAGAATTACATCCTCAACTCACACAGCCGTGCTGCCTTTCTGATTGTATATTTGTTTTCACTCTCTCACCACCTTCTCCCCCAAGAACTGACAGACACCGTCAGCACTGGGGAGGGAGTAGCGGAGGCTTGAGTTATTAGACATAGCCAGATACTTTCTGAAGAGCTCTGGAAGCGTGTACGTACTGCTTGAGTCAGCGCAGGTGCCCCGAGCTGGACATTTGATGTCTTCACCTGTCCTGCACTCTCCATCGCCAGCGCCCGCCTTGCTCTGCTCCTCTGTGCCAGAGCCCAGCTACACCCGGGAAGGAAATCACAGCCTTTGGTACAAGCCTCACGGGGTCGAGCTGGTTAAGGAGATTTTGTTGTTGTTTTAAGATATTTACTCACTTTGCAAGACTGCATTATAACTTTTGAAGTACACTGTGACTGAGGTTTATGAAAGTTCATATTTTGCGGCTGAACTGTATAGAGTCAGTCAAAATTTGTAAACAGGGTAGCAATCAGATATTTTTCTTCCATATATACAATAATTTTTTAAAGAAGTGCAATTTGCGTTGCAGCAATCAGTGTTAAATCATTTGCATAAGATTTAACAACGGTTTTTATACGAATGAATGAATGTAAACATTTTAACTTAATGGTACGTAAATAATTTAAAAGAAAAACTTAACTAGGCATCCTTAGGCTTTTTAGTGCAACAAAAAGAAAAAAAAAATACATCCACTTTCTGTATTTCCAGTTGTTAAAGCAAGAGTTTCAAAGAACAAGCCTTCTCTCAGGAAAATTGCCCTAGCCATTTGCTCATAACTTTTGTACAAAAAAAAAAAAAAGCAAATGCATCCCCAGGTTGTTTTTTTTTTTTTAATTTTATTTTATTTTTTGTTTTTCTTTTTTTTTTTTTTTTTTTTTTTTTTCCATTGAATAAGTATGTGCTGGAAAGAAACAAATTGCAATGAAACTTTACTACCTAACTGATACATATGTAAATACTCCACGAGATATTTAGGCATCTTCAAAATTTAGGATGCAATCTGTATAGTGTGACTGACGCATAGTTAGGTTGGTTTCCATTGTTTTTCAAATGGGATGTCATTTGGAAAGTTGTCTCATCAGAGCTTTACAAATAAAAGGGTATCATTTGTTGTTTTTTTTTTTTTCTTTCTTTTTTTTTTTTTCTTTTTTTTCTGTACACTGTGCCTTCTCCTTTGTCTCAGCCGGAGTTGTTATGTATTAAAAGCTACGGAGATGTACCTGATAGAGGCAGCGTGTCTGATGGCTGCAGTGTTCTCACATTGAAGTGTCTGCTCTGTCTCGCTAAGTCTGTGTGGTGTGTGGTATTCCTATAGTTCCTCTCTATGCCGTCTAGTGGTATGTAAAACTAGGGTCCCGCACCTACCCACACAAGTGCACATGAGATGTTTTTTTCTGATGAAAGCCTAGGGAACAGGTCCCAAACCTTGTGGGGACTGCCATGGTTTTGCTTGGCCTTCACACCATAGCTAATGGATAGACACGAGGTCTCCTGTGTATGCAAAAATCTGCAAATGGTGTGGCAGAGCCCTGGATGTCACCCTCTGAGGTGAGCCTCTGTCACCCTCTGGAGGTGAAGTCTGAAGGGTAGCAAAAACTAAAGGTGCTGAGAAAAGATGACCACTAAATGCTACGGAGGGGAGCAGAAAACCTCTGCCTGGCTTTGAGGACCAGTCCTCTGCATTGCTTCTCGGATGGGAGCAAGACTTGCTGCTCTGTGTGTTTTCCAGCTATGTAGGCAGCACTGCCAGGCCAGGATACCCGACCACCATGCCCAGCACTACCATCACCCCATGGAGTGGCTGTGGTGTGAGTCTTTGCCTCCCTGAGCCAGATTTTCCTTTGGGGTGAAGTGGGATAGTTCCTCTGTTTGTGGAGAAGCTATGCTGATGTGCACCGGCTGAGACCCTGGCCTGTAAAAAACAGAGGGTTGAGGCTGCCTCCTTAACACAGGAGCTGATGTGAGAACCAAGGGATTGACAGCTCTCTGGGTGAAGAACAGCTTCTAGCAAAAAGGGTCAGACCAAACCTCTCCTAGGGTTTGGGTTGCTCTGGACCAGCACAGCAGCCCCAGTGGGGCTGTCACACCAGCCTTGGTGCTGGGTCACCTTGCTCCCTTGCTCCCTGGGGGTTGATGTGGTCGTGCACCCCAGTCCTGCTAGCCTGAGGGCCACATGGGCTTGGACCTCATGATTTACAGATGGAAAGCCCTATCCAAGTGCAAAGAGGGCCATGCAGGGAAACACTGGGTTTAAAAAACCAAGGGTGTGAAGAAGAGGGTGAATCTCTTTCCTTTTGAAGCATTTGTTGGCTGAAATACCCTCTTCTGTGGTTTTCTATTGTTGACACTTAAATGGATAAAAAAGCTGTTGCTAACTGGTGTTGAGCAGCTTTCATGCTTAGCTGGTGTGCCGCTTCTGGATAGCAGAGTGTGAAACTCACTGCTGGGCAGGAGAGGGCTGCATATGTTGGAGCTACGTTGCTTGGAATTATCCTAAACCAGGGAGCTTTAGGATACTAAAACTAAAACAGGGAGTTTTAGGATACACATCCAGCAACCTGCGGATGGTTACCTTGCATTCATTGCTTTGGAACCCCATGGCATCTCTTAAGAGGGCTCCTGGGAAGCCCTTCTCCCTTCTCAGCATCAACTTTTACCCAAGTTCTGACTTAGGGTGGTTCCTGCAGATGAGTGTTGTGGGGCATAGAAGAATGCCCTATGTGAAAAGAGTCCTCTTGGATCTGAGGCTGAAAATGCTCTTTTAGGTGATATAAGCAGGAAAGAAAAAAAAAAAAAAAAAAAAGGAAAAAAAAAACAGCTTTTCATAGGGAAGGAGTTTCCCATTATTTCTTATCAGCAAAAGCATCAAGAATGAAATACTTTGCTTCCCTGGACCAGAAGCAGGGATAAACCAGGTTTTTATCCCTCTGCAAGAGGGAAGGGGGATGCAGTACCCTGTTGCCTTACTCTACAGATGCTGAGGAGGTTCTGTGTTATGATTACACATAGAAAAAGTCTACAAGAACTCTTATAAGGGTACCTCCCTACTCAACAAAACTGCTCTCCAAGTGTACTGATTTCTGGAGCTGTTTGGCAAAATAAAGATTTCTCTCTCTTTTTTTCTCTCTCTCTCTCTCTTTTTTTTTTTTTTATTTAATTTTGTCTTTTAGTCCTGCTGAGCCGGCACAGCTCTGGGTGTGTGAGCTGGACTTTGCTCTGGCTCATACATCACCAATAGCACTGATACCGATAGACGGCCTGGCCAGATGCTTTCCTTACTTATCCCTGTTTCTCTTCAGTGACAGCCCTTGGGATGGGCTGAGAAAGAACAAAGAAAGAGTTCGACTCTGGGTCTCAATTACTAGCAAGGCTGAACAAGCCAAAACGACGCCAGAGCAGCTCTCTAGTACCAGGATGAAGCTTCAGAGTTGACATTTGAAAACAAAACAAAACAAACAAACAAAAAAAAACAACAAAAAGCACCACCAACAATATATGGCTACTTGTTGCCATAGCACCTTTTCTCTGGAAACAACCAAAATGAAATAGCCAGTGACTCAAGGCATCTGCTTCGAGCTCCCATGCCAAGTGATACTCAGGCTCACATTTTGCTTAGCTGACCCCTCGAGAGCAGATTGATCCTGGACATGTGCGTTACCCCAGGCTCCTGTCTTCCCTAGATCTCAGGTTTGGTACTAGATCTGTTCCTGTTGACCTCATCCATAGCTATATATATTTTTTTCCATTCAATGTGCTTAAAATAAGCTGTGATCCCTACAGTGGTCCAAAATGGTATTTTTCAGCATGGCATTGAGGGCATACACTGGTGTGGTATGAGTGCTGTGGAGGTATGAGAGGGTGCAGAAACCACTGGGTTTGGGATGGTGAATGGGGTGAAACAGAGACAACCAGTCCTGGTGGTAACTTGGGGATGTTACCCAAAGGGAGAGGCACCTGGCACTTTCCACCACCACATGTGGGTTTTGTTACTAGTGGGCCAGCAGAACACAAGGACCTGATGTGAAGTGAGGAGCCAAAGTAGCTGATTTGGTTTGGTTTTCTTGCTGCAAACCTAGATAGAGACATTTGTCAGCCCTGCAACATTTGTTATATAGAACTTGGGTAATTTACTGTCTGTTCCTGCATAAAAATAATATAACCTATTTTCTTTTCAAAAAAAAAAAAAAAAAAAAAAAGAATGGATTTAGGAGTTACATCCAGTCCTGTTACCAAGAGCCATAGTTGAATGCAGGCTGCAGGAAACCCAAAATGGACTTCAGCTCCTTCAGCTCCTTCTGTGTGCTTGCAGCTCCAGATCTTCCTTATCCAGCTGTCCTGAACTTCATTCCTCACAGATCCTTCAGTTCCTAAATCTGTATACATTGGAAATTCCAGGGTTGTGTCAAACACACTGAATTCAGTATTAAAATATAGGGCAAGGGTTATTGCAGTTGGCCAGGGGAGAAGGAAACTGAAGGCTTGAGGGGCAATTCCAAGTGGCCTCAGCTCCACAAATTGCAAAAAGCTTTGAGATTCTTGTTACATGTTTGTAACGTGTTTTGGAATCACTTCTTACCTTCTTCCCTTAAAGATATCTGAAGAAAAATGGAATAAGATGTATGAAAGGGGGGAAGGATTTAGGTGCCCTAAATCCTGATGGAGATGCAGCCAAACAAGAGCTGTCAGAGCAGTGCAGTAACCAAAAGTTCTGA
This sequence comes from Netta rufina, assembly GCF_964035555.1. Lineage (NCBI taxonomy): Eukaryota > Metazoa > Chordata > Aves > Anseriformes > Anatidae > Netta > Netta rufina. Next base: position 109,948,533 of record NC_140124.1, read on the forward strand.
TATGTTGCCTGAACAAATAAACAGGAAAACATTGAGCAGGAGTAAGGAGGTAGTTTTTCTTTGGGATGCTGCATCCAGAGCTGGCATGCACATTTGAAAAGGATGTTGAAAACGAGAGTGTAGGGAAACAGAACCACAGAAATGATTTAGGGACTGGGGAAAATGTCTGGCCTTGACAAGTTTAAAGACCACAGCTTGTTTAAAGTATCCAAAAGAGGACTAAAAGATGACTGGTTTAGAGAGTCCTTTCATGAGGAGAAAATGTTTGGTACTTAAAGGGCTTTGATCCTGCAGAGAAAGACATAACAAGGTCTAGTGGACAGAAAGTGAAGCCAGATATACTCAAATGAGAAATTAGCCTCAGCTGAAGCAATGAACATAACTAGCAATGGGAGTGATGGCAAGGGAAGAAGGGTGCTCAGTCTCTTGATGTCTTTGCAACAAAATTGGAAGAGCAATTTTAGCTGAGCAAAATGACTGAGCTCAGGACCAAGTGGGTTACATCTGCTTCTTCATAATTTATAGGCTGTATTAGTTTCCATTTGGCCTGAAATTGTATTACTTTTTGGGATGAGACCCCATGCTGAGATCTTGAATTTTTGTCATTATAAAAAAAAAAACATGGCACTTTTCCTGTGAGTCGTGGTAAACACTGTGGTGTCTTGACCCAGTTTCAGCATAAGTAATTATTTTTTTGCTTACCTAAAATGTCCTACTTCCTCTCCAAAACTGTCCTGCATCTTTGTTGTTTCCTGTTAAATACTTCCTGAGTTGCATAGAAGAAAGGGTCATGTTTCAAAGATGCACAACCAAAACTTGAAAATCTCTCATCTTCTATAGTACAACATGCAGACAGGGCCTGTGAAGCAACTTGCTGTTCTTGGAGAAGCAGGAAGGAAACATTTGCTGAAGACGATGGTCTGTGGGTCTTCCGCCTGTGACCTTTCAATACAATGAAGACTGCAGCCTGAAAAATGAACACAGGCACGTGGAGCATCTTGCAAATGTGGGGATTTTAAAAAGGGGGAGCAATGGTAGGTTTGTACAGTGCACAAAACCCTGTCTCTGATCCAAACCCTACCTGTTTTGCTCACGGGGATAAATATAACAGGGAAAAAACATGCTGCGTTTTGTGCCTTGCTTGCTGGGGACCCAGCGTTGCTGCACAGAGGCAGTGGGAAAAGATGCACCTTGTGTATTTGGTTCATCCTTGTTCTGACCCCTTTGCAGTACAAAGGAGCCCCAAGGCAGATGGACAGATCCTGGGGAGTGCTCACACACTGGAGGGGTTTTGCACAAGCCTGTCAGATGTGCCTCTCCCACCTCCTGCAACAAAGCCAAGAGAGTATGTGTGCTTGCAATGGGCTTAGGGACAGGAGGAGAGAGGATATCTGTTGGAGATGAGATCTGCTGTACCTCAATGTTGGGCAGGCTCTTCTTGCTGTGACTTGAGGCACCCAAGGGCCAAGAAGCTCCAGCTGGCCTTCAGGATGGGGTCCCCCTCTTCTACGTGTCTGTGTGTGTGCATGCACTTTTGTTTTTAAAAAATAGATCTTTTTTCTCTTCTCTCCTTCTTCTACCATGTCCCACAGTGGGCTGTAATTCACCTGAAGCCATGTTTAGGAGACAGAAATGCTGGAATGTGGGGCCGTATTTCCAGACCATGCTCTCTGTTCTTCACAGAATAAACTGTGTCACAAGGTTCATTTCGTTTCATTTTATTTTAAACTATTAGGAACATTTCATCCAGCCTGGAACAGGCTCCTGAAGAGAGCAACACACCCTTCCCTTTAATGGTGATGTCCTATAGGTTCCAGAAACTTTGGCTTGCCTTCTTTATCAAATCAAAGTGAGAATCCGGAGACTGGAAAATAACATTTTTGTTTTATCTAATGGAAAACAACAAAAAGAGTTGCTTAAAAGTTTGACCGATAAAACGTTTATTCTTTCTTGCAACTATGAAATGATTCCTTCAAGGTTTTAAATTGCATGCCAGCTGCAATCAGAGTAAGCATGGAGAAATGTCTACTCATTGTGCAGTTTAGCAACTCTCAGAAAATTAAAAAACATGTATTCTCCCAAAGTATCGCTAGGATTATCTGTGCACTAGAGAGAAGGAGGCCAGTGGTGTCTTTAAAATTAGAGCTCCCATTTTATTACCAGGTCCCATGCTTTGCTCGGAGTAGTGATAAAATTCCTTGGCCTAAATGAAAGCTTTGTATAAGCAGGAAATTCAGGAAAAACAGCTCGTCTTACTAAGTCTCCATGATCAGTTTTCAGCAAAAGTAAGAAACTTCAAGTACAGATCCCAGCAGACTCAGGCTCTGTAAACAAGGCACAGATATCTTACCATTTCTTCATGTCTGAGTTCATCAGGGAAGAAGGGGATAGGCACCAACAGCTGTGTGCCATATCCCTTCTGCAGTGTGAATTGGTCCCAATCCTGCTGCCCTTAATGCTTGTGCAGTTTTTCCTGTGGAAATAAGTAGGTGAGTGAGCCAGAGTGCTTGCTTTGGGACTGTGCGGTAGGGTCAAATCTGTCGCACTGTGAAACCATTTCTTATCTAAAGCAAAGGATTAACACCTCTAAAATGAGCCACATTGAAAAAAAAAATAAAAAATCAGGGTGAATCTGTGAGAAATTTGTATTTCACACCTGCTACGCACCAAAGTGTGCATGAAGTTTATTATGTACACTCTGCTTTCCTGGCCCCGGGCAACCTAAAAGGTGATCAGGATGATTTAATGTACTTCATCCAGGGGGAAACCTATGTGAGTGAAATGTTGACTCTGAGGTTTCAGTCACAAATGGTTCTTGAGAAATTTTGACCTTGCCTCTTTATCCACGCAGATTGAGTCTGGGACCTCCCATAACTCCCCCAGCCCAGGCCTGTGTTCGCTCCCCCTGCAGTCAGGAGCACAAATCCTGGCAGGTCAGCGGCGGAGGTGAGCTCTGATTTATAAGGACCTTTTAAAGAGAGGAGCCCCAGCCCTAAATTATGGTAGGCTAAAGTAGTACCTAAATTATGGCAGGGAAGCAGTAAGCCGTCCATTTCGATGTAAGAGCTGTGTTAGCTACAAAGGCAAGGAGTACATGCTTGACACCTTTGTAATTAATGAGACTCCTGATGGCAGACTCCTAGATCAAACCCCAGCCACTGGGAGGAGCCTTGTAAAATGCAGAGGAATTCAGGACAGGCTTCATCTAGCTTTTCCAGATGGTTTGAATGGTGTCTGGTTTAGGGACTTGCCAGGTCTACCTTGGCAAGTAATCTTGGCCATCAGAATCCATAGCTACCCCCTTTCCCTAGGGGAGGACAGGGTCACCCCTCACTGCTGGGGCATTAGGCATTCCACTCACCTCCACCACCTCCATGTGGTGCAGGAGAGCAATGCCCCCCTGGGATGATGCTGAGAGAGCTTGATCTTTGGGCCCGGTGACTCTGTCCTGGCCAAAGCTGGCCTCTTTAGAGGAGAACCAACACTCCAGGTGGTTAAAAACATGGACGTGTGCTGCCCACATGGCATAGGTGGGAGGGAAGCAAGGTCGTGATGGTTGGATGGAGCTCTGCTAATAAGAGGCATTGCAGCAGAAGGCAGTGGGAAAATGTTTTTTTAGGGTGAAAATTTAAGCGTAAGGACAACTGCAGCACAGGAGAAGAGCAGCACAAACCTGAACCTGTAGTGTGATTGGGAGACTGAATTGTCTCTGCAAAACTTTTGGAGGACATTCCTTACATTTCCTGTTCTCATTTTGCGGGTTAGAATGGTGGGTTTTCCATTTTTATTTAATTTCTGCCACAACCAGGCTCCTTTGGCAGGAAGACGAATGTTTTGCAGAACCTCTTTTATTTTTGGTTATGTCCTGGCATGGTACATTTTCTGGTGGCGAACATTTTAGCATATCTAAGGGAAATTTACAATTTGCCAAACTTGTTGTTGTGGTAATTTTACAGTAATTTTGTCATGGTCTGTGCTTGCCCTGCTTGCATCACAGACTACTTGTAGGCACCCGCAGACATCGTGGCTGTGTGCTGCCCCGGAGACATCTGTCCCCAAAAGGGAGTCCTCCAGCAGGGCAAACCCTGGATCGATATAGCCTGGTCTACAGAGTTTAAAGATGTATAGAGGAAAAAGAGCCCAGATTAAGTGGCTCTTTTAGGTATTGTTTAATCCAAATACAAACAAGGTAGCAAAATTAATGCATCTGGCCTTTTTTCCCCTTCTCTTCAGATAACATTTTGAAGACACCCTTGTGGTTTGAGTGTTAACCCCTGAATGATTCAGGACTGGCAATCCCTAGTCACAGCCCAGGGTGAGGTGCAAGGCGAATGAACTCCAGCTACTCACAGGGAGATTTTTTTTTTTTTTTTTTTTTTATAGCAGCAGAAAATACAGGTCCCATTTTTGCCCTTTGTACCAGAGATAGGGACATAATAATAATGACCACTGTGGAGATAATTCTGATTTACGCTAAATAAATTATACCACTTGTAGGCCAACTGCAAGTGCCTACCTGAGGCACGCAGCTCACGTTCCCAGCTAGAGCAGAGGAATGAGACGGATGTGGGGGACACCTCTGTGCCTTTCTGGCCATGATCATTTCCCAAACAAGGGTCTCCAGGATGGTCTTATGAGAGATGTGAAAAATGCAGAGCCTCCAGCATCACTGTCCCCAGGTGCACACGCTCTCCTCCCTGTCCCCATTGCGAATGATGGAGCATCGTTGGTGTGGGGGCAGCATCCCCAAGCCCTGGCAGGAGCAGGGAGAAACGTCCATTCCCCAAACACCATGGCTTGCGTGGGTGTCCTGGGAGGAAGGGGAAAAGATGAGCTGGCATTTCCCAAGATATTTGTATTTTTTGGTGCTACCTGATACAGCTACCTGATACAGCTGGTGTTGTGTCTTAGCCAGAAGGCTTAGGCTGACAGGGTGAGAAGGGGAATTCCCTTGCCCCATGAAGAATGGGGATCATTTATCAACCACAGCCATGAATATATTAATTCCTCTGTTTTGTGTATATTATTGGACTCCTGTGCATTAACTGTGTAGCCAGAGGATAGGACAGCATCCTTCTATTAATAAATACAGGGTAGATAAAAAAAAGTCATGTGAGAGTTTCGTTTCAAAAATTGAACAGTGGACCTGAGGCATGCAGTATGTTTTTAATTAGAATTATTACTTAAAGTGAGTAATAAAGTGAAAAAGCTCCTTGAGTTCTATGATAGGATATTCATTAGCTAATCAACAGAACTATTATTTTCTTTGAAGTGTGCCCTACTCTGCTGAACTAAAGTGCACACACTGATTTACTGGTAAGGGTAATTAAAGGGCATGTCATAAACACCACTGACGTAATGGAATATTGTTCTTTAACCGTCTTTCCAGTTAACTCTTCCACGTGGAAAGACAGATATTTTGCAGCTGACCCTTACCTGGTGTCAAGAGTTCTCCATCTCCCAGTGTCACTGCAATTTTGGGAACCAACGACACTGGAGGATGTAGGCAAGCATTTATGGCTTCCTGCAGCCATGAAGTAGATGTGTTTGAAAAGTTTCCATATAACAGCCTTAGCAAAAGCCTCACTGCTGTGCAGAAGCTTTTTCTAAGAAAAAAGTAGTAGTTTCAAGGAGAGCCTACACCAGTGTGACCTGGCTAACCTGGCAGTGAAGCCCTGCTGGGGTGGCGAGCACCACGCCTCTCTTGCACTTGCACCTTCCCTGAGATAGAAACATAGCCCCTGGCTGGGCAATATAGGTATTATACACCTTTCTGTTTTTTAATGGGGATCTGCTCTATATGCGAGGGGAAGACCAGGTATGTTGGAAGAACTGTAGCTAAGCTATGCATTAAAACCTATACTTTTATATAGCTCGGAGGATCTTCAGGAATAAAGTCTGAAAATCGGTGGTGCTTTGCATCCAGCAGAGCTGCAGGCTTACAAATGCCATACTGGCACAAGGGTGCATGAGTGAGCAGGGGAACATCAGCACAGACATTTCCTTCTTCTTGCTTGCTTTCCCTCCTTTCTCTCCCCCACCCCCCTTTTTCTTCTTCCCTCTCTCTCCATCTGTTTCATCTGGTGCATCTTGTTTCATTTCTTCCCGGCTATAGGGTTGTCTTCCATATGTTTCTGTACAATCAGGGGGTTGGAGAAATCTTTAAATCCACAGCACTGAATAAAACTACTTCTTGTTTGTTTGTTTTCCATTGAATTTATTGGGTTCGCCATCATAAGCGAATGGTAGCATCGCCTTACTGAAATTCAGGTAGTGGTATCATTCCAGATAACAGTAATAAATAGGTCATAAAAATGGAATGGATAATCATCTTTCACTTACACAAATGAAAGAAGAAAACTGATTTCAATAATTTAAAACACTTGATTTTGTAATATGGCAAACATTTTTAACTGTGTATTTTAAAGGTATATGTTCTTGTTTATCTCAAATATGCATGTTTTCAATGTAGGTGACTGTTTTCATTTGTAATTTAAAGCAGTGGCCAAAATTCCAGTTTGATCATGAATCTTCTTCATTTTACTTGTGTTACTAGACCTAGTATTTGCTCTCTGTTAGGATGACGCTATCAAAACCAATGACATAAACCCACACTGGTTTACAACTAGAGTACTCACATGCGTTTCCATTACGATCCAAGCTGGAAAATGCACTGTCCTCCTGTCACTGCTGAGAAATAGATCGAGGCTCATTATCCATTATATGAATCAAGAGAGATGAGAAAGACTCAGTGGTTTGTCAGAAATCTGAAAGGTGCTCTCCACAGAGAAGACATTTATGGTGTATCTCCAAGGCCCTAGGCAATGTCCCAGCTGGTGGACATGGGCATGGGCAATGGTGTGTGACAGCTCCACTGGTGACTTCTTGGCATGGTTTTGGCCAGGATGACATAGCACTGTCCCAGCTGCCCCCCAGCAAGGGCCAGGGGACCAGCATGGTCCAGGGACTGTGCCCAGCTTGAATTGTTGCCCCCTGCTTTGAGAATGAGAGAGCTTGGTGGACATAGGTTGTGCTTTGCAGTACTCTTCCTTTGCCTGTTCCTTGGCCCATTTTTTCCCCAGCATAGATATAGCCCCTTGATGTGTGTTTGTGATGTGTGGTTGTCTGCTTGCAAGGAACTGGCATCTTTCAAGAATGGCTCATGAAGAAAGAAGATAAAACACCATATGAAATGTGGATGAGTCTTTTGTGACCCTGAGCCAAGCCCTGCCTTAAAACTGGGGATATTTTTTCATGAAGGCACGTGATCCTCTGCTTATGCAGTGTCAGCACAAAGCAGAGATAGGCCCCAACACGTGACTCTTTAGTGACTGGTTTGAATGGAAATGTGTGATTTCTGAACAGATTTATTGTGCAAGCAAAAATGTATTTGCTAAAGATTACAGCAGCCTGTTTGCTCTGAATGCTGAGCCTGGGGAATAAAGACTGCCCTGTGTGACTTTTCATAACACAGTGAAATAAGGTTTGTGGTGTCAAATACCTGTTTTAGCTTTGTTATCCCTGTCCCATGGTCAGCAGTGCCCCATCTGTGTGGGGCCAGTGGAAGCACGGTAGGGCCAGGACGTACCTTATGGACTTGGACCATAGGCCTGCATAACACTCACATGGCCTTGAGGTCTGTGCCAGGTGTAGACACATAACCTACGTGCCCATCGTTCTCTGACCTTCCCAAAGTGCTTCTCTGTGGTTAGGGGGTCACTGAGACGCTCCTTGGCCCACCAGAGCCCCTGGAGGCCTTCTGTGTGCTGTCCTCAAGCTCCTTTGTGCCACCTCCTTCCCAGGGTAGCAGGGAGCCAGGAGTCTCCACTGATGTCTGGCTTCTGATTAGAGAAAGAAGAGAAGAACCAGGACTTGGCCTTAGACCTCCAATTAGTCATTGCCACTTCAGATACCCAATGTTGCTACGATTTATGTCAGATATGCCTTGAGTTGTATAATTTTATAGCTGGAAGATTTTTGTGGGAGGTAGGACTAGGGTTCTTCTACAGAGAGCATTTTACTTAAAATGCAGCAGCTGAGGAGTTTGGTCACATTTCCTCCAGAGATGTTTGCAAGGCTAGTTTATGAGCGTTTCCACCAAGAACACCTTGTAGCACACATAGCCTAGTGGACAGCAAACCATCTTGGGCTGGGCGCAAACATGTTCTGGGAGCATGAACCACATGGAAAGGTAGACAGAGATGTCTCAGGCTATTTGACAAAGGCAAGTTAATGCAAAGCAACATTTGGGGAAATTCCGTAAATCAAAACCCACCCTGTTCCTTTTGCCTGGTTTTCATTTTTTAAAGCACTCAAGTGGCTGTTCCGCAATGCATAGACCTCATTTTGGTTTGGAGCTGCAGCTCAGATGTACTTGTAGATGAAAATTAAAAAAACCATAATCTTATAAGTGTGCTCAAGGTCAGCTGATAAAAATAATTATTTTGCTTGTGTGTTGAATGCAGTTACAGGTCCCATCACTCAATTTCCCTGGCAGAAACACTCCTGAGACTTTCTTGTGCTGATACTCCACAGTACTGTTTGGAAAGAGAAACTCAGCCAACTACAAAGTTATCTTGGAGTTGTCCTTGTACAAGGGAGAATGGGGCTTGATTTGGTCTGGCAGGCTGCTAACATTTGCTGCTATGGCATTTTTTGCCAGCCTTCATGGCGCCAGCGAATGGAAGAATGCTGCAGCCCATGGATTTCAGGGGGTTTGTTTAGCATAAGCGCGCTTGTAGGAGGAGTAGTTTCCTGAAAGGAACAACCAGAGCGGCTGACCTTGCACTGATCCTGCTGACAGTTCCTGCTTGAAATAAGGTTGCCCTGGTCTGGTACAACATCACTCACCTTCAGCAAGGGAGTTTCCAACTGTTAGGAGACGCGTGAGAGCTATATAAGGACTAACACATCCACAGAAATCCCTTGGCACGGGATCTGAGCGTGCGCAGGCTCTGAAGGAACTCTAGACTGAAGGTTGCAGTGGGTTTGTGAAAGATGTCTCCCAGCTCTGCACATCTTCAAACATCAAATTTTGAATCTAGTTCTGGATCCCAGGTAAAGGCAAAGGCAAACGAAGGGTGAATATCCTGAAATAGAAATCAAAATAATGTCCAAATTATTTGCTCTACAAGGATAGCATCTCCATAGCTGTTACTTAAAAGCTTAAAAATTGAAAAACCTTGTTGCAAACTGATGTAAGGGACTTGGCAAATTCAGGCTCAAGGCAGGGGACTGAATGTTTTGCCCCTTTGCCCTCCTCATGCTTCTTGCCTTGGAAACCTACCTACAGTTCTGCCTGTTAATGAACATCTGCTTTTGATTGTCACAAACCCATATATTTCAGTAAAATAAACATACCTGATGTCCACTTGGGAAACAGTCTATTGTTTCTGCTGTGCCAGGTTCAAGCATTGCTTTTAAATAAGAAATGGACTTTTTTTTTTTTTTTTTTTTTTTTTTCTCCTCACTTGCCTACTGGTTATATTTAAGTGCTAAATGACCTCAGTGAGAATTATGTTTCTGTGTTTTGTCTAGCTGCAGGACATGGGCTGAAATGTTGCCTTTTCCTTGGTGTCTGAGGTGTCCTGTGTTGAAGGACTATTTCTTGCATATACAGACTATTGTTATAAGTGTATAAACATATCATTTCCCATCTCTAGGCAATTTTGTGTTAGTCCAGATGGACACTGGACTAAACGCAGATTAAATTAGGTTAAAAAGCATGACTGCACCCAGTCCTGCTCATCTCACCCAGTGATACTAAACTACTGTCTTTACTGAAGCCTTGTGAGTTGGTACCTCTGTTGCTGTCCTTCTGTTGATGACACAAGACTTGTACAGCCTTCATTGTGACCACGCACACATATTTTCTTCTTATTTGATTGCACAATAATCAAATAAGAAGAAAATATGTTTGCACAGTCACGATGAAGGCTGTACAAGGCAGGAGCCCCCGGTTTCCCAGAGCAGATAGACCTTCATATGTCATGACATGGTGTTTGCTGTTTGATAACCTACTGATCTTGTCATATAGTATGAAAATCACAGTTTCTACACATGGGAGAAATCAACACCTGTTGATTTCATGATGACTATTAGACTATACGAGCATAACCATTTCTTGCCTTAAAACACTGCTGAGAGCAGCTGAGATTCCTCACCTTCACCTCCTCAGTCTCAGTTCCAGCTAGTTTCAGTCTCCATAACTACTTGTTGTGAAATAATAGGGGTGGGAGGGACCTTCTTCTCAAGAGAGTAAAAGGTTCAAGATTTAATACCTTTTTTTTTTGTTTGTTTTTCTTTGTTATATCCTATCTACATGGTGAAAAGTTTGCAGCAGTCTAATTGTCTGTAGGGGAAAAATCAGTGTGAACGTACTGGTTCAGACCAAGGATCTTTCTAGCCCAATACTCCGTCTCTAAAATGGGCTACAAAAAGATGCCTTGGGGAGCGTGAGAACAGGGCAAGTATGTGTAATATTTTCCTTTAAGTCCCTCCCACTCTCTGACCATTTTCAGCTCAGAACCGTTTGGACTTTCCTAAGCCTCTGCAGTTTGTTTATGTAGCAGCTTGAGATGGATTTCTCATCCAGGGCTTGTCCTGTCTCCCCCTTATCCCATGTAAATTGTGTGCACGGTGCCTTTTGACAAGTGACTCCGCAGACCTAGCACCTGCCACAAGAAGAGCCACCTCCTTCAGCCTGTTGTGAACCCAGTGTCTATTAGCTTCATTTGATGGTCCCTCGGTCATCTTTTGGAAGACACTGTGGACATGCTGATCCCTGTCTGCAATCTCCAAGCCACTTCTGATAAACTACTGTCCTATCCCCGCCAAAGCCTCTAATGTTTTAAAACCTGTGTTCCCCAGGTCATTTCCAGCTTGGGAGACTCAGTCGATAGACAATGGAGGGAAGTGGTTTTCCCCTGAAGGAAGCCTGTGCTGCAGCACCGGCATGTTTGTGCGTGACAGGTCTCTCAGGGACATCCAGAAGTGTCAGGCCAAGAGCACAGGCACAATGAGACTGGCTCACACCCCCACACTGAGCTGGCCAGAAGGCACTGGACTCGCAGCTAAGGACAGCAGTCAGCCAGGGCTCTGCCCAGCTGACTGACCTGGAGGACTGGGGCAACTGCAAATATAGTCAGCCCATAGAAATGGAGTAACCATTTGACTGCACGTATCATTACGGGTCAGCCAGGGACTCACTGGAGAGGTGGCTGCTGGCCAAACCTTCCTCACCGAGGGGAACACTGCTAGCACACAGCTGATGCTGAGGAAGGCTGGAAGGTGCTGCAGGGATTTGGTGCATGAACTGCAGACTGGGGTTGAGTTTGCTTAGGGCAGTGATGATATATGGAGGCCCATGTGGCCTGGGGTAGGGTTGAAATATTTTGGACACAGGAACGTGAGTGGCAAGAAATAAATAAGTGAACAGACAGCACTTTTGTTCAGGCTTCTGTTGGGATCAAGATGAAAATGTGCATCATACCTTTTCATTTCCTCCTTCTCAAGCATCCACCCATCTGCATTACCAGTCTTCCACACAGCTTCAGCACGAGAGGGACTGTGGAGTAGGAAGTGAGGGGACACTCTTCTGCTGCTTGCTATCACAGCTGATTTTGAAATTGAGAATAATTCATGGGATTATTTGATGAACTAATATAACCTCATGGTTCTCACTTGAGCAGCACAAGAAAAAGGCAAGAACAGCAGCACTTACCTTCCCCTACCCCCAAAGGCAAATGAACCATTAATGCTGCAGTAAACCGGCAGAGCAAAGGTGTGTTTGCTGCACGAGGTCTCATAAAACTGAACTTTGCCCAAGACTGAGCAAAACTGTAAGAAATACACTGTTGGCAACTAAAGACATGATTTTTATATGGACAAGTCATCTAAGACTTTCATCTGATATTTTATGTGGTTTAATTTTTTTTTTACACGACATCCATTCCTATCCCTCTTTGGCAGGAGAGATGTCAAGGCAATAGGGCAGATGCATTAACCACATTTCTTGTGCTCACTTGTTACTGAGGTACCTTCTCGCATTTTAAGTGTTTTATGGTCAAGTTGCTCCATTCGCATAATTACTGCCACATCACCAGTCAATCAATTTTATCTGTTTCTCTTCCAAACCAATCTAAATTATGACACTCATATAAAAACATCACGCATGATCATACAGACTTCATGTTTGTTATTGTTTCAGGTCAAAAAGATCTGATAAAATTACCTTCTGTTATTTCCCCTTCTCTGCCAGTTTCTTTCACTGACAGTTCTGCATACTTTATATGACACAGTAGTATTGTTTATCAGCAATTTTATTTTTCTTTGAATGGGAGACAAAATAAAATAAGTAATAAAGAAAGTCAAAGCAAAGCAAGTAACTACCATAGGCTATTATGAGAACTACTCAATTTTATAAGTGCATGAAATCACAGCTATAGGTTGACAGGTTTGCCACGCAGACATTTGTGGGAAAGTCTGAAATGCTCCTGCTTTCTGGGTAAATTCCAGATTGTATGCTAAAAATGACCCTGTGATTTCAACAGCACCTGGGCTCCATTGACCAGAGAAACTTGGTGGCTTTATTTTACATCTTGGTGAAACACTAAAAATAAACTAAACTTGAGGGAGATAACATGACTTACAGAAGTGTCTGCAGAAGTCAAGATGAGCAAATCCTTTTCTAGATTTTACGTATTTGTAAGGAAGTATGACACAAATCATCTCTGTTTTGAGTTACGTGCTGGCTGGATCTTGCCACAAGTTCACATACAGAGAGAAAAAACAGAAATATAATACATGCTGATAATAAGAGGTACTTCTTAATTTCTTGGTGGCAGGAGTTAGCTCCCAGTTATGAATTATCATTGAATTAACAATCTGATGACATTCTCTAAATATTTGTTGCTGATTCTTGCTCATCTTCCATGCAAGGCACACTACGATAGACTCAACATTTTATCCCTTCTTAATGTAGACTTGCTGAATGTAAAGTTCATTTTTGATCATTTGAAGGAGAAATGAAAAACTAGCCTGTTTTCTGCATAAAGAAGAGTTGACAGATATTTATAGAAGTTCTCATCTTCAAAAGAGCCCAAACAGAGCTAAAAAACATGCAATATCTCATTTCTGCTGACTAATTTATCTTGTTCTTCTAGGTGTCGAAAATGTCTTTTTTTTTTTTTTTTTTCCCAGTGTGTGTTTTTGTTTAGATTCATATTTTTACAGGTCAGATAGCAATTTGAAGTGAATGGCAAAATTCCCACTCACGTTCACCAAATGAGGAATTTACATCTGCTTTAATCAAAGGCTTCTTAGTTGCTGCTGCCCTTGTCTCAGTGGTGCAGTTCACTGTTTCCTTCTGCTCCTCTGTAGCTCATTGTTGATTCAAGACCTGCTATTTGCACGCTGCTAGAAAATAATCCACTGTGCTTTAAACAGGAAAACTCATGAAGGAACTGGATGGTGAGCTGATTGTTATTTGTGGTTTGGAAGTAAGTTCTTCACTGCTGATGAAATTGTTAGAGGAAAATAGCTATTTCATTCAAATTGCTTTCATGGCAACTGTTGACAGTTTCCTTCAGAAAAGCCAAGCCTCACCATTTACAAATAATGGATTCAGTCTTATCCTGACAAGGACAATGCTATCAACAAGCTTCTGTCTTCAGGTTGATAAAAAAGGCTTAATAAAACAGTCTTTGTAAAAACATATAGTGACAAAACCAGCACACAAGCTAAGATGAGGTAAATCATTTGACCAACTTGTATTTGGCTGGAGATTTTGGGTAAATGAGGACTGCTGTAGCACGCACTTGTTTTCCCTCCAGTGAAAGATGAATATGTGGTGGGAATGCCTTGAGCTGAAGCCTGCGCTGACATCTATGAATGAAAGCTAGATAAAGCTACACTCGAGTGGCTTCTTTCTTTCCACTTGGAGAGAACCTTTCCACTTGGAGAGAACCAGCCATCTGGTTTGTGCTGTGTTCTGGACATATATAACCTGTATATTAATGTGAATATGAAACTAAAAAGGGAAACAATGGCGCAACATGCCCTGTGGTGGCATCAGCACCCTGCTTTCCCTTCAGGTGAACTGCCTGGTATCTGCCACACAGCCAAGGCAGTTGCTCAGTCACTCCTGCCAGGCTAGGATGAAGCTGAAATGACAATCCTCTGAATGAAAGGTGGAGAGATGCACCTCTAAGTGGTGCTTCTTACCCACTACTAATTTTGCAGGCGTTCCTGGTGTTTCTTTTTCCTGGATCATGACAGTGTGCTCACTTGGTTCTCCCTGAAAGGCTGTTGGGGTGTGACACACATATCTATACACATACAAAACTGTTCAAGCATACTAAACGCGTAATGCAAAGACTGATCTGTCTTGCAGCTCATTTCTGAGTGTAATTTAAATGACTTTGCTCTGCTGAGCCAGATTCTCTTTGACTCCAGGGTATTTTCTAGGACTACTTTTTCTGGAGGACCAAGCAAGCAATAGCATTAACAGGGTGATATTCTGTGCTTCCCAGAGCTGTGGGTAGGGTCTTCTCAGGAGACAATCCTTGAATCAGGAATTTACTTCCCCCATTATGTGAGGGAGCCTGAGTTTGTTGACTTTCCCAACACGTTGCATAGGCTATCTATTTATTCAGGCTTTTTCTGAGCGAGTGGGTTTGGTGTGGAGGATCTTTGAAATTTCCTTTTGCTTTCCTTTCTTTGGAAGACCCCCATTCATATCCTTGCTGGTTTCCAGGCTTAACTACTTGTCACCTAAAGAAACGTGACAGATGTACAAAGCTGCAGAAAGGAAAAAAAATACATGGAGAAATTACTCTCTTCCTACATGAGCCTCTGTACCAGTTCTTTAGTAATTAAGGGAGGAAACCAGACTTCCTCCTTCCCAGTGATGCCAGACATTGCTGGCTTGGTCCTTGGCAGTGCTGGTGCAGGAAGCGTCCCTCATCCTCAGCCGCTCACATCCTTACAGCCTGAGGACGAGCTGGCAGATGGATGCAGCAGGGCCACCCATACCAACAGGAACAGTCTCTTTGTCTCCTGTGGAGCACTTTGGAGATCAAAAAGGATGTGCTGTTGTTAGCTGGGCTCCCCACCGGCTGCAGTGGGCCAGAAGGGTCCAAGGCAGGGCTGATCCTCCTGCCTAGGGAGAGGAGGGCGGAAGGATGAGGGGGCAGGGAGAGGGAGATTTTGGACTGAGTTGATAGCAGCATAAAATATTTTTCAAGCAGTAAATCTATTAGATAAACTAATCTCAAGTGTTATGAGATTCCAGATGAAATACTGGAATATGCCAAGCTTCTCATTTTTATTTCCAAATGTTGAGTTAATTTGGATCCAAACCGAGCCAAATTTTGCCTTAGTGTAAGCAGGTGCAACTCCACGGGCTTGAACAGGGTTACACCCACTTACAACAGGGCTGGATTTGTCCTGAAGTGATTTAAATAGGGCAGAGCAGAGCACAGATGTTTCCAGTGTTTCAACTTTGAACCACAACCCACATGAGCAACAAAAATTATTCTTGGTCTCTCTCACACCAAGCTGTGGCATGGTGGAAAGCTGTGTTTAAGCACAGGGCCTCACTATCTTTTCTTTTCTTTTCTTTTCTTTTCTTTTCTTTTCTTTTCTTTTCTTTTCTTTTCTTTTCTTTTCTTTTCTTTTCTTTTCTTTTCTTTTCTTTTCTTTTCTTTTCTTTTCTTTTCTTTTCTTTTCTTTTCTTTTCTTTTCTTTTCTTTTCTTTTCTTTTCTTTTCTTTTCTTTTTTCTTTTTTTCTTTTTTTCTTTTTTTCTTGTCGTTGTTCATTTGCTGCCACTTCTACTCACTTTCTTTTCTTCCTCATCCTTGTGTTTAAGATGTTTTAGTTAATGGGAAAGACCTGCCACCAGGGTGAATGAGAGTTTTGTTGATGGATTCACCTGATCCAGATGTTACTTCATTTCCTTCTGACTTCAGTATAATTGGGTACTGGAATAATACTCGTGTTGTAATCTTCACTGCAGTTTTCATGGTCATTGTGTTTTTCCTATTCTCTTTAACAAAAATAATAAGACATGTCGGAAATCTATATGCTTCCCACTAAAACCAAGTGACTTGCTCATTTAATAGTAAGCAAGGCTGTGTATAGAAAGTTAAAAAAACGGGACATTGACCTGGCAAAAGTACTTGGTTTCCAGTTTAGTTATAGTTACATAACCATAGGTAGAAAAACAGTGCTACATGTGGGTATGACTTTTGTCCTTCCCATCACACCACCCAACGAAGCAACCACATTGCTGCCTGAAGGGGTCTGGCAGGGCAGCGCTGCCAGCCCAAATTAAGCTCTCGACACAGCTTTCCCCCATCCGTGGCTCGGATCAGTGATGGTTCAGCAGCACTGGGAGCTACCCAGGAGGCACAGAAGGTTCCCACTGACCCAACTCCCGGCGATGCTCAGGGAGCTCAGGCCCCATCTGGAGCTCGGTGTCACCTGGCTTTTATTCTCCAACTCGGATATTTGTGGCTCACAGCCATTAACTCTTCCTCCGCCCCCCCTCCGTGCACGCAGAGCAGCAGTTTGTTATCCGCTTCCTTCCTCCATCGCCCCATGGCACGGCCCTGGAAGGAAGGAAGCCCCCAGCCCACCTCCCGCTGTCCTCATGAGAAATGGGGCCCAAGTGCCACACCACTGCTTTGGTGCATGAGAGGGAGTGGGAAAAAGTGTGCTTTATCACCATCCAATTTGTGGATGGTAACCACTGTGGTTTTTGGACAGGGTGGCCAGCTGTTATTTGCAGGACTCAGGGTTTATCTCATTTCGGCAGGTCCATCAGCATCCCCAGAAGGGTGTCAGCCTGACAGTCACACACCACAGGACATCACAGATGCCAGGGCAATTACAGTGGGCAGGTCTTCAGTCAGGCACTGATTTGGCAATGATGGAGGTGTAACTGGGCCCGAGCAACAGCTCTGAGTTTACCCATGGGGAAGGGAAAGAGGCACTTTTCTCATGGGGATGTAAATGTGTGCAGTCTGAGCCACTTCCTCTGCTCTGGAGCCCCAGGAGGCTCAGCTCTCTGAGGCACTGCAAGCCAGTGAGGCAGGTCACTTTGCTCCTTCAGGCTCAGAGGTTTAATGGTCTGGCTTGGTGAACTTTGGATATTTTCAGGGCTTGCAAAGAACATTTGCTGTTAAGGAGTGAATCCTTGACATCTAGGAAAATATGGACATTCTTAAAGATGTATACAAGACCATCTTCTGGGTCTTCCCAAGTGGCAAAGCACTCTTTCCATACTGTTACTCCAGTTAATTTACTCTCCTTGAAATTCATACAACAGAGGCCAGCTTGCTTTTGTCCCTGAACAAGCAATGTGCTTTTTAGCAACAATAGCAGCTTCAGCTGCAGAAAACACTTTAGGTTCAGACCTGGAGGATGTTAAGCCTCATCTTGCACTTCCCCTTCAGCCATCCCTTTTGTTACTCGTGTTAATATTCTTGGCTAGAGCAGCTCGTGCTGAAGGAAGAGGAACAAAATGTTCGGTCTTTTAAGTACTCAGCTTCACAGTGTGTTTTTTTCTTTTTTCTTGCACTACAAGCATTTTACCTAGCCTGGATTCAGCATAGAACCTTGCTAAATTTGTCTCACAGGCACATACAAATCAGTGTGCTCTTGGACTTTGGTAATACAAATCTGTGCATATGCCATACCAAATCAGTGGTCAAAACAAAGCAAGGCAAAAAAATAATAAAAACCATAGCTGTGTTTATAGGTTTTCTTCCTATAAGATACACATA
Organism: Netta rufina; assembly: GCF_964035555.1. Classification (NCBI taxonomy): domain Eukaryota; kingdom Metazoa; phylum Chordata; class Aves; order Anseriformes; family Anatidae; genus Netta; species Netta rufina. Next base: position 109,966,320 of record NC_140124.1, read on the forward strand.
TTTGAATTAATAAAACCTTACAGGGGGCTGGGCAGATATTCAGAATATGATGCTGACCTGCTGCCAGACTGTCTGTGATAAGTTTCCACTAAAGACATTCAGATTTTTTGCTGAGGTCTACCTGGCGTCCTTACCTCGTGTTGCTGTTTGAAGGAAAACAGTGACTATAATTCCTTCCCACCTGGGATGCTACAATGAGTTTTACAGAGGATATTCCAGACTCTGAGCCTCACTTTATTTTCTGACACTCTTTCAAATAATTCAGTCTTGAACATTGCCTGATGAAGATATGTTTCACATTTAGACGAGACAGCCCATACATCTGAAAGCAATTGCACCGACTTGCTGTCATGCAGATTGCTGCAGCAGTTACACTGGGCATTTGCTTGGGCATTTTCATCTTTCACGTGTTTTACAGGCAGCGGAGACTCCGACCTAGGCAGGAAGCTAGTGTGGAGCAGTGATATCTGATATCTGATGTCTGATACGATATCTGCAACCCTGCTGTAAGGCATCCCTGGTCAAGTGATAGCTAGGTTTAGTGCTCCATTTGTTTCTCATATTAATAAATGTGCTCCGTGATTCCCAGCTTTCTTGTTTTAATTTGAATAGTGTATTTATTAAATAGCATAATTTATGATAATGCTGTAGTTGCTATTTCTAGTAACTACTTCTAGGAACCTGGGTTTTCCCTGCCTCAGTGGAGTGAACTATTGGTCTGCCCAGTCCTGACTCCTTCCTAGAGCTCCGTGCTTTGAGCAGGAGGCTGGGCCAGGCAATCTCCAGGGCTCCCTTCTAGCCTAGATGACTCTGTGAGTGTAAGATATGACTCTTACAATCTACTGTTAGGTACTACACAGAACTTTTTTAACACCTGAGTGAGATCAGCTTTTGTCACAGAGTGTGAACTTATCTCCCTTTACACTGCTATCAACTGAAGCCCATCAAATTACCCATCCCTTCAAAATACAATCATTATCTGACTTGGCTGCTGTGAAGAAATACTTCCATTAACATATTATAAATATTTCATCTTTTACTTCAGTAACTGCTATCTCTGTAACTTTCAACCAAAATTCCTTCAGTCTTGAAGTTAAAATGCATTTTTTTTCTTTTTTTTTCTCTTCCCCCCCCATTTCTGATATAAGTAATTCTTTATTCAGTGGGAGACATGCACACAACTTCTCTGCAGTTCTTTTCCAGCAGACAGCATTCAGTCACTAGGAAGATGTTCCTGTTATAGACAGGAAGGGTAAGGAGGCACAGTGTGTCTCCAGAATAACTGAAAGTCAATTTTAACATGCCTTAACACCCACATGCTCCCTTCTCCTTCACCCAGAGCATGCTTTACAGAGAGAGACGCGTTGTCCATCTCATGTGAAGCCTGGGTTTGGATTTACTTCCCCTCAAACTCAACCAAAAGGAACAGCTCCCATTTTGTGAGTCTTCTCCAAACAATGAGGCAGAGCAAGGAACACCTGTGAAAGAAAATGTGCTTGCCTGCCTCTGAGATATGTGTGAACACAGTCATGAATTTACACTTCCTTCAAAGACAAGACAAACTCTGCTTTAAAAAATACCAAGGTCTATTATATATGTGCACAGACATTTGACTTATTGATGCGTAAAGATACATGAAAATCAGTAATACACAGGCACCAACTCTGATACTCAAACAGGGTTGCTCCAAAGGGAAGCAGTATTCAGTCTCATATTTTCATAGATCTAATCAGTCACGTCCATCTTGTTCCTTTAAAATCACCAACTATATCCGATTGAGTTAATTTAATACAGTTGGAAGGCATTTAGTACTATCTTTGGTGGCTTGGGTTGTCACCAGCTGTGAAATGGTGCGCACATTAACTTGCAGAGAACTGAGCTGGACAAAAACAAAGGGAATTGATTTTCTAAATGTCTTGAGAGCTCTCCTACTGGGACCTGGGGCAAAGGAAGAAACAAGAGAAATGCCTGGTCCTCATTCCTGAGCCCTCTTCTGAAGCTCTGGTCCTGGGCTGAACCATCTCCCTCCTCCCGCTGGCCACGGGAAGCTGAAGGTGATGGGAAGGAATGAGTGTTTGTTATTTCAGACCAGGTTAATAATTCTGCAGGTAAGGAGTAAATTATAAATGACAGGTTAAGTTGCTATTTTCGTTTTAAGTACAGGTTTATCACAGTAAATGATGAGGAATGGGAGAACATGAAAATTTGCCATTTTCTTATGTATTTCAAGACAGCTATCAATGATGGCCCACCCAGGAGACTTTGAAAGGAGCATTATTGCACACCTTCACTCGTGTACCATACTTATTCCTTAGCAATTGCTAAGACTGCAGTGTCATTGCTGGCTGTGCTTCCTTCCTTCACCATTTATCCATTAGGCTGCAGAGTTTGGTTCTTTCAGCGATGCTCCAGCAAGTGCTTGTCACAGAGAGGTCACATCACGGTGTCACAAACTGGGAGAGGGTTGAAGTTGTGCACAGACACACCCAGGTATATAAAGCTGCATGTGTCGACAGATATTTTACTTTTTTTACAATCACTGTGGCAGGGAAAGAAAGTCACTTAGCAATTTGTTGTGAGAACAAATATATAAAAGATCGGGAGGTGGTGTGGATACTGGAGTCACTGGACTATACAAATCCCTCAGGAACAGAACTAGAACGTTTTTATACCTTCATGGATTTAAATAAAATAAAATAAAATAAAATAAAATAAAATAAAATAAAATAAAATAAAATAAAATAAAATAAAATAAAATAAAATAAAATAAAATAAAATAAAATAAAATAAATAAAAGCTTTTCTTTTTTAGAACGAGCTCAATAAGCAGGAGGTAGAGTTTTCTCAAGGCCTTACATTTCTGTTCCACGTTATTACTGGTAGTTTGGCAGTGTCATTAAATAATGTTGTAGAAGGTTAATTATTTTTAGTCGAGCAATGTAACATGGCAATAAAATTTTCAAGCAAGAGACCTGTTTGAAAGGTCGATGACCTCATATAAATTGCTAAGTGTCAATAAATATCTTTCAACACAGGTGGAACAATATTTGTATGGTTATGGACAGAGCTGTAGAGTTTAACTTGCTCAAGACCATTAAAGATCTTATGCTTATAGCTAAACTATGAATGTCACCCATGCAACCTTTAAAACTTTGTCCACTCAGGCATAGTTTTTGACTTTTTCAGAAAATGCTGCTGTTTTCAAAAACTGAAGGTCACCATCAAAACAGAAAGGCTTTTGAGCAAAGAAAAAAATGCCAACTGCCTAAGTAAAGTTTGATTTTCTTTTGTTTTCACTGAAACTTGATTCCTGAATCATTTTGCTTTACACTTTCCCAAACAGATACAACATTGTATCAACCATCTTCTTTAGATTTTTAGCTCCTGGAATCAAGTTAATATATGATGACTTATTAAACTAGGAACACATGGAGAAATTTCTAACTTCAGTCTTCTCATGTACCAATATAACTTCTTGGGCTGGATTTGCTTTTCTGAAAGATTCATCAACATCTGCTACTTCTTCTGCCACTAACTGAAATGGGAGGGGAAAGACATTAAGTGCTTTCTCACAAGGACTGTCCAACTTCATGCTGTGTTTGGATGCATGCAGGCTAGGTGACCAACATGCAAGGTCTTTGTGAATGGAGGAAAGTATATACTGAATTATCTCCCTGCTATTTCATAGGCAATTTCAAAGCAAAACAAAGCATGTCTTTTATACATGATTCATCTTCTGGGAATTCATGTTTTCATAGCACCTTTTCTAAAACAGGAAATAAATACATGTTGCTAAGCTACTTTCATGCTTTGAAAAATCCCACTTCAGTTTCCATTGTCCAGTTTGTGTTCTGAGGCCTGTGCTCCATCATCCAGCCAGTCCTTTTTCAGCCCATAATGGATTTTTGCTCTTTGAACGTGAAGGTAAAGAGTCACAATGATTCCCTCAGCAGGTTTTTTTTCTCTTACACCTGTGCAAAATGCGTCCCAGCCTCACATTAAGCCAGTTGGCTGGGAAGATGTAGACAAAATTTCCCCAGGCACAGAGGAAAATCTTGTGGGCAGTGGGGCACCAAGCTAGCTATGGTGACCTCTGGCTCCTCACTGGAACACTCAAGAACATCTTGACGTCTGCCCTGGGACACTCAGTGCTCCAGCCAGCATCAGTGCCAGCACTTCAGCCCAGCAGCTGCAGTAACCTGCATCTCAAGAATCCAGTCTGCTATCTTACCATCTTTGACTTGATGCACATAAACTTTATACCATATACAATTTACATAGAATTACTTCCCTCCTATGTTTCTTAAGGGCAGCTGATTACAGGTTAACCTAGAGTTATAAATAGGACTAACTAACATGATTGTACAAGCTTTCCCCCAGATCCTGGTCAATACTGTAATTTTGACCTGTAATGCACTCTCCCAGCAATTCCAGTACTGGGCGTCTCTTAAGTAAATATGGCTAATCACTTCAACAGGCTGCAGACTTTTATGAATTGAATTGCATGGCAAATAGCTGTGACAGTGTGTACAACATTGCCAGACAAGAAAACAACTTCATTATGTAGGGCAGAATGTGACCCATCTCAAGAGAAGAGCGGAAAAATTGTATGACATTTTCAAAAGATGCGTAACTTGGTGGTATTTTTCATATGGTTAATTAATTGTGGGATTTTTGTTTATTTGTTCAGGCTTTGGGATTTTTTTTTTTTTTCTTTCTTTTTGGTGGTGGTAATGGTATGTTTGTTGTGGTGGTGTTTGCTTGTTTGTTTAGTTGGTTGGGTTATTTTTTATTATTATTATTATTTTGTCATTTTGTTTTGTTTTGTTTTGCATCTAGGTAGCCACTGCTGAAACTTTGGGTCAGACACATGGAGAACTAGATTCTGGCTCTCTGCTTTCCCCGGTGGGCACTTCTTCATGCTGAATAATGTGTGAATAATCTCCTCCACCTGGGCCTGGGCCTGGGCCTGGGCTTGGACCTGGTGCCTGGTGCCATGGTCAGGCTGGGCCCGCTGCGTGGCAGCTCAGCCTGCTGGTGTGTGGTGCCAGGCACAGTGGTGGGCTCTTGCCAGTGCCTCTCGTACGGGTTTGCAGTACAGGGCCATTGTAACGTGGATGGGACACAAGTGGATTTGGGTGGACCAGAGGGGTTGGCTGGCTGTCTCAGCATGGTTTTGGCCACAGCACTGTTGGAAGAAGTGATGAGCAAGGAGCCCCCAGCCCCAGAGCTCACAGCGGCTGTTGGCCTGCCGCTGCTGGCTCCATGGTTGTGGAATGATCTCTGGCACCCTTTAACAGCTACGCTAATACCCCCATGGAAAGAAACAGTTTATTTCATCCATTCTGTCACAGGCAGTCTGCTTCCATTTCCATTTTCCACCTCTTGCCCAAATTAATTTCAATCTTGTCACACCTGAAATGCGTTTGGCTACATCTTTCTTCCAGTATGTAGATTTACATTAGTAGTTTAGTGCTCTGAAGGCTTTGACATAATTAGACAGTTAGGCCAGCTAAGCTATAGTTTGCTTTATACTTTACATATTAAAGAGCATTCAGAGCACTTGGAATACTCCAGAAAACATTTCCCTGCAATTTTCAGCAATCCAATACAAATTCTTGGTAAAATGATACATTAGTCACATATTACACAACTTGTCTTTCTCTAACAACTTACAGCTCGTTTTAACTGTACTAAAAATAGTGGTTATAGCCCTCATTAATTATAAGGATGTTGGACAGTAAATTGCTACAAAAAAGCTTTCATGCCAGGAACTGCAGCTCCCTTGTTTGTATTTGATGTCTGTATTATGAGACAAATAATGTTTCCTCTCCTGAAACCGCAGGCCCTGGCCCAGAGGAGCTGGCAAAACTCTCCTGGAAGAAAGCCAAGGAATAGACTGGGGGACACACAAGCTTTGGGGGGCTCTGATACCTGGAGTTCACGAAGGTCCTCTCCTGCGTGAGCTGTTCTCCTGCAGCTGTCCTGAGCTCCAGGGTACAAAGTTACTGCGAAAAAAGATTGGGATATCTGGGACATCCCCCAGTGATTTTGAAAAGGGATTACTTCCACAGAGGAATATGTTCTCTTTCTGTATTTTTCACCTTAAGAGACCGGGGGGAGTTGCAGGCTCAGAATGACACTGAGAGCCAGCTAGGCTCTTTCTATCCCCTAATTCTGGAAATGGAAAGTCTACTGTGAAAGGCTTCTTACAGTCTGCCACCTCACGGTCTTCGGGCTTTACCCAGACCAGTAACCTCAAAGCATAGCACCATCAAATGCATAAAAGGCTGCAGTAAGCTCCAGGGCTTGCCTCTGGTTTTGTGTCACTAGTTTCAGCAAGGTCACACAGCTGGACGCCTGGGGCACTTGCAAGAAAGATCTTGATGAACACTGCAGAACACGCGACTGCAGGGAATCCCATTGATATCAGAAGGCTATTTTCAGCATGTGAGACCAGAGGTCATTAAAATTGGCAGTAGTGCACTGAGGTTAAACCAGCAATGTCCTTTCAGACATTGCTTGGAAATCTTTTTGCATCCAGTGGGAACACAAGCAAGTGAGAGGGAGATGGTATTAGTCTGTAAAATCATGACTGGAGTGAAAAAAGTGAATAGAGAACAGCTATAATAAATTCACATTACTGGAAAGAAAGCTACATTCCCACAGCAGACTAAATTGACCTAACAACAAGGCCTTGGACATACTGTCTTCTTCAACTAGGTTGAAAACTGAATCAAGTGAAGAGTGTTCTGCTGGTCTAGACCCATGGGACAGGTCAGCATGGAGGTGGACAAGCACCTCCTGAGCTTGTGTGTGGCCAAGGCTTAGGCCACTGCCAGGCAGATAGTCAGGATGCAGCAGTCCTTTTACCTTACTTCTTGACTCTTGTGAGACCTGCCCAGATTGCTGTGGCAGGCAGTGAAATGCTCAGGAAGACTGCAGTGTGAACCTCTTGTCAAACAAACCTGGTGCAAAGTCCAGCACCAAACTAACACAAGGAGATCTTTTTCTCTTGAGGAAATGCAGAAAGATACTGTAGGACTTTTCCCTTCAGCATGCAGTGGAGGAAGTCTACACAGGTCTGGAGAGAGGGGTTGGAGAAATTATTGGAGGATGAGTTCAGCTGACCTCTGACAGCTGAGAAGTTGTGAGAAAGGATGGGTTCATATAGGATCTGTTCTTCCCTGTGCACCACTTCTCAGCCCCTTTGGTGACAGGCCAGGGAACTGCTAGTGGGACAGCTCGACTACTGCCATTACACATCAGCACCTTCTCCTTTGTCCCTCCGATGGCTCAAGCCAATAAAGCACACTCAGAAATTCACTGTATTGGAAGAATGACTCCCTTTTCTGCAGTTTTCTTCACCTTAACTCAGCTTCATCCGATGCCTGGCGTGCTATTCAGGGTCTTTGGGTATATGTGGCATTTCACTGCAGTAATCATACGGTAGAAAATAAACAAACACCAACCCAGCTACATGACAGTACAATTTCCATGCTAAAATACAATAGTATAAGCTGGTATAAAAAGGGATACTATGATTTATTGTGATTAAGAGCTAGATCCAGAAAACTCTTTCACTGCATTCTTCTTTGTCTCCTTAGCTAGATGCCAGCTTTCCCTCCTCCTCCCCCACCCTTTTTTTTTTTTTATTTCACTCATATTTGATGGATTTCTCTGGATACTCTGGGGTTTTGTATTGTTTTGTTTTGTCACCTAAGTATAGTGGTGATGATTGTCACAAAATGTGGAATTTATTTCCTTTGAGAAGGCCAGTAAAATCCAAACTCTTCCCAGGACACCTATCTTTTTGTCTTCACAACCCAGAGGCTCCAACTAGCAAACTGAGACATATTAAAATGGGCTAAAAATTTACAAAACAGATGAGGACCTCAGACATTAGCTTCATTAAAATTATTTGGAGGATTACTCTATCTCAACAGGCAGCACAAAATAGACAATAACACTCTGAAGCCCACATTGCATAAGCTGGTTAGTTAATGTGAGCTAGCCAAAGTCTGCTACCACATTAGAGTAACAGGACCCGTTCTTGGGACATCCCAATAAACCTCATAATGTTGGAAAGATCACCATCCCTAAACACGTTTAAATGCCAGGAGTCAGCTAAAAGTTGGGCGTTGTGAAATTCTCGTGCAGCAAGAGGGAAGCTGGGCTCTTCCTGCTCCTGCTCAACCACGGGGAACATTCCCAGACTCACTCCAGTGGCAGCGACCGCCAGTAAAGTAGCACTGAGAAGAATTCCTCAAAAACACCCCCTCAAGAGCCACTTCGGCTCCTCAGTCTCCTGCTGCTCCTGCATGCTACGACAGCACAGGGTATGCAAGCATTGCGAAATTGTGGCCCCGTGTGCAGGCAAGCAATCTGCTGGAAGCTGTCAGGTTTGAAGGTCGCCTCGCAGATTGGCAAGGAACAGTAGCCCAGAAGGATCACTAGGTCACGTCCTCCTGCGTGCTGTACAACGTTGTGTTCCACTAGACGAATGCTACTAGTGTTAAAAGCAGGGAGTATGTGATTAAGGAGCTTTCAGGCTTCTTAAAGAACACCTCCCAAAGGAAACTAAGTGCCTCTGAGGGCTAGCAGACAGGTGTTTGCTTTCTCTTTTCTGTAGGCTGGGACTAGGGTGCTAGCTAGCATACATGTACAGTAAACTGTTATTATTTTCCTTTTTTCAGATTAGTCTTCACACCCAGCATACTGAAAGAAAGTCACTTGTGCAACAGTTCTTGGGGACAGTCTTTTATTCATACCCAAAGAGCTAACCCAGCCCTTATTGAGTCTACCTGTCAGAGACCCCAGCCTGGGCTGGTAACGAACACAGAAGAAAGAGGCCTTGTTAGAGCAAATGATCTCACCAGATTTTCTCACTGATTCAAGGTATTTTCATGCCGTCTGGCATTGGACCTGTCACAGGACTGACTGGCCCATTTCCTTCTTCAAACTAGAACACAAGTTGCTTATGGTTTGTAAACACAGGAATCAAGTGAGCTATAGTCTGGGAAAGGAATAAAAGGGTTCTCTTTTCCACCAAAGAAAGACATCTGTAGAGCTGTTCACTGAAATTACTCTTGCTGGTGTGGCCCTGCAAACAGGAACAAGCCCTTTTTCTCCCCAGTTGAGTGGGGCAGGGAGGATACCAAATAGGCAAGTCAACAGAAGAATGCAGAGCAGTCCCTGAAGAGTTGTGGCCTGGAAATTCGGCAGAAGATGATCTTGTAGCATTGTTTGTTTTGTATGGCTGCTGGATTTCCCTTTGCTGCAGGGTTTGTGGAGGCTTTTCATTTAGCACAGCCAGCAAGGAGCAGCAGGGACAGTGGCAATCCTGGTTAGTACTCTGTGGACTAATAAGCTCCTACAACCTATGTACGCTGACTGCTTTAGCTGATGGAAATTAAGAATTGCAATTTACTGATACTATTGTCATAAGATGAACACTGCCTCTTTGTAGGTGGCAAGTTATAGAAGAGTCCTTCAGCAAAACGTAAAAGAATCATTGGCATTTAGGATAGTAAAGTCAGTTCTAAACCGATGATGCTAAACTGTCATGGAAATGAGGTAAAACTGTAGTATGGGCAAGATGCTGCCAGGTGATGTTATTATGCTTACATGACAGCTCTAAAGTGAACCTAGATGGACCTCAAGTTTTAAGCCTGAAACTGAGAGTTGGAAAACACATGTTCAGCTGCTTAATCCTAGACACCCATAACGTCTTGGCTGTCTCGTTTTGGCCTGAATGTTGCCCTTGACTCACAGGGATTTAGGCTGCATTACTGCTGGACAGAAGAGACCTGGCCACCAGGCTATAGGCAGGCCAGGAAGGTTGGGTATATGAAGACTTTTTTCAAGCGGAGTTTATGCAGAGGAAAGGCATGTGCGACCTGCTGGCCAGGACAGTAGGAGCACAAGAAGCAGTGTGTGTGTCAGCAGCACATCAGGAGAAACCCCTACTCCCCATCCCGGGTCCCACTCCTGTTGATGATTTCTGTGGAGGAAAATCTTTAAGGACCTAGCTTCAAAGGGTCCCTGTGGGGTTAGTGGCACCATATTACCAACCTTAATTTGGGTATCTAATCTCCCTGGACCAGGGGTATGCGGTGAATTAGGGATTGGGTCCACCATGCGCTAGTGATTTCAGTGCACAGGCAGCGTCCAGCTCAGCACGTAGATTTTTTTGGACTATCCTTTGGAAGTACCTAGTTCTCTTCCCACATAATAGTTTCAATCTTAACCCTTAATACAGCATTCTGGCTTCTGCCACTACTACACATTATCTGTACTGAACTTGTAGGAGCCCAGTCCTTTGCTGGATGTGGCCTAAAGTTTATTAATTTTACCAGAAATATACATATTTAAACAACTTTATTTGTCCAATTTTGTCTCTCTATTTTATTGACTTTTTGCAAATGATCCCCTGGCAGGCAAAAGGGCACATTGTAAGCATTTATTGCAGATTATTCACACTACAATTCACACACTATTCCAATGGGCCCTAGGGGGAAAAAAAAATCTACTAGAGTAGGATGCTGGGAAACTGTCCTTTATTCACTGTTAACTTCAGCGAGGGTGAGACAGTCCAAGAGGCTGGAGAAAAGTCTTGTGACGTGCATAACATTCCCTGCTGCTCTCTGGAAAAAATCTGCACTTATTAGAAGGAGTAAGGCATTCCTGACTGATGGAAGAACATGACTCTGCTCTTTGCTGAACTCTTAGCATTTCAACTCATCTGCATTTGAGAGTCAAAAATAACTATCTCAGAAGTGATCTGATGCAAAGATTTCTTATTTCCACCCTACAGTACCTCAGGAACTGCAGATTGCCTTTCTCCCTTGCTTCATTGTCTCCAGTCCCCATTTTCCTGAGAATCTAAGGCACATGTAATGCCTATTTGCACTTACCCCATCTATCAGGCTATTACCAGTTAAAGCCATTTGAAGCCATTAATGCTTCTGTTTTTACCATAACAAACAGCTTACTTACTTCATGAGCTCATTCGTGAAAATGAAATTAATTTTAGAGGCTAACAGTGACAGGTAGAATGCATGTTATTGTTACTGAAGGAGAGATGTCCAATTCTAGGCATACTGGTGGTGCTTATAAATGAGCTGTGCCTGGGCCACAGCCACTGGATGCTGGTGAGGTTCCCCTGATGCCATGCCAGTTTTTCCCCAAGGAAAATTTATCCCCCTTTTTTTTTTTCTGTAAGAGCATCTGCCCAATGTAATATTTATAATGTATTTATTTCTCATAATCTCATTTAGAATGATAATTGCATTCAGAAATACAATAAATGAAATGAATATATTTCTGGAAAAATGCTTTAGGAATAATACAAAGTGAATAAAGAGATCCTTGAATACACTGACGAAATTAAGTCAGCATAAACAAATTTAGACATAAACTCCCTGCTGTCAGTGGCATTATTTCTGATTTTGACACTGATACTGGTATAAGCCAGACCAGAATTAGGTCGTCAGTGTTTTCCAGAGTTTGGAAGGACATAATGGATAAAACTTAATGCTTTTCAGCCTAGACTTTGTAGTTGTGTACACTCGTCTGAATTCTTCTTTTATAATGGCCAAGCCATTAAAAGGAGACCTTTTCTACCCCTCTAGCATGTAGCAGCATTAATAAATCAAATGATTTCTTGCTGGCCAAAGTAAGTTGGCCTGAAAAAAATAAAATAAAATTGTATAATATGCAGGCTATGTAGCTGTGATCTTTCCTGTAATAATATGGTTCTGTATCGCATATGTAGTATTTGTTTAAAGACAACATAAAATCAATATTCTCTTAGAAGAAAACTTTTTGGTTGAAAAGATGTAGCAATAGCCATGCATGTAATATAGTTTAACAATCTTAAATATTCCAGACAGGAAAAGTTTTTTGTCAAAGTCTCTGACAGTTTAAACTTTAAAGCTTCAGCAAAACTTTTAAACTTTTAAACTTTGAACCTGTTTGAACTTCATTTGATTTATGAATTATTAAATGTACCACTGAAATTCACCGTCTTTATTTTCATCTAGTAAAGATTTTTTGTTTAAAAGCTGCAGATGAAGAGTGGGAACTAAGGAAATGCAGCCTGAGGAGATTATAGCACAGTTTTATCAGAACAGCATTCCTCTCAGCTGTATAAAACAAAAACCCAGTAAAATATTTAGAAGTGGAAGAGATAACGGATTAAAACTGGTATATACAAAGTGTGGAGAAAATGAATGCTAAACTGGAAAGCTGGATTAGACAAGATTTTGAAAATTAGATACCTCTAAATGAATTATTTTACTCTTCCTTCATGTAATGCGCAGTTTTTATATGTCGGGATTAAGAGAAGGGCAACATCAGGTTAACAGTGTCTTTAAAATTAAGTAGAGGGCAGTGGGAAGGAGGAAGGCATTACTTTAGAAAGTTTCTCTGGAGGAAACAAATCTATGGAAAGGGAAATGCCCTGAATGGCTCCCAGAGTCCTGAACCAAAGTGCTGGCTGTAATTTATGTCCTGGCTGACGGGGGACCTACTTAATTCACAGCGCTGAAACCATATAGGTATAAAATGGAGAAGCTAAGTGATCCGCACCGCTGTTGCAGCCGCACTCACACGAAACTAATCACAGCTCTCAGATCCTGTCCCAGCACAGTCTGGGCAACGCACAGACCTGTGGGAGCACGAGGATCCCAGGGGGGATCTTTCCGAAAGCCTGTAGGAAAGTCTGCCCTGGAAGAGGCACAGGGAGAGCGTGGCGGCAATCTGTGCACAGGCGGCGGGTATTTATAGCCTGTGTCTGAATGAGCCTGTACAGATGCAGTTTATCTGGGAGTGCTAGATACTGTCTGCATATTGATGATCCCTTGCTCGCAGGATAAAAGGAGAAATAAAGAGAAGACAAACGTGCTCGTTGGCTATTTAATGAATTGTAAAAGTCTGCTGTACTGGGCTGCTTCGTGGCCAAGTCCCCTGAGAAGGCACTGTCCCCCAGCCAGGGAGCAGAGCTGTGCTGGGGCAGGGGATAGCTGTGAGAGCAGCATCCAGCAGCCGCTGGGAAACGTGGGCTGCTCCAGCCCTCCTGTACGCCTTCCAGCAACTGTTGTCGCAGGGCAATCACGTTAATAAGGCCAGAGATAAAAGGGATAAAGCGCACCGGGGAAACTGAATGAAACTAAAGCTGCGTGAATGCCGAAATATCCAAACTTGGCAAACGTGTAATGTCAACAGTGTACGTTGCAATTGAGCTTCTGAACTTGCAGTGAAGGGAATAGAAGACAAGGGTAAAAATGAGGAAAAATTGGGGAAGAGGGAAGCCAGAAACAATGTACTCCTCAGCCTGTGCATGCAGCCATTACAATAATCCATGCAGCATCTAGCCTCAGGTTACACACGGAGAACAAGGTCTTAAACAGGAGAGAAACTAGATATGTGAGTATTTTTCTCTAATAAGGAGCTTTTTGTCTGCCTCTTTCCTTATACCTTGTTCAGGATGATGTCATCTTACATAAGAAAAGGTGTAGTGATATTACCAGCTTCCAGATAGAGCATAAAATCAAGGCTGTTCACCAGCTAGGTGAACAGCACCGGGACACCATACACGAGTGGATGCCCCACATTGTGACTGAGGATGGAGAATCATGAGCCCTGTGAACTGACTTGAATCGGAGCACTTCAATTTATCTGATGTTAAGTGGGTTTTGCTGAGGGGCTGCCTTCAAAATAGGGCTACTTGACATTTTTTACTCTGGAGTGTATTTACTTAGAAATCTAAAAAACTGGAAGGCTTATGGATAATGGGAACTGTAAAGACATGCAAAGCCCAGCTATGGGTCACTAAATCACAGGCAGAGGTCTGTACATTGGTGACTGCGTTAGTTCTGTGAGAGCATTCATGAATGTAATGATAGCAATTGCAGAATTGGGCATTTGGCTCAAATTCGCTTACATTTCATGAGCAGGAAAATAATAGTGCCATTCTTTTACAGTGCAAACTGAGTTTGCCCTTTTCTCCCAAGCGGTGCCCTAGAGGCTTTTTCTGAGCACATGTGTGCAGGGACACTTGCTCAGGTAAATTAGGGAAAGCAATGTCACTGGGTGTTTCCTACCTACTGGGTAAGGCTATGACAGTCATACCTCCTCTGCAGTTGAAGCTCAGCACTCCGGACCCCAGTGTTTGAGAACTGAGGCTGTGGTGGTGACTCTAAATAGCACAGGCCTTCAGCAACAGTACTTTAAAGATATACTGAATGCTTGAATTCTGAAGTCAGCTTCTTAATTTGGGATAAAAACAAATCATTCAACCTTATCCTGAAAGCTAGGTGGATTGGGCTATTTACCTCGATAGCTATTTTTGTGAGGGCTGGTCAGAAGGACCATGACAAGTCTCTGCAGTGTTTTTTTCCACCATTTTTCACCTGTGCTGTCTCTAGGGATGCACTAAGACAATAGTAACTCAAGATGGAGAGTGGTTTTTAAATCTGTCTGTTCTCTTAAAGCCACGGGAAAGAAAAAAAAATAAATAACACTCTGCACCAAAGCTCAGGAGACTGGAAACCATCTCAGCTTTCAGTGTGGAAAAGCAGCTATCTCCCACCCACACAGTCAATGCTCTTACAACGCATCCTAAGAGCAGCCTCAGATCAAAGGAGCTTTCTGGATGAAATCATCACAGGTTTGTGTATAAACATGTCCTCTTCTCATCCCCAACCGCTCTGGGATCAATTTCTCTATCAGCAGTGCCATTCAAAAGGCGGGTCTGTGAGCAGCAGTGGGGGCTTCCAAACTTAGCTGCTTGGGGGATCTATGGATCAAAAAGCACTGTTGACCAGAGGAAAAAACTTTCCTCATTTCTCCTGTGTTACCAACAGTGTTGTTTTAAAATTAAACTAATTGTCATGTTGGCTTCCAGTGCAGCCTTTCTGTTTTGTGCACGGTCTGAAATTTCCATTGGTGCCCTGACCCAGCCAGGGGCTTTGAATGAGCTCCATAGGAAATGGGTCAGTCTGGAGCAGCCTAACCCACAGATCTGTTGCTGAAAGTAAGTCTGCACTTCAGGAAACAACCAGGCAGGAAAGAAAAGGGGAAAGAAAAAAAAAAAAAAAAAGAAAAAGAAAAGAAAGGAAGAAAAAAAGGGCTTTGCTCAGGGAAATCTGTGCAAAACTCAAGGAAACCATGTACATCATGAACATTTTAAAAGAAATATTCAACAGTGGAATTTGTGACTCATGGAAATGGGCTTTAACCATTCTTCCCAAACGCAAAGACAGAGAAAAGCATGCTGCCAGTGTAGGTAGAGAACACGTGTCGGTGGACTTGGCCACTTCAGCTTCCAGCACACATGAACGGAAGTATCATTTGCAGGCATCAGAAAGAGCTGCAAGGCCAAAAGACTTTGACAGGGTGAAAATTTGACTTGAGCATATCACTAAAGCACTGAGACCTTTCACCTTCTGTTTCCTTTGCCTCTTATAAACAGATATGGTCTTCTGGAGACTGCCTGCCTGGCTCTGCCAATCCCCCCACCAGGGAACTCTAAGGCACCCTTAGGGTGTGCAGAGGGGTGAAGGGATGGGCCCTTCCCTGAAAAACCCAAGGGGCCGTGCCCCCCAACCCAAATACACGTCAACCTGGCGGCTGCAGGCCCTGGGGGCTGCGTCATGGAGGCGTGCTGGCGGATGGGATGCGTGGCGGCCTGGCCTCTCCTCCTGAAAATTTTGGCCTCCTCCCTGTCTTCCTGCTAAGCATTTGAAATATTTCGACCCTGAAGTGGACCAGTTTCTCCCAACACTTGTAGTGCTTGGCAAACAGCGGCAGCCCAGCACATCCCGTCCAGGGCGGGCGAAGGGGGAAGGTGGCTCCTGGCCCCCCCTAGCCCAGGCCTTGGCGGCCCCCCCAAAGTATGCAGTGGGCGTGCGCCTCCCCGAAGTGTGTGTTTTGGATGAGGCAGCGCATCAGCTGCCTGGTATCAGCGCTGCGGCTCCGGCGGGGCGGGATGGAGGCTGAGCAGAGCCAGGCTCGGGAGGGTCAAGTACAGGTTGCTGCAGGAAAGAGCCGGGGGAGGGGAGCCCGGGTCACTCCTCTCCCCGCTGTCTCTCCCTTTCTCTTTTTCCTTATTCTTCTTTTTCTTCTCCTTTTTTTTTTTTTTTTTTTTTTTTTCATCCACCCCTCCCACCCTTTTTCCTCTTCGCCCCCTCCTCCTGCCGCAGAAGGGGATGTTGGGACTATTCCATCAGTGTGGTATGTCTGTATAAACATCATTAGCTCCTATGAGCTGACATGCTGGAGATTTTCATTTCGTCTTACAAATCGCTCCCTTCCACAATAAAAATACCATGCATATTAGGCTGGATATGTTAGGAGGGAAGACGGAGATGTTTATTCTCGCTGCCTTTGATCTCAGGCAAAGCAAAAAGCGGTCTCGGATGAGGACTATCACCACCGGCAGGAGAGCACAAGGGTCTCCCTGAGGGCCATGGTGTGGGTGCAGGGCTGGTGGCCTGGCCATGGGCATGAGGCAGCGAGCAGGGAGCCAGGCACCATCCCGTGCTCCCACCAGCCCAGCCGAGAGGCCCCAGGCTCCAGCAGCACTCTCTGGAGCAGCCCAAAGGGTCTGAGCGAGGCAAGGCCGGCTGTGAAATATCTCATCTCTGGCGCACCGGTGGACACAGCTTGCTTCCCTTTCTTCAGTTGTTTTTTGGGGGGAGGAGGATTCTTGGTGGGGTGTTCCCAGTGTAGCACCAGTAAAACCAGTGAGGCCTGCTTGCCCAGCTCAACAGGGGAGGGCAGCACACAGCATCTGGCAGTTCTTGCAAACCTTTGTGGTCAGTTTTTAGTCAAGTTTGGTAAGCCCCAAATCCCAAAGGTAGAAGGTCCAGGGACCTAACCTTACCTGAGATTCCCCAGAATTTCTCTTTTTGCTTTCAGCAACATTTGGTTTTGTCTCTTTCTAGGTCTCTGTGTACCAAGCCATACAAACAACAGAAGACCATGTAAATAAGGCCGTTCACAGCGTCCAAACGTGCAGACACCACTCCAGACCCTTTTGTTTGCAGAAGTCCCCCCTTGCGTGACCAGCAAGCCCTGCCGTGTGACGAGGGGCCAGTTGAGTTGCTAATACAAAGCTTGCAAATACCAAACGTCAGCCTTTTCCCCTCCGCAAGGCTGATCCTTGGTGTATGCTGCAGCGTAGACCCATTAGTCAGACTGCATTGGGTAATCTTTCCTTCTTGTCCTTCAGCGTTTCCTGTCTGTACCTCAAACCTCCTTTCCATAAATCCCCTGTACAACGGTGTGGGCAGAAACCCCGTCGCTCACTGGCCATTTCCCCCCATTCTTCGTCTTGGTAGCCCGGTGGGGTTGTGCCAGAGCATTCGGCTCCTTCCTCCCACTCACTCGTTTGTTGATTAATCACCCCAGGCTCAATCAGGAAGCTTCACTCATCTGTGATACTGTCTTTTCCCAGGCAAACTGAAGTCATTTGTATCAAAAGCAAGTCCGGAGGGTTTTTTAACAGGTCTCCTACATACATGATTGTGTGTAATGGAAAATCTATGGCTGCAAGATAGCTTGCTTCTGCAGTAGAGGATTGCTTTGTACTCTACCTATATAACAGGAGTTACTTCGTGGCCTTCAAGCCCTCAATTTTAGAGAGACAGCTGGGTAACTAAGGACAGCATTCTGCTTAATAGGTATCAAAAGTCAGAGGTCAAATGGAGTTATCATTTTTCCAGTGTCTGAGAATCTAGCCCTCATTCTTTGAATGCATTTTTATGCCATGTGGTTGCAGTCGAGGGACTGACAGACCTGGAACCCAAACCATGGCCAAATAGTGAAGGAGTTAGAAATCCACATTTCTCAGCGAGAGATGAAAAACTGGAGGCTTTCAATCCTCATAGAACAAAATTCATCACTTAGGCAGAAAAAATGAAGTGGTGGATCCAACAGTCTTTGCTGAATTCATGTTATTCCTTTTATCCAGACAAGTAAAAATAGAGATCTCAAGACCCGGTTCTCTAACTAGAAGGGAGGAAATGCCCACTTCCAAGTCTGGAGGATCTGTCTTCATGTGGCCAAACTCGTGATTCCTGTGGTGTAGGATTTTCCCAAAGGATAACTGTAGTAATTCCAACATCACTAATACATTAATTGTCCATAATGTTGAAATTGCTAGTTTGTATGATTTTAAAACATCTGATTTACAAGACCAGACGCTCTCCTCTGCATGGGTCATGCAGAGTGACTTTAGTGACCTGGGCATTGCCTGCCCTGCTGTTCGTGTCAGATTGTTCAGCCCACCGAGTGATACAACAGGCTGAACACTTACAGCAATGATAAGACGTCAGTTTTTCAGTGCCAGGCATCCATGAATGACATCGTACAGAAACAATGTGCCCTCATTTTTATCACCCAAGCTGCCTGAGTAGTACCTAAAAATTATCTCGAGTAAATAAAAAGGGGGTTTACTTGTGTTCACTTTTTCTTGTGGCTTCTGCATGTATTCAGTGCTAATAGCTTAACAAATAGCTAATTAGTAGAAGCCTATACTAACACAGGAAAAATTGTAAGACACTGTTAGTGGAAAGACAATTTTTAATTCACATATGCTGACAATTGCATAAAAACAAGGCAGTGTTATTTAGTTTTTCCTAACCTGGTTTTGGTAGAATCATCTATAAATATCTAGCTGGACTAATGAAATCTAATTTTGGATCTGCAGTAGAATAATAATCTGCAGTACTAAGAATCAGCAGTAGAATATAAGCAAACATTTGTGAACATTTGTACAGACCAAAGTTTCTTAAAATCATACAGACGATAATTTTGAATAAAGGCTCTTAAAAGTACCGTAACTTGTTTGCTGACAGCTCACAAGCAGAATAAGCCAGGCCCTCTAGATAAATTATTTGCAATGAGTTCTTTTCTTGGATCTAGTTCTCCTCCTCCTCGAGCAGTATTTTTAAAGTGAACAGTCACTGATTACATGGATTTTCAACCCCAGGGATTTGGAAGCAAAAAGAGCTCACAAAAGTGAGTGTGGTTGTTTTTGTTTTGTTTTGTTTTGTTTTTCCCAACATTAATGTGAATTTCAATAAAATACAAAAACACGCCTGCTATAAATTGAAAAGGGATCATCATGCAGAGCACCCATTGATTCTGTCCTGAAATTAGGAACTATTAGCTGTTTTTCCTGAAAAGGTCACCATTGTGAACTCACTGGGCGGTGGAAAGTCTTGTAGACAGACTTATTGTGCTGTCAAAGTAAATTGTAAAGAAGGCTTCTCCCAAGGTTTGCTGCTAGCACACAGCTTATGGAACATAAAAAATATGGAACGTTCAAAAGCTAAAATGGAACATTTTAAATTTGACTTTAAAAAGTATATATGTTGAATGAGAAATGTGATAAAGTTTTCTATGAATAAATGATAGACTATAAACTCTCATTTACAGTTCACCACCACTGTGACAGGCTAAGTGGTCTGGCTCCTTCACACAGACCCGTTTACACAGGTAAGAAGATGTACTGTATTTGTATGTACTCCCACTCCAGTGTAACCCTTTCACCAGGTTCGGCAAAGCAAGAGTTGGAAGTGCAGGATAGCCTTGGCTTACCACAGGATGAGGTCACTCTGAGTAACAGACCTTTTACAAGTTGTACTAAAAGGCACAACCCCTTCTATACACAGCCTTAAACCTGCAAGAAAGTCTGCTGCAGCTTGGAAAGCCAAAGCATGCAGTTTATCCACTTGTCAGACACTGCAAGATCAGTACAAACCCTCCTTTATGGAGAGAAAATATCTGGCTTTCTGGTGTATCTGAGGATGCCCAAGCCTTTTGTGTCCCTCTTTGTCTACATCTGCACCTCCTGACACCCAGAGGTGGGGTGCCTCTAGGCTGGGGTCCCCAGCCCTGTGAGCATCCCGCAGCTGCGGAGCCAGCCGAGGCAGCCCAGGGCAGCGGTGCCGTGGCAGCAGCACAGACCTGCAGGCGCCACGTGAGGTACAGATGCCACTAAGAGCAAAAGAGCTGAAGGGCTGACTCAGCAGCTGCTCTCTAGGAGCAGCCAGAAGCAGTTAGGAAATGCATGCTTTGAAGGCTCCGAGATGCAATTCCTTCCTAACAGGGAAGGGGACAAAACAATTCAAACTATGTGCAGAATTTAAGGCCAGAGAAGAGCATGTAGCAAGGCACTGCTAGGCCATATAACATCATCAGCTGCAATCAGTACCTGCGATAATGGCCTTTAAATTGCTGAAATGGCATCATTGCACTGTGTTTACTCGGCAGGTATCAAATGTAAACCTTAGGAATAAGGTGCGGCATATTTTATTTCTAAGTTAAAAAGAAAAAAAAAAACAAAACAGGGAGGAAAATTTGCGCCTTTCCATATCTGCCTACAACAACTCAGGGCAGCATTTGAGATAAAGCATATTGTGCTTTAAGCAGGAGGGCATAGTGCAGCATCCATAATACCAGTGTGTGCTTTGCAAATCTGAATGAGAGATTTGCTTTGTGTTTACTGCAGATGCACAGTCAATTTGGATGCTCAGCTGTAAGCAGGAAAAATCTGTTTCAAGTAGATCCACTGGAATGACAATCATGACAATCAAACAATGACATGTTTGTTTTCACGAGCTCTCTGTAGAAATTGTGTCCCACTAGTGTGGGTGTTTTCCAGACCTACTTACCTGCGCCTAGCTTCAAAAAGAGCCAAGAAGCATGCTCAGGCATTAACTTCATTTTGACTCTTTGGTGAACTGCTGAATTCACCGCTTTGGTGCAATTGCTAAATAAAGTTTTCTTCCTATCATATAAACTTTGTCTTGCCCCTAAATGACCCTCCACTCAGGTGTCAGAGTCACCAGGCTCACTAGGGAAATACAGGATGGTGGTGTCCTTGTTGCTGCGCAATTTGGAGGTGGCGACCAAGTTACTTTTATTTTCATCAGTATCAGCTGCCAGGGCACTTATTATTTGGTAACTGTGATGTCAGAAGTCAGTCCTTTGGGCTTGGTCCTGGGTCCCCTGTTTTGAAATGTCTGACAAGATGCAATCAGTCGTTCCACAGTTTTCAGATTTCCCCATCATACAATGACAAACTGTGTTTTCCCAGGTACTTTTCAGGGCAGGTAGCTCTCAAGCACCTAGAAAAGCAGCTACCAGCTTGGCTCACCCACCACCCATGCTCCCATCAGTGCTGTGTCCTGTGCTGCTCTGGTCTGAAGGACAGCCCTGCCTGGGAGGCTGCGATTTAGCTGCACAGCCACAGGCTGAAGCTGCTTCTCTCCAGCTTTCTCTCTCGTTTTCTGACTGATGGCTGCAACTGGCTCAAGGTGCCAGCATGTGGAGCACCCCTTGGTAGTCACCTGCCCTCTCCCAAGCTCATCAGAGCTCCTTTTTTCTGCCCTGTAAAATTATTTCACTCGCATCTAAACCTGTTTTAGCCGTTTAACTGGCTAAAACGTTTTCGCCCCATTATGGAGAGCGGGTAAATACCTCCTCCTGCCGAACTTCCCTGACAAGGCATGCAGGCCGGGCAGCAGAACAAACACAGAACCACAGGAGGCAGGAAACAGCCCCAGAGCTGGCGCTGGTGCCGTTTCCTACCGAACTGCAAGCTCATTTCACTGAAGCTGTGAGCTCCTAGCACGTAACACAAGCTGGCAAAATGTGGCGTCTGATTGAAACACGGCATGCCTCTGCTGTGTTGTGTGATATGCCAGAGCTGACAGGTATGAATATAGGCTTAAATGTAGTTTTCACTCATTTGCCATGACTCCTAGTGCTTCCACTGACTGTTTGTTTGATTTGAACTAACAGTTCCCTGGGTTTGCATTTGGAGGAGCATGAGAATCCATCTTCCAGGGAAGGAACAACTGGACAGTGGAGGTGTAGTTACCAAATGCACTCCCTCCTGCATCAGCTTCTCTCTGTGCTCTCAGAGACTGCAGCTTAATGCTTGTTAAAATATTATTTCCTGGATGGTTCCAAATGTTGCTTCCCAGGGGAAGAAATAATAAAATACGTGGAAGATGCTTATTAAAAAATAAATAATAAGAAAAGAACAACCCTTTCAGCCAAACAAACACTAAAATCTGCCACATTCCATTCAAAAGACAATGGAATAGGAAATGAAACATAAGAATATGCCTACCATTAAGCAAAAAAGTCGCCCTGTCAAAGGGCTGTAAATAGTAAAACCAGAGCATATTCACTGTAGCAGTGAAGCCTGGGTCTAAATAGATTCTCAGCAAGGGGTATAAATTGCCTCTGCCTTTTCTAATTGGTGCACAGCAGAGCTCAGGCATCAGTTCTCCATCGTTAAGTTTTTCTAAATTCTCCCAAACAATTTTAATGCGAGTACAATACAACCTTGAGAGCAGTCCTGGAAGATATCCGAATGTCCAGTTCTCAAAACAAGATTTCAACATGCGTCACGTCCCTCCTTGGACTATTTTGGCCAAGGGTGACAGGATCAACCAGAATTCCAGGTTACAGTTCATTAGTCCATGACAGCTAGATTATCTCTGTCTGCAAGTAGGGCAGCTCTGACCATACACACCAGGATCTTTTAAACAATTCCTAGGATACTTATCTTGATGCAATTTTTGTGCCTCTGAGCAAAAAATAGAAGCAATTAGACCTGAACTGAAGGTGTAATCAGCTAGGAAAACAGCTGAAGATTTATAATAAATTCTACCACGAATGCAAAATTTCCAGTGTGAAAGAGAAGATCCTTTCAAGTCAGGATCTTCAGAAATCACCTTCAGATGGAGCTGGGCTGTTTCATATGATTTGGTTCGGTTTTGTACTGGGCTGAGGAATCAGAAAAAATGTGCTTTAAAATCGTCCCAAGTTAGTGAAACAAATTACCAACAGCACAGGCAATTAGTCACTGGAACGCTTTACTCTGGGAAATGGTGAATACTCCAATGCTTGATGTCATCAGATCAAGACTGGACATCTTTCAGGAAGGTCTTGTGTTAGGCAGGAGAAGTTATTGAGCTCGTCTTGTGATTATTTTTACATCAGAAGTGGGAATGGCTGACGAGGAACCTGAAAACATGACAAAAATCTGTGAAAGCAGGTTAGTGGGGTTCCTCATTTGATCTCCCAGTGTAACAGTCAAAAAGAGTCTGTGCTCAGAAATGAATTGAGTGTTGTCTGAAGAGAGGCTGAGTCAGTACAGCTATCAGCTCCCTCTCAGCACTGCATCGGCTCTGCGGTGCTGACAGCAGTAAAAACTTGTTTATTGATTGTCAATGAAGTATGACTTGAATATGCACAGTCTTCAAACAGAAGAGGAAAAAGATGATTTTACATCATCATCGGTCTGGCTATCACTGCACATAGCTGCACTGGGCTGATCCAGTTATATTTTCTGTTGTTAAAGTTTGTGGGGTTTTTTGTTTTGTTTTGTTGTTTTCAGGAAAATTACTCCCATATTAGAAGAATTAAATAGTATCCTGGAAAAGAAAATGTTGACTCAGATAAGGAAAATGACTGCTGGAAGCACAACAGAAAGTAAATTCTGCCTTTCATTTAACTCTTTCTTCTATGTACCCATGAGAATTTTGCAAAAGATGGGAAGCAAAGACATGCACAAAATGTAGAAACTGAAAAAAATATGAAAAGAGAAAACAGAAACAGTGTGTGTCATTGAAAAATACCTTGATTTTTTGGAAGAAACAAATATTTTACTTCCGCTTCTCCGCAGGCATTATTCTGTAAAAACAATACAAAACATTTCAGCCTGTTCTAGTGATGACTTTGTAGGACTGACCCCCATGCAGAAAGCCAAAGCAATGTCTGTGACTCAGATAAGACACAACAAGCCCTATTTTGAAGACATCCTTTTGCAAAGGCTTGAATTCCACTCTTTAAATACATGGAGGCAGCCCTGTCTAAGATGACGCAGACACGATAGTGCCATCTAAGCAGCAATGCTGTGGCTGAAGATGTTTTCAGCCCCAGCTCCTATTCTGGGGTGCTTATCATGGGTTTGCTTTGGGACCCACTGTGCTAGGTGTAGTGCAAACCATACCAATGAAGCAAAGTTTGCTTGCAGTTTTTAATGACCCTCATGCTTACAAGGAGAAAAGTTTGGAAAGTATGGAAAAATGACATTGGGTTTCTGTGCTCTTCTCTGTAAGAGCAGGGCAGTCAGTATTCAATACAGAATAAAAAGCCACAGAGTCAGAAAATAGGTTACACATGGATTTTGGTTTGGCTGCTGCAAATCCAAAAACGTATTTTAGAAATTTCAGAATTCTCTCACACTCAGAGATTCATGCTGATAAATGGGCTTGGCACACAGCAAGTAATGCAATTTAGGGTCACACCTCTGCTACCAGACCTCCAAGCATGTCAGCAATCAAAC
This sequence comes from Netta rufina, assembly GCF_964035555.1. Lineage (NCBI taxonomy): Eukaryota > Metazoa > Chordata > Aves > Anseriformes > Anatidae > Netta > Netta rufina. The sequence goes on from NC_140124.1 coordinate 109,990,695, forward strand.
ATGGACCCATTCATTTCTCTATTTCCATGTGCATCCTTTTAAACCAGAACATGCTTTACACCCCCGCGGGGGTATGGTAGCTCTTCCACCAACTTTGTGCTTTCTTTGCAATGATGGAAATGGCTCGGCAAAGTGCAGAATGACAAATAATTGGATCCCCATAGGATAAGTCCAGGTTACACGTGCAAGATAGAACCCAGGGCTCTGCCCCACTGAAAGAAGGAGCCAAAAGCACGGGAGTTGGACAGGTAGTCTGACTTCAGGGAGAGGAACTCAAGATTTGCACCAAAAATACTCAGAGCAATATACAGCTATTGAAGCAGGCCGAATTTCCAGGGATGCTTGGCACGTATACCCACTCCATATGAGATTTTATGTTGTTGTTGGTTCTCAGAAGGTCTCAGTCTAGCCTTGTTTCTCAGTTTTACAGCACATTGTGAAAGCCCACAGGATTACCCCATGCTATTCAAATTGCATGTTTTCTCCATGATGGCAGAATTTTCTGCCATCTCTGTCCAGAAGAGCATTACCAGTTAGGTGGGTGCCTGAAGATGGGGACAGAGTTTGTCTGATCTTCCATTCTTGCCTCAGGTGATTCTGCATGCTCAAAGGGAGAGCTGTGGATGACCTACACTTTCAGAGACTGTGTTCATGCATGTTTTTTTTTGTTTGTTTGTTTTTTGTTTTGAGACTTTCTACGCCTGCCTGGAGTCTGAAAACTTAAAATGTAGGGCTGCCCAAATTTCCATAATTTCATTGATGGAAAACACATTTGAGATCTCAAATGGAAGCTAATACAATAATGAAGCTCTCAGAACCAAGTTAACACACAGCTTGTACACATACTGTTATGGCAGCATTCTTTACAAAGCGTTTATGACTGCAACTATATTTTAAAGCAAGATGGGAATTGAATAACTGGCTCAGTCTCTCATCTCCATCCTTGAAAATGTGTGTACAAATCCCAACACACTCAATGGATGTTGCATGAGAATTACAAAAATGGTTTAAAGAGTTGTACAGAGCAAGGCCAGGGTGCTGCTTGCTGTTAGCACTCTCGTAAATTCATTTTTCTCTTTTCATTTTTTTTCAGTATTTCTCCTCCCACACCTTTGCCCTCTCTGCCTTTCTGAACTTTCACAGATATTTAAACATTGGCTTTGGTACTGAAACTGGGCCCTGATCTTATGTGAAAAACAAGGAAAACCTTCTGAAGGAATAACCTAAGTGTAACACCAGATAAATTAAAAGTACTCTCTGCTGTCATTCAGCAAAGCCATGTGCAGACAGAGAACTTTCACAGCTATTAAAAAAAATGTGCTATTCGGTGCAAACTTGCCATCTGGCTCCTAGTGCTGGATTCCACTACAGTGTGCTTCTTGAGATTACACTCATCTGCCAGCCTCCCCCTCTCCTCCCAAGGCACTTAGGAAGACTCTTCTGGGAATAGAAAGTGAATTATTTTATCCCAATCACCATGCAGCTAACTATACATGGTAATTAAACAAAGAGACATTCTCCTTCTGCCATTGGAGGCAAAGGTTTTCTTGTTAGTCATAAATAACAAGCACTCTTTGGGAAGATGAAAAGATATTTACAGAATAAACTGGTATACTGTTATCACGCTGATGGCCAGGCAAAGATAATCAAGCATTAAAATAGAAACCAAGGGAAAGATATTCAAAGCCAAGGCTTCTTATGCCATCTTTAATGGATGCAGTTGTTCTGGATGATCACAAGTATCTTTGAACACAGAGGAGAGGGGGAATGTTTATCTCCGATTTAAACAGCCATGAAGCCAGTGGAGTCCACCAGGAATGAATGTGGTTAGCTGGGAGACCTCACCTCCTACAGACAAGGGAGTACCTTTATTAATCCGAGTGGCCTCCATAAATAGCATCTTCCATATCAACATTTGCAGGATGAGGCCCTACTAGTTGGCAAGGTGGGGAGCTTTTCCATGCAGCTCCCATTGCATGTCTGGGAAATATTAACATTCAAGCAGAGGAAAGTACTCTTGTTTGTACCAAGCACCACTGACTTCAGCTGGGGGAGACCTGCAAGACACAAACCTCCCCAAGAGCACCCACTCACTTGGCAGCCGCCCTCTCCTGTCGGCAGTCCCAGATGATTCACACACTCCTCACGCCCTCTCTGCTGCTGACCCTGATATTCCCACCAGGCCTCAGCCAGTTTGCTGAGTTAGAAATTCGCAACAACACACCGCGATGTTGCAGCTCTGACCCCAAACTGGAAATTCCCAGATGGCCCAAGCTTTTCTTTTTCTGACCTGAGAGTTAATTTCCCTGATGATTCAAATAATGATTCATTTTTTATTTTTTTTTTTAGCATGCATTTGAAAAGCTTTCATAATTTTAATTCACCTGCAACTTCTGTCTCAATGTCAGGATTGCCAGCTCTAAGTAACCAAAAATATCACGAGGTATATGCTCCTGGCTCTGTTTCACTCTCTACTCATGATGCTTACTTGAGGAATATAAAGAGCTTTTCATTTAGTCCTTTGGTTTTGGAGCCTTACCACCAACTGATGAAAAAAAGCAAAAAAGAAAAAAAAAAAAAAAAAGAAATCAGAGATTCTGAAAAATTCTCAGGACTCCAGGAGCTTAGCAGAATGGTTAACAGGAAATTTGAAATTCCTCCTTAGTTCAGCTGCTTCCCCTTCAAGCTTAAAACTACATAGTGATTTGAGCTCCCATCTTGAATCTAAAACACCATGACTCCCCCTTGCTTTGCTGTGACTTTTCCAAAGTTTTCTGGATATAAAATTTCTTACCCATAGTTCTTAATGGACTTATTCCCCACTGGGTCCTAAACTCTTGCTTGGGTTCCCAATTGGCTCTGCTTCTTGCTCCTGAGGCTGAATTTATCTTATCTTACATACGGAGATCCCTAATGGCTTCTGCTCACTGGTTTCTTTTCCTCAAGAAACGACACTCCCCCATGGTTTTGTACTCTGCTTCTCAGTCTGCCAAGCAATATATAACATGTTATTCATAACTGTGTGAATGTGTTTTGATAGACCGGTTCATTCAATAGCCTTGGTTATGCTGATGTCACAGACCTGGTAGTTTGTCAGGCAAATAGTCTTCCGTCTGCCAAGACTTTTATGTCTCGTGATTAAAACTACATTTGCAGAGCTAAATATCCTAGCATCATTTTGAAACTCTTCTCTATGTGGAGGATAGAGAGTTTTATGGATTCACACCAGCTATAATTTTGGTCCCTGTTAAAATTAGCTGCCAGAACATGTCCATTGTATTAACTTAGTGTGTTTCCAAGTTCACTCTGAATGGCAGATTCAACCACCCTCAGCACTCCGTGTCTTCAAGATTATGCTAAGAAACAGGCAGCTCCAAACTCTGCAAAAGAGAGAGCCCCCAAGTCTGCTTGATGTTTTAGGGATGGCCTAACCCCTTGCTTAAACAGCCTAGTTCCACCAAGCCTTACAGCTTAGTTCTCCAGCCCATGGCCTGACCCCAAATACTGCTAAGCTCAGCAGCAATGCTGTGACATGGAGCGGACCCAGGCTACAGACAGTAAAGAGAATGAATAGCAAGTGGGTATCACAGGCGCTGGCTTGCTGTGCTGGAGCCTACCCTCACCACCTCTATTGCTGGCACCTATGAGTGTCCCTTAGCTAGCTGTCAGCATTGCTCTTTTGGTGATATCCCTGCCCTGACTATGCTGGGGTAGAGCAGAAACTAAGAGCAGGAACCGGTCTGCTGATAGACCAAACTTGGCTTAGTCTAGTACCCTATGATTCACTCCCACTCCATTGCTGCCTATTAATATAACACTTTTTCTAAGATTCAGAAAATGAATTACTCATAGATAAGACACTGAAACTGAAATCTTGTCAACGCTGTATATTTAGAAAGTGGCTGTGGGACAAATCCAGGTCAGTCCTCTATTCAGTGTAGAGTCAGCACCTGACTGGATTTGCTTGCTGCAGGGGACAGTACCCAGAAGTACTCACCACTTTTTGTCTTTTGCAGTACACAGACCACCTGGACCCATGCAATATCATAGGCAATTCCACAATGTGGAGAACAAAGCACACAGGTGAGATCATGGAAAAGACCCTTCCAACATTTTGGATGTTTTTCATTGTGCTGTTCATTTCATGTGTTCATTTTCATTTCAAAAGTGAGTTTCCTGGAGCAAGACAGGAGTGTCAGAAATTTGCTAAAGTCTGTCTGGTCTTCTGCTCACCTCTCTATATATGCTATGCTATGATAGATCTCATCTTCTCCTCAGAGATGACAGAAAGGGAAGCTGTACTTCTGTGCCTTCATCACCAGACATCCACTGAACTGGTGACTTTCCCCCAAGTACATAGAAAGGCTATCTATTAAATGCAGCATCTAAGGGGCTGTTTAGGTGATGTCTCATCATATTTACTTCAGTGCTTTCAAGAGTAACAACAATGGCTTAAAAATTTAAGGATGTTAGAAAACAAAGTATGCATAGGCCCCAGAAATCATTCGCTTTTACAAAGATCAAAGATGACCGGTTTCTGCCCTCCACCAGACTCACTGCATAGCTAATCATATCGGGTTCTCCAGTCTATGAAATATCATAGAATCATTAAGGTTGGAAAAGACCTCTAAGATCAACTAGTCCAACCATCCACCCACCACCAACAATGCCCACTAAAACATGTCCCTATATACCACATCTATCTTTTCCTTAAACACCTGCAGATCCATCACTTCCCCGGGCAACCTGTTCCAATGCCTAACCACTCTTAATGAGAAGAAATGTCTCCTAATATCCAACCTGGTGCAACTTGAGGCCATTCCGTCTTGTCCTATCAATGGTTACCTGTGAGAAGAGGCCAACCCCCACCTTGCCACAACCTCCTTTCAGGTCGTTGTAGATAGCAATAAGGTCTCCCCTGAGCCTCCTCTTTTCCAGACCAAACAACCCCAGTTCCCTCAGCCACTCCTCACAGGACTTGTGTTCCAGACCCTTCACTTCACCAGCTTTGTAGCCCTTCTCTGGACATGCTCCAGGGACTCGATGTCCTTCTTATAGTGAGGGGCCCAAAGGTGAACACAGCAGTTGAGGTGCAGCCTCACCAGAGCTGAGTACAGCTCAGAGTACAGTCACCTCCCTGCTGGCTGCACTACTCCTGATAGAAGCCAGGATGCCATTGGCCTTCTTGGCCACCTGAGCACACTGCCAGCTCATATTCAGGCAAGCATCAATGAGCACCCCCAGATCCTTTTCCTCTGCACAGTTTTCCAGCTACTCTGCCTCAAGCCTGTAGTGCTGCATGGGGTTGTTGTGACCAATGTGCAGGACCCAGCACTTAAACATGTTGAACCTCATCCCATTGGCCTCTGCCCATCGACCCATCCTGTCCAGATCCCTCTGCAGGGCCTTCCTACCCTCCAGCAGATGGACACTTCCTCCAGCTTGGTGTCATCTGCAAATTTACTGAGGGTGCACTCAAATGCCTCATCCAAATCATCAGTAAAGATATTAAAGAGGATGGGCACCAACACCAATGCCAGGGGAACACCACTGGTGACCAGTCACCAGCTGGATTTCACTCCGTTTACTGCCACTGTCTGGGCCCAGTTGTCCAGCCAGTTTTTAACCCAGCACAGAGTATACCTGCCCAAGCCATGGGCTGCCAGCTTCTCCAGGAGAATACTGAGGGAGAATGTGTCAAAGGCCTTGCTGAAGTCTTGGTAAACTACATCATCAGCCTTTGCCTCATCCAACAGGTGGGTCACCTGTTTATAGAAGAAGAGGAGGTTGGTAAGGCAAGAGTTGCCTTCCATGAACCCATGCTGGCTGAGCCTGATCCCCTGGTTGTCCCACGCATGCTGTGTGATTGCATTCAAGATGACCTCTTCCATCACCTTTCCTGGCACTGAGGTCAGGCTGACAGGCCTGTAGTTCCTGGATCCTCCTTACGACCATTTTTATGGATTGGTGTCACATTAGCAATCCAGTCATCTGGGATCACTCCAGTTGACCAGGACCAATGATAGATGATGGAAAGTGGATTGGCAAGACTCTGCTGTGCATATTCAGAACTTAAGTAGCACGATGCTTCTAGTCCCACAGAGTCTTTTGGACATCAGAGTATGGCTCCCCAGTGTGGTTTCAGTTGCTAACAGGTTAAGTCATTTTCCACTAATGTTTCTAGGTAGTCAGTAATCTAAGCAGCCTTTGATTAACAAAACCTAAACCAGTTTGAGATGCTTTTTCGTATCTTTCCTCACCGTTCAGTATTGGCAGGTGTTGAAGCTTTATGTCTTTTTCAGTTAGTCTGTACATAGTATCTCTAACTTTTGCCCCTAAAGATCTCACAGTAAATGGGGACAGCCTGACATAAAATCCATCTCTTCAGCTTTTCTGGGGTGATGCAACAATGCTTTGACAGTGGCTGTTAAATTTTGCTGTTTGGTGGCCTGGTTATGTATTTTTGTGAGGGAAAAAAAAAAAATAAAGTGCTATCCACAGAGTTATTGGCACAGACAGCTTTTCAGAGGGCTTTTTTTCAGAATTTGTATCAGGATCCTTGCCAAGCATCATGACTCCATTTATTTTCATCTCCCCTAAGGTGGAAAATGATCCAAATTCACTTGTTCTCCACTAGCTTTTGAATCATGCCAAACTGCATTTAGGATAAAACTAAATTCCTGAAAAGTCTCAGAACCACATAAATTTTATGGATCTAGAGAAAGGGCATGTGAGCAGATCTACAGCTAGCCTATACTGGTAAATCATCTGGGTTGATTATGCATTGAGATTGTGGAGGAGATTTGAAACCATCAACTGTACCTCCAGCTTGTGCCTGGGGAGAAGTCAAAATAGCAAAATATAAATGCTATAGAAAAAGGCATTTGTAGGATTTCAGTGAAAATCTTTCTACAGTTTTTGTCCTTCTGCAGCAAGAAAGATGAACTCAAAATAAGGAAGGTAAAGAAAGGCAAGATCAGGAAATAGAGAACATGTCTGAAGGAAGAATTAAAGAGCTTTGTAAAGCCTAGCAGGGGAAATTGTGAGGGGGAGACTCTTATATATATGTGTATGATGCAAACACCATGAAAGGAATGGTTTTTGCTTTGTTTTGTTTATAAACTAAGAGGTGATGCTAACACAAAAATACACCTGTTTCAGCAGAGAAGGAAAAACTTCAAGTTGGAAGGTAGTGGGCTTGTAGCACTCAAATGACTGAGGTTCTGAAGAAAGTATTAAAGTACTGAAGAAAGTATTAAGGTACTTGAGTAGTTTGAAGATGGAGTGTGATCAGGTCATGATAGGCTTACCTTGCCTCAGAGGAACTCATTCCCCACCCTAAAAGTCAGTTTGTACATATATAGATAAGATGTTATCTCTAATTTCAGCATCCTCATGGCACTCTTAATAACACTCAGTTTTACAAACACATTAGATTGTTTATGAAACAGGTAGCCTAAACTCCCAGCCCTTGGTACTCTCCAATGCATCTATTTTAAGCCCCTTGTGAAGTGCACACCCTGTCCAAGGCCTGTTTCAGTGTTATTTCCCCTTTTGTAAGTGATGCCTCAGTGCAGCTTATTCAGTCTTGTTGCTGTTCTCTCTGGTTTCACTTATCTTTTCACAGCAAGCCTTGGCAAAGCCATCTCTGCCTACTGATTCACTGTGAAGTCATCATCTAGCATTGCTTTCTTACTGCAAGGTGGTATGGGCACAAATAGTGCACATTAGTGCCCAAGATCAGTGAACAGCCCTTCCTGAAGAGTATGAATTATTTTTTCCTTCTTTAGTTTCATCTATCAGCTCTTTAGGAGACGTTTTGGAAAGATGCCGTTGAACACTGAAATAGAAACTACGTGCAGACAGAGCTCTAGTCTCAGCGTGATGTCCAGTAGAGGAAGGTCTTGTGTCTCCTTTCGTCCCTGTTCGTAGAATTAGAGCATAAAGTTAGGGTCATCAGAGACTTAGAGATTATCTGCTTCCAACTGTTTGCTCAAAGTAGGGCCAATTGCAAAATTAGATCAGGCTTCTTTTGTCCTTTTTCATTCAAGTTTTGAAGATCTTTTTGGATGGAGAGTCCACAGCCTCTCAGAGCCTCTCAGAACAATCTACTCCAGTACTTAGCTGCTCGCTGAGTGAAATACTGTTTTGCTTATTTCCATTTGGAATTGCCCTTTCTTCAATTTCAGACTGTTTCCTGTTGTCCACTCAATGGGCAACTCTGAGAAGAATCCTCTGAAAACCCTCTCTCAGAATAGCTGCAGATAAGATCCCCATTGTCTTTCTCTTCTCCAGGTTAAACAAGCCCAGTTCTCTCACCCTCTCTTTGTGCCTTCTGCACAAGGTACATGATGACTGTGACCACCTCAGCAGCTCTCTTCTGGACTTGTTCATCCTACAGGTTATGTGGATGAAGAAGCTTTGCATTGCTCTTCCTTCCTATCCTCTGCTCTCAAAGGCTTGTGTATTTGCTAGCTGGGGCACTCCAGATGGCATTCCCCACAGTAGGACTGGATCTTGAGCATCTCACGCTAGGTCAACAGTGATGGGGTCAACCTCGGAGACATCATTAAGCCTGGACGTCCTGACTGCTCAAATCTCAGCTGAATGTCCCAGTACAAAGTAAATCCTGCTTCTCCCAGTTTCCCAGCCTACCCACCCCACCTTTCCTATGCCAAACTTTTCACTTAGAAGGACCATCAGTGGCAAACAAACAACTCTCTGCTGCTGACTTGTGGCCCTTCAGCATCCCATTTCTTCCCTTCAGAACGAGTGACAGGGGTTGATCACTAAACCTTATTGCTATCCTGAGTAAATATATGGCTTCCAGATGAACTGTTACAACATGCTGTCACCTAGAATTGTTCCCTAAGTCTTGTTCTAGATGTGGCACTGAGTACAGCTGATCACTCAGTGGGCTCATCCCTAGGTATAAATCTCCCTGGCACATCCCTAATTTTAAAAATCAGCATTAAAAGGCATTGTTCAAGCATTCCTTTAGGAGCAATCAAAGTAGGTAGTAATCTACTCAGCAAGCAGCATTATATCAATGCCATGACATAGTTTCCCTGTTTTCATGATGAGAGATTGACAGTGTTTGAGATTATGGATTGTCATCATGAGAGCTCTGAACAATGACAGCTTGCTTTATCTCCCAATCAATTTATAAACATTAATTTCAAAATCGTACAAGAATAATATGCTGTGTGTACCAGAAAATGTGAAGAATCCTTCTTAGATCAACATGCTATGAGTAACAGATTTCTTAGGAAACTGCCACAGAGTGTAATAAGAGGAGTGTTTCTGACAGAAATGCAGCCCCTGGCAGTTGTGTCCATAGAAAGCAGTGGAGCAAGGCTGGGAATCTGTTTATTTACAAGTGAAGCGTCTTCCCAGTAACAGCGGGAACATTGCAATTTAAAAATAAAAAAAAAATACACATACAGGCACCTTACTGGAATGTATTTTAATTTACTTGAGCTAGACTGGGAACCCATTCCCATTGCTTCTTTGATGTGGTAATAGGCAAGTGAAAGAATGTTCACAGTTTATGCATTCATCTCTGGGAGAGGCAACCCTGAATTCCTAGTGGAAAAAGTCTATTTTTGCAGTGGGAAATCCTTCTTCTCCAAGCTACCATTAAATTATCTTTCCCTGGATTTTCTGCCCATCTTGTGTACCCAGAGGCCTAACACACACAAAGACTAGAGGAACATTCAGCTACCCATGACCAGTTTTATGCATGTGGAATATCATCCCCAGTCAGGGAGCCTGGGTACTCTGGGAGGAAAGGAGCTGAAAAGTTATTGCTTGCAACCTGGCAGGGACCAGACAACCAGGACAATCACATTAAAAACAACAACGTTCATATCAGGCACACAGAGTTGTCCTATGTGATTATGAGCTGCTTCTGTAACAGAAGTACCATTGGAGTCTTTATCTGGGAAGTTAACACCTTGAGCCACAAGGGTATTGAAACACCTACCTGCCTCTTCAGTATCTATGGCTGATATGTCAGTGCCTTGATGAACTCTCTTGCAACCCAGCTGCTGCCAAACCCTACAGACATCAGAATCCCTTAGGTGTCTCTGTATCAGTTATGTACCTTGCCTTGCTCTATTTCAGGTGACACTCCTTCATGCAAAAGCCATTCTACAAAACCCTCTAGGAAAGACTGCTGGTGATTTCTATATATTCAAGCAGTACATCCACACACAGCCAACCTTCCCCTTGCAGTTCTGGTCCTTGGGTGAAAAACAGGGATGTCCTGTGTGAGCTGAGCCATGTGATTTCTGCCTCAGCAATTCAAGATAGGGAAGGTGGCCATCTCTGACTAAGTGAAGCATATCACTCACCATGTCCTGCTTCTTGCTTCATTTCACTCTGTTTAGGCAGGTCCTCACTCAAATCTGTTCTGAAAACTCTTCATCACATGCATGTGTGTTCTGTGTGGGCAGTGGGTACCAATTCACAGAGGAAGGGTAAAGAGGAGAGACACTGTAATGACCGTGAATCTGGACCAATTCCCTTTGTTTTTACAAGATCACCAATACACACACGTTTCTTTTCACACCTGGTGTGACTCTTTAAATGAGTGACCAACTTTCCTAAATCCACCCAGCCTCTTCCAGTGGCAGGGGAGGGCTGAGATCCTTTATGGTAACATGCCCAGGCCTCCACCCCACGACCAGTACAATCAGTCTGCCCACACACTGTCGACCCAACATACTCCGTAGCATTGGCCTTACCCCGAGCACGTGCCAGGGCACAGGCATCTCCATCTTGCCTGCAGCCCAGGTTGCTGCCTGGGGCAGAGAAGTATTCATGGAGAGCAAGGTGGAATGAATAAGCTACTCCCATCTTTCCCAAAATCTCCTGGGGTGAGGAGCAGGTGTGTGTGAATCGCCCACGTTCACACAGAAGCCTTTATTACCATGCCCAGGGCATGACTGATACTCACCTGGAGCAATGTCAGCTAAGAGGGTGCTTTGTGGTCCCTTCACGGCAATGGCCCAAACACCCTGCCGTATAGCAGCCCACCTCAACACCTCGGGCAGCATGCACCAAACCCATCTTTAACATTGCCTTTGCCCTCAGTTGACAGTGTAAATTCAGATCACCCAGAGAACCTGACTGAGGCATACCTTGTGTTTCTGTGCCAGAGACATTACCAGTCTGTATATGGCTAACTTCAAACCTTATGACACAGAACAAATTTCAACCTAACTCCTTTTCAGGTAGAGGCAAGGAGCCAGCCCCTTTGCTCCAGGACTTGCTTTTCCATGCCACCCCCTCCCTCCATCCCAGCTTGCTCCATTCGCCTCTTTGCCAGAATACAGCGCGAGGACTCGCAATGGGCTCGCAATGACCTCCATCTGCTCGCTGGAGTTTTGGTGAAAGATCGTTGGTTATAGGGCACTAATTGCTCCTTCTGAGCCAAAGGGCAAAGCTGTACCTCCATAGGGGAGCACTTGTACAGGTACTGCCCCACTGAGATGGCATTCAGAGAGGGTGGCCACAGGAAGGGTAATCTGCAGCTTCGTCAAAGGTACAGCAGGAAAAAAAAAAAAAAAGAGTAAAAAGCTGCTCTGGCGTTCCTTCTTCGAGTTCTTGTTGCCACTAATGAATTATTAACCTCAATGATTAAATTAATATTTACAAGACTGCACTAAAGCAGTAAAGATGGGCTAGTTGCTGAAATACCATTTCCTCATTGCACATACCCTCCTTTCCCCTCTGTGCCAGCCCTGCTCTGCTGAGTGCTGAGTTCCTGGTGAAAACCTTTGGTGCACACATGCAGGAAGTGAGGTCAGGCTTGTTTTGGCAGTTTCAGCTGCATTTATCCCAGATAGCAGCTGAATTTTATCAGTTGGTTTAGCCTTTGGTCTTCAAGAGACAAACTATTATTTCACTCCTCTTTAAAAATAATAATAAAGTCGTTTTTAGGGGGGGGAGAAAAAAAAAAGAAAATAGCACTGTGAGCTTAGAGAAAAAGCGAGGGCAGGAGCCGTGCCTCGCACAGCCGGCTCAGCCCTGCTGCGAGCGCCCTCGTGTGCCCGCAGCCCCCACGCCACGGGTGGGCACCGCCGTGGGGATGCCCGGGGGTCCCACGGGGAGCCCTCTCCACGGTGATTTCCGAGCCCTCCAAACCGTGAGACAGTTTGGGGGTTGTCCCCAGGTCGGTGGGTTTGCCCCCGTTCTCCTCCCCAGTAGGGAAAAAGAGGAAATCCTGGAGGATGCAGAGAGGAGTGGGGATGCAGAGAGGAGCAGGGATGCTGCCACCTTGCCCGGGTCCATGCCAATGGGATGCCCACTCAGCCAGCAGCATCCCCCAGGCCCACTCGATGGCACTTGATGGGTCTTCTTGTCACTAAGTCCATGACAAGGTTGGAATCAAAGCCCTGCAAGCGGGGTATCAACAGCCTGCCCTCCCCTATCTCCACTGATTTGTGTCTGGGCAAAAAAAAAAAAAAAAAAAAAAAAAACAATTAAGTAATGGGTAAAAGCAAAATTAATAAAGGCAGCCCTTCCTGTAAGGCTAAGTAACAAACCAAAAATTCTCTCTCTTTTGCTTACAGTTCTTTCCCTGGTGTCATGATGGGTATTTACAGAGTAAGAGTGGGCTTTCTAGATTAATTTAGTTAAAGTCAGTTTCAGTTTCATTCACACCTTACCCACAGTCTTCTCAGTGCTGGTGGCTTTGTTTGCAGAATAAGAGCACAGGTAGCGATCCTTTTCCCAGGCCCATTTTAATTTGTTCAGCTTGAACGAGGTTTCCTCCATCTGACCGTAGACCTCTCAGCACGTCCTTCTAGCAGAAAAGTGTATGGATTTTGTTCTTATTACCAACTTTCGTACTAAAATCACCGCAAGGCAAACACAGAACCCAGATATGAAATATAAATAACAAACAATGCCCAGATTGGAAACTTTCTAGAGATTACATTAGACCCTGGAACAGGGCCCCTGCCTCTGTCAAAGAAGTGTTATCTTGAGATTGTCAATGCATGCTCCAGGGTAAGAGTGACTTTGTCCCCAGAGACCCAAGGGAACATAACAAGTGACATCAGTCATATTTTGGAGACTGTAGGGCCTAGTGTCACTAAATGTCAGCTAAATCTCTGTACATGGCTCTCTTCAAAGAGTCATTCCTGAAGTGCTGAAAGGTGAGGGGGGCTAACTAAGCCAATTAAAGAAACATTTACTAAGTAGTGGAAGGACACAATGATCTACAGACCAGGTATATAACAATTTATTTTGTTTTCCTTTAGTTTCCATCAGGGCCTAAGTGGGTGGGAAAAAATGCCTCACTACCAAGCACCAGAGGTAGGACATTAGCTGACGAAAGGCAGGAGGCTCAGACTGAAGCAATGACCGTTTCTTTTTCCCCTAGAGCTGATGTTCTGTCTGTTCCACCTCGGCATTTCTTGTGAAGCCAGAGACAACAAGCCAGTCTGCCCAAACACAAAAATAAAACACCAGACAGGCTTCTTTGGGAAAGGCAAAGTTTCTTGTGAAAGAGGAATTGCAACTGGAATTTACAGGAATGCTAGCAGTCATACCATCAGGTCAAATCCTGATCCTACTCGCTTTATTGTAAATAATGAGCAGTCCCTGGGACACGCCAGCTAAGGCAACTCCTTATTAGGCCCTTTATTCGTATGTCTGAGCTCCTCAGAAATAATTAAGTGGGGAGACATTTTGTATTATTGGAAACAAACCTTTGTATTTTCTTGGTGAAACCAGTGTTTTTCCTTCTGCAGAAGCTGACTCATGTAAAAAGCATCCACAAAGGAATCATACAAATACACTCAGGGATACAAATAGACTGTTTTTTGTCAATTGCTCCCCTGTCAATCATAGACGGGACAAAATTCTGCTTTGGGGTAAGCCGATGGAACAGTTGCAAGTATAACCAAGGGATGTAGACAAAGGTGTACTTGCAGGTCTGTCTGAAGCAGTCGAAGAAACGAGGCATTAACCACTGCTCCAGCACCGGAGGTAACTCTTTCCCCAGCAGGGCCCAATCCTGCAGATGGAAATCATGTCCAAGCAAAGCCACCGGCTTAGCTCAACCCGCTTTCTGCAGCAGCTCGAAGTAACTCAGCTGATTTTGTGCTGAAGCTGATTAGCTCACGAAGGCGGTTTGCTTGGCTCCGTGGAGGACGTAGTAACCTCCCACTGAAAAGCACTTGCAAAGAGGAGATAGGCAGTAATATCTAAAATTAGGAAAACCCCTTTCTGAAAAGATCATGAATCCGAGCTTTAAGAGAAGAGTTTACACACCATGTCCTTATCTGGGATCTGAGTTCAAGGCTGTTCCTATCTTGGGTGTTGGTTTGGTTCATTATGGAGATAAATCCAAGCTGTGAAATCTGGATCTGGACCAAATTTCTCCATAGTTTGAAAGCGTTTGGCTCCATTGTTTTGGAAAGGGCCTATCACTGCTACTAGGTCTTTTAACCCGAACAACAGATGCAGACATAATAAGAAGAGCAATGAACATTAGGATGTCATCATAACTGCATCAAGATGAATCCCCCAACACTTTCCAGAGTTTCTAATTTACAAAGAAAGAAGAAATAATAAATCATAAACAGTAACTGAAACACATCCAACATTTCAATCAGTGCAGTGCACTTATTACATAGCCTCTATAAATAAATTCTACTAATGCAGGAAGTTTGGGGCAAGAACCAGAGCAAAGGCAATTAGCTATACTTATTGTGATTACTAGACATTTGACAAAATATTGTTTGATACTTGGAAGTATGTAATTAAGAACAGAAGATCACTATCAGAACTGTTTCGTTAGTATAATGATTGTGTCAGCAAAAGCATCTTTTTGCAAAAGCAAAAGCATTTCTGTGTATATATCTCTGTGGCAACACCACTCCATGTCATTGAGGTGTCAACTATAAATTATACAACTTCAGGAGACCAAAGATAGGGAAATGATAAGACACAACTGAAGGCTTGGAAGAGAAAGCAAAAAATATGGAGAGATATGGAAGTCAGTGGCAGCCCTGTTTAGTTGGCACATGCCATAACAGTAAAAGATAGATCTGACAGCTACAGCCATCATTTCAAAGGGCCCTTCAAGCTCCGTTCATGCTTGGACCCACGGAAAGAGCCTCTCAGGTCAGCAATATGGACATTCTTTGTGGACATTCATAGAAAATTTGGCTTCTTGTGATGAACACCTAAGCAGTCCGGGCACAAGCTTACAAATGTTAAGCAAGGGGGGGAGGGAATTATAAATATATGACATACTTATGAGCCTACTGAATTCCATGAAAGACATGATCAACATAGTCTGGCTTTTGTTCAGGCTCGCGGTCGTTATTACAATTACTGACATGAATGTAATACCACAAAGTAAGGTCTTGTAGCTGAACAAGTGCAGCTAATCTTAGCTAATCTTTTCACTGCATCTCAGACCCTATTATTCTTCTAGGGATAACTTTCGTATACAGTCATCTTGTTTCTCTTGGTTGACAAAAAAGTCAACTATTGGATATACTCCATACTATGGTCTTTATCATGTTCATTTCACACATACACTGACTTCATCCAAACTAGGTAGGCAAGTGTTTGGCTTCATTTTAACAAATGCTGGAGTGTTAAAATGCAGCTGAGACTGAAAGTATCCAGACTGGATATTTTTTGACAGTTCAACCATGGGTAAAAATGTGAATTGTAGTGAAGCAGTTAGCAAAATGGAAATGTTAGAGTCTGGAGAGGAATAAGGTAGCAAACCCACCTAATCTCCAGTACTACATGCTTCCCAGAACCTTAACATTCAAGCATCTCATGGGCTTTAAAATATTTACCCTCTCAACATGCCTGAGAGGTAGGTGAATAAAAGGCTTCCATTTTACAGGTGTCAGGCTCTGCCCAGGATGTCTGTGGTTTGCATGTGACTGAACCTGGGTCTCCAAAGCCCCTCAAGCAAGACTCTTCTTCCAGACTTGGCTGCTCTTTGGAAACAGGCAATGCATGGGCTCTGCTGTGCTGCTCCTGGAAGAAGTGAAGGCTGCCTCTTAGGGTTTCTTTTTACTTCAGGTAAGAGCCAAGAGAAGGAGCTTTCAAGGTTGGGCATAAGAGGCCAAGAGGATAAGCATTGTGGAACAGGAACTACTGGAAAGCTTAGAGAAAACCTAGCACATGTCTGTAATGTTTTTCTTTCTCTTTTCCCTGCCTGCATTTGAAGCAGGGCTCTATGTACAGAGCTCTCCCCACACCGTACTTTCCTCAGCAGTGATTTACAAACTGCTCTCCTCTACTTCATTCTCCTCCTCTGAGAGATTGCCAGTCCTGTCAGCATTATCCTCTCTGACACTTTGCTCTGGAAATATTTCAGGATCAGACATGCTTTTCTTGCTTTCGCTGCCTATATTTCTGGAAGGGCCATCAACCAGACAATGTTTTGCACCGGAGTCTGATGCCAGTGCCAGAACATGGATGAGTTAGCAGCCACTTAGTCTGCAGAGTCTAGTACCAGCCGCTCTGCACAAACAGTAGCAAACCTGAAAATCCAGGGAAACAGGAAGCTTCTCGGTGTGCTGCTTGAATTGCAGACCTTTCCCTTATTCAGACCTTCTGGCTGTAGTTGCTGATGGAAAGGAATTTGCAGCGGGAATTGCAGATCAACCTAAATCTCCAACTAAATATAGCCTTCCTTGCAGGGGCAGAGGGGAGACAGGGGAAATACAACAGGAGGAGGAGAGCTCTTTTGACGGACAAAAAGTATGTTTAGAGTAGTTAGGCATCATCAATTAGTGATGAGTTTTCAATAGCAGGCTTTATGTGTTTAAATTCCATGTAGAGCAAAGTGAAAAAAAGGGAAATTCTGCATTCAGAAGAAATGTTACAAAGCTGTGTATGTTACAAAAAGAAAACACGTGTAAGCACAAAATATTACTCACTGAACAAAAATAAAGTGAATGAGTCATGATATTAAACAACTCTATAAACAAAAGTTGCAGAATGCCTGGGAAGACTTAACTAATTCAATTTCTAGTCATTATGTTCCAGCCAATGTTGCCTTCCTTTAGCAGGCTTGAAGAACTAATGGGATGCCTGTGGGAGGCTAGTGTGACCAGCAGAGGAAGGGCATGTAATATAGTGGCTAAGTGTATGCAGTAAAGTCATCTGTGGGAGAACAAGCAACATCTGAACTGCGCATTTTCAGCCTTCTCATCCCCTACCAGCCAAGTTGCTTTAGGAGGAGATGTAGATGAAATCATGGAGTTCCTGCAGAACTTGGACAGGACCAGGATCCAGGGAGGACTGAAGTTGTTGGGGTTTTCATCTTACCTTGTGTCCAAAGAATCAGGAATTTAAACACAGATTGCATTTCACAAAAATAACAGAGAAACACCTGAAATTATTTTGCAATAGTATGTTGAATGATTGAGGTCTGTCTGGACAGGGCCAAACTCTGTGTCATCCTCTGCAACATTTGGAGCTACTTAGGGACGTAGGGAACAGGATGCCCAGAGAGGTTGTGGAGTCTCCTTCTTTGGAGATATTCAAAATCCACCTGGGTGCCATCCTGTGTAACATGCTCCGGGTGACCCTACTTGAGCAGGGGGATTGGACCAGATGATCTCTGGAGGTCCCTTCCAACCTCAGCCATTCTGTGATTCTGTGAGACTTCTGCTGTCAGCAGGGGTTTGGAGAGTGCTCTGGGGGCAGCAAAGGTCCTGTGCAAGTCTGAACCTGGGACAGGTTTCAGGTTCAAAGGACATCTAGACTCTCAAAGGTTTTCACTGTCTCTCTTGAGATATATTCGGATATCTGCTTCTCTGTGGTGTGACCTTACTGTCCCTCCAAAACTTTCGTGTCCTCTTGGGTTGAGGTAGTGATTTAGGGGAGCATCTGGGAAGAACTCTGAAGTCCAAAGGGTTTCTGAAGTGCAGACTGTGTCTTGAAACGTTCATGAGTGCCTAAATGTGCTTTCATCTCTACCATTTCTGTGCCTGTTTAGGAGAAAGAAAGCTCCCTCAGACACCACAAGGAGTCTAGGGGGCTGGGAAGGTGAATTTTCAAAGTTTAAGCTAGAAAAAGTGTGTTGAACTCAGAACCAGCGCAACACGTACATTGCTTCAGTATTGCAGCTTGCAAGCCACGCAAACGTGAACCCTAAGACTGGTGAGCTCAGTGGTGGGAATTGCACTTGAGGCTGACAAAGTGCCAAGTGCCAGAAACTACAGGTCTGAAGTTCTACCTTAGGCAAGTAATTTCCCTGGCAATGTGAAGCTCAGTATCTGCTTCTGCAGATGAGTTAATGCGAGACTCAGCCTGACACAGTGGTATGAAATATAGCAAAGGTGACAAAGTTATCTCTGTGCTTGTTTATTGCCTGAATGCAGTTCCAGTGTTTATAAGACAAAGAACAGTATTCCAACAGCAGGGAGAGAGAGAGAGAGAGAAAGAGAGGGAGAGAGAGAGGTTTAATTCAGTAGTGTGTATGAATAATACTTGAAAAGACAAATAGTGTTTGGTTTAGTTAATATATTGCTCATTAGTGAACCACAATACAGACATTTTTTAAAAGGCTGCAATCACCATGACAACCTGATAACATTTAGTCACATCATTTCCGAATATGATTATCCTCCTGGAAAACTTTTCTTTTTTTTATGAAAACAGAGGGCAGATTTCAAGTCTGTGGTCTGTTCTTAAGATAACCTGTTTGTTCTCGCTTTCAAAAGCACTATAATATAATGGGAAAACGTAAGGAGAAGTGAAAGAAAGACATAAGTGGAAGAGGGGGATTTCTATCAAACTTTTCATTCCAAGTTCAAAAAAAATCTTGTTCTTCTGCACTGTAAAACTCATACAGAGAGGGTAATCTACACATACAGTTTAGACTTCAGGCCTTAAATTTCAAAAGGATTTTCATCCTGGTGCCACAATCCTACAGCGGGGTTAGGGGTTCAGCAGCAATCAGGTAGATGTTCCTGCAGGACCAAAAAGGAGATGGAGACCAAGACCTTTAGGGACACTCATCCATGCTGTCCTTCTGTAGCACAGCAGAGAAATCATCTGCTAGCGTGAATCTGCAGGACACATGGGGATAGCCCATGGGCAGGGCAATCTGGTCTCCATACTAAATTGTGCCTGAAAGTCTGAGAGGCTCAAAGTGCCTTGAGGTGCTGGACAACAGACCGTGTCAGGGTGACCTAAATTTGCTGTTCTGCTCTGAGGGGTAGGGAGGATGCCTACCTCTCCCTTGGGCTGCAGCCAGCCCAGGCCATGTCACGCTGGTACACGAGGTCCCAGCAGCTCCCTGCTCTGATGAAGACACACCTCGTTCCCTGTGTTCCTGAGAACATTACCTCGTTCCCTTTCTGAAGCAAACTAAGAGTACAGTAGCCTACATCCTCTTGCAGCTAGCATAGCTAAGTGACGTTTCTTGATAAATAGGTTGAATTTATCGGTAACCTCTGCTGCCTTACACTGATTTACTATCATCATCTCAGGCACTGCCAAATTATTATTTTATTGGGAAGGAAAATAGAGGTACCACAAAGTGACACTTATTCCTAAGAAGAATTTGGCAGGCAGCCGTGATAAGAAGGACTCAGTGGCCTGAGCCTGAGCCTCCCAGTGGGACTGCTGCAGTGTGAGGATTCCCTTACTAGGATACAGCAGGAGCTGAGCCTGCAGCCCCCCTTGGCTTGCCTCCGCAACATCTCCTCAAGCTTAACATGGCTTGGATGAAACACTTACAAACCCCGAATCCATGCAAACTTGCAATCACCAGCCTAATTATTTGTGATTTCCTGACAGGAATGGTTGCAATTAGACAGTTAAGCACTGGAGGTTGTGCTCCAGGCGGGATGACTGCTGGCAAAGTCACTGGTTAGGAATTTGCAGAAAGCGAAGGAGACAGTGTGCAAGGGCTGTCAACAGAAATGCGGTCTGGGACTCTGAATTAATTGAATTAATATTCAGGGTGAAAGTGAGGCATTTTTGTTCTCCAGATGAATATGGATGAACAACCCAAACCCATGATTTGAATTTATAGTGCTTTAGGTTTAGGGATTTGGCTTGATTTATGAAGATGTGGGGCCAGTCCCCGGGAATATATATTTGGCACTGAGGATTTGTGCCATTACTTCTGACTTATCCTGGGCCACACAGGGCAAAGATCCCATCCAGAGCTTGTTTTCACAGCAGGCCACGGTTTGATTCCCCTCTGTGGGTAGTCAGTAGTGGTGCAGGGCTGAGAAGCTGCTCTGAGCAGCCACCTGGTCTCAGGCAGAAATGCGTGAGACTCCCTAAGGACTATTCACAATGGAGGTGATGTATAAATAAGCAGCTTCCCCATTATTATCCTGACTGCAAAACAACCCAGGGGAAAGCTCAAGCATGAGAAGGTAGACAACCATAAGCAAGGCAGTATTGCCAGGGCTCAGACTGAGGTTGCCTCTGGGGAGCCCAGCCTGCTTTGGTGGCCCTGGTGGTTTTGGTGGGCCTGCAATTGCTCTTGCAGTGTGATCAAGCTGCAACATGAACATGATTTAACCAAAAGAGCTTTGGTGTTCACCAGAGAAGGTGGTGGATTACAAGCAGGGGTGTTTCTCCATCAGCTTCCCTGGAGGACTCTGGCATCCTGCTGAAGCAGAGCTTCTTCCCCAGCACTGCACAGAGGCGGTATTTGAGAGTGTGTGATCTCAGGCAGCACAGCTTTGTGCCAGGCACCAGCCTCCAACCTCTCAAAGAGATGCTGAGCTCCACTTGGCCCGGCACGTGGTGGGAGTGGGAAACAGGGCCGAGGCTCCTTATCTCTTATTTCATCACTTTATTGCAATATTGCGGCTGATTAAGTAGTTGAGAATGACTCTTCATGCAATTTTGGTTTTGCAAGCTCCTCAGGGACAGGTCCTTGTACTCTGCGTTGCTCCATTTCAGAATGAATAAAAGGAGGCGATGTCAAACTGCTGTTCAGGAACTGAAATTATGAAAACTGTACAATTATTCCAAAGGCACCGCCACGACTTGCCCGTATGCTCTTAATGCTGTTATGCTGATCTTTTTCTGTTTTTCTGTGACAAAAATCTTTGCTCCTGAACTGAGGATGAGGATCCAGCCCAGAGCTGCATGTTTCACAGGAGTTATAAACTCCTCAGGACAAGTGGCTCTAAAGGAAACAAAAACAACTCTGTAATGGTAGCAGGTGCAAAATGAAGTGGGACATTAAAAATAGCCCAGCCACATTCTCCAACGGCATGAGCTCTCTGTGCACATCGCTCCAAAATAATCCATTTATCCTTTCTCCCTATTGGTACAAGGAGCCAGCTCCGTGCTCTGTGTGCTGGGGATCTGCAGGAGCGGCTGGGAGAATTCACGAAAAACCACAGCCCATCAACCAGGCACTCCCCTGTGCCTTCATCTCAGTGTCTTGCAGAACATCGAAACCTTTTCCCTGACAACTTCAAGAAGCAAATGTGTCTCTTTGGGCTCTGATAAGTGCTGACTTTTAGTTCTAGGAGTACACGGTTAAATTGCTTTGTGTTTTGCTAAGGGTGAGTTTGGATCTGGGGCTGTTTATTTTGCCCGGCTTAGTGATCGTGAGCTGCGCTGGAGCTTTGAGGGCCAAGTGGCTTCCTATGCAAAAAGCATATTCCTCCTTTAAATAGCCAGCCTTTAGCAAGCAAAGCCCAGCTTTCACAGATTTCCACCCAGCCCTTCTGCATCTTCTGGCTGCCAGTGCTTCTCCTGGCCCAGACCCTTCATTTCAGCCTAGTCTTTGTTTTCCTTTAGGACAGTTTTGTGGTGTCATCTTGTTACATGATGAGATCATTTTTTTCAGGATTCTTCTCCACATTTTCATTTGCCAGTCACACCTTCAGGCCAAATGACTCAAAGGCGATGATGGGTGTAAGTGCTGCCATGGTGCTAACACCGTGGAGCACAGACTGGGAGCCCCCGGCTCAGGTGGGCAGTCACCCAGCCTTGTCCAACTGCTTTCATTTGCCCTGTTCTTTGCTGAGTCCTCCTCCAGGTCTTCAGAGACTGCAGAGACATTATTTCATCTAGAAAGTGGAGTCAAAAATGTTCAGGCAGAATGAAAACTTGCAAATGGTTTACTGTTATGCTAGTCATTAAGCAAAAACAAAGAGTTACGAGACACAATTTTAATACTGTTAATACCCTTTGGAAGCCAAGTTGTTGATCACTTGCATTTATTTCTTTTTCCCCACTCCGTTCTCATTCTAGCCTGTTGATCTCAGACCAGGGTGTCAGTCACAAGAGAAGACCCAGAGTAGATCCACTGGACCAAAGTCCTGGTAATTTCAGTAGGGGCAGAATTTTTGTGTAGACTTCAGCCTCTTACCAAGCCAATGTGTGTCTCTGTAACTCAGTACAAGGTCTGACAAGCTGTGGATTCAGAGAAAGTGAATGAAGTTCATCTGCTGACGGCTGAACATTGTTTTATCTAGATAAATGTTTCACGGGGCATTTACCAGCAGCTTCTGAGCTGCAGTCGGTGAGCCTGGAGATATGGGGCCCTTACTGCAGTTGGTTTATATCACCCATAATAAATCAACTCTCCTGGCATAAATCAGCTAGTCACAGCCCATGTATGCAGACCTGGGTGACTTGCTGTGACAGAGACTCTCCCATGAAAGCAGAGATGCCCTGGGTGCCTGGGGGAGCTGCCCCTGCCCTGGGAGTGCAGACGGCAGAGGGATGCTCTGGCAGCCCCATGGGAGCTGCCCCACTCTTCCAGGGTCTGGCCATCCCAGCCTGGCCTGTGTCCAGGCCAGTGTGAGCTAGTCATCTGTGGAGCTGCATGAGGGGACACTTTCACACTCTGTGGTTTACCCACAAGCAACAAACATAGCTACTTTGCCTAAAATAATAACTGCTTCTCAGGAAACGGGCTTCCCAAGCTGCTTGGAAGAGCAGGTTTTACTCCACAGCTGAACACTGGGCTTTTATCTTTGTTTTGAGCTGGAAGATGAATCAGTGAGGGGCATAATTTATTTCTGTTTAATGTCGTGTATTAATTTGCAAACTTCTGTAAGGTTTACGTGCCAAGGCCCATGCGTGGAAGGCCAGTGCAACTCTCCAGTAACCAACTCTCTCTTCTGCATGGGGCCGCTCTCCTCCAGCAGCTGGACTTTGGCTGGTGAGCTCAGTATTTATCGCACTCTGCTACTGAGGAAAAAAGGCTTTGCCTGCCCACCCGCTCAGGCACAGCCTGTCACCTGGCCTCACCTGCAATGCAAGCACTTCAGATGCTCAGCGACTCCAAGGAGTCTAAACCAAGAATTTAATTCATACCACAAGTCCTAGCCCTCAGCATTCACGGGAGGCACCGGCAAAGCAACTGGAGGAGACATGGGCCCGCACTTGATCAGCCCAATGTTATTGGCAGATGGTTAGCATAACATAGCCCTTCCCTGTGGCGGAAGATTTCTTCAGGCTCAGAGGCCTTGCTCATATTCCAAATCCATGCTCTGTTTATATTTTCTTTGTCCTGAACAGAAATTGGCCCCATTGTGTGGGAGCAACACTGGAAAAGAAAAACAAGAAACATCCACTGAGGGAACATGGATAATGTGGGAGCTGAAGAAATGTACATACTTTGTCGATTCCATTTTCTGATGATGTCAGAGTCAAAGAATATCTTAAAAAAAAAAAAAAAAAAGAGAGAGAGAAAGGAAAAAAAAAAAACTTCAGCAACTTGGAATCAAAAACTCTGTTCATCACAGCCTCTTGTTAAAAGAAGAAATGTAAACATTCTCCCTTGCCACTGCCCCCCAACCTCCAAGAAATGAAATCTGGCTCCGTTTGGGTAGACCGTCAGATGGAATCGAGGGTATGTCTCCAGGGAGGCAGGCGTTAATGTACCGGGGGAGGGACAGCGGGGGGGGGGGGAGAGGAAAATTTGATGGCATGATGTGAAATGCAGGGATTCAAGCTGCTGCATTTCATGGAGGCTGAAGAAGGGCGGCCTGACACTTTACAGATTGGGTGTAATACACAGGAAATTTGTCCTTTCTGCCAGAGTAGTCTAGGGATAGGGCTACCCCCCCACCCCCCAAGCCACTTTGCTTGGCTGGTAAAAGCTCAGGAGAAAAGGGTTAAATAAATGTTTGTGATATGATAAGGTGCTTGTTTATTCAAGGGATGACAGATTATTGGCTCCCAAGGCAGGGTTGAAAAATAGTACAAAGGAGCTGGCGTTCCCCTCACTGATGTGATTTCCTCCTAAGGTTTTGCTTTTTGGTAGGAACAATATGCGCTGGGAATTAAGAGGGATGACTTTATTGCAGACTGGAACAGACAGACTAAGAGTTGCTTTCTGGAGTCGCTGACTCTGGTTTTTGTGTTGTTGATTTTTTTTTTCCCAAAGATTTTCCTCTCTGCCCAACTTCTTCTCTTTGGAAACTGGGTTATCTCCCATCCAGGAGGAACACCCAGCATGGCAAGCTGACTCGAACACTTCAGATTAGGGCTTTGACCCTTTCACTTTGTACACGATTTTCTATTTTATCACCAGGACTCTGAAGCTAGCTCCTGCTTCACCACCCTTGGATATCAGTTCAGGCACTAGCTGAGCCCTGCCCAGAAGTAATTAATTCCGTGATCGTCTCCACGGGAGCAATGTTGAGGCAGGAACACAGGGGCAGGGCATGATGCCCATACCCACTGTGAGAGCATCCTCGCACTGTAGAGAGGTGGGGGCCCGGGTGGTGGTGTTTCCCATCACTTATGCCACCCCAAAAATGACTTGCTGGTCACAGAAAGACTCTCCATCACTGCCGTCAGCCGGAGAACGATTTCCTGTGCGGGTGAGCGCGTCGCTCCCCATTGTTGATCCAGATACACATCATCCTATGAGGACACAGCAAAAGGCAAGGGGAGGAATTTTCACCAGCACAAGACGCCAGTGACAACCCGGTGACAGGGCTACTGCGTCAGGGATGTGGCTGCACTGACACCAGCCCCCTGGCTGTCACCCACAAGCATGACCGTGATGTTCAAGCTAACCAAGCTGGCCAAATCCGTGCTCCTCGTCCCGTGGAGGAGCGGGCTAGTGGTTGCTCATTGGGAAAGCCAGGCAGCGGTTCCCATGATCCTGGAGTACATGACAGTTAAGCCACGCATTTGTTTTCAATGCTTGGATCTGGCACTGGATTCCGTTTTGAATGAAAACTATGCCAAACATCTTTTATAATTTTTTTTTTTCCTCAAGCAAATATGCAAGCAATCCAGCAGTGAAATGCCAGAAACATTTGCTATCCTTCCTAAGAAGTGGGGTAGAGAAAAAAAGCAAAACACCACACACATGCAAACATCAAATTTTATTTAAAAGACTTTGCAGGCCAAGTCTCTTTAAACACTGGACTGGGCTATTGAACTCTGCTCTGGTGTGCGTGTGCATGTGCAAGGGGGAATAAATACGTATGTTTTGGGGAATGTACAGAAAGGCTCTCTCACACTATCTCTTCCAGGTACTGAAATGCTTTACAAATAAATATACTTACATACAAAGTAAAAAGAAAAAAAAAAAAAAAAAAAAAAAAAAGGATCTAAATCAAAGCTTAATACCAGAACTTGGCTCTTGGAAGGAAAACTCTGAGTCATTTAGTGGATAAATCCAGGGAAGGCTCCAGGAGACAGCAGATCCACATGTCCTTAGTGCTGGAATGGCGAGGGCCCAAGCAGCAAGGATGCTGCTCCCCAAATTCTCAGAGCCAGACGCATCCATGACAAACAAAGATAAGGCATAAGAGGGGTGCAGACTGCACAAGAAGGTGGATTAGTGTTCAAAGGCTGAGTCAAAGGAGGGAGGAGATAAGGCATCACAAATGTCATCATAATCTGCTGAGCCCCATCCAAAAAGGGGCTCGTCGCATTGTTGGACATGAACAACCAGGGGGCAGGGGACAGATGTGTGAAGGTCTGTCTGAGGGCTTGCTCCTCAACATCTCCGGACACACCACCTTTCCTTCTCCTCCACTTTGGCTGGTTCTGCTGGACCAACCTCCATGGTACCTAATCCTTGCAGGGAGTTAGCTGAACATCTCATTTGGAAAGCAAGTGCCAGACCCTGGTCCCATGTACACAAAGAGGGGGGCTCTGACCTTGTACAAAATAAATAAATAAATAAATAAAATGTCCATCCTCAAACCCAAGGCAGAAGGGGGCTGTAAGCCCCCACAGCTCCTCACAGCCACTTGTGTGGATTTACGTTTCCTGTTACTAACAACGTTTCACTGTCGATGCTCAGATAAGTTATATTTGCTTGATTCATCTTTGACCAGCCTACTAAGATAATTTTTCTTAATTCCCAATTAATATTGAGTTGTTTGTGTCTTAAAACAAACACTTTGCCAGGTTTCTGTCATGATATCAAATTAGCCTGTTAAGGTGCAGTTTCTTTTTACATCCCTGCTAGCTTTCGTGATGCTGTTATGTCCATCTGAGTGATATTTTAACACACTTCCATCCTCCCAATCTCTCTGTGCCTTCTCCTTTGCTGCCCCAACATTTCCTGGGGGAGGGGGGGCAGCTCATCCTAAAACCACATGCTGTGCTTACTCCCACGTCAACAAAAAGGCATCAGTAACACTTTATCCATATGGGTGTTGTGCAGCTATTGAAAAAGGCCTTCAAGTTGCCCCTTGTTGCCCCCAGCACCCAATGCCCATGATGTTTCCATGGGTGTCTTAGCTTCCAATGTACTGCTGGTCAAGTGCATAGGAAGGAACGGTGCCTGCATAGCCCAGAAATTTGTGTTGGTGGTTCAGAGCAGGTATTTCTACACTCTTTTGGAGAGTTGAGTGTGGTGCCCTAAACCTGCACCTAGCTAGTGCTTCCTCAGCTGGGGCTCGCAGGCACAGGTCTGTCACAGTCACTGGAGTGAAGTCAGTTCACACCAGGGGCTGAACTGGTTTGAGCAAACATTGTAAAACATCCAGCTCTGCAATGTGTCAGTAATGTCTGCCAACAGAAATATTCTTACACATATCCTTCAGCTGCCATTTATATTTATCTCAAAAAAAAAAAAAAAAAAAAGGCAATTTTATTATGTTCATGTACTCCTGCTCATACCTACATGAACGAACTAACCCAACCTTGAAAGCAACAGCTCAGGATGAAAACAAATTCTCTCATATGGGAAGAAAAAAAATGTGCATCAATGGAATTGCATATGTTTATTTTCAGCTTTTGTTTTCAGGATGATTCGATTTGTGGGTCAGGTTAAGTCGCATATTTCCATGCAGCGTTTCACAGAGGAGGAGAACAGACACCCCTCTGGCTGCTGAGCTATTTCTCTTCTTGGACATGAAGTTGGTCTTCAACCAAGCTTGGGTAACAGGTTAACAGAAAGTCAGGGGGAAGTCTTGTAGGATGCAGTATTTCTTCTCTAGGAGACTGTGTGGAACCAAAGGAAAAGAAGGTTCTGTCTTGAGGCTGCATCTTTGCACAGGTCCCAGTATCGATCAGGGGGATCATCCTCTGAGGCTGAATGTCAGCCGTGTCACAAGGCTGTTGCCACCCAGCATTTGGACGGGATCTCAAACCAAAGGCTTGCTTGCACTGGTCACAGAAAATGACGGACTGTAAACCCCAACATCCAGGCACTCAGGGCCTCAGTGCTGTAATATGATGTATGAGTAGGAATTAAAAAAGCTCTGCTTCTGGTCACCACCACTCATCTACATCCCTTATACCCAATACTTCCAGCTCCAAAGCCATGCCTCTGTGTGGTCTGAGTAATGAGAGTGCTCTGTCCACCTCTGCCAGCCATGGCACACAGCCAGTGCTTGCTTTCTTTGCCACAATTACTGTGATTGCTGGTGCACCCTCCTCCTTCCCCTTACCCCACTCCCCAAGGAATCATGTGCTGAAAGAAATGATAATTCGGCTGATGATGCAGTTTTGCAATGATAGTGGTCATAATTAGCGAGACTTTGATTACGCCCTTTTGAAGATGAGGTAAGTGCTGATGTTTACAGCATCCCCCTGTCACTGGCCATCATATGACTTCCTTACACTGCCTCTGTGGCGTTGCACAACCTCTGCTTCCCCAGCAGAGCCCAGTCCCAGTCCCATGAGAGGTATAATTTTGCCCAGCACAGGGGTAATTCCTTCAGTTGCAGGGAAGCAATCGATCATGTACGCAGCCTCTCATGCCATGGCACTAGGCTGGCCAGAAGCCCCCCTGGGTCCCGTTCATCCAGAGAGGATATGCACCAAGTTGCACGAGAACCAATGATGCTGTTGCAGCCTCAACTTCTGGAATTTCCTGGCTTTTCTTAATCTTAACATCTCATTAGCCTTTATTTGCAGATGTATATCCTTGCTCTCTTCTCGCACAGGCTGCTGTAAATCACCGCTGCCTCTGCTGAAATCAGAGAGGAAAGGCCAGATGCAGGGGGACTGCTACGATGGCTGGGAGGCTGTGTCTCCATTGCCATGACCTGAAGGTCCCAGGCCACCTCATGTCACCTAGAGAAGCTGAAGCAAAGTCCACCTCTACCTCTAAACTTTCCTCTAATGATCTCGACCAAACTGAGCTCGCAGACCTTCTCAGGCCTGCCTGTTGCTAGCTCCTGCTTGGAAGAAGGGCCATCACGCTGCATTTATTTGGAGCAATGAATCCATCCAGCCACTTGATAAATGGAAGAGGCTTTGGCAAAAGTGCTTTGAGCAAGCAAATGCTTTATCTGGATGCATAGAGCAACCGTTAGTATCCTATGCACTAGAAAGGCGTGTCGCTTTATTTTTAGCTAAGTAGGAAATACTGAGGTTAGCATTGTTATTCAGAGGTTGAAGATCAAGTGGCAAACTGGTTAAACTGTAAACAGGACTGGAGAGAGATATGAAATGGGGAGCATCTGTCTTCTCCTTATTTGTTCATGGTGATCACTTATACTCAATGTGTTTGCTGTGGTGATAAAGCTACATTTTAAATAGAGATTAGTGGCTGGTGAATTGGTCTCCAGTTGCTGCTAGAGTACAACATTGTTCACGTGTAACATACAGTGCCAATTACTACACCAAAAAGAGATTACTCATATGATAGGGGAAAAAAAAATATTACAGGATTTCATCTCATCTTCAGCACAAAGGCCAAAACCCAAATGGTGGAGCAGGGAGGTGTTACGGACAGAGACTAGAGGGATCTGGTGGATCACTGCCTCAAACTGCAGGCAGTCCCCAGTGCCTGGCAGACTGAGGCACTGTGTTCCCACCCCAAGGTGGAAAGCCCCCTGAGACCACCTGATCTTTTCTGCAGGTGACTGAAGGAGACCCACAGGGAAGAGTGACCAGAGCAAAGTGGCTGTTCACCCTTGCTGACCCTGCACTTCTGAGGGCAGGATGAATGGGACGTTTTGTCACAGAGAGACACATAGATATGGAACCCTGTCTCCAAATTTCCAGGCACTGTATGATAACACATCCTGGAGAGAAAGCCTGTCCCAGAATCACAGGATGGCTGAGGTGGGAAGGGACCTCTGGAGGTCACCTGCTCCAAACCCTGCTCAAACAGGGCCACCCACAGCAGGGTGCCCAGGACCATGTCCAGGCAGCTTTTGAAGATCTCCATGGAGGAGACTGCACAACCTCTCTGGGCAGCCTGTGCCACTGCTCAGTCACCTACACAGTAAAGAAGTGTTTCCTGATGTTCAGAGAGAATCTCTGGTATTTCAGTTTGTGCCCTTTGCCTCTTGTCCTATCTCTGGGCACTGCAGAAGAGAGCCTGGCTCTGACCTCTTTGCTCCCTCCCTTCAAGTCTTTATACACACTGATCAGATCCCCCTGAGCCTCCTCTTCTCCAGCATGAAGTGTGGTCTCACCACTGCTGCATAGAGAAGGATCACCCCTGTTGACCTGCTGGCAACGCTTTGCCAAATGCTGTCCAGGATGCTGCTGTCCTTCCTTGCTGTGAGGGCACACTACTGGCTCAGGTTCAGCTTGATGTCCACCAGCACCACCAGGCCCAGGACACCCCATTACCCCATGAGCCTTTAAATCAGGAATAACGTGCATACATACACCCCCCAGGTTGGGCAGAGGGTGAAGCGCAGCCATCCCCTCTCCCCCCTCCATCCCCTGTGTCCCTAAGGGCCGGCGTGTGGTGTGTGACCACAGGGCATGGATGTCCCCTGGGGCTGCCCAGCCTGGAGGGCCGGGGGGGGGGGTGGGATTTTTGCCTCTTGTGCTCCTCCCGGTGCTGCTTGGAGAACATTCCACAGATAAACCAGGTTCATAACTCATCAAATGCACTGAACTACAGGAAAGCTGTAAAAAAGAAACCTATAAACTGTATACAGATATGAGATACACTGAAAGGCATAAACATAAATCAATATACACCTCATAAGAAATCTCACTATACTTAATGTGTACAAAATATGAAGCAAATAATTACATACCAGTGTATATTTCTACAGCCTGTTTTGGGTTGTTGGTTCTGTGATTTTTTTTCCATCTCAGTCTGAGATGAAAGCTGCCATTATAGATTTATTCTAGTGGAAATGCTGATGTTTGTGTGAAGTGAACTCTTTCTTTGTTTATGTAACCCCGGGTTTTCAGCTACTTTATCAAATAACTACCTCTCTTCATTTGCTGGCTGGCAGAAAACCTCAGCCTTGTTCCTCGTCTCTAGTTGCAGGCAGTATAAATACAACAGGCACGTGGTGGAGGGGGGTCACAGAGCATCTGAAATGCCCTGCCTGGGTTTCTGTCTCTAAAGGTGGCAAACTCAGTGGCATTGGTCTGCAGGGTGAATCTTCCACAAAGGAGGGAAGGGAAAAGCAGGTCATTAAAGGCTCTCATTTGTAGAATACTTTCTCTCTGAAAAGACTTCAGTTGCCTGTGGGAGCCAGCACACAACAGTTGCTTCGCATCAAAGAGTCAGCCCACGCAAACAAGACCTGGTCTCCACAAACTCTTTAACACAAAACCTGCAGTGATTGCCAATCTACAGCGGGAGCACCACATCACCTCCTTGCTCCTGCTTTGTGGTGTGGCATGGCATGACCACCTGAAGCCAAAGAAATGCTTTGTTTTTGTATCTTTGCAGTGGAAGAGGAGGAAGTTTTGCTTTTTGCTTCCACCACGCTACCTGGCCACTAGAAAAGAGGACCTGTGAGCACAAGGAAAACCAGGACTTAACAGCAGAGCTGTTCTTATTGCTATGGGCACTTCTGCTTTGTATTGACTACCCAGCTATCATGCATGGCATCTCCACTTAGGCTACAGGAAAAACAAAGAGTTAGAAAATATTATAGTTAAAATTAAAAATCTTTAAAAAGGTATTAGAAAGTATTTCTTTCCATACAATTCCTGCATAACTGCACAGCCGATTTTAAACAAGGGATTAACAAGCACTAGCAGGGCAATCGCTCTTTCCACATCTATGTAAAACCACCTTTTATGTATGTATATAACTGCTACTTTCTTTACTGCCAAACACTTCAAAAGTACTTCCTTCTGTCCCTGGTAAATATAATTTTCCCATTTTCTTTCCCCCCTCTAAAACACGAGGTTCCCCTTTCAATAGATTGCCTACTAAAGAAAATAAGAAATCTATTATTTTCTGCACCTTTCCAGAAGTTGTCCAAAATGAAACAGTGGCAGGGTCATGTACATCAAGATATGACATGGTTGTAAGGGTAGTGGGGAGAGAAGCCTGTCTGTAAGTGGGGGGTATGATTCATTTGGATAACAATAGAGTCCACTGCCCTTTTCTACCAACTGTTTTTGGTTTGCCTCAAATAAGTCATTGTATAACTTGTATAAATCTTCCCATTGCTTCTGAAATTATTGCTGGATATTTGGGAAACTTTTTTGTTGTTGTTTTATAAGGGAAAAAAAAAAAAAGCCGATTGCAATCACTCCCAAATAACACTTAACTCCTTGACACAAGGTCAGCAGGAGGGTTTGTGCGTGTGTGTGTGTGCGTGTGTGTTTTCTTTCTAATCTGCGAGCTGTTCCCTGAGAGACACATTGAGAACTGGGGCTTGTCTGCTGACATGTTTTACACAGCTGATCCATTAGGATCCTGCTCTTCCTAGCCTCCCTGGCACCGCTTTGATCAGCGACATGTTGAAAAAAAAAAAAAAGAGAGAGAGAAGAAGAAGAAAAAAAAAAAAAGTAAAAGGCACTTCTCTGATCAGGAATCCCTCCCCTCCACTAAATCATCCTGGGCACTTTAAAGCCATAGGAACCACCGAGGGACCTCTCAGCTCTGTGAGGCTTCACGACAGCTCTTCGCTAAAACATCCAGACACGAGACAATAACGACTTTTGCCCAGTGGCCTTTTCTGCCCAGCTCTGTGGTTAACCTCTTCCCTGCCCGCCTGCCTGCTGGGGAGCCCCAGCTTCCACCGACATGTCTGCATCCCCACAGGATCCCAATTTCTTTAGCTGATTGACACCACTTTGGAGTATCAGAAAATGACATCTTCTTTGGTGAGTGCTGACAGCACACGCAGAGGAATGGAAAAGCCCACGGAAATGAAGGCAGGAGGATGGCATGGGATCAGACCCATTGCACAGAGGTCCAGAGGTCCTTGACAGTAAGCAGGAAGGTGAGGACAGCCAGGTGTGCTACCACTACTGTGACAGTCCAGATCGGCTTCTCCATCCCTTCGTTTTGAATGACTCTGAGCCTGGCTCTCCACCTCAGTCACTTGCTGGGCAACTGCCAGTGATAACCCCAAGCAGCCCATCTCCCCTCAGCAACTCACAAAATGGTCATCCCTGTCTTCCAAGCCAAATTGGAAAGTCTTTGTTGTGCGTGCATCTCGCCACATCCACACCCCATTGGGATGGAGAATCAATGAACACAGGAAAATATGGTAGTTTGAATGCTAAATAAATACCCTGTGTTGTTCATCAGCAGTAGGAGTGGTGCCAGAGAGCGCATGGAAATAGCGATTGCTCCACTGGGTTCAGGTCCTCCACGCTGTTGCATTTTGCAATGGATGGAAGATATACCAAGCATTTCAGAGATCTGGATGAGTTTTCCACTGCTCAAGGAATTCCCCTAAACTATGGCTCTAGAGGCTTCCCTACCCCTCACCCATCTCACCCCTGACACACACATTAATTCCTTGCCTTTTTTGAGCATTTTTCACTGACTTGAGTGATGAGAGGGAATTTTTGCCCTGAATGCCCAGTGTGTCCTTGTTATTTTATGTAGCGAATGAAGAGGGATAATGTGATAGAGCCTTCCCAAGATTGGTATTTTGGCAGTGCAGAATTTAAGGAATAACTGAAACCTGCTTTCTTTTGCCATTCCCCTGGTACTGGCTTTTAGCTCCATGATTGTCCCATCCACCAACTCTGCAAAACATCCAGCAGCTGATCTTTAAGGCAGATTTGAAAGCATATATAATTTTGCCTTTGGCATGAAGCATTGGCAAGAGTTTCATGGTATTGTCAACATGATGAGCTACAGGGAGGCTTTTGATGTCAATTCATGGTAGTAAGATAGCCCCAAATATTCAGATTTCACCTCAAAGTACCCGCAACTTGGAGGTCACCCCTAATCTGGTCCCCACCACCCTGTTGTTTATCCTACAGGCTCTCCCTGACCCATGTGCTCTGGTGAGCAAGACAGTCTTAGATTAGATTAAAAAGATTAGAATTTTTTAATTAGGGATTAGAAAAGCATCAATATGCAAAGCCTCGGTTCACTTAGTTCAGACTGGGGCTGGAGGAGGATGTCTTCAGCTCTAGGTTTTCCTCACAGTGACTGGATGCCATTAAGCAGTCTTGTAAACTCCCTAGGAGTCTGTCAGTGTGCTGGGTCCAGAGTGCCTAGCCCTTGCAAAATGGGATAGCTGAAAGCAGTAGAATAAAAAGAAGCCAAACACCTTAGTAAAAACTAGGATTAAAAAGTAAAAATAAAAAATCCACATTAAAACAACATCCTTTTTTTTTTTTTTTTTTTTGTTTCAGGCTACTTGCAGATAAATGACCTCCAATCTTATAATTAAAGAAAATGTGCAATTAGCTTAATCAGATCTGTGGGAAGAAAAGCAGTCGCTGAGTCTCAAAAGGCAGGTTCTGAGAAACTGCAGCCAACTTTTACTGGGGCTGACCAGAGACACTACATCACAAACAGCATGAGCCCTGCCAAAGCCTTCTTCCTGTGAAAAATGATGTTTCAATTTAGGCTCCTGTGTATTGTATTCGTTAATCTCCCTCTCACTTGCTTACTCACTTGTTCTCTCTCGCTCTTTGACACTATAAATAGAGGCATGAAGAAGTATTTCCTTGTATTGATATTATTATTGCATCCTAATTCCTCAATGAGATGAAGTCGAGTTAATCATTTCAGTTCCTAATTAGCCACACTGTTCTTTGTACCTTTTGATCCAAAGATGGGATATTTCGTGATACAATACAAGGGCCAAAAGCAGCCAGGGTCTTTCCTTCAGGAAAGGAAAATAGGGCTAAATCAACTCTGCTTTCCTTGTGCAACAGGAAAAGGTCTCAAAACCTCTTAGCAGTTGTAGGGGTGAAGGTCCTGAGAGGTTACTAGAAATCCTAAGGAGGAAGCTGGGCTCAGAGATCAGTCCCTCCTCTCTGAAGACAAAGTGGGAAACTGTGCAAATGGCAGTACCAGTTCCCTTAACCCTTTGTTAGAGTGTGCTTGTCAGTAGTTTCCCCTCTTATTCCACAGGCAGTAAAGGCATTTTCAAAGAAGAGAAATCAGGGAAGGAAGAAACCCACACTATGTCAAAACAAAACAAAACAAAACAAAACAAAACAAAACAAAACAAAAGCTGTTTTCAAGTAATGTGTATTCAAATAGTTTTAAAGTCCAAGTCTGCTTCATAAAAGCAGGGACAAATCCTTTCTAGTGAGGCATAGTGAAGAGCCAACCCTACAATGACCTTGCAGTCACACAAATTGGGCTCACAACTGGGCAAATTTGGACACAACCAGTTATCAGAACAAATAACCCTTATCCTGACAATTATTTGGCATGCCTTTCCTAAGGGCATTTTCAAGCATGTTATAAGCCATCTGTGCAGTCATGCCAGGGTTTGGCTTTTATCTGGATGTTGCTCCAAAGAGAAGAATGCAAAAACCCTCCTCATTTACCCATGGAGGGTAGCCTTGGCCCCAGGATTTGCTGGCTCTGCTGCACTCTCAGTACAAGAGATGAGGACCACATTACAAACAAGCAAATACAAGCAAGCAAATACAGCTCCTGTGTCTTCTTCTACCTGGACAGTTGCTCCTCAGGAACTTTTTTTTTTTTTTTTTTTAGCACTAAGATGTTGAAATATCTGTGCAATCTTTTTTTCTTCTCTTACTTCAGATGTATTTTTTGCTGAAAGGTGTAAATGCTCCAATTTTCAGCTTCTGCCTGTTTTTTGTTGTTGTTTTTGTTGTTGTTTGTTTATTCACAACTTTTCACCTAGAGAAAATAAATGATTCCCAAAAGTAAAGTTTTCCCTGCTGTTGTCTGTGCTTTCTTGTTGACTCCTAATTTTTATCCACCATTGGATAAGGGCAAAAATTCAGGGTTAAAAATAAAGATGGGGCCCTAAAATATCTGTGAACCAACAATAGGAAACGGATGTGTTTATTTTTTGGTCACTTTCCAAAAGCCCAAAGGAGGTAATACTTTATGTTAAAAATATTTATTAGCTCGGGTAAATGAACGCATTCAAATAAAGACCCTGTTGCCCAATGTGCGAGGCAAGAAGCTAAATCTTGTCTATTTTGCAGCACATAACAAATGTCTGGGTGCAAAACCAAAATCTGCTGACCTGCCAGGAGGTACAAGATGAGGGCTGGAGCCGATGCCCATCAGCCTCCAGCCCTTGGGGTGGGTTGGGAGAGCAGGGTCCCGTTGGACACCCAACAATTCGCCTGGTGCGGCGGAGGCTGGCGGGCTCCCTGCCAGCAGCAGCGAGGCAGAGAGAGCTGGAGGCCGGCCCGAGTCTCTGAAAAACCCCATCGGTCACCTTTCTGACAAGATAAATGGCATTTTAAATGCAGAGATGACCTCGGTAATCAGAAATAAATCAGCAGGATAATCAAAATTGATGGGTGAGTCAAATCCAGAAAATTTATATAGTGGAGCCCTGTAGAATAGCTTGGAAATCCCCGTAAGTCGGGCTCTGGCTGAAATTTTGGTCCCTTTGCTGTAGTAATTTAAACTTTTCTATTTACTTTGGCATTCCTTTGTTCAGTGACTTGGCCTGGTCGAAATGCTTTGATATGTCCAGCAAGAATAAAAAATATAAGAGCCGAAGGGTAGTATCTTGGTTTAGGACAACTGTGAACACGAAATCTAATCCTGGTCTTTGCAAGAGGGACTCTCTAGAAAATACTTGGGGCGGGAAAGCAATTAATACTGCATTAAAAAAAATAGCAGCCCTTCCTTTTCACTTTTCTTTATAATGTCCTGTAATTCAGGCCAAACTAAACAGTGCTTACGCCACTACTTGATGTTACGAGTTCATGCACCGCCGCTGATGTTACGGACGTCAACATAGCAGTCGCTGGAAAGGAAAAGCAAGTGTAATTTGTCCAGCACAGGGACAAAAGGGGAGTGCAGAGCAAAGCTGGCCCTCCCATTAATTTATTTTATTCCCTGCTGTTAATTGCTTTCTTGATACACCCTTGCGTTTGTCCTTTTGACACATAAGCTACTATCACATGCAGGCTACACAGCTACCAGAGCTGAAATTGCTCTAAGCCCCATTATTCCTTAAACAATCTTAAATCTACTGGCACTGCTCTGACAGTCTTCTAAAACCTATTTACTGGCCTCAGTGTAGTTACTCCTGCTTCATATCAGTGCAAGAAGAGCAGAGCCAGGCCAACTCTGATCTGCTTGTGCCTGACATGTGGCTCACACTGCTTTTATGTCAATCAAGAATTTGGCTTTGAGATCCCCGTGCTCTAAGTTTGACTCAGTGTTTTAAAAAATATATCCTTTCACATCTGTGCCTCTCCTTTCTGCCTTTCTTTCATCCTCTCTAGACTCTACTAGCCTACACTTCATGTCTGTAAACTCAACCAAGAGTCGTGGACTTCTTGTAGGCCATATATTGCTTTCTGTTGTACTCGACTTTACGCTAATCTGCCTTCTTAAAATATTTTGGAGAGCATGATCACTTTTTTGTAGGGCTGGTAAGGATTCTTCCATTGAACCTGTTGTAAAGTAAAATAGACATTTGGCTAACAAGAGAAGATGTTTCTCATAAAGGGGGCAGCTTCTGTTTACCACTGGCAAAACACAAATGCTTGAA
Organism: Netta rufina; assembly: GCF_964035555.1. Taxonomy (NCBI): domain Eukaryota; kingdom Metazoa; phylum Chordata; class Aves; order Anseriformes; family Anatidae; genus Netta; species Netta rufina. The sequence goes on from NC_140124.1 coordinate 110,027,963, forward strand.
AACTGATATTGAGATTCCTGTCCCCACAGCTGACACTTCAGTACCTAATGTTCCTATTTTCTTCCAGGGGTCTGCTCTGTGCTTAGTTAATATCTTCAATGGTGTAACTCAGACAGCTTCTTTCAAGAGCCCTGTCTCCCTTGTTATTACCCCCAGTTCTGAACAAGGATTTTAACTTGCCACAACTTGACAACTCTTCAAGGTCCTCTTATGGGGTTTCCATCTCAGCCTTCCTCATTTGGGACAATATATTTAAGCATGTAATAATAAACTTGGGATAGGGCAGCTATTTTCTGACCAGTCTACTTGCAAATTTTTAAAGCCCTTAAATCATATAAAGGTTGCAGAGTGTAACTTGGGCAGCTAACTAATGATATCACCAGTATTAAATAGCTGATAGAGAAGATAAACAGCCAAGCAAAGAGGTGAAAGACCAGGAAAAGTATATCAAAAGAATTATATAATTATATTTTCAGTATGTTTATTGAAGATAGAAGATTATTGAAGATTAAATCTTGGGAGTGGTGTAGGTGCTAGATATGATGCATCAAACAAAAGTAAAAAACAAGTTCATTGACAAGTGTTGAAGATCAAAGATTAAAGGTTAACAAAGAAGCTGGGAAATGGTTTAAGTAGAGTCTAAGAGAGGTATAGAGGCACTTAAGTGAAAAAAATTGTCTTTGATTCCATGCCATGAGCAGGCAGATCCTTCAACTCCCTGGCCTCCTAATGTGGAAGTCATACTAGTGGGGAAGGACACAGTTAAATCTTATGAGCATTCTGCATCCACGCCTAAGCCATCCAACCATCCTTCTCTGAGCATGGTGAAGGACCCTTTGGGTGCCACTTTGGGTAGGACACATCAGACATGGCCTCAGCAGGAGATCTAACTCAGGGACATGGGGCCAGAAAGAGGCCATGGCACATCTGCTGCTGCTGAAGGAGATACAGGCTTTCAGGACTGTGAGGAGAGATCCAGATGTAGGAGACTTCAGTCACCCATTGTGGAGGAGCTGCACATTATCAGCAGTGGGATCTTCTCACACAAAGATCAGACATGGCTTCAGCCACTGGAAATGAAAAGAACAGGAATCATTTCAGTCTGCTCTCTCCAGAAGCAACTGCTGCTTCAAAGCAACTAATGAAATGACTGTCTGCTAAGGATTTATCCATTTGTGGTTGGTCTAATCTTTTAAAATCATTGATTAAGCATAACATTACCAGTTTCTTATGAGTTTCTTTCTTTCTTATTACCCATCACCATACTGTGAACCGTATTCTGATGTCATGTGACAGTTTTCTGCAGTAAAAGACTATGAAGGCATTTCTGAGTCACTTTTTTTTTTTTTTTTTTTTTTTTTTTTTTTGTCCTAGATACCTATCATTGTTTCAGGGAAAAGATGTAATAATTTATTGCTCAGGACTGCAAGCAACCTCCTTCTCCAGTGCACTACCCAAAACTGTAAATGCAGTTTATTTGGAAGTGAAATGTACAGTGATGTACACATACAAAACAGTTCAAATTCTGGTCGTGCTCAGACAGCAGTTACTGCCATAATTTTCTGGCTTTGCATTAACTCATTGAGCAGAATCCTTGGCTTGGTCACAACATTTTTTCTTGTCTGAAAGATGACCTGGTTAATAGAGAACAAACACTGGAGCTCCTCTGTTCTCTCCTCTTCTCTTTCACACATGCACATACACACAATAACATGCATACGTATGTGTATACATGTATAAATATAGAACACACACATATATATGAACACTCATATATACAACAGCTGATTCTAGACCCACAAAATAGACTCTTGTGGGTACATTGTAAGGTTTTCCTTGGAATACGTCTTGTGCCGTAAGAATAGGTGGCATTCCTTCAATGCTCTTGAAGGAACATACTTTTTCTTGGGGCCAAGGTGAAGTATTATCTATGAAAAAAATAAAAATGACCATCAGCAACAGCATGGCCTACATTTCAAGGAAATTAGTCACACAGAAATGAAAACAGTCAGAAACTTGGCTCTTGCCCAGACAACAACTGGTTTTTGCCTCTTTTAGGAGTCACACACAGACAATAACACTGTTAGTTCATGTATGATAAAACAACTCCAGCCCTGAGTGTCTTTCGAAACACTGGGAGGTCATTGGAGCTCAGCTGCAAGAAGGCTGGGTTGGAAGGGCATGAGTAGCAGCACACCTTTTGTCCCTGTGTGGGAAATGCCAGAGGACATGTCAGCCAATGCATGGTGACATATCAGCCATACCTGTTCTCATCCACAATTTACCAGGCTATTAGGGCCAGCCCATGATTACAATACCGTCACTGAAACCCACTGAGGTCGGAGCTTGCTCATCACTTCATGCAGTAGCCAACACTGCTGCAACAAAGTGAAGACAGACATGAACTGCCTGACTTACCAAATGGCAACACAAGGTACGAGGCAGCTAGGAGGGTGGCATCTGCTGGTGCCGCTCAGGGTGGGGTTTGTCTCACATTTAAAAGAGCAGTTGGAGGATGCAGACACACGACTTTAAAGACAGCAAATTGAATGGATCTGCTTGGCCCAGCATTCTACAGGTGGCAAGAAGGCTTCCCATTTCTTGCACTCTACTGCTCTGGGAGCCTGTCCTCTGGAGGATACAGACCATTATCCTAAGAGGAAGAAAGCAAAGGAAGAATGCAAATCTGTCCAGAGGACTGGAGTGTCCCTGCATGAGAAAGTGAGGGAAGCTTGGAACAGTAAAATCTTGTTTGCTAATGACAGTTCTGAGAATTTTAAAAAATGAAGTGGGAAAAAAGAAAAAAAAACTCCATGAAACGTTGATTAGATGCCAGTTCACATAACTCTCCTTGGCTACCATGTATTATTATTATTTCTTTTAAAGACTAATAGATCCTATTCTTGACAAGCGCAAAGCCAGGAGGTGGGACCTTATCCAGTATTTTCATTTTTTAGCCCACAAGAGGCAATGATTGTATCAGAATATTATTTGTCTGCCCAAACCACATCCACTGTGTGAACCTCTGAAGAGGACTTCCATTCTCAGGAAAAAATGTTCCATCAGCGTGCAAAAGAAACATTCCTCCTCATCCTTATTGTCAGCTCTGTGAAGGCAGATTTGCTCCTCTTAGGACAAATTTCCAGAGTAAACTTTCAAATTTGCATTCACAGTTTTTACCTGAAAATCTCTACACACAGGACAGACTTGATCCAGGTATGTCAAAACCTGAGTGCTCAAACAGCGGAGTCAGGTGTATGAAGCAGTGAGCAGTGAAAAAGGAAAGGTTAACCTCTGGAAAAGACTGATGTAATGGAAATGTGGTCAGGCACATCCTTTTTTCCTTCACCACGTGGGAAACATGGTTTTCACCGAATGGCCTTTAGAGCAAACAAGGATCAACTCATTCTTTGCAAAGAGCTTTGAAACTCTTAAGATGGAGGTGGTTTAAGGAACTCGTGGGAGATGTAGATTTGGGTTCAAAGCTTCCAACTCAATCATCTTATGAAGCTCTAGGGACTTCCAACCCTGTAAACGTAGCCCACAGAGCCCTTCATGTTCTCAACTTGTCTTCTGGATGACTTTAATGCAGAGGCAGTCCCAAAAGGCAGGCACTATCCTTAGCCTCACGCTTATCTGTCTGTGCACATTTTCTCCAGAACTTAGCGTTACCAGATCCTGACTCATAAGAACGGCTTTGCTTTTTTATGAAGCTACCAAAGGGTCCTGGCATTAGCATGTGTGTGAGTGTCCTGATAAGGGTATGACAGCGTGTGGGAGGCCAGAGGCGGGTAATGCCACTGGTATGTTGAGTGGGGAATTAGTTGTGTGTGTAGAATGACCCCTTCTTCCAAAACCTCTCCAAGAAAAGAGGCCAAGGAGAAAGAGCAGCAGTGACAGCTCACGGTCTGGTCCACCCTACCAAAAGTTTTCCATCCTCATGAATGGAGCCATTCACTGGATTCTGCTCCCCATTTTGCTTCAGTATCCTTTTCTTCTTAAAATAAGAACTGCCTCTTATGGGAATAGCTTCTGCTGTAGTGCAGAGCCAGTGCTGCCAGTGGAGTTACACCAAGATTGAGGTTGATCCCCACATTTACTTGCCAGAAGGTTTTCTGGAGTTAGACCTTGGGTAGCACAAGTCTTTAGAAAGGTTTGCACCATTTTGGGCTTCGCTTGTTTCCTTTAAGAGCATCATCTGCAGAAAGGATTAAAAAATGCGGTGAAGAACTCATGAAAATGTTGAAGTTGTTTCTGTGCAGCAGGGTTTAAAACAGAACCACATTTTATGGAATTTTTCACACACATCCTCCCCCTCCCTCAAATTTCAGTGTTCCCTTTTCTTCTCTTCTCCCTGTTCTTGACATATTGCCACTGAGTGAAATGAAATGAGAAATAGCCAGGGGCTTGCTCTGACATTTTCCTCCCCACCCCATCCATCCATCTACCCAGACTCTTCTCTTTCTTTTTTTTTTTTCTTCTTTTTTTTTTTTTCTTTTTAATTTTATTTTTTTTAATACTATAGAACAACAAATAGGAACCTAAGGTTACACATTTCCTTTTGCTGTAACCCACCCATTCTGCTATTCCTTGCCACCTTTCTTATCAACCTTTCAGCATTTTTTGGACCATCCAAAGCTGAAGAAAAAAGCCCTTTGCCTGCAGATTCACTCCAGATTGACAGGCAGGGAAAAATCTGGCCCCAACATCTGAGATCAAGAGCGTTATGGCCAAGTCCTGCCTAATTTTAAGGGGTTTTATATAGCAGAATTGGAAAGAACCAAGAGACACTTACAGCACATGTTCTGAAATACCAAGAATAACAAAGCAAAGGCTTAATGAGTTCAAATGTGTATGTCTGCTGTGAGTAATGATGCTTAATCCTGCTGCAAAATAATTCCTTTATATGTTCTTCTGTTTTTTAAAAAATGCATCATTGCTGCACTGGGGTCATAAAAATTACGAATATGTTTTCCCATGGCATGAAGCCATAGCATACTGTAAAGCATTGTGCTGGGCCATTATACACAGCCTGTAATCAGAAACAAATGTATTAAGTGAGATGATGTGATGTTACATGAGAAAAGTGAAAATAGAGCAGAGAAGTGTGATAGACAGTGACTTGGACCACAACATCAGCTCTGAACAGCCCCTTTCTCTTCAGAAATCAGAGTCCATGCCAGAAGAAGTTATGTTTCTAGATATTGGTCTAGAAAATAGACTCAAACTTCTTGGAAGAAAAAGGAAATAAAACTTGTCTGAGAGCCAGAGTAGGCAGAAAAAAATACTGAATTTCCTACACAGAAGGAGAAACACTGCCATGCTGGTGAGGGCAGTTCCTCATCATAGATTTGGTTGTGGTTTCAGGAATGCAAAAGATCCCATCCCTCCAGTCCTTCACCTCACAAGCTTGTTGTGGGGTCCAAGTGTCAGCTGAGACTTGGTTGGAGCTATTGATGGCTCTTGTTTCTTTGGAGTTTATGTTTCTCAGATTTTGCATCAATACTATTATCAGCTTAAAAATTAAACTTGGCTCAGATCAGGAGAAATGGAGCTACTTATTTGTCCGCTTGCCAGTAATTCTTTCCAAAAACAAACAAACAAACAGAAGACGTTGCTTGTGACAGATGCTTTCATTTCCAGGAGTACACCATGAGACTTCAACATCAAAGATGGATTTTAATTTACTGACTTAACTTGCAGCACACAGGGCAAAAGGTCAAGTAAAACAAGACCCCTTTAGAAAAATGATCATTGCTATTAAGAAGCATGTGGGCCATGAATGATCCAACTCTTTATTTCCATGCCCCTTAGAAAGGCCTTTAGAAACCTTTAAAGCTCAGCCACTTGTACCCTAATGGGCAGAGGTACAGGTGAGAGTAGCCATCACCCCAGCAGCACAGCATGTAGCCTTTTGTTTCCAGGGGTTCGGACAGCAGGGCCTGAGGTCAGAACAGTGCCTAGAAGACACAGCCGCCATCCACTGAATTTCCCATCCAATGGCCATTCATGAGCTGGGAACCCCAGCATGCAAACTTTTTCATGTGATGCAGACAAAAGCTGTATCAGCCATAGATTTCCTGCAAGCCACCATAAGTGAAAAGCAGAGAGAGGGACCACCAAAACTTAACCACGAGGACAGTAATTCTTATAACATCTAGAATACAGATTGCTTGGATAATATGGCTTTACTTTCATTCCCATTAAAATAGGAAGAATCAATCAGCCTGATTTGACCAGCTAAGCACAGAGCAGAGAATACCAAGGCACCTCGGTAAATAAATTCTATCTAATTACTAACAATTAGCTTAAAAATCATCTCAGCAGTTTTCTTGGAAATTATTTGGATCCTTTTAAATCTGTAGGAGAAGCAGTTGCTGCTTCTCTGTCTTCTACAGAAAACAGCCATCTGCTCCACAACAGAACTCTCCTTTTTTTTTTTTTTTTTTTTTTTTTTTTTTTTTTTTTTTTCCTGGAATGTACAAATAATTGGTACAAACAGGAGAATTGCTCTTCAGGCATTCATTATAAAGCACGGTATTTTCTTCCTAGTGTCTGGATCTTGGATGAAGAATTAATATCTTTGCAATCAAAGTGAAGTTGCTCAATATTTGATATTTTTGGACTGCACAATACAAATGTGTGTTTATGAGCCACATGAACAAGCCAGGTGTCTTTGTTGTAAATCCTTATATAGCAGCATTTGCTTCTTCTCTGTCCCTGTTTCTCCCTTATGAAACAGTATGACTACTTTAAACCATAAATAAACACAGCTAGGGATTTACCATAAAGAAAATCCAAATGAAACTCTTTCCAGATTCCAGTTAACTTCCCCTGCACATGAACAAATCCCTTTAGTGGATGAACCCCCATGCATGTTAAAGCTGTTGAGACCCCTAAAACACAGGAGGTAAACCATATGCGTTGCATTTGTTTGCTTTAATGAAATGATTGATTTATTGGTCACAAATTCCTCAAAAGCATTTGTTTTTATCCCCTGGGTTCTTATCAGAGAGCTCTCCACATCAGTCAAAATCATGGCTGTCATTCACTACAGGACAGCACGAGTCAAAGGCTTTCCCAGTGCTCCCCGTTAGCAAGGAGCCTTCCCCTACACCTGGAGCATGTCCCCTGCCAGGGCACAGTCACCCCCTCATCCTACAGTGGTTTGCTTCCTAGAATAGCTGGGTTTCAGGATGAGAGCCTTCCTAATGGAGCTCGAGTGCATTTGCAGCACAATAGGTCATTTCTGGCTCACTTGCTTTCTTTTCAGCTTGTGGGACAAAAAGGGACATGGTTACACCATTTGCTTACATTGGTAGGTAAAGAAAACCTTAAATGTCACATGAGTCACTTGCACTCAATTAATTTCTGCTAGTGTTATTTATTCACATTTAAGATATGACTTTTATTCTATATGTGACCTTCAGCAATGGAGCTGATAACAAGAACATTGCTTTGGAAAAGTGGAAGGTTAAACATTAACCAGAAAAAAATAGTTCTAAGACAAACATTTTGAATGTTTGTTTTGTTGTGTGTTTTTTTTTCTTTTTTTTTTTTTTCATTGAATTTGGAAGTAACTTGTCACTTCCCTTCTTACTGCCTCCCCCGTATGACTCTTGTGCTGCTGTCCCTGACATAGTAGCTGGCAGACACAGCAGGTCCCTGGGCTTCTATCGCCATGTGATGGACTTTTCTCAGCCTGCTACAAGTCAGTCAGATCTTGGAGCAGGGTGCAAGCTCTTACTTAATTAGATTTTCATTAACAATTTCTGGTCTTCCTCACCTTCCAAGAGAACGGCCCCCACCACGATGCTCTGAGACATGGGCTAATCTCTCTGCTCCTGCTCTGCTCCCTGTTGCCTGTGGGAAGTGAAAAAGACAAAAAATAAATTGGGTTGGAGACAGGGTGAAGGACTGACCAGAGACGCTGCATGGGTTTGGAGCAGTGATTTGGGCAGTTGTCTTTTTTCCCTGTGATCCACAAGGTTCTCTCAGGCATAACCACTATTCCCAAGAATTTTAAATTTAGTTTACAGCATGAGTCAACCAGGGGGGAGGGTGTTGTGCAGCTTCAGAGGCAAAAAGTCTATGCGTCATTAAAAAGGGACTGAGAAAAAGAAAAATAGTCTGTACTTACAAATCTAAGTGCCTATTTTACCTGTGTATCAATTTATCTGTGTGTGTTTGTGTGGAGATGTCTTCGCTGAGCTCCAGCTCTGCTCTGAAGCTACTTCAGCTTTTCTTCTGTAAGGCAGTCTCCAATTTCAGTCACAACAACATTAATCAAAAAAATATCTGTAAATCAATGGTGTTACTTCTGCTCCCACCCATTTTTAGAAGCCCAAAACATGGGACGTTCATATCTTTTATTCAGTAAAACAGCCTAATTGCCTGTTGTTTGGTTAATTTGGGTAGCAAAAATAAACCACCAAACGTAAAGATGAATGAAACAGCTGAGATAAAACCAAAGCCAAACAAACATCGACAACAACAAACTAGGTGGCTGGAAAAGGGTAACTCCTGCTTCAGGAGTCGTTCTGGGTGGTCGAGGCTCTGTCTCAGCCCACAGTGGGACAGGGTCCCGGGGCACAGTGGAGGTGTCCGCTGGCCCGGTGTCCTGTTGGCTCCTGTCCACCCTTCCTGCACGGCTGATGGCCATGGCCTCCCAGAGTTGTTCGACCTGCCCTTCCCAGTGGAAAGATTGCTCTCCTGGCAACTCTTCAGTCTGCCCAGAAAACAAACAAACAAAAAAAAAAGAGGGCAGGAAAAGCTATAATCATTCAGCTGATAACCCCAGCAACTTTACTGGTTTTAGATGGGACGGTCTTGAAATCAAAGCTTGCTGTCACTTACAATCCTTAATACCACGGAGTGATAAAACACTGCTACTTGTCTGTATATATCACCCTCTGTTCAGTCTCTAAAGAACTGTAGACTCAGTAATGTCTTCTACTAAAGAATGACACCAGGTTAGCCTGTGCTGTAGGAACAGGGATTTCCTTTCATCAGTTCTTATTTTGCCATATTTCAGTTTTATTAAATGTCCTCCTGTCCTTTGCCATGGAGCGAGGTGAATAGAAACCTCCTGGTCTTCTTCCTCGGAACCATTTATTATTTCGTACAATTTCCTCATGTCTCCCCTTATTTATGACTCCCACAAGGCAATCTGTGCTGGGATAACAGCCTGCCCTACCGGTGTTTCTAAGGCAGCCAAACCAGATCGTACCAGAAGCCTCCCATAATCATCTCTTCAAGGAAGATTTGCAACCCATGTCCCAGACCCATAAAGCAGGCTTGGCTTGAGGCAACTGGGGCCGGAGCCCACCACCGTATGCCTTCTCCCAGCCCTCCCCATCCAGCCTTCTCCCTCCCACCTCTCTTTCATCTCCCTCGATGGGCTCTCCGTGGAGCCCCCCTTCCCCAGACAGACGATCCCTTCCTGTCGCCTCCCTGCGATGGACTTCTTCATTTTTCCTCAGCCAGCTCCCCTGGTCAGACTCTTGGTTTCTCACTGACTTGCTGCTCTGTTGAGGTTTCTTGGCCTGGGTCCCAGGGTTCCTGCCTTAATCCATGCCTTCAAAGAGATTTGGATAAGTCTGGATAAGCTTCCAAGCCTCTGGATGCTTATTCAAAGCGCAAGGCTGGGGGAAGGGGGAGCATCCCTGAAGGAAGCCAGAGGCCAGCTATGTACAGTCAAGCAAACTTTTTTCTATTATTTTTTTTTCTTTTCCCTGAATCAGATACCTCCCCAAATCCCTCAGCACCTGTATGTCAAAATCTGCATTTACGTTAGAAAAAAGGCAAACTCCATCCTGAAACAACATCCCTGGACATTAAGACATACAGACGGGCCAGCATCTCATCAGGGTGTCTGCTGCAGAATGGAAAACTGGGATTCCTTCTTTCAGGAGGGCTCGGATATGTTTACATACCCCTGGGTATTTTAGGGGTGACTCACTACAGACGCCCTATTTGAAACTGAGTATAGTCTTGAAATGAAATGTAGCAAAGAGGTGTGAACACAGCAACAGATCACAAAAAAATGTGAGGCTGGATTCTCCAGTCTGCTGGAGTGGGATCGGGCAGGTCTCTGCTGCCAGCCGCTGCCTCGGGAGGCACAGGAAGGGTTAAGCAGATGTAACATTTGCACCCAGAAAGAAATATTTTCAGTACCCTTCTTTCCCTTTCTTACTCTGATGTTAAGGATGAACCAAGAATGTTTCTGCTCATGTTTTGAGTGGTTCTGGTCCCGTTTTGAAGCCATTGGCACCTGCCACGAAAACCCACATTTCACAACATTTATTGGAACCAGATTTCAGCCCTGCTGGAACCAAACCCAGCATTTGTTCAAACACCACAAGGGCTCCAGTCCTTCCTGTTAGCCCCTCAGCATTCAAGATATGTTCATTCATGGTTTAGTTTCCTGCACAAAACATGCATGCTTTGGGAAAATTATCTCTATTTTCCATCCAACTGAAGCCCAGTTGTGCCCTGTCCACCAAAAGAACAATATGACTTAAAGCAGCTTTAAGAACCACTATCTGATGTCAGTAAATCTCTGTCCATGCTACAACTGCTTTAAGTCAGGAAGCAGTGGGTGTGCTCAAAACAGCATATAAAGATAAAGATTTTCAGTGCCAGGAACGTGAATGGATTTTGGAAGAAAACACGGGGGGCATTCTGTGCGGGAAGAGATGAAAACATGCGTCAGCCCATGGAGCCTGCCAGCACTTCAGCACACACATGTCGGCTGGCCAGGGAAAAGAGATCTTCAGATGGAGAGGAGGAGGCACTGGAGAGTCCCATGAGCTGCATCACGCAGAGTGGATGGCTGCTGCTCTTATTTGTCCCCTTGCCTTGCAGCAGAGCGAGGTGTGCTCCTCTGTGCCCCAGGAGCTGAAGGAATGGGTCAGAAGACAGCCCCTGGTCCCATCCTTTTTGTAGGAATGGATGTTGAGGGGCCAGGAGGGGATTTGGCCACTGGTCGTGTTGCACTACACGACTCCCATGGTGACCTGTCCTCATCCTTCTCCAAGCAGAACGGGTGTTCTCACAACCAAAACCTTACACCTCGGTTACTCTTTAACCCTAAAACAACCTGAACGTCCTCAAGCAAAAGGGCATCTATCAGCCTGATGTCCCTAGGAAAGCCATTATAATATGTAATGCTGGAATAATTCCACCAAGGCCAAGGATATTTCTATCCCTTGCACTGTATATGTAAATTAGAAGGGAAGAGAGGTAATTACTCCCTCTTAAATGTATACCTGGTTATCAACATACCTTAACTGCAAGCTAGTTTTCTTGTTGCTTACTGTGCAGAACAATGACAACAACAAAATTGGACATGTGTATCCATACAGAGAGGTCTCCTTCTCCAGGAACTACCATCTTTTGGGTTCCAGGGTATTGTGCTTCTAGGAAAGAAAATCAGTCCTCTGACCAGTTCCCTACTTCAAAGGCAGAAAAGGCAGCACTTTTTTTAAGCCACAAAGACACACAAGACACACAAGTAAGTTACCTGTTTACAGAGTATTTTGACTTGGGATGGTAGGCACATCACATGCATCTTTTAATAATAATGCTACTTGCAAAGCTTCCTCCATCCCACAGTATCCCACAGCTACTCATATAGTAAAGTGCTAGCAATCTGAGCTCCACTATCCATTTATTTTGCTTACCATCAGCTTTCTCTAGACAACACCTGTTTTCTAGCTCTCTTCATAGTCCATTTGGGTAGAAAGCAGAAGCAACATGGAGGCCTGCAGCTCTCTTACTACCCCTTGCCAGAAAGGAAAAGGCAATGGCAGAGAGCCAGAGCAAAGGCTCACTGCCTTAGCTTGTGTCCTGCACAGGACTGGGGTGGCGAGGTGGGGCAGACAGCACCTCCTCTTGCTCTGGGGATGCTGGCATCCCAGGGACATTCCCAGGTCACCCTGTAGGAAAGCTGCTCTCTGTTCTCTGCCTTTCAGAAAGTGGATGGGAACCATGGTACTGATGGGAAGCCACTGGAAATCCTGGCCAGAGAAAATCTAGTCTTGCTTCAGAATAACTGTGCTTTTGTGTGGACAGTGTATCTACTCATCTCTAGCAGGGCTTATAAAGGCTTTAGGCAGAGCTCTCTGTGCTTACCCTCTTCTACTTTATATCCCAACAAGCCTGTGAAACCAACTGCATGAAACCATCACGGGTTCAGACAGGACGTGGATTCACGTCGGTGAAGATTACCAAGCAAAAAGGCCCTTTTGGGCCCAGTGCTGGCCCTCTGGTCTCCACAATATTACCCTTTCTTTGCTGAACTGGAATTGTTTCTTCAAAGCCAGAGAAAACAATCCATGCATTTAGGGAGATTTAGTCAACCTAGCATATCCAGCATAATTCAAGTGAGTACAGCCATGGTGCTGGTCTGCTGTCAGGTACTGGGGCAGAATGCATAACAAACAGCAGAAAGCACAGCTTGTGAGAGTGTGGACAAGCCACATGTTAATGCAGAGAATCTGGCCTGGCTAAGCCTGGCGTTTCGCTAAGAGGGAGAGCAAAGTGCTGTCCCCTGGAGCCTTCTGACTCTGAAGCTTACAATAATAATGAAATCTCCATGGGCCCAAATGTGCCTCCCACACACATTTCGTGTAGGAGCTTACCACACAAGGAGCCCTGCTAAAATTAATGGGCTGTGTGTGGATGCAAGGGGCTATTTGGAACAGCTGAGAGTGACCTCGCAGACGTTTTCCTGTTGTCGTTCCCACAGTGTACCTGGCTCTAAATTTACCTCTATGTCTCCTTCAAGGAATGAATACATGCTGAAATGAAATGTGAGGAGGGAGGAAGAGAGAATGAAACACGTTTATGGGGAGAAGCATGGTCTGGTGGCTGAAGCAAGAACCTGAAGACTTGATCTCTGGCTCTGGCTCTCCCACTGACTCACTATCTAAACGCAGATGTCCCACTGGAGCTCCATCCCTACTCACACCATAGTGTATGAGCCCAGTACCCAGCACAGCTCCATGTCATGATGTAGCCCCACTGGCTGTCGGCTGTAGACAAGGACCTTGGCTTGGGTCAGCATGGCCATGGCTGCAAAGGTGGCTGCGGCGGTGTGGGTGCGTGCGTCACGGGGCTTTTCCTGTTTGCTTCATCCCTGGGGTTATTTCTGAGCCGGAGGGAGGCTGCAGCGTGATGTCAGTGTGTAAACAGGGAGGTGAATGTCGTCAGGGCTCGGGGGTGGAGATAACGGGACGCCGGGCTCCCTGGAGAGGGGAGCAGGAAAAAAAGTCAGCTCCGATAAAGAAGCGTAATGGAGATGGCAGCAGAGCCACAGGGGAGGCTGCTGTCCCCATGCAAATGGTTTGGGAAAACAGCGCACCGCCTTCCGCTAATTCCCCTGATTAAAACAGCATTAGTCTGTAGGTGTCGGGGACAGGCAGCTGTTTTCAAGGAAGCCCTGGCTCCACGAGGTCCTTCCTCGCGGGGCAGCGGCGGCTCTATCTGGAGGTAAACGTCAGCGAGGCGCGGAGCCGGCCGACGCTTGTCCTCCTCCTGACAGGCCCTGGCCAATGTCCTGCTGCTGAGGGTCGTGGTAATTTACGTCCCTTCTGTGTACATTAACTTATCTGCAGCGGGGCTGGCGGGGCTCTTTCAGCCAGGCTGTCTCCTCCGCGGGCTGGGAGACTTTTCCTGCCTGTGGGACCCGGAGCGAGAACCGGCTCCTGCCAAGTTCCTGCGCTGGACGAACAACAACAAACAGCGCCGAGGAGCCGGCGGTCGCTCCACCGGCCCCCACGGCATCCCTGCACCCCAGGCCTCAGGCAGGGGGAGAGGGGACTGAGGCGGCCACCCCCCTCTCCCACCGCCCTGGCTTCCCTCCTTGGCTTTATTCTGCGGTTATTTATTATTTGTGGCTCCCCTGGGCTCTCCTCCCATCCCTCCTCCTCTGCCCGCTTGGAAGGAGGCTGTCTTGTCACACAGGAGGAGATGCTTCCCACTGGGCTGTGAGTTTTGGTAGCCTGGCTGTTGTGACTCTCTGAGCACGTAGACTTGGGAGGATGCTAACATACAGGTACACAATTAACGGCAAATTCACTCTCGGCCTTACAAGAGTCTGTTAAAGGTGAGGAGTGGAGGCACCCAGCGAGTCTTCCCCTGGGCAATGCTTTTTCCTATAGAGAAAGGTATTCCCCCTGTGTCCATGACAAGAATTTCCCTATCACCCCAACACGCACAGCTGGACATGGTTAATCATCCAGCAGCTCCAAGGAGGTTTCCTGATTTAGAAATGCTGGAGAGTGTTGCATTCAGACTCACATTTTACGTGGTTATCCACTAAGTCACAGAGTCCTTATGAGAAAACAGAAAAGATGAAGTAAACTAGGCACCCCATATTCCTTTCTAAATTTGCTACCATTCCCTACCTGTCTTGGACTAGGTAAGCAAGGTTTTTGAAAGATGTGCTCACTAGATGCTCCCCATTATCATTATAAAGCCCACAAAACCAGTGGAAGCAGAAAATAGCAGTGGCAAGGACCCCTTGGTCCAGCAGTCTGAACCCATACCTGTGCACCTAGAAAGAGCTAAGCAAATAGCGATGAGGAAAGAAGGGGGAAAATATTTGGTGTTTGTGACAGTATCAGAAAATGTGTGCCCTTGCACAGTCTTTCAGGATTTCCTGAGAGAAAGGTGAGCAATCCCAAATCAAGGGAGATGATTCACAGTAGCACTTCTTTAAATGCCTGTGGCATATTTCCTGCTGAAAAAAAAAGGAATTTCTGGGGAGCAAAGTCTAGGGAGAGATGCCCAGTGTAGCAAGGGATATTGCAACGTCTCTGGTTGTCAGTAGAAAAAATAGAAAACATACATCTCTCCCTGGTGTTCAGAGGCAATCTATTCACCCCAAGACACCCCACCAGTGAGCTCCCATCCTTACATCTATACCTGGCCCTGAGCAGTAGCTTCCAGCTCACAGGATGGCAGCAGGTTTCACATGCCGGAGGAAGACAGAGATTTCATTTCAGAGTTAATGTCTATGTCTGTCTGCAGGTGAAGAAGGACTTTGTACGTGGAGGAATTCCAGGGCCATATTTTCAAGCTTTTTTACATGCTCTATCTGTGAATACCAATTTCATATTCAAGGAGATTCCACTCCCCCCAGGAGACACCAACAGCTGGTGGCTGAGATGCTCTGAGTTTTCAGACATCCTGCTACATGGGAGGACGTGTAACCCAACAGTAAGTGTCTACAGGATCTGTGCAAGGTGTGTAGAGAGATAAGCACCTCAGCTGTGTGGTCCCCACCACTAGTATGAGGAGAGGAAGCTACCTCAGTTGGTTTGGAAAAATGCCCAGGAAAGGACTGTGACTTTAGCTCTATGCCTTAAGGACTTAGAGGCATTATGCCATGGTTGGAAAGAAGATCGTACTTTTATCTGAAAGACAAAAACCATTTCTGGAGCCTTCATTCAGAATACCTAAGCATTTTTATGTTGAGTATTTCTCGTATTAAGTACTGGACCTTGGTTTTGTTCCCTCAGGCCACTGGGCAGCCATACCCTTTCTCTCCTCACCTCCATACCATGAAAGTAACTCCCTTTTCTTCCTGATTTAAGTCCCTCACTGGTTATACAAATAAATAATTAGCAAAACATTTGCCAATAGACATATCATTAAATATCGAATGAAAGTCTGTCATGTTTCCATTTTTCCAGCTGCTGCCTTTTCTCTCTGGCAACGTATTTCTTATGCCTCACATGATAGTATGGTCTCAGTCCTGCCGGAGCAAATAATTTAGTCATTTGAACAAATAGGTAAGAATTCCTTTGGATAGTCCCAGAAAAAAACTGTATTATCCCTCAGCTTTTACACTGGGAATAAATACCATAGGTATATATGAATAAATTAGGATGGAATCCATTCATCCCTGGTCCTCCTGGGTATAAGTATGAAGGAATCTGAATTAGAAAGATTAGTGAAGATTATAAGGCTTCATGTGATATTTGTGAAGTTTGCTGCACTGCCAACTGTGCTGTTTGCCCCATTTTGAATGAAAACTCATTAATCTGTTATAAATTCAGGCTCTGCCTTCCATTTTTAAATCAAGCTCAGTGAACAAACAAACATGAAACCTCCCCAGGCTTTTCTGCATTTTGTTCTAAAGGTGATAACACAAGAGAATGGTCTTTTCTGTGGAAAAGCTGACAACTTTTTTCCATGTGAAGGACTTTCATTGTTGGAGTTTTCTGCTGAGGACAACACAAACACTTGAGTCACGAAGCACATCCCTTCCTTCAAGTACTTCCAAGTCATCATTTGCCTGTGTATGTTACTGTGTTTAAATCAGGCTTTATGAGTTTTACAGACGGGCAGGAACAGGGGGGGCGGAGGGCAATGGACACCCAGAGCCAGAACAGAAATAGAAGGAAATGATCGGTTTGTAGACCAAGCAGACATGGATACGTGTTTCCCTCTGGAAACCACCAGTATGCATCAAAGAACAGGCTTAATCACATACAGCTGAGTTTGAACAAGAGTCATTTGGGTGCTCCTTTCTTGAAACTCCAGAAAAGATAGCAAAATGGCTCTTTGTTTTCTCGCTGAACATCACACTGTTCTTCTGCCAGTCTTTCTTATGCCAAAAATCACTGCAGAGTCATAAACACAATGTTATGTATAGGACATAGCTTTACAAGCACTAGATACACATAATTTAGAAATAGAATCAGAAAATAACTAATAACCTTGCCTAGCTTACATAGCTGTTTGCATGCATTTAAGTATACCTGAAGGTTTTACAATGAAATTTAGAAGCCAACTAGCATCTCAGGTCAATGGTGTAGTTAAAATATATGTGAGTATATCTAGACCTCTGTATGTCCAAGACACAGGCAGTATAAATGTTACTGAAAATGAACAGTGCTGGCATTGTCCATTCTTCCAGTTAAATCAAAACTCCAGTTTTTAAAATTAAAACTCCTGCCTTTTCTTCATACAGCCTTTCCTTCCATAATCAGCTTTTCTACAGACATGTTTGCAATGGAAATCTTGAAAATGTGCCTATGGGCTACTACATCAGGATGCAGGGGAACAGATCCATTCTTACAATATTTAAAAATCTCTTATTTTTGAGAATGTCATAATTTTAGGTTAGAAATACAAAATGGTACATAGCACCATTTTCTGTTAAATAAAGAATATCCATGAAAGTTCATGTCCTAATGTTTACATGCAGCTTCAATGGAACAAACTCATCAACCCACATCTTCCCATCTTGCCTATGATGTTGGGAGCAATGAATATCCCTTGATCAAGTCACAGAGGATGAGATACTGGAAGACTGATTGTCACCCTTTGATTCCTTGTTTTCATTTTACTATAAAAGACCCTTATCTTCATCAAGGAAGGGCAGGAGTTCCTCCATCAGCACACAGAGCAGAGACCGCTTTGGCTCTGATGAGAGCCTGTCAACTCTCTCCACTTGTCAATCTTACCCAGATGTATTTGCATAGGTAGACCTGTTGATTTTGCATGAAGTACCAGCAGAAATCTGAAGCTTTCCAAAAATCATAGAAAGAAAATAACATTTCTGTCTGAAGTACTTTTAAGGCAAGTATCACAAACCCTCCCAATAGCATTTGTAGTTGAAACACTGGCAGCTGGGGTTTTGTTGTTTTCTTTTCTCTCTCTCTTTCTTCTAGTGACATTGCCAAGCTGTGTTCTAATCTGGTGGGTATTGGGGAAACAAAACAAAAAATAATTGAAGGGCTTCTGGTAAACTTGAATTTCTCTGAGACAAGGACTTGTGCTGTGAAGCAGTCAGAAATCCAAGAGCTCTCTCTCGGTGCTTGCACTTTGCCATCAAGGGGGCTATGTCATTTCTTTGAAGCAGGCTCTATTTTGATGGGCAAAATACCAGAGGATGACGTAAACCTCTAAAGATGATTACTTGGGTCCTGTGTCCGGCTTATTCTCAAAAAAATGCCTTGAAAATCTTTAGAGCTTCTGCTCTTTTGTCTGGCAGCAATGAACACAAGAAAGATGTTACTGGTCACAGAGCAACTGAATCAAAGGACAGGCATTGCATTAGGGAAAAAGTTCCCTAAGATGTTTTCTTGTACTCTGTACAATTTGTCCTCTTTTCTTTTTCCAGGGAGGTCTTCAGATAGCAGTGCCAGCTTGGTGGGCACTATGCAATAAGTAGACAATGTAGAATGCAATTAGTCTTGGTCCTACACCAGAAGTTCAGCACCCTCCTCAAGGCATCAGTGGTGCTCAGGACTGTTGCCCATATGGAGCTGGCTGGCCAGGCTTCTGGCAGGGCTTTGTAGCCCCTAAAGCACATTCAGGAATGACAATGATGCTGTGTGCTCTATCCCAGCATCTCAGGCAGCTGGATGCATGCGAGCACAGAAATCAGTAAGTGGCTACAGAGATACACCAGCCCTCTGCATAAGTCCTGCTGCAGGGGTGCAAAGAATTTGACAGTCACATAATGAAGCTGTTGGTGCACTTGCCATATTGAAAGTGTCAAAAAGAATAAAATAGAAATCCAAGCATGGCTGACAATCATCAAGCTCTAATCTTAAATTCTCTCTCTTCACCCAGTAAATTCTGTATTCTTCATAATACCCTCCTCCTCCCTCCCAACAGCCCCATTCCCAGAACAAAACTCCCAAATTCCCAGCAGTCTTGTGGCAAAGTACCAAGATCAAACTAACAATCTGAGAATTTTTCCACTTTCCCCAAATTATTCACAATTTGACAATTACTGTATATAACAAAACAGTCACACACATGCTAAAATGCTTGGCTTATGTTTTATTTATCTTATTTGATTTTGTATGCACTCCAAAGTCATATTTGTCATGGGAGTATCTGAGCTTCTTGCAGTGATGTATTAAGAAGTGTCTCCCTCTTTTAGCAGCAGAAAGCGTGCAGGGGAAGGCATTCTAGAATACAAACACAGATGTGTTACAGAAAGTTTCTCATCAGTACCATCCATGGAGAGCAGTAAGCTTGGCTCTTGGAGAGCTTATTTCATTCCATGCTTTTGATCAAAGCCTGAGAAGTTCCCACTTTCTGTGCAGACAATTTTTGCTTTCTTAGTAAAGGAGTAGAGGATCTTTTACCACAGATTTAATCCCATAGTTTTAACACCAGCATTTTAGGTTCTCCACCCAGGCCAGGAAAACATGGAGATCATTAATAAGACTATAAACTTGACTGAAACTCTGATGGGAGGCCAGTCAAAAGTGTAGAGGACAGATATGACAAATCTGGAATAGCCTCAGCTGTTGAGAAAATGCAGGATCACTTTCTGCTCACAATGATTTTCCAAGGGCTTTCTACATATGGTATGGCTGTAGCCTGGCCAGGAAATGGCATAGGCATGAATAACTGGAGACTGAGCACTGGTTGCCAGGATGGGGGAATATCTTGACCAGCTGCAAATAGAAGTGAGAATTATTATTATTAAATCTCTTCAATAGCAATAATTTCAAGAATAAAACAGAAAACAGGGCACATCACTGAGGATAGCTATAAGGACTATCACATGCCATAGAGAAAAAATCAGAAATGCTAAGGCAAAGCATAAATTTCAAGGAATGAAAAACAATAATGAAACATTCTTCTGCAAGTATGTTAGTAATAAGACAACAAATGAAATAATTGATCCAAACTGTTGTTGTTGTTGTTATTTTGCTCTTTTTTTTTTTCATATTTCAGTCTTCACTAAAAAAGTCAACTGTGATCAAATGTCTAACACAGTTAACACTGAAAGCAAAGTCATTGGTTGAAAATAAGTAGTATGACCAAAAGTCATTAGTAACAACTAGACAGGGGCCAAGTAAAAAATGGCATATTGTCACCCCACACACAGTTAGATATTGTCAAATGGGTTTCACCTAATGGAATTCAATCTGACAAATTTGAAGAGTCAGTCTTAGTGATCTGAAAACTACTAAATGACTGTTGTAGATTACCAGAAAAGAGCAAATATAGTACTTAATTTTTTAGTGTTTACTTTGCATGGAGAAGTCCATGAACCATAGCTGACCTTCTTGAATTTTATTTCCAGAAAAAAAAGATTGAACTAATACAGTAGCCAAACCATCAGATGATAATCAAACTGCTTAGGACATAGCAGGTGCAGAGGAACATGTCTTTGTCAAACACCAGCCTTGTTAAGCCTGACTAAATTTTCCTCTCCAGCAGAATATGGGTGTTTGTGAGTTGATGTCATGTATCTGGATGCTAGTAAAGCTTTTGTCATTGCCATGTATGATACTTTCTTAAGCAAATTATAAGAAAGCATAAACTAGTCAAAGCTACTGTAAGGCAGGTGCTCAGCAAATTGGAAAACTCTACTCAGAAAGCAGCTTGAAATAGGTCATTGCCAGACTAGAAATTTTCTTTGCCTGCAGTTCCATGGGGGTCTGTCTTAGGTCAACATTTTTATTAAATACTTGGTAAATGTCAGAAGGGATTTCTCACTTCTTGGAAGAGACTGGAAACATTTTAGGAGACTAGATTAGAATTCAAGACAGTTGTACATTGAAGAATTGCTATTAAAATACAATATTATCGGTAAGGACTGGACTAAAATGCTGCAGCTAGAAATACTTTCTCAGCTGTCCAAATGCGAGGGAAGGTGGGGAAACTGAATAGGGAACATTTCTTCCAGAAATGACTAGGGTTTGTGGGTGACCACACATAGAGGGTGAGACAATTTTACAATACTAATGGGAAAAAAAAGAAAAAAAAAAGAAAAAAAAATCACTTCAAACTATGGGGATATTGAAAAGGGAATACTTTATGTAAGACTCGAAGTAATCCTGCTCTGCTCAGCACCTAGAAGCACAAAGAACTGTGTCCATACTGAACAAACATTTCATAAAAGACTTGGAGCAATTGGGGAAAGTTAAGAATAACCAGAGGCTTACACAACATGACTTACAAAGAAAGAATGAAAAAAGTGGGGTTATTTTGTTCAGAGGGGAGGTATGACAATATTTTTCAAATATATAAAATACAGCTGCAAAGAAAAGAGTTTTTAAAAAGTTCTCTGTGTCCACTGCAGATAGAGTAAGAAAACATGAGATCAAATTACAGAGTGGAACATTTCTGTCAAACATACAATTTAAATTTTCTAATGATAAGGGCAGTTAAGCACTGGTATAGATTGATAAAACTACTGTGGACTACTGCTGGTCAGGAATGATTTGGTTGTTACTGATCCTGTCTTGCAGGCAAACCTCAAAGGTGGTCCCTACACTTCTGCAGGCAATGAGGAATCCAAGAGCACCTTTAATCCATGGATGTGACTGACCAATTCTGGTGTCTACCTCCCACCACGGGTACTACATCTGATGTCAACTCATCAAAAATCTTTTCTTTCATCTGTAACTCCTGTGTTATCAATGTTTTTTCCTTCAGCAGATAGTCTTCATTGCTCTCATCCAGATAAGCTCTTCTTGATCACTTTAGCCAACTGGTAGAACCATTACAGCAAGGATGATCAGAACTATCTGCCAAGAATGCATGTCATCGAACTGGCAGGTAGGCATTGAATAGCAGAGGAGAGACAATTGATCTCTGAAGGACTAGACAAATACAAGGTCCAACAACAGGAGCATAGCTTGCTGCATCTATTAGTCACTGGCATCCCTCCAAGAGGGACACAGCCATTTTTCCCTGGACCCTGTTAACACTCAAGTGAAACAGGAGTATCTTCAGGTCAAGAGTGTAAAACATTGAAGAAAGGTCCAGGAGGATGAAAATGGATGGCTGTTTTCTATCTATTGACAGGGAGAGATCATCAATCAATGCCACTAAAGTGGCTTCAGTTCAGTGTTCTGGCCTCAATCCAAATAGCACCATCTCTCATGCTAATGAATATCCTTGCCTCATATAAATGTAGAAGCCATATTTCATCTTCCCATCAGATACTAGACTGAGCAAAAGGACATCTATTCTGATCTATAGTATGCCTACAGTCACTATATACTTGTTTCTCCCTGTTGCATGGCTAGTTTTTGATAGAGCAGATGTACTAACACAGCCTAATTCAGACACAGCATTTCTCACAGTTCTAGGATGAAATAGAAACACCCTGTTGGAAATAAAGACAAATAAAGTTACCCAATAAGTGAATGCCAAGACTGATATCTTTGCAAGCACTCTTAGGTAATTCCTTAAAAAAAGAGAGATCCATTATGCCCTAACCTGCATTTTGTCACCAGTGTTGTTCCACTGTCAAGGTAAAGAACTGAGGAATGTCCGCAGACCTGTTATGACATTAATCATATTAAACAAGGCATGTGAACAACAACCGCAATTAAACTGTAGCAATCAAAGATGTAGGAAGCATTTACATTTTGGGAGACCATAAAGTGGTATGTTTTACTTAGAAATCACAAAGGTTGTGTCAGTCTCTAAGACGGGAACTATATACACATCCTCCCTAAAATGTAGCCCTATCTCAGGCAGAATTTGTCTGCATCTCCGGCAAAAAGTCAGAGAGTTCACAAGGTACTAAAAAGTTGACCCTGGTACGCAGTGATATAGCATCCCCAGAGTCTAATGAAGTATAAACAGTCCAAATGTATCTCCTAGCATCCACTTCTCACATGGCTACCAGAAAAATGCCCATTAAATTACCAACTTAACTAATTTTGAGACTTGGTGTTCAGAACTGTAATGCCTTCCAAACGGTTCTTTCATCACTGGGAGTATTGATGGGCTGACTTGAATTACTGATTTTAAACACATCTGCACTGAGTAAATAGGCTTTTCTTCCCCCAAAGAGTTTTGCATTTGTACGTGAGATGTCTGAATAGAGAAGTCAAGATTCCAATCCTAATCTAAGATTGCTCAAACTCCAGGGAACTCAGATTTTTACACAGGTCAAATCAAAAAATGATACTGCACCACCCCAGACAGACCTTAGTGACAACCAAATGCTCCCAGACTTGTAAAGTGTTCAGCCCTTGACTCTGACTTAAGAATATCTGGAATATAAATCTTCAGCAAAAATACACAGAAAAATCATAATTAGCTTTCAGTGATAATGCTGTTCTCTTATGCTACTTTGCAGCACAGTTTCCAGGGTTAACAATACAAGACCCAACTTTTTCATATATTGCTTTGAACAGCAGGTGAGACCCTTACAAACAGAACACAGGGAATGAACTGTGTGCATATGCCTACACTTAGGCATGCATCTGTGCAGGCCAGCAGTGAAACTGGAAGATTTCATCGAATTTGCTATTGGTATTTGTGTGATCTGTGAAGATGCTCCCCTTTGTAAAAAAATAAATTATTAAAAAAATGGTAAATTCAGGAATAGGGTGTGTTGCAAGTTCATCTGCAGCAAAGTGTCTGCCACCAACACTTTGTTTTTTTCCTTACTTTTCTGAATTATTTTGAATGCACAGAACAGTTACCAGCAATATGCCAAAGAAGAGAATGTCTTTCTTGACTTTCCAGTACTTAAAAAGCATACAAACCTGTTGATATTGCTGTAGTGATTACAGCTGCCTTTGAGCCGTGGGTCAGACAGACCTGCTCAGTGGAGTCACTGCTCTCTGGCTCCCCAACTTCAAGGACACTGCTAACAATCTTTCTTCTCTGAGGTTAAGCTGGCCTACTGCCACTGTAAACACAAAATCTCACTTACATGGTTGAAAGATTAAATATCTGATTAAAATTTCTGGCCGCTAATTTGTTGAACTTGGCCATACGGATAAATCTGAACTACATGATATTCAGTTCTACATGTTCAGGAGCAGGGGGAGAAGAGGGGAAGGGGGATGTCGTATTTCATGAAACAGCAAGGAAGTCACATTCCAGCTGAAAACGAAGATGGAGAATGTGATTCAACCCACGTCCAAAACGAGAGGTGAAGTGAGCTTGGACAGGCTGTCCTGCTTGGAACAGCTTCCCCGGGGGGGGCTTCACACAGCTAAACAAGGCATGGAGTCACTGCAGTCACCGAAGACATCCCTTTCAGATGCTGCACCTGTTCCCAGCAACACAGCAGTAAAACTTTGCCAGCAGAAGTGTTTAGGGACAGTCTGCAGCTGAGCCTGAATTCAGCAAGAGATCTCAGTGGGCTGGATCAGGAACTTAAACCACAACCTGAGCCATGGTTCATCATGCCTAGGAAATTTCACACCTGGTTCTGCAATCTCCCCACCACATCACTCCCCCTACTGCATATCTCCAGGATTTATCCCTAGTAAAGAGACCCAGGTGGACCATTCCCTCTGAGAGAATCCTTGAAGGGGTTCGGGTGTGGTCAGC
Source organism: Netta rufina (assembly GCF_964035555.1). Classification (NCBI taxonomy): domain Eukaryota; kingdom Metazoa; phylum Chordata; class Aves; order Anseriformes; family Anatidae; genus Netta; species Netta rufina. The sequence goes on from NC_140124.1 coordinate 110,052,257, forward strand.
AGGCTTTGTATGTCCAGAAATGTCAAGCAAATTCTACAGATTACAACAAAATGAAAAGGATTTTTTTTTATTATTATAGAGTACAGGCAACTCTGAACAATATATTTTGCAGAGACAGCAAGCTTCCTACCTCTTGCCAAATTTCATAATTTGCTTATTGCAAGCTATGTTAAAGCTCTGCAAAAGAAAAATGATGGGAATTTTTTTATAATGAGAAATGTTAGGCAACTTTAGTATAGGAACTTTTGGTCTTTGTACATTAACTCTTTATTGTTATGGTTTAATTTGACATAATAGTTTCAGCCTCATGCTGTTTTTTTAGAGTTGTTCTTATAGGACAGGAGCCACAAGCAACTACATTTCCCCACAGATATTATAATTCACATAGTAAATATCAGAAAAAAAATCATAATCTACCTATAGCAAGGACTGCAAGGCTCCAACCATTTTTGCAGCCAAAAATTATTGGAGTGGATATGTTTAGAAAACTGCAGATTATTAAAAGCCATGGTTTTGTCCTGATAGTCCTGGTCTGTCACATACCTATGAAGGCCTAGTAGGGGACATGACCCCCAAGCATGACTTGTCAACAATATTTCTAGCATATTTTTAACAGTTATGTTCTTTTTAGACTCCCTTTTTATCTTGGCCTTTGCAGAGACTAATTTTGTGGCAATTACTCCTAATGTCCACATTACCTCTTCTTTTATTCCTGTGCATCCATGGTAGAGCTGTGCTTTCCCCAAATGTGTGCGGATCCCCAGCATGTGTTTTATCTCTTCAGATTCAGTGCAGTGAGGACAGATCCTGAACAATCTTGGCTCAGGCTAGACAATGACCAATTTGTCTTAATTGGGCAGTGAAAGCTCATGGCATTGCTTCTGTTCCCAGCATCAGGTTTCATTCAACAAAGTCATTGAGATACATCCATGTACTTCAAATCATTAAGTGTGTTTTTGAATTGGGTCTGATTGTTCTTCAGAGCAAATATTGACTTTTTTCCCCCAAATCAGCTTTCCATAGCACATTTGTGGCAAACAATGTCACTGCTCAAACAGGAAATGAATACACTGATGTGCAAATACAGCCAAAGCAAATTGATTTGAGTGAATACTGCTGGGTGACATTTTGTTCTGCAACCAAATGGCTGCTGGCAGTGACTGGGAGGGAATCCTTTCTGCAAGTTACATGGTGAGAACATTTCCAAGAGCTGAGGAGCAGAAGGAACCCGGGGAGCCCTGCACACCACCACCAACAAGATATGACACTTGGCCTCAAGTACCCAGAGAAGCTCAGGTGAAAAGGAGGCTATGGGGTACACCTACAGAGGAAAGCGTGTTCTTGATGGTTGCCACACACAGATAAATCTGTCGTGCAAATTATAGGGGTTTACCTTTTCATTTCTTGCTTGTGCATGCACTTTGGGTAGGCAGAAGCCACCTGGATGTCCCTGCTTATATAGCTGGGACAAGGACTGAAAGCCAGGGGCAAATCCCAATGGGCAAGCAAAGAAGCTGAGCTCTCTCTGCGTGAAACTGCTCTCCCGGAGATATCACCCATGTTCATATAGTGAATCAGTGAAATAGCCCACGCACCCTGATCTCCCAATTCTTCCTGCATTTCTTTAATAATCTCCTTCCTGTAGCCTCATGGAGCAAATCAAACCTTACCCTGGACTGCATCAAAAGAAGCATGGCCAGCAGGTTGAGGTGATTCTTCCCTTCTACTCTGCTCTCATGAAACCCCACCTGGGAGGAGTACTATGTTCAGCTTTGAGGTCCCCAGCACAAGAAGGACACAGAAGTATTAGTATGAGTCCAGAGGAGGGTCATAAGGATGATCAGAAGGTTGGAGCACCTCTTCTATGAAGACAGGCTGAGGGCGCTGGGGTTGTTCAGCCTGGAGAAGAGAAGGCTCTGGGGAGACCTTACAGTGGCCTGCCAGTGCCTAAAGGGGGCCTACAGGAAAGCTGGGAAGGGACTTGTCAGGGAGTGTAGGGATAGGACAAGGAGGAATGGTTTTAAAGTAAAAAAAGGGGAGATTTAGATTAGATATTTGGAGAAAATTCTTCACTCAGAGGGTAGTGAGGCAGTGGCGCAGGCTGCCCAGAGAAGCTGTGGATGCCCCATCCCTGGAGGTGTTCAAGGCTAGGCTGGATGGGGCTTTGGGCAACCTGGTCGGGTGGGAGGTGTCCCTGCCCATGGCAGGGGGGTTGGAACAAGGTGATATTTAAGATCTTTTCCAACCCAAACTGTTCTATGATTCTATGATTCTGTGATAAAGACAGTTGTGTTGGCCTTTTCTGTGTCAAGGTTGATCGCAAAATTTCTCTTTTGAAACATCTGTGCCTGCTATTCCAACACAAATAAACTTACACCACTACTGCATAAAAAATGTTAGCAACATGTGACCCACGAACACCCTGTAACCTATAGATGCTTTTGATGCTTTTGCAAAGGTAACCTCACAGGCAGTTTCCATTGTGGGTGTCCTACAAAGCTAAAAGTTTTTGCTATGGAAGCCCTAGCTGAGCATCTTACTGCTTAGGTGAGTATTCAAGAGCAAACTTTGGCATCTCCTATTCAAAAAAGTCTTTTTTTTTTTTTTTTTTTTTCTTTTCTTTTTCCTTTCTTTCTTTGGCCTACATTCTTTCACAATAATTTCACACTCTGTTACATTTATCCCAGCTGTTGCCATACCCCAGAATGGCTGGACAAGCCTGGTCTTCTCTCTGTCCCATAGGTGGAAAACACATTGGATTTTGCTGCTTGAAGCTGTCTGCACAGGGAGAGGGAAGCCTGAGGTGCAAAGCAGACCCAGAACCACACTTCTGAGCAAAATATGCAACTTGATAGTCCAAAAATGTCATTGGCTGGGAGGCAGCCATTTACCTTTAAGAGTATTTAAAGTATGTTAACTACAGACCAAAAGAATACATTGTAAACACAACATAATAACTCTCTAATAGAGGAGAGAGGTTTTGTATTTACCTACCAGAGACATTTGATTATCAAGCAAAATTGCCTTGTGAAAAGAAAAGCACTCCATCACCTCACAGCCTCGAGTGCCAGCATACCACATATAACTTTAATGTGGTTGGTATCTGCTTGGGGGTCACTTAAAAGGTAACTATTTCAAAAAATGTATTCATATAAACATTATAAACATAAGTTTTAATGCCTTTTGTGTGAAATGCAGAAGCCAAGTCCCAAATGCCAGCGCGCGTGAAAGATCCTGTAGTATTCCTAGCAAGATAAAAGGGGTTAATCCTGGTCAAATTCCACTTTGAACACTTGCACTCTGCCTACTTTAATTCTCCTGAAATTTCCACTGTACATTGTGTTCTCCTTGGCTTTTGCCCTGGCGTGTCCACGTTGCCGAGGTACGGCTGCATGGTGGCAGCACGCTCCGTCATGGGGCCCTCTCGGCTCTGCCCGCAGTCCCTCTGCCACATGTGCCTTGTCCTGGTGTGCCACTTCATGGGGACCTCTAAAAGCCTCCCGAGCAGAATAGGCTTAGCCAGGCCTGGCGTGCACCAAGGGAGAAGGTTTTGCCTTTGTTTTGTTCACCATTAAGATGCCCAGGGAAGAAAGGCGCTACAGAAGTAGGAAATACCGTTGCTATAAATATCAACAAGTCATAGTTATATCTAATGCCTTCCTTTTCACTTAACTTTTTTTTTTGTGTGCGTGCGATAAAAGGATTCTAATTAAAAATATAAACAGGTCTTTCACTTTTTGCTTTATACTTATCTTCCACATGTGCTTGTAATAATCTGCCTTCTTGCCAACACCATCTTGTAAATGAGATCCATATCTCAAGGGTTTATCCTGGTTAAATAAACTGAATTCAATAAAACCCATCTTCAGATATTCCACATGTGAGAGTTATTACTACACTAACATGCTACTGTTGCTTCTGTTACCTAGTGTTACAGATGCATTAACTTCTCCCCTTTGCTTGAGTTATGCTCCACTGTATATCTAAGATAAGAAAATGGAGTGCCTGGAGTCTGTTCAGTGTTATCGTATAACAAACAGTGACTTTTTTATTGAAGGAGTTCCACGAGCGATGCAGGTTTTATTGAAACTAATTCAGAGGGAAAAAAAAAAAAATAAAGATAAATGTTGAACTAAAAACAAAGCAAGTCATGATGTTGTTTGTCCCCTTTCTCTTTCTTTCCCTTCTCTTCCCTTCCAGCTGGTAAGTGTTGTGGTCATGTTGCACAGGGCTGTATAACATTTCTTTGCAGTCAGAGCTCAAAGGTTACAGTGGAGTCTTCAAACTGCTCCCAGTAAAATTGGCATCAGCATTTCCTGCCCCCTGAAATTCATTCATTTATCAGCCTCCTCACTCTGAGCACCTCAGTGGTGCCTGCAAGTTGGATTGTGCTAAGCACAGACCTCAGAGCAAAACAAACAATTACATTTGAGCTCCATGGGGTTTTTTCCTTTTTTTTTTTTTTTTTTTTTCCTTTTTCTTTCTTTCTATTTTTTTTTTTCCTCCTGGATGACTTCTTGTCTAGCTTGAACTTCCTGCCTTGTTGTTGTAAAAATGATCTGATCCACTGTCAGACAGAACCCTCAGGGTGTTTTCCTGACAGCATTTCTTTCTCAAAAGCACCCTGAGGCCTTCACTTATCCAAGCTAGACACCCATTAAAAGGTCACTGCATTTCATCCTGGACCCTTCCGCAGCTGTGTGGAAAAGTGTGCAGTGGACAGACGGGTCTTCTTCCAAAATTAGTGTGCAGACACCTCTTAGACTGGGATCCTAAATCAAGAGCATGAGGCAAAGATCAGCTACAACATCTCTTCCTGGGTTCCCATGGCAAAGACTGTCTTCTTCTCCATTTCTCTTTTTTTTAAAAAAGTCTCATTTTCCTGTTGTCTTCCCAGCAAGGAATCTGCCATGTTGCATCACAGCCATCAGATGGAAAACTTCAGTTCAGTTTGCGGGGACGTGGACAGACGAAAGGCCTGACCCTGAGATACACAGTTGTTTTGATTGGCAGCCTGAGACTGATGTCCGGAACGACTCCAAATGATGAATTAGAAATACAGCACCAAGGCTCTCTCGAGATGGCCACAAGGCAGCTCTTGGCCTGTCAGAAAAATAATTATAACGGCATTGCAAATAGCAAGGCTCCTTTTGCAACATTTATAGCAAGTGGAGGCCTCTCAAGGAAGATTTCCAGGAGCAGAGCCAAAATCAGAAATGAAAGCCAACTAAAGGAAGATTTACACCTCCCTTGAGAAGATAGCCAATAAGATTTCAAGGTGGATTTTGAGACTTTGGCTGCTGAGCTACATTTCTCAGATTTTTCTCTTTGATTTTAATGAGGTGAACTAACGCTTTTGTTTAAACAAATGAAGAATAATAATAACAGAAACAAATACCACAGAAACATCTTTTCTGAGCATCAAGGCCTGATTTCAGAGTTTCATCTCTAATAACCCTCTCTTATTTTTTATTTGCAGAAGCACATCACTGCTTTGGGGTCAGGGACACTTGGTACTAGGTACTGTTTAAACACTTTTTTGTGGGGGGGTTAAAAAAAAGTGAAGTAGCAACTAGATCTATACAACATTAAAGTTGAGTGCACCAGTATAAATCATACCTACGACTCTGATGGGCATATGGTGTAGAAATACACCTACTGCTATGCTCTGCCAATTTAGTTACCTTAGAGGCTTTTTATTCTCATGAGCTACTCTTTGCCTTTTCCTCCATGTGTATTGTCTCCTCTCTGTCCTTTCTGCACCCTCAGCTACCTTCTCTTTACCTGTTAACTTGGGGTGCCCAACCTACCCCTTATTTCATTCACTGGTCACCCAAGAAAGCTGAAGACTCAAAGAAAGAGTGAATGAGTCTGCCATACAGGCGATCACCTTTTTCTCATAGGATTCATCCTTATCTTTAAGTAAATAATCAGTCTAATGTCAGGGGAAGAAAAAAGGTTTCACACATCTGAAATAAAAACAGAACAAAACAAAACATGGCTATGTCTTTGTGTTTCAGACTTTATCTATTAAACATGAAATTACCTCAGGCCTTTGCTTTTTGCATTTGTAACCCTGGTAAATAAATATGAAACCATCAGAAAATGTTAAGCAGCGGTTGTGTAAACAGCAAATGTTTCCTACATATATGCCATAATATGCTTTTGGAAAAGGTTCAGTAGGCACTTTGTGAGGGATACTCCTTTGAAGCATTGTATCAGACCCTATCTTTCTGGCAAAGCTCAGAAGTTTTTAAGTGGAGATCTCTTGCTGGGAATTTTCATCCAGCCTCAAACGCCTGTTGTTAGAGGAGGAGCTGAGACGTGGGAGGCGTCTCCATACCATGCCACTGGTATCCTCTGAGATGCTAAGCAGGGTTTGTGGGTAACACAGCTTCAGACCAATAATTGAGACTAAGGATCAAAATGAGTTGAAGATAGAGAATTAAAAAATACACTCTTTTATTTGAACTTGTTACTTGCTAGATTCATTGGACATTAGGTGTCAAGCTGGGAGGGACAATGACCAGTCTGTCCCTGTTCCCTCTGGCCCTGTCATTCAGCATCATGCAAAACCCCTGCTGTAACCTTACCTTTATGGTTTCCTTTCCAAGCTGAAGAGCCTTGCTTCCAAAATTCACTGCATACATGAAAGTCTCTTCCACCCCTTTGGTTACCTTCTTGGGACCTACTTCTCCTCTACTACAGAGATGAAGGGAAGATGCTGACCTAAGTGTAGGGCAACCACTGGTCTATGCTGTGGTCGTACCATGATAGCGACTGTGTTGTTTATATACCTTTCTCTTAATACTTCATAACTCTTTTGATTGCTACTGAGCATGAGAAAGACTTTTTCACACAACTTTTATAAACCTGACATCTTTATAATCCTGACATCTTGTTCACAAGTGATAACAACCTGTTCTTCAGCATTTTACCTTAATTTTTCAAATTTCTTCTCCAATGTTTGCCACATTCTGTTTATTTACATTATATTTCATCTGGCATTTTATCATTCAGTCTTGCAAAACCCTTTGCAATTGTTCAGCCATAAATTACTACTCTGAATAACCTATTAACATAACCAATGTTATTTCACTATTAAGTCCTTTTGCAGATCCTCTATAAAAGTTTTGATCATGGATTTTTGAACAGATTATCTGCAACTCCAGTGATGACACTCCACTGTGAAAGTAGGTCATGTTTTCTGTTCTCCGTTTCCCATCTTTTCAGCCATTATTTTTCCATACAAAGACCTTGTATCCCAGCTATTTTTCAGTTTCTCTTAGAATTGTTGGTGTTGCTGAAAGACTTTTAAGATTTCAGTAGACTTAATTTAGAGACTAAATATGTTATCTACATATTAATTGACTCCTTCAGAGATACAAGATTTAATAAATAAGTTTTCAATAGAAGTTAATGCCTCTCTTTACAAACATCAAGTTGACTTTTCAATATAACATATTTATCCATGTTTATCAGTTATATTCCCTATTATTGGTTCTACAGCTTTGCCCAAGTGTAGATGTCAGCATTACTGGTCTGTATTTCCCCCAAAATTGCCTTGAACAAAGGTTTGGGGTGTTTTTGTTAACACGATAAAATACCAGTGTTATTTTGCCAATTTCCTATCTTCAGACATCACATTAGTTTTAAATGTGAGATTAAATGTCACAGTTTAATTATTTCATTCTTTGATTCCTCTACAACCATTAGGTAAATAGCATGTGCTCCTGATGACTTGGCATTGTTCGTTGTGTATATGGAGCCCATAACCTCTTCCGCCAGCGCTTCACTAAGAGACAGGTCCTCTGATGGGTCCCTCATAAATTAAGATCCCAGAGTGAGAACCTCCCCAGGCTTTTCCACACTGTCTTTTTTAGATAAAGTATTTCATTCCTGATTTTTTTTTAATAATATATTTATGCAGCACTTCTAGCAATAATGAGTCCTAGATTTTGTTTAAAACTTTGTGCAATAATGAATTCCATTGTGAATGGAGAGCAAGAAGGTGCTTGAAAATAATTTTCAAAGTCACCTTCCTACCAAAAGAGCTGTTGCTACAGTGAAGCAAGATAGGAAAAATTTTTGGTATTTATAGCGATTTTATCTCGTATATATATCACGGACCAAATACTGTCTGTAGTGTGTGCAGACTGTGGGATCAGTCAGCCTACTACAGAGGGTTTTCAAAGCTGACAAAACCATCATGATTTAAAAGCTAGTTTAAGTTTTACTTACATACTTTTATTTGCTCAAGTTACACCCTTTCATGGATCAGGACTGTGACAACAACTAAGCTGATACTGTTCCATCAAAATGTCAACAAAACCTCTCCCTCAAAAAAAAAAAAAAAAAAAAAAAGGAAAAAGAAAAGAAAAAAAAAGAAAGCAAAAAGTAAAAGAAAAAAGAAGTGGTTGTCAGCTCTCCCAAATAAGTGTAGAAATTATCTGGTTTGGAGCAGTAAAGAAGCCCATGAGTGTCAGACAGCTCATGGTCACTTATGCCGAAGTTTCTGAACTGCTCATGATAAGAGACCATGTAAAGAACACGAATCATGAAAAAGATCTAACATGGTTTCTAAGAGCAAAGCTCTTGAATGTTCTTGTTTGGTAAAATGTGTGAAATCACAGAAAAGATGATGACCGCTGAAGAAGCAACAAATATGTACCAAAATGTTATACATGCTCACTTATGGAGATGAACTGATTGTGAACAGTTTGGATTTTTTAGGGGTATTTTGTACTGAGATATTTACGAGTATTTGTGTACACAGTCTAAGAGTTGTGCACAAAGAAATGGTGCAAATTAGATGTTGTGATTCCCCAGAATTTATTCAGAGATAAAACCACTAAAATTTTGTGGACAGAATCAAGAAAATTTGGTAGGACTAACATCAAACGCACCACTCATGTTGTTTTTTTTTTTCAAATAATAGAAAATTTAAAGTTTTGGTAAACAGAATGGACCTTACTCATGGCCAATGATATCTCTGCCATTGTAATATTAAAGTGATTCAATTAGTTGTTGTATGCTACACAGATGAGAAGGAAATAATACGTTGTCTCCTAGACTGCTTTCAATGAGTCACTGAAACTGCATTAAAATATTCCACACAAGCAAAAAATGTGTTATAATCACACCAATCCTTGGCTCCATATCACTGTTTGCTCAACAATGCTAATGATAACTGTGAGATACCTCTCTGGCTATGAAGTAATGAAAAATTAAAATGATTATCTATTTCCAGAAAACTGGGGAGCTTATGTACTGCACAATACAGCAATGTATCGTTTAGATAAGTTAGCATTTTGTCTGGAAAATTGTGAAACACAATATTTCAACACTTCTCCGTTCCTGCCAAGGGAGCTTCAGAATCACAGAAGAAAGCTTATTTTGAACATATGGAAAAGATGAGGAATGTCCTCCCAGAGATAACCATCTCTATAACCTGCAGTTGAAAGGATCTTCAGACCTTTTCCAGCTATTAGACATTACTTTTGTATATGAGGTGAGCATTTCCTACTTGCCCTTTTTTATGTTTGGGGAGAATGGAGAGATATTTAAGTGACTGAATACTTCTTCCACATCTCCAGCAAAATACTTTTAATGTTTTTATGACAAGCTTAACTGGAACAGTCTGATTTTGGACGTGCTAAAGTTTATGGCATAAAACTAAAGGGTAAGTTATAACAACTGATGGCAAATTGCTTGTTCATAAATATAACTCTTATCTGGTATCATAGCAAAGGAGTAAAATGGGAAAGAATTTCATTCACGGTTATGCTTTAGCTTTAAACTATCTGACAACACAGCACCTTCACAAAATTGCTGTAACTTGATTTAGACTTGATTCTTTGGAAAGAGTGTTGATTTTTCAGGACATTGCAGGCATTAATAAAGGGGTGAAACTTGACAAGAAGCTGGGTACAAATTATTTTTATGATGAATATTTTGTATTGAGACATTCACGAGTATGTGTGTACATACCCTAAGAGCTGTGCATAAAGAAATAGTGCAATGTTCTGTTTTTGCTTCCTACTTGTCTTAGTTTCTTAAAACTTCCACAATTTATTATGCCCATTCCCACCTTAAATTCAGCAGTGTGAAGGATTTTTTTCCCCTGTTACCAGACTAAGAGAGACTGCAGATGCCTGTTGAATGCGTGCTTTCATCCTCAACTTCAAGCTAAAACTAATTACAGTTATATACATAAGGAATTTTTGAAATTGATTTAGTTTTTAACTAATGACTAATTAAGCTATACAAAAATGTTTAAAATACATAACCGTATTTTAAACAACATATTTAAACTCTATGATAACTGAGTTGAATCATTGGTGTGGTGAACTTTTTTGGTGCTATTTGCCATTGTGGCGCCTTTTGCTATTTTGCTAATAAATAAATAAATAAATAAATAAACAAAAAATGAGGTTTTGTGCAGACCAGAAAAACTTACCTCCAGAGGTGTGTAAAGGCAGTTTTTCTACCTGGAGCTCCATAACGCTGTGACCTGACTGCTGGCAATAGCCCAACAAAGTGTAATAAAACTTGGCTGGCAACATTTGTGAGAGCTGGTGCCAGAATTATACCCAGCACTAAGATGTTCTGCAAAGTCTCATCAGTGGCCATGCCCCAAATAACACAAAGGTACTGATGTCTTTCTAGTGAAATGCCCTGGTTTGACAGACCAGCTGTGAGGAGCAAAACACAGACCCACAAAGCACCAAGTCAAGCTAAGCAATCTCTGCCCCTACGTGCTCCATTGTGCCCACTCAGAGTGTTGGCAAGCCCCTGGCAGTGCATCGCCCCATGCCATGGTATTTCAGTTTCTCTTTGCTCGCAAAGAGCTATAGACCCCTATGGTGCTGCATAAATAATACTCATTTAAACTTGCCAAGGACAAATCAAGTGTTTTAATTTTGCACTCTAACTTAAGATAAGAAAATAAACATGAGCTGCTGGTGAGCTCAGTAAACTTGCTCATGAACCGGAGGGGTGGAGTGGAGGGGAGGGAGGGGGTGACAGCACGTGCAAAACTTCCATTCAGTGGGAATTGGATATAAAAGCAAATAAAAAATTACCCTGCTTGTGAAAAAGTCTAGAAAACAACATATCAGGGTGCCACTGTATAAACCAGCAAAGCATCCTGACACACAAAATTGTGTTTTCTACTCCTAATCCAAAAAGTTTTCAGACTCCATCTATCAAAACATAGTAATACCACTTCAAATAAAAGAAGAAAACTTCCCTGCCTCTCATTCCATCTTCAGCTTCCCCTAGTAATTGTTTATATTAAGCCTGGTGCTGAGGAGAAATCTGGTTGAGGATGCTGTGGTGGTGGTAGGTTTTTAAAAGGAACTGCAGATTTATATGCTCTGACAGGGACTGTGATGCAAGAGCTCTGGCCGGGTCACAACATATTAGAAAGACATTTATTGCATTGGCAACATTTTCACTCTTTTTTTGGCAATTCACAAGCACTTTAAAACTCTCCAAGAGAAACAACTTTTCTTTTTAGTCTTGATTCTTCTCAGTATTTCAAGGACAAGGGGTGTGATGTGGGGAGCTTCTCAGCAACCATACCTTTAACATCCACTTCTCTGGCCCATGGGGACAGGGAGTGCATCACCAACAAGCAAGCAAGACAGATCTGAGCAGGAAGAATACTTGCTATTAGCTAAATCTGTGTTTCTTGGGGCTAAATATTAGCCTTGAGTCAAAGCAAAGATGGATACCTCTTTTTTCATTCAAACAGATTAGAAATAACTCAGTGTCTTCTAGTACTTAAAGGGAGGCTATGGGAAAGATGGGGAGGAACTCTATTAAGGAGTGTAGTGATAGGACAAGGGATAGTGTTTTTAAGCTAAAAGAGGGTATATTTAGATAAGACATTAGGAAGAAATTCTTTACTCACAGGGTGGTGAGGCCCTGGCACAGGTTGCCCAGAGAAGCTGTGGATGCCCCATACCCGGAAGTGTTCAAGACCAGGATGAACGGGGCTTTGGACAACCTCGTCTAGTGGGTGGCATCCCTGCCCATGGTACGGGGGTTGGAACTGGGTGATCTTTAAGGTCCCATCCAGCCCAAGCCATTCTATGATTCCATTGACCTATGATCCTGTGACCAGGACACCAGAGGAGCAGGAGAATCAGACCCATTGACTTCCATCACATCACTTCTGAGATGTATTCCTGGGGTCTGAGAGCTAGACCCAGTGCCTTGAATCTAATACAGATACCATTTAACTGAGCAATAAGTCTCTTTCACAGTGAGCAGGCCAAAACTGATGAACGGTTTGGATTGGATCACTTTAGGACTCTTGTGCCCACCAAACTGAGCAGGCATGCTGAACTTCTTTCTTCCTGTGCATTCCAGGAACATGATGGCATGGTCAAAACAACAAAATTTCCAGAAGCAGTGGAAGTGATGATCTGTTAACTAAAAAAAGCCAAGCTAAGGGCAATTAGAAGCAAGAGGATGTAAATTTTTCTGGAATTTGCCTTTTCATGATGCTATGATCTTATCCTCACTGTGGGTTTACAGCAGGAGTGCTGTTCAGAAAGTAGGAATGATATTTAAAGGCATCTTCTGAACATTTCTTCTATATATGCTCCAAAAGAAAACTGGGGCATGAACTCCTAGGCTTTGTTTTCTTGGAGTAACCATTATGAGAAAAGCAACAGCTTTATTCATTGGGGCTCTATTTGACTGTATTATTGTGTCAAGTTTCATTAGCTCTGATTCCAGGGGATGATGTATAGCACAGTAAGTTTTTACAACTGGAGCAGATTGGCTTACAATTTGTGAAACAGATGCTCTAAAATACTTTCTCTAACCACACAAAAAAAGGCAAAAGTGGAAAGGAGTTCATCGCCTGTCTTGTTTTTCAAATTTTCCAAGTACTTCTTAGCAGCCTCCAAATAAATTAATGCATCTAAAGGAAGCAGAATTGTCTCATTACAAAAAGTAATCACAGGGCCACCTGCTCTGGCCTTTAGGTATAAGTCATATCTAATAACTGGAGAAAGTGTTTTTTTTCCCCCTTTATGAAGTGACAGAGCATAAATTGTTCCCCAGAGTTTTGCAGAATGACACATACCCATCCTCCCTAACACTAATGATGATTTTGACATTGCATTCATCTGCTATAAGCCCTCACCCAAGAGCGTAAAAGGTGTTGATTGACTTAAGTCAGCCTGAGAACAGCCAGAAGAGTAATCTACAGACGCTGGGACTGGGACTGGGACACCCTATTCCCAAATGAAATTTGTCACTCCTCTTTAAAATGCTGGACAATACCACAGAACAGATAAAGACAAGGTATGGCTAACGTAACCAAGTGAAACTGTGCATATAAGTATGATTGGCTGCAGTAGTTGGCCTCAGTTTCTCAGAATCAGACCACTGTTGCCTAAGAAAAAGTGGCCAGGACCTCCAATTGAAGGCTCATGCAGAAGGCAGCACCAGAGCACCACAGTCCCTCCTAATGATATGCCCGACCAGCTATTTGTTCAGCACTGACTCAGTACAAAGAAAAATCACCTACTGAGTAATCAACTCCACATCCTACAGTGGCGACCACAGCAAACCCTATTGCTTCGGTGGTGGTCCAGCAATGGGTCAGGAGTGGCAAGTGGCTCCCAGTCCCTAGGTGGGAGCACAGGTGAACAAGGACTGTAAGTTTCCTTACACCTTAGAAAGTTCTGAAGTCAAATAGCCAAAGACAGCTGGCACATTCTGAAGCTGGGGTTTTAACCATGGAAGAGGTGGGTCCCAGCATGACTCTGGGGAAAAAGAGGTCTGAGGAGACAGGATTTGCCACTGTGACGGCACGGGTGTTACAGTCATAGAAACGTGGAATATCCTGAGCTGGAAGGGACCTATGGGTATTGTCAAATCCAGCACTGACACCATCTTCTTCTCAGTCTGATTGCCTTCCTTTTCTTTCTTCTTGCTTCCTTCTTCTCTGGTAATCTCATGACTATTAGGATACCTGGTGGCCAGAAGAAAAAAAAAAAAGAAAAAAAAAAGAAAAAAAAAAAAAAGAGCAGGTCTCAATGTCACAGTTATGCCACACTAAATTTCTCCCACTAAAGAAAACCACAGTAAATGGGAGTTTCATATAATGAATGTGTCCTTGGTTTTGTCCTTCAGACTGCAGCTGGATATTTTTTAGGTTTATTTGGAAAATTTCAAATTTAATGGGAGAAGCTAAGTAATTAAATAAACATGCCCTGAACACTTCCTAGCCTGTACCAGCAGTAAGAATTAAAGACTACACATAAATGAAAATATGCTTAGTTGTATAGGAAAGATAGAAGATCTTGAAAATCTCTCTCTACAACTTTGAGCTACACACTTGACGAAGACCACTTGGTGTATGGTCCATAAATTGTTTTTGAAAGATCTCCCAGGGGTCTCTGTGGTCCTGCAGTCAGGGTTTAGTGCTGTTTTAAAAAATATCTAACTGTGAAGCAACAGTAAAACTTTTGTAGTTCCCTGTCCAGTACAAAAACACTGTTTATTAAATTTTCAAAATACAACATGAAGTTATTTTCCCGTGGGCCTCTTAGGGGGTACCGTCATGATAATTGTACAGTTTTATTCTACGTTTTTATAGGGGACTACTGCCTGACATTGAAATCTCCTCCCATCATCTCTGCCACTGTACTGATATTCAGTGTGTTTCACAGAAGAGGGGACAAATTGGCTATGGGACAGGCACTGAGGCAGCATGGAAAAAACATGAGGATTCCCAAGAAATCCAAAGGCATAAAAGGCAGTCCATCGGTTTGGTACCATCTGCACATTTTGTCATAGTTTCACTCACTCCAGAGCAGTACTCACCGGAGACCAAAGACGTTACTCAGGAAGGTGAGTGATGGCAAGCATGTGAGCAGCTTCCTCTCTCCCAGGGATGCTGTTCTGACAGCTTTCCCTCCTGTTGCAGCCTCACTGCCAGCTGTTCCATTAGAAAATGCTAGCTAAGCCAGCAGCATCAATTCCACTATAGGAGAAACCAAGGTGGGCTGCCAGCACTCAGCCTGCCTGCCACCGTGCTGTCCTGATGCTAGGCCAGCTCCTTGGTTGTATGCTGCCTTCAAACTTCAGTTTCTCTCAAGATTTTGCATTACTGAGCTCAAACTAAAAAAGAAATGCACTGTGTGGAAATAGGTATTTTCTTCTGACAGGACAAAGAAATACCTATTTCTTTCATTTTTCCTTCTAACCATTGCATTAAGGGGGAGGAGGATGGATATTTAGACGAACAAGACCTGAAGCAGACAACAAGCATCAGGATGCCTAGCTGCCTGGCAAACAACAGGAATTTTGGCACTGCCCTATGCAATAAGACCAGTGATCATTCTCTGAATCACCAGTAGACTATTATGTGAAAACCAATGCATCATAGATACAACCGAAGATATATGACAAGATGTACATTAAAAAAGAGGCTAAACAGAGAATGTTGGTTATTCTACGAGAAATTAATCTATTCAGTTTACTGCAAATGTTTCATCTGTCCTCTGCTATCAGGATGACTTCTCTGTGAGTTTGTTTCCAAATTAGACTTACTAAATTGAAAATTCAACTCCTTCCCCACTTACACTCTGAGGATTCTTTTATTTTTCCTTAATCCTTTTGGCTGTTACGAAGCAGTCTGAAACAGCATCTCCCAACCGCCTCGCCGAGACTAACTGAATTTATTATATAATCTCATCTCTTGTTCCAAAAAAATTCAAGATCAATCTCAAAGAGCAGTCCTCTGAACTTGGCAGACGCTTGTGTGGGAAAGTCTTTAAACAAAAACAAATTTGTTTATGTACTGGGACAAGGAGCTCAGAAAGAAGATAAAACACGCCATGAGCCAACACTGCCCTCAGCAGCGGAGCCCGGACCGCTCTCACAGTGCTGTAGGGCCGCCCATGACGGAGCAATCCCCGTGTTCCCAGCGGACAGAGGGGACCTGAGGGTGGCTCTGAAGCTGGGTGAAGAAGCAGACTGAGCACTGAAGGGGGAGACGAGGATGCCTGAGCGGTAGAACAGTTTCACACAAAGTCACGTTGAATTCATGTACGTTTATTTGGGACTTTAGCCTCTTTTGAAAAAGTGACTTAAGAACGCAGCACCATTGGCTTCCCGTGAGAGTTAACCACAGACCGTGGAAGCTTTTTTTTTTTTTTTTTTTTTTTTTTTCTTGAAATCTAATCCCAGCTCTGACAGGCTGCGTAGCTAAATTTTTTTAGACGGAAAAATATCCTACACCTACTCAGGGTGCCGGCACTAGACCAGTTCCCCAGACAGTTCTCACATAAGTGGTGTTTCAGGACTTTCAAGGAATGTCTGTATGATCCACTACACTGAATTAACTCATCCTCTCATCCTAGAGCTTTATATTATAGGTATTTTCCCAAATATGTGCATTGCTCTTTTTTTTTTTTTTTTTTTTTTTTTTTTTTTTTTTTAGAGAAGATGAAAGAAGCATGCCCTTGCCCTAAGAGCAGAGTCAGCACGCTTTGTTTCGGAGACTGCGCTGTCTGTACTGCATCCTGAGTAGAAGCTGTGTGGGAAGCCAGCAAAGGGGGCAATGCATTCCTACACGTGTAGTAAGGCTGAGGAAAGACGAGTGTAATCTGTGCTAGGGGGTGAATCTTTCATGCTGGAATCATAATGACTGGGTACTCACTGCTGAGCTGCAGCCCAGACCACCAGTATATGAACCAAGCCCAGGCCTTTGCGTGTACCTGATGAGTGAGGGTAAGGAGTAGGGCTGTTGGAGGCAGTTTTCAATTAGATGGATCCTGGGAGCAGTGTAAGTAGGAAGTGAAGGATTGGCTAGCCATGTAAAGATGGGTTTTCCTTCTCGTATGCAGATGATTGAACAGTAGAGATATCCTCTGGTCGGCGGGTTACAGGCTCCTAGCTGACCAGCAGTGATAGAAACATTATTTCTGAATGATGCGATGGTGAGATCTTAGTATAAATAAAAATTCTGAGAATATAAGCCAAAAGGGTCAAAATGTTCAAAATTATTTTCTGAGGAGACCTCAGCTACACATTTTCAAAAAAACTTTCTTCTACCTGCCACATATTTCATTAAATTTGGATCCAAATGCTGTGCCATCTTGAAGTGTGTTTTGCGTGGAGAAAAACCTGCATTTGGCTGGCCCTTCAAGACTGTGTCATTTGATGGGCCCAAGTATATTTTAGTGAGAAAACATGGAACTTTAATGTGCTCAAAATACAAGTGATACTCAAATCCGGCCATCCATTAGCACAGAGGTGCCAGCTTTGGAAGGAATCAAATCAGTGGAGAAGTCAGTTCCCTAAATACGAATCCATCAGAAAGAAAAGTGGGGGTGATGAGCAGTGGCACTTGCAGGGAAGAACAGGAAGATTCAGTATTGTCTCCTTCCTTTGAAAAAAAGCAGTGTCCAAGAAACTGCATTTTGCCTGTACTCCAAATGGACAAACATAAATATGTTCAGGTACTCTAAAGCATCATGGGGAGGAATGACGCAGCCATGTAGCCTTGACAGAAGCTTGCAAAATACCCAGGAATTTTCAAAACCTCTCACGCTCACTAATCAGTAAGATACTCTCCAGGTCACCACTGCACACGGGTCAGGATGAATGCTCCAGAACCGTAATCACATAAGAGGCCAACACGTGCATGTGCGAGGATCATTGGACAGCATCACCTGCAGATGGTACCTCTGTGAGGAAGGAGATGGCTTAATTAACAAATGACTAAAAGTGATGTATAAGGCTGCCACAGTGACACCTTGTGTAGTTGGTTAACCAACATACCAGACTTGGACTGTCACCTGGAAGCCAGAGGCTACATCCGCGGTGCACCTTGAAATCGCTGCTCAGGCAATGTACTTTGTGGGGAGCTGTGCAGGGGTATGAGGCAGATGGAGCCCTTTTGTATGCCATTGTACTGCTTTCCACCATGAAGCAAGTTGTTTCGCACTCCAGGCAGAATGAAATGGAGTCTTGTTTAATGCTAAATACCAGTGCTCACCTTCCCTCGGGTGCTGAACCCCCTGACGTGTGGGTCTTGGTGCTGGTGGTCTCTCGGCATGTTTTGCAGCTGTGGGATCGGCGTGGCTGGGACCACGCACATCGGCAAGAATAGAACAGGAAAAAACGTTCCTTTCCCTTGGAGCGAGGGGAAACCCAGAAGAGGGATTACGAGGGTGTGAGTCACCATGTGCCTTCTGCATGACTCCGGGGACGGAGTGGCCTCTTGTTCCGGGGCTAGGGCAAAGTCACAGCTTTGCCTGTTATTATTGTTAGTCACAACCCCAGCTATACAAAGTCCGTCAGAAACCGCTCTTGCAAATGCCTAAACCTGAAATGTAAAATAAACACTCGGAAAATAGCTGCTACTTACTTTCTCTAAATATACCCCGAGGCAAGCTTTGCTTCCACTGAAGTCAAGTCCAGTTTTGCAATCAGTGTCGGGGGAAGCAAGGCCCAGCCCTTTATTTGGAAAGATGGTAATAATCAAATTGCAGTTTTAATTTGTCACCAAGACAGGGGTGTGATAAGACATTTTGGTTGCTGCTATAAGTAGCTCTGAGAATTGTCAGGGGCTGCTGTAGGTGCTAAACAGACTTTGTGACATCCTGGCACGGTGAGGAAGGAGCTCTGTGACTCTGGCATATGTCCTCGCTACGGGGAGGTGAAGAAATCCCTCTGGTCCCCCTCCGACCATCGAGGAGGGGCATAGCTGGGCCTGAGAAGCTGCAAGAGGAGTGGGCACAGAAAAACAGGAAGGCTGGAAGCTATGGATCAGCTCCATATCAGCGATCTTATCAATATTTTCAGTGACTCATTTATGGCTTTTTCTCCTCCAGTGTTTTTATGGCATATCCACTTTCTTCATTACCATATAAAGATGGGGAGTTTAGGCGGAAAAAAAAAAAGATGGGGAGTTTAAGCAGAAAAGGTGGGGAAGTGCAAAGTCAAGGCAGTGGGATAAACATGAGCATTTTTAGCTTTAGCAGTATGTTGGGCCAAATCCTCCCCCATTTGAATGCCATGGACTTCATGATGGAATGCCCAGGATCATGCTGACACAACAGATAACACTTGCGCTACGTGGTCATTTCCAGACCATCCCAGTGGAATTGGAAATAATTTCCAGAAAACAGAAAACTCCCCGTGTGTGACAAGCACACTTCAAGTGTTCCACATCATCCACGTGTTTCCCGTGTAGCTTTAATTTCTGTGGTGTATCATGTAACGCCACGCCAGCATTTGGAGTACTTACTGGACCCCACCTGGGGATCAAGGACATTTTCCTGCACAGAGGAAGAGGAGAGGGAGAAAAGGACAGCTACATTCCCAGCCTTCAGCTCAGTAGGTGCCTGGGACAAACTCTGGGAGGCATCCAGAGCTGGAAGCTCGGAGTCACTCCCAGCAACACAGCTGGGACACGGCCTGCATATCTTTTAGCACGTTGCCTATATTGAAAGTGAAGACTGGTCAGTTTTGTGATTGACTCCAGATAGAGTCAACTTAAGTTTAGCCAGACTTATTAGCTCTAATTCAGCTCTGGCTTTGCCAGACACAACCTGGCTTTTGCACAATCTCTTAGGTATTTCTGCGCTCCTCTCCAAGAGGGTGTATTAGCTAATGTGCAACCCAAGGTATGTTTGCAACACTGCAACCACAAGGATAAATGTTGCTGGAGCCGGGACATACTTCGGTGTTGCCACACAGCCATCAGTAAAGCTTTGGACTCGGTCCTGGAACGCCGTGCTGGAGCTCCTGAGTGCAGACGGACCCCCCTGCACAGTGCCAGCAAAGTGTCAGGGACTCCACGGCACAGTTAATCCATGACCTGGATAAGCTGCTCGTGGATAATTGAGAGTTGATTGTACACCCACCTAGCACCTCTCTTTTACAGGACGATAAATGCTTCTCCATGAAAGCACTTGTAAATGCGAATTCTACCGTTACAAACAGTCACATTTTATATACATTTCCTTGTTGTTTTCTTCTTCAATTGTAACATGAATCATGCTTTTTACTGCATTCAACAGTACAAACTCCAAACACTGTAGGAGCAGGAACATTTAGCAGAAGAGCTGAGTTTGCAGTGCAGGTCTGGTCACACCCAGGCAAGAAAGAGGAGGGTTACAAATCACTGTTCAAAACCTAATTGAGGGAAAGCAAGTCCAATTAATTGAAGCCTTAATTTTCTGCCCTCTGGCCCTGTCCTCTTGACCTCCCCTTTAGCTGTCAGATACTCACTCCTGTTGGGACCTGGACAGTTGTGTGATAATTTACAGTTCTGCAATTGCCCATCAGATACAAGTTACTGTGAATAAAAATGTAAAATTAACAGTCTCAGAGGTAAAGACTCCCTTGCTTTGTCCATCCAACTGCTTTGAACTCAACTCAGTGCTGGAAATGTCCCAGAATATCAGCTCTGTAGACAAAGTGCACAAACAATTTGAAACCTTTAGTGCTCGTCTGCAGTGCTGATGGAGTCTGTTCCTAGAGCCCCTGGGTTTCTCTGGTCCAGGATCTCCACAGTCTATGACCCTGACTCCTTGGCTTGCCTCTATATCAGCTGGGATTTCTAACCACTGTCCACACAAGGAGCAAAATTGACCACTCAGCTTGCTTCCAAGTTCAGAAAAGGCGAGGGGATTCAGCCCTGTATTGCCGGATGAACAAATCTCTCACTAGGGGCAACGACACAGCCTGAGCCCCTCTTGTCCTCCTATTGCAAGGGCCCTCTCTTGCAGCTGTGGGACTCATTTCTGTGGCTGGCACATGGAAAGGACAAGGAATTTCTGATTGTGATGATGACATCACGATTGACTTCTTTGGTGAGCATTTCTTGATATCCTTTGCAGTCAATAGACACATGACTGAGGATTACTTGCCCATAGGTCAAGCACACATAGCCTTATGGCTGAAAAATAAAAAGAAGACATCATAGATCCTGGCTAATAGGCTGAACTGCAGTTACTAGAAAGTGTCATAAAAACAAAGTTAAAGTAAAACTCCAATGAAACTGGAAGAGATCCATGGTTGTATCCCTTGATTTAGCTGAGAAAAGGGGCTAGAAAGTAAATAGGAAGGAGCAAGAAGTGGTCTTAGGCAGTCAGCAGCACTCCAGTGGTTATTGTTTTCTCCTCTATTTTCTGTGTGCTTTTTTTTTTTTTTTTTTTGTAGAGATTTGCTCATATACTCATTGCGGTGAGGACAAGGTAAGGGCAGAAGACACAAGCCAACTTTCCTTGAATACAAATTGTTATGGAGGGCTCAGAAACAGCTCAGCGGTGGTGAAAGCCCAGGACATGCCACCACCCGTCTGCAGCAAGATGGTGGTTTTAATTCCTCCTGTTTACTCTCACCACTGCTCCCATCCCCATAGAAAAAATAAAATAAATGCCTTTTGTTATTTACGGTCTGCGCCGAGGGCAGTCATCAAGGTTGACTGTGGGTTTATGGTTGCCAGCCAGCCTCCCTGCTCCAGCAGGTGCCAGGCACCCTGCGCAACTCCCATCAAACCCTGCTCGGCAGGGCAGTGAGTAAGCTGATGAACTCTGCTTATTTCATCTGGGAGGCAACCGCCTCCCCCTCTCCACAAGGAACATCCCACGTGTAATAAAGGTTTATAGTCAACCAGAGCACGACTTCAAACTCATTCCTGCCAGATTCATTCATGACGAGGGTGGGGATGCTAGGCTGCTCTGCAATGTTTAACTCAACAAATACTAAAATCTCCAGAGCAATGGCCCTTTATCGCCCCTGGTTTCTGTAGATACAGAATCAAAGAGTTAGCAAGCGTGTCCTGTCGGCATATGGTTACCCAAACTGAAACTGGATGCCAGGTATTTTGTAAAATGCAAGCTGAGAAATAAATGTTACGTATGCTTAAAAAAAAAAAAAAAAAAAAAAAAAAAAAAAAAACTACCAAACAAACTAGGAGAATAAAGGGCAGGCCTATCACAAAAAAATCCAAGCACTGCTCTGTGATATATAAGGAGAATTATCGCCTAAAAGACATTGGAAGGGCCTGCCAGGAGTAGTGTGCCGAGCTTGGGGAATTACACAAAGTAAAATGTGGAGCAACACTGGAGAGCACAGGAACACGAATGATCAGAGATCCTGAAAATATGATCAGCAAAGTAAAGCTGCATGAATTGAGAGGAAAAAAGACTAGGGAGGAGAGGAGAAATGAAAATGATCTTCAAATACATATATATAAAAAAAAGCGGCTGCAAAGACGAAGGTAATACTCTATTAGCTATGTCCTAAAAAGACACAAGACAAGCAATGAGCTTAAACTGTCACCAGGAAGATTCAAAACAGGCATGAGGTAGGATAGTGACAACAGGAATAGACTTCTGGGAGAGTCTGTAAGGTCTCAGTCAGTAGAGCTCTCTCAAGTTAGACAGCATCTGTCAGCAATGGACTACTCATTTTGCCTTCAAACCTCACAACTCTGCAAAACAGAAGCAAAGTTCTGTCAGCCAAGCTTTCAGGTGACAACCCTGGTTTTCAATCAAAATAAAATAGCACACAGTAGATCTACTGCAAAATCCTGGAGGGGTGAGATCTTGCAGAGAGTGGCAAAGTAATAATTAGCAGCACATTCTTCCTACCTTAACATGGAAAGCAACCCAAAAAAAGGTTCATTTTTAATTAGATGTGTACCACACAGTGCTTGATCCACGACAATAGACTCAACATGTTCCACCCCACAAGGTACAGAATCATCCAGGGAATCATTAAGGGAAGCAATGCTTTAAAACATCAAACTCTAACCATATAAATATATATATATATTGCAGATCTGAACCATTATGCCATACCAGAAGCCATTGTTACCTATTGCTGACCTATTTTTTTAAACCAAACAACAGAAAAGACTATCTTACTGTATCTGGTCTCTCCATTATGGAGTACTATTTCCCATGTCTTCCAGAGAGGACTTGCACCCTTTAATGTCAGTGCAAATAGCCTAGCAAACCTTTGTACTAACCTAGATCACACAGCTGGCATTTGCAGTATCATTAATATCTTCATGTGTCGCTTTGGAGAGTGCAAACAGCAGCAGATCAGGTTAGAGAGAAGTGAAACACCTGTGTTAATGCTAGAAGGTTTGGATGGAAAAGAACCATAAAGAGGTGAAACAAAGCTTTTCATAAACATTTTAAGAATTCCCTACTTTTGACTATTCACAGAAATTTTAGAGACCAAGAGGGTGTATGGCTCTCAGCAGTATGCACGCTCCAAGATTTTGTAAGCTGGGAAGTCCCACTAGGTGAACAGGGGAATTAATTTTCAGGGGAATTGCTAACAACTTCATTTTCGTAGCCTTGAAACACTGGCCTCAGTGTTTTCCCCTTCCTGAAACTGACCTTTCTTTTTTTATTCTCCCAAATATCTGTGTGCATTTGATTAAAAAGTATAAATAAATCATGAATCATGAATATCATCATGGTTTGGGCTAGCCCACTGCAAGGCCCCAGAATAACCTCCTTCTCAATGCTGATTAATGATAATGTGTTACAAGTCACTGGAAAACCCTGATGTAATTTTATGGGTAATTCTGAAGATCTGAAATATGGAATTCTGGCATGGAATAGAAGCAGGGCCTTGAAGATGTCCTGAGATGGTCACCTACCCATAAACTGTCAAGAGTTAAAGGAACTGAACTTGGGGCTGAGAGAGACCCACATTCCAAAACCTGACCTACAGCAGGTTTCTTGATGTCTTCAACCCGTTTCTCTCAGCTTCTAGGAGAGGGACCTAAGGAAAACTTGATCTGGACTCTTGGCAAAATAGTTTTTGAAAAGGATGCTTGCAAAATACTTTGGGCCACCCGAATCAAGACTTTTTTCAAGAGAGAACAGTGCCATTAGAAAATAAACTTGGTTCTAGCAGGAATCTCTTCACTACACAAAGACAAGTGGGCTTGCAAGATGAGAGACTCGTTTATGTGCTTTCATTTGCTTTTCACTTTAGAATGCATTTTAAAATCGCAGTTTACAGCTAAGGAAGGAAAAAAAAAAAAAAAGTGAGTTTCTTTGGAAACCAGCAAGAAGGAGAAAGCAGTGCCTGCCCCACCTCACGTTGCTTCGTACCTGGCTGTGGGAAGAGCCTGGCTCATTCCAAAGGGAAGAGTCAGCGAGTGCAGCTTTACCAACCCAAGCATGGACTGACCCTGGGAGCACAGTGCTGCCCAACACACACTTCTAAAATGGGAAAACTTGCAGCATTTTTCCAAGGCAGCCCCGAAGTGTGTTAATTTTCATTTGCAGAGCATCGGGAAACCGCTTCTGCCAAACTAATCAGCGGCTATCACCAGATGTTGAGGGATACCTCTAGATTCATTTCGACTTGGCACCCTCAAGACTATTTTGTCAGATCCCATAAATTTAAAAGATTTTTTTTTTAAATAAAAAAAAAAAAAAGGAAAAAAAAGAAAATAAAATAATGCCCTACTGCCCTACTGAACTTTTCTGTTTTGCTGTTCTCGTAACATATATGAAACAGATCTGACAGGAGAGTTTCCTTCAGCTCATATCTCAGCAGTAAGTAGGGGTATGAGCTTTTTTCTTTCTTTCTTCTTTTTTTTTTTTTTTTTTTTTTTTCAATGATCTTTACTAAAAATAACTCCTTTAAGACTGTGGAAGGAGATTTCCAGCCTTGTAAGTTCAGATGTGCCTGTGTTCATTCAGAAGGTTGATCTGGATTTAATATGCACAGCCCTGTCAATACTGTGTTAAGCCCTCTGGCACCAGAGGGTCCAGGCTGTATCCCTGTATTGTATCCCAACTCCAGGCATCAAGAGGGACTTAATCCATCACATCAGCTCTTGAACCGAAGCTGTTGCAATTATAAGCTCTCAAAATGGGCCCATTAACCTATCAAAAAGCATTTGAGGAGAAGTATAATGTTGTCAGTTATTGTTCATGGGGAAAGAGCGAAGATAATTCTTATCTTGCAAATACATTCGCACAAAACCAATTGCATTTTTGTTGCTCTAATTGATTTAGCCCGTTTTCTGTCCTATGAAAATTCCAGGGCAGGGTGTTCACATTCTCACATGCATGCACACTCCAAGGGTCATGCAATTTCCCAAGACAGGATTAGAGGGAGGGCCTGTGCCTGGCCCATTGCAGGAGTACAGAACAAAGTCAGCCACCAAGAGCAGAGCATGTTCCACCACAGGATCCCAAGCAGGGCAAGACACACCCAAGGAGATGGAAAAAGTGTCAAAGTCCATGCTGTCTGTCAGAAATAGCAGCAGATACAGTAACATTAATATTCACATCTAACTTAGGTGTCTCCGTGTACTGACAGGTAGTTATAGGCACCATGAGCTAAGCTGCACCCACAATGCATTTTGTTTCCATGAAGCAAAGCTGCAGACTCCAATAGCCTCTGGTCTTCACAAAATAAAAGATGACTCCCTGGTTTTCAAAGCAGCTCTCCATTAGAGATTAATTTCTACAAGTAAAACTAATAATTTACTAACCTTCACTGAAACAGAGGATCCAAATCAGATAAGCCTGGTTACAGAAAGTCCAGAAACTTTCCTGTCCTGTTTATAAAATGGGAAGTACGCCCTGTGAGCTCCTGTTTTTGTGGAGATGAGGAAGAAGAGGTAACTGTGATGGTGACACTCCTTATGATCCCTGAGTACTCAAGACAGAGTGTGTTGTCCTTCAGAGCATATAATTTAACCCCACAACATGATGAGATGGGGAGCCTTGGGAGAAAAGCCCTCCCTAATCAAGGACAACAATCTTGATTTAGCCACTCAAATGAAGTGCCCGCAGTGAAGCAATGTGCATACCTGTCATCTGCATCTTCCCTGTTTAAGACCTGGTTTTGATGCTCAGCAAACAGTGCAAGCAAAGCGTCTCTTTGAAGTTTTGGCAGTGCTGGCTCTGGGTTGAACAGAGCACAAATGGGCCCAGGCTACCTTTCACCAGGAGGCACAGAAGAAGACCTGTCCTGTGTGATGCCAAGGGATGGCACAGCTATTTCTGTATTTCCCAGACACTAGAGAGACCTCTGGGAGCTCTGCCTCGCTGCCAACACCAGCAGAGGACCACCTCAGAAATGTAGATGACACATTCAACTCCCTCTGACTTCCTCGCCATTGGCATTTGATACTAAGCAACCTATTTCCAGGTGACAACCCAGCCTCAGCCATAACAAGAAGAGAATGCGGGACACAGCCTACATTCAGTTCTCCACTCAGAAATAAGGCCCAGTCCCTTGTCGTGACTCCCCCTAACCCAAATCTCCTGGTGAGTCATTTTCTTTTCCTTGCTGAAAATACTCGTCTAAGTTGCACTTGAGTCACTGGATTCATTCTGTTCTGATGACTTACACATTTCAGAGAAGATGCTGCTCCAAAAATAATAGGACAGATTCCTCCTCTAATATTTGCAATCCTGCATGCTATTTCCCCAGTTTAAACAGAGGAGCAGTAAAAATGTGTTCATCCTGTACTTTCCCCACAAAGCAGATTATACTGACCACTGCTGGAGGCCTCCTGGGCTGAGGGCATACCAGATTTACCATGAAAAGACTTTTCTCCATCCCTCTGACACTACATTCTTCCTCATCCATGTTGCAACCATGGAAGACTACATCTTACTCTTGTTTTTAAAACTCTAGGGGGAAAAAAAAAAAAAAAAAGGAAAAAGAAAAAAAAAAGAAAGAAAAAATATAACCTTCCTTTAGCTATTTCTATTTGCTGAGGAAAAGGGCTGAATATACCCACATTTGGAAAACGAAAGCTGAGCATCTTGTTAAATTCATAGTTCCCTCAGACGAGTGGGGTCCGTGGCTGCAGACTGCATGGAGCCTAAAGGCCAGCTGTGTACAAAAGGGCACAGCCAGTTCCTGTATGTGCTCCATAACAACATGACACATCTCAGGGCTTTTGGACAAAGGGATGTATTTTTTATGTGAAATTGTTCCTTAGCTGTATATTTCTTTGTCTTCTGCCCATGGGAATAATGACACCAGGCCAAGAATGAAAGACTCCTTTAAGTGTCTCCATGCACATTGGTTTGCCGTTCATATTTCTTCCCAACTCGGGAGGCTGACAGGTTGAGGCAATACTAAAAGCTTCTTGGTAATGAAGAAGGGTACCTGAAATCTAAACGTTTCTAAACACACGCTCACTGTATTGAGAACAACTCTTTCTAAAACAGGTAAATTATACTTTGGTAATGCCTCCCTATTCTATAAACTGAATTGATAAGATCCAAGCTAACATTTCATCTTGACATTACTAATACATGTTTGCGAGCATTCAGTTTACACTTTCAATACAGTCTGTCAGATTAGATCTGTATACCTGCTACTGAATAACAAGGGTACTATTGATTTTTCGTTATTTTCAAGTATTTGTTTTCTTGAGTTGAGCACATTCTATTTATTTTGGCACAGGTAGCAGAGAAACCAAGGCAAGAGACTTAACCTCTTTTTGGAAAGATTTAAGACTTGACAAGCACCAGAGCTTCGTGGAACTGCTTGTTCCCATGGTGGTCTGTGACACAGTATTGTCCTCTTTATGACTTTAGTCACTGTTTATTCCTTTAATTTTCTGCCTGAGTCTGCTGAGGACATGGGATTGTGCAGGGTATGTAATGACAGTTTTCTCCTGGAGGGACTTGAACAGTATCTGAAGCATGGATTTCTTTTGCCCCTGTGGCTCAGTTTGGAGGCTCTTTCAGGTACCTATCAGGCACCCTCCATGCAGAGTGATACCCCACTTTGCACTGCAAATGCACACACTTTAAAGCATGGAAGCAATTTGCAAAATTATTTATCTATGCCTGTTGCCATATGGATTAAAAAAAAAATCCCAAAACCAAACCAAAGCTCAACAACCCAAATCTGACTGTTGCTTTCTAGGTAAAAGTCACACTATGACAAAGACATATTTTCTGGCAATAAGTAGCAATGCAGTGCAGTTGTTTTCTGGCTGATGGGGCTCGCAGTGCCCAGGTGCAGTGGGCACCACACGAAGGCTGAGGCAGCCTGGTGTCCCATGTATAACCATTTAACTGCAATACTGCCCCTGGACATGGCTATAGATGCTACTGGCGATTCTGTGCATATTGTATATTCAGAGAGTAATGTAAACCCAGAACGCAGCGTGTGTATATATAGAGATAGATATATTTGCAAAGTCTTCACTACACAGCCCGTTTTCTTCAGTCTTGGTGTGCTTGTGGAGTGATGTGCTCCTATACTGGCACCTAGTGGGGAGCATGCAGGAGGTGGCTGAGTAAAGAGGTCAGGATTCACAGACACACATGCATTCAGCCCATGAAATACCTGGAATGCTTTTCTTTTTTCTTTTTCTTTTTTTTTTTTTTTCTTTTTTTTTTTTTCCCCTGGTTATTTGAAAGTCCTTCCAGCTTA
This sequence comes from Netta rufina, assembly GCF_964035555.1. Lineage (NCBI taxonomy): Eukaryota > Metazoa > Chordata > Aves > Anseriformes > Anatidae > Netta > Netta rufina. Next base: position 110,080,694 of record NC_140124.1, read on the forward strand.
GTGTAATTTTCACTGTTTTCATTTCAGTGTCTCTTGCAGCCTGCCCCCTCCATCTTGTCCTCCACCCTCTCTCACCAAAAGGCCTCAGGGCAAGCCTCTGCTCCTTGCCTGCTCCAGCTGGCATCCCTACCTGTGGTCCCCTCCTTCCTGGCCTTCCTCCTGGATCCCCCCGTAGCAGCTTTTCCTCCTTCGGTTCTGCCTACCTTGACCTGGGCCTGGCAGGCCTCTCAGAAAAGCAAATGACCACTGGTGTTGCTTCCTGCCTCGCAACACACGCTCCCGCTTTGGCCTCGGAGGAAAGGACTGCCTCTTACCCAGCGAAGGACTTCCTCCACCCATTCCCATCACCCGCAGGAACTTTGTGTCCCACCATTGTCCCTTTTTAGCTGAAACAGCAAAAGGCTCAACCTACAACTTCTCCCAAAGTCCACCCTGCGTCATTAGAGTGTTTAAAAGGAAGTACCAAGAAGACATGATGTTCTTGCCAAAAAGCATTTATCTTCTTCTTACCATCTATATAAAAAGGATAACTCTCCCAAAGAGTCTCCAAGACTGGCCTCAAATACTGCAAAGCCAAATTAGACCTCTTGGGCATCCCAGTTACACCAGTATATTCTTGCTGATTACAGTGAGCTGAATTACTGCTCCAGTTCGTTCCTGTTGCCAAAGTCCTGGCACATACCACAGCTGTTGAAGATGTTGCAAGGGCACATTTTCAGTGCCAACCTGAGCTACTGTCAGCTTCTGCCAGACAGGAACTTAATGATGGGCAGTTCAGGTGAACTGGCAGTCTTACTGAGAAGTGGAAACTCCCCATTACTGCTGGCTGTGGGACAGCCAGACCTTGTACTTCCTGAGTGGGGCAATGGTGTACTGCAATTTTGCTGCTAAAGTCAATGAGTGGCACCAGAAAGACCTGCCGGGTCCCTAACGTTATTTCTTGTTTCCTACACTCCTCTTACTCACACACTGACCACGTCCAGCCAGCTCAGCGAGAGGGTGCAGTCTTCCCTTTGGTTGAGACATTCATTTCCCATCGTGGATGAAGGCCATGCTTCCATCCTGAAGGGAAGTTACTGTGGGTGAAATTGTTAAACAGCCCTCCATCCTGTATGGTCTGTGACAGTGATTTACAGCCCGTTTTTAGTTACGCACCAATTCGGCTGAATTTCTCTCGAACAGTTGAGCTGAATGCTAAACCTATTCAAGGCTAGCAGCATTTCTGTGATTCATCCAACACAAGGAAACACTGAAAATTTATTAGGATGTTTTTACAGTCCCGGAAATTGCTATGTGGCTCTATTGCTAACAAAAGAACAGAAATGGCTCACAATCTTACTGCACTTTTTCATACACATTAGGTGGTATAGGCCTTTGTCATTTATTCAGTTTTTAAGTCAAACTCTCTTCTGGGCTGAGATTCTGCAAGGTTTCCAGTTCTTGCAATTTTATCACAAGCTTCACTAACATTTGGTGCTTTTCTTAAAGCTCTGATTCTTGCAATCTCTTGATTTGACCATGTGAGAATTTCAGCTCTATAACAAAGAAATAAAAAACAATAATTCTATCCCCTGAGATTGTAGAGAACAGTAACAAAACAATAACTGAAATCTGTTTGCATGCTAGATGGCAAGGAAAACCTAGATCTTTTGTTTAATTTTCAGCAAATTTTTATGTCACTCCTCTGATTTTGGCTTATGATTTCTGAATCTCTATGTGCTGGTGAGGACGTTATCTGGAAGAGAGGGGAAGGGGGATATGAAACTATGCATACTCTGTCCCTCTGTTTGTAATAGCCTTGATTTAGCTTAGCATACCAGCTGAAATCAGGTACTGGTTGGCAAGTTTGACTCATTTTTTTACTTTCAGACTTACTGCTTGCCAGCCTACAGAGGCAGGCAGCAGCTGAACCCTCACCACAACACATAAAACAGGGTTCCTCTGCCCACATTGTCATCAGAGTACCCATAGCTAAATTACAAGAAGTCTTGGCATTAAGGTAGAATTTTCAATTACTGGGGAACATTTTCATTATTTAGAAAATTTTTATTATTGGGAAAAGAAGGGTCTGAATCATTTATGCACATGGCTGCATCCATACCATGCGCTGTCAGGCAGGCTGTTCTTTCTGTGTTCGTGTATGGTGATGTATCATCACATCTTGCCATGAATTTGCTCTCCATCCCAGCACTGCATACAGCTAAAGAGGAGGACGAAAAGCAGCCTTAGTAGCCTCAGCAGGGAATTACGTCATTTATAATGCTGAGTCAAGCAAGTGCTCAGGAGAAAGGTGCAAACCACATGTCAGTTCTGGGAAGGGCATCCATTCTGATGACTGGTCTCTTTCCAGAATACTCACAGCAGTGCTATGAGTGCCAGCAGTGCATTTGTTAAAGCCAAACAATTCTTCTGAGTGTTGCATAGTAGGACACAGCCCCGGCCCACAGAACTTGCTGTAACTTAATGCAAAATATATCAAATTGCTCTTACGCAAAGGGAGGTAGCCGCAGAAATAACAGCAGCAGGGTAACACATCAACTTGTTATGTGCTGGGCTTCATGGCTGTGAATCCTTCAGGCTGGGATTTTCAAATAGCAGTAGGGTAGTCAGACTTACAGAGGGGTGAATGAGAAATAAAAGACATTGCACTTTTTTTTCACTTTTTTTTTTTTTTTTTTTTTTTTTAGCATTTATAGAGTATGTAGAACTTTCTGAACCCTCTGCTCACTGCAGTGAGTGCTTAGCCCAGCAGGGAGTCACGTTATGTCCTGTTTTTAAGGCATGATAGTTTCAAAATAGGTTAAAATTTTCTTAGTTGCTGATAGAGGCCACAGTCAAACAAAAAGACTGATGGATAGGAACTCAAAGAAAAGACTGGCCTTCAGGAATACCAAACATACTTGTTCACACAGTGTTCAGTTATGAAGATTTTATTATGGACCAATTTGAGTTTATATGTACCAAATGTTTTTGAGTCAGCGGAACAAGCAGGGCTGCCCTGTTCCAGGAGATCTTTTTTCTGCCCTTATGATGGATTTTTTATTTCATTTTATTTTATTTTATTTTATTTTATTTTATTTTACAAATAAAGAATCATCAATAACCATGACAGGGCTCCCACAGTGAATGGACATCCCAGCATGCCACGATGCTGTCTCTGCAGACCAGCATTTCCACAGGCTTGAGGGAAGTCATAAACTACTTAGGAGGAATAGGATTCACAAAGCTGTCCTGGACAGCTTTACTGTTCTTTGTGAACAGGTCCTGGAGGGTGGCTAGCAGCACAAGAGCCCAGCAATGAAAGGCAGCGGCAGAGCACCTTGCCCGATTGTGAACAGATGGGAGAGAAAGAAAGGGAACCAGAAGCCAAAGGGGAAGAGTGGGGAAATCAAAACTCACCATCCTCTCTGCACACTTACTTTTGGAAAAAAACCTGTCTATGTATAGTGCTTACAATACAACAAAATTTGTGTCCAAAGCTTAGGGAATTATTCACCAAATAAGTTGAAGGAAATTTCAAAAAAAGGACAAACCTGCAACCCTGAAGAGCATCTAGCCGGGACCTGCAGTAGCTAAGGGTGGTTCACCTCTCCTGCCAATACTGCTACACTGTATTGGCGATTGCACATGAGACCAAAGGGTAGCAAGTGTGAACAACCCACCAAGTGAGCTAGAAGGGGCAGCCACAACCTCCAAGCATGACTGCCTTGCCCTTCTGATTTTGGACATGCAAAGGGTTAGGCTAAACTCTCATCACACACAAGTATAAATACTCCAGAACTGTTTTGGATCCGGGAGGAGGATTGCACTCACATCAGTGAGCCCTCAGCCAAGAAGAGTCCAGCAAACATGAGTCTGAAGAGAAGAGAGGAGCAGTTCATCTATACAACCTCAATTTAGAGTGGAAATGGGCAGCCCTGATGCACAAAGCCCAACTCATCACACACAGTAGCCCTTTTAGGCAGAGAATGGTGCTAACCCCTTCCTCATTGCACCCCTTGGGGCTCCCCACCATTCACTTTGGGCAAGCGTTCACATCTACCTCTCTCCTCAGGAGACCTCTCCCTTCACATGAGAAGCATCAGTTCACTGACGAGATAATCAAACCAGGCACCTTTTTTGGGGCTTTTTGTTGCCATGCAGTCATGTTTTATTTTTAAAGAAGACCATGAATTAGTTAGGCATGTAACTAGCACCCAAATAAGCAGCCTCCTTTTCAAGCACTAGTAAGGTGTGTGGGGATGAGGGTCTTATCTTATATATAAATCAGGTCTTAGAATGGGTACCTAAGAGTAGACTTGGGAAACTACCTTCAAGCTTCTTTTTATTTTTTATTATTATTTTTTTCTTAAATCTTGGCCATAAATTCTACCACTTATAAGTCAAAAACCCATCTGCTCTAAATTTGCACTTGATTTCATGCGCAAATAGGGTTCACACATGTAAGTCCTGTCATTTGTGTGCTCCCAGAGGCAGTGCATAAATTACCTATGCACAAAACAAGGGGTCGGTCAGCTTTACCTCGCACGGTGCAGAGTAAGTGCACATCAAAGGGCACATTGTGTGCCTGAAATCAGAATGAGACTTGGTATGGGTCAGCCCCCTCCATGCAGAAATGCAGCTTAAAAAAAAAAAAAAAAAAAAAAAAAAAAAGCAACTTAACAAAATTTCTGCCAGAATTTATCAGCCAGTGGAAGGTCCTTAGGATTTGGGGTTCAGGTTAGTATTTGACAACCAACACAGCAGATTTCACAAAGCTGTTTGAAACCTGCTTTTGATCTAGGAACAGACAGTAATGGGTCTTCATTAGAAATTAAGCTCATTTTAGAACATGTCTGTGAGGAGTAGTATTAAATAAGATGTTAAATTACCTGAATATGATCTGTATAGATGGAGGAAGACATATTCAAGGAAAGTTGAATGGAGAATATCAAACTCTGTCAGAATCATAGGGTTAACTCAGATCAGTCAACATGAAGTTGTTCCTGCCCCGGTTAACTATAAAATTGTGTCTTGCAACACAGTGTTTCAAGCAATTCCTTCAGTCCCTCTTCTAAGCAAATTTTCTGTGTAAGACAAGTGCTTTCAAAATCTGGGCATCTCACTCTGACTACTTTATATTCCAGTTGTAATATGTACAAAAATCAGGACCTTAGTAAGAAGCAAGGGAGGAAAGACACTGAGTGGATCTTTCCCAGATAAATAAATTAAAAACATAGTAACACACAATGACTACCACAGCTTGTAAATTAAGGGAGTAACTGGTGCATAGTGAGGCACTGATGTATAGCCTGGAGGAGGAACAACTTCATGTGAACTACAAACAATTCATTTTTTAAAAATACTTTGAAGAAAAAAATTGTCTCCAGACCAGTTTATGAATAAAGCATACCAAAAGGCAACTCTGATACTCCATTAGCAGCACAAAAAATTAAAATGTTCCCCAAGTCTAGCATAAAAATTAATTCCTGTTTCTTAAAAATATAGCTGCTTTAACATCTCAAGCTAACTGCCCTAGTGCTGCTTGGACAAGCGTTGATTGGGACAGCACAATACTGTGCTCCAAAATAAACAGTGCCTTGCACAGGTTTCTGAAACTGCTGTAAACTGCAGTTCAGGTGGGTGCCTGCTCTGAGTCCTGTCATGGAGGCAGAGGGCATCAGTCACATGTCTTCTGCTGCTGGATCTGGGCAATCCTGGCCATCAGGTAGCACCTCCATAAGGTACATCTCTGAGATGTGTTGGAGATGTCTCAGCTTTGTCAGAGCCTACCTAGTTGTTTCTGAACAGCAATACTTGTGAAGTGCACAACTGTCAGACTAGCAATTATTTAACTTGAAGCCTCTTATTTCCTTTTGGATGGGCACCCATTTGTGGGAGCTGCTTTAACATCCAAATGGGTGCAAGCATGAAAGCCCACTGAGGCAAACAGATTTGATGGGAGCAAGCTCTAACAGCATGTTCATCAGATGGCCAAGACATGCTCACATGTACATACAAGTGCAGGATGCAGGTAGGTAGTAGAGCTCCAACCTAAATTTCAGTCTTACACTCAAATAAAGTTCAGAAATAAAATTCAGAGGACAGTAGGCAGAAATTAACCAGACATCTTTTGAAGTTCAATTAAGAAAGACCTTTGACAAAGAATGATTCAGTAAAGTCATGCCTCAGGACATTTTTCTTTGGTTAAAAGACCAATATTGATTCATTTTTAATCACTTCATTGACTTTATAATACACTATTAACTTATACTGTCTCTATGCTGGGAGCTCCATGTAAAAAAAAAACGATTGATTCCTCAGTCATTAAGAAAACATGCAGTACCAGCATTAGCTTGTAACTTTTCAAATCTTGGCACAGCTTGCATTCAACCTCTCAACTTCCACTCAACTCTCCTGTCTTGTTTTTAAGTTTTGTTCTTTTAAGCACAACTAAAGGAATCTCTCTCCCCCCCTCCCCTCCTCAAAACCAGACTTTTGCATCAATCAGTCTCACCAGCACCTTCACCACTAGGCTTCATACATTTGTGCGCTCTGAGCGTCGACAAGTTCTTTAAAACAAAAACTTAAGAAAGCCTAAATCTGAAGGTTAAATACTGTGCGAAGCGAGAGAAGAGAAGACAATGACAGGAGAGCACTCAATCACCGTATAGTTTCTCATCCCAATGAAAGCATCCTTTGAGAGTCTGCCTAGGTGTTGTCTAGCTTATGTGATACAGTGCAGTGCCCATCAGCACTTCTGTTTGGAAGCTGACTTCTTAGGAATCACCAGCAGGCTCATTACTCATAAATCAGAAGAAGGGTTTCAACCAGGCCTGGGAATCTGGAGACGCTGCATGGAGAGGGAGTTCTGTCTGCTCTGCGGATTTCAGACCAAAGGGGGGGTTGGCTTGGATTCCTATCCCTGTGCATTCAATCAAGTGAATTGCACAACCATGTTGCTTTGCTCTATTTAATGTAACGTTTCCTGAAATGTCATTAGTGAGTAGTACAAGTTACGGTTGTTGGGGAGGAAGGTTCCCTGGGCTAATAATATTATCTGCAAGTTATCTGAGGCACAGAAAGGTGTTCTTTCCATTGGATCAAGAAAAAACTGGCTATGTATACAAAACATACTGTTTTGTCCCTACAACACCAGGTGTGAGGTAGCTCCTTGCATCTAGATGTAACACCACTGATTTTACGAGTCTATTCTTGTAAAACATTGTCTTGCTGCAGCCCAATTTTGCAAATCTTGACTTTAGAAATTTGCAGCTAGATTCTATTCTTTAACAGTATTTAAATAAGTCTCACCTAAACTGAAACACAGCCAGGATAAGGAAACTTAGAGAGGTGAGTCTTGTCCTCAGAGGCTCTGGAGATGCCTTGTCCTGTCTCCTTTGGCAGGAGACAGACTGAGCAGTGGATATTGCTCAGGGTCCCAGTTCCCAATGGGATTTCCAAATCAGGAATTTTTATAGACTGAGACAACATCATTAGTAAATCCTTCACAGGGTCAGGACTTCTAACTCTAAAAGTTGTCTTTCCAAAGAGAAAGATCAAAGTCAAGGTAAATGTATATTGATCCAATTTGGAAATGCATATGTGGGATACAATGATATGGTCTCAAAGTCAGTCAGTCAGTCCTCAAGTCGGTTTAATGTGTGACCTCTGTATTTTGGTCATTCAAAAGGATCCAAAAACCTGCCCAGGCAAATGGGAGTTTCCAATAACATCAGTGTACTTCAGAGCAGGGCATTCACCTAAGACCCCAAAAGCAGAAAACTTTCTTGCCCCTACCTTATCTGCTGAGGAAGACAGGGTCAAATTCAGTGCCAGTGTAAACAGACAGAGATATATGTAGTTGGGGAGCATCACTGATTTAAAACGTCATATAAGTGACTCCCACCTGGGAGGATTATTATTTGAAATGGAGTAGTGATGTCTCCAACCTCTCTTACTATGGAAATGCTGAATACAGCAAAAAGCAATAAGTTGGGTAGTAATAGCATATTCCGGTGGAAAAAAAAAAAAAAAAAAAAGAGAGAGAGAGAGGGGGGAAAAAAAAAAAAAACAACACTATTATTCATTCAAATCCATTAACTGTATTAAGAAAGGAGAAGGTGATTCATTCCAGCTCTTCTCTTCTTCAGTACAAAGCAGATGTTTTTTAATCATCAGGGATAGTTGTGTCATTGAAATAGAGACTGCTAGCTGGATTACCATAAAAACCTGCCAATTAATTAACTGAGCTCCATATAGCCAAAAATAATAGTGCTTAAAAGCAGCTTGTCCTATCTCTGTTGAGAACGGACATCTGTCTACTCTGCTAACTATGAAGGCCTAGGACCTCAAGGACAAAGAATTTAATATATTGACTGATATCTGTGCATTTTGCAAGGTTTACTGGCTGTATTTTATATTCTTTGTATGCCTAGCTTCTCTGGCTTTCAGTCTGTAGCTCTGTTAAACACTCACCAAGATTTTGATTCAGTAAGCTGCATTATTAGGGCCACTTCCAGCTACAGTTACTGTCAGCAGACAGCAGCTGGGGCAAACCCACTTCTGCTTAAGCACAGATCCCAGGCACGATACCACTCACACACACACACATAAACCACTACAGTAAAACCATGAAAGTTGCTGTATCTCCCAGAGATCCAAAATCTTCTCCTATCAAATTGTGCATCAACAGCCCAGTTCATGCTATCTTTAACACAGAAACTATGGAAGAGTTTTTTGGTTGGTTGGTTGTTTTTTTCATGGCCAGCTCAGTTCTTTCTGATTGTCACCCAGCCTTATGGCTGTTCAGTAAGTCCTGTGAATGTCTGTACTTCTTCCCACATTTGCCAACCTCATAACATCACCACCATGGCTTACAAAATCTGTGAACACAAAGCAGACAACCTGTGCCTTGTACATAATATTGACAATGCAAAGCAGTATTCTCAGAGGATGACAAAGGTGGAGCTGGGTATTTGACTGCTCAAATAGAGCAGTCAATGAAATTGACTACAGTATATTTTGAATTTTTGTGGCAGGTAATCTAACATATATCAAAGCTGCCTACTGTTCTGCTAGGAAAGCAGGGCGATTGCTAATTCCTTTTGCTGCAAATTCTACAGAAGTGGGACTACAACTTCCTTTGGCTTTGTTCATTTAAAACTGAAAGGCTTTGATTTTGACTCATTTTTCTGGCAACTAATAATAATACTACGGACAAAAGTCAAATGTCATTTTAGTTGATAGCATTTCTATAGGGCTGAAAAAAAGAGGCAAAGATTTGTTTTGTTCCTTAGGTACCTCCTCTGTGTATCAATCTCCCTTGGTAGGTTCCTATTTAGTATCTCATGTGACTTCTTTGCACTTGAAACTTCCTCTGAATCCTTACCTGGTGGTCAGGGAATATAAACATCATTCCCTTCAGCAAATTTCATTTGATGTGTACAAGAAATATTCAAAACATGAACTTTTGGGTTTTGACCCCATTACTGTTGTTGAGTGTTCTCAGAGACATTACCTGTATCAAAAAAAATAAAGGGGGGGGGGCTATGCACTGGGTTTTTAGATTTTTCTTCTTAATGGCAAAAAGCTTGAACAATTTTGATGCCAGGTGAAGGGAATAATTTGTGTCTAGGTTCATTGGTTTGTCTGAACAAGAATTACTTTGTGTGTTAATGGGAGATAATTCTGGAGTAAAACAGAGTAAATCTTGTTTAGTCAGTGCCTTCCTGACCAGGGTATGTTTTACAGCAAAATAGAGTGCCTTCAGCTTGCTTTAAAAGCGTAATCCTGGTCAAGCCTGGGCTGGAGATTTCTTGAATCATAGTGGGTTGTTTGGAGCTAATGATGTTTTGCTTCTATTTTAGCCATTTGATTAATAGAGTGTGTTTATACCCCTTCCCTCTTGTTTGTTGGATGAAAACTCTGACCTGCCGAACAATATGGGAAAACAGCTCCATCAGGGAATGAGTAGTACTATAGAAATGAAAATGTGAGAGAGAGAGAGAGAGTGTGTGAGTGGGAGAAAATGCTCTTTTCTATTTCCTGTCAAGTTGATGGTGAGGCTGGAGGAGACCCAATTCCTCCAGGGAGTTTATTTAAACTGTGATACAAAAGTTATTCTGAAAAGACAGATGGACCCTCTGACAGGACTCAGCTGCTTTATTGACTGCTGCTGCAAATTTCGCTCTTGGTTTGAGCCCCCTGTCCAAAGGTAACTTGAGTGAAGAACCCAAGCTCGGGGTGATGTTAGAAATTGGGAAAGGGTTTAGGGTGAAGGGAACTGCAATAGGAAGTGTGTCTTCTCCAAAAGGAATAAGCACTTTATTTTTGTGATGCCCTCTGGCTAAGATTGCAGCATCAGAAAGGTTTTTGCAGCCTTGCTAGAAGCCAGAAGGTCTGCCCAGAAAAAACACACTGCTCAGTTTCAGCTGCAACCCAGACCTTAAACCAACCAGTGCAACCATCCCAGGACAAAAACTGAGGTGAAGCTAGGCTACCTTAATTCAAGTTCTTATGCAGAAAGGTATTTGACTCTGATGGGTGCTTCTACTCAACGTCCTCAACACCACAAAACCTCCCTGCTGCTGTGGGAGTGGACATTGCAGTGGTGGTGAGCATCTGAAAGACTGAAATATGGAAGGGTTTGAGGTGTTTGTTCCTATCTACAGGTTTCCCAATGAATTATCATGGTAAAAATAATGCGATACAGCCTCCCAGATGAGCAGGATTAAGTGTAGAGGCAGTAGACATGCAAAAATGTCCCAAAATGGTATTTCCTGCTGAGGATCAATTTGTATTGCAAAACGGAATTTTTCTCAAAATAATACGGAATTAATAAACCAGCCACAGAAAGAATTATATTGTAGCCATTTCTTTTCTTCAGCCTTTAGATGGTTGTGATTTTTTTTTTTTATTCTGCATGAAAGGCAGCAGCAAACCGCATGTTTCATGCTATGTCTTTTTGATGGGGTTGAACTAGACATTGCAGATTGTTGTTAAAGTTTATCATAGAGTTAGGTTCATAATATATTTAAAGTTACCACTAAAAATATCCAGGTATGTTCTGCAATTTCCTTCCACTATATTTAGGGATGTCCTGTCCTCAGAGTCTGAGCACCCCAATTATTTTGCTCATGGTCCTTATGAGCATTTCAGAGTTAGCTATGAGATGAGGAAAACCCACACACCAGGGACCCTGTAACCAGTAACAGACACTTGCATTGTGCACAAAGCACATGAGGGAGAGAGCATTTCAGAGGAAAGTTAGCAGTGGGTCAGGAGAGAAAAACCTTGAAAGGACCAAAAAGAAGAGGGTGACGGGTAAGTCCAAGATGTGGTTCAGGATCAGACAGAAGAAGTGAGCAGTCGGGCTGAGGATAGGGCAGACACCCCAGCTGAAGAACAATTTTAATTTTTATAATTTCAGTCCTTTTTGAAAGAACCAAGGGAACCAAGTGAGCTGTGGTAACTGAGAAGGGTTTGCATAAGTCTGAACATTACACTGTCTGTCCTGAATGAACACTGTCGGCGCCTGGAAAACTTCTCAAGCAAGGGCTAGAGGGAATCCAGGAAAGAGGTCTGTGTCCTTGAGATGGCTCTCAGGGATCACAGAGCACCTGAAAGATCATCTGGGCTCACCAGGCCAGACTATTTTCAAGCAGGTAGGTTTATATGCTGTCCACTTCCATTACCAGTGAGTGAGGCAGTACAATCTGCATTGCTAGCAGATTTCTGTTCTAGCATGATGGACCATCATCCATGGCCGTCATGACAACGAGCTGAGGAAAGAGGTTTTTGCAGGTATTTATTAGCATTTTGGCAACTGTTCATAGAGTAATTAAATTACTGAGTAACAGCAACCAGCAAAGTCGTCTAATGAAGATCTAATGACAACAGAGTTCAATAATTTGAAGCTATTTCTTGCCATGTGATGCCAGGGGATTGCAGGATGTTTCATGACAATCTTTTTGAAATAATCCATTTCCTAGGAGAATACCGGGCAGCTGCTCATCACAGGTGTATGGAAAAATCACAGTAATAAGCTGAGAGTGTGTAACATGGCCTCCCTAGTCAGGGCATTGCTGAAGTCCCATAAGGAAAAGAAAAAAAAACGTGTTTAGCATTACTGGAAATTGAAGTTACTGCTTCATTGGTAGCACATTGACATTTCTGGATTCATCCATGGTGAGTAAAGGGGTTTCAAACCACTCATTAATTCATCTCTTGTTCTCCCCTTCTCTCTGGTATTCTTTGTAATTTCTCAGTGATCCCTTATGTACAGGCTCATTAGGATCGTTCTTTCACAAAGTCTTTCTAATAAAAGAGGAAAAAGATTTGGTGGGTGGGATAGGAGAAACTAAAAGCCAGTTGTCATCCTGAATACAGACTGCAAAACATTAGCCTCCGTTTTCACCAAGAGACAAGAGGAAATACCAGGGAAAAACAGTTCAAGGTCACAGAATGGCACATTTTTCGTGTAGTTTACCAGAAGTATGTGAAAACAGCTGCAGAGAATGGATAAATTATGTTTTATGTTTGGATTGAGCTCAGAATTTTCAACAAAAATCTACCTAACCTATTTATAGCAAGTTCTGCAGCAAACTGTATGCTACTGCGATTTATTAGTTGGCAATGGGTTTGATAAATCGGTGTGCAAGGCATCCTTTTAAAAAAGAACTTTTAATGAGACAAAAGACAAGATCATCCCTTGAGCTCCTTGTCTTTTTTTTCCCTGGGACCTTTTATCTCCTGTCCTATTAGGAAATGTCTAAGTCTACACACCCATATGCTGAGGGAATGAAATACCAGTATGCCAATGGAAAGTTTCTCTTCATGGGGACAACATTACAGTGCTGATGGCCTCCGCAGAAGATAAGGCTATATGTTTTGTCATACAATCACTCAGCTGCCACCAGAGCATGGAACAATAAAGAGCTATTATTTATGATGTATGGCAAAGAAACTTTTAACCTGTTTCCAGATATAGGCCTAATCATGTGAAACTTTATTTTCATGTGCATTCATTCCTGTACCAGTAATACTTGAAGGGAAGAAAGAAAAAAAATGTGAGAGAGAAATGAGCTTGGCAAAGTAGCAGAGTAACCTCTGTTATTAATGAGCATATTAATTGTAAAAGCAATACATTTGGAGTACAAATACTTGCAACCCTTTACACATGTAAATCTGTGTACTCCCTTTTGTAACTATGAATTTCCATTAATATTGAAAGATTTAATAAACATATTCATAAGCAAAAAAAATCACCTTACCCTCTAATGCAAATATTTAAGGAATGTAAGGCTGTGAATAGGCTCATGAGCAAGTTTCACTCCCTCAGTTTGAACTACTTCATGAAGTCTTAGAAACCCTATTAGGAAAATGAACTCAGAAAACACTCATATTTGAATCCAAAGTCAAATTTAATTTCAAATGTTTTCACAGCTATGTGTTGCATTTCATTTTGTATAACACTACCCTCTTTTTTTTTCCTCTTTTTCTGCATATTGAATATATGAAAAATAAATATTAAATCTGAATATGCTGCTGGCAAACAAAGGGCATGGACTGTCAACTAAAATTCATGGCTTGAAAGCCATGCTCTCTTTTGTGGTTACATATTTGTACCCTTTCTACAAACCCTAATATGTAATTATCTGACACTGATTGGATGCAGATTTCCACTATCGGCTATAGACCATTCATTGTTTGCAAGCTGTTTATTAATCAGACAGTTTCATGCAGAAGCTCAACAACTTCAAAAACAACTCATTTCAAATGATGGAAAAAAAATAGTCCATCTTTTCACAAACATTTCATAGCAGGAAATGTCAATCTCATCAAATGAGTTTTCTCAAATTATTTGCTCAGAGACATTGTGGTGCTTTCAGATTATTAAAACTGAGCACTATGCTTTCTATATCAGGTTTCCTGTCACGTTTTTTTTTTTTTCCTTAATAATCAAGATGACAGAGCTGTCAACCAAGAAAGATATATTGGCTGATTGAGCCTAACAGGACCAAGTCTTGTTGTACAAGGTGTAAAAGACACCAACCTTCTTGCAGCAGGGTCTTGACTTCAGTTCACAGTCACCTCAAGAAAAATGAATTGACTCCATTTCATTATAGGAACGTCTCTATGTTTATTTTATTTCATTTCTTACAGACTGGCCAGTCAACAAAATATTGTCTGCATATGGTATTGGATCCTTTTAACTAGGAATTTATTGTGTGCATCAAAGAAAGGCGAATAATAGTAAAGTGCATTACATTTCAAAGTAATGACCACGTACGCTAAACCCAGATCTCCACCAGTGCAGCTCCACTGATGGTGATGGTTGTTTCAGGTTTACAGCTGTGCAGGACCAGGACCAGATGTGGACTGCTATAACTCTGCAGTGTCCTGCAGCCACTAAATGGGTATCCCTGAGCAAGAGGTGAGCTGGACACCTACAGGGGCCAAGCCAGGTCCTTGGGGAGGTGGGGGCAGGTAACTTTTTCAACTGCAGTGGTGAAAGGGTTAACATTTTCATGCCCGTGTACTATCAACAATGTCATTAACTTGTTTTCATTCTTTTCTTGTTTTCATTCCCTTCTAATGCTGTTGTTCATTTTCAGATTCCATTTTTAATATTTTTAATTCTGTTTTAATATCCTCCACAGGAATTTAAAAACAATCTACTCTCTGAAACTTAATTGTAGCATTTGTTATTCCATAAAAATACATTTTACATTTTCAGATCCAATTTTATGAAGTAATTGGATAATAAATGAATAATAAGAACAACAAGACCCTTATTAACTTTTTAGTCATTAAAATGACTTAACGTTTTAGAAAGAACAATAATTTTTCCAATAACATTCCAGAATAGCAACTATAATTGAAGTGCACCAAACCAAATGTACAACAAGATGCTGTCTTTCTTGGATGGTAGGATGGAAATTTGTCATTATTTACATTTTCCCCCAGCAGCACCAACTGCCAGCAGTTCTCTCCGAGAAAGGAGGGTGCCCCCTCCCGCTGCAAGCACCACACACAACCATCTCAGCATTAATAAGGACCATCGCTCAGCAGAGCTGCCCACCTGCCCCCCCACACTGAACCCCTTGCCCCTGAGTGAGAGGATGAGGCACGGCTCAGTACCCTGGGTGCCTCTCAGCCAGAGTTCAGCCCAGGACACCACTGGTCAACGTGAATCCCCCAGCCACTTCCCTGACTGGAAGAAGGCCCCATAAAAGCCCTGGAGATGCCACCAGCTCAGCCAGGAAGAGCCTCGTCTGGTGCAGATTGGAGCAGCCCTGCTGGGGGCTGGCTCACGCCTCCTCGTGCAGCTGGAGAAGTGTCCATAGCTGGGACTTACTGGTGTGTGATTAAGTCCGTCCCTTAATACTGTCCAAAGCACCAGTTTGGCACCTGACGCTGCCTTACAGCTTAGTCAAGCCTGTCAATTCGTTGTGCTGGTCACCTAATACTCCTTCCTTACACTCCAAAAACCCAGCTGAAATCTGGACAGCAGGAAACTTGAGCAGTGCCGCGGAGCCCCTGGATTATTTGCAACGCCTCACAACAAAACCTAAGTGGGTGCTCTGGAGAAGTGTTGACTAATCTTTTCCTGTCTCCTAATCAGCTGGAAATCTATCAGCATAAAACATCATCTGGCCGAGTGAGAGCTACTTCTCAGCCCTCTCAAGCAGCCTAAAAGGACTGAGCTACAGCCTGGCTTCTCATCCTGGTTCTCATCCCTCAGACTGCAAATCCAGTTCGAGGAACAGTCTTTATGTGTGTGTTAGCCCTGAATCATGCCAGCAGCGTCTTTGAAGTCACTGAAGACTTTATGTTAAACGCTTCTCTCCCACAGTTCAAAAATATTCACTGGTACAGCAAGCATCAAATGAGCATGTGGCTTTGCAAGCCACACAGCATTCGCTGGTCACATCTCAATACACAAATAAATAAATAAATATAATGGAAGACGAATTTTGCCAAAGATTTTAATGGAAGAAAAAGCATGGGTCTGACCACACAAGGAAAAGAAAAAAAAAAAAAAAGTAAATTAAATGTGATTTATCTCTTCTTTTCTTTTTTTTTTTTTAAAGAAGCTGTAGCCCACAGGCTTTCCTACTCAAACGTAGGTGTAGCAGGTCAAAAATTAACAGACAGAAAGGGACAGGTGACAACAATCTTGGCCCAGGACTATTGTGTTCAGCCAAGCTCCACTGCCCCAGCCACAACACTTGGAGGAAGTGCCACACAAACAGAGGAAGCAGAATTCGGGCTGAGAAGGATTTAGTAACCGCATTACTACGCTCTCAGCACTGATGCCTGCAAAAGATAAAACCTGGGAAAAGACCTCGGGTTCCTACTCCTTATTGTTGCTGCCTGGGATTTAACTTGTATGTCTGAACTATGTACATATTTCACTGGCTTAGGTGGGGCGCCACCAACGTATTTGTACGGGCCGAGACAGTGACAGGACTGCTGATGTTTACAGTAACAGGTTAGGGGGACTTTGCCAAAGCATTCTTAGTTTTTAAAATGATCGGGGCGACCCAGCCCCCTTCCCCCTCTCCATTGTTATTTCGTCTGCTGGATTTACGGAAGAAGGAAATGGTAAATTACAAGAAAAAATAGCATTTATCTTGCCAGGACGTGTTGCTTTGAACTTGGATGATATTAACATATCAATCAGATGCAGTGATATGTTAAACAAGGTTGTCCCTGGTTTATGGTTCACTGAAACTGGGAGCTGAACTGCGGCTTTGTCTGCACTGTGGGCAGGGACCTCAATTCCTCCAGCCTTGGCCCTTCACCTGGGCACACAGCACTGACACTCAGCACCAGGTGGGATTTATTTTGTCTTATTGACACAAAATAAAGCTCATTTCCATTGAATTTCTGTTGCATTTTATTGCATTCTATTTCTATTTGCCCAGATGAAGCTGCTTCAACAGAGAGACAATGGCTGAAAATCCTTGGACAAGGAAAACTTAAACCAGAGAATACAATTACAGGCCACGAGCACTCTGTTTAGAATAGTCTCATAAGAGGAAATATTTTCAGATGACATTTCCAGTTCCCAATCAAAGCTTGGCCAATTAAATGGAAAATGAGTTTAGAAAGGAAGCATTAATTAGATTTTGATACGCATGCTAATTTCAAAACTTCACGAGGCTTCGAGTATTTGCCCACTCCACTCCACCATTTCCTGATTATGGAATATCCATTATTGCACAATAACTCCTCAGGCTGAGAACAGCTTCGTTTGACTACATTGCTTCCTCTGGGGATGACTAGGAATTTGCTTCTTAAGTATTAAATGGCAGTACTGAAATGGCTAGTGATTTGAACTGGACTGAACTGCATTTACTGTGCTAAGAGGCATGCCATGCACCAATCTACTGGCAGCAAAGATAAAATAAAAAATAATAATAATAAAAAAAAAAAAAAAGAGAGAGAGAGTAAATCAAGCAATTTCCATGGGTAGTAGCTTGGGAAGAAGTCTTACCCTTTTCCTTCTTGCCTCTTTTAGGAAACGACATAGATAGCAAAATGAAGAAATACATCCAAAGGATTTTTAATCTCATTTGGTTCTGTTTTCAAAATGACACTCTTCCTTTCGTAAGCCAACAGTGAAAACAGATATTGCTAAATAAATAACGCAATAACCAAATAAATAATTTAATAAGCAAAAACATTGTCCAAAAAGTAAATTAATACTTGGGGCTTTGAACAAATATAGGCAATTTAACTCACAAGTGTAATTGTCTTCACAGGGAATTGAAAACTGAGAGCCACAGTGAAATCTTGATGTAATGATAACTATAGCATTTACTCCAAGCAATTTGCACACACATTATTGTTCAGAAAATGGAATCAGTTGTGGGAAAAGTACTTTAACTTACCATTTTTAAACACTGTGACACTCTACGGTTAATCAGCAGATAGACCTCACAAATACATTTTTCATATTCAGGCTAACTATCCACATTTTATGCAATTAGCTTTTATATTGATAGGGTATTAAAAATAATAGAAAGGGAATTACAGTTAAAAAAAATAAAGATTATGGAAGTTCAAAGTCCAGGATCACAGTGCAGTAATAATTCTCTGGAAGTGAAGAGAGAGGAAAACCCCAAACAATCTGATTTAAGAAAACAAGTTGCTGCAGAAAATGAAGTCCAGTTTCCTGTGGCTTTGTGTTTTGTGGTTGAATTATCCTGAGTCTAATAAGATGCAAGCTCAGATTGAAACTTTTCCTGTGGTTGAGGCATCTATCAGCTCTTTTTCTCTCCCATGTGGATTTTCTGATGTCCAGTAATAATGTTTTGCTTGTAACAAAGTTTTTCCCTCAGCAGAAAAATAAGGCAGGCCCATCAACTCTGCTCAGCTACCAGCTTTCACTACACACAGGATAAATTAATGGGGCAAATTTTTTTAAAAACAAATAAACAGATTAATCTGAAAATTCAAAAGTTTTGGAGGACTGAAAGACAAACACACAGGCAACATTATAATAATATGCATTTCTGTATGAAAGTAGGTTAGAAGTCCGAATATATTGGGTGCACTTGCTTTTGTCTCAGACCAAGTTTTCTCTTGTGCAGATTTGCATATGAGATGCTATATGTGTAAACAAGGTGTGTCTTCTTTTTATAAAAACAACTGTGATAATAGTGGAGAAAGGGAATCCAGCACAGGCACATCAAGAGAGGAGAGCAGAAGATCTGTGAAACTGCTACTCACTACAGACAATTCCTGTAGCTAGCTTAAGCAGTCATTTTTTCAAGATATACTGATGTTCTTGGATTGGCAGCAGGAAAACAGTGCTCTGAGGGAAGTGGAAGAGCAGAGCGCTGATGTCTTATGCACAATATGAAAGCTTTTGTTTTTCCTACATGAACACTGAGGTCTGATTGAGCTAATCACCTCTACACCACAAAATTTCTAGCCCTCCTATTCAGTGAATAGCCTGGGATACTGAGAGCAGTCCTGATGAGAAGGACCTGGGGGTATATGTTGACAAGAAAATCTCATCATGAGCCAGCAATGTACACTTGTTGCCCAGAAACCCAACTGTATCCATCAAAAGAAGTGTGGCTAGTGCATTGAGGGAGGTGTTTCTTCCCCTCTGCTCTTGTGAGACCCCACCTGGAGCACTGCGTTCAGCTCTGGGGCTGTCAGCACAGGACATGGACCTGTTGGAGTGAGCCCAAAGGAGGGCCACACAGATGATCAGAGGGTTGGAGCACCTCTCCTACGAAAACAGGCTGAGGGAGTTTGGGTTGTTCAGCCTGGAGAAGAGAAGGCTCTGGGGAGGCCTTATAGCGGCCTTCCAGTAACTGAAGGGGACCTACAAGACAGCTGGAGAGGGGTTCTGTCAGGGAGTGTAGGGATGGGCAAGGAGGAATGGTTTTAAACTAAAAAGGGGGAGATTTAGATTAGACATTAGGAAAAAGTTCTTCACTCAGAGGGTGGTGAGGCATTGGCACAGGTTGCCCAGAGAAGCTGTTGATGCCCCATCCCTGGAGGTGCTCAAGGCCAGGCTGGATGGGGCTTTGGGCAACCTGGTCTGGTGGGAGGTGTCCCTGCCCATGGCAGGAGAGTTGTAACCAGGTGATCTTTAAGATCCCTTCCAACCCAAACCATTCTGTGGTTCTATGATTATATAGGGAAGATTGGAGCAGAAAATGCATCCCCCTGTATCCCTGACATTGCCCTAGATCCCTTGTTTTCCACTTAAAGAAACAGTGTTCACATAGAGCATGAGAGAATCCCTGAAGAGTTTGCAATTTATTTAGTTTAGCTCTTATTTTTGCTGATGGAGGCAAACATAGAATCATAAAACAGTTAAAAAAGAACTCCTTCAATCTCTCTTCACAGGAGAGGTGCTCCAACCCATTGACCATCTTCACAGCCCTCCTCTGTACTCATTCTAATTGGCCCATGTACTTCTTGTGCTATGTCTACATTCTAGTAGACAGACAACACTTCAGTGTTTTTGTCTCAGAAAAATTGTCTCCTTGCTCAGCTTTTGCCCAAAATGTAGCTACATCGACTTTTAAGAAGAGACGAGCAGCTATATTTGTTTCAAAAAGTGCTTTCATAAAACATCAGTACAGCAGTGGTAAAGGCTGTACAGCCAAACCTTGCTAAGAGTGGATGAGGCCTCAAAGACCTTCCAGGACATGCCAAGGCAACACCAGGGTCTTATTTGCCTACTCAAACAATAATTTAGTATATACTCCAAAAATTAAAGTCATCTAATGAATTCAAAGAAGTATTTCATCTGGTAAAACAAACTTTTATAATGGGGAAGGATTACCAAACCTGTAAGAATATCTCTTTGCCACAGGAGTTTCCACAACTATGTGAGTTTAACAGATCTTGACTATGTAAGAAAACAAAACAAAAAAAAAAAAAAGGCACTAGAGATCATGCATATTGCAACTATGGTTTACCTCAGTCAGTAAAACCAATTATCTTCCATAACCCTTTCTTTATTTCTTTCCTAGGGAGGCCATTTCTTCCTTCACTGTTGGCTCATGGCATCTGGCTGGGAGCTAGGGATATATTTGGAAGCTCTTAAGATGAAATCTTAAATCAGAATTAGCTTACACAGAGAAGCAGAGGTTGACCAGAAGAAACAAAAAGCTCCAGTCATCAGCTCAACTCTGTTGACAATGTTTTTCCTTCCAGCTTTCTTTGAGAAAAAGGTATCAAAAGACTTAAGGAAAGTTCGCCCTGACAAGATCGAAACCCAGGGTCTCAAAGTTGGGCTTTGTTCCTGAC
This sequence comes from Netta rufina, assembly GCF_964035555.1. Classification (NCBI taxonomy): domain Eukaryota; kingdom Metazoa; phylum Chordata; class Aves; order Anseriformes; family Anatidae; genus Netta; species Netta rufina. The sequence continues at coordinate 110,101,463 of NC_140124.1, forward strand.
TATTAGAGGCAGTTGAATTTAGACATGCTGTCCTTCCCAGTCTCTGATGAATCTCAGATGGCACCTGGCTTCCCATGCAGGAACCTCTGAAGATTAGCTGTTTGATCTTTCTGAGATAACCACTCCAAGTATCTCCAAAGAATGTAAAACAGGGAAGGCCAAATGGGATCTTTTAACTGTCACCTGCCTAACACCTACTTGGCCCCACTGGCCCAGAAAGGTCAAGAATAAAGAATTAAATACAATTCACATTGTTCCTGTTGAGGTTTTAAAACCACTTATTGGAAATGAGCACCTGAGGGGCTCTGCTTTTTGTGTGCTGTCTGCAAAGAACCAGCAAGCACCAGTACCAACCTCCATGGGTTTTAATGGTTCCCATCTGATGGGAAGCCCCTGCTTCTTTTCCACTGCTTGATCCACCTGGACTACCCAAGCCATGAGAGGAATGAGTCAGCACAAAATTTCCATGTAATTTAACCAAGATTTTAATTACCAGCTAAATCAAACAGCAGAGGGCTCAGACAACACACAATCAACTTGGGAATTCACCACCTGCCTGGCTAAAAACCTATAAACAAAACCACATTTTTTATAGGTTTCAGAACAGAAGGGAGATGAAAACCAGTGAGCATTTGATTACTTTTGCTTCCAGCATATACTAATTTCTCTTGTAGCTGGATTTAAACAGAACTACTCAAGCGAACTACAGCCACTTAGCAGCTCAGACCATAGCTTTGGGTCCATCCTCTGCAGTTTCCCAAAGATCAGACAGACAAAATATGATTTGTTCTGAGAATAGAGCCCATCCTATGTAGCTAGGTCCATGTGGGAAAAAATCATGGAAATGTCATAGACACAGAAGGAAGAGACAAATTAATGTGACACAAATTATTTCTGATATTTTGTAACTTTGTAGTGCTTGACTTGCAAGTTAAATAATGTAGTTTTTATACACAATTCCCTTAAAGGATGAAAACAAACAAACAAACAAACAAAAAGTGAGACAGTACTGGAAAACTTCATGGGTAGTCATCAGGTCCCAAAAACTTAGATCCACAGCACAGCCTACGATTGTCCTGATCTACTTGGGTATTTGGTGACACAGTGGAAGACTATTGTCTATGCCCAGCCACGGGAGGGAGATGAGACAGATCTTTAGTGAGTACATTTCAAAGCTATTTGTTAGACAGCAAATGAAAGATGAAAGTTGGGAAAGCACAGTTCCATCACAGAAGAAAAATTTATTTTCTTGCTGGAAACTCTGCTCTTGTTCTCCCTGGCTTCTCTCTCCATCCCCACATCTGTTCCCACTTACCCTGCTCCCATTTTCTCACTGGGAAGCATCAGACAATCTTAACTGCAGGCACAAGTAGCTGTTCCAAGTGTCTTCGAGGGAATACATTCTTAGTTGTGCCTGTGTTCTAGTGGGTGTCCTTGCCTTACATGCAAGGCCGGGTCCACATGTGTCCCAGGCCTCAACTCAGAAAAATACTGAAGCGGAGACCTCATTGTACAGAAGTGCTTAAACCCCAAACTCTCCAGCATGCAATTAATTTTGAGAATTAATATGCATGCACTGAAGCTAGAGGAACCTCTGTGTTTGTCACTGTCTTCTAAACCAGAGCAACCTGAGACTCCTATATAGCACTTAACTTCGACACCAAGAGCTAAAAAAATGCATATAAATTACAGAGCAAATAGAGCCTTTTATATATATAGAGAGAGGGAAAAGAAAAAAAGTGGGGGGGAGAGGGGGCAAAGGAAAAATATGGTATGATGGCAAGAAAGACTTACTCCCTCCCGCCAGGAGGTCATAATTTTCAAGATGACCTAATGAGGAATTTTCTTCCTCCCTTCATTATACACTCAAAACTCAGAGCAAGAGATACCCAACCTGGCTCAGGAGACTCCTATGTCCCTGTGTCCTCCTGACCCTGGCTGTCCCAGTGAGCCCCTGGGGCACTCATGTTGGATGTAAAAACCTCTTCTTCCTCACTGACCTTGCCCCGGGGAAGGCTCCTTGCCCTCAGCCCTCTAGGTGGCTCAGGTGTCCTTTACAGAGAAAGCATACCGCAACCACCCAGAGGTGAAAAAAAAATGCCTGAAAATGCAACCTACGCCCGTATTTGCCTATTGCTTGTGGGTAAATGATTGTGATCCATGGGAGGAACAGAGAACTGGCATGGGTAGGAGAACAACATCATAAGACCAACAGGTTGCTGCGCAAAATAATGACTTAATAGGCAATGCCTGTAAGCATTTGTTGTATTAATTAATTGCAATTAACCTGCTTCAACCATTAGGAAGATTTTCATTCTCTTAGAAATGGCAAGTATTCAGCATGCAATAAAGCCACTAAAGGCGGAAAATCATAGCCCAGAAAACCATAGGTCTGAAAGAGAAGAGTGTTAGTGTTAGCTCTCCTTTTTCAGGAGAAAAGGAGCTGACAGGACAGGACGTTTCCCACTCAGAACATGCATGCTCAGGCAAGCTGGAGGACTGTGTAAAGTAGGCAGCTGGGGAGAGATGAGTAAGTCCCATCCATTCAGAGATAAAACAACTTTTTTTTTTCTTTTTTTTTTTTTTTTAACACAGGATAGTCTAATGTGGAAACTGCCAACCCTTCTCCTCTCACTACTTCTTTGATGTTCATTTGCTTTAAAATTTTCCCCCTGTGATGAACAACGGAGATTGCCAGTATTTGCAAGCTCAGCAGCAAGGCAGGAGGAACTGGGGATTTGCTACTTGAAACGAATCCTCAAAAATTACTGCCCACAGTCATTCCCTTGCTTCACTGGTACAGGGTGAGGGGAAGTAAACAATGTGATGGCTACAGCTATAACAAAAACTCATTAAGATTTGTAAAACTTTTATTGGAGGCTTATAAGGATACAATGTATCACTCTGAAAAGGATAATGAAGAGATTTATTTTCTCGCAGCCCACCTCTCTGCACTTATACTTTTTCCTTTTATACAAAAGGGCCACAAGAGCAGCATCCTGTCCATGCAAGTGGGATGCTTTAAGAGGAGGGCAAGAACAGAGACAGAATATTATGGATATATAATATACCAGAACATTAACATTTCAGAATATTACAGATATACAACATAGCAGAACATTACCGCAAGGTAATCCTTCCTCCAGGCGCACTCCCCATCTCAGCAGATGCAGCATAAAGTGCTCCTCCAAAACTCAGCCCTCGGGTCAGGATGCGCCTGGCTCCAGGAGGAGCCTGCCTGAGGGCACTAGGTGGCACTGGAAGGACTGAGTTTTGGGGGGGTTTGCTGTTATTTAGTGCTTTCGGCGCCATCTGGCGGTATTAGCTGCTTTTTTCTGTCGGAGTCTTATGTGACCCTGACACTCAACAGCAATCCCACTTTTGAATAAGTACAGATAACTACAATATGCAGTTGCATATTAAAATGCCATTGAGATTTTCTAATCTAAATAGTATTCTCCCTCCTTTCTCATTACACTTTTTGAAAAGAGTTCAATACTCAATGTCTTTATCAATTCTGACTTGGGGCCAAAAATATTTAAGCGGAGAAAATTTGGCTTAGATAAAGGCACGCACATAATGCTAAATGAATCCTATTGCTGGATGTGAGAGAGATTTTCTGTCCTTTTCTCCACAGCAATTTGGCTTTGTATTTGTGCTGCCTTCTGGAACCTGAATCAAGTAGGACAAACCAGAGAGAGTCACAGAAAAGTGACTGGAGAAGAAGATGGGAGTCACAGAGAAGATCAAATAATCCAAATCACACACCCATATATTCTCCCACACCACCAAAACAAAAACAAGACAAAGCAAAAGGAAAAAAAAATAGCAAAAGAGTTGTCCTCCATATTATTCCCCAAAGTCAGGAAAATGTTTAAGATGCTGCACAAGAACACAGACAACCTAGCAAGGTTTTTCGTCCATGTAATTTGTTTGCAAGCGTCCTCCTTCCAGATTCCATTCTCGGTTTGTTTGGTCTGAATGTTTCACTAACAAATAATGTCTTATTTTACTTCCATAGCATAGTCCCCCTAGATAGAAAAGGGCATTATTTGTGTATGTAAAACTAAAGATAATGCTTTGCCATTTCCTGAACAGCTGCCCTTTCAGGGTTATAGGCACTGTGTACGAGGTAAGCAGCAGTCTTCTCAAAAGCAGGCATCCATTGCACATTTTGAAAGGCTTTCACACAACTGGGAAGACTGGGGGGGTTCATCGGGTTCGTCTGAGTCTTGTTCGTGCTGAGGCTGACACACAAGCTGTCAGTCTCAATGGGCTTTAACTTCTCTAGGGATGACTTTTGCTTCTGAGAACGTTAACAGATGGTGAAATAGGTGCTGGCCATAGTGATGTGACAAGGAGGAGCAGCTCTGGCCCCCAGAGCTGGTGGGTGGGTGGCTGGTGATGGGGCAGCAGCCAGCAAAACCACTCCAGACGCCAGCTATGGATAGAGCTGGGACCTCCACTCATGCTGAAAGAAGGAAAGACTAAATTATCCCCCCTGGGATTACCCTCAGTGGCACACCAGAGTTTTGATGACCCTTGGTATCTTGCCAACAATTCCTTCACGTTATTATCATCGGCCACACCGCTGCCTGGGGTCACGGCTGGAGGTGGGTAGCGGGTAGGCACCGGGACGTGGGGTGGGCAGCTCTGCAAACCGCCAGGCCGAGTACACTCACCAGGGAAATTCAGAACCGAGCGTGAAACTGTTGATCTACCTAAAAACTGAATCACCTCGCGCGCATAATGAAGGCAGAATTTGCATCAGAAATCCATACAGCTGTTTGGAAAGGGGAACGTTGCCCTCAGGGACAAATCCACTCCCTAACACCCAGCCTCAGCGTCTCCCTCATGCCTGGCCAAGATCCTCCCCCTCATGAGGAAGAATCCTCCCCCCGAGGCGCCTGAGCAACAGTGGAGCAATCCCAAGGAGGCTGCTTTATTAAATTAAATGTCCTTGTGGGAGGATGCAATTCGTTTTTTTTTTCTTCTTCTTCTTCTTCTTTTTTCTTTCCCCCCTTTTTTTTTTCCACATGAACCTCCCTTCTCAGAAAATAGGAAGGACTGAGCCTTTTGTGTGGCAGAATTCAAACCAAACTTTTTCTCTTTCTTCTTTATTTCCCCCCCTTTTTTTTTTATTTTTTATGTTGAGCGTGCATAAAAAGTAACAGATTTCCAAAATCAGGTTGTCTCTTCTTTCAGACCTGATTACTCACTCCAAGTTCATCATTAGAATGGTGCAATGTGGAGCCATGTTTTAAGCAGAACTCCCCAATGAAAACAATAAGGAGTGTCCCGCCTAAATTAATACCACAACATGTCCCATAGAAAATAAATAAAAGCTAAATCAAGCCAAGTCTGTTTCATTTAGGCCAAATGTGGGAGTTTTGCCTTGAAGAAAAAGCATAGGAATTTGGTCTTGTTCTGTTCTAAAATAAATTAATTTAAGAAATATATCCTAAATAATCAAGACAGACAAATGTTTTGTATATAAGTAACCAGGACTACATCCCTGAAATACAGAGGAGAATTCTGTGCAGATTTAATATACAGATTTCTATATACAACACTCAGAAAATCTCAAATCCAATATTTTTCTTTACTTTCTAAAGTCAGCATTTTTTTTTACTTTAGTCAGTGTAAGCCCCTCTACAACACACTCCTTTTTCCTGCACCATTCTTTGCATGCTGTTGATAGGACCATAAATATAAATTATCATTGTAGACGCCCCTTAGAAGGTCTGTAGAAGCCCCTTAGAAGGACTGTATTTTTGGTAGGAGAAATGTTCTACATGGTAGATATGCTAATTTCTCAAATACTGTTCTGTTTGTTGGCCAGATGCAAACTTGATCTCTATAGTACATTTCTGGTCTGAAAAATTACTCTAACAGTAGTAACATGGGGCTTGGCGTTTATGATCACTTAGTGACTTAATATTCTAGTGTAAATTTTCTTTAAAAACTATTTTTCTAACCTCACATGGTACAAATTTGGTATAGGGCATAAAGGCCAAGCTATATTACCTTGGTAGTTTACAGGTGACATAAATAAACAAAAAGCATAAGATCAGATCTTGATGCCCCTGTGCAGCTTCAATAACGTAGTTGGCATGGGTATGACCACCATGGCTACTTCCAGACTGCATTTCAAGCGTAGGTCCCAACACATGCTTGAACTCCAATTTGTTTCATATTTCTGAATATTAACACCCAAACTGCAGGAGCTTCAGACAAGCAGAGGTTTGAAGTCATTCTATCCCTTAACCCAGATTCAAGCACATGCCTATGTAAACTCAGCACAAGTTTGCTGCTCACAGCAACATTACATGTTGTCAATCTTAACACAAACAAGTCAGACCAAGAGCCTGCTAAATAAGCTGGTGTCTGCAGCAAGACACTATAGGTTATGGAGGCTGCTGAACCATACTTTAGGGCCAGAACCATACTTTAGGGCAGACACACAAAGTGTGTTTAGTTTCAGGCAGTTTTCTGGCTTGTGCTTTCTGGTTTACCACCAAGTAAGGGAGATGCAGCCTACCTGGCCCAGATTTTCTTGATTCTTCTTAGACCAAAAGCAAACTCTACTTCTGTATTCGTTTATACACACCAAAAATGTACTTCAGTCAGAAAAATTATATGTAAAAATTCATGATTGTGGCACAGGGAGCAGATTTGTGAAATATGTGCCATTTTTACCCAATGGTTAACTCCACCTCTGCAAGACACTTCCCATTTTAAGATCATGTTTTTCCTAGGATGGAAAAGATAGCCAGGATGTCAGAAGAGCTTTCCAGTCTGCTGTTGATTATTTCTTCACAGTTCTTGAAGATGCTGAACAAAATGGCAACACTTGTTCTGAGAAGGGAGACTGCACCAACAACAGACAGTGTGAACTCTTCTTCCAACTAAACAGTTGGTACAATACTATGTGTGTTGTACCATCTTGCAGTTATATTGCTCAGACATTTTACTTTTACCAAGGGTTGGGGTTGTTGTTTCCATCAATATCTTCCTGGGTTTCTGTTGAGAGCAACCTCATGGTCCTGTCACTTGGGAGAGGTGTACAAATAAAATTGGCACTGCACTATGGATTAGAAAAATGAAGAGGAAAATTAGAGGTCAGATTTCTCCCATGCATGCTGTACAGGTCTCTTATTCATGTAGCCTCCAAAGCAGAATGGGTTTTAAATGTCTTGCTAGAAAGAAAAATAATATCAGAATAGAAAACAGAATTACAAAGTTCTTGATTCCCCAGCTTTGCTGAGACCCACAACCTCTTCCTTTTGCCCTCCTCCAAACATAAATGGCACCTGAACTTTCTTTGGCATGCAGAAATTCTCATCTATATGATCCAGTGACTTGCCTCACTGGTCTTTTGGAGTATAAATACCTTTTCTTAAAAGACGGAAGGTCAGATTTGTTAAAGGCTTCACAACTCTACCCATGACTACCAGGCTGTTGCAATGTAATGACTCCAGGAGATAGGTCTACAGTCCTAGTGTTAAGGAATGCAATTTGAGCCTTTGCCGGCACAGACATGTCACTGATGCTACTAAAACAAAACTTGAGCGAAAATTTGTTTCAAGTCTTTACTTGCTTGCAATGGAAAGTTTGCTGGCAGCTGTTGTCATCATTAGCCTTGTGGCGATGTTTTTTTTCTGAAGTGTCTTGTGTCTTATTGAAGCTTAACGCTTGTTAAGTTGGGAGGGGACTTTGGGTGATCTGCCAACAGCAGACAATAAAGTGTTCTTTTCTCCTGTTGTAACAGAGTCGTAAGTTTTGGTTTATGGATAATGGCAGCTACACACAGTAAATTAAAACACACACAAAAAAGAGGAAAACATGAGGCTTTTCTCTTAAGTAGTCCATTTAGACCATTATAGGCTCCCCTAGGGTTTTAAATACAATTGTAAAAACACCCTAATTTTTCACCATTAACTATTTTATTTTCCTAGTAGGCTTAGGGCATGCATTTTTATAGCTACATCCCTCTCCAGCGACCCCAGCTTTAAATGCTTTGAGCTGGATTTCTACCGCTCCACCTTGCCATGTATGTCCTAACCAGCAGGGAAAGCTGTGGTCTGGAGAATTTGGAGTCTGCCTCCTTGGAGACCTTCAAAAGCCACCTGGATATGGTCCTGAGCATCTGGCTCCAGGTGGTCCTGCCTGAGCATGGTGTTGGGCCAGGAGACCTCCAGAGGTCCCTTCCAACCTCAGCCAGTCTGTGATCCTGTGAGAATACCTGCCCCTTGCTGCCTGGCCCTGAGGAGCTCAAATTCGTCACCTGCTTGTACACTCTCCTCTGGGTTTGTCCACTTATTCTGAATTGCTGGGATGGATGATGGTCTAGGTATTACAGATGGCCCTGATACATTATCTTTATCTTGTAAGCTGACGGAGAGCTGGCTGTACCTTGAAGTCTGCCAAGGAACCCAGGAATAAACCACTGAAGCAAACCAGGCAGCCCAAAGGAGTCTCACAAGTACATTGGCCCTATGTGGTGAAGCCAGCACACATGGCTTAGCAAGCTGTCAGGGCTGTGGGACACACTGCAGGATATCTGGTATCTGTTGTCATGAAATATCAGAACCACTGAAGTCCACTAGCTTTGGCACAGAGGCTCTCTGATGTGTCCTGCAAGGAGACTTGAAGGTGCTACCCCCCTACACAGTCACACAGCAGCCTCAGGCTCTTAGGTTCAAGTTCCAGTTCATTATCATACGTCAGGTCCAGCAAAGGCTAATCCCATTAAGATAATTAAAAAGCAACCACGCACCTTCAGCAGAAAGAAAAAAGACTAGAAGCCCAAGCAAGGAGTAGCATGTTTTGCCCTTTGATTGTGGTTTTCCTTGTTTGCTTAAGTTGCTGGAGCCCTTGAAGTTACATAAAGCAAGCATGGCCAGGGACTGGCATTGTTTTAGCAGCATGAGGAAATTAGACTGTAAAAGAAGTCTGGGCCCACCGCAAGATTTGTGTGATTTAACCCAGAGCTCTGTGGGTAGCTCCGGGGATGGAGACGTGGGTTAAATGGGGGATCCAGTTCCTTGCAGCAAGCCCAGCTCTTCATGGTGACCCAGGGCCACTTCATCTCGCTCTCTCCTTGCTCTTCCTCTGTACACTGGCCAGGATGGTGGTACACCAGCATCTTACCCTCCTCCTCCTCATCTCCTGGAAGGGCAAATGCACAGGAAGGGAGGTACTGGTAGCTGCCCCCACACAGACCACCCAGCACAGCGGGACAACACAGCATGGCGGTGCCACCACACGAGCAAGACAGTCCTGTCCGTGCTCATACTGGCACACACAGAAGGGTTTGCTTCCAGACTGTCCACAGTGCAGCTCTGGTGAGGTAGGGAGGCGGCAGGCGAGAGCCACTTTCTGCGCCCCTAACAGTATGAAGGAGATGATTGGCATACATAACCTAAACCTGATGTGCAATTCAGGAAAGTGGGATTAATTAACTGTCTTGGCACTTGGCCTTGATTCTAATGTTAGCCTGTATTTATGTATTATAAAGCATGAAAGTCATGGAAGTGTTCCTCTATTTGTCACGCTGTGCAGCTCATCAGGGAAAGTACTGCAGAGAGGAAGCCAGCTTCTGTCCTCACGCATGCTCCATCTGAGGAAACAGCATCCATGCTGTTAGCTGTCTCTAATATGTTGTGCAAGGACAATAAGCACAGAAACAACAATCCACTTGTTGTCTGTCTGCTGTTCCTAAGAGGCCAGTTCAAGTAATTCTCTTGATCTCCTGTGAGGACAAGCGGAGGGAGTTGGGGTTGTTCAGCCTGGAGAAGAGAAGGCTCTGGGCAGACCTTATAGTGGCATTCCAGTGCCTAAACAGGGAAGCTACAGGAAAGCTGGGGAGAAGCTCTTTGTCAGGGAGTGGAGTGACAGGATGAGGGGAAACGGCTTTAAACTACAAAAGGGTAGATTTAGATTAAAGGTTAGGAGGTTTCCCTCACCTTCACTGTGAGGGTGGTGAGGCACTGGCACAGGTTGCCCAGAGAAGCTGTGGATGCTCCAGCCCTGGAGGTGCTCAAGGCCAGGCTGGATGGGGCTTTGGGCAACCTGGTCTGGTGGGAGGTGTCCCTGCCCATGGCAGGAGAGTTATAACCAGGTGATCTTTAAGATCCCTTCCAACTCAAACCATTCTGTGGTTCTATGATTCTGTGATCTAGCCCTGGAATCCCAGACCCAGCCAGAAGCCTGAGGTCAGTCACCTGGTAGACTTTTAACAGGTTCTCTGCACTTGCACCTTTTCCTAGTTTTTTTTCATGGTGCTTTATGCCTTTAAATCTTTCTACATTAAAAACAAACAAACAAACAAACAAACAAAAACTAATAAAGAAAAGAAACAAAAAACACAATTTAGCATTTGTGACAACGACCTCCTCCAAATTTCTCTGAAAGGCTTGTGCTCTGTCCCTGCAGAGACAGACAAACTCCTCAAGCTGTCAGCACAGGACAGGGTCCTTCCTCTTGTTCTGACCCAAACATTTAAATAAAAAAATGTAATGGAAGTTTCATCTCTCTTTTTTTTCCTCCTTGCATCAGGATATCTTTAAAAGTATTTTGCACCTCAGTTTTTACTTCCTGAGGTATTGAGATGGCTAGCCTGCTTAATGGAAGTGCACTAATGGAAGTGCAAAGATCCCAGCTGAGGCAAGCAATTCCTCAAAATAAAGGGAAGGTTATGGTTGCTCAAAATTAGCCAACTGTCATGTTAACAGGAACAGACCTTTAATTAAAAAAAAAAAAAAAAAGTCTAAGTGGCTGTCCCAAGATAGATATTATGTCCTTTTGCTTTTGAAGTGTACCTAAAGCTCAGGTTGCTGTCCTCTGGTGCTAGGGCTCTGTAAGCAGCAGTAACGTATGGATTTCAAACATCAGTCACTGCTGGGAGACAATGAACAAAGGGCCAAGCAAAAGGGAGGAAAGAACTCAGAGCCAAATTCAGGTCACATGCCAGGTGAGATGACACCGGTTCAGTCTGTTCACTTGTCCTAACGAGGCCCTACTGCCATCTGCCCACATATTTCTATCTTTCCGGTGTTGTTGTCACAGCAAGTCCTTCATTCTTCTGACAAAAAGCCACCTGAACTATTGTATGTGTATTGATTTGGTTGATTTGCTGCCTGTGTAACTCAGAGCATCATTAATCTGATACAGAGAGAACTGCTTGAAAGGCTTTGACTAAGTACAATATCAGGTGTCACCCTGGGCTTTAGAGTACAAAAAGTACAGATACCACAAACAAAAGGGCCATATTCAGCCTGGTTTAACTCTTGAACTGAAATGAGAAAAAGTTGCTTGGATAAAGATGTTTTCCTGATTTCTTAGCATGCTGCTGGATTGATCCTGCTGTAAATGATGGTGACTGGAAGCATTCTTGTTACTGTTTTCCAGGTGCTGGAATTGTCTGATTTCTTGGAGGACAGCATCCCTGCTGTTCACATGAACTCCTTCCTATTCACACCCTAAATGCTTACTACCCGTGTCAGCTGCTCCCTTCTCCAACCCTGGCCTTGACGACGCTTGCCAAAAACCACAGCACACAGTGGTACAGGCAAGTGTTTTTGGAGTGTGCTCTCTCATCCCCAGTGAGATTTTCAGCACTGACTGTGCTCCCTGTGTTCCTACAACACATCCCTATGCACCCCAAAAGGAAAGGTGGACTATTTCTTAAGGCCAACCAAAGAAGAGAGGATGTCAGCCCTCCAAGAAGAGGTGCAATAGAACTGCTATGAGCCTTGAAGCAGTATATGAGACGTAGTGCCTTGTCCACCTTTTCTGTACCTGATCACTCCTGATATCCCTTGCTCCCAGGGCCTCGGTTTGACCATTTTGTCATGCCCATGGCAGCCAGAAACACTCAGGGTTTTGCCAAAGATAAATATAACTTGAATTCTCAGTAATTCTGGTGTTCCTTAAAAGAAACTTTGTGAGGCAATCCAGTGTGGTAACTTCTGTGCCCCAAATAAACTTATTTTTATGTTTAAGAGGGCATCTCAATGTGAATGGCAGAGACTGGGCCAGATCCTGCCTTATTTTTAAGCAAAAAAGGTAGCAGGGTGCCAGGGCAAAACTGAGATTTTGTTTTCTTTCAGACAACATAAATGGGCCAAACACAGCCTAGAAATTTCCAAAAAGAGATGAAAGGGGAAACTGAAGTGACTGCTTTTGTTTTTTAAACCAACTATAGTACGAGCTGAAATCAACACCGTTGTGCCATGAGATTCACCGAGACCAGAATGCCTTTTGTTGGTTGTTGGTGCTATTCCTCTTATCTAGCATTGTAAATAGCTATGACTGATGAAAAACAAACAAACAAACAAACAAGTAATAATGATAAAAAAAAACTATTTTCTGAAGAAAATTCACCTGGTATTATTGGTGACCCAAGCAGAGTACCTATGACAAAAAAAAAACAGCTTCTCTCTGTCACTGCATTATTGTTTCCCACTAACAGTAAGAAAACAACCTGGAGATTAGCCATTGATAAATGGTTTATTTTTCCTCAGATGTAAGTTTCCCTTTTTACACTGCAATTCAGACAATCGAGTCTATGTCAGGTTGTCAGCAACGCATGACAATAGTTTCCTGTAACAAATAGGCCATGTTCCAATATGCACATTCCACTAACATTAATCCTTGTACCGCCTTCTGATTAAAATACAAGAGGCCGACACAATTGGAAAAACAACAAAGATATCATCCGAGCAGTAAGTACATAAGTGCGCCGAATTCTTAGAAACCAGCATTGATGACACTGGGCTGTCCCAGGGCTTCTCAGCATGTAGGCAAGATCGGATCTTGGCACCCTAAAAAGGAGGACACAGTATCTCACCTGTGCCGACAACAATCAGTGGCTGATGGTTTAACCCCTGCTGCTGCAGTGAAGAAAGTGGAAGCAGTGTTTGCCCCCGCAAGGAGGGAAGCTTTCTCCCCAGAATAGCCACCATCCATCTATTTCCTTGGCCTTTTTGCTGATGAAACAGCTAGATAACTGGCTGCACAGGGGATACAGAAATTTTCTTCTTGGGCAACAAGCACTTCCAGTTTCTTCCAGTGTAGGAACTTAGCAGGCCCCTCGCCAGTCCAGTTTATGAAAGAGGGCAACCTGTTTCATCCCTCAGTTCTGTCTGCCACCATGAAATAGTTTGAGACAATTTTCTGAGGAATCCTATAACATAAAACCTAAAGAGCAACAGATCAACAAAAGCAGAAAGCACAACAGGACAAATACTTCCCATACGTACACTGAGATCATCCACCTTAGTCTAGAAAAATAAATACATGCATTTCATTAGTTGAATATTTTACACCTTAATATATACAAAGAAAGTCTGCTTAAGAGGTAACAGAGCCTATATCCTACCTCAGATGTGGTTTAATACCTTATGCTTTTTCTCCTGTGTCATATAAAGCTTAACTGAAATATGTAGTCTCTGATATTTATTCTTAGAATTAATCATATTTCTGTATTTGCTTGAACATGAGTGTCAGAAGAAAATATGACAGGCAGTACCTACACACTGTTTGTTCACTATTCTGTGTGCATTTTGAATTGCCTGGGGTGGGGGAAGGTATTCTCTCTGATTTTTTTTTAGCTTACCCATTTTCGTTTACTTAGCTCAATAGTTTGTTAGGCAATATTCTTCGCTGTCTTTTAGGTTCCTATTTGCCACCATTTTATGCAGCATACTGCCTAGTCCTGCCTGTGTATGAGTCAGCCCAGTTATAAGAAGGTAGGTGGAGAACCTGTGTTTGGGCCAGCTCAGGAGAGGGATGGTTACCCAGTTAGTTTTGGCTAGAAATAGATTGTCAGGGTGGTGTTTTTTCCCCTCATAGATGTGGTTATGTTAATTCTAGAGGGCGCATCAAAATTATTTTTTGCAGCGTTGGGCCAAACAAAGAATGGCTTTACCAGCATGTTTGGATTTTGCATTTCTAGATGCTTACATAAGAAGAAAACCACACGGCTGCAAACCGTACAGGTGGGTCCATTTCTATAACTCCTGATCAAATTCCACCCATTTTACTTTCTATAAAACATTTGTTAAAATATGATTTAGGTCCTTAAGATGAAAATACTGGGAGAACTTGCACAAGGCATGGTAGGAAAGTCCGTTTTAGATAACTGAATTAGATGGCACCTAATTCACACGCTTTATAAGAACCAATACTAGAGGAGGTGCTCCAGGTCAGCCTTGATGACATTTCTGCCCGCTTAGTGCTAACCCAGGAAGAATACAAACGAATCTCACACATGGGATATGAGCAAGTTTCAGTAGGTAACTCAGGTCTCAGCTATACAAGGCAATTCCTGCAGAGTGGACCAGGGAATGCCACGAGGATCACTAGTCAGTCCATGTTGAAAGTAGGACAAACTATGCTTATTACAAGTGTTAGTTCAGAAGGAACTAGGGCAAAGTAGCTAAGGAGCTGTAAATTCACACCTTAGCTTACTTCCCTCCAATTTTCCTGTCAGACAAACTGTTGAAGATGAGATTTTAAACTGATAGCCCTGAACAAACCCAAAAAGCTGTCTGATCACTGAAGTTTGCATTCAGACTAGACTTCCCAGCTTAGCTGAGCTGACTACCAATGGAAATCAACACAAGTGGCTGCAGATGAAATTAGTTTAGCTTAACTGAAGCATTCCAAAAGCTGTTCTACAATGAAATACAGTGGCATCTTTTTTCTCAGATAGCACAACTCAGAGTCCTGAAGAACTACAGGCCAGATCCTGGTTTTGCTTCAGGTGGAGACTTGGACAAAGGCTATCTGAGCAGCCAGTCCTGACACAACTGTCTTCTTGCAGGAGCTCATGGTAGACCCAGAAAAAAATATGCTTTCTTTAAGGTAAATTCCCACTTCCTCTGGAATTTTCAGAAGCTCAAAGTACTTAGGGTAGCAACAATACTTGCATTGTGTCTGTATTGTACTTGACTTTTTTTTTTTTTTTTTGATCACTAGAGCATAGAAAATACAGTGGTGTTATGCACAGCACCGTAACCACAGTGCAAAAAAAGAAACTTGACCGGCATCGTGTAACGAAGAATCACTTCAAAGCAAAAATCTTTCCTGTGCAGGTGAAGAGTTTGTGTTTTAGCCATACTGCTCTCCCGAGGGAGGAAAATCTAACACAGAAGACATTGTTAAATCACAATTACATTTTCTATGCTTGTTTGTTTGTTTAGTTGATCCCACCTCTTCAGCAATAAACAGTTCAGGAATGAAGAAAATGTATTGTATCATTTCCAGAGTTAGTCCAGCAATGCACTAGCATGGTAGCTGTAAGTCAGTATAGAGTTTCTCCATGAAATTAAGACTTGAACAACATTAGTGTTACAGGAATAAGGTTTTAGGTATGTGCCAGGTTCCAGAATTTTGATCCTTTTTATGTATTGAAAAGGGCTGAGCATTTGCCCCTCAGACACACTACCACTGATGGTTTTGATTTAAAATGAAGCATAGACTTTGTTTAACAGTGGGCCCATCACTTTTGCCTGCCCTGCCCAGGTTTGCCAGCACTGCAGCTATCTTCTGATTCTGTGACATGACTCTCTCGTAGGTGCAGAATAGATACAACTGACCACATATGACAGAAGCTGAGGAACGACAAATGGAAGAGAGGAGATTGGATGAAACAAGTAGACCCAATTCATCTCCCTGTGGGATCCATTAACTTTAACACAAATTAATTTAGTTCAGTGTGATTAAGCCAAGACTTAAGGAACTGCTCAGACACCTGGGGACAGTGGATACCTGTTAGAGGTATTGAACTTAATATAAGAAACAATGACAAATAGGACCAAAGAAAGGTTGTCACAAGGCACAGGTTCTTTCCTCTTTATATAAAGAACAAATTAAATTAAAAAAAAAAAAAAAAAAAAAAAAAAAGATGAGAACATGAGAACATAACACATTTGTTTTTTATTATGGATATCCATGGGAAACAGAGGACATTGTTAATGAATCAGACACATGAGCTACATACACACCAGTTTTTATCGGTTTTCTATAGGTTACTCATTTGATCTGAGAGTGACTACTTTTGAAACAAAAGCAGATAACCAGATTCAGCATCCCTTTTTGCGGTGCCTTTTAACTTAACTATGTTGTAGCTTGTGAAGAGGATGAAAAAGCAGATTAGCTACTTTGGAGACAGACTGGTGAAGGAAGACTGGTCTTATTCTGTATATTCTATATATACAGTCATAGCTCTCAACAAATTACTGTCATTTAACCTTAGAAGAGCAGCCAGTATAGAAGCAAAACCACTAAATATGATGAAGTACATTTCCTTAAAAATGTTCTTATGATTCCTCTTTTCTGACATGCAGCACAGTACCTCAACGCTTGTCAAGGCAAAAGGACACGTCTGACACATGGTGTTACCTGGCAGGCAAGAGGCACAATGGAGAAACCCTGTGATGCAGCTGGGGAGTCTGCCGCTTAACAGGCTTCTCTGAGCACAAGGCATTACAATGCAGTGTGCTTTCCTGCTTATTGCAACAGCAGCTACACCTCTCCCACAGAACCAAATTCACCAGAGTAGATGGTGACAGCTGGTTAGTGATCTCTTGGGCGATGCGCTGAACTGATCCAAGCGCATTTATGGTTCACAGGCTTACTCTGAGGTCCCTGATATCCCACGCTTCCACGTAGGAAACCTGTTGCTTAAGACAGTATCATCTGAAAAAGAAGAAAAATAACAGAAAAGTATTTATTAATTAGACAAAAAAAAAAAAATACAGCAATGCCACTTCTGTTTCATGCTTTATAACTCTTGACATTATAACAAACATGTCATTAGGAAATCAGTAGTAACAACTTTTAAAATTGTTCTTGCTCAGAAAAGCATCAGAAAATACTTTTATTTGCATCCTTCAGCCCACTTAGAGACAGTTGGCTGCTACCTACCTGCCTGCCTGCTCCATCCAAGATAGGACGTGGTCTGTTTTTCAGGTTGCTGTTTATGAACCAAAGGTCTCACTGTCCTTGCACTGCTACACAACCAGTCAAGAAGAGAGATATTACCTAACTCTGATAGGGTGTGGGGGCATATGCGTTATCTGAATTTGTTTGTGAAAGCACTGAGCAGCTTTTGATAGCTACAGGGAGGTATGTTGTAAACTCTCTGTAATGAATACTTGTAGACATGAATGTTTGTGCATACCTTTACTATAAGAACAAGTTCAAGCCTGCACCATTTAGATTGTCTTACTTTTCAGAATTGCATCTCTCTGAGTCTCTTCTCCCAAAGAAGATTTTATGTGATCATTGTATAAGTTGGAAGAATTTACAGACAAGCATTATGTGACTTTTCTCAGCTGAAGTTGCAGGTGAGAAAAAAATATATAATTTATTCTCAATTGTAAAAGCATTTAATAATAGGTTTGATTTGAAAAAGATCCCCTTATGGTAAATTATATTAGAAATAAGAAAGGATTGCAATTTCTTTACTTCTTTAGGAGGAAAAGAAATCTCTTTCACAGACAACTCTGAGCAAATCTGATAGTACAATATTTATCTCAGTGTTATATGTATTTTTAGAACTGTCATGAGTTACAAGGCTGAGGACAATGGTCAAGTGATGCTTATCCAAAGCTATACTGATACATACAATTACCTTTGTCTCTAATACCTTTGATTTTTAATTCTGAAAAAAAAAAAATAATCTGCAACTCATGGAAGTGAGGCCATAAAAGCATAATTTAGGGCCTCAGCCCTGCTAGCAACCATACATGAGAAGACCCCACTGACTGTGTAAAGTGTGTACATGGTGGTTTAGGTTTGGAAATGAGAAAAGGTGTTCTAACTCTTTTTTAAGGTACCAGATCAAGTAATCAAATCAAATAATAAAGATCTCTTTTGTCCCTGTACCCTTCAGGCTCCAATAAGCAGTCAAATCACAGGCCCAATGTGTTTTAAAGGCCTGGTATGGGATCTGTTGTAAGGCACCAGGTTTAATCTAGAGAAAAGGTATTGAGAAAGCTGGCACTTATTATATCCACTATTATCCATTTATTATATCCACTTAAAATTGGTCCAAATGTTCTCCCCTCAGTCCTGCTATTGGCGTGATGAACTCAGGATGCAAGAGGAAAAATTTCAGATGGCATCTTTTATGAAGCCAGCTGATACAGCTGGAAGGAGTAGACCAACTTTGAAGCACAACAGCTTTTCTTTAGTCTACTGGGCAAGCAGAACCTTTTCCACATTGTATAGTCTAACAGCTATTTGGGGTTGTAATTTACCTATGTTAATCAGTTGGGCAGTTTATCCAATTACATGACACCCATTAAAACAAATTGAAGGCAGTGTTTCCAGACATAGTATTTCCATACTGGATGTGAATTTGCAGTTCCAAATGTAGTGGCTGTGAAAAGGGCTTGGAGTCTTTAATAACTTCAGTTTCACATGGCACAAAAAGTATCGCATATCTAGAAACCAGTATCTCCATCACAGCTGGCACCAATGCCCAATCATTCAGTATAGCCCACTGAATCACCAAAACCACTTCCTGCAAAGGACTCTCCTGTAAATCACTTCTCCAATACTGACCAAGCCCAGCCCTGCTCAGTTGTATGAAATCATACCCTAAGGTGGTGTGACTGCAAGCACAAACAGGGTACATCTGTCATTTCAGCTCTGTTAGTAATCCAGTTGCTTTCTTCAGAATTAAGCCTTTTCAAGGCTGTCAGAAAATGCAGACTTAGAAGAAGGGTAACTATAGTGCAATAGTAGCGCAATAATCTGAGTAGAGCGTATATAAATATCAGCATTTTTTCTTTTACCTATTCTGGTCAATGATGAAAGAGCTCCCCATGTTGCACAACACCGGTAGAATTTGATGGTAACTTCCTGTTGTGACTACTTACTAGTTGTCTGGTTACTTTTATTGAAATGGGTAAGTAAGAAATGAAGACCTAAAAGAGGATAAATTATACCACTGTGGGATCATTTTAGGAACAAACACAGGTTTCAAAAGTCACTTAGAGTCTCTGACAACATTAAATAGAGACAAATGTGTCAGGATAGAGCTTTTAAATTTAAGTGCCTGAATAAAAGATTAAGGAATCCACCCAAGCATAGGTTTAGCAGACTGGTTGTATGATCACATTTCCAAAAAAGTGCTAACCTTCTACGGCTCCTACTGATTTTAGTCAACATCTCCGACAATCACAGCAGGAGATCTGAAAATTATGGTCTATATTTGTATTTGAAAGAAAGTAATAAGTTTGCACAGATGCAGGGTTCTGTTGGGGCATATCCTGCCTACAGCTTGAATAAATATGCTATATGCAGGACTGCGGTGCAAGTATTCTTGCCCCCCAGCCATGAATACGAAGCAGCGCAGCTGCTGCTTACAGCCCGAGTGCTATTGTAACAGGGCAGCTGCTGTATCCTTCAGAGAAGGGTGTTGCCTCACAAGTAGTTCCTCATGGTTATGGAAGCATGTCCCAGACACTTCATGTTCTCTGACCTGTTTCACCTTGAAATATCATGTGCGGTAATTCAGGGCGAGCTTCCACTGACCCAGAGCTCCACCGAAGGCACGAGGTGCACATTCCACGCGCCAAGCTCCCCGGCTCCCTTCGCCCGCACGTAACAAAGCCGTGCTGAGTCCTACACATGCAGTAGGTATACTCAGACACTTAGAGCAGGACTGGAAATTAGGTGAAATTAGAGCCTGACTTTTGTTGGTTTGTGTGCTTGTTGCTGTTGTTTTCTTTGCTGGTCACACTCGAGATTTGGTGTTATTTGATTATAAGAAGTTTGCAAGGTTAGTACTCTAAAAATGGTATTTTCTTTCCCTTTTCCCTCTGCACTTATGCTGAGCAAGACCTCTAGCCCAGTGCATCAGCACCTAAAACGAAAGAAGCCGTCTAACAATACGATCTCGCTCCATGTACTGAGGACGGATCACTCCCCCGCCCCGCAGTGAATTATTTTGCTGCAGGCTACATCATTCTCCCGGAGCGGGGAGCTGACAGAGGCGTGAATAATTCCCCGTGTGGTGCACACGCAGCCTCCCTCCCCGTGGTGGAGGCGAGGCGAGGCGAGGCGAGGCGAGGCGGCGAGCTGAGCCGCAGCATGTTGGGCCCGGCCTTTGATGCGAACTGGTTGCACGGGTTCCCAGCGCCCCGTGAACCGGTCGGACGGGCCTGTTGTGCCAACAAATTCTGGTATGATTCCACGCTCCCCAGGATGCAGGAACCTGCCCGGCCAGTTAAATGAGAGGCAGATTAGGTTATCCATTGCACATTGTATATATCTCAGGCGCGGCAGCTCTCCGCTCGGCACTCTCTAGTGTGGTCCACGGTGGCTTCCGCATCTCACTTACACTTGAGGTTTATAGCCGGAGGGGGAGTCAATAGTAAATATTTATCACCCCGATCAAGAACTGAGCTTTTCACAATTCAAACAGAAGGGTGAGTTTTGAAAGTCTTTCTTTAAAATTCGTTTAAGATAACCTTAAGCAAAAATGTATCTTGTGCTTGAAGTGGTATAATGGCTATCTCCTTAACGTGCCCGGGTACCGCCAGTCTCTGCGGTGCTCGCTGCCAGCATTTTCGTGAGAGCGGCTTTGCGACCCCGCTGTGTGCAGCTCAGCATCTGGCTGCAGGAGCATTGACTGGAGAGACAGCTAAGGAGCTAAGCGCAGGAGTGAGAGAAGCTTCCCTGCCAATGACTTAGCGTATTGAGCATGTCACCGAAGTGCTGCCTCTTGGTCTTCTCTTTTATACAGCGTTTCTGTAATCCCTGCCTGACACTAACACTTGTGACAAGGCAGAGTGCCACTCCAGTAAGATGTCTGGTTACTAATTCTTCCTAGGCTTTTTGTAATTATTCAGTTTTATGAAGTGAGTTAGTTAAACCTAGATTTACATGCTCGGAACTGGCTTCTTGGTAAGATAGGAAATGTTCTTGTCATTCTTACTGCTTTCTTTCTGCATACTTCTTAGAAACATTCCTCTTTAGAAAATAATGAGTAACGGTGGTGGCAGTGGTAACGAAAAGCAGTCCTAGTCATAAAGAGCAGGCAGACCTGAAGGTTGCGCCCGTATCTGCAACTGAATCCATTCACAGGTATGGTGTCAAACAAGAAAAATTAAACAGTGTGAAAACAAAAGCTGTGGAATCTGGTAACTGATTAACTACCGGAGCACAGAAGTACTTGCTGAGCTGAATAGAAAGGAATGAAGACAGGTTTTGTCATGCCTGTTAGGACAAAATAACTCTTTAACTTAAGTAAATGAGAATCTTCTCACCATCCGTGTAACTACATTTTTGAAAACCCTCGCATAGGTTCTTCCATCTCCCTGGAAATCTTAATTTAGTCTGTCTTGAAGCGAAACAATTACAAGTTCTCTTTCATGATGTTAAAAATAAATAAATAAATCAGTGTCCCCAGTGGACATAAACCACTAGATACAAAAAGATTTATATGGGATTAGGCAAGAGTTTATGGTAGTCACATAACAGGAAGGTTGAGTTAAGGAAGTGTTTACTGCTTGCTATTTCCAGGTTGATGTGAAAATGAACATTATCCTCTTGTAGAGCGCCAATAAAAAGGCCTCCTGAGCAGCTAAAAAAAATCAATGAACAGAAAATTGAACAGACCTTCTCATTAGCAGCATTGCATCTCTGTGTTAAAATTGTTCTTTAAGGTGTGGGGTATACACAGAAAATGACATAGGGAAAGTCTAGCACTCCCACAGAAGTTGCAAGTGTTCATCAGAAAAAAAAAAAAAATAGAATTTATCATTGCAGTTGGTTTCCCCATCAAATACAGAATGACAAATTGCTAAGAAATAAGCAATTCTCAAAAGCCAAAATTGTAACTGGCTGAATTGTGTGGTTTGAGCAGAGACTGTGTAGAACCTATAAAATGCTACAAGGGAGCTTTGATTTGTAAAGCTACAGATGCAAACATGGCACATTTTAAAAAAGATAAAATTTGAAGCAAATAAATTAGCATTTCAAAATACTGCTTGCCATCTTCTGCTTCTGTAATTTGTTGTTCTATTTGGGTTTTCCTTTGCTGTTTGTTTGTTTGTTTGTTTGTTTGTTTTGGGGGGAGGTGGCAGGCAGGGGCTATCGTTTGGGGAATTTTTTCCTCAAAAGGTAAGTAAAATACTGTTTCCCGTTTGTTATTTCTCTTTCACTTGTTTTCCTGTCCTGAATTCTTGTCATTCGCTACACCAAAAGGTAGGTGGCATGATTTTGTGCGCAGACATGTAAACATTTACTTCAGCCTTCCAAGCTGAAATAACCTTCCAAGGCTGATATATATATATATGCAAAAGTACTCAAGACTATTCATGTCAACCCAAGAAACATCAGTAAGAGCAAAACATTCCTGCATGCAGATAACACACACAGGTACTGCACCTTAGTCTGAGGACCAGCAACACTGCACTGGAGTCCTGAAACAGCATCCCTCAGGTTTCTTTTTTTTTTTTTTTTTTTCCTCCATCAAGGATCTCTAAGAGACCTGAGAGTTTCAGTTGAACAAATCCTGGCTTTTTCTGACTACAGATGAGGAGCAGTGAAAGCACTTCAAAGAAGAGGGTCTCTTAAAGTGAACATTGTTGCTGGCATCAGGGAATTTGATCTTGGCTGGGTTTCAAAAGTGGCTACGCAAGCAGCTCGAGAAGAATGAAATTCAACTAGTGGGGGGTGATGGAGTGGCAGAAAAAGCAAATACCAGTGCCAGACAGCAATGGTATGCTCTGTGTGCATTCCCAGATGTAAGAAACCTACCAGTCGGAGGACTGCCAGTTCCTGCAAGGTTTAAAGCCCATTGAGGCAGCAGCTGAGCTGCCACATGCGCCTGTTTGCTGCATCTGCAGCTGCATGCCTTTGATGCCCTTAGTGGCATCTGCAACATAAAGTGCAGGAAATGCACATGCCTAGAAATTGAGCAATATATTTATCCCTCAGTGCAGATTTGCCAGTCGGGGAGGCTGTGAGCACACTGGCCTTGTGTGTATATGTGCAATCTACTAAATCTCACATAAATAAATAGGGATTTAACTATTGTATATATATTTATATACACAGGAAGAGAGTGATATATTTATCATTGTGTCTAAAGCAATTAAAATATTTAAATTAGAGTTCCCAGTGTAATTCAAAGCTGGTTCTAATCTTTGTATCTAAATTTGAAGTAATGGGAGAAAAAAAAAAAAAAAAAAGTAAACTATCTGCTAATCTCTCTTAATCTTATTTTGTATGCATATGCAGTGGGCTAGGTCACCTACTGTTATCTGAATGGTTAGAAACACTGATGCAGTCTCTATCACCAAAAACAGAAGTGGGTGAGGCATAAAGGCTTTTCTTAATTTTTGTTTTATCTGTGTTGCAACTCTGTAGTACTCTTAAAATAGAAATTCAGTCATTAGTTGATATGCTGGTGAATTGGCCAGTCAACAAGAAGGCATTACCACTAAACAGTGGTTGAAAATCAAGAGCTTCACATATTATTAGTAAAGATAAACATTTCAGACCAGCCAGGTCTAAAATGGGCTGGGACTAAATAAGATTTCTTTCTTCAGAGTTGTTCATGGCTAAGTAAGTAATCTGTCACCTAGCTTAATATATCATATTAAGGGCTACTTTGAAAACTGGACATGAGCCATGACTCTACAAAAAGCATTGCCTCTGTTCAAACGGAACAGTGGTGAGGTGTTTGTTTTTTCCCACAGTTTTATTGTCTAGGTGTGGCATTTACTCGTAAGAGATGAATGAGATGAGTTCCAGTTAGACTAGTCAGCTTAAGACATATTAAGTGGATGTGGAATACAAGACTTTTTGGTAGTTTTCTAGTATGTTTAATGAGCCAAGGATCAATGCAGTAATTGGTGCTCAAATATGTGATTATGGGATACAAAAAAAAAAAAAAACAAAAAAAAAAAAGTCAAATAAATCTGGGAAGGAGATAAAGGCAAAGTCCCACTGCTGGTCTTAATCCATTATCACTCACTGTTAAGCAGATAAGGATAGCACTGCAGAACTCAGTGGAATTACATTGCTGTAAAGTTCAGCATGAGCAAATACAAGATTAAGCTGCTCATGCAGTTTACTGGCAAATAAAATTGGTGACATTCTTATTATCTAGAGTGCTTCCTATAAGCAGAAAGAAAAGCCTGGCTTGTGGTAAACACCTGAACAATAAAGAAGAAGGCTATTTTATTGCTACTTATCAGGTCTATGCACATATTTAAAACATCTGTTTCTCTTAACCCCAAGGAAATAATTAGTTTCCTACATTTTAGATTACAGAACCTTCAAAAGTAGAATAAAAAGCTGTCAATGAGACAGTTCTTGCAGTGGTTAGTTAAGAATAGTGGAGTGTCTATTGCAACCTATGATGACAGTCTCCTTCATAAGAGGAGACATCTACTTTTAGTTCTACTGAATGTATACTGATACTACGGTATGCCAAACTATCAGTGCAAGTAATATGCTGCTGAGAGCTACTCAACAGTGGATTTATTTTATTTCAGTTGGAAAATAGTGGTTAAGCAATGGTAAGGAATTAGTGGAAAAGTTAACTTCTTCCACAACAAAGATTCCTGAAACATTTCAAAATCCAAGGTATACAGTTGATGGGAAACTCAGAGTATTTTTGACAAAGCTGAACAACAGATGTAAAGCCTGCTTAATCATGGGTCATTTCTGACTCCTTTCTGACAGAATTTCATTTTTTTTTAGAAATATTACAATTCTATTTCAGATCCAATTGCATTTATTCTGTAGCTCCGTATTAATGATACTTTATGGGGATTTGAGTGGTATGAGTAACGTGACAAGAATAAGATGAAGAAGCCACTAACATCTATTAAATACCAGAACACCTTATCTTTTAAATACCACAATTAATAGAGTAGAAAGTGTATGCCCTTGCCAGAGGACACCAGTGTGTCCTCTCAGGATGCCACTAAGCTGCATATGTGTTTTAATGGTAAAGTGGAACCATGTGGAGGCAGAATAATATTTCTGGAAAGCAGTGTTTTGTTTCTACTTCATAACTAAGGCAAGCTAGAAACTAAAGGTGAAGAGTTTTTCCTTCATGGCAGACAGCAGGGTTGGTCCCAAAGCACTAAATAACGTTGATCTGTAATTTGGGGGGGGGGGGGTGTTAAAAATCGCATTGGCAAAAATCCCAAGTGACACAAACAGCAGGCTCCAGCAGCCGAGGCAGCACGGTAACGCTGGCTGTTCCGTGTCGCTCCGTGCCTGACAGGTTTAAGGTTTAATGTTTAATGTTTAACGTTGAACGCTTTGCTCGCTCCTCTGCCCCCTCACGCTGCCCTCACCGGGCGCCATAACGGCCCCACACCAGCCGGGGACAGGGAGGGGGCGGCTCCCGTCGCCTCAGGCCGCCGCTCTCGCGAGATTTGCCGCGATCGCTGCCGCCGGGGCCGCGGCCGGCGGCGCTGCCTTTTCCCGCCGTTTGGCGCGGAGCCGGCGGGAGCCAATCAGGTAACGGCGCCCCGCCCCCTCCCCCCCCCCCCCCCTCAGCTCCCCGGGGCTGAGGCGAGATGGAGCGGGGGCCGTTGGAGCCAACGGCTGCCTGGGTCCTGTCAGGGGTGGGTGGTGTGGCGGCCGGCAGGGCACGGGGAGAGGGGATCGAGCCCTGGGGCTGGGCTCTGGGGCTGGAGCCTGTCCGGGGAACGGCTGTGGGGCTGGGGAGGGGTCTGGGGCACAACCCTGTGAGGGGAGGATGGGGGAGCTGGGGGGGGTTTGGGCTGGGGAGGAGGAGGTGCAGGGAGACCTCATGGCTCGCTGGTTGTGCCAGGGGAGGTTCAGGGTGGAAATGAGGCAACATTTCTCCTCAGAAAGAGCAGCCAGACACGGGGACGGGTTGCCCAGGGAGGTGGTGGAGGCACCGTCCCTGAGGGTGTTCAAGGGGAGGTTGGGTGTGGTGCTTGGGGACATGGGTTAGTGGGTTAGTAGTGTCAGGGGGTCTCTGAACACTTGTTGGGGGCCCTCTCTTTGAAGACAGGTTGAACACCTTATTCTGGAGTCAGGTGCACTTTCCTTAAGAATGATTGATTGGAGATACTCAAACCTGAGACAATGAGCACAAGCAAGTTTATTGATTTCACCACCCTAGCGCTCAACGGAGAAAAAGATGTTTTCTGAGGTAGCTGCCTGTGGTTGAAGGTAGAAAAATAAGAGTTTAAAAGACCTTCCTAATGTCACTAGGCAATCGGTTCCACAAAGAAGTGTTGTAAGATGGCTTAATGTGACAGCACACAAAGCGAAGCATTTCAGCCCTGAAGATGCAAGCAGAGTGCCATTCAACTTCAGCTGAAGAACTGTAGGCATTCCAGTTTGAAAAGGTAAATTAATTTTCTGTTCAGGACTATTCTCGAAATAAGGATATAAGCTAGGTTGAAATCAGGTGCTGACATGGGCACTGAATTTTCTAGAGACGTAGCATAGTAAAGCAAAATTGGAGGTACCTAATGATTACCAATGTTTTTTACTCTTATAGAGTAAAAAATCTCTTATATTTTTACTCTTATAGAGTAAAAAACATTGTTTTTATAGAGTAAAAAACATACAGTTTGAGTATTCCTGTGTTGTTGAAAATAATGCTTAATTCACTCTTCCTTATTACATTTTAAAGATGGGCATTCTGAAATAAAAGTGACTTGCTTAAGACTATACACAGATTTGAGAAAGGAGACAGGAACCAAGGCCTCCAGATCCTAGACAAGGTCGTTGACCAGTGGCCTAAACGGTTTATTGTGGTGACCAGTTAAACCAGTAGCTGCATACCCAGGGAACCAAAGGGCAGAGATTACGTGAGCATTTCCATATTGGACACACCAATTAGAGTTGAATCACCTTGGCTCAGACCCAGATCTGAGTACCACGCTTCCCCTGTAGATCACCTGAGGGCATCATCTGTGCTAAGAAACCCTTCAAAAGAAAGAGGAATTACAGGTAAGGTTGTTCCATCTGAATTGTATAGGCAGTCTGACTTTTAAGGCAGAGCTGTCTGACTCTGATAGAGTTCTCCTAAAATAGTGATGTTTTGGGGACTCAGGAATTCTGAAATTGGTTTAGTTCCTTTGCGTCGTGGAGTAGGAATAAATTCAGTGTAGACTCAGGAAGGCTTCAAGGAGATCGGAGCTTCTCTTTGCAGAATCTCTCATTTTATCCACATCTAGGTAAAGAAAGCATGTACACAAATGTTATCTTTGATAAAACTTCTCACAAATTAGTTTTTCTGATAGCAAAATTTTGGAAGCACGTGTTACTCTAGAAAACAAGTTCTGTGTAATGGTAGTTTACAGGGAGAAATATTAAAGACTGCCAAGTATTTTAATCTATTTTTAAGTCAATAGCTGTTGAAGGGGTGGGGGAACAGTACAAGTGGACAAATTTCTGTTATTTTATTATTACTTGCAGCAAAATCCTTGCCATCTTCTATACAGTCAGGGTGGCTGTCAGTAAATAAGTACAACCTGACAAGAGTATGAGTGAGCTTTGTGTTTAATCTCTGGCTGCAAGTTACGTTCTGATAAATGCAAACATAAATGGTGTCGATCTGTCATTGCAGGCATACACCTGTCTTCAGGAACAGCTTCATAACTATGTTATTTAAAACTTAGTGTGAGAGCGAGCCAGTTCTGCAAATAAGTAAGTCGAGAGCGGAAGAAACAAGATGAATGCATCTGGAGGAACTTGTGGGAGCCCTAATTCTGCAGAATCTTCTGGAGATTTCTTCAAGGAGCTGTGGTCCAAACTGAAAGAATGTCACGATAAAGAAGTACAAGGTAAAGTCTGATTTCACAGAAAGCTGTCTCTTGCCACAGTAGAACTTTGAACCAGAATACCACTCCGTCTGTGTGGAACTAAATACATGTTTAAAGTTTTATATTATGCCAAGATGAGGGACTGAATGATTACAAGTGAGCCTTATAGACTGACCACCTAAGCCTGGCTTAACAGGATCAGATTTAAACTACCAACAGGTATAAAATGATTTGCGAGGTCACTTGAGAGGCGAATAACACAATGTTATATGGAATCTATGTTTGCATAGGAAATATTCAAATGTTGGCTTAGTTTTAATGGTTATGGTTAAGTTTCCAAATCAAGTTATTAAATGTATTTTTTTTCCTTTGGGTTTAGTCACTTGGGATATATTAAAACGGAGGCCAGGACAAGCATTTGCTTTATGTCCCCTGACATATGCCAAATCCCATTGCAGATTCGTATTACTGAAGTGAAAAACATTTCTTCGGTTTTTAGTGGTCAACAATTTCTCAGCAGAATTTATAATAATGTTGTTTATTTTTACGCTACACTTTATGATCTGCATGTTACTAATTTTACTATGGTTCGCTGTTAGTGTCTTTCCATTCTTCAGCGGTATAGGAAACTAATAACACTCAAAGATGAATTATTGCACTGCATATTTATGTTCTTATAATACTGTTTCAGAAGTAGTATTCATAAAATGTTTTGCTAAAATACTTTGGATGCAAGCTGCTTTGTTTTCTTAAGGCACATGATCCATCTTTTTTGAATGGATTAGAATAATATTTGTCAGCATCTTCAACAAACACATTATTATGCATGAAAAAGTATTTTTATTCATGTGGAGTAAAAGCAGGTGTTTTTTTTTTGTGAGTTAAGAGCTGTAGGGATGCTTCATACTTCATGCTAAAAGCCACAGAAGTATTAGCTCAACAATTAGCAATGCCAAGCCTTGATTCTTTGTGTTAGTAGCTATTTTTTTTCTTTTAAAAAAAAAATTCCATTGGTTTGGTAGCTGAAAGGAGAGATATACCAGTTAGTATGATATTGTTACATTTAAAAATGAAACATTAAGCCATATAATACACAATTTTATATTGTGTTCAAAACACACACAAAAAAAAAAAAGTATTTTCATGATTTTCATTAGGATTATTTTTTTAATCTTGATATTTCTTTTCAGAGTGGGCGTGATGTCAGCTACAGATAACATGCAGAATTACTGACAGAATGGGATCTGGCAACCTGTGGCATGTCTGAACAACAAAAACTTGAAAACCAAAAAGCTCTAATGTAGAGGGTAATGTTAAGTGACCCCTTCTCTAGTTCCTTGGGATGTGCAGCACGTGATTTAACGTTTTGGTTTTCTTTATGCATGTAAAGATACTCTTCAGAACGCGTGCTGGGTGGGGCCAGATAATTTTGCCACTAGGCAGACTTTTTCATGCCTAGCCCTTTGTCAGTATGTCCCGCACCGTGTTAGGTAAAATTAGGTCTTCCGTGATAACATCAAAGACATGCCTGAAGGATAGTTAATTTTTTCAAAAGGTGGGGATCCTCTTATAGAAAATGGCACTGGAAGATATTTTAGAAACATCAAACACAGGCTTGCCTGGACTTTGCTTGTTTCTGAAGTCTATAAATAAGAATTAAAATTGACTCATGAGTTTCCAATCTAAATGTCAGCAAAAAATTATTTTAAAGATGGTGGAAGTTGGATTAGGGGAAAGTTAGTAGTTGGAGAGAAAGTCTTTTGCAAGTACAATGCGCAGGGTGCTACCATCATGGAATTCTTGCTAATCATTACAAGTCCATGAAAAGCAGAATTTATGAAGAGCAAGCTTGAAACAATCAGATGTATTATACAAGTTATAATAGTTGAAGTGTTCTGTAGTCTATATTCTGTAAATATATAAACTCACACATTTTGAAGTGGGTTGCATTGGATTTTTTAAATTACTGTATTGTAAAGAGTGTTGTTTTTTTTTTTCTCCATGTTATCTAAACATGCCCAGTCCTGCGACCTCATTAGAGAGTGAAAGCTTTTTATTCTTTTAACATGATCGTTTGCAAAAAAAATGCTGAATCTCCAAATTTTGGATCTCTTTAGACAAAATAGCTAGCCTAGCATTTCTCTCAAATTCATCGTGACAATCTACAACCCAGTTTCCAAAGAGATTGGGCATGGTCAATGTTGGCTGACTTTTCATGGAATTCAAGCATGCTTAGCAACTCAGATTAATGATTATTAAAAATACACTTGTTTCCCTTTCCTACGTGTAAAATGTGTGAAACACTTACATAGCTCACGCAGATCAGAAAGGAATTTAATAATGCTGTTTTATAAAGTCACTAATTTTTGCAGGTGCTAACATTTAAATCTAGCTCAAAATAATTATGTGAATACTTCCTGCATGTTTCTTATCAATGTGGTTCCTGAGGATGAATTCACATCTAAAGAACTAAAAAGAACCATATTTCAGTGTTTCAGTGTAGAAATGCAAGAAGAGAATTTTGTATACAAGAAATAGCTTTAATTCTTTTCAATTATTCCTTGATTCTAAAAATGGTATTGGGGGAAATAGGGTAAAAGACTGTAGTCCTAGAAGCTGGGAAAACCATGAGGAAAGCAATCTCGTTATTGCTGTAGGAAAGGAAATGGTTGGAAACTCTTCAAAAAGTTAAAAAAAAAAAAAAAAAAAAAAAAAAAAAAAAAAAAAAAAAGGCTGGAAGGGAAGTGAGGAGGCCATCCGATCCATTTCTGTACCCTCAAGGTAGGATTTCGTCTGTGTCACTGCTGACAGAAGCTTGTCTAACCAATTCCTAGAAAACTTCAGTGATTCTGCTGTTTTCCCAAACCCTGTGGATTTTCAGAAGATTACTGCATTTGAAAAATCATCAGCACAGTAATTGTCACATCTATTAACTGAAATATTACAAGGACATAATTTAATCAACTTGCAATTTTCCTAAGATAGTGTTGTGTGTTTAATCTGCCTAATGATAGTTTAAAGAAAGCCTCCATCATCTTAATAGAGACAGTGTCATTTACTAGAACACTTATGAGCTTTACATAATGTAGATTCATGTACTCTGTAGCTTGCCTATTTCACAGAATTATTGTGTAAGAGAGGAAGTTGACTTGGGACTGTACACAGTGTAGTTGCCCATGTTTATATGTTTACTAGACCCTTAACTGGGGAAATCTGAAAACTCGTTGTTTAAAAGAAAACGAAAAGTTGTCTTAATTAGTTTGGTTAAAGTCTGCCCATGCTCTGGAAAAGCAACAGGAAGAGATTACACCTAATGTAGTAATCCAGTGCTCTTGGATAAATGTAACAAACTGGATTCCTGCCTTCTCGTTGCAGTCATTTGAATTAAGAAAAAACACAACCTGTAAGTAACCAGTTAGGTTCCTCCTGCATTCAGGTGAGAGGGGAGATAGTGTTACCTGCAGCACAGTGCTGCGCCTTTTGAGTGCTGCCTCTGCAATTTGTGGCTCAGGTTGCCAGTGTTACAATCCTGAATCCTCGCTGAACAGACTACCTGTTCATACAGGAGATGCATTGTTGTGCAGCTTCATTCCTTCCGATGGGTGTGGAGCAGCATTAAAGCATGCTTTATAGGGGTTCTAATTGCAGATGCCTAATTGACTTGATGAATAGCAACTACTTTAAAAAAAAATAAATAAACCCTCTTTCTGCGCTGATTTGCGTTATAGAACACAACATCTCACAGGTGTTGAACACCTAGACGTGAAAGAAGTCTTACTATATTTCCCAATAACCCTTTCATTTTTTTAAGCAATTGTTGCATTCTTAGTTCATTATCTCACTGGCACCCCGTAGCCATCTGTGGCATGGTTTCAGTGACTCTCTGGCTGATCTGACCATTGCATTTTAAGTGTCCTGAGCAATGAACCTTCTCAAGCAACTAGTTTGCCCTTTGAGCTGATCCCAGTTAAGTGTGGTAGGTGGAAGGTAAAAGAAGTCTACAAGCTGCCTTAGCCAGCATCTTCTATTTAAAAAATGTATTGGATATGCGTTTTGGTTTAAATTTAAAATTGTCAGAAGTTTGTCTAAAAGTGTTCTGGTGCCATAAGTTTATATCCTCCAAAAAGGACTAATGGTTTTGAAAAACGCACAAGACACCTCGTGTTCAGACACAGGTTGCTCACTACTTTTCACCGTTTGAAGAAAATACGGTGTTGGGAATGTTACATCGCTTCCTTTTTATTTCTTAAAATCCCTGTTGCATATGTAATTAACGAAATGTTACACAGTAGGACTCTGATTATTTCCAACCATTTTTTTTCAGAATAGGTATTATGTCCAGCTTGCATATGGTTAATATCACATAAATTTCACTGCATCCCACCTAAGTCAGGCCCTACTTGAAGCACCTTTATATTCCTGCGCCTGTGCACATTCATCCAATACCCAAAACAGTGCAAGCAGATGGGCTGGGCTGCTCTCTAGATCAGCCTGTCAGCTGGCCACTCGTGCCTGAGAGCATCATTTGGATTTGGGTACCTTTTTACTCATGCACAGAACATACATTTTGGATTTTGTATTCCTTAGTGGGAGAAGGGCCACAGATGAAATGATCTCTCCTCAGTCTACCTTAAGAGGTTCCAAAAAAGCTTTGGCTGAGAGGTTCTGGTAGCGTACCTCCAACAGAACACGTTGTCCTTTTGTACTTAAAGCCTTAAAATATATTTTAAATAACTTTCCTTTATGCATATCTAATACATTATTAGATTAATGCTTCATTTTAAGTGTAGTATTATGGATTTATATATACACAACTTTTATGTGCACAACTTACTTTGCTCTATATATGCGTAGTCAATGAAAATATATTGATAGTACTTGGTATTAGCATGTGTGGGTTTTTGTTTATTTGTTTTTTTCCTTTTTACAAAGAGGGTGTTTTTATACCTGTCTAAGTGTAACTCTGAGTGTTTAACAAGTACCTTTTTCCTCAGGATTGTAATAGCTTTACTGGTTTCCAGGATACTGCAGAACATACCCAAGAAATCCAGAATGAACCATTTTCTCTCCAAATTAGTGACTATTCTCTCTCTGTTGCAGATACCATTGGCAAAAGGAGAATTTATTTATGTCCACTGATTTTGTTAAATCAAAATTGTATAACAATTATCTTTTTTCTTTCCACTTTCAGGCTTACAACTGAAAATATCTAAGTTAAAGAAGGAAAGATGCTTGTAAGTACTCATACTTATGATCTGATTTATTAAAGGAGAGTCTAAGTACGATTAATGAGTGGGAATTCCTGTAAGATCAATTAAAGTCTTGTGGATGTCTCCTTTCAGACAGTAGGAAGTTCTGCTCATTTTAGTAATTCACCTAAAGTCATCTAAAGATGTAGATAACTCTTTGTAGGATGTGTCACCTGAACGCTAGGTTTGTCTTGCTTCAACAAATGGCTGGTAAAGTTTTCCTATATATGCTATTTCTAGGATGCCCATCAACACTGTTGGCATTTCTAAAACGAAAGATGATTAGGGAAACATTTTAAAATTGAGGTCAAGTCTTGTCTTGCCACTTACATCTCTTTACAGATAACTTTTTAATATATTTCTCCTCATTAGATGTTTGCCATTAATATCAGCTGAAGTGCCTTAACCCAGCTTTTAGTCATTCAGTTAGGATTCTGGTTAAAAAAAAAATAAAATTCGCTAATTTTCAGTCACTTCTTATAGTTTTAAGGCAAATGTGACTTCTTTTGCAGTAAATATTTGCTGCTAATCCTGTTCTGTTCATTAGAAGCAATTTCGGGAAAAAAATCTGTATTGCAAGATTAATGTCCTGTATGATGAGTTGCAATTTAAAGTGCTGTGTGAGAGGAATAAAAAATAAATCGCTTCATCTCTTTCCAATTTGGAAAACAATATCATTGTGTTAGATATATTGAAGAAATAAAATGTAACCCTTCTTAAAATAAGCAAAAAATACTACATATTGACATTCCCAGCATTGCTATTTGAAGCAGTAAGACGTGCAGTCCTAGTTTTGAGACAGCAAGCTTGTCTTGCTGTGTTCAATTTGCGCTTTTACAGAAGTAAGTAACATTTATATTATCGTGTCATTAATTCCTGTTAGGTTTCTTAGTTGTCTGTTTTCTGTTTTGTTTGTTGTTGTTTTTTTTTTTTTTGGTTTCTTGAATTGTGTAAGTGACAAATAAGGCTCCCCTAGGTTTGGACCTCCTCAAGGCTTGTGTGTTTTGCTTACTTCAGTAAAATGATGCCAATCCTGCTGGTGTTTGGTAATCCGCAGTAGTACTTTGAGTCTGCAAAGTGTCACATCTTCTCACATTTCATCTGCTTTCATAAAGATCTAATCTGTGAAGGATGTAGGTTTCCTGCCTATGGTTTTGACTTGTCCACGTGGTGTCATTTGATGCCTTAAGCAGATGCTACGATGTTTTCTCTGCACTTTCTTGGGGCTAAATGTTGCAGAGAAGCTGCTAGGCGATAGCAGTGGCAGCTGAAGGAACAGTTCAGGACAGGATCACAAAAGGAAGTGTTGATTAATCACTTCCACAACAGCATCCATCTTACTGTGGTACCATGAGGATCCTCTACGTTTTTGTAGCAATTCACCACAGCAGGTTTTACAGATCCTGAGGGTACCAGCATTACTAACTCCCAGCTACCCCCAGTATGTACCTGCTCCTACGGATCAAGGTTAGTCAACTTTTGTATTGCTTGTTCAATCGAGCACTAGACTGCTACTACTACAGTATATGTTCTTTGCAGTTGCTCTTTAACTGTGATTTAAAAAAAAAAATAATGTAGTAGTAGAGTCCAACTGTTTATTTGGTCTGTCAGCAAATTTTTAGTCAATTGGAACTATTAATTCATATGGGCTTTACCAAGATGTCAGGATGTATCATGGCATCTTGTCAGATCCTTCCTTAAAGACCAAGCAGCATACCTGTCTATATTTTAAAGAAGCTTACTGAACATTGAGATTGGTAATGCAGTATCACAGGACATCCATCTCTGTTACTGTGGATGGATGGCTGAGCCATCATGGTTATTAGGTTACTTTTTGATAGCAAATATTTGGTGCTGTGTTTTTATACTAACAGGTTACATGTATTTGGGGGGGGGTTGAGGGAGAATGGGTCAGTTTAACATCTTGTTATTTTTAATGTACAATTCTCTAATCATGTAGTTATTACATTTCTAATCTGAAAGGGTGAAAAGATCTCTTGCTGTTACTGTTAACTTGATCTGCTATGTCATGACGTGCTTCTGTATCCCAAAAATCTTAAATTACTTGATTAATTTTCTAGATGCTGACTGTTATCAGTGATGTGACCAAACACATAGCAAATGTTTTAATTATTGTTTGTTGGAATCTTTCTCCAATTACCACACTGTCAATACAATACTCTTTATGTAGTAGGTCTTGTTCTCCTGGATGCATCTGAATACCTGAGGTTTAAAGTTTCAGACTTTGTAACCAGCTGACAATGAGCGCCTTATATTGTACCCCACTTCAGCACTGGAGCTAGTGACTTGTAAATGCTAGGTCAGAGACTCTTCATTAAGAAGAGTGCCTCATAGTCTAATATGTCTGTTGGGTTTATTGGCTGCACTGGCTTTAAAAAAAAAAAAAAAAAAGCTTTGTTTCTCCTGTCATTTTAATATCTTGGTGATATTTTACAGGATTTAAGTGGAAGGAATGGAGTATTAGTGTATGTTACGTATTTTTAATAAATAAATCAATGCCACCGAATAAGGTACGTCTTAAAGGCAGCTTGAGAAAGGATTTTGAAATTGAGTAGGAGTATTAGTATTGAATATTAGGACTTCTGTAATTTAGTAAACTGAAAAACATGAGTTTTTTTTTTTTTTGTCAGAAGCATCAGAAAAATATAGACTGCTTTTTTCAGACTTAACCTTTTGCCGCGGCCTGCCTTTACATGGTTAATGAACTGAGGTAACAGAACTTCAACACTTTGTTCTCATGTGAGAGTGTAAGCCTTAAATGGTCCGGCACGCTGTTAACATTTAACCATTTTATATGTTCTATAGGCAGTTGAAAAGGACAATAGTGGACTGGGTGGTAGTGCAGAAAAAATACCCACTTTTAAATTTCAGAATTAATAAAATACATCTGGATTGTATGCTGCAGATCCTCCCAGCTGTCCCATTCACTTTATGGCCCATGATTATTACTTTTCTGTATTGCTATAATAATCATGCAATACCAGCAATATGCAAATGTTTGATTAATATATTTTAAAGGGAGTGCTGTTTTGAAAGTAAATCTTTTGTAAAAGAATTGTATCAACAAGTTAGTAAATGTGTTTTCTTTACTTGTGTTTGTCCTTGGCTGTCTTTTGTCAGCCAATTTCATGGTTTTCTGAAATAATTCATCTCAGACATGATGAAAACACGAACTTTCTTGGAATATACAAAGGTTTTCGTGGTAAAAAGAAGAGCTAGGAATGAATTCTCAGAACTTAGATACTGTCATGTTACATAGGTTCAGCTGCTGAGCTTCTGAAAGTTAATTTGTAGAAAAATATCATGTGCTTGTTGCTTATGCTGTGTTTGCATCCTGAAGGGATATTGTGGTCAGATGATAAATGTCAAGGGGAGTGTTATAAATGAAGTCTCAACTCAATCTGAATTTAGTAATATTTATAAAAGGAATATTTATAAAAGGCAAGTAAACAGCGCTGGGTGTGCGGGGAGTCTACGCTCCACCAACACACACACACGAACATCAAACATTCTAAATATACAGAGCGTTGCTTTTACATACTAAACCCAAGTATGCCTATGCATATGTACAATCAGAAAAGGTAACAAACAATCCTTTAAGTTTATTACTATTAATGTCCATGACTGGGGGAGCATAGTGGGCCTGGTTGAAGTGCTCCCATATCTTCCATGACTTATAACAGTCTCCATTTTCCATTCCTTTTCTTGATTACAAACACTGGGGAGTTCCAGGGCTAGTCGTGGGAACAATATGTCTCACTTTAAGTTACTAAGCAATTCGGTCTTCGGGCCTTATGTATCCTAATCTTCCCAGACTGAAGAAAAGCATATCCATCTCCTTTTCATGGCCAATAGGCCTGGGTCAAAAGGCACGTCCAGGTCACCAGGGGGCGGAACAGCAAAAGCCTTCAATGGCTGTAGCAGCAGAGGGGCCGATGGCGTAGCAGTCGGATCGGTAAAGGAGCCCGCAGCTCCCTCACTGTCTGGCAAACCACACGTTTCTGACTGTGGCCCCACATGGCTCTTTAAGGCCTCAGAGACTGCTCGCCAGGTGCCGAGCAATCCCGCTGCAACCTTGTCATCTTTAGTTGCAGAGTCCCACACCTTGACCTCAATTTGGTCCCATATTTCAGGATCATAAACTGTCTGTTAATAAGGAGAATAAGCTGTAAGGTTACCAGGACAGTCTTTGTTCCTAAGGACGTATGATTCCCCATAATGCGCAACTGCTTACCAGCGAGGGGCAGTTGTGTGTGCGTGGGTCCACTTATCTCAGCTGGAGCTTCTTTCCAGCTCTGGTGCGCCCATTTCCAGCGACTTTCTGTACGAGCTTCTCTGAGCAGTTTGCTGAGTTTGGCCAAACCCATCTTCATGAGGTGATCAACGTGCCTGTTCCTGTCCTGGTCTCCATTCTGCTAACCGGTCCCTATTCATTCCTTTTTCCTGCTTCTTTATTGATGACGTAACTTCGTTATATCGTGTTGCCTTTTTTTATTATCTTGAGGACAGGCTCCCCTCTTATACCCTTCTCCCCACAGCAGTTCTTTTCAAAATAACTTCGCATATAACAGCAACGGCAAACACCCAGAAACTTCCATGCCTTAACGGCTGGAGAACAAGAAACCTGAGACTGCATGGAGTCTCCTGAATCACCCTTCTTTGCTCCCTCTAAACTCTTTTACATTCCTGATGGCATCATCGTTAAGAGTCTAATGTTATTATCAACGATGGGGCTTGCCGACCCCCATGGCCACACTCCCACATCTCCTCCTTCTTTATTAATATCAACTGTCTTCTCGACATGAATTACCACTCCATATATATAATAACTATTCTGAGGAGGAGGTGTTTTTCATTAATTAAACATTCCTGTCTTGTAGAGAAGAAATTATACCAAAGTTCTTCTATTTCTGAGATGTTTGGGAAGAGAGTTTGCTTCCCATTCGTGTTCTGGGAATTCATGTTCTGTAGCCTGGCAATTGCTGCCTGAGGAATTAAACCTTTAATGGCTCTTGAGATTTATTATAGCTTTACAAACCTGTTGTGGTTTGCCGTGGTACAGGTTGCACTCACTGCTTGAAAAAAGAGCAAAATGACCTGGCTGCAAAAGCCCACAGTTAGCTCCCCAGCAGCTCAGCAGGACAGTGCCTTAAGAAGCACTTGAGCTTACATTCCCTGAAATTGTTACTTGAATACTATTAGCTTTTATGCCTTGACTATCATCAACTGATTTTTTTTTTGTCCTGAGCAAAGATCAGATTTATAGAAGGTCAACTCTAGCTGTAGAATTAGAAACTAGCTGCTACTTTTCTAGCTCAGACTTCTCTAAATTACTATTCATCAGAAACATTTGCTTCATTTTTCTTCAACTTACTATTTTCTGCTGATGGTCAATTGAATTACCCAAGAGCATGAAAGAAAGAATTCTTTATTGGAAAAAATAGAAGCTGTAACCTAAAGTTAGAGGTAATGCTTTTTCTCTGTTTGATTTTAGGGATGCAGAGAGGCTTGAAGAGTTTTACACCAAGAACCAACAGCTCAGAGAACAGCAAAAGGCGCTTCATGACACTATCAAGGTTCTAGAAGACAGGTGAACCAGTGTTTTTTAGCTCTGGGATTTGTTGTGTTTTGTTCTTTCAGAATAGCTCCGTATGCTTTGCAGGTTTGAATGTTTGGTTTTTGTAAACCAGTCCATTTCGCATACACTCCAAATAGTGTGTTTTAAAGAAAAGTGTAGAATTTGAATTCTTCTGACTGAATTATTATTTTGCTATTTTCTAAGTGCTTAGCATTTAGTTCAGTAAAGACAAATGGAAGTTAAGCAGATCAACCTGGAAGGCAGACAGACACATTCTTTTTCATTCAGTTTTTTAGACATAAATTTGATATCAGTCAAGAAATAATACAAAACCCAAAGGTGAACTACACAACGTATTTTGAAACAAATGAAATAATTCATTAAGAAAACTTTCAGTTTTGGGGTCTTATTCCATTTGTCTGTTTTATATTAAATTTAATCATTGGTTCTGTCTCTTGCCACTGACTCAGCCATTCTGATCACCTTTTGACCTGTTCTCCCTTTCCCTTATCTGCTTCTGTTTAATCTGGTATAGCAAACCAAAACCAATTGACATGAAATCACAGTGCATTTTTTCATCTTTTAAAAAAATGATACTTGTTTTTGAATGTGTGTTAAATTTGCCTTTGTTAGGCTCTTAGAAGCTTTCTGGGAACTGGAGATCATTGCAAATGAAATTATTTTCTCACGTTCCTGCATCACCACAAACATCAGAGCTGTGATACTCAAAACTTGCTTTTAGCTCTGATTGTCTGTAAAAGGCAGTAGGCATAAACTTGTAGCCAGGCAGGTAATAAGCTTTCACAGTGAACAGGTAGAGACATTTGCGCAGTGGATGGAACTTTCTAATCCCTTAGCAGAGGAAATACATACTGGAAAACAAAAAAATTGTATTTAAAATTGTTTATTTCAGGGAGATGATGATAGTGTGTTTATTATGCAATCAGAAAAGCTAACGTGAAGAGGCTTCTCAGTATTTTACCTTTTCCCAAATTCCACAATATTAAAATACTCATAAACCAAGATGGCTTTTATTTCCAATATAAAACTGCATAATTGGAAATTTAGCTATTTCTTGTTTCATGTGCTAACAGCAGCAAAGCAGAACTCTTAACCAACTGTTGTCTTGCCTTAGAAGGCAAATAATCTGGCTTTCACTTAGACAATACTACTACTTCTTGCTGTGTACCACAAATAAATACCGTTTAATTAACATCTTTAAACTGAACACAGGTTTCACAGCATGAATGAATGTGTCAGGTAAGATGTACTGATTATTACGAGTCCTTTTCTGACCACAGATGAGCCTTAAACAACTGATCTAGACTAGCAGAGACAGTGGAGGCAATGTCTCAATGAAGCCTTTTGGATCCAGTTCGAAGTATTGGTGTCTAGATAAAGGTCACGTTTACTTGGCATTTGTTACAGACTGAACTGTGAATTTGTCCTTTTTATTTAATTTCTTTGCTTAACGGCATTGATATATTCTTCTTGTGCATAATTCTTAGGCAAAAGAGTAATCAGGGTTACTAAAGCAATTGCTTATTTGTATTTGCTTGAAATAACTTTTCCTATAATGAATGTTAATTTATATCTGACCAAATTTGTATTAGCTTACCTGACAGTCTTTCAGCAGCAAGGTGCAGGATGCTCCACTCCATGAAAGTACCACAAACGTGTTGTTTTAGAAGTAACTGGTACCTACAGCCATTTATGCAAATGA
Organism: Netta rufina; assembly: GCF_964035555.1. Taxonomy (NCBI): domain Eukaryota; kingdom Metazoa; phylum Chordata; class Aves; order Anseriformes; family Anatidae; genus Netta; species Netta rufina. The sequence goes on from NC_140124.1 coordinate 110,141,831, forward strand.
GAGTGCGTGTAGATACAGCTGTGTCCCCACATAAATCTGCAGTACTTACAACGAAGTGGTGTTCTGCAGAGTTGTTAGAAATTTTCTAGTTTTCACTGTTCAAAAGACCAGTTAAGCGTGGATATCTGTTTTGCACATGGCAGTATTTTTATAAAGCTTTTTTTCCCTCTTAATTTTATTGTAGGTTAAGAGCAGGATTATGTGATCGTTGTGCTGTAACTGAAGAACATATGAGAAAGAAACAGCAAGAGTTTGAAAATATCCGGCAGCAGAATCTTAAACTCATCACTGAGCTTAGTAAGTTCTGTCCACAAGGCTGAAAACAAAACAGTATGTTTTGTGAACGCATCCTTCATGAATTCCTGTAACTTGATAGAATTTATACATGGTATGTTTTTCTAAGACCAAGAAGTTCGGTCAGGGGGTACTTAATTCTACAGTTTGAAAATAATTTAACACAGATCAATTACTAGTCATTTGAACCACCTTCTTAGATTAAAGTGCTAATACTGAAAATAATATTGAAGTGGAAAATCTTACATTGTAAGGTAGTTACTGGAGTTAAAATGTGGCTGCTTCTGTTTATTCCTGGAGTCAAGACACAAAATGACTGATAGCTAGGTTTCCTAAGGAAACCCTGGCTTCAGAAGTAACTGGTGATGACAAAATAGCAAATTCAAACAAAAGTTACCTGCGTCAAGCTTGTGTCCTGTGGCAATTTTTGTCTACAGAGCTGAATGAACAATTCATTCATCTTTACAACACTTGCATGCACGTGGGCAAAATTAATTAATGATTGTGTGGAACTAATGTTGGGATCTAGTAGCTGTGACGCCTTTGCCATTGTTAACAATCATTTTATAACATTTTTAGTGATGAACTTGAAAACTCAGTTTGGTAAGCCACAGAAGATATGTGCTATTAGGGTTTTAGAACTGATTCTATTTCCTTAGAAGACCTGAGAAAATGAGATCTGATACGATGTTACCATGTGTGAATTGATTTTGTTATGCATTAATTGCAGTGAATGAAAAGAACAACTTGCAGGATGAAAATAAGAAGATAGCTGAACAGTTCCAGCAATTGCAGAAGGAATTGGAGTAAGTATTGAGAATTGTTTTATTTTGTTTTTAATCTTGCTAGTAATGTCTGGGGATATAAATAGTAGCTTTCAAGTCTTTAAAAACTTTATTTTGCTCTTTTCTAATTGACTGGGAAAAGATAGCCTAATGCCACTTGATATTAACAATGTAAAACTAGCATCTTTGTGTTGCAGAATTGTTTGCTTTTTAACTGTGTAAATGCAAAGAGGTGTTTTCTGTAAATGGAAAGAGATGGATAAATCTGTTGTACAAATTCTGTTTGACTTAATTTCTCAAAATGATTCTGCTTGTTTGCAGTGCATAGGAAAACCTTACCTCTCGTTCTTTTATTTTTTTTGTAGACCCTTTAACAGATGTTTCCTCTTAGGGTAAGGCTTTAGAAAAGTAGTTTCTCTAGTAGTCAGAGTCCCAGGATCTTTCAATAAATTTTTGAAATGAACTTCTGATAATCTTAAAATTTTAAAAAGAAGAAAAAACTTTGAAAGAAAGTCATAAAAATAGCGAGCTACAAATAATTGACTGTCAGATTGTACTCTGGTATGCTACCAAGAATGTACTGTATAATGCTGTAGTTAGTAAACAAGTACTGTACACTCTGTAAGGCAGAGGTTGTATTCTTTTCTTGTCTATCTGTGGTCTGACGTGAAATTTATCTCAATTTTGGCTATCTGTGAAGAAGTTACATGTGGGCTGAGGCAGTGGGATGGGATGTATGGGCTTGATATGTAAGGTTTTTTCGGCATATAATTTCTTCTTATGTTCATTAGAAAGTAACCTTGTTGTCTGAGTAAAACAACTTTTTTGTACAGTTTGAAAGGCCTGTGGTTCTATTCCTTTTGTATTTCTCTGTTTGTCTCCCATCTCTTGCACCTTAATCATCCTATTCTTTTTCTGTATGCGTTTCATCTTTCCAGAACATACTTGATAACACTGGAAATATTCCTCTTCAAGACCAAGTAGTACCAAATTCCTATATCTTTCACTTTATAATTCCTTTTCAATAATGGGTCTGCTAAGTAGCTTAAAAGCAGTTAGGAACTGGCATTAAAAATATTAATTGATGCCAAACAGATCCGTCCAAGTTTACCAGTTTGATCCCTAGTCTTGCAATTTAGCTTCCAGTAAAAATCACTGGCCACTGTAGGAAAGCTGAGAATGATCAACATAACACCAAATTATTTGGTCAGCATGTTCAGTGGATACGTGGGTACGGAGTTGTGTGGATTAATTGATTTAACAAGGATGGTTCTGCTGTTTGTAATAGAGCCACCGCATTTGGTTGTGGCCTATTGATCTAAGTTGTTCAGTCTAAGTAAAGTAAGATAACAGCATGAAATGGGTGCAAGGTAGCAGGTTGTTTCTAGTGTGTGACACAAAATCAGGATTTTGCAATCCCGTGTGTTCTGTTCCCAAGGCTTAATATTTTAATAGAAAATCTAAGAATCCTGTATAAAAGTGAACTTTCAGAAGAATTGCATTATCTGCTCCTTTATCAGATCAGAATTTCATTATCTATGGATGGAAAGAGCAAGAAGACTTCTACAAAAACGTTTTCTGTAATCTCAAATAAATGCTTCCATAATTCAGAAATGATTTAATGCATATTTATGATGTATGTATGGCAAGTTCTTTTTTTTTTTTTTTTTTTTTTTCTGGTGGCATTTAAGAACTGTCTCATCTTACGTGGAAAAATTTTAGGCAGGCTAATATGTCATACCAGGCTGTGCCAGTAAATTTAAAGAGAACTCTGTCAGCTAACTTAAATTTGTGATGTAACTGGATTAATTCACTGTTTTTCTGCATGTTTTGATCGGTTCCTGAAGATATTTTCAATAGATGGCACAGCTTCCAGTTATGGAGTTTTCTGTGTAAATGTGCTAAAAAAGAGGAATTACAAAATTGCACAATGGAATACATCAAAGTGTCAGAGAAGCAAATAAATGCATCAATGTTTGTTTGACTAACGTTCACAGTTAGTCTCAGTAAAAGGCTGAACTTTGTAAGAATTCTGCTTGTCTCAAGCCAGATACCTTTTGACAGTTAACCATGACATGATTAACTTATTTTATGTAAGATACCATGGTTCATTTTAATGCAAACAGAAATATCCATATTGCCTCCTCTTCCCTTAGATGAAAACCTTCCATAGAATCATAGAATAGAATCATAGAATATCCTGAGTTGGAAGGGACCCTTAAGGATCATCAAGTCCAACTCTTGACACCGCACAGGTCTACCCAAAAGTTCAGACCATGTGCCTAAGTGCACAGTCCAATCTCTTCTTAAATTCAGCCAGGCTCGGTGCAGTGACCACTTCCCTGGGGAGCCTGTTCCAGTGTGCAACCACCCTCTCTGTGAAGAACCCCCTCCTGACGTCCAGCCTAAATTTCCCCTGCCTCAGCTTAACCCCGTTCCCACTGGTCCTGTCACTAGTGTTAATGGAGAAAAGGTCTCCTGCCTCTCGACACCCCCTTACGAGGAAGTTGTAGACTGTGATGAGGTCTCCCCTCAGCCTCCTCTTCTCCAGGCTGAACAGGCCCAGTGACCTCAGCCGTTCCTCGTACGTCTTCCCCTCCAGGCCTTTCACCATCTTCGTAGCCCTCCTCTGGACACTTTCCAACAGTTTCATGTCCTTTTTATACTGTGGTGCCCAGAACTGCACAACTGCACTTCCATCCTTCTCTTAATTTCCTAACTATAATCTTTGGCCCATGTTTTCTCTTGAGAATCATTGGGAAAAGTGCTGCCAAAGATGACCAAGCAGGCAGAGTCGGATTTCCTCATGCTTCTTTTGCTGCCTCTTCCATTCTCCACTACCACCACCATATGGCTGGGAGTGATGCCCTCATTAAATACTGAACAAACTCTCTTTATAAAGTTTATATAAAAACTGAAATTATTTTTTCTTGCTTTCTTGCTGTCTAGATAGAGTTTTTGGAAAAAGAATACACAGTTAAGCTAATTTTTCTGTACTGAATCTGCAACATAGTATCAACTATGAAGAGCTAGGGTTGCAGGCCGTTCTTGGTTTTGATGGAGCAATTTTGGATTTGTTGTTAAAAGTTCTCTTTTAGTATTACTTCTTATGCACAGATGTTATTGGGATGGCTGTATCTTCTAAATTGTGCTTTCTTAAATGAAATGCTTGTCCTGCTTGCTAAAGCTCTTAATTTTTCTGACTTGGGTTTTGTTTGACCTCCTACTTTGGACTCCAGGGAGCAAAAACAGCAAGCGTTGGAATTAGAAGAAGGAGTCATTCCAGATTCTCCAGTTCTGACTTCTTCATTTTCTATGGTTAATCGTATGAGAAGGAAAAAAGAGAACAGGCATATCCGATACACAGAACATACGCATCCAGATTTGGAACTTAAGGAGAGCAACAGTGGTAAGAGAGTATTACTGGGTTTTTAATACATTTTATTGCTTAAAAATTTACTTTTAAGGAAAAAAGACACCTACACTTGATTGCAAAGGGTAAAAACATTTTTTTAAAAAAAGTCTCAGTAATTCTTTTGCATGTCTTTTGGTTTGTTTGTTTTTTTTTCCCATTTATGCAGTAACATGAGACAATGGAGGAACGGCTTTAGCAGCATCTGTTTTATCACCAGTATGCTCAGAGCTTGTCTTAACCTCTTATTATTCTACATCCACATGTAAATACAACAGAGTTTTTTAAGCCCATAATGCTTATTTAACTCCAAACTGACCCAAAAATCTCTTAGGGTTTGATTTGTGTGTACAAAGCTACATCACCACCTAGTGGAGAGTGAAATAAATGTTTTGGCACATTCAGCAATTATCCTGCAATTAAATATTACTGAAACTGACAGATATTTAATTCTAGTAGCTACGTGGTCTTTCTTTTTCTAGTACTGATATGCTGTTTGCATTTGTTTTGTGTCTAAGTCCAGAAGTATTGTGCACATTTAATTTCTGGACTTGCTTCTCTAATGTCATAGAAGTAGCTTTAATGTGTTTTAACCATAAGAAGTATTTTAATGAATGGCTTGTATTGTAATGATACACAGGAAATACAATAAACAATCCATGTGCTTTTAATGCATTAATTTATCTTCTGAAATAATAATAATAAAGTATTTTTTAAAATATGTGATTAGATCTAAATATAAGCCTTGACTAAAAGCTTCACAAGAATAGAAGTAGTACAACTATGGGGTAGAAAGGGTGGGTTAGTTATTAGTGCCTTTTATTTTAGGGATCTAAGTTTGGTGCTGTGAAGTTTACCCTTTCTAAACATACCTACTTCTGTACTTTTTGAGTAAAAAACAAAACACACACACACAAACCAACACTAACAACACTTGAGCTACTAAATTAAAACGTGTGTGAAATGGTGTAAGTACCTTTCTCAGTTAATGAATAGCTAGGGAGAACTATTGGTGTCCGGATGGAAAGGACGACATGGCAAAAACAAGATTGTTCATGATTCAAATCTCATGTTTTTCACTTTTTCATTACCTTAGCTGATGCAAAAATTTATCGTCTTGGACAATTTACTCTTCAGTAGTTTGATGCTGTGTTAACAGGTGAACTATAGATCAAATACCTAGTGCTTATGCAGCTTGTGTAGACAGTGATGTAATTATGTCAGCATTGTTATAGCTGACTGACTGGGGACACATCTGTGAGACAGTTTTAATATGAAATATTTGTGTTGCTATGACAAATGGGTCACCTTAAAATGAAAATAAGCAGATGTGCTTAGATGAATGGACCTACTTACATACCAAAATTCATTTTTAAGTGCTGTTAAGATCAGGATCATGGTCTGTGTGTACACACAACTGTCAGAACAGAATATCGAATTTCACCGTGTGATAATGTTTATACAACTTTTCCTAGAGTTTGGAAAAATTCCTCTCTATTCCACACAAGTGAACAGTCACCATGGAGAAGAGATACTAGTGGCAGACACCTGTGATCCACAACTGTCCCCTATACCAAGTAAGTATATTAACAGATCTTGTACTAATTCTATTCAAAATGAGGAGAAAATATTGTAAAACTGAGGGGTCATCAACAACTGAGATTAAAAGGAAGTTATGTTTAATTACAACTGCTTCTGAGATGCCTATCCTGTCTCTATGCCACTAGATATGTGATCTGGTGGCATCGCGCTAGGGCTTAGAGTCAAGAAATAAAAAGAAGCTCAGTGTGGCTCTTCCTGCTGATTTCTTTTGTTTTGGTCAACTCATCCAATTGTCTTATATTGGATTTTTCAACAATAAGATTAAAATACTCTGAGAATTGCACTTAGTCTGAAGCAAGTATATAAAATTTGGAAGTGATTCTGTTAATTTCTCCCTTTTCTATAATTGTAAATTGGTATAAGTGTTTAATATAGTCTTTAATAAAGTCTTTCTATATCCCTGATCTTATTTTATTTTTTTCCTGTGAAGTATTTAACTATAGATGACAGAGAGAGTCAATGTTTTGGAATTGCTCATGTAGGTCAGGGTTGTCATACTCTAATTGCTGTAATTTCATATTGTATTATTACTTCACCCCAGTTAAGTAAACTGAATAATGTTAAACCCCTGAAAGAATGGAAATTCATCTCTTTTGTGTTTTTATTAAGAAAATAAGAATAATAATAAGTGTCACCTTGGAAATACACTGCACAGTCATTTTACTATAAATATTCAGTTTTAGTATTCTACATGCTACTCTCATACTGCTCCTGCCCTGGACTGTGAATTTGAAATGTAACCTCTACATAAAATTGTCTTTTGTATTTTAATTTTGGGGTACCACACCCAAATAGGAAGTATATTTCTCCTTAAAAATGCAGCAGTTTGCCCTCGGCATAAATTCTATTTTTTACCCCTCTGCTCCACTCACCGCATCCAGGTACGATTTTATCTAATACAGGTCAAACTATTTCCATAATGATCAGATTTTAATTTGTGATCTTTTTAGTTCTGAGTTTATACCGCCTGTGTAAGTGGAATAAGATCGTATAACTTGTATTTAACTCATTACGTGAGCTTCTCTCTACTTATAAAGGTAAATCAAGGATGGGAGGCTATCCTGTTCCAAAGCCATCTTTTAACTTGGCTGCAGTTGTTGCAGAAACAATTGGACTTGCTGTTCAGGATGAATCTGTAAGTAATATTCCCAAATTTCTCATGTAATCAACTTCTATTGCCAGTTGTTTGAAAACACTTTGTTTTCTCTTTTGCATTAAAATTCTGCAAAAAGTATTCAAAGTTTCCAGTAAGTTCACTCTAGTTTGCTTTGGCTTACTTAAGAATTTCTGTAGCAAGAGCAGATGTAACTGTGCTCACCTGTCTGGCAGCTAGGGAAATGGGAGGCTCATGGTTCCTGCCATGTACGCATCTTTTAAATTTGACAAGGACAGTGGAGTAAATCCTTGGATCTGCCAGCCTCTGTGCAGCAGTGACGTCTAACACACTAAAAAAGTTTACTTGGTGATAAGACTGGTGACTTGGGTGAGATTATTTAATAATTTTTGCTTGGTAAGTACAGTGAAGATGATGGTATACAGACAATTTTTTTCTTAGACAAAATGTCTTTGTGTGCACATTTGCATAAGTGAACTTTTGAATTTCCAGAAAATTTTCACCAGTGGCTTTTAAAGAAATTTTATCTTTTCATTTGTTAATTTTTCAAAGTTTCGAACAGTTCTGTTTGAATGGGACTTAGGAATATTTATATACAAATCTAGCATACCTGTAAATTTTAACTCAAATAACTTCTTGTGCTTCTGTTCTTCGTTTTTCTTCACCACTCTCAAGGAGTCCCAGTCTGTACTGAATTCTCCCCGCACTAGTACTGTTGTGAACCAAGCTCCAGAGAGCATGCAGTCTGAAGACTCAAGACAACATCCAGCTTCTGAATCAAGAAATGATGACAACAGTTTAGGGTGTGTTTCCACTCATTAATAATATTGTTCTAAACAGCAGTTTGCTTTAAAGCTACAGACACAGAACTAAGTATTTTCATATTATATGGGTTTCTTTCAAGTAAATAAGTTGTAATTTGGAACTGATAAAATACAAAACTGTGGACTTTGCTCTCAAACTTCTGATACAGGCTTTCTATGTACGCAGTCGCTCCCTGAATGATTTCTTTTGTTTTATTGTTCACAAGTAAAAAAGAGTATTTAAAAAAAATACCTTGCAGATTTTTCCTTCACTTGCAGAAGCTTTGAGAATCTGTTGTCATGGTTATAAGATCTGTACAAGAGCCTAGATAGACTGCTTTCACAGCCATTCCCACTTTCCTCCATTTCACTGCATTGAAAGGTAGGCAGCCTTTTGACAGGAGAGATTCCTGGGTAGACTTAATTCTGTCCTTGGTTCTCAGCTGAATGTGGAATAGAATTTCTCACTGTGCTAAAATGAAGGACAAGGTCTGTTTTTACTTGCCTTTTACATCATTAAGTGCAACAATATTTACTTCCTAGACCAAAAATTTCCCTTTTTCTTTTTCCTTCTGTTTTCAGTTAATGCTAGTTAATAATTTCAGTTAATACTCTAACAGCTTTAGTGCAGAACATCGATAGGAAATGTATAGTTTTTATATGTCCCTCTTTCTTCCCCCAACCCCCTGCGTACACCAGAAAATTATTTAATGTCTCACTGTATTCAGTTTTTTAGATGCATCTCAGAATACTCCACCACATGTTGACTGGGATTCTCAGGTAGCTTCTCCTGTTTTTGGAGCTTCTAGCAACATGAAGAACAACTCAAGTACATGTCATACCCCTTGTATTTTAGATTCAGGATTGAAGCCTAATGTCAAAACCAACCTCTTCAACAATCCTTCCAGTTCTAGATCTCATAAAAGCAGATCAAAATCTGAAGATGTTGCTTTTGTTGCGCCACTGAATCTTGGAACTGAAATCAGCTCAGTTATCAGCCAGGCCTCTATCAACAGGCAAATGGTTGTGAAAAAGAATACTAATGAGGCTGTAACTTGTGTTGGAAACACTTGTGCAGCTAAAAATGAGGTGATCAAGAGTGATTTCCTTCTCATACACCAGAAGCAGCAAGAAGGCAGGTGTGCTAAGAGAAAGAAAGTTGAAGACGAGCATGCATTTAGCTGTGAAAAAACATCCTTCAACAAAGAGAACTCTGTACCCTTTCAATCAGATATTCAGCATGTTAATGGGGAACACACGGTTGATAAGCCCTTGGATCTGTCTGATCGCTTCTCTGCAGTTCGTTGTCAAGAGAAAAAACAAGGGAGTGAGGAGACCTGTAAAAACAGACTGAAACAGGTGACTCTGCATGATGTTTTTTCACAGCTAAGGAAGCCCCTTCCTGAGGGTCCACCCTCTGTTCAGAATGCCAACAATGAGAGCTCTTCGTTTGGCAGAGACTTACGAGAGGAACCCTACGTACAAGAGGCAATGCTGGGAAAAACATTTCCAGATAAGAAAAACCAGATCCAAATGAAAGAAGAAATCCCTCCCTTCAAAATTGCACCGCTGCCGAGTACTGTAGACACAGAGCAACTTTTTGATGATGTAAAGGTATATTTTTCTGACTTTTTTTTTTCCTTCTCCTTTGAAATGGTGTTTTTAAGTTTTGGGAAACAGTGAAATTGCAATATGTTGTTAGGTTCCCAGTGGCCATGTACCAAACAGAAAAAAAGCAAGAACAGGACATGGAGAGTCTGAACCAGCATCTGTGCTTCAACCAAACCCTTGTAGACTATCAAAAAACAAAGCACTGCAAAACGAACAAGGTAACTTAACGAAAATGTTCCTTTTATTCCCTAACCTCGCCAACCTATGCTGTGGCTGAATACAGTTCTTTGTATCTTCTTTCCTCCCACGTTAATAACTTTCTCAGTTTAGTCTCATTCTATTCAGCGCTTCTCAAGATCACCTTCAGCTTTTCAACCTGTATCATAATTTACTATACTTCATAAAGTTTTTCTTCTTCCTCCCCTGTATGATGAATTTATCATTGGGATTCAGCTGTAAACTCAACAAGTTAGGAAACCTTTTTTTCCTCAGTTATTTAGTATTGTTATTGCTGCACACAGTATCTTACTGAAGCATGTCAATAACGTACTGAAATGTCAATAACATACTGAAATTAAATCTCAGGAAGTTTGAGTTTAAAATGTTTGAAAACGTTTCAAGATTCCCAATGACCTATTAGTGCCTTTAGTAATGAACAGATTTCTGACAGATGTTTTATTTAGAAGTTATGTTCTTTCCCATAAGTGATCCCAGTCCTAAAATTTGTATTTTTATAACTGGGATTGTCTCAGTACTCCTTAGCTAAAATGTTATGCTGCATATTTTATGTAGAAATACTTGCATTATAAGCTTAAAAATCTTTAAGCAGTTGGTATTGTCATATATCTTGTAATCTAGACCTCTGGTTCACAAATCAGGAGGAACCAGCTCTGGAACCATTGTTCCAGACACTTCTCTACACTTGTGGTCTAAGACTTAATTTCTGTGGTCCTACTGATCTAATGCTCTATCCAATTTTAATATCACTTGATTTGCACAGTACAGAGATTTTACCTGCAAGAGTATTTGTTAAATATTATATACAACATATAAACACAAAGGTATGGTGTCCTCTCTCAATATGACAAAAAACTTAAGATGTATTTCCGAATCTTCAGATAAAATTATTTATACCAAATGAGTATGTTTATTATTTGAGAAAAATCAGTCCCTAAAACCAAAGATGAATCGATGAAGAGAAAGCCAACTTGTGTTTTAGATACTATCAGATGGTGTATCCAGAGTTTAATTCTAATCATTTGTCTTTTTTGTCATATTCTGTGTCCAGACCTGAAAGATAAAACTTCCTTAGAAAACCTTCAGTGGAGCATAGACCCGGGAGCTGACCTTTCGCAGTACAAAATGGACGTTACTGTGATTGATACAAAGGTAAACTATCTCTTGCACCAAGTCAGCATGTTCCATAATATTGGAAAAAAAAGCCTCTAGAAGTAATGATGACACAAAACAGGGAAGAGTAGCTGATGCTGTGGGGCCATTCAGAGGGACCTGAAGAGTTGGGCAGTGAGGAACCCCATGAAGTTCAACAAAGGCAAGTGCAGGGCCCTGCACCTAGGGAGGAATTACCCCATGTCCTGTACAGGCTTGGGGCTGACCTGCTGGAAAGCAGCTCTGCAGATGGGTCCCTTCCAACCTCAGCCATTCTGGGATTCTGTAATATCATGAGCTTTATTCTGGGCAGTCCAAAACCACTTGCTAACAAAAATCCTTTGCTCCTTTGAGATTTGTTTGCACTCCTAAAACGTTTGTTTATGCATAGTACAGTATAGTTATCCTAAAACATTTCAGCCGTCTTGTACTTGATAAACTTTGCCATGTGGTATTCAGTACGAAATTGATTGTCTGAAGAGTATTTAGGTGTTTATGTTAAGACAAAAAATATTCTAAATCTCATAATTTTTCCATTGAAAGCATTCCTGGTGACATGTCTTCAAGCTAATGGAAGATGTACAGATCACGACTACTATCCTTCTTTGATTTGGGGGCACGTTGGTTATTAGAATTAATGGGTTCACTAAGAATTTTCCTGAACTTTGTTTGCTTTGTCTAGCTTGAGAGCTATCAAAGAGTTTCGAATCGACTATTTTGAAATTTGTCAGTGTTTCATTGCTACTTATTTTTTTCCTTGTAGAATTTTAACATAAAAACTTTAAGGAATTCATTGTCTATCAAATAATGTTATTCACCCAATGTATACTTCCCATTTCAACTTCAAAACAAGTTATTCTCTTATTATTATTTTACATCTTTATCTTAAATACATTACTGCAGGAAAAAAAATAACCACAGTGTCCAAAAGTTTTCAGTAACGGTTATGAAAGGATTTTATATACACAACAATGATAATGACTATACCAGTTGCTTCTGAGTCCAATTATCTTGTTTCCTTATTTTTTTATTCAGGATGGTTCTCAGTCAAGAATTGGAGGAGAAGTTGATATGGATTATACGTATGTTAGTGACAGTGTACTAATAAAAATGAAAAATCAAGAGCAAAACCAGGAAAGCAGTCCAAGTAAGACTTTTTTTTCTTCTTTGGTTCACTTCTTGTGAAGCAGTAAAGAATAAAGGATATTTTTCCCCATGTGTGGTTAGATTATAGGAAGTGGTTTACAGTAAAAGACACGTATTTATTTTTCAGTTCACAAAGATAAGTCTGTTTCCTAATAGAATCAATGGTGTCTGTTTGTTTTAACTTACCTTGTGTAAATAAGGTTTGTTCTGAGACAAAGCTAGTACCGTGCTTTTATATTGTTTAAGACGTTAAATACTTTCCATGTTCTGACCTGTAATGAACATGCTTACAACTAAGAGCTTGGAAAGTTTGCCATGGAATCAGATCAGGATTTCTGTGACCAATTTCTAAGACCAGTTTCATTTTTAATAGTATACAAGTGGAACTAGTGCATTTAAAATAAGTCCAGGTGTATTTATATCACATTTAGTGTATGATAAGTGGTGAATCATGGCTGCATGGCAGTGACTTTCAACAGTGGTTGTGGATTTTTTCATGGGGGGGCCACAGTGTTTTGGATTGTTGTTTTTTGGGGTGGGTTTTCTTTTTTTTTTCTTTGTTTGTTTCTATTTTAAGCCATTGCAGCTTGATCACATTTATGTAGTTTATTTCCTACCTAAAGAAAATATTTCCTTCTGCTTGGCTTAAGCCGGAATTACAACAACAACAATCTCATCTATGTATTTCTAAGGTTAAAGGTATATGAAAGAGATTCAGCAACTAATCAAAGTTTAGAAATGGAATCAAGATATCTTCATGAAAAATTTGAGTTTTGTACACATTTAAAAGATTCATGGAAAGGTTGCAGAAAGAATAGATGTATCAGTATTGTTAAGTTAATCACTCCTGGAGTTGGAAGTGGATGCTAATTCTTGATATCCATTCAGTCAAAATATGCGTTCTTAAATTGTTGAGAGACTGATGTGGATGTTCATTATGTTGTTGTGTTTTTTTTTTTTTTTTTTTATAATAGGAGGAGAAAAAAAAATAAATGATACCATAACAGAAATGTTTGATCGGACGAATGATGAAGAATATGAATCATGCTTACCAGAAGATGGTCCTTCTGCATGTGATGAAAAAGAAACTCTTCATGAAGAAGAGCAGGATAAAGGAATAACAGTAGCAAGCAAGAAACTAAAGAGTGGGATATAATTTTTTTTGTCTTTGTTAGACTGATCAAACTGCGAGAGTTGATTTGAAGTCAGGCTTTGTTCTGTGGGAACAAATATGCCACTTAAACTCTCAGTTCATTTTTTGTAAGTTCATGAATTGTAATGGCATAACAAACCAACCTGAAAATTATTTTGTTGGTTGGTTTACGTTGCATGCACACAAATATGGGAGATGTAATGGAAGTTGACATAGAAGCTGTATGGTGAGGTGACTTTTAAAGGAATCACCAGTTTTTGGCTGTAAATTATGATTGTAATTGCTTGCTTCCTTTGTTCCCCTGCCTACACTGAGATTTCTCAATATTCTGTATTTTAAGCAACCTTTCCTTTGCTATTCTGCTCATCTTCTTTGCTTGTCCATTGCTCTTTTCCTTCTCTTCCACTAATGCTTTTTGATCACTGGTTCAATTCTATTATTTCTACTTTTTCTTTGAATCTGCTGCCTCAGAGCAGCGTGCTCATGGCATTTTTATAGTTCTTAATAATTTCCAGCTTATCATTTTGCAGACATTTCTCTAGGCAGTCTGTTAACCTTATGTGATGTGTAATTTTTTTTTCTTCATATATATTTACAGAACATGAGGATAAACAAGATAAAGCCAAACAGAAAGCTTTTGTGGAGCCATATTTCAAAAGTGATGAAAGGTAATTTGCCTAATAAAAATAGAAATAAAAGTAGGTTGTTTAAAGCAGGGGTTTTAAGGCTCTTCATTTCCTCCCTATAGAGAACTTGTTCTTCCATAAAACAAAGCTGTTTGTATGTAGCTTACTAGCAGCTGAAGTTGCACAGGTAAAACACAGTAAATTAGATAAAAGATGAAGGGGGGGATACGACTGAACACATTGAGAGGCATTTCTATCCTAATTGCTGAAATGAAATGAATAGTATTTCTGCTTTTTATAACCCTGTTGAATGAAGCATTTTGTACTCCATGCAGTTTCTTACAGGCAAGTAGCCATGCATGACTTTATCATCAAAGAGGCTAGGGGTTGCTTGTACAAATAAAAACTTCCTTATCTCTGGCATTTTCTTCCCCTTCCTCTAGGCAATAAATGAGGAATTGTAAGCAACTGTACCTCGTAGTGCTTCCTTTGTTGCCTTTCTGCCTAATCATCATTGGTAGTCTGAATCCTCATTTCATAATGATATTATGGCTTTCAGTTAAGTAGTTATTGGCTTTGCTTTTTCTTTTTTTTTAACACCTCAGCATGTTTTCTTTGCAGAGGAAGATATGTTTAGTGTGTTCTGGTTTTGAAAAAGAGCACACTGGCAAAAAAAAAAAAAAAAAAAATTAAATCTGTTCAGTGCTTGAACCAGACAATATATTCCTCCTTCAGAAATCAGAGTAAGAACTTCTTTGTCCCAGACAAAATACGTATTCTTCTTCAGATGTATTTTTTGAGTAATTTAGATCAAGTTACTTACTTTCATATTATGAAAAGCCATAAAAATCTGAGACACATCTGGGGGTATGTTAAGGATCATAGTATATTTTAAAAACCTTTGGTCTGTTTTCCTTATGGAAATAATGTTATTCATGTATGAAGTGCAGTAAGTTTGGGTTTTGTAGATATTTTGTGATTTTTTCTTTTCTTGAAACTATACATTCTTGAAACGATCCATTATTGTACTGTAAAAAAAAAAAAAAGGGGGGGGGGGAATTCCTCAGACGTACAGAGGAAATGAATGTACAATCTTATGAAAATATTTTTGCTTTTCAGAAAGAATACTATGTTAGATTTTCCTCATATTGAGGTTATTCGTAAGAAAGAAGAAAGAAGAAAACTGCCTGGCCATACTTGTAAGGAATGTGAAATAGTAAGTACTGCTCTGAATTTTGGTCTTCCAGCTCTTCTGCTATCTAAGTTAGGAAGTGCTATTGAAATTATGAGTCTGGTTGTCATTTTTAGTGCATAGGTGAGCAAAAAATTGTCCACCAAAGCTGTTTATCAAGTTGTTTCGTTGTTTTTTTTTAACTGTAGCAACTGCATATAACTTTTTTTTAAATGCCTGTATGAAGCTAGAAACTTCTCACAGTATAGTTCCATACTGTTGAACCAGGTTTTGTTACTAAAAGATACATTAGCTAGTCAAAGCATGATTTTAAGCTTCTGTAGTTCAACAAAATCTACTGAAATTCACAGGTACTGGAATAAGTATGTTCTGTTTCCTGTTGTACACGTGTCTTGATTTCTGTTTTGTTCCTTGTTTTCTGAGGGGTCTGTGTTTTCAGATAGTTAAACCAGCATAGGTGCCAATGTAAATATACATACAAATGTTTAAAAAAAAATATTTGCCTCTGCAGGGAAAAAGTGTGAGATTTTAGGGTTTTCCATTTGTAAGTTTTCCCTTCCTTTAAAATTACTGAACTGCTTTCAGATACTTTGTATAAAGATAAAATATTGACACAGTTCCATGTATAGTAAGGTTATTTGGTAATGTATTTGGTTACAGTAGACTTTCAGGCTGGAGTTAATTAGGCAATGATGTAATAAGTAAACATGCTGCAAGTGTGACTTATACCCGGAGTCTTTTCATATAATTTCCACACCTGTATGGAACCAACATTTTTCATAGATTCTCCTGCTGTTCACTTTACAGTTGTATTTACTTAGCTGAAGAAATTTATTGGAGTGCATTTTGGACAAAAATATGTTCCTGAAAAATATCTGTGGTAAAACTCTTTGAATAAAAATAAAGTTTTACAGTCAACTTATAAATACCATTTTCAGGAAAAAAAAAAAGTGTTTAATTTAGAAAGTTTGAAAGAAAACAGGATGCTGGGATGCTGAAGGGATGGGGAAAAAATAAAAACCCACAAAACAACAATAACAACTTTAGCCTATTTTGGGGGCTTAGAGACACCTGTTAACTGTTTCAATTTCCTGCTTCTGTAAGCTATAGATCAGTCTATCCAGGTCTTGTTACTTCCTGGCATCTTAATTAGAATGGTGACTTTGCAAACAGTAAGAGCTTTGATTTTTACAATATTAGGTTGCTACTTTAAACTTCAGAAAATACTTTTTTAGTCTAGGCCAGTCAAGATGCACGTCTTAGAACATGCGTAATGCTTGGCTATATCACTGCTCCATAATAAAACTACCTTGGAATTAAATGCCTGTGAAAAAAAGGAGTGTTAGACAAAGCGTAAATGATGCTTTAAAAGTCTAGGCTTATTAGTGATAAGGTTTAGAGAAGTGTGTGAAGTCTAAGGAAATGTTTAGGGAGTGGGTAAAAATCAGTAAATTGTTTCAGCTTGTAAAAATCAGTTAATTGCTTGTGCTACAAGCAGTGTGAGAGTGGGTGGGATTACCTGTCCTTCTGAGCTGATATGAGAGATTTCACTTCTCTTTGTGCCTTGGCAAAGAGTTACTTAAGTCCTTTAAATCCTCATCACAAAATGTGGTGGAAGCATCTCATTCACTTCGCAGCGTAAAACATGTGGTACGATGTCTTGCCTTGTTATGATGACTTTGTGATGGTATCAGAGAAAAATTGTATGGAGGAGTTGCTGCTTGTAAAAGTGACATTGGTAAGTGTGATTAAGTCTAGCTACACTTTTAAGCAGGAGAATGAGTCAGATGTTTTTATATAAATGTAGATTACACAAATGAGTAAATACCTACTAAACCAGTGACTAGCGTTTGAAGGATTTGCTCTCTTTTTGAGACTGCAAATAAAGGTGGAGCTCTGTAAAGAACTCTTCCATGGTGAAGGTACTGCAGGATGAGACTTCGCACATGTAGAAAAACCTATCTTAAATGTTCTGTGATGACTGCAGATGCTGTGAATAGTGATCTCAATCTAGAAAACAGCAGACTTTTCTGTAGAGCAGACATATATGTAACTCATTCTTTGCCAACCCCAATACAAACTAAAGTAAAAAAAAAAAAAAAATTGCTTTCAAATTTATTTTGAATGCACACTTAGCTTGATTGTGTTTTTCTCATTTTCTTTTCCTCAAAAGTTCTGCTGTATTTTTCATTGTTCGATCCACAAATATTCCCTTGTAATCATAAACTTTTAACTCCTCCCCTTCCCAATGCAGTACACTGTAGATTTTTAGTAAGCTGTCTTCTAGTAACACGTGGGTTTCCTGATCAGCTTCCTGTACTAATGAGGGCTATTAGAGCAGAATATGTTCTGCTGTCACTCTTCTTGTAGAAGGGCAAGAAATCTGAACTGATACTGGGGGAAAAGCTGCAATTCCCACAGACTATAGAATCCTAAGATGAACCAAGGCTACTTTTCCTGGTTTGTACAGTAGTCACTGGCATTTTCAGACCTGTGGTTGCTCTCTTATCTACATGATCTTCAATATTTACATCTCAGGAATAAAAAGCTCTCCTCCACAAAATAATATTTTTTACTTTACCTGCTATCTGTTAGTAAAGTACACTAATAAATTCCTGTTGTTTTTCCTATTCCAAATAGGTTTTTCTGAAATACTACCAGTAGGTGGAGACAGGAAGTAATCTCTGTTGACAGAAATTCTGTTCCTTTCCTGTTTCCCACTCTAGATCACTTTTCAGCTGACTGAATGAGGTTTTAATTCTGCATTTTTTGAATCATAACGTTATCACTTTGGTGGAATCGTTTCACCACTTCTATGAGGGCCAGGTTTCTTGTGCAATCCAGACTGAGTGTTGGCTTGCCACTTGAACCAAACAATGCTTTCGGCTTTGAAAATACCACGGTACCCTGTGGTATCTAAGTGTCAGGTTGCTCTTTTAGGAGATACTAAACTAAAATCCTAAGCTAAAGAACTGCACCAAAAAAATCTGTTTTTTCAAGATGCTACTTAAGGGAACACACAGCAAAGAAACTTGGAGGGTGGCATATATACTTTTTCCTCTTTTCTGCTGACACAGTTTTTTTTAAAAAAAGAAATGGGGTGTTTGGGGGAGAAGTAGCTAGTCAATTTACTGCATGCTCTAGAGAATGTCCAGGTAGCTTCTGGAGTCCCAGAGGTCCATCACCGTACATTAAACTGGCTTTTGATGCACACCTAACTTGAGGATAATAAAGCAGGAAGCATTTTGATTTGTTATAAGCTCGGTAAGTTTCGATACTGCAAATAATCTTGCAGCGTGAATTTTTAGCATTGTATTTCATTGTTCTGTTTTATTTGAAACTGTAAACTGAAACTTTATTAGAGAATTCCTATCTAATTCAACACCTGTGTCACAGCTCCACAAAATCAGTCAAACTGTTGACATAAGCAACTATACACACTGCAAAACCTTGTACCTGTGGTATGTTAAATGATATGTGGTATGTTAAATGAAGTTAACAAACATGCCACTGTAAGGTTATGCTTAACCTGAAAATTCTGTAAACTTTTAGGATAATGGCCAGATGTTTGTCATGGGGATAACAAATCTTTACTCTTGGCTATCCTCACCCTTATTTTTAGGTAACTGTGTTGATGAACAATGATTGACAGTGTCATTATGTAAAGCAGTTGCTGTGTATGTATAAATGTGTTAACTTGGATTTTTCTTTTTCTAACCCACAGTATTATGCAGACATTCCAGAAGAAGAGAGAGAGAAGAAACTAGCTGCCTGTTCAAGACACAGATTTCGCTACATTCCTCCAAACACACCTGAAAATTTCTGGGAGGTTGGATTTCCTTCCACCCAAACTTGTGTGGAAAGAGGTTAGTGTGAAAAATGGCTTATAAAGCACTCTTAATGCTGATTTTTTTTTTTTTAAATGGTTTTCTGGATTTGTCTCTAGCTCATACAGCAGCCTTTCTCACCCAGTCTTTCTGAGCTCTGTTTCCTTACCAGCAACCATAATTTTGAAAGAATATTGTCCCTGTTTAGCAGCACCTTTACTACTAGGAAGAAGGGAACGTAGAGAAACTTTCTCAGAACCTAGATAGAGAAGGCAGAAATAATTGGAATTGTTATGGAACTTGAACTAAAGTTCTACTTGTCTTTGAAGCAAAGCAAGAACAAGGTCAACATTTTCAGAGGCAAAGGCTGAACTTAGTGAGGAGAGACAGGCAGCACCACTGGTCTCCTTCCTCTGTATCTTGAGAGCTCCTTAGCACAAAATGAAAACTGAAAAGTTGAGGGTCAGATGTGATTAGATGCATATATCCTGGTTATATATTTTGAAACTCAAAAGCTGTTTTTTGTGTTTTTTTAACTTTTTTTTTTTTAAACTTCTCAAGGGAAATTGTTCTTTCCTAAATATTTTTTTTTAAATCCTGGAGTTTGGTATAAAAATTAGTTTTCACTAATGGCTTTAAAACATGGTGAATTTGTACTGTACTATATGTACGTTTCTTCAGAAGTGGTGGAAGCCTGAGATACGGAGTCCTGTAGGAACTGTCTGTGAGCTGTTATTCATACTGGTTGCAAAACATTAATCTTCACTTATCTTCACCCATTCTCTTAACAGTTTCAGGTCAGGTGAAGGAAAATGTTGCCAATGTGAAGGGTTAAGAGAGTTACCAAATTGGCAGGCCATTAAGTTTCCTTGGGCTTGGTTAGGCTTCAGGAAAGCTTCCCCTCGCCCATAAATCTTTTTCTGGTATCACATATGGGAGAGTGAATCCATCAGTCCAGCAGGAACACTGCTGAATCACCGCTTCCTTTGTGCCTTGTCTCTCTCCTCCCTCTGTGTCCTGCTAGGTAGGGCTTGGCTGTGGCTTGTCCATTCCTCTTTTGCCTTAGGTAACGAGATAGAGTTTTCATTGTAGAGCCTTCTTTGGTTCTCGATCACTGTTTTTTAAGATGAACAAATCGTAGTCCTTCCGATCTTGGTTGCCTTGTACCTGTTGCAGCCAGTGAGGAAGCTGGTCTAAATGCGAAGCCGTGTCCATTTATAACATCAGGCAATCGAGGCACCGTGTTAGGGAAATTGTCTTTTACTACCCATTTGGAATCTGCTTGCATGCTTGTTAAAATGAGCTTCTGAGCAATCTTCTTGTTCTGCTAGGATAAGAGCTGTTTAGTTGTTAATGGTCCTCGACAGCATATTAAAGGCAGACTTTACATCTGCCCTTTCTTCGTAAAAAACATGTTGTACAAGAGTGCAGCGAGGACACTAGAGAGGCTACCGAACAATTGCAGTTGTCACTCAGAAGTAGGGGGGGATGTAGGGTGTTTTTTCTTAGTGGTATCTTGAACCAATTGGATTTTTTAAAATAACTGAGGGTCGTAAAGAAAGTATTTTCCAACTATGAAGTCAGAATCTACTCCTCTCGCTTCAACGGATGCTATTGCTGATAAACAGTAAGGGCTTGACAAAAGCCAGATGCTGTAACTGATCTGCATGAAGTGTCTGCTTACTGTCAGTGTTAGCGAAGTCGAGCATGTTACAGAAATTTCCTATACGCTTCCCTTATCAGAGAGCTGTTCAAAGGGTGTTTGATCTGTAGGTTACTGCTTGGCTTCTTCCAGATTGACAAGTCTAATAAAAAAGAATGCTCTCAAAACAGACACACGTACCCTTCAGACCCACGAAATGCATGTGCCTAAAGTTTCGTCTTTGTGACTAGGGAATACATTTTTAAGTGTTTTTTTTTTGTTTGTTTGTTTTTGCCAACTGAATTTGCAGTACCAATATACTTGTTACTCTTACATTATATAAAATCTTTTTCAGAAGAAAATTAAAAATGTGGTTTTGCACTTAGATGAACAGTTTGTAGCCTCCATTCTTCTCTTCAGTTTTACCTGTTGGTATTGCATTACCGTGCAGCCATCTACCAGGAAGCAGTTGAGTGTTTTCATTAATGATACTGCACCCTGGGATCTCCGACTTTCTCTCAAGTGAGAACCAGTTACGAGAGAGGGTAGGGGGAGGCATAATCAGCTTTTTTTCAGGGTAAACAAACAATGAAACTGAAGCTATGCATGTTGCTATATTGTATTGATTGCCTCATTTTTGTTCTTATTCTTCTAAGGATATATTAAAGAGGATCTTGCTCCCTGTCAACGTCCGAAAAGGCGGCAACCTTATGCGGTCATGTTCTCTCCGAAAGCCAAAGAGCAGAAGACATAAATGATGGGGAAGCAGGGCAACTGGAAGAGCATCTTTCCTGTCCTTAGATATTTATAGTTAATATAAACTTGAAATAGAGAACTGTGTTTTCCACAACGATAAATCATTTCATTAAATATGTAAATTTTATAAAATTCATTTGAAAATCTGAAGTATGTACCGGGAAACAAAACTATTTAATGTAAGTTTGTTTCATATTGTGTTAATACATTTTGTATTAATTTTTGCACCTGTCAAACAACAAGTCTCCTTTTTTTTTTTTCCTTTGAAGTCAACGGTTACAACTTCAGCAAATCCTGTCTGATCTTTGTGTTATTAAGTAACTTCTTTGAAGTCACCGAGATCACAGTTGTTCTTGCAAGGTCTTAAACGCCTCTCAATGGGAACAGAAATGCAGATTTCGTAGGGTGCTTTCATTTTGCACTGGATTTTTTTATATAACCTTTTTCTTATTGCAATAATAGTTTCATCTACTTGTAATAAAACTGGATTAAATATGAAAGGTATCTACTGTTAATAGTTTGGAAGTATAGAAATCCATACAGTCTAAGCGTTTTTCTTAAAATGTTGGGGCAAAATGTATAGCACCATGTTTCTACATTGTTTAAATTGGAGTATCCAATTTTTCTCTTTTTAATTTGCATCTGCTTGTACTCAGTTCTATGCTTTACTGATAAGAAGATAAGGATTGTTACTTTTAAATTTGGATGACAGCCATGCACGGAGTTCTCCTAGGCAATGATGATTGCTGTCCACTAGATTATGAAGAATTCTGTAGAGGTGTTTTATGGGAGAGTAAGAACATACGGTATCACAGAGGCAAGGTGTAATGCTTTTACACAGGCCAAAGATCACTATATGATACTTAGGAATAAAGTAGTGTTCTAGGACAGAGAAGAATAAAATGTGCAAGCAGTATGCAACCAAGGATAGGCTCAAACAAAGAGAATACTTTTTTAAAATGAGATCATAAAATAAGCAAATATTTATATTCCTTAAACCGAAATACAAGAATAGAAAGTATAGATAGATTTTATATAGTCGTATGAAGTGAAGATACATTTATTTGTATACATATATACTATATATAGTGTGTGTATATATAAATATATCTTCTTATTCATATATTTAGTTTATTTAGATGTTTGTGTGTTTATAAAAAAAATGTATTTAAATATTTGATGGATGGGACCATGTAATTCCTCATGCAGTTACTACAGGAGTGGCTGTAGGTTCTACTGGTGGAGAGGTTATGGCATATCCCTAAAAAGACAAAAATAAAAAAAAAAATCTAGGCCGCACGAAGAAGAAGCACAGAACCCTCTTAGGTTGATGACGTAGGCCTTGCAGAAAAATAGACTAGTGTATCCGCAGGCACTGTCACCATCCTACCTGCCTGATTGATTGATTTGTTGCCTTAGCATCACACAGGAATGTCCTATTGTGTAGCAAAGGCAGAAAGCCAAATAACAATGAAAATCATTAGTCATTTCTATGTTTACTAACACGTGCTGGCAGCAGATGTTTACAAAATTGTAAGCAGTATTCATTTCTTGGAGCAGTTGGTCAAAGAATCCATGCAAAAGAAGTTACGTCCGCAACAAAAGTGGAGACTTATAATAACAAAGCAAATCCTAAAATTCATTGTAAAATTGGCTGTATGAAAAGTTTCTTCTTTAAAACAATATTTATAAGTAATTGTCAGACAGAGTGAAGTTTACAGTGAGTCAGTAAATGGTTACACTGTAATATGAATGTTTAAAGGATAAGATGACAAAGCTGGATTCTTTTTCTTTGCAGTGATGTTCTTTTTATTTTGACCGATGTTCATTATAGAAGTGCTTAAGGAACTTTCTTTGCAGAAAAGGTAAGAGGAGCTGTTGTAAAGTGAAGTGGCAGAAAACATCACTGAAGTGAGTGTCAGCAAGTTGGCGGCACTGGGGAGTACTCCCGTGGACTCAAAAGCGAGGAAACTGCTGACCCCTTAGCTATAGCATGGAATTTGTAGCGTAAAAACAGCTTTGCTCTTCAAGGAGTACAGAGTGACTGTTCTGCCACCAGATTTTTAAAGACTCTGAGGAGATCAGTGGAGATGCAGCATGAGTAGTTTTATGGTTCATTGGAAACAGTGAGCTAATTGAAAAAATATGATGAGCAGGATTTGCAGAGCTATGGATAAATATGCAAAGAGTTGACCTGTCTTTGTCTCTTTGAAGGTGTCAAAACAGAGTTCTGCTCACAGCAGGTATAAAAGAAGTTACCTCTTAGATTATACCTGTTTGTGAAGGTTTGATGCACATTTAGAGGGAGGAGATTATAAGAGTTTTTCTAGGACCTCTTGCATTCAGCCTAAGTGTTTTGAGAAGGAAAGAAAGGCGAAGTAGAAAGTTGACTAAATTATTTGCTGTGAAAGAGACGCCAGTAGTACTGGAATATAGAAAAACAAGGGCGAGGGCACGCTTTGCAAAGCAGAAGGTAAGACTTAATCTGAACAGGAAATACATAACAAGGGCTATGACAGATGCCAATGAAGTCCTGAAGCGTGGAATCTGTAAACAGGAAGCGTTGCTCATCAGGGGCATCAGGTAGCAGGCTCAATTGCAAGCAGAAGGGAGCATTTCTCTACATATCCAGCTGAATTTTGGATTAGGCTATGGAACCACTGCAGGATATTATGGATACTAAAAGTCTGGGCAGGTTAAAAAAAGAGAATATAAAGTGGAAAAAAGTCATCAAGGACGGAATGTGTTAAAGATACTTCTGCTGCCTCAGGCATTCCTGAAGTCTGGGTTACAGGAAACGGGGAGAGTATCCTAGGGGAAGTATCTGTCTCCGTATGTGCCCCTCAGTATAGCTGCACTTAGGTTCATGTTACACTTAGGATACTGCCAAAATTCCACAGAGTATTTACTAGAGATGCCATTTCCCCTTGAAAATGTGCCGTACCCCACCTTTTGGTCTGTGTCTGCCTCCTGAGCTATGCTTCAGAGTTACATGGCTAAATACACATCGTATCCCCTGTATCCACAGATCCACAGATGTAAAGCTTGCAGAAATGATCCATTATTTAGGCTCTGCCATTTGGTAGTACCTTGTACTTACTTCGAAGGTCGCTGGTATTTCAACTGAAATACAAAAGGCAGCTTGCAGAGGTTTGGGGTACAGAAGAGTGAACAACATACAGTGAAATTAATATTTTATCAATACTTTTCTTTTTTTGAAAGTCCATTGTTGTTCGTGAGGATAGTGCTACTCCACTAGAGGACAGTAAGGAACTGCTTTTACATGTAGAAGAATAAGAACTGCCCTTTCCACTCTAGTTAACCAATGTTTTAAGAGCTCAGTTGCCTTAAAAATTTAGTCTCTCATCCATCTGCAATAATGCCAGGGAAAAAAAAATGTTTACTATTGAGACCAAGTTTCATCTTGATGAGATCGGATAATTAAAAAATCACCTAGAAGTAAAAATAGAAACAACAGCTGAGATACACCATGGTTTCCCCTTCAAAGAGAGAATTTCCTAAAGAAATAACAGAAGTCTGAGCAAGTTCTGTGTACCAAAAATGATAACTAAATTTGACAAATGTTAGAAATTCAGTTACAGTTTTCTATTTGCAGTAAATTCTAGTATTATTTTCTAATTATAGCTTACCTATGTTTTTTATCATGCTCTTGTAATAATGCATATTTTTTGCCCAGAGGAAATGGAAGAAAAAGGGGGTTGGGATTGTCTTCAGGTGTATCCAGGTATCGGTACCCAGCTGGGAACCTTGGAATAGCAGTGCCTCTTGGGTCGTACCTGTACCACCCGCCTGTTGATACGAGTCTGGTATAGTAACAATCCTCAGGGAGCTAAAAACCCATCTAAAAACCCATCCATCTGATGTCAAAACCAACCCCGTTGGAATAGGTTGAAGTGGTTTCTGAATGTCAGCTTCTCTCAACTTAGATCCAAGGTAGCACTTGGTATTTCCAGCAGTTTCTTCTGTAGTACTGGAGCACAGAGCATCGCCCCTGTGTTACTAGTAGTTGCTAGCATCTATTCACATTGGTGATGTTAAGACACTTCCACGGGCCCGATAGTGGCCCAGTTTCCAAACCATTGCCTAAGGCCGTTCCCAAAACCATGAAGATAGCAAACGGCTGACTTCAGTGCATCCGAAACGCTATCTGCCTGATCCACAAAGAGATAGCCCCCAAAAAAGTTAGCTTTTGATCATAAACTGTTTTTTGGGCTGCTTGGAGCACAGAAGTCAGGCATTGTTAAAATGTTCCCAGGCAAATGGTTCCTTTCATTGCCTGCAAGGCCATCCCGGTCATTAGTTGCTTTTAATTAGTTGTGCTTTTGAACTTTGCTGCTCTCAGATGGAAAGGATGAATGGCTTAGCCCTAATGAAGCAGGAGGAAGACAGCGTCTGTCTGCAGATTAATGAGGAATCCTGTCAAAAAAAAAAATCATAAGAGAGCAAAACACAGGTGGAGGAAGAGCAGAGGGAGGGAGAAGAGGTTGGTGCAGTTCTTGCTGTCGATGCATCCTGGGGTATCAGTGGGCTCTTCTTTTTAGGAACACCACTGAAGTCAATTTGATCTCGTCAGCCCCGATGCTCAAAGAAAGAGGGGCTTTGCTGAGTTTAAACGGCTCAACTGGGGAAAATTTGGGAGAAAGAACTAACGATACCTTTCCCTTCTATGTGTAAGTGCAGAAAGACTGCTCGGTCTAAAGTGATTCACTGTCCTGTCCCAGCACAGTGCAAGCATAACATTTACGGGGGTGTTTTCTGTGCATGAGTATGAACAGCTGAGGGAAGGAGTGAGACAATGCATAGGTAAGCCCAAAGATCCACTCAGTGCAAGATGGACCAGGAAAGCTTGATGCCCACGTGGAACAATTTAATTGGATAAAGCCAAAAATGTAAAGCATTTTCCCCAGAATTCCTCGTTTCTCTAGCCTGTGCTTTGCGTGCAGCCTTGGAGGTCAGGTTGTGTTCCTGTACGCATCCAGCACGTGGAAAATGATGTGCTGCAGACAATATAAACGGTGTTGTCCTCTGTGAATTATGGTACTGGTCACAAAGTGATGTGTCAGCACTGCTTGGGTTGAGCTTCACGGTTTGGTGGGTGCTGGGACTGAAAACGAGGATGTGGTATAAAAATACGCAATGCGTTCGGACCATCAGGGTTGAAAGGATGGGTTCCCTTGATGGTCCTATTAATACGAGATTCTTCCTGGGTTACAATTGCCTTCTTTCTCCGACTTCTTAGTACATAAGGCTTGCCTCTCCTCTTAATAATATCTTCAGGATGTGCTGGTGGCCAGGCACGTGGCCATTTAGGTGCAAGAACGGTGGTGGCAGAGCCCCCAGGCTCCCAGGTGGGAGCCATCAACAGTTATGGGAGATAACCCTGCCCGGCAGGAGCCGTGAGAAGGACAGCTGGAGACTGGTTGCCCTTGGAAGGCTTTTGTTGGCATTCCAAAGCCAAAAAAAAAAAAGCCATGAAAGAGGCTAATCAAAGTTTTCATGTGGTGGTGAAACAATGTATTTCGACTACAGTGCAAGAATAAACATTGTTCTAACCACGTCTTGGAAATACAAAAGTTTGCCCTTTTCTTGTTATTTCTGAGTAGTTTACGTAGAGCATCCTTGATGTTCTTACAAATGACTTTAAAATGAAGAATAGAAATCAGTGAAGTCTTTGATTCATGTATATAATTTTTATGCTTGAAATTCAGCACCGACTTGAATATCTATTTTGAACGAATTCAGTGAATTAACACCTTACCTCACATTGTCTATACTTAGCCAATGGTTTCACAGGGAGAAGGCTTTAAAAAATAATATAATGACCGAAAAGAAAAGAGCTTTATGTGCCTGTACTCCAAAGCCAGCAGAAATAGCCAGGAGACCAGGCTGCGGGTCAGATGTTGGAAACGAGAAGCGGAGGAGACAAAATTCAGAGCCAGTTATCGTCTTACATCTATGTGGTGATAAAAGCCACCCATTACCTCATAGTTAAAATTACCAACTCGACGAGTCTTTTTAGGGCGGTTTTAAATAAAGTGCGAATAAAATAAGGCTAGATAGGAAAGAAATGATGATTTTTTGGACCTTGGGGAATCTGTTACATGTGCTTTACTTGTGCCCTTGGGTAAATCAGTTGTGGGAAAAGATAAAGAGATTAAAAACAGTCTTTGAAATGACATTCCTAATGACTCACCATTTCAGAGAGCTTGGGAATTTGAGCTACATTTGAGAAGGAGCATAAAATAAAAAATAAGAAATGCTAACATTATCTCTGATAACGTGTATCGGATAATGAAGTGATGTTCTTTTAATGTTGAGCAGATGGCCCAGAAGAGGCAATTATTTGAATTCAACTTTTCTTTTACTTCAGTCAGCTTACAAAAGTGCAGGTACCCTATCACACATGCCTAAGGATGAGTACAAGTAGAGGCAAGACGCCGATCCTTGCAAATCAGAAAAGTCAATTTGCTATTTCTATTCCAGGGAAACATCCAGTATCTCAAATCGTATTAGTGTTCTTCTTTGGCACAAAAAAGCCAGGATTTTCCACAAAGTTACGTCTAAAAGAATTGGGTTTGAAATATTAAACTCGCTGAAGTATTTCACTCTGCCCTAAAGCAATTCGGTTTATATCATTACTGTCAGATGAGAAGAAGGCAAGAAATTCAAACACATGGTGACAACCCGCTCTGAAATCACTCTGCTTTTTATATGCACTTCTAAAGCGTGTTGCTTGCCGGGTTTCAAGTGAATGAATAACACTCTTTGCTTTGCTAGCCTGCCAAACGCGCTCTATTAATTGCTAATGAATTGTCAAATGCCTTGTAAATCATTCAGGCAAAGCAACCGAATTTCTGAAATTTAGTCCCAATAATTTGACACTTAATCAAGAAAAAAAAAAAAAAAAAAAAAAGGAAATATGAAAAGATACAAAGAATATGCTTTAGCTGTTCTTCCCTTTCCTTCTCCCTTGATCTATAAGCACACCAAACCATTGGAAATACAACTCCATTCCTCTCAAGCTTGTGTTGGAAGAGTTAAGAGTGTAAGAGTGATGTGTGTCAGAAACTATTCCTCTTGTCTGAGTATTGACACAGGGTATTTTCTTAGTGAGTTTTGAAAGGCATCGTGTGTTCCTGAGAAAGGAGTTGCCTCTGTGGCTCCTCACTGCATGTCCTTCCTGCCTCAGGTATGGAGAGCATCGGGCAGGGGAGCCTTGGGGTGCCTGCTGGTGTCACCCCGCACTGCATGTTTCAAGGCTTCCTGAAGGGGCTTCTCCACATCAGGATGAGCAAGAGAGGCTTTTGTGTAAGCTTTGTCTAGGTTTGTCAATTTATTAAATGATCAGTACTTCTGGACGACAAGTATGCGCTTGTACACAGTACTGGGGGTCTCCAGGCCATGCTGGCTGTTTAAAATTACTGTGTTTATGATTTCTCCAAAGAATGGGGTTCATTGATATAAGGATTTCTATTCCTTACAACAAATGTGAACCAGCACTGAAACAATTGAAAAAAAAAAATAAAATAGTTTCCCTTTGTGACGAAAACTGACTCCAGTTCAGCATATATAGAAATGGATCTTGTAGGCTTTCTCAGAAGGAAACTTCTGCAGAATCTGTTTATCCTAGGATTGGACTGGGAAGGACATGAGAAAACGAACACTAAGACCTAAGGCATTTATTACCAAGAGACTAGAAATGATAATTCCAAATGAGTATGTAAACTGGACATGACCTACTCTGGGGGCTCTCACCCATGTCCCCATAACCTCCTGGTTGCACTTTTTACACCAGGCAAGGCCCCCGTGAGCTGTAGCAAGCACCGAGTCGTTCTGGGGGAGGCAGCTGACTTCAATGTGCAGTTACGAGACCTGCAGGAGTCTCCTGAAAGCCAACGCTTCATTTTCCTACAGTTCCAGTTTGCCACCAAGAGGTGCCACCCTGCTTTCCTCGCAGTGTGCTAGCTTAGGGCCTTCTTCACTGCTCACTCCCAGAGGGAGCCCAGAACTGAAACCAGGAGGGAGCCGAGCCAAAGCCCCTGAATGCTCAACCACACTGGCCCAAGCTGCTGCTGGGCACACCTGGGAACTTCGGGGATCCAAAACTTGTCACAGGTGAAGGAAGAAAACCCCCAGCCCTGCGCACACACCGCCTTGCTGGCTGCCGAGCTGCCTGCCACTGTGGATTTTGTCAGATGAAGCTACAAGAATTGGTCCCCAGACTCTCAAATACTTCTGTGTCGTACTCATCATCTCCGAAGCACGCTGTTATTTTTAAGCAAGCCATTGTAGTTTATTTAATATCTGTCATACCCCTTGAAGCTTGCGCGTTTCTTCCAGATCTGCTCAGCTCTCCTAAATCCTGGGCTTACGTACCTTTTGAGGAACAAAACTGATGTTTGCCTGCCAAGCAATTTGTCTGCTTTCATCTTGGTAACGTATTTCCCTCAGCCATTTCCCATATCGCTCACAATGCTGGATCCAGGCTTTTGGTAGCTAGCTGCCAGTGCTTTCAGAGGGGGATTTTGCTGCAGAGGGTGGGAGACTCAGCACGCTCCGGAGCATGCTGAAGTTAAGCCACCAGACAGCAACGTAATCCACACCCCATCACAAAAAGCTTGGCAGGACATTGGGTCACTGGCAGAGGGAGTTTGGTGTGAAAATATTCTCTGATTCCCCAAGCTTTGGGAATCATGCTAATACGGGGATGGCCGAGACCCTTTCATAAGACCCTGGCCTGTTCCACAGCCACTTTCAAGGCTCACAGTCCGGATTATCCCCCTCCTACTCTAGTGGCTTTCCTTGAGCCCTCAGACTGGTGAATCAAGTATTTCAAATTGGGTTACCCATTTTAAATCCTTCTTGCCTCTTTTTCTGCATTTTTTTAACACTTGGGTTTTGGTAGCTATATCTTATACGTGTATTTATGCTATATACTAAGCAAGAATAAACCATACAAGTGGAAAAATGTCAGGAACAGAGTAAGAAAATAAAGCAATGCAGTTCTTTCCGTGGTCACTGACCTCACAGACTACACAGAGAATATTTGATGCTCCTCAGATCCAGCATCCTTTTGAAAAGTAAAAAACCCACAACCTATATGATAAAAGACCTACAGCTCCTTCACCACGACTGATACCAAAGCAGAGGTTTTGTGAACTGCCCCAGCTGAGCAGCCCTCTCACTCACCCATTTAATTTGTTAAGGCTCTGGGATAGCAGAGGCTCATTCACTGCTCCCAAGCGGCCTGCCTGTAACTTCATATCAAGGGGGTTTGATAAAGTGTGAACACACGAAATTTCAGGGTTTTCCTGGCCTATTAACAGTTCTTTTGCACCGCCTCCCTTCTGCTATTGTGTGTGTGCATTTAGGTATTGCACTTCTGTTTTCAGACCCTTGCACTTCCCCATTTTTACTATCACAACGCTGTCGATGGTCAGTCGTCAGTCGTGGTCTTATCACCAGGCCCACAGCTATTGCCTTGCAAAGGCTCCAGCCCCTGCGACCGAACAATTGCAGCAATTTCTGCATTTATTTAAGCAAAGTACACAAAATGACGCCGACAAGCTGGGAGGACAAGCAGCTTTCTGCACATTGGGCCTAATATTGTGAAGCGAGGTGACACAAGGCTGTGACCGAAGCTGCTGTGCTGCGTGGCCCTGTGCCGGCACGTGCTTGTGCCCCTTGGGAATCCATCCTGGATCCAGCAGGATGACCATGCCCGCAGGATTTGTTCCCTCATTCTGCAGCTCTGAGCACAAGATCATCATCTGCAGGAGCTGGGGCTGCAGCTCCCTCCCATACCCAGTTACCAGTAAAACTTCCCAGTAAGCGAGACCCCGTAAGGACATGTCAGTGATGAAAAGCCAACCCGAGAAGCATCCTTTCAGCTTCAGTGCTGAGCACACTCATCAATCATTTATCTCTGCACCTTCTGGTGGCACCAAAGCAGCAGTATCAGCACGAGTCCCCACAGCTCGTGCACAGATGGTTTCCCACTGCTTGTGCTGCCGGAGGACCCTCAGCATGAGTGAGAGGGCTATGCCCTGAACGGGGGAACCACCCAGGTTATTCACAGAGACAGTTTACATGCCCAGCTTTGGGTACTAAACAGTGGAAAAATAAGGCAGGCGGTGTTTCCTGCAAGTCTGGGAATTCTGACCTGTTTCTAAACCAGCATCTGTTCGCTCTGAGCATCAAACCCATAAACAAGCACAGGAAAAAAAAAAAAAAAAAAAAAAAAAAACCTTCTTGCGAAAGCAGAGAGATGGAAAGCTTTCAAACCCCTTAAAATTTCTGTCATCCTTTAAAATTCCCATATAAAATTCCTGAGACGTGGTTTCAAGCAGAAACATCGCCGAGGCTGCCTGGCTCTCTATTCGGCTCTCTAGGGGGCAGGAGATCGATCCCACTTCTCAGCAGCTGCGTGTTGTGAGGTAAAGAAACTCTAAAGAGAAACAGCCGGGTGAAACCAGAGGTGTAGGTGCGCAGGGGTTTCCGAGGCCTGTACCACAGGGCAGCAAACACGGACACAGGCCTGTGGCAGTGAGAGGACAATATGGTGACCCAAACGCAGGATCCCACACAGATTCTGAGTATCTCCAGAGAAGGAGACTCCACAGCCTCTCTGGGCAGCCTGTCCCAGTGCCCTGTCACCCTCACGGTAAGGAAGTGTTTTATGGTGGCCATGGGACGACCAACACATCTGCTTGGAGGTCCACGAAACCACAGCTGTGACTGAAAGAAGGAATACAGTAAAAACCATGGTGAAAGCAGCTCCTTAGGCCTTGTTTTAGGACCCAGCTCTTCCACAACCAGGCCTTGGTGCTGTATTTTAAGGTGGGGGTGTCCGTGTTTCCTCATGAACACCCCCAGGTCCCAGCACAACCTCAGGGCACACGGCGGGGCTCAGCAGTGGAGAACATGAGGGCCCTTCTGCCTCGAAACGCGGCTTTCTGGAAGTCAGATTTCTGTTTATTTATAGACAACCGAAATGAAAATGTTATGTCTACTTTCATGTGGCAGGCTCGGAAAACAAAAAAACAGTCACAGGAAAAGCATTTGTGATGGAAAGTTGCTGTCCTCTCACTGGGACTGTTTGGGCTGTGAGAAGAGAAGCAAAAGGGATGGAGGGGGAAGGGATATATATACATATATGCATATATATAGTGTGCATGTGTTTATATTTTAAATGTGTATTATATATAGAAGTAAGAATCATAATCTCAGAATAAACCAGTACGAATATTTCTCATTAATGTGAGACGAAAATAACACTGGTTCTTGTAAGGGTCAGAAGGCAGCAACGTGTGCTCCACAGATGTGCACATCCTTGGCGGGATCTGGAGGCCTGGACGTCGGGAGTTTTGGTGAGGGCATGAATGAAAGACAAATAAACCCCAAATCCAAAAACTCAGCTGCATCTAAAATATGTATATATATATATATAAAACATTGGAGGCCCAACTCACCCGTGCAGTTTTGAAAATTGCTCTCTTGTGACCTCAGGAAAAAAAAAAATATGTGATTTTCTATAGGAATTGCAAATATGAAAATTTCAGGGAAAAAAAATCTCCCATCAGGAAGACATTTTCCCAGCCCCGGTGGATGCTATGAGCAGCAGAGGCCATCACACGTGCAAACACACCGTGCCACCAGCCTGAGCGGGCGAGCAGAGCATAATGGGGCAAAAATCACCCGCGGTGACCCCGGCAAAGTTGTGGAGCACGAAACCCTCTGCTAGCTCTCCCAGAAAAATACAGCCTTGAACAAACCAGCCCCGGGCCATTTGGGACGGCAACAAAGCTAACAAGGAAACCAAACAGAGAAATGTCCCGACAGACTTCAGCTCAGTGAGCAAACAAACGCAGAAACCCGGGTTCCAAAGAGCGGGGGGAACTCGGTTATGAAACGGGGTTTGGGTACAAAAGGAAGCTCAAAGCCACGGCCGGGGATCAGGCAGGGAGGAGGAAGGTCGCACCGGGTGTCAGGCCACGCACTTCACACACACACACACACATCGTTCAATTAATATTTGTCCTGGACTCGTACCCGGTGGAAAATTTCGTATTGAAAGGTCAGCATAATTCAGCGCTCACTTTCATTCATGCTGCATGCTTGGAAGAGCGCGTGTTTTTACATCTAGCACAAAACAAGCTGCACAAATCCAAGGCTTTTTCAACCAAAAACAAACAAAACCAACAGGCACATCTTGGAAGTTAGCACCGTGTTCGTAATGCCTCTCAGTTACACCTGCCCCTGCCTGCCTCGGCCATGCCGGCATCGGGGCTGTTATTTAAGGTCACCCCAGGACCAGCGGGAAGATCTAATCCCGTGATCACCAGGCAGCTGTTACCCCCTGCCTTTGTGAAAATGATGATCTCAAGTTGAGGATCTTGTTGCCTTGAATCATTGTTTTTTTTCCCGCCGTGTGCTCGCCGTAACAGGCTGTTTGCTCGCATTCGGGCTGTAAGGTCGCGGCTCCGTTCTTTCCCCCCCTATCAAGAGTTAAAGGAGACTTTAAGTGTGTGCGGCCCTAAACATGGACTTTAGAACTTGGCTCCAAAAATAAAAATAATTAAAACACACACCAAACAAAATAAAAACAGAGAGACAACAACCCTCTTGGCTAGTGACTTAATTACAACACATGCACAAAGCACAACAAATCATCCAGTTCACGCGAGGCTGCGATACAGCCGGTGGGTGGCATTCGGGTAACTATCACAGGGACAGGACACCTTGAAGTCCTTAAAATAGCGTTGTTTTGTGGCTAACATGAGGTACGGGTACTCTCTAAGACTGTGTACAGGGTAATTTCAGCCACGCAGGGGAAAGCTCTGCCGAGGAGAGCCCAGTTACAGAAAGAAGGCAAATAGGCAGGATGACTGCTTCTAGTCACAAGCTTGCATGGAGAAGTTTATTTTAACAGCTTAGCTGGAAATTCTCTGGAAAAAACAGCTCCATCAGCCCTATCAGGAAGAGTCGGTGCTGAGATGATGTTCCTCCATCGGTCTGCTCCAGCACAAGACAAACCATGGCTGTGTCCCACATCAGATGTGCTGTGCTCCTCGTGCAGCTAAGGAAAAAGGAAAAAAGCCCTTCAGTCAGTCACGCCGTGTTAAAGATCACTTTGATGGACTTCAGCCTTGCTGAAATCAGCCGCTGTGCACGCAGGGCTGTTTTCAGAGGGCAGAAGGATGAGCGCAGGGCACTTCCCAGCTCGAGGGACTCCACACCTGGGGGAGGTGGCGTAGCACCATCCTGGTGCGGTCGCAGCGAAGAGCAGCCCTCTTTCTCCTTCAAACCACTGCTCCTCCACCTGTGCACCTCCTTCCAGTGCAAGCATTTGCCTTCAGGGTGAAACTGCCCCATGCCACTGTCCTCTGGGGAGAGGAAAGTCCCTGTACAAAGCCGGGCACCCTGGCATACTCCCTGAGACGGCATTTACCCTGAGAATAAGCAAGGCTGGCACGCTTCACGTGCACTACCAGCCTGCTTCTAGGGGAGCTGTGCTTTCGAGGCTTCACCCACACAGTGCTGTTGCATTTACATTTCATAACACGTGCACGGGAACACTCGGAGCGGGGAGGGAAGGGAAAGATCCTCCGTGACCGTGTTCGGCACCGAGTGTTACAGTGCCCTGCTTGCTGGCTCTAAGCTGGGGCAAAACTGCAAAAAATCGGGCACAATTCAAATGATGTTACATGGGAGTCACTCTTCATGCTCTGTGCTGTATTTCCTTAAATAGCCACACTTTCGGCCGTAAAACTACTTGGCTTGATGCCCTTCAGAAATACCTACTCTAGAAACGCTTGCACGCTGAGTTTAAGCATTTGAAGTTCCCAGAAAAGCAGCCCTACTTTCATTTGTCACTGTCTCAGCCTTCACGGCCCACCATCATCCTATTTTTCTCTGCATCCAGGTGTACTTCACATACAGCAATAAAAGCAAAATAACCCCCAGCCTGCCTTGTTCTAGCTGGCAAGCAAACACTGAAGTCTCAAGACCAGCAGATGGCTATTCAAACAAATTCACATCTTATCAAGCTTACAAAGGATTAACACACCCATGTTTTTGCTGTGTAGTTCTCCCCTGAGCTATAAAGATCGTTCTAAAGAGAGAAACTGCAAACGGCTGTTTCCAAGGGTACAGTATATGCTCCACGATATATTATCAGCACTGTGGCTCCGCTGAAATGCCGGTTAGGCTGTACAATTCCTGTACCTTCCTAAGCAGGAAAATACTGAGGGGTGACGACATGCCCTTGCTGTTAAGAGCAGGTGGAAAGTTAAACCAGGGTTTCCTAATATTAGGCAGAATGTCAGCACTAATCAACGCTTTGATTAGAGTTGGAAAGGTCCCTTCCAATCCAACCCATTCTGAACAGCTGTGAAGTTCACTGAGTCCTGTGCACCTTCAGGATTTCTTCAGGGCCAGCTCACCTTAAGGATCACCTGCCTTAAGGATAGGAAGGGAAATGGCATACACAAGGCCCCCTTGCCTTCAGCAGGTGGATGCCTCATGGGCACCCTCTGCACCTCGAGTGAAGAGTTGCACCAAGACTGGAGCACCAGCAAGGAAAGCCAGGGCTATGCCAGCAGAGACATGACAGGGATAAGCCAGCACTGAGAACAGAACTAGAAAAGTTTCAGCAGTGATTACAGGAGGAATATAAACAAGACCAGAGGATACCGACATCCTTGTTTCATTTGTTTCCACCAGAAAAATGGTATTTTCTGGACTCATAGTCCCAGATGGGACACGATGGGACCACCCTTGAGGTTTCATTTATATCTGTACCCTTGATGTACAGCACATCTGACTCCATTCACTGGGCACTTCCCCCCCAGTTTACAAACTTGCCTTGAAACTTGAGTCCCAGCCTCCTTGCAGTTTCCAGCATGTCCGTTCATTATCTGCTGGTAAAGAACAACAGATAAAGCTCTGTCTCCTTCATATCGCTTCTGTGCATAACAGCTACTTTGCTGTGCTGGCAGTTTTAACAGTTAGGAATTAAAAATTAAGCAGATACGTTTGATCATCTTCAGTTCAGGATATGAACACTCACAATACTGATTCAAAGAAGTATTCAGCTAGCTACAGTAATTAATTCATTCTTTGATGGGTCAGATTGATTTTTTTATTATTATTATTTTTTTTTTTTTACCCCTGGAATCCCTTCTTCCAAAGGCATCCTTGAGAGAGCTCTAGTCCTAATGACACTTTTAACGTAGCTGATAGCATCTTGCCTCATTGACAGAGTAGAAAAAATATTATTTTAATTAGTTCTGAAAATGAATGAACATAATCCAAATATCACAGAAAAAAAATAATAAATAATATTTACAGAGAATTAAGTTTTGTGCTAAACAACAAGTTTTTAGCCAGGAGTCACCTCCTCTTGCTATAGAAGCCTCTTGCTATGAGGAAGCTTGTTCCCATAGGAACACAGTCATGCTGGCGTGATGGAAACAGCTAAACCATTTCCAAAAACAGCCAGCAGAATAGTTCTGCTACATATCCTTGCTATTGCTCTAGTTTGAGTGTATGCATTAGGTCCTGTTATATCTGGTTGGATTACATCCCCGCAGGGGAAAATGAAATATCTGTCTCTATATATATACTTGCATACACACACACATATATATATGTGTGTGTATTTGGCTATATATATATACAGCCAAAATCTAGTTAATTCCTTTTGTTGTGTATCTGAACATTTTCTTTCTTTCCTGAGGGGCCAGCACAAAACAAACAAACAAACAAAAAAAAACAGCCACCTCCAGAGACATTGCAGTAAATTAGAAATAAACTATTTATTTTCACATTGGAAGAAGGAATTACTGGTGTGTCAAGCTTCCAGACAGAAAGACCTGCAGATGCACCAAATACAGATGAAATGTCACGCTAGCAGAGCTGTTCTCTTCTGCTACATTGCCACTTCTTTGAAGTGTTCAGTGTCCTTTCTGTCCCTTAACTGAGTTTTATTTTGTGATAAACTTTGGAATGGATTTCACGGACTTTCTCCAGCATTTACTTCTTCACAGCTTAAAGGATTTATCCCTTCCTTGGGGCTCAAGGAGGCTTGAATTTTAGTCTTTTGATTTGAATGCAGTTGCTCTTCTCTGACTTTCTTTTACGCTTAAACGCTTCTTTTATTTAAACAGCCTCATTGATCTCAGCATAGAGATTATTACATGAAGGTGCTGCTCAGTTGGAGTGAAGACAGCAAAAGACTTTGGATCTCTCTTGCTAGGGGACCACTTTTCCATTTGTTCCATTTTCTTTTGCTGCTTTTTTTTTCATATTATTCATTTTCTTTTGGCAGTTTCCTGCCAAAACTTTTCTGAGGGAAAAAAGGCATCCCATTCAGACAATTTTTAGCAGTTTTAGTCTCTATCAGACTATGCAAGATGTGCATATAACAAGTTACAGTTATTCAGGGTAGGACTGAGCTGCTGTTTTGCCCCCTGAATTGCAGCCAGCTGTCTCTGGTCATTCCTCTGAGGATGAATTTTCTGTACTTCATGAAGGGTAGACTCCCTCCCCATCCAACACAAAGGCAAGCAGCAGGATTTAGGGGTCTTCCTTAGGGGTCTCCCTTCACATGCCTCTTGGTGTGATGAAGGAGAAAATCCATTCTCCGGACATACCTCTTGGGCTTCCTTCCATAGGGTCAGGCCACCTATGCCATTTCTGAGTGTCCCCACACCCTAGCAGGGCCTCAGCCCACTCAGAAAGTTCTCCTGGCCACAGGGACTCCCCAAACATCCACCCACCAGCATCAGCAGTGCCCATTCAGGGTTTTTTGGGGGAGTGGAGCTGCCCTATCGCCTCCTGCCCGGCCTGCGGCCAAGACTGGCCCCAGCCCCACCAAGGTCACCGCCATTTCGTCTCCCTCAGCGTGTCGTGCCAGTTTATCTGGCCACCATGGGAAAGAGGCAGAGCTGACCTTGCTGGGCATAATTATGCTGGAAATTTGCCCGTGGCAAACACTTGCACAGGGGCATTGCTCTGAGAAGAGCCAGGCAGGGCCTGTGCCCACCATGAGGGCAAGAATGGGCCCAGGCCAACCTGTGCAGGCAGGCCGAGGTGGTGTGAGGGGAGCCTGCTGTGCTTCTTTTCGAGGGTTTCAGGATTTCTACCTGCTGGGGACAATCTCCACCTGCTGAGGATCTCCTGAAGTTCACAGGGCTTGACAATTTGCCCTGAAATCCTGGAGCGTACCGAGTGTGGCGCTCACGGGGGATCGCATTGCACACAGGCAGAAAAATGCCATTGAGAAGATGCAAAACCTCAGCTCGCTCTGCCAAAAGTTTTCCATGTGCCTCCTTCGTTCACACTGAATTAAATATTTTCAAGAGGAGAAAAAAACAAATCCCTTGAACTTTTTATTTTTTTTTCCAACTTGGATATTAAACTTTTATAGACAGGATGAACTCACACAACAGCCTCTGAAGTAAAACACTCCACCAACATGCCCCTTTGGGAACTTCAGATGCTATTTATTTAATGTTTTTACCCTCACTGAAGACCGTGTCTCAGAAGGTGTCAACAGGATTTTCTCTCTCACACAGCAATTCGGTCAGACTGTCCTGTGAACTGGAGGATTTTCCTACCCTAGGCAGCCAACATACCTAGAGACTTGCTCACATGAATGTTTCAGAAACCTGCAGCTATGTTTTAAAATTATCCCGAGGTGATTAAAAATTAACAAACACCATGGCGATGACGGATGTTCTCCCAGGCTTCCCACTGAAATCTTAATAGCCAGTGATTCTATATTCAATTCCAAATTATCTCAGAGTGGTAAAGAATGGGATAAATCACAGCTGTCACTTTACAAAAAAAAAAAACATAAAAAAGCTCTTTTTAGTGATAAGTCTTGTTTTGTTCTACTGCCATTACTAGCTGCGTTTTATTTATCTGTCTGCTTAAGGAGACTGCCAGGAAGGCAGGACATTTGCCTGTTCCTCACCTGAATAAAGACCACTGCATTCCTGAACCTCACACCTATGTTAACTTACTATGAAAGAAACAAATAATAAAAAATAATAATAATAATTAAAAAAAAAAAAAATCTGAAGAAACTGCAGTGAGACAAGGACAGAGACCAGGATTGTTTTCTGTACAAGTGTCCACAGTTTTTGTTTTCCAAGGGAGGGAGGAGCTGTGTGGCCCTGTTCCCATTTAATCACACAAATAGGAGCCAGAAACTGCTGCATTCCAGTTGCAGCTCAGACATGGCCACCTTCCTTGTTTTGTCTACTTACCCTGCAAGCTCATTGCAGCGCGGGTCAGCATTTTAGCAGCGACTAGTAAAACAGAGCTCCTGTTTTAGTGCGGGTCCTTAAGGGATCCACAAGTATTTACAGCAAACAAACACCTCCAGCAACAGAAATCCTCAAACCGAGCCAAAGTTGAACGAGTAACGTTAAAAATTCGAGTGCACCCAACCTTACGGCTCCCTCCTCTGCACCACTTCCCTGCCCTGAACCCGCATTTCAGCAGCTGCCTCCACCGTGACCCAGAACAGCTGGGAACATCCCTTCCTGCACTCCTGTAGGTCTGGGTGCACTCAGCTGGTTTGGGAAATGCAGAAGGCTGAGGCTTGCTCAGGGAAGACATCACTGGCAGTTTTAGCTGCTAGGCAGTAATAAGTCTCCAGCACATGCACGCTATGATTCAAAGGCTTAAAATTGGACCCAGGTGGGTGGATTTTGACAGGAAGGGCACTCCCTCCTTCTTCCCCAGCCCCACCTCAGAGACAGAAGCCCACCTCCTAAATTCTTGTTTCAGTGCAGGAATGCTCGGGTATTTCAAAGGAAAGGTCAAACGAATTTCTAATGTGGGCGAAGCAATGTGTTTTTCTTGTTCCTGCTGTTGGAGCTGGCATGACCATTTTGACCGAAATTTCCTGAAAAAAAAATCAAAAATGTTTGGCCTGAAGAGGATCTAGCACGGAAAATGCCAAGGCGTTACAATAGAAAATGTTAAGTAGTCTTATTAAAAAGCTGTTTCCACCAGCCCCACGTAA
The DNA here is from genome assembly GCF_964035555.1 of Netta rufina. Classification (NCBI taxonomy): domain Eukaryota; kingdom Metazoa; phylum Chordata; class Aves; order Anseriformes; family Anatidae; genus Netta; species Netta rufina. The sequence goes on from NC_140124.1 coordinate 110,182,243, forward strand.
GGGGACTTTAGGTTGGAATAATGCTATATATTCCAGTTTTGACCACTTAACTAGAGTGCCCTAATTTCTCTAAGAGACAAACATCTACCAAATTGGCCCTACCGCCCACACGTGTACCGCTAGCCTACCGAAGACCTCGGGAGCCTTTCAAGGCAGTACAACATGCACACAAACACCACGCATGCCACACCTCTGACATCTTAAATAATTAGCAGGTTAATTTGGTGACCTTTATATCCGCATGTCAGATGAGCTGTGGAGGCACCGGTTCATCTTTGCTAAGGGCATCTGCTTCTGTGCTTCCTGCCGGTTACACACAGGATCTTGCCCACACTGCTCCAACCCTAATGCTAGGCGACCCCAAATCTCTCCCTCTTTACCACTGCCATATAAGAATTCGGTTTACATTAACTGGCTAACGTTGGCACACACCCTCGAACAATGCAAGAAAACAAAGTTAGGTTCCTGGTAAAGAGACAAGCGTGGGTCTCTGCATATCCAGGGAACTCTGTTTTTTAAACAAGGCAACAAGCATGTTAGTGTCAGGCTTTTATATCCAATTAGCAAGGGCAGCCTGCAAAAAATAAAACACTCAGGCTCCTGAAAAATTACCAGTGGGAAGCAAGTACTTAGCTTTTCTGAGAATCAGGCTAAATTTACAACAGACTTAAGGTTAGGGCCTGGCACCGAAACAGGACTCACTATCCAGATGGAGTATTAGTCTTTTGTAAAGAATTTGTACTGTCTTTATCCAATTTCCATTCTTAACTATGGCTTTCAGTGAAGTGTGTTTAAATTCCCTCTATTTTACTTCTGCCAGACGCTCCTTCTAAGCAGAAGGATTATTAAATTCATATTCCAAGTCCTTCTTCAATGTTACAACTTCTTTCTTCTATTGAAGTGCAATTGTATTCCAAAAAGGGACTTTGGGGAGGAACTAAAAAAAGCCAAATCGTTTATAAGATCGCTGATTTATTGTTTCTCCGAAGTCTTGCACAGCGAGCGTGCTCACAGGCTACAGGAATCTGCCCAGCTGCTGAGATCCCGCAGTGGGATCCATGGCCATAGGTAACTATCACTTCTGTTCTCAACTACAAAAAAAAGTGACGCAGTACCACCTTCAGATGACTTCTCTGCTGAGCTTTGCGTGTAACAACATTACCAGACTGATCCTGACAGTCAGAAAACAACGCTGTCAAAACTGCAAGGGAGAATAGCATTTGCTTTTCCTTCCACTAGCTGCCTTCCTCCTGCAGCTCTAACAAGTGTCAGGGACAATAAGAAACTTGTTTTTATCGCCCAAGCACACAAACACTGCGCTGAGGACACTCGAGCGCTGGCCTGGTGACTCACGTTGGTGACTCAGGACCGGTTATTCCTGCAGAGTTAACTCTCAGGGTAGTACAAATCTTGTCTCTAACTCAAGTTCCAGGCAAAGCTTTCAATGCACCTGCAAATATGTTTTTTTAACTTGAGGTGGCAAGCCATGCAGGCGCACAGCTTCAGCTCAAGCTTCCGTGGCCCTTCAGACTTGACACCAAGAAAACATAAGGCTCCCACACTTGGATTCACTTTCCTGCAAAGGCAGAGGCACCACTTCTAAAGTCTCGTTTCCCAGAGTGGTAAATTGCTGAGCTTTCACTTTTCTTTTTTTTCTTTATTTTTTCTTTTTTTCTTTTTTTGTCCAAACTCCCTCTACCCTCCTCAAAATCTTTAAACCTGGCCTCTCCACTCACCTGTGTCAACTGGCTCCCCCGGTTCCTCGTTGTCTCTGAACACCCACAGCTGATGAGTCTCTCCCTCTTCCAGCATTTTGTGCATGGGGCAAAAAATGTTATCACGCTCTTCCACTCCTATTACCACTTGTCATCCAACCACTTGCATAAGCCTGTGACCTCTGAAATAAAAACATTTGCTTGCACTTGGGGAGAGCTGGTTGGTTGGAAGAGAAACTGGAGAGGAAAATGATTTAAAAACCAGTCACAGGAGCAAGTTTCCAGAATATGTCTTTTTGGTTTTCCTTTCAAGTTTGCTATTTCCTCTAGTCAACCACCGGTTCCCCATCAAAGAAAAAAAGTTTGAACCAGCAAAGTCAATTTGTTTAACATTTCCACATAACCTCCGGCAAACAAGACTCCTATAGCCCGTGCAATCATCTACAGCTCTGCTAAGCACAGATCAAAAGGATGTAAGTAACTGGGAAAAAAAAAAACATTCACCTTAGGTTGTATGTATTCATTTAAATTCTCTACTAAACATATAAATAGGTCTAGAGAACCTGGTATTTCTAACATGCCAATTATCTCTGTACTGTGGTGCCCCACTCATTAACAAAAATAGCTTCGCTTTAGACTGAAAAAGTCGTGTTTTCCTTGTTGTATGTTGCTTTCTCAAATGGATTTATTCTCGTGCACAGTGGAAGGGATGTTTTAAACCATCAGCAGCAGCACTGTTGGAAAAGACAGTCCATACCCACACGGTGCCCACAGGGGCATTTGTTGAGGTCCCCTGAGGAAGTCAGGCTGATGGGCAGACAGATACATGCTCTGCAAAGGCTGCATGAGGTGACAAGAACCTGGTGACCACAGCTGAATGCCCCACCTTAGCAAAGACCTACAATTTAAAAAAAAACCTACAATTTATCCCAGTCCCTCTAACTTTGAGGTAAGGAGGTTCGATAAACTCAACCATCCACATGAGGGTTCCCAATTGTACACAGTGTATCAGGCGTCCAAATGTATTTTGAACAGCTTCAGAGGTGTTCTGGAGCAGAGGTCATGCCTCCAAAGCAAAATAATGCTCACATTTATCCCGCCACAAGGGGGATTTTGTGAAAGGAGCTCACACTTCTGCACACATCAAGATTGCCCCAGGTTAGACCAACCTCTGGGACCTGCACCGGTCATTGTGGTGGTGGTTCTCTTTTACCATGCTTATCTCCTGGTAGAGGCTGGATTTGGAAAATATGCTCCAGAACTCAGTTGCCATAGCAAGATTTTGAGCTCTGGGGAAAAAAAAAAAAAAAAAAAAACAACGCACCATGGCTGCTTCCTGCCAGAAATGCAAGAGGTAAAAAACGAGTGTATGCCTCACACAGCTGTAATGTGGAAGGCGTGAGTTTCAGGGCCTACAACACAGAAGTAGTCCTCGGACCAGAGGTCAGCACCCAGGGAACGTGCTGACTGTCAGGCTACCGAGCTGTGGCACTTCCCTGTGTGTGGCCCAGGAGTCCTCCCCGAAAGAGTCCTGAACTCTTTTAAAAGTGGAGCCGTCTCGAAAGGCCCCTGAGCTTCTCCACGGGAGGTGAGGCCGGCGCTCAGGCCCACCCGCTTCCCAACCAAACCATCCGGCCCCGATGCGCCACAGGGACGAGCACACTGGTGCCATCTGTTAGGGAAGACAGCACCAGCTTAAGCCTCGAGAGAGCAGCCTGAAGTGGGGATGCCCACCTCAAAATAGCCCTCAGATCTAGGAGGAGCTGGGGGTTGGGAAGCGCTCCCTTTCCCCCAGCATTTCCCATCCATGCTGCCTGCACAGCATCCTTATCGCATCAGGAGCCTGCAGAGCCCACCCCAGGGACATCGGGGCCTCAGAGGCAGGGCTTTGTGGCACTCAGGGTGAGTAAAGGCCAAGCTTTCATGAATCAATCCGAGTCACAGAGCTCGACTGTAAAGTCATTGAATGCTCACAGGGTCAGTTCTGCGAGGAAGGCAAACCTGGGTCCGTAGCTTCTTCAAAACTAACAGCGTTAGGTTTCCCTCTGTGACCAAACACCCAGCTTTGTTGATCAAATCAGCAAACTTGTGATGAAATCACAGGGGGGCACTGCTTGCTCTGTGACAGTCTGGGAGGGCTGTATCAGCACACTGTAACGGGGATATAATAATACATGTCACTGGAGGAGGTGCACGCCGATACCTCACAAGAACCATGTGTGCTGGTGTTTGCATTACCCAGCCCTCACGTAGGGACGAAAACACTTGTAGCAAGGCTGAGAAGCGATGAAGAAACCAAAGGCACCTCGTGCTGCCGTGGGACTGGCCTCAGGCCAGCGGGGCTGGGGGCGAGAGGGCACCCTGAGTAACCACACTGCCCCCAGGCAGGGCAGCGCAAAGGCTTGGGGAGAAGGCTTGGGGGGCTTGTGAGGGGTTTTAATGCTGCTTTAATGGCTTGGGGGGATAGTGAGGTGTTTTAAGGGTGCTTTAATGGTTTGGGGGGCTTGTGAGGTGTTTTGATACTGCTTTAAAGGTTTTTGGGTCCCGTGAGGTGTTTTAATGGTGCCTTGAAGGTTTGGGGGGCTTGTGAGGTGTTTTAATTGTGCTTTGAAGGTTTGGGGGGCTTGTGAGGTGTTTTGATGGTGCTTTAATGGCTTGAGGGGCTTCTGAGGTGTTTTAAAGGTTTGGGGGGGCTTGTGAGGTGTTTTGATGGTGCTTTAAAGGTTTGGGGAAGGGGGGGCTAGTGAGGTGTTTTAATGGTCCTTTAAAGGTTTGGGGGGCTTGTGAGGTGTTTTGGTGACACTTTAATGGCTTGGGGGGATAGTGAGGTGTTTTGATGGTGCTTTAAAGGTTTGGGGGGATAGTGAAGTGTTTTAATGGTGCTTTAAAGGTTTGGGGAGCTTGTGAGGTGTTTTGATGGTCCTTTAATGGCTTGAGGGGCTTGTGAGGTATTTTGATGGTGCTTTAAAGGTTTTTGGGTCTCGTGAGGTGTTTTGATGGTGTTTTAAAGGTTTGGGGGGCTTGTGAGGTGTTTTAATGGTCCTTTAATGGCTCGAGAGGCTTGTGAGGTGCTTCCCGAGCCGCCAGCAGCCCGGCCGGGGTGCTGCCGGCGGGGACAGGGCGGCGGCAGGCGGCGGGCCATGCGGGCACAGACTCCACCTTCCCCTGCTCCCGCCCGCCCCCACGCATCCAGGAAGGGAAGAAGAGGAGGAGGAGGAGGAGGGAAGGGGGAAAAAAAAAATAAAAAAAATAGCAAGCAGCGGAGAGAGAGGTTGAAAGGAGGGAGCTCGCCGAGACCCACCCTCCTCCCTCCTCCTCCTCCTGCCTCCTCCTCCTCCTCCTCCTGCGGGCTGCTGGCCGGGCTTTTGTTGTGCTGGGCTCCCCGCTCCGCACGTGAGAGCCGCGGCAGCCCCATGCGGCCCTCGGGGGCGGCCCCGCCGCCGGCCTGCCGGCAGCCTCGCCCCGCCGCCCGCCCGCTGCCCTAGCGGCGAGCCCGGCACCGCCACCGCCACCGCCACCGGCACCGAGCCGAGCTCCGTGCGGCGGGGCAGGGCAGGGCAGGGCAGGGCAGGGCAGGGCAGGGAGGCGGGCGGCCGGCACAGCCCCACACCATGGCGGCGGCCGCCGCCAGCCCCGGCAGCCCGGCCGGAGCCCTGCCAGCCCCGCCGCCGGAGCGCTGCCCCAGGAAGGGGCCGCTGCCAGCGGGGACGGCACCGGCAGCGGGGGCAGCGCCGGGAACGGGAGCGGGAGCGGGAGCGGGGCTGGCGGCGGTGCCGCCGCGCAGCGACCCCCGTCGCAGGCAGGCCGCGCTGTCCTTCCTCACCAGCATCTCCCTGGACGGGCGGCCCCCGCCGCCTCCCCCGGCCGACGGCCCCGCTGCCAGGCTCCGCCAGGCTCCGCCGCAGCCCCCCCCGCGGCTGGGCAGCCCCCCGGCAGCGCCCGCTGAGCACCCCCGGCCCCGCGGCGGGGCGGAGGAGGAGGAGGAGGAGGGGGAGGAAGGCGGCGGCGGGGAGGACGAGGAGGAGAAGGAGGATGAAGAGGAGGAGGAGGAGGAGGAGGACGCCTTCGCCGCCGTGCAGGTGCCGGCTGCCGCCTTCCTGGGCGCCGCGGCGGCGGCGGGGAGCCGCGGCCGCCTCAACTCCTTCACGGCCGGGGTGCTGCCCGTGCCCTTCGGCAGACACAGCCCCCAGGGAGGAGGAGGAGGAGGAGGAGGAGGAGGAGGGGGCTGCGAGCTGGGGCAGCCCGGCCCCGCCGCCGCCTTCGAGCTGCAGCGCTCCCGGTAAGGGACAGCACGGGGCTGGACGGGGAGGGGGGGTCCCACTACCCGCATCACGGCTAATTGTGGGTGGGAGGCAGCCGGGACAGGCTCCTGTGTGTGTTTGCAGAAGCCATCGTGAGCGTACAATCAGAGTTTCCTGGCTTTCTATTTATTTATTTATTTATTTATTTTATGTGTGTGTAGTTGCGCGCTGGTTTATGTTTAACAGGGGTTATCGTTAACGTGGTCGGGGTTTGTGGGCCCGGTGTGTTCACGGGATACAAAAAAAGGCTCGGGTGTGATTACACGTAATCGTGGGGAAAAAACACTTGGTCGGTAGTTGGCGTGTTGATGCCAAAGGCTCTGGTCTGGTGCTGAAGAAGTTTGTCTCGGTTGCGTGGTGAATGGGCGGCTGAGGACGCTGCTGGAGACTAGGGCCAGACCGTGGCATGGCTTTCCTTCGTGCCAAATTCATAATTCGTTTTAATGGCTTCGTCTGAGCTAGGCAGGACCTCTGTGGGACAAGGTTTCAGCAACACCCGTTTAAAGTCATTCCAGAGCCTGCAGGTTAGGTAATGATCCCATCCACATGCTTGTTTTTTTATATATGCCTGTAATTCTTGCCATAGTTTTCTTTACAAGAAACACCATTATTTCCATACGTGAAGTTTCCTTTCCCATACACGACTTTTTCCAGTGGGTCAGGTTGTAAGAAGCAAGCGTGCTTTTGCTGAGGACACAAATCAGTGAGTATCTGCTGAGTAATTGCTGGGAGGGGGGGATCTAGTCGAAAGGATGTTCAAGCTACCGTGGCTCAGATGGATTTATCGTCAGAATTTATTGACCCACAGAACAAACCTCGCTTCCTGACTAATTCTGGAATTAATCTGTGATTATTAAAGCTCGTAAAGATTCAATTTGTTTCTACCCATTAGAAAGTCTCCGCGCCTTTCACCTTCCATCTCATTCAGCTTTGACAAAGCAGAGGGGAGGCAATTTCCTCCTCCGGGTCTCCGTTCGCTGCCCCGGCGTTTTGTTGTGGAAGCACTCAGGCTGTAATTGAAAATATGAAAGCGTTTGCCTGTTTTAAATAGCCGGGTTTTGGCCTGATTGCTCCTCATCCAGAGAAATGCAGGGAGGGGGGGATGCTGGGTTTGTAGACTTGCCCAGCCTTTGTGGGGCTCACAAGGTGCGAGAAGATGTTGGAGCTGCAGGAAGCCCCCAGGATCCCCGCACATCCTCGGGGGCAAAAGAAGAGCCTCTCAGAAATGAGTGTGTGATGGGCAGAGCCCTGAAAGAGGAGCAGAACGAAAAGCCGAGGGCACTGTCCACCCTTCAGGGTCGTGCCAGCGTCGGGAGCTTGCTTGGGAGCTGCTGGAAACGCGTCGGACCTTTTGTGTGCAACCGAGACTGGGTTATTCACTGAGCCCAAAGCCCTTCAGGCAGCCGGAGTTTGGGAATTAGGTATACAAGAACAGCATGAAAACAGCAATTTAATGGTCTGAGAAGTGAATGGAAAGTGCACACGCTGAACTAAGGCTTTTCTTAGGTGTGTGACCTTGTGTACCGCTAATCATTGCCGCCTCTAAAGGAGGGGATGCTTTGGGGACTCCTGTCGTCATTTCAGAAACCTAAATGGCCATCCCGTGCCACCCGAAAGAAAGAGTGTTCAAGAACAGGATTAAGACTTTATAATAAGGGCTCTTTTGGTGGTGGCATCGGTATCCTGCTGCTTTTGTCCTCCCCAAAGTGTTTGATGCAGCTCCCGGAGGGCAGACCCCCAGGAGAGGACTTGCTGTCCATGCACACAGCCTGCAGGCTCTGTTTGCTCTGGCGTATTTCAGGTTTTATTATAACACTAAGCAAGCATCTTTCGCCAGTAAGAAAGATAATATTCATCAGACAAGGAAAAAAAAAACCCTTTGCTGTCAGTTCTGAAGAGGAGCTGGGACAGAACGTGGTGTACACGACTGCGAGGGAATTAATTAGACATCTTTGTAGACAGACGCATGCTAAGACAGAGCTGCCTGTGCACAAGTCTCAGAACTTGACAAGTTTGGAAGTGAGACGGCGTTAGAGCCAGATCAATCGCCTGCAAAGCTCCTGTGCAGGCAGGCAGGCTGGCCCTTCTGGTCATGGGCGAGCTACACAGCGCTCTGCCACGCAGTATTTCTGCAGGCATCCCTCTGTGGTGAAAATCAGGAGCATCCATGTGACTCAGCAGCCCTCCAGACCATCACAAGAACATGGTTTGATGGTGGATAGATAGGATAGTGGCGGATCCTAGCTTGTTGACAGCTTTCGGATAGGAAGTATGCTTTAATCTGTAGTTATTATGGCTTTGAGGATTATTCTGGGGAAGGACATAGCTTAGTTTGGAGCAGTTGAAAACGGCTAAAATACAAATATAAGATGCCAAATATTCTGTATGAAAGGAAAAAGAAATCTCGTGTAATAGTGATTCCATGGCTCCTGAGTTTCAAAGCAGTAAATGCCAGGTGGGCTGGCTGGAGGCTCTGTTGAGAGTTTGATGTGAGGTAAAGATGAGAAGCAGGAATGGTGATTCAGAAGCAAACCTTGATTTATTTATTTTTCCTTACTTCAGATGTCCGTAGTCTCTCAGGCAAGTTCTGGACTAAACGCAAAGGCTCGTCTGCCTAATTTAGCCTGAAAATACGGAAGTTTGGTTTGACTTTTTGGAACTTTTGGACGTTGAAACCTCGGTAGACACAAACTGACCCCATGATAAGTATGGGAAATGGGAGTGCGGGGCTGCCTCGAGATACCCGGCTGGGAGACGCAGCAGGTGCTGGCTGCTTTAATAACCCGGCTGAAACCCCCCCGTGCCAGTTTGCTGTAAGAAGCACGATTGCTAGAAATTACATTATTTGGCAGTTTGTGAATAGCATGCTGAAAAATTTAAGGAATGGCGTTTGATTTCGTGAGAGGGGCTTAGCAGAAGTTTTATTTGCTGCAGGAGGAAGGGTGAAGAACTCAGCAAATCGGTTCGGAGAGGAGAAATTCACTGCTGTTTGGAGAAAACATGATGTGCCAGTGGGAGGCTTTGAGGAATCTCTCCGGCACATGTCTTCAGGTTTGCTTTTCAGGCTGCAATATGCAGATGTAGGAGAGGATATATTTAAGGGACTGTGAGGTTCCTTTACAGTGGCTACTGTGTTATGTGCATAGCAACTGCCTTCCTGTCATGAATGTTAAATGTATTTTCTGTTCTAATGATGTGTTTCAGAGTCAACATTGCTCTTAGCACTGCCACATTTCAAAGTTTTTTGCCTCAGGAAGGTTTTCTGTTGTGGAAAATTCAGAAGTGAATGGAAAGTTAAGCAAAGGCTAGTTTCCTTTCAGTACAAAGTGTTTTGTTGTTGTTGTTTTGTTTTTCATAAAAGCCCTTTCAGCCTATATATGAATGTAAACAACCCATTCTTAGCAAGCAGTTGTATTTTCTTTCATGTTATTACAAATTAGGCTAGTAATTTTATGAAGTTCAAGTCTGAGGGGAAGGTATGTGCTTTCTGACCCAGGATCCTGCAAAGCCCAAAGTATGCATTTACATATGTATGAAATTACTTGGCCAGGGTATGAAGTTACACTTGTAAATGAATCTTCGCAAAAACAGGGATTTATCTGTATAATATTGGTGGGATAAGAAAGAAAAAAAAAGAAATTGAAATCTAGGTAACTTTATTTTTACTAATTTTTCAGACAACAATGGATTGCATTTTGGTGCTCCAACAAGTAATCGTATTACCAAGGCAAATACGATTACGGTTTCAAATCTATGTGTTGCCAAGACAAATCAGCCATAGGCGCATCAGTTTATAGGTAAAGGCATTCAAAAGAAGCATAAATTTTCCTCCAAAAGGAAAGAAAAATCCTCTTATTTTGTGTAACAGGAAAAATCTGTAAGGTGACACTATGCTGACTTCTCCCTGCACCATATCATTCAACCGGAACGGGACCCATGGAACAAACAGGGGAAAACCTTTCTGCTTGCTTTTCTTTTTCTCTGGGCTTTGGTTAGGATGGCGAGCACTAAGCAGTTTGTAGTGCCTCTCGTTTTGTAGCCTGTTTTTGGGTACATGACCCTACAGGACACATCTGCACGTAGTTTTTTGTGTAGCAAAAGAAGTGATACTGCAGGATGGTGGCCGTCCTAGTGTAGGATTGACAAATATCAACCCATAGGCGCTCTTGCTGTCCTCAAAGCTGAGGTTGTGCCTTCTGCAGCCCAGGGAGGTTGGTCCTCCCTCTGTCCTCTTCCCTCAGTGCTGCATCCTTTCTTTTCCTCTTTTGGGATGGAGAAAGAGCCGCTGTAGGTGCAGGACCAGCAAGTCCCAGTAAAGAAAGTGGAGAGCAGAGCTTCACCACCCCAAGGACCTAGGGTATGGTCACTGTGCTCAGGAAGGACCATTGTCACCTGAAGGGACGTCTGGTTTTGTCTGAAACACGTAGGGATGGAAAAAGGGGAACCAAGAGATGACACTCTCCTAAGTCCCTTTGCCTCTGGGCCTGCTTGGACCACATATGTGCATACGTATGGAGAGAGCAGATCTCAGATCTTCAGGTCAGGAACACAAATATGGTCTATACCTTGCTTCTTCTTGTTCACCCTCATGTGTACTTGGGACCTATACTTTCCACCCCCCTGTACTCAGCCTGTCTCATAGTACTCAGCATTTCTCCAAGAGAATGATGTCATTTCCATAATTAAGCGTTGTAAAACACTAGTGTGTTTTTCGGAGACTACGAAGAGAGGAAAAACAGCTTGCTGATGCTACGGTGCACAGCGCAGTGTAATTGCTTGGGAAGGTGAGTCGAGCAGGTACTGCAGCACGTTATGTAAAAAGGTGTGGAAAGATGGCAGCCTGCTATTAATAGGCTTGGGAGAACAGTCTTTCAAATACAAAGGTGTAATTATGCTTTCTAAAACAGAGTTCACATAGCCTCCTGTTTTCAGCCCTTTATACCTCTCAGGAACATGTTTAATTTCTTACTTAAACCAAATCTGGGTTTGATTTTTAAATGGTGGTGTTTACTGTTTTGTAGAATGCCATCTTTTAGCATAACCTAATACAGAAAAAGTCACAGATAAGAGTTGGTTACTTAAAAACAGAATTATTTACAGAAGAACACAAAGTGTCATTGTTAAGTACCTCTTTAGTGACTTTTTTTTTCTGCAATTTATCTGCAAAATCCTCCAGATAAAGTGTTTTTTCTATTTTAGAAGCAGCTCCAGCTACTGCAGAACTCAGCCTTGCAAGTAACAAAAGTGTCTGCGCAGTTATTTTAAGGAACGTACTTCATTGTCAAAGGTTTTGTGCTTCTGTTTGTTTTAAAGGGATTATTATAAATACTGGTTTCTTGTTTGCTCAATATAATCCTTATTGATTTAAGGCAATACAAGTTAAAGATAAGTGCTAGGGTGTAACAGGGAGTGTAGTTTGAGTAAATGCATTTAAAAGTAAAAAAGACAATTTTTTATTAATTTGTCAGCACCCTTAAACAGGCACTTTCAAGGCTAATGCAGTGGTAGTTTTTGGTGCTAGCCTCATGCTTTGTGTTAAGGTTGAATGCTTGATGTGAATGGCAACATGTATTTGCTCCCAGCCAGTCTGTGAGCTCACTGCTTTCATCTCCTGCAAGGATGTAACCTTGTGACAGGAGCAGTGGATTTTTATAGTGTGGTACTGATGCTGTGCTCAGTTCTGTACAAAATCCCATTGCTGCTGTGCCATATCACTTATGAACTAACCCCCAGCCCACTCAGTTTTGTGCAGTCGGGCACCTGACAAAGAAGGGGCTTGTAATTGGAATTTATTAACTCTGGGAAGGGAGGAGGGGATGGAAAAGAAGAGGCTGGAAAAGCCCTCATGAACCATTGTGTGTTTGCAAAGGTTGAGGCACCTGGAAATGAATGGTCTCTGAATTGCTCAGGTACAGGTGAGAACAGGATCAGGCCCGTCCTTTCTATTTTAGGAGCAGGGGTGAGGTTTCCAACCTGTCAAGCAATTGCCTGTCTTGAATATCTTACTGGGTAAATGAGCACGCTATCCATGGTTGATGGTGGCACCGTCTTCTGTCTAACCAGCAGTTGGCTTGCATTTGTTGCAGTGCTGCTTTGTACAAACTGGGAACCTTTCAGCACAACCTTGTTTTTTTGTTGTTGTTGGTTTTTTTTTGTCATCTAAATGTGCGAGAAGAAGCATGGCTTTTGAGAGGCTCTTGACCCTCGCATCCACTTTCCCAAGATAGGGGGTTATGGTAATGAAGAACTGGCTTCACTTCTTCAGTGTTTTTTCTGGATTAGATGTCTGTCTTGTATTATTCAGGCTAAAGAGAGCGGAGCAATTCAAGCTGAGATTTTGTGAAGGAGTCTCTGAACCATGAATTTGAGGAACTTTCGGGTCTCCTTTGAAAAATCTCACTTTAAAAAGACAGCATGTGCTTTCCCTTTATGTTTTTTCACGAAATTTGTTTCCTGCTTTGTCCAGTCCTGCTCCAATGGGTATACTTGTCCTCCCTGTCAATTCTGAGGGGAGTGGTTAGTGCTGTAGGAGATAGTTGCGATTCTGTTTTTATTGAAGCTAACAGCACACTTCTGGTTAAATCAGTGGGTCAGAGAGCTTGCTTTGTGCTGATGTATCGGCTGAAATGCGCAAAATTCTCCTCATAAAACTCAAAATATGGCTTTTGAGGCCATAAAACTACCAGTCTTTTACATTTTAAACCATAGAGGTGTGTGGGCCCTAACAAACAGAAAACTGAGGTGTAGATTGTGCTTTTCTAACAAAGCATGACCACGATTCTGTGATTGCTCTTCAAATCTTCATTGCTGCTTTTCAAGTTTCCTTCAAGTTTAGAATGAAAACAAAATTGGAGTAAGGATATCTCAAAGGTTTGGTCAGGTCTTCAGTAGATGTGCCCGCGTCCTGCTGTGAGGTGACAGTCCGTCCCGCCAGGCCATGCTCCATCTTGTTTGTGTGAGGCGTTCAGACACCCAACGCCTTGAAACAAAGCTCGACAAGAACCGTCAGAGCTACAAATTACTTGAATGTGGGGCCTTTGTGAGAGGAGTGGGTTTCCTCAATCCAAAAAGGCCGTGCCAGTGCTGATGAACAGCACAGCCCAGCGGGAGCAGGGCAGGGCCAGGAGCGTGGTGCTGAGGACGAGATGTCCGCCCTGTGCGCCTTCAGGCCAGCTCCTGCCTGGACCTGGGGACGGGTCCCTCACCTCCCTTCCAAGCTCTCATCTGGCAGGATTATTTTTTAAAATAATAACTAAATAAAAAAATGTAGGGAAAACTTGTCTTCGTATTTGTTGAAGAAGAGCACTTGGGCATTTGTTTTCTTTTTGCTGGTCAGTTGTGGGCTTTTTGAGCCTTCATTTTGCAACACGGTAAATTCAGCAAGAATGACTTTTTTTGTGTTACCGTGCCTCACACCAACGGGCATCTTTCCTGTCCGTTTATTGGAAAAGGTGAAACAGGAAAGCAGAAATTTCAAAATTCGGTATCACATGTTGACAGTCTGTAAGTCTGATCGACGCAGAGCTCTGCTGTCATACCCAGCACACGTTTTCTCTTGTCCTGAGCTGTATTTAGCAGCGCGCATATAGCTCGTGTGAGGAAGTAGTGGTTTCTGCTCTTGAGGTCTGGAGGGAGGGGGGGGTTCTTTCTCATTCAAAAAAAAAAAAAAGGCAAAAAAAAAACTTTTATAAAAGTGTGGCTAATTTCTGTTTCAGTGGAAGTAAGGAGGTAAAATTGTGTGTGTGAGTTTTACGTGAGCAGATGCTACAGGAGGCATCGTGGTGGGTCATGCTGGGGGTCTGTGGGCAGCACTGCCTCTCTCCCCTCCATTTTAGCTACCTTCATGAATGTTCAGGCCCGAGGAGGCGAAGGAAGGGCAGAAGCAAAAGAAGAAAAGATGGGGGTGCTTTGGTTTTCGCTGCTGTCCGGGGCTGCCCCCCTTCAGGTCGCTGCACTTGAACTTCCTCCTTCGCAGAGCCTTGCAGCGAGGAGGGAAAATGTTACAGCTGGTTGGGCACTCAGAGAGGCAGCGGCGGAAGTGTATTTTTGGTTTCTTTGCTGGACGGGCTCTTTTAAAGATGTTTCTAGAGGAAAAATAAAGGCACACACATCTCCTGTTTTCCTATCAGCAGCTAATGGGTCATGCCCAGGAGAGGAAATCTTCTGAGTCCTCCCTGTAGCTCTACCAAAGGTAACTGACCGATGTCCATCCCTCACATCCCCTGTTCTGCTCCACAACTTTGCCTGGATCATTTCCCTGTGTTGGGATTAAGTAGCCAGACCAGGGCTGCTGGAGGAGGACTGGAGCTGTGCTATGACAGCTTTAAATATATTCTCCTCCAAATGATGGCTGTATGTTCACGTTGTATTAAAAGCAATTAATACCCTTAATATTCTCTATTAGGTACAGGTGATAAGCTTTTTTCCACTTGCTGAAGGGTTTTTTCCTGTCTAGAGCTGCAGTGTTTTTACTCCCAGATTTAGTTTTCAAACTTATTTTTCTTAAAAACCGTCAAAGCATAGCATGCTTGTTGTGGCTAGCTACAGATATATTTCAAACAGAGTGCCTGGTAAGAAAAAAAAACAAGGATATGAACTGGAAAGGGGAAATACCTGGGTTTAGGGGCTCTGTCTGTATTTATATTAGCCAGAAAGGGTACCAAGACAAGTTTCTGTATGCAAACAAGTTCAGGAGGATCCTAAGCATAGTTTGTCTTTATATGTTGTAGTACTGCCATCAGGATACCATTTTCTGCCATCATGATGCTATGTTCTGTGTAATACTTACCCAGGTACGACTTTATATATAAATTTGACAGATTTAAGTAACCATAGATGTATGCTACAAAAGCGCATGCTTCCTGTTTTCCTTTTTAGAGACAAAAGAAAGAGATGCGTATTTACAGATAATAAAATGTAATGTTTTTCAAAGGAATATTGATTGTTTAACTGCCTGTCCAATATCCACCTCGGAAGATTAAGTGTTTTCAGTAACAGCTTTGTGGTCTGTAGCCTCTACTTGTTTGCTTAATGTCTGGCATGAGATGATAAAACTGGTACTGGTGCAGGTAGGACTTCAGCTCGTGTTTAACCCCTCGCTGGTACCGTATTGTAAGTGGGAAATTATGTTGTGTGTGCGTAATCCCATTAGGCAATATTGTTGTTCAAACCCCTTCTTTTCCTCCTTTCAACAAAGCCCCTAGGTCTGCGGTGAAGTGTTTTGTGACACATTTTTGAATGGGCCTTTTGCCCTGCTTTCAGTTCTTTATTGCAATAAGCTTTACCAGGAAACAAGAATCTCTTTCTTCTCTGCCTGTGTTTATTCAGCTTGGGGCTGTGATGCTGAATATGCAGACAGACACAGAAGTCAGATGATCTAAGATGTGTTACAAGGTTAGCCATTTCACATGAAAATCACCGAAAATCTATACCGGAGTTGTTAAGTCTGCATTTAATGTCTGCAGCATCTAAATGTCTTAATTACTTTTTTGAAAAGATGGATATTTTTTTTTTCTGTCTGCTTTCACCCCCAAGGCTGTTCTAAAGTAAATCCTCTCTTGCAGTATATTCAGTTACATCTTTTGAAAGAGGTGATTAATTTGAAACAAGTATTCCTAAATGAGCTTTGTCATTGAAAAATGGCTTTATAAAAACAGCACCTGATCCTGCAAACACGTGCAGGTCCTTTCAGTCTTGCTCTCACAGGCAGCCAGTTGCTTTTGGCTTCGGAAGTGATCACCTAACAGAGAGTCAAAGTGAGCAAGCAGTTTTGCAGAGTGGTTTGAGCAAGAGCCCCATCAGTTGAGGTTTCTGCAGAAGTGCAGCAGTGGTTAAGCCCTAAATGCCGGTTCAGTAATCTCTGCTGAAATGTGTCAGATGCATGCACATCCCACTCCTTGTTTAGGACAACTGTGGAGCAAGTGACAAATTAAGCAGTGACATAGCACTCTTTAAACATTTATAGTATGTTTTTTCATGAGAATTGGAAGCAACATTTCTAAAATCACATGCTCCAACAAAGGATCCTCTGTCCCCTTTCCACCGATGTTGCAGAGGATCTTACTCCAGTATCGTCAACTTCAAAGTCTTGCAATGTATGATTGAGGCTTTTAAAGTTCCTGGACTACTGGGATGAAGGGGAAGTGCTCAGTCTCATCTCCTTGTCTTCTGTCTTCTTGACAAAGTCCCTAGTTTTCGGAATCAAAGCTTTAAAAAGCCTGATAGACCTACATACCAGAAGGCAAAGTTAAGACTCTTTAAAGATTCACAGAAATTCATGCATTTTTTATATGTTTTAGCTTTGTATTTGTTGTTTAAATGGATAATAACAGAGTCACGGGTCCCTTGTGCCTTCCACTTTTGGAGAATCATCAACGATGACCGGAACCAGCAGCAGCCTGGCTTGGACAGGGGGTGGCTGCCCCTAATCTGCTCTGTGGGGCATGGAGGCAGTCGTGAGGTTTCTGACTGGGATACCTGGGCTTGGCCGATTTGATGATTTTTTTGGTAACAGAAATCCTGGCAGCAGCAGGAGCACAGGGAGTGAAAGACGCCTCTGCTGAGGACTCTGCAGTCCAGGTGGAAGCTGCTTCCCCAGCAGACAGAGCGGGGACAGGGTGTGCTATTTATTATAGTGAAGAAGGGCAGGGCTTTTTTGGCAGTCTTTTCCCAGGAAAGAGGAAAAGAAAGTGGGTCCTGGCTTCACTGTACATGTAGAGGGGAGAACAAGCCTTCTGGAGCAAATAAAAGGTTGGAAAGGAAACACAGCAGTTTCCTTCTTCCTCCCGTTTTCCTCTCGACTTCCCCGTCTACCCTGTTGCCAGGAGGAGCTCAAAGCACTGCAGAGACAGATCTGTGCTCAAGGCTTCCTCGTTTAATTGTCTTTGGGTAGAGAAACGCGAGCCAGGAGTCTGGCTGGGGGATACGGTTTGCCCTCGTAATTTTTCTCACGCTTGCATGAAGTATGCAGCTTGAAGCAGCTTTTCTGAGGACTGCCCTGAAAAGCCAGTCTTTTGGGGTGTTGGCCTTTGTGTTGCCTGAGGGAGCTCTTAATTTGATGACCATAAACCAGCATCTCCTGATTGTGCACGCTGGAGAACAGGACCAGCTTCTCTGTTTCAGAGAACCACTGCGCTGAGTGGCTGGGAAAATCGCAACCCTTCAGCACGAAAACAGGCGGTTTTGCTGTGTGTGAAGTGATGTGTGGCTTGTTTGCCTGCAAATTAAACTGAACGGGTTGGTCTCCCCAATCTTTTCTTAAATGATTGTCAAATATAACGGGGAGATCTGGATCCAAAGTAGCTCCTTCGAAGAGAGGTCAGAGAGCTCAGGAAATACGCTGTAATGTGCTCAATAAATACATCATTTTAGTGATGCCTTGGTACAGTTTCACATTAATTCTTCTCCCGGCTGCTGTATTTTTTTCTCTCCAGCACAATCTCCTGCAAATAACTCGACAGTGCTCAGGGGTCATCAGATGCACACAAATTGGCATCAGGGTGAGATTTTATGGGTACAGGGTGCTGGTGCTGATGCTGGGAAGCCTCCATGGGAAGCCTCCATGGGAAGCCTCCATGGGAAGCCTCCATGGGAAGCCTCCATGGGAAGCCTCCATGGGAAGCCTCTGGCATATCACGGGGCCATGCCGAGCATCCCTTGGGAAGGCAGCCTTATGTGGCACAGTGCCTGCATCCCTCTTTCCCCCAGTCTCATCCCTTCACTAAGGGACTGGGCACTTTCTATGGACACAGTGCCACCCTTACACACGAAGGGGTTTTGCATTTAGTGCCACATCACGGGTGGGAGGAGGGAGACTGCCAACTCAAAGTGTTTGGATCATTTTGCAAAATACCTTGACCTTCGTTATTGAGATTTACCTTTTCTGTTCTCTGGTAGCACAGAAAACCTTCTGCTCCTCCCGTGGTTGCAGTCTGCAGCTGGCTGCTGAAAGAGGTTCTGGATCATAAAATTCGGGGGTAGTGGAGGATGGAGAACAGCATGGCCACGCTCTGTATGTCATCTCAAACGCCTAGCAGAGCTCTTTAATAGGAGAGATTTCTTCGCTGCCGTACTTGTGTTAGTGGGACACAAGCCTAAAAGCAAAAAATGAGATCAGTGAAAATTAATGAAATCTGTCATTAATTATAGCTAGAGAATCTAGCTATAGATTCTCTATATGAATCCTTCCAGCTATGTTGTGCCTTTTCTTCTTATTTTTTGCTGTTAGGAACCCAAGCCGGTCCCTTTGGCCTGCTCCTTTCTGCTAGCAAAACCCGAGCTTGGTGTAAGCTAAAGCAGGTTTGGCTTTGCTCACAGCGTTTGTGCGGTGGGGTATAGCCGAGGGGGTTAATGTTCAGACAGGGCTTTGCAACGTGTTTTTGTTCATGCCGTGCAGCACTTACTTCAACAAGTCATTTGCTGACCTCAGGTAAAGGGATGTGTGCAGACTGATAGCTCTAATTGGGCACAAGGCACCTGGTCTGTCAGTGATTAGAAATAAGAAATGTAATAAGAAACATCACGACTAGTTAGGGTACAACCGCCTCGAAGCCACTGCATAATGATGGTGCGTTTGCCATCAGATTAGGTCACGCAGCAGCTTTACTGCAGCTTGGAAAATGAGGGGCAAAAACAGTCCTGTGATTAAAACTTCAGCTTCTGAGAGCTCTTCAGAGAAGAAAGATGTGCAAATGCAGATGTATGGGAGAGATTAAGCAGTCTGGATATGCACAGTTCTTCAATTTAAAGAGAATAATTGATTGAGCCGCTGCGCTAGCTCATTCCTCACAGCCACCCTGTCTCAACAAAATTAAACGAAACACCAGGATGATCTCAGGATAAGTTGCCCAAAATATAATCCATAATCGGTCAGTGTATTAAGACGGTGAATTTGGTAGTTTCTATGGATATGTGGTTGTTCTGCGTGTGCGTAGCCTACAGGGGCAGTTGTCTTGGTTTAGCTTTATGAATTTCTCCCACGTTTTAAAAATATTCTGTACCCTTTATCACACATTCATCAGCAGGGAAATAATTTCTCTCTGAAGCAGTGCTTGCTTTCTGATCAGCCCTTCCATCAGGACCTGGTCTCCCCCACAGCCCTCAGCTGCAGCAGCCAGATGCCATCACGCGCAGGGCATCCTGCAAGTCCCCCGTGTGCCGCCAGGAACAGGCAAGGAAAAGGAGCGTTTGAACTGATAAAGAAAAATAATTAAGTTCTCATTCTGCTGTTGTTATGTTGTTTTCTTTCCGCTGCATCAAGCAGAAAACACCGCCTATATTGCAGCTGTGCTGTCGGGTACCTGAAGGCTGAAATGTCCAAAGACCTCTGCTGTCTGTACCTGTTAGGTACCAGGCCAGCTCTGTTAGCTTGGCCATGCATGAGGAGTCTCCTCGGTCGTGGAGAAGAGCAGGGAATTAGGAGAACATTAAACTGCCTAATGAGACAAACAAGCAGTGTGAAAGGCAACACGCCCCAGCTCCGAGGCTAGCACGAGCTGTTCGCCTGTTCAGAAAATCGCCGTGGGCTTGACTGGGAAGTGACAGAAATACTCCTGGCAGCGAGCACGGGCCTGGCTAGTCGGGGCAGTTAAATTCCCTCGCCTGGTTATCAGTGTGCTCAAGCTGAAAGGCTGATACAAAGTGCTTCCTGCTCAGCATGATAAATAGAGCTTCGCATGATAATTATGTTTACAGCGGGACAGATGTACTAATAACACGGCCCCTAAAGACTTCAAACGAGCTATAAAAGAACCCAATCTCGGCTGAAAATGCTGGCAGCAGTAGTATTAATTGTGAAAGTTACATCTGATAATTGTCTTCTTTCATTTGAATGAGGCAGTCAGCTATTAATGCCTCGTGCTCTCTAGTACCGAAACAGCCAACTGGGCAGAATTTGTCAGGCTGGGTAATATAGTTATGTATTAGCAAGGCATCCTAATGGACACACTCCAGCGGATCAGGAAGGGAAGAAGTGTTGCAGTTAATTTCTAATGCTGTTTCATCTTCTACACCAAACTCCTTGCCGATGTGCCTTCAGGAAGAGAACTTACTTTTGTTATCTACAAATTGTTTGATGTAGGATAATGCCTGCAGTAAAAAAACAAAAAACAAACAAACAAAAAAAAAACACACAGACTGTTTGTGCTTATTGAGGACTGAAATGGAGAATGACTAATTAGCTGTCTTGTTCCACTTACCTCTTCCACACTGGTGATATGAATGAAAACCTTGCCCTTGTTTTTACCTATATTAAAGATCCCCCTATTCTGCAGATCTGTTACAGAGCAAGTGCATGTATAGAGGTACACATATATGTAATATAAACGTGACTCAAAATACTCTAAGTTATCAAGCCTGATTTTTAGAATAGCAGTAAATGAACTCCAAATCTGTGTTCCTACTGGATGCTGTGCCAGGACTACAGTTAAATAAAGATCTTGTAGGTAACTAACCAAATTCAAATCCCTGCTGGGCCAAATTGAATTACTTTTTGTGACATCCTCATTCATTTGCATTCCCAAAGCGTGTTTCGTTTCATCTGTGGTAAGCTGAGCTGCAGCTAGCATCCCAGAGGAGCACACTTCCAGCAGTCCTAACCCACATCCTTCCTCCGGCTGATTAATCTGTAAATCCTTCCAAATTCCTCTGCCGTGCTTTTACAGCAGAGCATCCCTGAGCAAAGTGTGTGAGAGGAATCTTGAAATGGGCTCCCGTAGCATGAGAAGGGCTCTTTGTGTGTTTCATTAGGCAATACTTTGGGGTTTTTTTTTTATGAGGAAGCAGGCCGCTGGAGAGCGCAAGAGGTGGTGGTTGGTTAGCAGAAGAGAGCTGACGGCCGGGAAAAACGCCTGGAGACTCTCTGTAAAAATTGTTCTTGGTTCCTTGTAACCTTTCATCGACTTAATTCATTGCTAATGAGCTGCGAATTCATTGCAGAGCCTTCAAATTGCCGCTGAGGCAGATGACAAAGGGCTTTGTTTTATGTTATCACCAAACCCTCTGAAAATGACTGAGGGCTGGGCAGCAGCACCACCTCTGGAAGAAGCCTTGGCCCCCATGTCGCTTGTTTTTTTTTTTTTTTTTATGTGTGTTTTGGGTCAGATCAGGTCAGCGACCCGCCTCACGAAACACCTGAGGCGGGTCACTGTGACTTGAGCAGTAGCTCCCCCAACCTCTTACCTTCCTCATGGCGTAATATGAACGCAACATGTCTTTAGGGTGAGGTGAAGAGAGGCTGAATGTGTGGGGAATCACCCCTGGGGTGGTTTGGTGCACTGAATGTTATTAATATTTGTGTGTTTTGAAGAGATCTGTCTGTCCTTGCGTCTGCAGGGTGGCGGTGCCTGAGGTACTGCCTGTGCTGCTTCGGCTCGGGCCTGGCCGTAGGTGGAGGTGGTGAAGATGGTGCTTCAGGGGTGAACCAGCACAGGGGAGACACAAACATGAAATCTGGGTCCTGTGCCCCTTCCTCATAGTGCCAGTCAGCCCCATTTAAAGTGTTTTTCCTTGCCCTGATGAAAGGAAAAAATATAAAGTATCAGTAGGCCTCGCCTAGCAGAGTGCCCAGGCACCTGGGCTGGAGGTCTCAGAGATGTGTGAGATGTGCAGGCATCTTCAGCTTGTAGCTGGATTTTCACCGTGCAGCTCATAAGAACGACGTGTTCTGAATGGAGTAAACGGGCTCCCGAAAACATTTCAATTTTTAATAGAGGCATGTACCAGGGGAGAGGAACCTCAGGCTGGGAGTGTGCCAATTACAGGATGCTACGCTGAGCAGGAGACCTCAGCAGGGGGAGAGGAAAATGATCTAATCTCCTGATTCTGCTTCCCTCGATCAACCTAGGAAAACACTGCGCCTCATTGCAGTGACAGAGAAGAGGAGGTGGTTTGCTCTTCCCAGGGCAGCCACACTGGCTGGCCCCAGGCCCTGTCGTGACCAAGAAGAGCAGGAGAGATCTGAGCTCCCTCTTGCAAGCCCCAGGCTCAAGCTCAGAGACGTGTCAGAGCGGTTACACTTAACTATAAGGATCTCCCATTGCCTTCGTGGTGGATCTTATCATTTTTGAAACTGGCCTCTGTTACTGCAGATATGTTTTTAAGTAAACACATGATTTTCTACTGAAATGCCTTTGGCATTGAAACATGGACTAGCAGGCAAGAGAGCATTAAGCCCAGCTGATGTGTAAATATTTAAAATTAAGGCACTGATCTGCCTTGCAGTACCTCATGTTACCACAGATACCCAAAAGTATACCCAGTGTTGGATATCTAAGATATCTAATATTGGATGTCTCTGAACTGTATGAAGTCATTGGCTTGGGCTTTGGCATACGTGGCCAAGGAGAGGAGGGCACGACCAGTGTTTGCTCCTGGGTATGCAATAGGATGGTGAGAAAATTCCTGAGGGAATTTGTGGCAAATGTACCCAGAACTAGATCCAGAGTATGCACCGTTTGTCACCATCTGTGCCAGGGCTCATATCTCAAACACAAAATACCTCACGTTAGCTTTCACTCGTTCGGTTTAATCATTATGTGCTGCTCACATGGGGAGCTCCTGTTTTCTCTGTCAGAAGAATTGTATCCAGGCAGTCCATAATGTCCAAGATGCATTTTTAGAGGGAAGATTTATTGGTCCCCGTTCACATCTTGTCTAAATCTAACGTTAATTTGCAGAATATGTTCTCCCAGATAGCATGCACATCTGGAGGCACGGTTATAATTTAGAACTGGAGGTAATCGAAGAGATACCGCGAATGAACTCAGGGAAAACAAACAGGACAAGGCAACAGACGTTATAGTTAAGTATAGTTATGCATACAGGCAAGAATTGAAGGCTTTTTTTCAGGAGTGTGTATGTGTTTCCACATGTATGGCATCACTTGCCTATAGCCTTGGTTTCCCAGTGCGTAGTTACGACATTTGTTTGCTCTAAAATACAACATTATTGGATTTTGGTAATTTAAAAGCTGGTTTTGGAGTGTAGCTTATTCAACTAGTGTCCTGAATTTTAGGGTCGATTCTTTATTCTCTTAGGAATAGGTATCCTTCAGATCAGGCTTTTAAGGAGCAACACTCTTTGTGGACAGCCATTGATATGCATCACATTACAATGCACCGAGTTTGTCAGACAGAAATTACACATGAAGGACCTGTTAGGTCTTTGACAAGGTAGGTCTTACCTGTTGATCAGACAAAGACTATTATGGTCTGGGTTTTCCTGTAGAAAAAGGACAGAAAGATGAAGAATTTGTATGTTCTTTCCAGCGCTAGAGTATCTGCTCTGGCAAGCGCCCTTGTTTTCGTAGGGCAGACAATTAATCTTGTTGTTTGCGCCTTTGCTAGTTTTGAGTGTCTTTAATTAAGCTGGTGCCTGATGATGTCTTGCCACGATAATGTGTGTTAGGTTATGAGGTAATGGCTGTTCTGAAAAATAGAGCTGTGGCAGCGCTCTGGCACATTCAACGTAAATCACTGCTCACAAGACTTCGGAAAGCTATCACGTTGCTGCAGAGGCAGGAGAGTGAAGCCTGAATCTGTAAATCACTGGGTACATGTAATAGGGGATGTAGATTTTAGGCGCTTCGGGAACATGGAGAGATCTGCTGTCTTTAAGTGAATCTGAGTGAATTGCAGCTGTAGCTCCTCATTAGAGCTTGGGTATAGCTGATAGGAGGAGGACGGGGTGCAGAGGCAGCTGCTACAGGGAGAAGATAGTAGGCTTCAAACAGGATCTGCCTTCAGTGAATTGGGAACCCAGCTGGGGAAGGTAAAAAGAAAAGGGGCCCCAGATTCAACAACACTTGGTGATTGCTCTCTCATTGACTAGACTAAACCCTGTGTTTTTTTTTTTCCTTCATCAGAGATTTCTTATCACTGCCTGGCGTTGAATACATTTCCTCCCAGAATTGTGCCTTCTAGCAGGGCTAAGAATTAATATCTGGAGTGGCACTGTGCAAGTTGGCTGCAAACAACCACATCTCCCATTTTTCTATGCACGTGTGCATACGCACAGTATGCCCTTAGTAATTTTTAACAGCCTCAGGGTTTGTTTTTGCTGCGTTTGCCTTCCTGTGCAATACTGGCAAAAGACTGGAAGAAAATGAGCTGGGACACAGGGATCCCAGTGAAAACTGCATCCAGAGGGGGAGAGCGACTCATGAGCAGGTCAACAGCAAGCACATCCCAAAACTGTTCTTGCTGTTTGGCACGCCAGCACTACCTGCTCTGCTCTCTTCAGCTGTTGTAGGTTTGTAACCTTAGCAAGAGCAGGGGAGATGCACACCCACAAGTTTCTCAGAAATAAAACATACTTAAAATGCAGCTCTTTCTTCCCGATTTCCTCGCTGTGCTAGAAAGTCATTACACGTGGATTTAGTTTTCCTTATCTCTTGGATTATCGTCTGCTGTCTTCCTTCCTTCCTTCCTGGATGGATTTATCCAGTGTTCTGATTGCAGCTCCATTTTTTTTATCACCTCCTGTCTTAAGGGGCTTACGCTTTCGTAGGCTTAATGTTATCGAGCTGAGTATTTTGCAGCAATTGACAATGAAGATAATTTTCCACAGATTGACAGGTTGGTTACAGCTAATCTTTTTGCAGAGTCCTTAACTTGGCCATTCGCTCTGTTCGTCGCAGACCTTTGTTTCATTTTTTCTTTGTATTCATCTTCTAATTGAGCCACACATTAATCTGACTTAGGGGAGGAGAAATAGACAACATCTAAGCCTTAAGAAACTTCCACAGGGATTCAGACATCTGGTCAAAGACAAGTATGCAACCAGGGTCATGAATATCTTAGAAAATAGCCCTTTGAAACACCAATGCATCAAATATCTCTTCAGTCTCTTTCTTTGGCTTTGGTTCGGAGTTTGGTTTGAGCATATCAGTAATTTCTGGGCCCATGTAACAGTTGCACAAGGACCAGAAATGTGATAAAAAGAATTTAAATATTAAACACAAGTTGTCCTCATCTGTGTGGGGCACAGGCTGGGAGTCAGCTCACAGCAGGTAAGTTCATTAGTTGCCATTTCTGGTGTAACATCCAGCTGCGGAAGGCTTACAAACGCTGG
Source organism: Netta rufina (assembly GCF_964035555.1). Lineage (NCBI taxonomy): Eukaryota > Metazoa > Chordata > Aves > Anseriformes > Anatidae > Netta > Netta rufina. The sequence continues at coordinate 110,207,327 of NC_140124.1, forward strand.
TATTTAGGTCAGCTTAATTAGGCCTCAAAGTAAAGATTGAAAAGTGGAATAATTGCTCTTACTTCTTTGCTGCTGAGCTTCTCCAGTGAAGAGATGCAGTTCGGAGCAAAGTTCCCGGGCAGTATGAAGTGATTTCGGCAGAGATGCTGTAAATCCTCAGCAGTGCTCCTGTGCCAGGAGCCCAGCTGATGAAAACCAACAACTCTGGGGAGAGGTGAGAGATGCTGTGATATCCCTGCATGTCCCTGGAGGTTTCTGTGTGACCCACACTTCTTCATTTCTTCCATCGAAGGCTCATAAAGCCTCGTATGGCGTATAAAGAGGTATTAAAGCAACAGCTCTCATTTGCTGCATCAGTGGTGCTGGTGGCTGAAACGTCCAACTTCTGTCTGTGGACCCGTGCAGAAAATAGAGGGGAAACTCCTCCTCACCTGGATTTCTCTCCAGAAGAGCTTCTCTGTGTCCTCTGACTGTGGATGGAGCAGAGGGAGCACCCATGGGCACAGGAGACAGATATTTGCTGTCTTCTTACATGCCAGCAAGTTCAGCACACCCTAAAATGCAGGCTTTTTATATTTTCTTAGCAGTTTGAAGGCATATCCTATCTTGTACCAGGGCTTGATTCTGAAATTCTAGGTTAGACAAAGCCCAAGGGGATTTAGGTTTACATATTTTCCTAATAGGATTATGCTTCACACTTGGTTGTTTTAGAAATTGTTTGAGGTTTTCTTTTTTTTTTTTTTTTAATGATTTGCTAAATACTTGAAAACCTGCGTGTACATTCAGAGCGTCCTGCAATGTGTTGTCTGGGGGTTAGCGATAGAAATCTGGTGTTTGACCTAGTAGTAAATGAAATCACTGACCCTCGGGGTTATTTTGATCCGAAAACATTTTGGTAATCTGATTTCCAGCACGGCTGCAGGAACAGTTGAAGCAGAGCGACTGCAAGGGCTAGCAAATTGCAAGAAGGATTAGAAACTGCTTACGCTGGCATCAGTGAAAACAATTTATTGTGGAAATACAGCCCGGGAATAAAGTAGTGAGCAGCCTTCCAGCCACAGGGCTCGTGGGTGGGTTGTGTCGTACACGTGGTTCCTGATTTATGGTGGTTTGGGGGGGCCTGGGTGCAGCTGGGTGCTGGGGCTTCTTCGTGCCCACCAGGACAATCAGAAAGCTGGAAGTGATAAGATTTCCTTCACAACTTCATTTCTGTGATGGTGGGGAGGGATCTGACTCAACCGTAGCAAACTGGTTTAAAACCCAAATTATTTTGTCGAAGACCTGTGCTTAAGATACTGCAAGCTGTAGCACAGCAAGTGAGGGGCTGCTGGCAGGTGGGTGTTAAACCTTAAAGAAAGGAAAACCTGAAAGCCCAAACTAAGGAGAAGGACCTGTTGGGAAGGTGGAGTTTGAGTTGCTGTTTTGATCCAGGAGTTTGGTTCTGATTGGAATCAAATGGATTTGATAAGATAAGCAGAAAAAAAAAAAAAAAGAAACTTGGTTAATAACCCAAATGTACGTCTCAGATAGATAACTGTGGTTTGTGAACCTTTCTAAACAGCAGCTCCAGGTACTTCGTTGTGCACTCTAACTGGTGGCAATGTTTTGTGTTTTTTTCCCTGCAGACGTCGGCTGATCTCCCAGCGATCTTCTCTGGAGACTTTGGAGGACATTGAGGAAAACGCCCCGCTAAGGAGGTGATTTTATTTGCTCCCTGTCTGGTTGTTTGTCTGTAAGACACATACAAGGGCAGGCTTGCTGTCCCTGCACGTGCTGAGAAGCAGCTGAATGTACACATGAAGACATTTTTCATGTTGGTAAAGGTATTAAAATATCGCACACCCTGTGAGGGGGTAGGTGGTGGGAATTACACGGTTCCTGGCTGCTTTAATAAAGTAAGCCCTTTAAGGTTAGTATTTTTTTAGCATCATTGTTGTTTATGGATTTTTAAGGTCTTTGTTTCTCTCAGCACACACATCGTGTTTCAGCAGCCAACGTCACTCTCCCTGTGTGCTGATTTGTGACTGCTGCTTCATTGCTAAAACCTCTCCCAGCCACGTTACATCAGCAGCTTCCTTGCGGTTTCACTTCTGCGTCCAAGAGGCCACAGCCCCTCTGGGGACTGCAGCAATTAGGCACCCGGCAATCCTCCGGAGGGCTGGAAAACGGAGCAACTGTTTTAACAGCTCAGAAACGGGCCGATCAGTAATCTGACCAGCGTGTGGTAGGCTTCCAGGTCAGCTGTTCGGCTAGGCAGCAGCTTAATTTTGAATGTCTCTTTATCCCAGCCCTGTCACTCAGCTGCTTTATGCTGGTGTTTAGCCTGTGGCCTTGTTTACCCACACGCACCTTGGCTGTCTCTCCCCACCTTGAAGCAAAGACTTCATAGCAGAGGCTCTACCGGCTGGCCCGCTACCAAGCCTTGATTATTTTTACAAAGCTCGCTGCTGAACGCTTCCCAGCGTGTCGTGAAGCGTCCTCATAAATGATTCAAACGCGTCTAATTGGCAAAAGATAGGAGCAAAGAGTGGCTGGCGAGGCCACGTTTCTATTTGCTAATTTGCAGAGCTGGTGGTAGCACTGCTCTCTCGGTGGTATTTTCCTGCGAAGAAGGAAACGAGCCATAGGGTGAGGGAATTGCAGGGATTTGACCAGCAGGGGAAGGCAAAAATAGCACGGTGGTGGGGTTCCCCCCCTTGGGGATCTGGCCGGGCATGGTGATGGCATTTGGGGACTGGCAGCCCCTGGTGCTTGGGACCAGTAGGCTGCGGTTTCAGTCCTACAGAACAGCCTCATGAGGTGAGGAAGCTGAACTCTACATGTAGGAGAGGATGGGGGAAAAAATGGGCTCGTGGGATCCCCTGCACCAGAGAAAGCTGCTTCTCCCTTCAGTCCCATGGAGGATGCAGTGCCTGCAGCCCTGGCTGCACACCGAGCTGGGGAGTTATCGCTGCTGCCTGTGCTCTGTGACTTGGAACAGAACAGCAAGGAGACGAAACGGAGAGAGCTTTCACAGTGAGCCTTGTGGTTTCAGTTGATTAAAAAGAGCAAGGCTGGAAGGAGGGAGGGAGCGCTGTTTGTCTCGTCGCTCCTTCCTCTGGCAATTCCTTTCTCTAATTGCAATTTTAAGAAGTGTGTTTGCATGTAAAATAGATTTAAGCGTTGATGCTTTGAGGGGAAATTTCTCTCTGAGGTAATTCATTTTGTTTTCTGTTGTTCTCTATGCTGTCAGGAACATGGAAAGTGGTATTTAGAGTTAAAAGAGTTACAAATTATCCTTGTAAATAAGAGATTTTAAGCCTTTCTAAAATTAAAACAAGAAAGAACTTTCCTCAGCAGCTCCCTTATCAGTAGCCAAGGAGGTTACGAAAGTGTGGGTGTTGGTGTGAGCAGAAAAAAATGCAGAAAGACGTACCAAGTTTTGTTTTACTTTTTTTTTTTTTTTTTTTTTTTCCCCCTCCCAAAGCTTGGGCTAAGCTGTCACAACGGATTACAGGAAGTTTTATTTCGCTGAGATTTTTTTTATGTGTTTTTCTGCGTGAAGGGAGGGGTGGTGGTGCCTTTTCTTATTATTATTTTAAATATTTTTTTTTTATTCGAGCTGTCACATTTCCAGACTTATTGTCTTCATTGTTCTTGCTGATTCCTAAAACAGGGTGACTCGAATCATTTGTCTAGTCTTTCCTTCCTGCCTTTGTGTAGACTTCTCAGCTGTACAGCAGGGAACTGAGCCCTTTTTTTTTTTTTTTTTTTCCCCCCAACCGATTTGTTTTTCAGATGTCGGACTCTCTCAGGATCACCCAGACCAAAGAACTTTAAGAAGGTCCATTTTATCAAGAACATGAGGCAACACGATACCAGAAACGGCAGGTACTGTGCTGCTTCTGCAAAGGCAACTCGTGGGGCACGGGGGCATGGGGAGGTTCAGCGTCCCCCTGAAACAGTGCAACAAGCACTGCCTGTTACCAAATGTACAGTCAATACGGGCCATTAAAGCAGTTTGTGAAGGTGCAGGCTCCTTTCTTGAGTGAAATCCAAGTCAGAGGCAGTGCTAGCTGATTTTTAGGACCTGTGTCTCCATCATACAGATACCTGTGGAAAAGGAAGATCGGTGGTGCTGTCAGTGAACGGAGCATAATGTGGTTACGGCTCTTTGAGGATAGTGCCAGGTGCTAGGAGTGAGAGAGGCACATGGCTGAACCTGCCTGGAACCCGTTTAGCAATGGCTGAGTGATATTTCAGCAGCTATTAGCGAGTGCGAGGGTAAGCACAGGGTTCGCTGGGTTGTCAGGGCTGCCTATTGAAGGAGGCTTACCAGACAAGTGACTCAAGAAAACAGCTGGAGGGGAAGGTATTAAGATTATCCCAAGTCTTACAAGATGAATTATAAAAGTGACAGGTTCTGAGCGCACCATTGTGTCCTCCCAGCTGCAGAGCGCTCTGCAAATGCGCAGGTGGGGATGGTTGTGACAAGCGGGAGCCTTCTTTTCAGGGCAGACGTAGGCAGAAAGGGTACATGGGGACACCAGGAGATGTATGGAAAGGTGTGGCTGTGGCCACACGTGCACCCTGCACTCTGATGTGCAGTACCCAGATGGCAGCCACAGGCACCAGTGGTCCTGTGCAGCAGCAGACAGCCAAGATTTCCCTTGCTGCAGTGGTACAGTGTCTGTCTTCTTCCCATCAACCAAGTAGGTTCTTTATTCCAGTGCCATCCAGCTCAGAAGAGAAAATAATCCCTCCTTGCTTACAAAGACATCTGTGTTGTGTTTTTTTTCCTTCCCCAGCCTATTTCCCTTATGCCTTATGATATTATTCTTGTCCTTCCAAACCTGAATAGGTTACCTGAACAGGTTTGACATAGACAGAGCTTTCCTGCTGAGAGCTGACCCTTGCACATACCTCTCCTCGTACAATTGTGGTGGCCACGAACCACATCTGGGGAGTGATTTGTGGGTCTAGTCGGTGATTTTAATCAAATGTGGAACCAGATCAATAGAAATTCTGACATAACATCGAACCACGGTTTTTATGAATCGAATTCCGGGAGGTGTCACTTGGCTAGAAGAAAAATTTCCTTGCCTTTATTCTCAGATGTACGACTGAATGCAGTGAAAGGTAGTAATCAACATCAATACTGCAGAGCGTGGCTCTGGGAGAGGAGGGTTTTTTAGAAACAGCTTTTGTTGCAGGCAGACGTGTGCAGAGCTGTTGACTTGACTATTGTCTGACTAGCAGACGATTATTGTCTAAACAACGAATACATGTGTAATCAAACTCTTAAAAAGCAGCTCTCTAATTTTAGCCTGGTTTGTGCATAAATATATGCGTGCTCTAGGAATTTCTTACAGCAAAAAAAAAACACTTATAAAGTATTATGCAAATTTCACACAGAATGAGTAATTTCTGAGATATGCATATAAAAAACAAATGCATAAACTTGAAATATTACCTGTCAAAAAACGAAAAAACACTTGGTTTGTAAACGATCTACAGAATCACACGTTTTCTCCAGCCGTTGCAAAAATGTGTTTGTAGGTTACGTGCGGCATTTTGTCTTAATTTGTGTTACGTCACTCATTATGTCTGATAACAACAGAATATTTTTGTAGCTCAGAAAACACAGCTTTTGTTATTCAGCTGGCTCCTTATCTTTATCAGCAGACACAGTTTTCCAGAATATTTCCATAATCATAATAAAGATCCCTTTATCTGCAGCACAGATACAGTAAGAACAAGATACACAGCTCGTTAAATGCTTTCCATCCTATGGACAAAGAGCCACAGCGATGTTAGCTAAAAATAAAATGCAAAGGCAATACTTTCTGTCTCCCTGAAGCAGGCTGAGTCCAGCAGTAAGTAATCTGAGCACGCACCCTGCTTTTCCAGGGGGGCTGGATGCTGTTGCAGTCCCTGCAGTTGGCATTCGGGCTGAAAGGGGCCCCTGGAAATTCAGTTCAATGTGCTTCGTGTACTCAGCCCCAAATCAGCAGAGGTGCTCAGTCCCTTTGGACCTTCGATATTGGTGTCTTCCACAGCTCCCTGTGACACAGAGGAGCCCCAGGTATCGCAACGGATGGGAAATCCTCCTGGCTCTTCTTCCCTTTGCCCAGGACCTCGTCCCAAGCAGCTCACGTGTGGTCATGCAGGCAGGCTGAGCTGGGCTCCCTGAGCTGTCTGAAACCTGCAACCCCTCGGTCGCTGCACGACAGCCTTTCATGTGGCTTGACTTGAGGAACTCAGCTCTGAAAGCATCCACACTAGTGTGTTTTTTAGCGGAGGATTTAAGAGCTAGGCTTCAAAATAGCTAGTGCTTTCAGTAATTGTTTCACTGGCACCAGACCAAGTTGTTCCACTGGCACGTGGCCAAGTTTCACAGCAAAGAAACACGCGGTGTGGGTGACAGCTCAGGGCTCCTTTTCCTTTTGTGAACTGCTCTTTTTGGGGCTCTTAACCTCTGACAAGTCCCTGTCCTGTAGTGCTGAGAGCTCTTCCCCTCCCAGCCCTGGAGGTGGCACGTGTTGAGCAGCGATACTCCGGGTAGAGCCTTCGGCAGTCCTGCACAAAGGCAGGACGGGCTGTGGTTAAAATTAACAGCTCAGGTATTTGAGCACTGAGGAAAAACCACCTGTACCCAGACTGCAGCGTATCAGCGATGCCTTGTAAGGCTCCCTGTTGATAGTTTTGTGCGCTGGTTAAACCAGTTTCTTCGGATTTGTAGGATGTGGCTTATTAAAGGAAGGGGAAAATTAGGTTTCCTAGACCGCACTATCAAAGCAATCTCGTGAAGTAACACAAAATAAATTTGCCCATTAAAAGACAAAGACAAGGCAACCCGTCCTACAAATTAGCAAATGCAGCCACCGGTGTGTGGTTTCACCCTGTGAGACCCAGTGACTGTACTCAGCGGGCTTAGTGGTGGTCCCTTCCACAAGCTGTGAAGCAGAATATGTCCCATCTAGCAGAAACAGGCCACCAAAATAGCAACGTGAGCCAGCTGAGCAAACAACCCAGGGTGAGAACGCGACAAGAACATTTCTGGGGTCATCCTATATAGCAGTAAAACAAGACCCCTCTCCCACTCCGTGCGATTTCTCGTTAGCGTAGGTTTCTGTGCCAAAACCAAGCAGGACCCAAAAGCTATGAGGTCTTGCTGCCCTTTTAACAGTGGTGATGCACCCATGCACAGCAAGAGGCTGACTGTTTGTGTGTCCTCACTACTCTCAAACAGTTTTAAATAGGTCTGGCATAAACTTGGGAGGCTGTAGGGTGATGTCCAGATCTGTCGTTTGTGTTCATCCTTACCTGCAGGGGAGCAAAGTCTTGCTACTCAAACGTTTTCAGTGACATATGAGGGCATTGCTAATAGCTGAGAGCCTTGTGCTCTGCAAATTTTTGTAGTTTTATAGTACATACCTCATTAAAGAAACTGGAAGATGAGCTTTTACCATCTCAGACAGCTGCACGTTGTCAGAGCTCTCTTGCAAAAGAGTGGTTTCCCTAAGCTGTAGCAATTAGTACAACTTTTTGGTAAAATGAGAGAATTAGAGAGTGGAAAGCTTTTCATGAAGTAATTTTAAACATGTCTACATGGCACAATGGCAGTCAGGGCACGTAAACCCACTCTGAGTCAAGCTGCTTCTGATATCCAAGATAGCTCAATCGCAGTTGCACAGCATCGTAGACACTGATGAAGAGCTGAAATCCAGAAAAATGCTTTTCTCTCATAAACAATAACTCTATTTTCCTGAACAGCAGCCAGCTTCCCCCACACTTTCTTCTCCAAAGCATACTTTATGACACATATCTGGATTTTCTGGTCCAGCAAACCACTGTCAGCCCTCAGATTTATTTTGTTTCCACACGTATCGTCAAACCCCTGAATAAAATGCTGTTTTATCCCTCTGTGATCAGCTTCTGACCACTGCCATCCCTGGTTCTCTTCCAGGCCAGCTCCTAAGTCTGTTTTGCACCAGCCCCCCTCCAGTAGCCCTGCAAGCAGAGGCTTTGTGGCAGCCTGGCTCTGGAGGCCCTTGCTAGGAGAGGCCGTGCACTCATCTCCCTCTCTGGAAGATCTTTATGTAGTGAAAGTCCCATTTCATGGAAACAGGGACAGTGTTTGATTCCCAAGGGAAAGAAATCTGAAAAAAAAATAGAGGCTGGGCTGATGCTTTCTGTTTTCTTTCTGATCTGATTCCTTCTGATACATGCAGCAAGTTTCTGGTGACTTCCCATTGCTGTTTCCACTGGAGGACGTGGAAAGCACCAGTTTGTTTTTCTGCAAGAGGGCTTATTTTTTAGGGAGTTGTAGGGCATCAGTGGAAGAGCTGGATTTCCAGAAGCAGCCAGAGGGAGTGGGGGAATATGCCTGGTGGGTGCTGTGGTGCTCTGAATTCCGGGACGCCTTCTGATGTCAGCCTTGAAACGTGTGCCAAGTTTCATACATCAGCAAACGAGGCTTTCAGTGAACAAGCAAGCTCTTGTGAGTAGCAACTCTTCAGCAATAAACAGTGGCAAGCACAAAATTAATCATATGCCAGTTTTTTTTTCCTTGTGGCCTGCCTTTCTCAAATGTGACAAAATTATTCTCCCTGCCTTATAACTTACGGCAGCACCCTGGGGACATCTTATCAGATATATTTGCCATAGGTAAGGGCTGTTACAGAACTCCGTATCTGCTGCAGCAGTTTCCTAATGTTGTACATGGGTTTATTATTAGAAACCCTTTTTGATTAAAGGGTAAATACTGCTTTGCTTTGAAATACACTTTTAAGGAAGAAAATAAAATCGCTATGATAGAATGATCCAGGAAAAGGAAAATTGATCATTCTGCATTTTTTCCAAGGAGATAATACTTGCATGCAGCGGCTCTCTGGGGAACCTAAGCCTTTTCCAAGAAATATGACTAAGCCAAGCTGCTCCCATAAGTAAACAATACCTTAAAAGAATGTAAAAGGTTTAAGATTTAGAGATGTATATGGAGATTTTCAGACAATAAAGAACAAAATAGATTGCTAGGATTTGTCATCCAACTTTGACCAGTATAGGACAAAAATTTGGGTGAAATCCCCTCACCAGAGACCAGTGGCAGACAACATCAGGAAAATCCGTGCTGAAGAGCAGAGCAAGGAAGCGAAATAGCCCTGACAACCAGCCTAGCAATAGGTCCTGGCACTCTGGACCACAGGTGGAGACTTTCAGGAAGGTGAAACACAGGTAAATCGTCACACTAATCAGGTCAGAAGGGTATGAATTACCATCACCAGATCTTAGAGGGATTTGAGGGGACGTAGTCTGTCGGCCAGTTTTAGGGGAAAGAAGGGTCTTTTTCAGTGTATGTTGTACAACTGTTGGGGTCCTGAAGCTAGTGAGGAAAGCTGGTATGTTTATAAATAATCACTTATTTATTGCTATTGCATATCTTAACATTTTGATCAAGTTTCTCTTGGCTTCTTGCTCATCTGCATGTCCTAAAATGTGAATTATGCTGCTGTTGGAAGTCCGTGTAGCTTTATGGAAAGTGGGCCATGACCTCAGGGTTGTTCTGATGTCACTTGATGCTATGTCCGAGGCTGATGGCTCAAGGTTATAGTGCAGGTGTAAAACAGATAGGTTGCTTTCAGGTATTTAATTTAATGCCACCCGTATTGCAGATGCCGCAGAGATTTGGAGACTGGTTGAAAGCACGAGGTGTTTGCAGTTAGAGCGGCCTGCATTCTGAGATCAGCTCTGTGCAGGCAAACAAATCACACTGTCATGTAGCCAAATGCTGAGCTGAGTAATGAATGAAGGCGAGCCATCTTCACAGGAGGAGGGATCCGGTCCTGACAGCTAGTAACGGAGACAGACATTGTGCTGGAGGAGAAGGGGTGAGGATGGAAGTTTTGTGCTGATGAATTCCTCGACAATGACACCTGTTGCTTTGTTGCTTATTGCGGCGGGATTATTAAATTTTAGTCTTTGATTTCTTTTATTTTCTTTTATATTTTAGAATAGTCCTTATCAGCAGCAGAAGATCCTTCTGTAGCATATTTTCAGTGCTGCCATATCGAGACTGTACCCAAGTCGGGTATGTATACTTATACACATCCTACGTAGTCTTTCTGGGCCTGCATGTAGAGCTGGGTGCGGACAAGAGCATGACAGAGGCTAACGCTTTTAAACATCTGCTCCGAGAAGGGAAGGGAGGAGTGCATTTAGAAACGTTTGCACCGTGGGTCGTTACCAGGTTAAAACTACAATCCTCGCTTCCCAGTTTATTTATCTGTGTTGTGGTACCTTTGGTTACTGAACTGGAGAAAACTGGCCTCCCGAATTCTACATTCGTGAAAAATGCCTACAGCCTGTATTGTTTCTTCTTTCTTCACCCATCTTTGATAAAACATGTATTTTAGACAGCGCTTTTATTTTATAAGCAGTGCTAGCTTTCTGGTTCTCCCACATGCCTATGGTGTTACTGTATCTAGACCTGCATTACTACAGAGAAATAATTGGATCTAAACTTAATGGCTTTTCATTGGACTTGTAGGCAGTGGTCAGATCGTTCAGTTAGTGAAAAGAGAGTTGTGGTAATGCTGACAGATTGTTTTGGCACTGGTGCCATCCACATTCTTAGCAGCTCTGAGCAACTTCCCTGGAGCTGACTGACAGCCCTGAAAGTGCTGAGCCACTGGACCTCTGACGGATATCTGGATTTGAAGCAGTTTCTCCAAAGACTGAGAAGGCTTTTTCCTCTTGCAGTGAAACTGCAGAAGTGGAGGAAACGGGGTTTAGCTAGGAAATGTCATCTCGCAGTCTCTGGGCCACGACCTGCCAGGGGCCGTGCTGGCGGCAGCTCCGCGCCTCTGGGGCAGAGGTTTGAAGCGTGGCCGCCTGCCAGCGAGCTGAGAGCTGCCTGTGGCCGGCGTTGGCTCGGTGCCTGCAGGGCACAAATCTGGGGGAAATATTCAGATCATACAGGGAGGTGTTGCTGAAAGACCCGCAAATAGAAATGAAATTCATCCAGTGCACAAAGGGTGAACGTGGCTCAATTTTTTTCTGCCGTCTATTTAATTCTGGAGAGCTGTTCGCCACAAACTGCTCGTGCATCAGTAATTCAAAACAAAGGGAGATTATTTTTAATGCAGACAGGAAAGGAGGTACCTGTGTAGGAAAGTTGACTTGCTCTCCTGTGTCTTACAGTAAAATTTCTCCCATAATTAAGCAGGGATGACACATCAGGCAAATCCTTGACAGACTGGCAGCTCTGTTCATTCTTCTTCGGTGCCCTGTCATTCATTTATGGTCATTGCCCTGTGGAAATTGCCTCTTTATTGAAAACTGAATATATTTTGAAATGCTGATGATTGGTTATATCTTCTAAATTACAGCAGTAATGAACCCAGCTCCACGTCTAAATATTATTTCAATATGTAATGTCTCGTACCGTGCTTGCAAGAAGGGATTGGGGTGAGTAGATAGAAAGTGCCTGCACACAGCAATCCAGCCCTGCTCTGTAGGTTAAAAAGCCAAGATTATTAAAAAAAAAAAATGCTCTCTGTCTTTCTTCCAAAGCATCAGAGGAAGAGAGAAACAATTAAATGGCACCTCCTTCCAGGAACAGCTGGTGCGAAGAACAGACGAGGCAGTATGTCAGGAACTGTAGCCGCTCTGTTCGGGCTGCACAGCGGCTGCCGACTGCTTTGCACATTTTGGATGCGGGGTAGGAGGGGGGAGAGACATCGGTACCTTTTTGAAGCTTTGCAAGGACAGCACCCTTCAGCTTTGCTTTCTGGGTGTCTCTGGATTACTGCTGCAGCTGAGCTGCTCCAACAGATCTGTTACAAAAACCTGCCCGAGAGGCAGCTCCTGCCGACACAGCTGAGTGTGAAGGGAAGCATGCTCCAGAGCAGTGCAGGGGTTGCTGGTGAGGGATGGTGGGTTTTGTTAGCTGCTGAATCAGAAGGCACATCGGGTTGCACATGCTGAGGCTGAGAGGGGAGGGCACCACGTGCCAGGGAAATTATTTGCTCTGCTTCTCTCTGTTCTGTTGGAGAGAAGCAAAAAGTATAGAGAGCGATGTGTTGGGGAGAAAAATAAGTCATGAACAGTCGTTATCACTGGAATTGTGTGTCCTCAGAATTTTGTCCATACCTTTTATGTGGTGGAAAACTAATGCTCTAGCTTACAGTGCTATTTCTGCAAGAGAAAGGGGAGAATTACCGCCGAGATTCATTCCCAAACGTTTCGAGATGCATTCCTGCTGCTGAAACCACTGAGAGGCAGGTGCTTTTGTGGATCTGGGCCGTAATTTCTCCTCTGCAGGTCTGGTTACGGTGAGGCTGCCCACATCTTTGCGGGTGGTGTGGTGGCAGGCCCACCTTCACCAGTCTCCATGGCCCAGAGCAGGGCAGCGGATGGGAGCAGAGCTTGCTTTTCTTCCCCCATCTAGACCACCAGAGCAGCTGCACGAGCAGGCATAGCCAGGTGAAATGAGCGTAAGGGAGGTTGTACAGCATGTCAGGAGCTGAAAGAAGCAGGATTCTTGCCAGCTGCCTTCCCTTGGCCTCTGAAGTCCAAAGTTAGCAGACCCTGTGCACTACTTAGTGGTAGCTAAGGGCAGCGATGAGGGAGTTGCTCCATACTGTGAACAATGTGATAGTTTTATTGCCGTTCTTATTAAATTAACACACACGCAAACTCTCATTGTCATTACAGGCCAGTCTGCAGAGGCATGTATTAGCAGCAGCACTGCTAATACTGGCTGAGTGCTTGCCTTTGATGATGCTTTTATGCCATTTGAACTCATTGTGTGGTGCACAGGTTAGTGGTAAGGCAATTCAAGGGCTGCTAGTAGAGCTGCAGAATCACTTTGGCAGCTGATACTCTTTTCCAACGTGCTGGAGATCTTCGCAGCTAAAAGGTATTCACAGGCTGGGTTTTGCTGCTGAGCAAAATCTTGCTCACCTGTGAAACATGCCCACACGTGGAAGTTACCAAACGGGGATTTTGCAGTAACGTTGACAAACAAAACTCCAATTCTCCATTGCTTACGTGCTCCTGGGGCTTCTTTAGGCACCACTTCTCCTTTGGCTTTGACAGTACAGTTCTGGCAATCCTCTTGGGCAATGTTGGAGGTGCTCCACATGGCCTGCAGGACTCAGTGGTACTCCGAGAGCAATCCAGGTCTCATTCATATTCTAAAAAGCCTGAGCATTTCCAAAAAAAAAAGGAAATGATAATGTATTTCTGTCATTGTTAATGGTGTTACAAAGGAGGAAAAAGGTACCGTATTGTGCTTCCTCCAGGAGAAAAAGGCAGTGAAGTTGGTTGTTTTTATAATTCTGTTGCTTTATTATATTTTTTTTTCTTTGGCACACGTCCTTATGGCTCACAATTTAAAAACATGTTTTTGAAAAAGGGCATTTTAGGCTAGGATTTTGTTAATAACAAAACCTAAGCTTTATTATTATTTTTTTTAATTCACAGATTATAATCATCCCTATCATAGCATTTTATTCTGTAATGTTGCTAGAGCCTTTTAAGAGCTTCCAAGTTTCTGTAGAGCTCTGCCCAGAAGTTGAATGTAAAGGAGCCGGCGAAGGAGGAGAGCTGGGGGTGTCAGAGAGATTTGGCACTGCAACGTGGCTGGTTTGACATTCAGCTATCAGCCGTGGGGTCAGAGTGGCTGACTGTCACTGAGGCTGGAGGCAATGAGCTGGAGTACAAAAATACCAGAGCATCAGATAGTGCATGTCACAAAAACAGCCAATTCGCCTCGTGTTGTGTTCTTCCTGGCACTGAATTCACTAAGGGGTTAGAAACTTATCCTGCAGAAAGGATAACTGCTGAATATTGCTCTTTGGTAGGAGAATTAGAAGAATTATTAAGCCAAATATAAGAATTTATCTGGCTAAACCTGCCTCCAGTTAAGGAAAATAATACAGTATCAGTAATCAAATGGACTGGAACACGGAAAATCGATCGTTCTTCTGAAGTAAAGCATTAAGTCACTAGATAAAAAGAATTTGTGTCCTTCTCAGCACTGCTGCAAACCAGTTTCATCCAGTTTCTAAAGATAAATAATCACCGAATTTAACTTTGCCCATTGAAGTCCTGGCAAGAACACTAAGGAGTTCAGTGATACGATGAGCAAGAAGTTTCCAATACCATCATCCCAAATAACGTGCAGCCACAGCGATCAATGAGCCCAGAGGCCAGGCATTCCCAAAGGGTTTCATTATCCAAATCCTGAAATCTTTGTTCGTCCTCAGTGTTTAAACTGGGGAAGAAAGCTGTATGCAAAATGAGACAAAAAGGAACATCCAGATGAGCTTGTCTCACACACTGCACCTGAAACACTGCACCTCACACACTTACTGAAAGACACCGAAATCTGTCTGATTTTTTTTTTTTCCTACACAGCATGGCATTTTTAAACTAATCATCTCACAGGTGAATTTTATAGATCCACCATTAGTTCATTTTTATGAGGTTTCCTGTTCCCTTAGATTGAAATGAAGTGATAAATCCCAAAAGCTAATAGGCTTCAGTTCTGAACTTTTATTCCGTGTCGGGCAAAACATCAAGACAAGAGCTGACACGCTGACACCTGAATATGTCTGGAGAGATTAAAAGGATGCTGGCCCATTAGAGCAATCTTTCCACGAGCTTCTCCACCTCCTTTCCCGGTAAATTGCAGCTTGAGATGTTGTTCTAGCAACACTAATGGCAATTAGGATCTGAAAACTCGCAGTCAATTAAAGCCAGCAGTCTCAGTCAGTAGGAGCTCTGCTGTAGAACTGGCGGGCAGCACATCTTTTCCAAAGTTGTCATCGTCCTCATCCCTATAAACTCAGACAATAAGTAGAAATTATTTACAGTGAGGGATAAGAGTAGGATTTTTTTTTGACATTTCCTGAACCGCCTTTGTTTTTGGAATAAATCTGGGCAGTCAGGAATCACTAAGCATAAAACACAAACACAAAAAGGTTGCATCTCTAAGTAACACATATCAGGTTCCTTTCGCAAAAAGTAGAAGGCTTTTTCATGCATCTAGAAATGTGTTTAATATTTAACGGGCTCCTAAATTATTCACGAGTTAAAGTGTTCAACTGTTGCTGTCACTTAAAGAGCAAGCGCCCAGCAGGACTCTTGCATGGGGCTTTATAGATCACGTCAAAGCACAGGGTCTGGCTCATTAAAGCGATGTTATATTCATGAAAGAGAAGGTAATGCAGTTTATATTCAGTTATATATATAATACAGTTTATATTCAGTTTATGTTCTGCTAATCTTTGCCTGACACAGGCTGAGAATTCCTGTTTTGATTTCATTTACCTGTTTGGTAAAACTTTCCACCATCCCACGACAACTTTGGATTCACAAGGCACCCAGTACCGTTCAGGAAAATGAGGTGGTGAAACTAACTTTCTTTTTCTCCCTCAGTCCTGAGTGTAGTTTCCAACACCAGCCAGCAGCACGCTTTCTGGAAACGGTATGCACAAATAGAGCATGGGCATTTATGTAAATCAGGGTAACTCCCCAAACATTACCAAAAACTGGGGTCAAGTTTTTTGCCTCCTGCGGAAGTGGCATCCTGATCTTGCGATTCCCTTCAGCTTTCCCTGCTCGAATAAAGTAAAGGTAGCAAAATTATGTTTCCTGTGACTTAATTTAGCTTTTCAGCGTCTGCTCGAATCGCTGGAAAATTTTGCTAAAAAGCACTTTTGGAAAACAAAACCCAGGAAAATCAAAAACGAGGAAGAGGGGGAAGGAAGTTCTCTTCGCTTAAAAGCCTATTTGGCAGGGGCCATCCTTCCGACTCTGAATTTTGTAAACAGCTTTTACTACTGCATATTGGTTTGCGCAGTTCCTCGGTGCCACTGGTAATGTAAATAATTTCAACACTTGATTTTCTGTCAAGTTCCTGTCCCACACATGTGTGGGGCCTGCTGACCGTGGTGCCACGCAAGGGCTCAGATCCTGAAGGACTTGGTGGCAGAGGTTTGCTGCACTTAGCATGTTGGCTGTCCCAAAACAACTGTCCCAACTGTTCTCCAGGTACAGCTCACACATTTTGTGGAGAGCAAATGTGAGATGTTTCCTAGCTGGTTTGGGGATTTGGGGGCTTTGGTGAGGAAGAAGCTGTGCTTGGGCTCCTCCAGAAGCAAGGTCGCAGCCCCGGGGCTTGTCCCAGGTGGGGAAGCTGCCCCAGCACCCCTGGGACAGTGCTTTGTAGCCTGCTGTTACCAGCAGTTCCCCACAAGAGAAACCATAACCTGCCTCAGTTTACAATCCAGAAAGGATTTGTTATTATTTTATTTAGCTGGCTCGGTCACAGGTATCCAGCACGAGCTTTGCTGAGGCATTTGTGAAGTTTGCTGTAGTAGGAGAGGGAAGAAAAATCTCTGCAAACGAAGAAAAAAGAAAAATCACTCTCCCTGCAAAAAAATTGACTAGCTTGCTGTTGGGCTTAGTGACAGGGAACTCAAAAAGGATGAGAATCTCCTATCAAGTGTTTAACAATGTCTTCTGTCAGCGGGGAGAAGAGGTATATAAGCTGGGATGATCCTTTTCATTTGATAAGAAACTGGGGATTGGTTTGTACTGATTTTCCTCGAGAGAGTGAGTTAAATTCTCAGTTTTATGGGCAAGTTTCTCCCCAAACAGTGATGTTTTATTACTGTTTTACAACGCAAGCAATATATACTACCTGCAAACACAAGGACAAGATGTAAAGGTAGAGAGGACTTCTACGTAGCCCTTACAAAACACTTAGAATGAGGGAGAATAACTGCAGTGTTGCTTACAGGGTCCTGAAGGTAGAGGTTTCTTTCAAAAACAGAAGAAAGATGGGAAAAATTGGAGGATTCGTCTTGATTGATCTCCAGCTAATGGGCAGGAATCATTCCTGTGCATGCTTACACTTGGAGCTGCCCCTGATCTCTGCTCCCAAAGTGATTTCTCCTACGTCCCCAGAGCCACCCTGGTTTTGAAAAGCTGCTGAGCTGACTCTGTAAACGATGCCAGATTTTCACTGAATGAATTAACAAAGCTATCCAGCCTTCTCTGCTAATTGCACGGAGGAGTGTCTCCGTGACTTGTTTTCAAAGCTGTAAGGGCATTATTTCCTCCCCTGTCTTTGAGGAAGTGAAGTAAATTATCCTGATATCGCCAAAGATAATGCAGATTTTTGTTTTGATTTGGGGGCTTCCTCGAGTCATGTGTTCATTTCTTAGATAAGACCTGCTGAAATGGTTACTGCTTAGCATGTATCTCTAGAAGAAATAGTTCCTTCAAGCATGTTGCGTGCAAAAACAGGGAGGCTAATCCGCTGCCTCTGACAGAAGGTTATTTTTACCTAATTATTTGTGCAGCTTCTCAGTAATGTGGTATCAGGAAAGAGAATGATGGTATGACACAGTGCAAAGCGAACCCCAGTCAAGAAATCAAGAGGGATTTTTCTGGGAGCGAGGTACACGATTTATTGGGAACTCACTGATTGCCAGTTTTCGGAGAAATAACATGAGTGACAAGGTTTAAAGTGAAGACAGGGAAACAGGGCTTGCAAAGAGAAAGCAGGAGCTAGCCCAGTCCAGCAGTCGGGTGAAGAGCATGCAGGGCTTCTCCAAGGCTCCTGTCAGCATCTCTCCCACAGGTTTTTAAGCACGTACTTGGACCTTAGCAGAAATCATCCAGGAAAATACCACAAGATAAATACTCTGGAGTTGCATACAGTAGCCATTTGTGGAACACAAATTTGCTCATCATCTTTATCTTCTCTCACATCCATGATGCTAAAGCATGGGATACAGACTGAGGATCAGTCCTCCTAAAGCCCAGGTTTCCATCCTGAAGTGAGAGGAAGAGGTGGATTTCTCCTGAAGGCCTCCAGGAGCAAATTCATTGAGCTTTAGACACCCTCCTGCTCTTGGGGGTGCAGAAATTCCTCCCAGAGGCTTCCGTGGGCAATTGCTTTTCTGCATGACAGCAAGGAGGCACTTGGACACGTGTTTTAGGAGCATCAGTTTATTAGATGTGGTGGCTTATTGGATCTCTTGTCTGTGCTTTGCACTGGTAGATCTAGGATTAATGCTGCTTCCATTGCGTGGCAGGTAAGTAGTGAGTAAGATGTGCTTCTGAAGAGCTGTCTCTGCTCTGGTTTCTGTCCCCCAGGGATATGAAGTTGGATGGTGGACGCCAGTGCCATTCTGCTGGAGTGTGTCTGAAGGAGATCATCGGTCTTGAAGGAGTGGAGCTCGGAGCAGACGGGAAGGTGGGGACGCTTCGCTTCCTACTCCGTTAGGGAAGAACATGGCATAACTCGGAACAAGCACAAATAATTACATAAATGACCATATTCAGCATAATACAACAGTTAAAACGCAGAATGTATGAGCTGTAAATAAGACGAGCAGAAATTCAAGGGGGCCATCCTAGCTGTCAGTGCAAAGCACTCAGTTTCCTTGAAGAAACCTGCCTTGGGCAACGTCTGAGTCTGTGGAGCATTACTAAATTGGTGTTCCCCTGGCTCTAGCAGGAGGTATCAGCACAGAGCATATTGTCAGAGGCAAAAATAATTTCTGGTGATAGCTGCAAGCTGTAATTCTGCTGGCTTTCCAATTTATTTAATACAATAAATCTCACTTAACATTGCATTTGTCCAAAAGGGCAAGAGGACACTAGTATGAACCTGATGAGCATGTCAAACCCCAAGAGTGCATTCATTTGAAATGGAATAAGCAATTATGACTTCTGTGGGGAAAGTGATCCATTTTAAACAAATCTGTAGAGAAGAGATTATTTTAATCACATATGAAAACATTTCTTTTTTTTCCTGAAAACCTGATTTATGTTTTGTCGTTCTGTTTATCCAGTCTGCTGTCATTTCTGGATTTAAAGGCTTAAGGGCCCTAGGTCAATGCTGCTGCACATGGTGTGCTCACCTAACCAAGTGACAGTCCAGACCCCAAAGAGTAAATTCTTGAGGACAATCTGTCTGCTTATAAATAAATTAAAGCTCACGTGTTTTATTTCATACTGTTTCTGACCAGCTTTTAAACCAGTCTGGAGTCTGAGACTCATTTTCTTCTTCATAATACTGTTATTTTTGGAAAATAAACCTAGGAGAAGCAAGACATAGTCTATTTCTGGCCAAGCATGCAAGCAGAGAATTGGTTCACTCTGAAAATAATTTTGTCACATGTTATTCATTCACACTGAGTCCACGCTGGCAGGTAGTAAATGATCTCCCATAACCATTACCATTAACTTACGACACCAACGAGACTGTGCCAGGCCAAATCCTAAAGGACAGAAATACCACAGAAAGTGCTTACGTTAAGCAGTGTTCAGGTGATGTGCCTGTGGCTGATCTGTGCTGAGGGACCCATCCAGAAGAATGCCGTTTCAGTGAAGAAACAGCTGAAATCTGCTACAGGGAAGGCCCAGTGAAAAACCCGACGTATTTTTAAATCTGACCCTTGAGTAGGATTTTGTAAATCCCGCGTATTAGAGCTCGCGTGTGTGTTTGTCGTTTTGTTTTGCTGAAGAATTAATGCATTGGCAAAAGCTTTTTTTGTGTGGATAAAGTGACTACACTGAAGCAAATGTAGGTGACTAGTGTTTATTCATCTGTGCCTAACTATCAAATCCAGAAAATCCCCTGCTAATTTGGTTTCCTCTGCCTCGAACTGGGATGCCCCAAAGGGATCCTGCTGTGGCTGAGCTGGGCTGATAGTAACTCTCTGTCCATTCTGACTTTCTTTTAGACGGTTTCATACACACAGTTCCTATTTCCAACCAATGCTCTGGGAACTCGGAGGAACACGATAGACTCCACCTCATCCTTCTCCCAATTTCGCAATGCAAGCCATCGTAGCCTTTCTCTGGCAAGAGCTAACAGCACCCAGGGGAGCATTGATGCAGGTAACTTACCAAAAAGCTTGTTTTAATAGCCTTGCACACCCTGGCAGTAGGCAGCTATTATCACAGAACCACAGAGTTGTAGGGTTGGAAGGGGCCTCAAGAGACCATCGGGTCCAACCCCCCTGCCAAAGCAGGTTCCCTAGAGCAGGCTGCACAGGTAGGCGTCCAGTTACGAAGGCTTTTTGGTGGAGGCACGCCATGTTTTAACCCCTTTGATGCTTAAATTAAGCAAAACGTAGTCTCTTGGGGTAGGTAACACTGAGCTTGGAGTGCCCTTTTCCACCCTTGTTGCCTGTTTGCTCAGCAAAGCTGGCTTACAGATCATGGAAAGTTGAGTAAACACAATCGCCGGTCCCTTGTCATATTGCCAGCCCCTGCTCCCGCTCAGCATGCCTCCTTGTGTAACTGGCATTGTTTGTGCCTCCCACAAACGGCTCATCATGACTGCTGTTTGCTGTGGAAAGTACACAATGGCAACACGATAGTCAGAAGCTGAAGGTGTAAATCGTACTTGTGACCTTCAGGAGGCTGGAAGGGGCTGTGTTTACAAAACCGGGCACAAAACGCACGCCAAAACACTATATGCTTAAGATACTTTGGCATATTAAATGAAACAAATCAAAACATCTGCATAAACATGTGAGAGCTCGTTTCTGGGAATAAAAGTCAACAAAATTTCCCCACTCACTCTCCTTTCACCCTGAGCATGGCAGGGTACACGGGATCTCATTTGTTTGGCAGACTATTGGACTGTGGCTTAATTTTGGGGTTTCATATAATTGTGCACTTCTCTCAGCCCTAAGTTAATACTTCCCAGGTAATTCATAAGCTTCAGGTCCTCTGTGTCTTTGCAAGTTCTACTATTATTGAAGTACCTAGAGTGACATACACAAAATTTTTTGACTCTTTCAATCAGCCAGCACAAAGATCATTTTCTGCATTGCCACTGAACTTGTTTGCCAGTTAACGTTTACAGATTTCTTGATGTAATTAAGCAATGTTATTTTTTTGCCATTGTTTTACAGGCAGTGACCTGGGAGACTACGTTGAATATGACCCCAATCTTTTAGATGATCCCCAGTGGCCGTGTGGCAAACACAAGCGGGTTTTAATATTTCCTTCGTATATGGTAAGTGATACTCAAAACGAGGTGGTGCAGCACAGATAGATGTTCGTAACAATATTTAGAAAGTTGAGGTTGCATTTGGCTGCATTTTAAGAAGATTATTATTATTTTTAATCTACTAATAACAGCTGTTTGGAATGCTTTGTTCTCAATGACAGTTACTTACTGGGACATGTAAAAACAAACTTGTGGAGGTATTACAAAAGTAAGTGCTTTTATTCCTGCTGTATTTCATACATGTTTTAGATGAAAGGCTTGTTTGAACAATGCACTCATTCTCTCTCGTTCAGAGGAAAATTTATACTTCCTCTAATTGGCATCTATTACAAAATAGGAGAATGCCCATTAGGGTTTTTCTGAAGTCATGAAACTGTGTTGTGTTTTGATGCTTATCGTCTACTCATCGGAGTAGAACCTCAGTGTCTCGTAGAGCCTTTGTTTCCCAGATATTTATTTCATCATGGGATAGTCCTTCCTTTAATTGCAGCAATTATGAGCAGAACCTGTATGTTTTTCGCCATAGCCAAAGCTTGTAATACAACAGGCTCATAACCGTTCCCTGATCTCAGCCCTAACTCAGTATTTGCTCTGGTGAGAGATTTCTGTAGCCTTTTGGCAGTCGCACCAAGCCCGTAGGATTTGGTCTGCTATTTTGGCAGAAACGTAGCAAGACACAGCGCAGTTGTATGTGTGAGGGTTAAATTTTCAAGTGAGACGTTTAGTATGCCCTCTGCTTACTTTCAGCCAGCTTTACGTTCAGGGTTGGCAAGTTATTTTTGGCTGGCAACCCACAAAGTGTCAACCCTTTATGGCAGCCACGTCTGGGTAGGAAAATATTTGTTAGCTTTTGACACGGTTATTGTCACGGACAGGGAGCTGCCTTCCTTCAAACAGAAACTCCTTGTTAACTGGCATCCAGAAAGAAAGTAGTTTTAGCAATCGTGGCTGTGACTCCAACCTTCTTCAGGCTGGAAGTAAGCTCCAAACAAACAGTCCGAGTCCTCCAACATCACCCGAAGTCAGCCATGCTTGGCGTTGAGGTGGACGTGGGCAGGTGAGTCAAAAGGAGAAAGCCAGGAGAGCTTCCTGCAGGGGAGCTCTCAGCCCAGCAGCGGGTGTGTGCTGCCCTCCTTTTCCATGCGCTGGTTAACCACAACATTTTGAGGCCCACGTTTGAGCTTTTATTGCAGTAAGCTGAGCGGGCTTTCCCCTGTGGCGGAGGTATGACGAGATACATTCAAGGCGAAAAATGGACTTGAAGGCTAATCCTTAAAATCAATGGCTTTCTTTGCTCCTTCTCGGAAGGAGGGCACTAATCTGAGGAAGGACCAAAGGAAACGAAGTGCTGTGTTTCGTTTGGTGGTGGGAATAGCTGGCAAGTGCCAAGAGCTCTCTTGTCCAAGGTCCAAGATTTCGCCGTGACGCAAGGCAGGAGCTGCACAGCTTGACAGGGAACCGAGGAGTGGGTGTTTGTTCCTCAGCGCTCGGCTGAGGGATTTCACAAGCGGCTGGTGCTGCCTTCAGCTGAGGGAAGGGAGGAAAGGTCGTGCCAGAGCGTCCCTGCAGGTTTAAAAAGGATCTTGCAGTTTGGGCTGCGAGTAAGGAGAGCTTAAGCATTGAGCTGGGTGATAGAGGGCCACACTGCCTATGCAGAAGACTTCACTCGCATCCATCTTCCCAGACTCAGCTGGAGTTCCCCCTCCCTGCGGCTCACACCAGTGTGAACAGGAGCGTAATAGTCTGTAATTTCAAGGCGTTTTCCTCCCCAAATACAAAAACCAGCATATGCTGCAATTAAAGCAAATTGCAGTCTGAGGGCAGCGAGAAACCTGTGCTATTTTTTCCTGGCGGTTCACAGCCATCTTGGCGTTAGCAGACTCCTGCAAAGCAACCACAGCATCGTCGACCTACTGTACACACAGATCCAAAGCAGCAGCCTGCGGTCCCGAGGGGAACACAGCTTCAATTCCTGCCTCCCACGGGTGCCGGAGCAGCCGAGAGCATCTCCAGTGTGAGCGCCGTGCGTGGAGAGCTGCAGTTTGTAATTAAAGTTCCCTTACTTGGCCAGCATTTTGCATTAATGTTTGGCAGCTGCAAGCCTGTAGGCTTTTTTTTCCCCCCTCCTTGTGGATGTCAGAGCAATTAAGGGGGCAAGGTGTGTGACGAGAATCTGAACAAATGGTGTTTTAGAAGAGCGAGGCTAGATGCTGACACCCAGGAGCCCGCCGTGTGCTCTGCGGGCCAGGATTGCTCCTCTGGTAAAATGCTGTTGAGCTCTGCCTGAATTCTGCTTCACTAAACATCGCAGGCTTTACCCGAAGGTGCAAGACAGCAAAAATGTGTGGCCCTGCTTGGATTTTACTCCGACATGAGCGCGGTTTGCACTCGAGCCTGTGAGACGGGCAGTTTCCTCCTTTTTTGTGGAGCCCAAGGTTATTATCACATACATGGGCTTATAATTTTCCTGAGCTGAATTAGTCCTGACTTGCAGAGCATTTGGAACTGCAAGCCCTTGTTTTCAAGGAAAAGCAGAGCTTCCTCTTTGAAGATAGCTGTGGGGAAGAAGTGCTTTTGCTTTGGTCTTTTTTTTTTCTTTTTTTTTTTTGCAGTGAAGTCCCTAGCTTTAAAGGGTATGCACTTCCCGGTAGCATTTCTAAAAGAGATACCCACAAACAGCCTGATAGGGAACAAATCTGAAAAGGCAGCTTTTTATTTTTTTCTAGCACAAACCCCACCGCTCCTATGAATTGCATTAGTCGTGGTCAAATCCTGGTGTACCCCAGAGAAATTATTTCCCTTTATGTTGTCCTTGTAGGAGAGGCTACAAGCTCTGACACAATATAAACAATAAGAGGTAGAAGAATTCGTGCTGGAGGAGGCAGGGGGAGGGAAAAAAACATCATGTCATGGTTAACAGATGTCTTCCTGGCTGATACTGCTAAAACAGGAATTCTTGCAGATCCTTAAATCTCTCCAGAATAGGAACTTCCACCAGCTACCAGGCAGAGCAGTGACTTCCTTGCTAGCGTTTCACATCAGCCAGCGTGCAGCCAGCATCCTCACTGCCTCCCTGCATTCCTGCAAGCAGAAGCAAACAGGAGGAGAAAACCCCCTCTGTGGCACGCGTGAGGACGACCCCCACAGCTCTGGGTTTTGTTGGTAACACAAAAACACAGGAGCGTGTTCAGCTGGCTGCTGGCTGCTGCCAAACTTGCAGAAAAGGAAGAAAAGCCTTGATTGGTAGCATCTCAGCTTCGAATGACCCTTGTGTGATAACATCCCTGCAATATCCATCTCTCCATGCCCAAGGGATACCCTTGGAAATTGGGTTTTGGTCCTGAACGACAGTTTCGGCGCATTGGCTTAATTATATCCAAACAAATCGACATCTACACACTGCTCATAAAAAAAGCATCTTGCAGGGGGCTGCAGGGCTCTCACTGACCATCAGCCCACGTTTGCCAGGCGCAGCCCCCGTGTCAGGCACAGCCGAGCTGTGTTGTTAAATACGAGTCTTCCAGCAGGATTTTAAAATTAGAACTGCTCGCTGCTCCATCCGTGCAGGCTAACAAAAGCCCCGCATGATGATAGAGCACATTTGCCTTCTCGCTGCCCCCTTACTGTCTTTCACAAGGAGCACCAAGGTCACGAGTGCTCCACTACAGCAAGCGCCCTTTGATGTCGTCACTGCAGGCTTCGAGCCGCTTCCGTGGTTTTAAATTAAGCAGCATCTCCAGATTGCTTTCTTATCAGCTGCTGGCCTCGTACCCAAAAGTCTCAGGGAGCCGAGGAGCACAGCGGTGGTATATATTCATGTTTAAAGCCAGTGCTGTATGGATTGGATGCTATACTTGGCTGAGGCTCCAGTAAATACGTAGTTTGAAGCAATGACACGCTGTATTAATCAGGGATGCTTTCAGGGTGTTAACTGTGTAAAAACAAGCTGGCATCACTCCACGTACCTTCATTCAAAGGGGCAGCTTGGAGGCGATTTGCTTTGTGAAATGCTAAATATTTCAGGTTCAGTCCCTTGGATGTCAGTTACATCTTCTCAGACGGCGATGGAGGCATCCAAGGCTAGGTCATCTTTCACTGGTAAGGTGCCAGAGCAGGGTTTGTTTTCAGCAATATTTCATCTTGCCAGTCTTTCCAACCATTCCAGGCATCCTGCCTCCTCCTGTATGTAGGAAACCATATATGCAGCTTTCCTATGAGAAAGCAGCTGCTCGAAAATGCGTGTGAATAACACGCGAGCCTAACCTCCAAGTTCAAGACTGCCAGCCATGCAAAGAGCGTGCAGGGCGCAGGCTGCAGCCCGAGCATTCATCACGTTGGCCAGGCGTCCGTCAGCTACCATATATCAGAGCTTTCATTTGTCTTGTGCAGCCTCCATCGCCGAACGAAAACACACATTTGCAGATCCGTGTACAGAGGACACGGGCAGAGCTCGCAGAGGAGCTTTTCTGAGTTCTGCAGCGAGACGTGTTTCGTGCAAATCAGCTGCGAGAAACAAGACAGACGGGGCTGGATGACAGGAGCTCCAAACACTGGAGATTAGAGTGTTGGAGAGGTGGTCGGGTGCTTCCCAGCGCCTTGCTGACAGCCCTGGAAGTGCAAACTGCCTGCCTTCTAGGGAACAACGCTGTATGTAATTGGGTATATTTGGATGGAAAAACGCCGTGCTCCCTTTTAGGGGATTATTTAAAACGCCCTCCTAGAATTGGGAGCATCGGTGTTGAATGAGGTAAGGCAATACCAGAACTGTTCCAGACAGACAAAGCTCTGCTTACAGGGATGTCTGTTCCTTGACACTAACTCACAGACAGCCCGAGAGAAACATAATTTGCCTAAAGCAGAGGAAGAGTAAACGCTGAGCAGCAGAGAAGGTGGCAAAGCGACGACTTGGGGTCACTGAGCACTCCTGTTTCAGCAGGACGATCCCAGCTGGTCCTTGTGGGGCTCCCTGGCCTTGCTTTTGGCCTCGCACACGCTCTGAGGTTTCCACCAGCCCGTTCTCTTTCCCTCTCCATGGGAAAGGGAGCAGCAGAGGGTCGGTGCTGAGCCGCTCGTGGGGTGCAGGAGGGCAGCTCCAGCAGGAAAGGACGGACAGAGGGTGCTTGGGCATGTGGGATTCCTCCTTAGCTTCACAGGTACGCAGCATGGCAGCAAGAGGGCTGCCCCTCTGGTGTGCAGAGCCCCAAATACAGTTCTCCTACAGGCACCAGCTGAGAAAGGGGCATCCCGCTGCTCAGGGGTAAGTCAGGATTCTGCAGCAGCTGCCAAAAAAATAAATCAGGGGAAAAAAAAGACGAAAAAAGAAGTTGCACAATTCCTTTTCTCGAGAATAAGGGCAGTGAGTTGAGCTCTCCAGCATGGCACTGACAAGACGAGACAGCTGCCTGAGAGCCAGTGTGTTCAAACATGCTGCTGTTATCCTGTTACATGAATCAAAACCAGCACACACCAGCTTTCATCTGGATTTCATTATTGTGATTTATATCGCAGAGACTGCTGTCTAGCAGGAAGCAGCAGCATTCAGAGTTGGAGAGAGGGGGGGGAGATCCTTATCACCAGGACAAAATTGACAAATCTCTGCGGTTAAAAATAGCTGTACCTCGTTACCATTTTCAGTTTTAGGCCGCCTGCTTATTCTCAAGACTCTGAATGCTTCGCTTTAAATAAATTAAAAAAAAAAAAAAAGGGAGAACATCTTCTAAAAAGATTTTAGCTGAATGCTGGCAGATCTCCTCGGCTTAGCCGGAGGAGTCCCAGGTAAAACCAAAGATCCCTGCAGAGCAGCACGTGGGGCACCCAGGGGGCTGCTGCAGGAGCCCAGGGCTCACCCAGCCACTCCGGAGCCACTCGGGTGCATTTGTGCTGGAGGTGAAAGCAACCCAACCCTGCCATCCTACAAAACCAACAGGGGATGCTCGGGCCCTCCCTCCACCACCAGCTTTCTGCTGCAAAGTGGTTTCTTTCCTGCACACTCAAGTTGTGGTTTTTTTTTTTGTTTTTTTGTTTTTTTTTTTTTGTGTGTGTTCTCCTCTGTGCAAGGGGAAGTGATTACCTGGAAGGAGCCGAGCGTAGGTCTGCCAAAGAAGAAAAAAAAAAAAGCCACGATGGCTTTGTGGGAGATAATTGAGATAAAACTAAGGAGCTCTGTGGTAACGGAGAGCAAACAGCGGGCAGTTAAGTTTGCAGTGAGGCATGAAATAAGGTATAGTGCAGCCTCGCACGGTAGCACCAAGCCTGCTCTTTCTAGGATTGCCCAAGACAACCAAAAAAAAGTGCTGATGGTAACTAAAACCATCTTTGGATTTAATGGTGGGTAACCGTTGTGTGCTCAGCAGCTCTTGACTCTGCAAACAAGTGAGGCATGGACCACCGTTTCTGTATTTTGAGTAGCAAATAGCACTGGTCTAAAGTATGCTGTATGGCTTTTTTCAGTAGTCCTCTTACAGCAGTCCTAAAGAGGACCCTTTTTAATACCACACAGAACTCCCAGCACATCCATTTAAGTGTCAGAAGCACCCAACTAGAGGTGATCCTCTAGCAAAAAAAAATCTCAAACCCCCAAAACCAAGGAGCAGGCAAGCAGGAACCAAAATCCCAGGGAAAGGAAGGAGAGGAGAAAGAGGGAAATGGGTAAGATTTCCATTCTGCAGCTCTTGAGGTCTGAGCCCTGCAGGCTGCAAGCAGAGCCTCCCGCAAGCAAATGACTTTCTGAGACACCCAGGCAGAGTCTTCTGTGTGCATTCAGCCTAATTCTTCCTTCCTTCCACCTTTAGCAAGACCGAAAACAGGCAGAGCCACACATTCAGGTGAAGCCTTTCCCTTCTGCCTCAGGTACAACTGGCAGCCTTCCTCAATAGGACAGAGCTTTGTAATAAATCTTCCCCTTTACTGAGCAAAATCTGGGCTGGCTCTTGACGTGTAACTGTGTCAGAGGGGGCTTGCAAGCATTTATACCTAACAGCAGGCAACCTGACGTGCCCAGCAGAATTACCTGCCAGGGTGTCACGGGGGACACTTTATCTGGACAAATGGTGCTGTTCACACTGCAAGGCAGGCAGCAGGATAGCCCTGGTTTTAAAACGTGTGTATGACTGTGACGACTCCCTGTGGCTAGTTGTGTTTTTTCCTCTTCATATCAGCACGTTTACCTCAGATACTGGTGTGTGTATGTTGCCTTTTGCTC
The DNA here is from genome assembly GCF_964035555.1 of Netta rufina. NCBI lineage: Eukaryota > Metazoa > Chordata > Aves > Anseriformes > Anatidae > Netta > Netta rufina. The sequence goes on from NC_140124.1 coordinate 110,235,559, forward strand.
CTCTTCATGCTCATTTCTGACCCAGCCAAGGACGTGATCAGCTACCAAGAGTTGTCCAGTTGCTCTCCGGAGCCCTTACGCTCCGTCCTCCCCAGCCCTTCCATGTTTTGTTATTGAAAAACTTTGGCTGAGGGAAATTCTTCAGGTTGTGACAAAAAGGAGTAGGAATCTCAGTGTAAAGTAAGCAAACTGTGCACCTCTAATACGGTCCTAACTCAGTATTTCTGCCCGGTTAATGTGTAAGTTATGACAGCATTGCTATCTTGCATTCCACTGATTTACCCAGGATTTAGGCTAATTACCTATTTTATCACAAATGTATAGCACAGTAGTCAGCAATTTGTAGCAGCAGATCCTTTGAGGAGTCTGTTTGAGACTGGCAATATGCTGCAGAACCACACACAAAATCTGGCCATCCCGTTATTGTGATGACTTGTTTTGGCATAACAAGGATTGTCAGCTAGGTTTTATCCGCCCACATTTGGCATAAACTCCTCTGCAGCAGTGTTTGGAAGTAGTGAGGTATGTGTTGTTTGGGGTTTGTGCTCAGCACTCCTCTCAGATTTCAGGTCGCTTGTTCTGACAGAGCGGTCGCAAACAGATTGTTACCTTACTTCTGGCTTATTTTTCCCCTCTCTGAAATCACCAGGCATTCGTTTGGTATTCCTTGCTTTCGGGGACTGAGTGATCTTGTTTGTTACACACTAAAAGAATGATTTTCTCTTGGCCTTGTGTTACAGACCACAGTCATAGACTACGTGAAGCCATCAGATCTGAAGAAGGACATGAACGAGACCTTCAAGGAGAAGTTCCCTCACATCAAGTTAACCCTCAGTAAAATCAGAAGGTACGCTGCAAAGCTTGGTATCGCAGCCACGTGGTACAGCTGTCTCAGGGCCATCACTGTTGTACGTGAAGAGACTCACAGCACTGACTGATCTTCCAGGAGGTGCAGAGGTGCAGAGGTGCAGAATAAGTCAGATGGTTGCTTTGATTAGTGGGCTGAGTGAACGAGATAGGGGAAGGTACAAACGTGCACCACTGAGGTGTCAAACTCAGCATCTGAGAGGATGAGGATATGAGCTGGGCTTGCACTGTACTATCAGATCCACAAAAATAACATTAAAAAAAAAAGAATCTTGAGTATATGCACGTAGTTTAAAAAGAGCCTGAGGAAGGAGAAATGTTGATTTGTTCAGAGAGCATGGCCAGAAGCAAAACAAGGGATCAGTTTCACAGCGAAGTTTTAGTATTTCATCACAGTTTCCAGCGTAGCAGGCTAGACATACTGCTTCACTGAAGTAATGATGATTTCATTTGAGTGAAGTGGCCAGGATACTGATTCTCCTTGCTCTGTAACTGGAGAGCTCTGCGCTACGTAGCAAGGTTGGGTTTGACCAACCATAACCAACTGCAAAGCTGCGTATAGATGACAAGCACTCAAATCCGTTGTTACTAAGTAATTTGTATGTAGCTTAAGAGTTCTGATGAGGTATTTTTATTAAAAGTGTCAAAGCTTTACAATTACTTTTATACTTTGATGCAACTGCCTACTGGGGAGGGGCAGGAAGGGGAAAGATGAAGTCAAAACATGCAGTTAAACGTGTCCCTGAAACAGAGCCTAGACACCTGCCCAGTAAATTACATTTTTCCTTCTCCTTTCCATTTGACTAAGCAGGAATCTCTGAAATAATGACTCTTATGGCAAAATGAGAAATGCTTTAACATGCAGTTCACACTTGTCTGGTCTCTTTACTCAGCTTGAAGAGAGAGATGCGCAAGCTTGCTCAAGAAGAATGTGGTTTTGAAGAGCCCACGGTAGCCATGGCCTTTGTCTACTTCGAGAAGCTCGCTCTCAAGGGGAAGCTGAACAAGCAGAATAGAAAGCTTTGTGCTGGAGCCTGTGTTCTTTTAGCAGCCAAAATTGGCAGTGACCTCAGAAAACACGAAGTCAAACATCTTATAGATGTAGGTATCCCTACGTTTCCAATGCCCCTTCTACATTAAGCACCAATGTGTGTTATCCACAAGCCTGCTTATCAGTGGTCATGCTCTCCTCTAGGTTGCCAGCTCTAAAACTAGCTAAACACATTCCTTTATTTTACATTTGTGTGGAAGCAGGAGAGATCAATGTCACAACAGAGGGCTAAGAAACTTGTTTGACGTGATTGAAGACCCTGCTGTCAGATATTGTGACATTTGAGATATATCTGACCGCCATTCTGTCAAGACAAGTCAAAAGTTAACCTCCAGGAAATTCATTTTGCTTTTAATTGTATTTTTAAGAATGTCAGTAAAGACTCTCCTTTGAAAGGTAAATGTAGATACTAACTAGAGGAGGCATGTAATAGACTACCAGGTTGTATTTTTTCATCAAGTGAAGCATTTGGTCAAGAGGATGTGGCTTCCATTAGACACTTCATCCCAACTTGTTTTTTGTAAAGGAAGATATTTGGTCTCTAGCCACTCCATATTAAAGAGTTAAGAGACAGAGGGGTGTGTTATTCCATAGTCCATTTGCAAGAACTGAGATACCAATCTGATTGAATGCTACAGAAAATCAGTGAGGTAGCTGAGTACAACCAACCTCAGTTCAAGAGGCATGGGGCTTGGCTGGGGGCAGAACTGGACTCACACCCTTCTGCCACAGCCAGAGAACTGGTTTGACAGTCAGTTTGTTAGGATGCCCTTCAAATAACGAGATAAAAATAAACCGAGAGGGAGTTGGAAGATCTGGCCTCATGCTACCGTGAAAGATTGGTCCACCCTTAAGTCACATTGAGCTTTTCATTAGATCCAGCGGGCAGAGATGCAGCAAGCCCAGGAGGTCATAAGAAATTGGGGGGGACAAGTGGGTGGTATTGAGAATATCCCTGAACAGCTCGCTGCCTTCTTCTAGCATCCAAATCCAGTGAAAACAGCAGACCAGATGGGAGGTTAAGTCCATTACAGCAGAAAGTCAACTACGAAACCCATCTCGCCTCCCTTGACGATAGTAATTTTTAGTATATACTCTACTTACAGTCATTGCAGATGACCCCTTTTGCCTCTGAGGTATTACAATCAAATGTACGTAACTGTAGCATAAATAATTGCCCTAACAGGGCCTTGTAACACAGCCTGATGCTGCAAAGAAAATCCTCGAATGGGTGAAATGACAAAAACAGCACATCTGGCTGAACTTTGTAAACAGCCTCCCCAGTAAGAAGCGGGTGCATCTGATTCATCCCAGTAGTTCATCACCTGCTGACCAGTAAGGGAAGGGGGAATATGAAGCAACATGACACTGTGTGGTCATGAGCTGCTGCTCAGCACGTTTAGGTCGGTTAAAAGTCTTGCTGAACAGCGTGGTGGTAAGGATCAGCTCTCAGAAGCAGAAGCAGAAATCCTCAACTATCATTTTCAAGATCTAGAGCCTTGCAAGCCCAGCAAGGCAGATGCTTAACAACAGCAGCACATGCTTATTTCAACGTTTTTAATAATGTCATTTGTAAGCAAGCACTAGGAAGTCAAATCCTCATTCACAAAAGTCTTTCTTTTTTCCTGTTGTTGCAGAAACTGGAAGAGAAGTTTCGGCTGAACAGGCGAGAGCTGATCGCCTTCGAATTCCCAGTGCTGGTGGCCTTGGAGTTTGCTCTCCACCTTCCTGAGCACGAAGTGATGCCACACTACAGACGCTTGATCCAGAGCTCCTAGCACTGGCTGCCCTCCTGGGAAGGGGCTCTGGACTGTTCCCACTCGGCTCTCTTGAGCTGCAGTTACTACTGGAAATGCAAAATCAGACTCCTAACACTTCACTCTCTCCCTTTCCAAACCAGTTTTTCCAGCGACTGATAGGAGACACTGCGTTGACGTAAGACTCTCGGCTTTGACAAATTGACGTGTCGTGACTTTCTCAGAGCAGGTAGAGACTGAGATGTTGGCACACGGTGAACGTGCTGAAACTGGGTGGCAACTGACCCTGCCTGCGGGGACTACAGACATAAAAGTTACCTGTCATCAGTCAGACAGAAATACGAAGGGCGTCCTTCATTACCACCCCTCCCTCAATCACACAAACCCCGAAAGCCCACGTGAGTGCATTCTCATAGCGCTTTTTCTACAGACCTGCTGCAACTTACAAAAGGACTCCCTGACGTTGTGAAAAAGCTTTTCAAAGAGGATATCTTCACTGTGTCAAAAAAAAAAAAAAAAAAGAAAGAATGTGCCAATCTATTTTTGTATCAGCAATTGAAAGTGCACTTTTTCCTGTGGGGTGTTTGTGTGTGCATCCATGTGTGTGTGCGTGCGTGCCACTGGCCTGATCTCGGTGCAGGTGGTTGGCTCAGCGTGGATCAGTTCCTGATGGCGAAGATCAAGGCGACCTTCCTTGTTTACTTCTTGAAAAACATAACTACTGGAAAAGTGGTAAATGGGATCATTTTTAGACATTTTTGTTTTGTTTTGTTTTTGTCGTTTTAATTCTCTGATCTTTCCAACATTTTACCTTTGAAAGGATGACACTACTATTACGAGAGAAGGATCAGCAGCTGACCATAAGTTTTCAGTCGTGTTTGTGATAAAGACGAAAGCATTAGTATGAGATTTCCATGTCATGTTTTTAAAAAAATATCTTGTGTTAAGCCACATGCATATTTTTAACCTTCGCACTTTTCCCACTGTGGAGATGGTTAGACTTGCACTCTGTAGTGTTGTATTTCTGTGCTCTATGTTAGAGTGCGTAATAAGCACATTTATTGTGCTGTATCTTAAAACAGTGTTTTATTAAAAAAAAAAAAAAAAAGTAGGGCTCAGCAGTATAACAGGTGTCTTAAGGCTCCAACAGCAGGGGCATCAGCTGTTCAGGTTTTGGTTTTTAACGAGAATTGATTGTGCAAAACCTAAAAAACCCGTGCCCATTCGAGTTAAAGGTCCAGTTCCTTCAGACATTTCAATACTGGAGTTTTACAGGAAAACTTCTTGCAGCTTCCGTGGCTCCGACGGGACACCCAGAAAGCCAGGGGAGCCTCAGCCGAGCTCCCCGTGCTCGCGCCGCGCTGACGGACACCGTCCTGCCATCGTTGCGCGGCGGGGTTACGCCCGCCTCCAACCTCCTCTCGTGCAGATTCACTCAGTAACAAGCCTTGCCCTCAACATGCCCCGCACGGATCCAGTGAGGTCAGATGCTTACACCGATGGTATTGAAACAAAAAAAAATCTCAAGCAGGAGATTTTTAGCTGAAGCCTTACCTCTCTAAGTCTGGGAGTGCTTGCTCAGAGTACAGAAAGGGCTTGTGAGCAGAGCGTAGAGAAGTGGGACGTAGCAGAGGATGTCAACACACTAATGCTTACTTTCTTTCACTTTTACTTTTAACCGGTTTTATTATTTCCTTCGGTTAGGCCAGGAAACATCCAGTTTCTTTACCAGCTTTGACTCCTTTAAATTCTAGTATGAAAAACGCCTGCATATGAGTACTCTATAGGATCTGGAAAGGTTGTACGAAGCGTGTCAGGACAAACGGGAATTCGCTTGATGCTGTTGCTCTCCCTCCATTTTAAGGGGGAGGGCCACTGGGCTGGCTTACAGTGATTGCCAACACTTGCCTAATTATGATCAGATACATTCCAACAGGATTGGGGGGGTGGGCAAAGAGAGAAGCGTGCACCTCCCGCCCCGCTGCAACTCCCCAGGCCGCTGCAATCCCCACGTCCTCCTGCTCCCTGCTGCCCCTCGGCTGATTCAGCCCCGGGCAGTGGTGTAGCAGGCTGGGCTGCAAAGCAAAACCATCAGCGGCTCCGCTATGAGGCACTCCCACCCCTGGCTGCATCCCTCCCCACCAAAATCATGTATATACATTCAAGATTTGCTTCTGACAGCAGAGATCTGTTCCTAAGAGCGACCACTCGAAGCTAAGTGGAAGCTTTGCCTTTCTGTAAAGGCTTCTGCGTTTTGCTTTTGAGTCTCGATTTTTTTATTTTTATTTTTTTTTTATGTTGCTTTATAGTATTGCAGGGAATAAAAATTGTGATTGCAAGATACAGACTAAAGAATGACAGTCTTACAGTAGTCTTTAGAGACGCTATTGAATCATGCTGTCACCTCTTTTGTCTTCTGTGCTGCTACCCGACCCTGAGCTACAGTTTACACGGATTTCTGGGAGGAAATCTGCTTGCTGGAGACTTTCTGCTTTTTGGTTTCGTCATTTTGGGGGCGGGAAAGGGCTTGGGAGTGCTGTTGAGTTACAGTCTGAATGTGGAATGAACACTTCAGATGGTGATGATGTTGCACTGTTCACTTAGGGAACGTATATAAAGCCATACGATGCTAGATCTCAAAGCACAAAGCTGGGTCAGTACAATTATGGTTAGGACAACGGGCAGCATTTGCCCCCCTTTTCTCCCCAACCCTTGGAAAATTCAGGCTGAAGCGATAGAAGAAATCTGTACTAAAAAACGACAACAAAAAAAATTGTTTGCCTTTGTCTTACATGGTAATGAGTGCTGATTTACAGATGATTTTAGGTTCAACTTTCAATAGTGTGGGAAATGATCCATTCCATATCACTTGTTCTGTTTGGAAATTATCTACCATACACTCTACCATGCAGAGTTTTTTTCCTTTTTCTAAAAAAAAATAAAAATAAATAAAAGTTTTAAAAAAATTTGAAAAGAACACTCTTTTCCACCGGTGACAGTAAGTAAAATTATTCAGCTCTCTCGTCTGTATGTGTCAAGTGGTTTTGGTTTTTGTCTTCCTCTGGGACATCAAGGTACCGAGTAATAAGCCAGCGGCACGACTGCCCAAGGTTCACAGGGCAGCTCCTGACATTCATCTCCCTGCACGTATCCCACTTCCAGGGTCTCTCCTCCAGCCCCGATCACCTTCTGATGGCCATGTGCAGAAGCACGAGGCACAAGCAGGCCCCCAAGCATGATGTCTCAGGAGGTGAAGTCTCATGACCCTTGTTAATGGGAGTAGTTGGGGTACGCCACTCACATTTAGCCCAGGTGTTACAACCCACAAGCAGGCAGTGGCTTCTTTGGGATAGCCCGTAGTGTGCTTAAATGAAGTATCTTTATCTAATTGCTTCAGCCACGCAGCATGGAGCCCACGGGCCAGCTTCCCTGGAAGGAGTGAGCAGTTTGCTAGGAGAAGATAACACCTTCCCACAGCGCTAGCGGATTTTGGCACCCGGTGCCACGTTAAAAACACAGAAACAACATTTAAAAAAAAAAAAAAAAGTTAAAAAAAAAATGTAAAAGTTGTTGAGAGAAGCGAGAGACTGAGCAATCACAGCAGCAACGCCAACAGCGCTGCTCGAGACCGAAAGCTGTCCCAGGTTGCGCCTTTGGGGAAGGGGGAGGGAGTGTGGGAGGAGGATCTGGAGTGGGTTTGCTCTTCTGGCTGCCATTTTAAACTCTGTAGTACAGGGGAAAGAAGTGAAGGGGAAGGAGAAACTTCAGATGTGTCCTTTCAACGAGGCTTGCACGTAAAGAGGCCTTTCTGAAATCCTGAACCTGGCTCTGGCTGCACGGCGAGTTCCTACAGCCAGAGCAGTGCCTCGGCCTACAGGACTGCTGGTCCTGGTGAGCTCAAAAAGCCTCTCTCCATTGACTACAAACCAAAAAAATGAATAAATAACCTTGTCCAGAACCCAGTGGCAAATGTCAGGACAATATTGAGAGCCACTGGCAGCGAGCAGGGACTGAAGTCTTGGGAAACGGCCTTCAAAGCGAGGCAGGGCAAGGAGGTGCTGCTGACTTGAGTGGCAAAATCTTCCATCCCTTAGAGAGACCTAAATATTGGTGACCATCAGAAGCTAATTCAGCCATCCTATGAATTCCTCTAGCCTGTCACGCAGCCCTTCCCCCGTCCTGCCGAGCATTGCCTTAGGGCAGGGAAGGGCCTGGCCCCTGCTAGGCCGCGCAGGCAGCAGCTTCAGGACTTGGCTCCTCAAACCATGAGGAGCCTTTGTATTCAGTCTAACTTGTGACTAGTTTGTAACTTTTTGAACTCCTGTCAGCATTTCACCTAACTGAGAGTGAAATCTTCCCCCATGGGGACTATGGGCTCAGCAGCTCCTCAGCAGCAGTGGATATTCCCGACAACGTTCAGGTATTTGGTTAGACGAGATGCTAAAAGGAGAGCGGAGACACGAGAAGAAAACAGACCTCTAAAGCAGCAAGACCATGAAATGTGAGAGGAAAACACCCAGGCGACTCTCTTCCCTCGTGTGGAGAGCTGCCAGTCACACTAAGCTGTCGCCTTTCCCTTGAAGCCCTCATTGCTGCCAGCTTCTCCATGCCCCTTGCTCTGTGTCTCTCCCCTCTTCCTTTGACTCTCCTACCTTCCTTGGCACGCTCTCCAGATTGCATCGTGGATAAACTGGCAGCAAACGCCCACTTGAAGGATCAGCAAACAGCACGCAGAGATTATTCAGAGTTAAAAGAAAAGCCTCCGAGCCCAGTGAAGTGTTGCCTTCACTGTCATCGGTGGGTGCTGCCATCAAGGGAGAAGCTGGGCAAGCCAGGCCTTCAGATCTGCTGACATTAGGCTTAAACACACTCGTTTTTAATTCACCTGCATCCCTGAGACAGCCTTTATACTCCATAACCTACTCGCCCTTCCATCCCACCACACACAGCCAAGAACCACGAGTTTACCTGCTCCCCACTGCTTCCCAGAGGGTTTTCGTTTGGGGTTGACTGGGAGAGCGTGAGGGTGAAGAGGCAGAAGGGGAGAAAATGCAGCCTGGTTTATTTCCAAGTCACTGACAAGTCCCGTGTGATCGCAGAGGGGTTTACCAGGAATGGATCCTGCTCGTTGGTTCAGGAGAGTCTCAGCGTTGTCTCGAAAAAACAGCTGCTTGGGATGGGGAGAGGAGATAAAGCACCGAGAGCAGATGTAGGAAAACTGCAGGGCTGAGTGGGTCTGAAACTCTGCTCGAGGGAGGAAGGAATGGGTCACAAAGTTACAAATCTGCAGAAAACAATGGGAGTCTGTGGTTTCTGTTGATATTTTCTGCTGGCAAACAAAGAAACCCGACTGTACTTTTAGTTTAAAAAGATTAAAAAAAAAATCAACAGCAACAACAACAAAAACTGTAGTAACACAGTATCTATAAAGTTTTAAGAAGCCAGATAAAAGGCTTTTATTTCTAAACTGCTCTCATCCCACTCAGAATGGGGTGACAAAAATGACGGAGTTGTTGCCATCCAAGCTGGATTACTGCCTCCCTGTCCTGCCCCGCTTCCCAGCAGGGTCTCTGCAGAGCGATGCCTCCAGCTGAAGGGCTGAACCCCAGGCACCTTCCTCACGTCCCCCCGCTTCTGTGGGTGAGAGCACAGCGAGCGAGGCAGTCAGCTCCGTGTGATCAACCTGCCTCGAGCAGGCCTTTTCGTTGGGAGAGGTCTGGAGAGAAAGGGTGGAAGGGGCCATCGCCACATTTGTCCACGTGAGCATCCCTAGAGGAAAAGGGAGAACCGAGGCACGTTGAAAACATGCCCACCTAAAGAAAGGAGAACTGAAGCAGTGACTGCCCACACACCATCATCATTCATTTCCTCATAAAAAAGGCAATCTCCTTTCTAAAAGGTACTGAAGCTTGGCTGAACTACAACCGCCAGCAACCTACCTTCTGCTTTCTAGGCCGAAAGGGAGCCGGCGGTACAGACCTCCAGCTCTACGCCCTGACCTCCCGTGATGCAGCCCACAAACTAGCTGCTCCGTAGCTCTTTGTAGACCACAAGCATCTTAAAGAATCATCAAAGCACTCATTTCAGATGGACAAAGTCCAGCACATTTCTAAGCATCAGTAGTTTTTTTCCAACCTCTTCTATTTTGAGCAGTTTTCTAGCCAGAACTAGACCAATTCAAGAAAAAGCAAGTCATTTAAATACACATCTTTCAGATGCACATCATTGAAGAGCTACATCCAGAGGGCTTCTGAGAGCTCGATATTTAAGGCCTTCTCCTGGAGCAACATCCTCCCAGCCATCCTGAAACACCCTTCTCTGGTGAGGAGCGCAGACTGGAAGCCAACCAGGAGCTGGCGTATTTCTGTGGGTAAAGATTACAGTTCCCACAAAGACGAGACCAGGACTGTAAAGCGCTCTTTTTTATTATTTTTTTCCTTTTGGTTCACCTCGTCTTATTTGAATAAACCCACGGATAAGCAGGTAGATGCTGGTGCGGTGCAGGGAGCTGGGGCTGGCTGACTCCTTCGTACACGGCATCCGGAGCTGCAGTCCCCACCCTCTGCCTGATTTATTTTAAAAGCCTGCTGCGTCCATTAGTGGAAAGTTGGACTCTGTTCAGGCTGCGATGGTGTCCATGGACAGGAAAATGGAAAGTTTCAGATTAGAGCTGCAGGAGGCCAGGAAGAAAAATATCTGGTGAATTTAATCGATGGCGGCAACGCGATTATTGTGGACGAATGTTAAAGAAATGGCAGTCGGTGACCCAGAGCAGATCCTTAGCTGGAAAGATCAAGGAGGGCAGCATGAAAGTCTGCAAGGCCACAAGGATGAGTAGCTGAAATGTTCCTTACCAGCGGGAAGGTCAGGCACTTTGCTGAGCTGATCTTTTGAAGGTGTAGGAGAGGCCAGCTCTCACTGTGCCATTACGTTCGCCAACCACCCAAGTTATTCTCCCTCTCTCCTTGATTTCTTGAAGACCTGAGACATACCTGATGACACCCGGGCATCCCCACTGCTTTTGTTCTCAGCAGACGGTGGCAGGAGTCCCAGCGATATCACCCCGTGGTCTCACTGAACTCAGCAGCTGAGCAGAGGGCAAAAGTGGTAGCAGCAACCCGTGCTGAAGACCTTGCAGACACTGGGGGAGCCCATCGAGGCACCTGGATGCCCTGGAAACCCCGGGGCTGCATCCAGAAAATCAGCAAATGGACTTCTCAAAGTGCAAATGATCTCAGATCCGACCAAGGGGATCTTTAAGGGGGAAAAAAGGTGAATAAACAGCTGGCAAAGAAGGCAGAATTCCTGTTCTTAAAGCGACTGATTGACTTTGTATTATCCTCATATATTTCTTTTTCCAGTTAACTGGATAGCAATGAGCCAGAAAATTAAAAAATATTTATTTTTAGTGTAACTGTGACTATATTGATTTACATAAGGCTACCATAGGAAATAGGAAGAGAGGAACCCAGTATGAAGGAAAGGGAAAAGCGAAAAACACCCCAAGCTCCAAAACTTGAGAGAATGTTACCACTGAAATCCCATGCATGCCATGGGCTCGCTCTGCTGTTTGTCTTTAAACCATCGCATGGAAAATGACATCAGAATCCTACAGCAGGGGCGTGCTTTTGGAGTGGTCAGAAAGATTTCGGAGTACTTTGGACCCTCCTATTGAGGCGAGACAGCCACACTGCCAGCACATGAAAGAAATCATCATGAAGAGATTTCACCAAGTCTCTCGTGGAAGGAGACCAACAGCAAAGACACCATTGGCTCTTTGAGAGCGCGTTTCCTTCTCGTTTTTTCCCCTAAAAGCCATAAACCTTTACAGTCTTTACCTTTGGATGAAAGAGCTACGGGGAAGGGCAGCTGGTGCTGTCCATTCCCTGGCACTGCTTGGAGCCTGACAGCTGCAGGAGGTGAAGGGTGTATCGTGACCGACTGGGAAGCAGACTCAACGTGCATCATTTTCGGAGGCGCCGTGGTTTATTAACTCGCAGTGGTTTATTGAATCACGTCATGACAGGCTGGCGTTTCCTCTCGTTGAGGGAAGTCACAGCGTTTCCCCAGCAGTCGCGCTTACGGCCCCAGATGCTGGGAGCCAGAGGTTACACAGCAACCCCCCCGCTGCTGTCCCCTGCGTTCGCTCCTCCAAAATCAACTTTCCGTGATTTCAAAGAGGACTCTGAGCCAGAAACGGCGCCCTTGTGTCACATTTCCATAAACAAGAAAGATAAAAAAAAAAACACACAAGAGAGACTTTGAACCAGAAATGGTGCCCCCGTGCCCCGTTTTCGTAAACGAGAAAAATAAAAAACACACGAGAGATTTGGAAGGGAAGGGGCAGTAACTTTCTAGCTTTTCCACCGATTTCTGTATCGGGAGGGTAGGGGCTCCCCCGTCACCGTTTCCAGTGGCACTGCCCCGCAGCGCAGCGCCCGCCCTGCTGAAGCAGACCACTTCTCTCTGCAGGTCTGAGAACCGCAGAGGGTTTGGTTTCTGGGTTTGTTTGTTTGCTTTAAGCTGACAGAAAACAATACAGACCAGTTTTTTTCCATCTGAGAGGCTGCAGCAAGCCACTCGCCCATAGGACGTGCCTGTTCGCAGCACTGCAACACGGCTGCGCCACGCGGGCTTGCGCTGTGTAAGGCGCTCGAGATTTATTTCCTTTGGTTACAGCCCGTCAGGTCTTGAGGCTACGGCCATCGGTGTCAATCCCCACGCGGTCTGTTCTTCCTCATCATCATCAACAACCAGCCCACGGAGCGCCCGTGCTGAAGACAGGGCGCAGAGACGAGTGCAAGAAGGGAAGAAAAGTTGTCGTGATGGCATTTGTAGCTTCTGTGTCTGTCCAGCATCTGAAGCCTCTGAACAAAAATGGAGACACTAAATGAAAAAAAAACAGTAAGGAAGGGGAACACTCCCACCCCAACAACCAAGAAACCCATCCTTTTCACCAGTATTCTCCCCAAACAGCCACTTTTCTAGCAGAAAACAAAGCTTACACAAGGCCAAAGCACAGCGCTCAAAGGGTTACGCTCCTCACATGAGGCAATTGCCATGGAAATAGTTACACAACCCTCGCGGGCTGCTTTAATCGCTTTCTGGGACTAAACAGCCATCTATTTGTAATGAGCCCTAATCAAAAAAGAAAGAAATAAGCAACGCATTTTCAGGAGAAAATCTCTTCCCGTTTTATCTCCCGGCACAAAACTATTTCGACCTGTGCTTTTACCAGCCTGCCCCTGGCACAGGATTAAGGTTTCGGGCAGGTCTAACTTTCCTGCAATATTTACTACCTGCACCCGTTTCTAAACACGAACCGTGTCCATATCACACTTCTTGAATCTTTCAGCTCTTGTTCGGGGATGGGAAACAAGAACACAAACGCGTACGTGCTCATCCAACAGCTCTGATACAGTTCTGTCTGTGGTGCTGGACTTCAAGAGCCTCTCTACACCGCCCCAGCAGATCGTACGAGCCCTGCCACGAGCCAACTAAGCAAGATAAGATCAAAATGGTACTGCATGATCCAGTGCTATCCCTGACAGAGTGGTTTGATCCGAAGCAGCAGACGTGAAGGCAGCGCGATGAGGTCTCCTCCTTCAAAGCTCATTATAGCAACCCCCAGGTGTTTTTTTAGCCTCGCGATCTCTCTCCTCCCGAGGCAGGGCCGAATTAAGGACCAGGCCGTGGTTTCCTCAGGCAATTACCATGCTGCTCTGTGTCACACACGCTCCTTGTGTCTGCTCTCACCTGGGAGATGCTGCTGGGAGGGCCCCTCTTCCAAGACCAGCAGCAGGGGGTCTTCAACCCCCCACAGGGGTCATCCCCCTCTGAAGCAGGTCGGGTGTTCTGGGGTTTGGTGTGCTGCTAGGAGTAGGACAAATGAGAGCATGGGAAAAAAAAAAATAATCCAGACTGCAACCTACCCGTGAAAATTATGCAAGAAGAGCGGTACACGGAGAGCTTTTCCCACAGCAGAGGTTCCAGCTCCAATTGCAAAACGGAGGCCATCACCTGGGGCTCCTTCCTGAGGCACCGCTGTTCTCCTCTCTGCGAAGGCGCCCCATTCCTTCCACTGACCATGAAGGAAATTTTTGTCGACTTGGATTAAGGGACTGCAGTTTAGATATCTAATGCCAGGTGGGACGAGTCCGTCTCCTCGTTGAAGATCTGTTATCAAGCTCCTTTTACCGTGTAGACCTTCCTCACAATATTGCCAAGCCAACATTTAACACCGCTTTCACATAAATTGCTTTCCCAGCTGCTAATATATCAAGGCTGATTTCTAACATCCATTAAGCAACCAGAAATTAAATTTAAGAACTCTTGAGATAAATTGCCTTAGACTCTTTATGACATCCATTCAAAGTTTTATAATCTTTTGTTGCCTCTTGCGACAATTCAAGAGACAAACCACTGCTGGGAACAGGACAATTCCCTCCACCCCTTCCAGATGACAAAAATTCACAGGCTTCAAGAGGAATCTTGGGGAATGGGAGGCGGAAAAAATACACAAACAGCAAGCACTACAGACACTGAGATTTATTGCTGATTTCCCCATTTGGCAAAGCTGTCAACCCACCGCAGCTCCATGAGGGAATTCTCTCCAGAAGCCCCGTGGCCTCGGTCACTGTGCCAGCTCAGACGACGTGACTACAGACCTGTGCGCAGCGGCTCGCTGCTCTCAGAACAGTTGGGAACAAAGTCCATCCTGCCTGATACTGAAAGCAAGGCAGGATTTGGGCTCTGACGGTGTTTGGTATAACCTACTGTCAGCTTTCAACAACAACAACAACAAAAAAAACAACTGGGAGCATCCAGTGGGGAATGCTGCTTTTCCTGAGTTCAGTTCCCCGTGCAAAAAGCTGCTACTGAGAGGTTTTTGCACAAGGCCAATGGCATGAGACAGCACAGTTTTTCCTTTACCACATCAATCAGAAATCTTGTGCTTTGAGGCAAAGGCTCCTAATCATCCTACCAGCTATGCTGCCCTCTTACCGGCACTATTAATAGCAAAGTTTTTCCTTCTTAATAAAAAAAATAAAAAAATAAAAATGAAAAGCCTTTTTCCCTGTGTTTGGTTGCACTTCTTCATTCTTGCTGCTGCATTTTATTCGTGATAGGCTCTCCAGGCTGCAAGTCAGCTCTTTTCCAGCTGGCGAGGTCTGGTTCCGCTTTACGTGCCTGTCCTTTCAGTGTACACAAGCAAGGCTTCTCCAACCCCACTGATCACAAGGCTGTAAACAAAGCAAACCACAAATTCAGCATCAGGCAAGTCCCTTTACTTTGGTACAAGGCCAAGCACCCCACGACATTCAGAGAACGGTATTAATTTGCCTAAATGCATTTCAACCTAGAGACAGTATCCCAGGTGATTTTTTCTTCATTTGTCTTGATAAGAGACTGAAAAAATAAATGTCTTGTGTTACAGATCTCACCAGAAATTACCCTTTCTGTACGTTAGGGCTGATGGTAATGACATGAAAAGACACAAGTCTACACAGAGAAGATTGCAGGTAGTTAGGGGAGTAACTACATGCCCACATGCCAGCAAGAAAAGGAAAGGAAGGCAGAAGGGGATGTAAAGCCTGGGTGTTGTGAGCTGAGCAGATCTGGAAAAAGCATTTTGCTCCGGGGAGTTGCCACTGGCCTGGCGAGGCCGGTAGAAATCCTTGTGTTTGCTGTTCTTTGCGAGGAAGCTGGTGGAGGAGAAGTGCCCTGGCTGAAGCAGCACGCGTGCCCAGGCACTTCCTTCCCCTGCTGCTCGCAGCACAGCGGTGGCTCTGACGCTTCTCGCCAAGACTCAGGCATGAAGCAGGATGAATGTCATAAATCCAAATGAGGATGGATGCTTTTTACAAGCACAACCAGTCACTGACATAATCTATCAACCCAACTGCATTTGTGCAGCAGTTAAAATCTCCCAAACCTTTCCTGCTATCACATCCGAGAGGAATACGCCAGGACACGGACTCTTCTCCACTTTTGTACCAGCGCAAAGCTAAGCACATTGACCTTTCATCTTAGCCTCATGGCTTAGTTAGATTATGAAACAGAAAAGCTCCTTAATGAACTTCATAAACAAAACAAACTTTTATGAAGTTCATTCGTAAGGGTGTTTTTTTTTTTTTTCCCTCATCTAAAAAAAATGCATGTGAAGCTGAAGGCTCTGGTCTTTAATAGCATTACATTCGCTTATTTGATTAGTTCTGGTGAGCTGCTTTAAAAATCACATAGCTCCCCTTGTTCCTGGGAGGCACAACCATTGTACAGCCGTGACACAACGCCTCCCAGTTACACGGTAGGAGGTGGGTGCTGACAGCCTGCCGTGGAGACAGACACTGGCCTCCCCAGTGGGACTGCCAGCAAGGGGCTGCGAGGGCTGCAGGCTTGTCAAAATGATCGAAAACACACCGGTCTGTGTGCCTGAAATCGTGAAATCACCAACCACCTGAGCACTTCTCTTCGGAGAGGGTTAACTCCGCGTCTTGCCTAGATTTCAGCACCAGTTCTGAACACATCTCTGCATTAATGCCTCTGGAAGCTAAGGTTGGACAATGGATTCTTTTTTATCCCAATGCATGTAGGAAAAACTAAAACCAAGAGTCCTAGAAATGACTTTTTTTTTTTCCCTTTTTACGTGTTCTCTACAACATTTTTGACAAAGACTTTAAAAAAATAATCTATCGCTGCTGTAGCACTCTACAAATTAGATTGGCAATCCTACACAAAGGTTAAACTGTACAACGTTATCCTGTAAAAATGCACCTGCATTTAAATTGTTTATAATATCTTATGTCCCCCATCAGTGGAGAAGAAGAATCGCTTTCTGCAGGTCTGGAAGTTTCAGGTATGCACCAGCCCGTGCGATCCATGCTTAACTGGATTACTAGGCCAATAGAAACAATCATTATAACTTCGGGATGAGGCAGATCTACAACCCATGGCCGGATGCCAACCCTTTATTTACCTTCGGTTTACCATCTGGCAAATCCTTTGGCTTCTGTTTACTGTGGGAGTGACAGCTAACTGCACTTGCCCATCGCTCAGGAATTAACATATGATATCGTCCATGACAAAACTGGAGCAATGCTAAAAACCTCCGTGATTAATGATCTCATGAGTGCTGTGCAGCTGCTATCGTCTAAGAATATTTCCAGAGCTTAGCCAAGGCACTACCGAGGCACAAACAGTAATGGAACTTGAAAATAAATAAAGATACTTCTTAATTGTAGCCATGAAAGCGTAACACTGGCCTAAGGGCAGCAAAGCAAAGTTTCTTGTAATGATACAGATACGTTCATTATTTATGTTACTTTCAGGACCTAAAAACCTCAGGTTAGGTGATTCGTAGCGCGTGGCCAAATGTTACAAAATCCAGATACGGATTTGGAAAAAAAAAGTTTATTAGCAGTAGTTTATTTTTCTATTTATGCATTCACAGGATACAGAGCACCAGGGGCTGTTCAGAAACCTGAATGCACTCTATCGGCTAAAAAGCCTGTTACCAAACCATGACTCCCACGCTTCACGTCCAGTTCTGATTTATAGCATGACTTTGAGGAGGTCATTTATTTGCCTGTTGGATCCATTTATCGAGCTGTAAAACACGCTGAGTGAATTGTGGAGGTGCTTAACGTCCGAAATGTCCGTGTTCTCCCACAGAAGGAGAAGAAACGCTCTTCTATTCGTCTTGCTGTACCGAATCCACCACACCTGGTTCTCCTTACGTGCACAATCCTACTAGCACTAATAGAGTCTGCCATTTGAAAAGCATTTCCACATGCAACACCGTGTGGGAATTCATTTCTACTGTTAAGAAAATTGTTCAGATGGGTACTTACCAAGAAATTGTCGGCACGTTAGCAGTCATGACGAAGAAGAGTGGTGATAAGCTAGCAGTGATAACCTGTAAAATCGAGAGGAGAAAAAAACAACAACAACAACTTAGTGACCTTGTGATAGCACAAATGAAAACTGAAATGCTTTTGCTGAAATTAAATTTCCATATATGCAGACACATTTATTTATTTATTTATTTTACTTTGCTTTTGTAACTATTAGAGTCCAAAAATAGACAGTCAATGACAGGAAAAATGCAACGAGACTATTCCAAGCAGCCGAACATTGCTGAAGGTGGAATTCCTCTGCAGAGGCACCTCCTTTCTCCTCTGCCCTGCGTGAGGCAGGCCAGAAGACGACCCGACGTGTGGGGACATGAGAGTTGTGCAACCAGCTCGGAGCAAGAACACGAGGTATCCCTGGGAAGCACGTTTCAAACTCAGGTTAAACAGGGCTTTGAGCAACCTAATTGAGTGAAAGGAGTCCTCCCCGTGGCAGGGGCGTTGGTCTAGGTGACCTTTAGAGGCCTCTTCCAACCCCATTTCTGATGAGAATGAGAGCCTCAAATGTGTTGTGGGTGTAGAAAAGATGGAAAAAGGAAAAAAAAAAAAAAAAGGGATTGGGGTAAATAAAAACAATATAACTTCAACGTGTTTCTACCTCAAGTATTTTCTTACACCAAGGTGTCCTGGGCGGAGAAAATGGGGAGAAATGACTTTATATGACTTTATATTTTTGTCGTACCAATCCCAGAAACTGCTAACCCCTGAGGTAGGATGGTTTTCAGCAGATCCCTGTCTCAGCAGCTACGGAGCTACCACATCTGCAGCCTGCTCTCGGGGCTGGACATTTTGTTGCCAGATGGATAATGTAAAATGGAAAGAGTTCAGAGAACAGTGACAGAGTCATTAGATGGAGGAATTGATTTGCAGTCAACAGTTCGGATAAGCAATGCCTGTGGGAAAGGAAGCCTTGGTAGTGATTTACAAATACTTGGGAAACACAAGCGCCGAGGAATGAAGGGAACTATTTAGGATAATACGAAGTTGCCCAAGGAAAATGATGAAATTAAGAAACCAAACATTTAAATAATTATCAGCTAAGATTTCCTCACAGTTGTTTGTCTAATGGACTCCCAGGGGATGCAGCAGAAACCTCACTCCTTCATCTCCTAAAGACTTGTTGTAACATTAATACGTGTCCGGCAGGGAAGTAAATGCTTCTTCGTAGTAAGCTCTGTGCAATGGAGCTTGAGCCAAGGATTTGTTAGCCAACACACATCACACTCACCACGGCTGTGCTGTCCAAGACAGGTCTGTGAACCCGCAGGTCACAAGCAGCAGCAGGAGAGAGGCTGGTGCATCGCTTCCCCAGCCCCAGCCTAATGGTTGGAGGGGGAAGGGGGCGATAATGTAAAGCCACAGAAGGGCAGTAAGTGAGAAGGGACAGAAGTTAAAGCGGTGTCACCCACTCCGTTGTAGAGTCATGTTTATCAGAAACTTGAGAGGAGGCCAGGAGCAGAGAAACAGGCATTGAGGAACCCAGTGAGCACAGGCCTTATCGAAAACAATACCCCATTGTACTGCGATCATCCCAAAACCCTGCAAAAATGCTACTGCGGGCTGTAGCCTTTTGGACTTGCTGCTGAACACCCCTGTATTTCTGAAAAATTATGTCAGGGTGCCTCAGTGCCAAAGAGAAACAAGATGTGGGCTGGAATAGCACATGAAATAAGCATGGGCAAGAAAAAAAAAAAGAAAAAAAAAGCAGCAAAACAAAAGGAAAACACACAGCTAAAAATGTCGACCTTTCATTGTTTGTGTAGTGTGGAAAGGAGAAGCTAACCCTGTCATTTGTTCCAGGGGAAGGCTCTGACATCTAGGCATAAAGTTCAGAAGGTTATTTTCCTTTTACTGCACTTCAGCATTTCCTGAAGTGTTTTGAGTGCACGTGTACTTAGTTAAAAAAAGAAAATACACCTACGTTGATGTCCTGAATGTCCTTTAGAATAAAAATCAGGCGAAGTGTGGTAATGTCTTTCTTCACTTTAAAGGTCACGGTTGTCCTCCTAGGCACTGAGATGCCTTAGGAAAAGGAATGAGCTTGCAAGACAAAGGAAACCAAGTAAAGGGCAAATTAAATTAGCGATTTCCAAATCTATCTGCTGAATCCTTAAAAGTAGGAGATGGAAAGGAAAAATTTCATTAGGCATAGCCAGCCTGTTTAAAGCAAAGGTCCCCAAGATTCTGACATACAGTCCGAATTCCACTTAATGATACGGACACTAATTGTACCAAATGATACAGACCAGATGGTTCAACCCAAATGATTTTAGACACAGGAATAGTTCCATGAACTCCGGCTACCTACGTGCTCGTAGAAACTGTGACCATGCAAAAGCCATTTTAAAAGCATTTTTACTGCAAACATTTGTACAAAATTCTGACACAGCTTTCGGCGATTAGGAAAAAAAAAAAATCTGAGTGCAGCATCATCTAACAAAACATTTCCATGTGAGCTGGAGTTGTTCTCAAGAAATCATTTCAAAACCTTCCTTGCTCAAAAAGAAAACAAAAAAGGAAAAAGAAAAAAAAAAAAAAAAGGGGGGGTTGCTTCTTAAAATAAACCTTATTAAATTTACCACGTCACTCTGCTGATCCGTGGAAACAACATGCATTTGAAGGGAACATTGGATTAACACCTATTTACCTTCATCTCAATTATTTCTGTAGTTCCAACCGCTGATTCATTTACAAGTAATTTTGGAAGTAAACAAAAATTTGGGTATGGCAGAGTGCGGTTGCTGTCTCCATCAGAAACAGTTCCAGTTCTTCACAAAATCCATCAGCCCTGAAGGCAATAACTGCAGCCTTGCGAAGGACACGAGAGGCAACAAGACCAAAGCAGCATCAAAGTGCTCGGTACCAGTGTAAGGTGCATCAAGCCCAAACACCCTAATACGTGGAAGAACTTGGTGCACAGCAGGAGCACATCCAACATGCAAAAGTCAACCTGCATTTGTGAATCTGCTGAAGTGTTTCGTGAACGCACGGAAGCGCTGTTACCACAAACTCAAAGCTCCCCAGGAACTTCGATAGGCTGCGACACAACTCCTGATGTGAATGACCCCCTCCTTTCTCCTAATCACTTTACAGCCAGATGACAACACGTGTTCAGAAGAGAAAGCAAAATTTGTTTACTAAAAGTTGTTTGAAAAACTTAGGAAAAAAAAATCATTTAGAAATCATTTATTTTTAGGAAAAAAAAAAAAGACAGAAAACAGTTTTTATAGGTGACAACACAATACATAGGCTGTATAATTCTTTGCTGAGGAACCTTAAGAACAGCAAGATTACAGCTGGTCCAGCTTCCCAATTATACCTACTTCTTGACCATGAGGAAATTCTGCTAAGTCTGACACGTGGCGTAAAGACAGGAGATGACAATGGCATCCTAAAGGTGCCTGGCTCTTGACGAAGCAGACACCTGGATCCTGGGAGACGCAGAAATGTGGGACTACACGTCCTTTGCTGCCTCTCATCCTCCACCGAGCAGCTGTGATGGTCTCACAGACTGCACGGCGTCAATCCTTGGCCAGGTCAGCCCAGCCAGCACTGGCTAGACAAACGTGTCATTCCTGAGCGAGCAATCATTGATCCCTTCCGTCCCTGACCTCACAAGTACCTTAGTGAAAGATTTCCGAGCTGCAAAAGCTGGCTCTGGGTTTCGAGTATCTAACGTTTCTGAGGTGTTCAGGAACATGTTGTTTATGTAGCTGAGAATGCAGACGAGGCCATTTTCGGAATTTAAGCTCTGATTTAATCTTCCTATCTGGAACTGAAAGATACGGGGGATTTGGTCCAGACACGAACACGACTTGTTAATAGTACAACTGTATCTGTACATACCATATAAAAAGTACGTTTCCTCTGATTCACTGCTAAACGGCAAAGTTAAATGTCATACAGTGCTTGCTGCAAGCGAACGCAGAACACTTTATAAAAGTTTTCCTGACTTTGTGTACACACAGCCAATCCTCGTAACCTCGCTTCTCCAAACTGCCAGAACCTCTGTCCTTACAAAAACGCGTATTTTCTTCCAAAGACAGTGTTTGGAAATGGCTCATCAAGTTCACTCACTGTTCAAAATAAATCTTGCGATTTATCATCAGGTCATCTTCTCAAAACAGCAGGAAAAGGCTTCTGATGTACGTAACCTTTGTTTTCATTCTGCTGGTGGAATTAAAGCAATGCCGAGCTTTTTATAGACATAATATTTGTTTTGCCCCTCTTCTGCATGTTTTAACCAGCTGCTAAGATAATTGTCAGAAATCGCCAGGGAAATGGATCGCTATTAGTGCTGCTGAAAGCAGCTACATCGAGATAATACATTAACATGAAAAAGGCAAAAATTACAGCGGGCAAGAAGCTGTAACAACACATTCTTGTCTTTCTCGAGGGACAGCCACTGAAATAATTTATCAAATGTTATTGTTACATCTCTTTTGTATACGCATCTACTTGGCAGTAAGCGTATGTACATATGCACACACATGAAATGCTCTGCGAGGTAGGGAGATCTAGCAAACAATATCCTCAGAACAGGAAAAAAGGAACAGTTAATCTTATTAGTTATCGCCTATATTCAATAATTCACGTGTCCTGAGCTATTATTAACACCATTCCTCCTCGTTTACACACGTTTTTCATTTCAGCTGGAGTAGAAGCCACTTCTATCTAGCTCTCCTCTACCTTGCTACATTCATATTTAAGGTAACCAAACACGGCCCGATTAGCCAGAAGTTTTTGAGTCAGAGATACCTGGCAGCTGCAGAAGCAGACGTGGTCCAGTGTGTTCTGAAAAGCCCTTCTGAAATAACCCAAACCTATTCTGAGGGTCTGTTGTTACCAATGAAAAGGAAAGATGAAATATGCTGCTTAACCCAACGGCTCCAGGTGATAACACAGCCCCTTTGAAGGAGCAGTGCTCATAGTTTCACAGACAAGGAACAATTTTAAGCAGCTTTCTGCAAGGAAAAATAATGAATCTCTGGCCTCGAAGCACCAAAATACTGTCCCTTCCAAAAGGAAATGGCAATGCCATAATCCTGCCTGAACAGCTGAGCAGCCCAAACAAGGAAAGAAACCATTCAAAGTGAAATACACTGGAAAAGGGGGAAAAACAAAGCAGGTTTTGCTGTTGGTTCTGCTCATTGGTTTAAAGCTACCTTGAGCATGCCTGCTGCGTTACCCTCAGTCTGACCGAAGTGCAGACGTACCCTAAGGGCTTTTGTTCCTTGCTGGACTTCACAGGAGGCTGACACAGCCACCTTTCCAGCACACACCACAGCGTGAATTCAGCAGACATCGCAATGAATTTGAACATCACAGCATCCAGAGGTGAAATTTGCTCATGGAAGGTGGATTCTGCTCAGCTCTCCTGAAGCTGTGTCAGGAGGAGAAGCAAGAAAACCCTTTGACCCTTCCTGACACACACCCTGAGCAGGTTGTTGGAGGACGGTCTGGTGATGCTGGCACCGTGGTGACATCAATTTCACGATCCACAAAGCGTGGATCTGGCCACGCAGCAGTCTTACCAGCTGCAGCAGATTTCTTTGAGATCCTTTGCTTCATGTCTGCCTAAATGCCTGTGCAGATGTCCACCTTCCCTGAAGTACGTGTTCCTCGAAGGGGATTTGGTCACTCTGCTCTGCTCTTCCTCTGTGCTGTACTTCTGGTTTTTTGAGCGTTATTAAAATAATAATGGCAAAATCAATTTTGAACACAGTTCAAGAGGGCATGGTTAGCTCCCATTACTGTGACTCACATGCAGCCAGTGCTTAAACACGCCCTGGCATTCACACACTTAATGGGAAAGATAAAATTCAGTTCTGGTGTAATTAATCTACTTGACTTTCATAGCGATTAACTTCTCACCAGCTTAAAGCCACCTACATGTTGCATTCAAAACATGAAACATACTAAAAACAGGGGGAGAGTAGATTAAATAACAAAATCAGAAGCCTGCCATCTAAAATGTTTCCAGAACAGAAGCAGTATAAATGTTCTGTCTAGCAGAAGCATCAGATATTTTTATTTTATTTTATTTTTTTTTTAACCAACAGCCAAAGGAGCAGTCTCTGTCTCACAGAGGAGTATCTTTACATATTAGCTTTCCAACTGCTTTGAGAAAACAGAGTTCTTAATTACATCCAGTATGATTTTAGAGGGCAGAGAAACCTCTGCATCTCCACACCTGGACACATGCAGTTCCAGTACTTAGGGAAGTAGGTACACAGCCTCTGCTTTCTATCACATTTAAGAAGATTTTTCTCAGTGCCATTTTTTGTTTGTACTTTTTGTGTCTGGGTTGTGATGATCAAGACAGCCAAGACCCTGATCCTACATGTGCAAAGTCTGCAGCAATAGGTGGATCTATCAGGTCCCTTAAAGTCATTCAGCATCCTGTCCTCTCATATTAATACATTGTCCAGGACTAATCTAAAATCTTTTCAGATTAACATGCTATTATTATTGCTATGCTAAGGATTGCAAAGAATTGGGTTATTCTTCACGGTTTTAATTTTCCATTCAAAAACAAAAGCCTTTCCAAGGCTTTCTGAAAACGTAATCCAGATACTGATCTCTCTCTCAGTATTCACCTGTATTGAGGAGAAAAAGGGGAAATGATGCACAATTCATGTAATTCAGCTGTAAAAGCTTCATGCATTGAAATGCTGAACTGTCCTTTTCCTCTCTTATTTCAGCCTGTTTTCAGCAAGTCTCTTTTCCTTACCTTCTGTCCCACTACTGCAATGGCCTTAAACTGCTCCTGCCACTTCATCTCTCCCTTGAAACCTCTGAGCTCAGAAGCTGGCAGGACAAGGTTTCATAATCATCTTGTTCTTATTATCTGAATTATTAAATATTTGTGTAACGGAGCAAGCATTTATCAACAGCAACGACAGCAGCAGCGAAGTGTTCTACCTATTAAGATCCCAAACACCAGCTGGAGTGAACCAGCGAACCAAGGGTTTGTTTCAGCAAGCCCTGGTTGATGTCAGAGGCATCAGGAGGATTTATAATCCTTCCCCAATGCAGCAAGTCTGCAGCTGATGTGCACATCAGAGGAAAGGAGGGATCTGCACATCGACCTTAGCTTATAGAAGGCTTGCACCCCTTGGCACACGGTTTATTTCACTTATTATTTCACTTCTGTACTGCAAAGATTTGCATACAATGTTCTCTTATGCTGAAAAAACACCAGGGACCACGCCACTGAAACCATCTGAGCATATCTGAACCTGTAAAAAAACAAATTGTGTTGTTGTTTTTTTTTTCCTTGAATTGTATTGGTTAGTAATATGGCACAACTTGCTGAAGAAGCATTTCTGTTGCCTGATTCGAGAAGTATTGCTTTTCATTTCTGGGGAAATGCCAGCTCTTCCAACGCTCTGCCACTGTAAAATACTGCAATAAAATGCACTCGGACTTACATCAAGCTCAGCAATAGCCTTTTGGCGTTCCAAGTTCCTCTTTACCTCATCTAACCCTTGCGAGATTACGAAATAGAGACGGAGAAGGCCGATAACCCAGGCAAGAAGACCCTCTTTTTCACTGTCAGACTAAAGCAGCAAACCTAACAGGCAAGCTGACAGTTTGCTGTCTATATCTGGCACAAAAGGAGTTGGCTGCTCGTGAAGAACCGAGCTCAGCATCTGCCTGTGTCTGTCTTCCTCCCAAACGCTGGGATCCAGCGGGTGGGCCAGCAGCCAGATCTGGCAGGATCTTTTACCGTAACAGCCCACCTTGCAGTATCAGGATCTTGGAGGGAAGGTGGGAGACGAGGCAATTCCTGAGCCATCACCTCCTGCAGCAGTGGCTCAGCCGGCATCCAGAAGGAAAAAAAAAAAGTTGGTTTTAGTGATTAAGTTTCTTAGCAGCTTAGATCCATGAAAAAGAGGAATATTGCTTTTTCCATTCTTATATAATCCAAAGAAACACCTGAAGTGTTTATGATCCCCATCAATATTATCAGATGTGAAACTATTTTCTGTCGTGACTAACTCAGCGCTCTGTAGGGATATCACTAGTATCAAAAATAGCATAGGAAACTTTTTTTTTTTAATCTGTTAGCAAAAATAGCAAGTTTCCATCAACCTCTCTCCCCCACAACACGCACAGTTTTGGGATTTCTGTGCATGTACGAAGTCCACTTCCTATTGTATTTCCCATCTCACGACTCCTTTGGGAAAACCTAATTTATAAGCAAACAATTCCCAGACTAGATAACTAAATCTTCCTGCTGACCCCTTTCTGTACAACCCAACAACAGTCACAGTCTCTGCCTTCCCACTTTCTGGTGTGTTTATGCTGTTTTAGCAATGATGTAATGGAAAGAAATCAACATGCTATTATTATTGTTATGCTAAGGATTGCAAAGAATTGGGTTATTCTTCACGGTTTTAATTTTCCATTCAAAAACAAAAGCCTTTCCAAGGCTTTCTAACCATTCACTGTTACAAAAGGTCAAAGTATTCCATCAGAAACCTTCAAAAAAAAGCGATACTTGGAAAAATGTTTTTAAATGTGCTCATAGCTGACCCATTTTGAGTAATGTCTTTTATGAACAGTGTCACAAGGTTGTGCACTTGGTTCTGTGGGTGTCAGCAGCATGTGAGCGTCCCACGTGTGAGAAGAGAGTGACCGAAGTGCCTACAGTCTGTGGGCTCCCATTCACTTCGAACAGGTGAGGAAGCAGCAGCCAAGACAACTTGTTGCCTCCTGCCCTCTTTGGAAAACCATTCATGGGAATGCACACAGAGAAAGCTGAACTCTGCCCTCTTCCTTTCCATGCTAGCCATGGGTAGGACAGGAATAGGTGGTGGCCATCTCTTGAGACCATCTGAAGCTTAGGTAATTTCCCTGAGCACCAGGTATTTTAGGGATGGGATATAAATCAGGGGGCAAACCCTTCAGTCTGCCTCCCCCAGAGCCCTGTGCAACCTGGAGCGTGGCACCGAGTGCCTGTCAGAGAGGTCAATGATCAGGCTCAAGGGTTGTGAGGCCCTCTGGAGACACCTCACTCGTGAAGGGTTTCAAGAACCAGAAAGGCAGCTGGTGATCCCGATCCTGGAAGGAACCAGGAACCAGCAAGGGGAAGGAGGCCGTTTTCTGCTCATCTTTGGAAGCCTACACTGAGATAGCTCTGAAACCTTCGACATCAGGATGTTGTATAACGCATGGCTTTCCCATAGAAGTTTTTTATTTACATCAGTGCATTTCTGATGGAAACAATTTCTGAACCAGCCCTTATTCCTTTGTCTTCTCTTTGTCACACTTATGATTCATCTCCCAGCCTCGGCTCTCCATATAAAAGTAACTCCAGGAAACTGAATAACAACCCAGGATACCAGGAACCTATTATGCCGAGGAACCAATGAACCTGCATCCTCCGCAATTCAAACTTCCATTAGATTAGACAAAGTCTGCTTTTAAATTGTCGTTTTCTACTATCAAATACATAGGGGAGTGTGTCAAGGGCTGGGGTGAAAAAAATAGCTTCAGAAAAACATTCTCCCAGCTAGCAGTCCTGCAGTTATCTTTATGTGCAAGAGGATGACCATACCAAATGTACACAACGCGCTTTAAATCGACGCTCGATACAGATAAAAGCAAACAAACTAATTCAGAGCATCTTTTTGGGGCTCAATCTATCCATTCATGTCACGTAACTTTATGTACTTACCCAGTCGTGCCCAAAAGCTGTGCAGCTGCCATTTTGTAGTGAATACACAAACGCAGCCCTATGCAACACCTGTTAACATACGTATTAAAGCTTACCATTGCCTGGAGATGCAAAATCTCCAGCAAGTCTCAGCTATTTTTACAGGACAGCTTCCCTAAATTGTATTAGTGCCCCAGGGAGCCTGCGCCACTGCGCTTAGCGGCCACGGAGCACGCAGAGGAGTTGTTATGGAGACTGATTTCTTCCCAACAATTACACGGCGTAATTAGTGCTGGATGCTACGACGTAACCATCAAGCTGTATCCATGGGAACTACCTGAAAACCTACACTTACAGGTTTCCACAACTGGGGTGCTTTACGGACCTTTAAGATGCAGTTAAGAGCACGCTGATTACCTTACCTGCTCATCAGGCTCAGCTGAGAAACACCCTTTCTCTTCCAGAGGTATTTTACAGTCCCCATGGTGACTGACAAATACATGTGATAAGAATAAAGTTGTGTATTTCATGCAGTGAAGGCTGAGCACAAAGTAATAAGATTTTTTACCATCCTTAATCATGTTTACGCATGTGTGCGTACGTCCACATGCATAAAAGTACATGTGGCATGTAGGTGGAAGAAGCTCACTTCTACATTTATAAAACAACTTCTTAGCATACACAGAAGAATTGGGGTCATGGAAACTCCCTCTCTCAGATTAGAGATGTTTGCCTACGTACAGCAGCACACGAAGAAGAGACTACTTCAGTCTGCAACAGAACTAAATGGGCACGTTCAGACAGTCAAACATATTCTGGTTCTGGTTACGATACACGTATAAAACTCTTGAACACAATATTTCATCCAGAATCCTCTCCCATCAGGGCAGAGATGCACAAGGAGAGCCATTTGCTTCACGTCGGGTGCCAGTGGCAAGACTCTCCTGCAGTGGCACCTTTCTCTGCAAGGAGATATCCCGCAGCAGAAGCAAGGAGCCGACGTTCTCAACTAGAGTATTTTATAGCACCTGCATGCTAAGCAGCAGTGCAAGGGAGGAATTAAGGGAAATTCAAACAGGAGAAAATGCTGTAGGAAAGGATTTAAGACTATAAAAATAAGGAAAAAGTTGATTTTGTTTTATTTCTCTTGCTTGGTTTGCCCCTGTAGTTAAAGTAGGTAAAATTCTCATGTCAATTGCTATCTGTGGAGAGGAGCAGTGAGCACAGCCAGGCTAAGAGATGCAGAAGATTCACAGTCGTGGCCTCTCCATTTTATGAGAAGCAGGAAAAAATAGATTTTCTGCTTTAATAAAAAAAAGCATCAGTACTTTCCAATCTCTAGGAGTGTTATCATCCTTTTTTTTTTTTCACTGATATGAAGATGGATCTACTCTATCCTTTCTCTTCAGGACACCACAGGGACCTAGGAAGCAGGTAGACAGGCATAAAATGTAAAATCAAAGACCACAGGAGGCATTCTGAAGAGCTGTTAGGTATTTTGGGGGAGAACTAAAATGCTGGTTTGTAAGTACAGCGGGCTACAGTTAGTTACATCAGAGCCATGGCTAAGCTATTCTTTCAGATGCTTCTCCAAAAGTACTTTTGCAATGTCTGGCAGCCAGCACTAAACACAGAGTGACCTGGGGCAACCACTTCTAAAGTTAACAAACAAGGAACCAAAGCAGCTGTCAGGAGATGCTTTTATGGAGCAGGGAGCCTCCAACACGATTCAGATAGGCTGGAGATTACATAATTGGGCATAGGATGGGCATAAAGAAAAGAATTGCACACTCCTGGTCTGATTAAACGAAGTTTTCTTCCAGCTAATGTGTAAAACCAGGGTAAAATCCAGTGCAACTTGACCTCAGTTATTTTGTCAGAGGAGGGAGGAAGGAAGAAATCAAAACGCACCATCCACTGACCCTCCCCTTCTACTCTTCCTCCTTACAAAAGGTGTCTCAGTAGATTCCTGTTGGAAATAAGCTGAATTCACTACTTCAAGCTTCACTGGGATAACACTAAATACAACATGGGAGCACAAATTCACACCGAACCAGTATCTCGCTCTAGCAAAGTGCTGAAACGCCGCTGCTCCTTCCTATTCCTGATTCAAGTTTTTCTGCTGCCTGCTTTTTGGAGTCCCTAGCAGGTTTCATCACCAGATATAGATTGGCAGCCTGAACATAAACAAACTCACTGACAGCACTGTTAGAGCTCATTAGCGTTCTCACCAGCTGCTTCTGTCTGTATATACGAGCATCTCCAGTTTTTCTTTCCAGTGCGTGACCCGTGATACCAGCACAGCTTTCAAATTAAACCAAGAAAACTTAGTGGAACTTCAAACCCTTGCCCTTCTGGGGATTAAATCCGTGCAAAGCTATGACAAAGCATTCCATATTTCTTGGGCTTCTTGAAAGTTTTTTTTTTGTTTGTTTGTTTTTCAGATCACTTTAGCGATTTTCTTGGCATTCCTCGGAAATCTATACAGATATGACTAATGCACGGGCTATTTGCTTGCACAGCAGAAGCGTGGCGTGTTTGTCACTGCAGATATCACGCAGGGCCATACACACAGATGAAGCCTGTGCTTTGTCTGTCCACGCACAGAGCAACGCTTTGACAAGAAAGCTGTCAAAAATCATTACAGGGAAGAATTCAAAAACCTCATCCAACGATTACGTTGCCAGAGCCAAGGCAAGGATCGTAAAAACAAGTTACGACCCAGCTCCAGCTTTTAAGTGAATGAAAAATTAGAGGGCAGGGAGGCCAAATATGTGGGCTTCACAAGGAATGTCTCCTCGAATCTTTAAAGGAGCCCAAGCAGCTCTCGTGGCTAGTTCATTGGTGTATGGGCACTTAACGAGACCTGAAGTGGTGGCAGCAATCTCAGCCCCAGCTCATCAGTCACCCAGGTACAAAGCACCCAAATGGAAAACACATTTTCTGATCCTCAGCACCTCCCTCGAGGCCTGTGCTGCTTGCTGTCTGAGGGCTTCAGCATTCTCCTTTCTTGGCTCATCTGCAGGATAAACATACCCTGGCCTCCAAAGCTGCTCCTTTCCAACTGCTGGTGAAAACTCCAGTCAGACCGAGAGATTAAGAGGATGATCTAGGGCACTACTCAATACAAGAAAAGTGCTCATGTGGGAACGCAAAGCCACTGTTGTTACCCAGAGTGGTGTTTTTTTTTTTTTTTTCCACTGGATCTCATTTCATTCTGCAAGTCCAGATTCAAATAGTTTCTATCTTTAATCTTTATCCACATTAACTTCCTCCTCCCTCCCTCCCCCCAAGGGTGTCACACACTTGGGTTTAAGCACGTTTTTACAGGGCTGGTTACACACTGCTTTTCTGCACCTTTCCTCCGTTCACGACTTAGGATGTGATTGAGACAGCTCCTCGGATCTCGGCAGTGCTGGGTTGGATCAGCGTGCAGTTACGACACTTCCAAACACCTGCAGGAAGCAGCAGCAGCGATCAGGTAGATAGGATTCTCCCTAACCACCCCACGTGCAACTCTGTGCTTTGTTAGTTACCAAACAGCTGATGAGGATCTCGCAGGAGCTGGTAGATCAGCCCCTGCCTTTGCGGGTAGCTTCAGCTCGCTGCTTTCTGCCCATCTGGGGCTGTCTTTGCAGTCCCTTTTGGTCCTGTTCTAAAACTGACACACAGTATTTCTGAATTATTATTTTTATTATTTTTTATTTATTTATTTTTTTAAGTATTCACTGCCTTCTACTCCAGAATCAGTTGCAGTTCAGCACGGAGAGCAGCAGCTCCTCCGCGTCGTGAATACTGCCTCAGACTGAGCCCAAAAAAATCTTATAGTGAGCTTTAACATTCTTGCCCTGAGCTTTAAACACTACTGAAAGACATTTAGGAAATTGCTACTTTGGGGAAAATGAGAGCTACAGACAGATCTGGTGTCCTGATTGCTTGTTCCCCTCTTTGAATTCAAGAGGAGGCATATAATTTGAGCACTGGGTTAGAAGTTACAGGAGGAAAAGGGCTGATTTGCTCTGTTACAAAAGCCTTCCGAAGCAAGATGAGTAATTACACCACACACATGCACACAGACCCCTTAAAACTAACGAATAGATTAAATTATCAGTGATACAAGCTAAAATCTTTAGTTGCTACAAAAGCACGGAATTTCATTGACAACAGCGGCTAGAAAAACCTTTGTCTAATTTCTATCTAGAGCTGGCCAAACCCCCACAAATCTAGAAGTCCTTGAACTTTGGGAAAGCTTTGATCCACTCCAGACCTTGTGGCTCTGATTCGCTTCAGCTGGGAAGCACCCAAATCTGCTTAAAATATATTTCACAACACGTCCTTGCCTGAATTTTTTGGGGATAGGTCATAAATACCACATGCAGAACCGTTCCTCATTATTCACAATACCTACGAGCAGAGCCAGCTATTCCCATCTCCAGCCCAGAGCATTAGAGAACAAAAATGCAAGAGCAAGCTTGAGATCAGCTGACTTGCTACCAAGGAGCAAGAAGAAAAGTTAAAGCACTAAAATCTGCAGCCAGAACGCTTGGGAGAAATTCAGACGGGTGAGAAACTCCATACGACTTGCACAGCATGCAACAGTTTGCGAAGCAAAAACGGGCCACAGCCCTGCCTTCTTGTTATCACCAGAAGAAAAAAGAATAACAATTTAACTACAGCTTCTAAATAGGCATGTTGTGCAAGGATACTTTGTTGTTGTTGAAGGTAACAGCTTTATCATTGCCTTATTTTGACTTATGTTCATTATCCTCAGCCTCTTCCCAGAGGGCATGTGCTCTAAGCCCCCTGACTATCCTGGTGATCCTCTGCTGAGCCCGCTACAGTTTATCAATGTCTTCCTTGTATTGAGGGTCCCGAAACAAGATTCTAGGCCAGACAGAGTAGATCGATGGGCTGAGCTCAATTACACGACCTTCAGGGCAGGAGAGCAACAAAACTGGTGAAGGGACTACAAAATATGACTTCTGAGGAACAGCTGAGAGAATTGGGATTGTTTAGCTCAGAGAAGGCTGAGGGAAGACCTCATCACTCCCTACAGCTACCTGAAAGGTTGTGGTGAGCAGGGTGTTGGTCACTTTTCTCAGGTGACAAGTGATAGGACGCAAGGAAATGGTCTCAAGTTGTGCCAAGGGAGGTTTAGATTTGATATTGGGACGAATTTCTTCATGGCAAGGGTGGTCAAGCATCGGAACAGGCAGCCCAGGGAAGTGGTGGGACCCCCATCCCTGGAGGTGTTTAGGAGACACGGGGACATGACACTAAGGGACATTTTTTAGTGATGGGACTCCGACAATCAGGCTGATGGTCAGACTTGATGATCTTGGGAGTTTTTTTCCAACCTAAACGATTCTCTGATTCCCCATTCCAGATGTGGTCTAACAAGCGGGGAGCAGAGGGCGATGATTGTTTCCACTGTTTTACTGCCTATGCTACTTTGAATACAACTCAGGATGCTTTTGGTCTTCTTTCCTGCCAGGGCACACTGCTGACTCACGATCAGCTTCCTGTCTACCAAAATCCCTCGATCCTTTCTCACGGAGCTACTTCCCAGCCAGCCAATCCCAACCTGTAATATTGCCAGGGACTCTTTCTTCCTACGTGCAGGACTTCACGTTTGTTCTTGCTAAATCTTTTTAAGTCTCTTGTCATCCCATTTCTCCAGTCTGCCCAGGTCCAGAGTGTAACGATGTCCTTTACCATTATTGACTGGTCATAAAACCATACAATATCCTGAGTTGGAAGGGACTCAACAGGATTGTCAAGTCCAATTCCCAGCTCCACACAGCACAACCCAAAAATCAGACCATGTCTGAGAACGTTGTCCAAACACTTCCTGAATTCCAGCAGGCTCGGTGCTGCGACCACTTCCTTGGGGGAATCTGTTCAGTGCCCAACCACCCTCTCAGTGCAGAACCTTTTCCTAACACCACCTAATTGTGTGCCCATACAGGCTAAGTTGGATATAGGAACATCACGGCAGATACTGTCAAAAGCCTTGCTAATATCAACGCAAATGACATCTGCCCTGTGACGATGGCATTGGGAGTTGATCGATGGTATTGATCTTCACAAAACAAGTTTTCTCTCTTGATTTTGGGAAGACATGCTGGGAACAATGGCTGGTGCACATGCTCTTAGGAAGAGCATTTTTCTCCAATAAGCTTTGGTAGGTATTGATTTGTATTACCTGAAATCAGCAGGCCAAATCCTCAGCTGCAGTGATCAGCACAGCTCCACTGAACTCAGTCTGCACGCAGCATTTTGCCTTAGCTAACGATCCTGATTTACCATATTTGTTGCCTAAACTCTTCGAGCAGGTTGCATGGCCAGGCTCTGCGAGTGTCAAACGGGAATAGCAAGGGAAACCACGGAGGTGCAGGACTTGCTTTGTCCTCCTGTGAGATGCACGGACCTGCTGTGCTCCTGGGATGGTCTTTCTCTTACCTTTGCAAGGAAACTCCACGCTGCATATTGCCCTGAGGTTGTGCTGCTTCTTAGCTTCGCTGTGTGCAACATCAGAAGGAATCCCAACAGCCCGCTGCAAAGGATGGGGAAAACTTTATTAATGAAGTCTCTTAATTTCAGCTAAGCAGAATCTTACAAGCATCTCAGTTCTACCACAGGACTGAACAGGCAGCCTTCAAGCAGCGTTAATCGTATTTGGAGAAAGCAAACTGGTTGACAAGAGCTTACATTATACCCAGCAAATCTGGGGTTTTGTTCAGTCAGTGACTAGAGTCTGAGTAAAGCAAGTCTGAGGGTCTTATGGTTGGTCTCTAATGCACTTGCATAATCAGAAAAGTAGAGATTATTGGAAACACGAGGTCAAATATTTAACTTGAGGCATTGAAACAGCTCTGAATAAAGGCAACGCTAATTTCAACAGAAGCCACACTTTTGGCAGCTAACTCACTCCAACCTCCACACAGAGGCTGAACTGAAAAATAACCATTGGAAACTTTCTGCCTGGAGTTTTCAAGTTGTTTAAGCTTCACGAAGCCTAAATTCCAATCAAAAAGTCAAATACATCCCTACCAGGTAACAGACAGACAGACGACTCAATAGCATCAGGAACAGAACACTCCAAAGCTCTGTGCTGAAAATTACGTGAATTTTGATTCTCAAGCCATAGAGGACAAGAGCCCATCCCATAGCCAAAGCTACTCTTGAAGGAGCTGTTCCACATCTCACTGGACCTCATAAAGCTGACAAGCTCTGGCTCTGGATTTTTTTTTTTTTCCACTTGCAACATATTTAAAATCCACTGGCTGTGAACAGGGAAACAATACAAGCCAGCAAGCAGGGAATGGAAAAGGACTTCAAAATACACGTGGCACAAATCACTAGGTTATGAGGCACAGGACATTACGAAGCGCTGTGGGTAAGTGCATGGGAAAAGAGATAGGATCCACAGGGCACACGTGGTGAGGCAAAAAGTGCCTTGTTCCTTGGCTGGTGTGCTGTTCTTGGCAGCTGATGGCCCCTCTGCAGTAGCAGAACGGGTAGAAGATGGTGGCTCCCCAGGTTAGAGGACTCATGCTGGGCTCCAGCACCTGAGTCGAGTGCTGTTCCCTGCTCACAGCATGTGGGAAATCATTTCTCAGCCACACGTCAGCGCAGGTGGTTTTGATACACCAAGCAGTAGGGTGAGATAAGAGCTGAGGAGTACGAGGTACTCCAATTTCTTACACTTAGGCATAACACAAGACCCCAAAGGACTACCTGCTGTGCCTGTAGCCAAGAAAGCAGGTGATGCTTTAGTGATAAAAGAACCAAACTCAGCTGCCCGTTGCAGAGGATGAAGAACTGAGCAGGAGAGCATCCCACCCTGAGAAATCGGTGAGTTCAGTGAAGCAGCACTGCCCAAACTTCTGGAAGTTCAGTAGCTGGCTAAAGTTTGTTCCGTGCCTTCTGCCCTGCTGAAAAGTGCTTTGAGTCGGAAGTGATTTGAAGGCATTTCATCTAATTCAGGCATAAAAAGTGAAACAGATAATTATCATACCTGAAAGACTGATGTCACAATTAGACACCGGTTTATTTCATTAAATAAATCGAGCACTTTGTGCCTAACTTCTAACGCTTCAGACATTCTGCACAGGTGGTGCATTTAGCCCCACCAGTCACCCTTTAAATTGTGCGGGTTTTCCATCAAGTCCTTTCCATCTACAAGACACCAGATGACAAGATGTGGGTAAGCAACTTGTTTCTCCATCTATTCCTTTCCAATTATTTTAGAAAAGCGTAGCACACAGTGCTATCCAGGATGTGTGCTGAAGCTGGGGCAATGGAAACAGAAGCAGGAGGCTACAACAGGGGTAAAATTATACTGAAGTAAAAGAGAAGTATGTCTGGGCTAGCTGAATATCCATTAGTGCCTGAAGTTATACTTGTCTTCAAGAAGAAACAGAGTTCACCAGCTATTGAGAAATAAGTTATTTGGTAGCTAGCTGCAATTTATTTGTATTACGTGCAGTCCACTCTTGAAAAAAGCCACTTTTGTACCACAAACTACAGAGGAATTATTTAACAATCATTTAAAAATAACATCTTTTAACAGAGAATCCAGATACAAATCAGAAAATACGTAACAATCAGGAAATATTTTCACCATCAGTTAGCATGAAAACATTCTTCCCTCTCTAAAAAGAAAATGCTTCCATTAGGCAAAAGACTGGAGAGGAAGGACAGGAATAAATTACATGAGATAATTAAGACCTATAGTGAACATTTATGTTGTCCTGTGAGAATTACATTACTGGGCAATGAACTTTTGCTACTCAAAATAAAGGGATGCTTGTTAAAGCTTTTCCCTTTTACCCCCAAAAACCATTCTGCCAAGTAACAAGATGTACAAGCAAATAAATCCACGCGCACTCATGCGGTGCTGAAGACTAATACTTTGTAATCTCTGCAAACAGCAAGTTTTACAAGGGCTAATCCAACTTGGGAAGCATTTAAGAGATGCTATTTATCAAAGCTTTGCTACATTAGGTAAGAACTACTTTGCTGGTGACTGGGAGCTCTCCTGGTTCCCTCAAACAATCACATTTACTTCACTTGCACAAACTTCAGCACATTTAAATCTTATGCCTTCAAATGCATTGCCACATGTTCTCTGCAGTTTTATTGGCTTATGCCAGTAAAAACTAGGATAGCTCCAATTTTTTTCTTTTAAACCAAGAGCCAAGGCTGGAATTCAATAGTAATTTGAAAACATTCACATGCCCTGTTACAGAGAGGTTACCTGGCGCAGCAACTGCTGTGAAATCTGTAGAAGTACAGGAAGGGAAAGTCCAAGGCACTGAAGAGATCACCTGAGGGACAAAGCAATACACTCAGTGGAACACAGGAAAAAAAAAAAATTACCACTGTTACAAGCAGGGAACAGCAATTATACGAACATTACTGGTTTAACATTCCTTTGAGCCTTTACAGCTGGCTGACTTTTCATTTGTGATGCTTTCCACATTTCTAGTGTGCTTAATGATTTCTCCCTGACCTTGATTCCAGCCAGTCTCAGCCTTTGGTTGAAAAGGAGGAAAGGGATTATACAAAATATAAGAATATTCTTTGCCAGTATACAGCTGATCCTGCTGAAACAACAGTTGCCAGTGGCTAGACAGACATCGCATCCACTCCACTCAGAAGGATGTGATGATTCCTGTTGAAGCAACAGGAAACACAGATACATGTTGGCTGCTTCTTCCTCTGGAATTTGAACTCTGTCACACAGAACAAGTCGAGAGGTTGAAGAGAGTTCTCCCAGATGCAGGCAGAGCTCTCAAGTACTTGCATTTCCAGGAACCTGGGCCCTGGCTGCTCTTAGTAGCAACAATTCCTGGGACTCCTTCATCCCTTGGGTCCTACAGATGCAGATGCAGCTCCTCCTTTCACTTTTTGAAACACGGGCCTGCTTCCCTAGCATTTCTGTCTATCCTGGTGGGGAAATGCTATATACAGAATACGAACCACCAGTCAAAAGGGGGAATTCAAGTTTACTTAAATGCTTTTTGGCTTTATTTTTCTGACTGAGCAAGTGAAAGCAACAGACAGACACCTTTTTCCTTCTAACTCTTAAAAGACCTGGACGAGAGCAGTATTTTCCACCATCAAATACTCAGTTTCTTCAATTTTAGCCTTTGATTTTTTGCTACTTCAAATCCTGCCACAGGGCTAAGGGATGGGCTACATCTCATGAAAACAACAAACCAAAATCTTTGCACAGCACTGAGGGAAACACAGAGAGGGAAGCTCAGATCTGTCGGGAGTGCTGCTCTCAAGAGGACATGTTCAGGAAGGGAACCTTTGTTCTTTGCCATGTACCACCTCAAAAGCTGTTGTTTGTTGGCTGCCCTATGCTGTTTCTTTGCAAAGGGCAGTTAAGAAAGATATTACCAAACATCAAACACAAATTACACAGTGTCAGGTACCTTCCTCTCTTCTTCCTACAAGATATCATCAGTCATACTGCAGTTGAATTCCACAGCTAACTTCCACAGGGTCTGGCCTCTAAAAACCTTCATGAAAAGGAAAGGCACTCCAGAAACCTAAAAAAAGGAGCAACTCAAACCACTTTACCTGCTGGATGGGATGCGGAGGCCAACAACACCACACTGAAAAATAAGAAAAGATTAATTTTATATTACAGGAGTTATGACACGGTCCAAACATTATGAATTGACAGCTTTGCTTTTTTTTTTCCATGGTGAAAACTATTTCAGTTATATAGAGTAAATGAGGCATAAATAATAATACTAAAAAAGGTAGCTGGAAAGGAATCTCCAGGCTTGCCACCTCTAACTTGCAACAGGGCTATCGCCAATAGTTTATCATGTCCTCTGTCCTGTGTGGCTCTGCCTGGAAATACCAAGTCTCAAAAATCTGCCAGCATGGATACTCCACACCTCTCTGGGTGACTTGTTCCAGGGCCACTCGACCCTCCTAACAAAGAGGTTTTTCCTGATGTCCAGTTTGCAAATCACCAAAGCTACAGTTTATGACTTCTGTAGGGAACTACAGACTTGAGCGACCCTCTGTCCAAGGATGAACTTCAACAGCGTGCACAAATGTCTGCTTTGCAGAAATGTCCGTATGTTGTGGAAGAGAGTTAAGTACCCAGTCCGATGCAAGCAGTTGTACATTCGCTGCACATTCATGCCCAAAAATGTTAAGTGCAAAAAGAGCAAATGCTGAAATGAAACAAGTTCTAAAAAGAAAAAATATGCATGAAATCGAAACAAAGTACCAGCCCAAATGATACACAGATATAAGAGAACAAGAAAATCTGCTGTGACCAGTTCTTTTGCTGGAGAATTACTTAAGACTTCTGAGATCCTACATGGTCTTCATGCTCCGAGTTTGGAGTACAGGCTGTGCAGAGCCTCCTTCAGCACTGTTGATTCTTATAAATTTCTGTTTTCTTTTTCTCACCAAAAACTTTTTATTTCACATTGTTTCAATGCTTAAAAGGCTACAGAAAGATACTCTGGAGCATTATAGGATGGGAGAAGCAAGTATGTCTTCCAAAACAGAACTAGAGCTTCCTACAGACAACAACATGTGTCCATGTTGAACACAAGGGACAAGAGAGAGAAGGAGAAAGGAGTATCTGGAGAGGCCACTTCCCTGATAAGCAGCAAGCACTGCACTTAGGAAGGTGAAAAGACATTCATTAATATTGCGAATGGCAAAGCTAGGCAGTTTCCCTTGCTAATTACCAGCGATTCTTACAGGTCACTGGGCACAGTAAGAGCAGTAAAGTACAAACCCAGCCAGTAGAAGGCCACATGAGGAAAAGTTAAGGCAGAGGAAGAGCTGGAAATGGCTCCCAGCACGCATGATGATTAGAAACTTTTGCTTGTTGTGAATGAGCAACCTCAGGTACCCGTTATTGACTGAATAAGACAGACAACAGGGGTCTGGAAGTACAGCTATCAACATGAATTATGACTAACCTGCGTTTCTCCACTTTTGCTTTTTGCATTATTGCTTTTAAAACAAAATAGAAAAGAAAGAAAGAAAGAAAGAAAGAAAGAAAGAAAGAAAGAAAGAAAGAAAGAAAGAAAGAAAGAAAGAAAGAAAGAAAGAAAGAAAGAAAGAAAGAAAGAAAGAAAGAAAGAAAGAAAGAAAGAAAGAAAGAAAGAAAAGCATAAGTAGGAAGTATCAGAAGCACAAGAGTCAGAATGCAGTGAAATACAACATTGTGGTAAAAGAGGGTGTTGGGAACAAGACTGGAGGATGAGAGGGACAACAGAAGGGAGAGGGATGAAGAGGAGGATGGGGCTGGGCACTAAGAAGCAACATCATTCCTCCCTTCTCTGCATAGCACAGCTCTGCTTTCCTTCTCCTACATTTGTCCCTGGCCAGGCTCCCTTTTAAAAATCCCCTGAATAATCATGCTGGAAGTGATGAAGTAAGAACGCCACCACACTTTCATCACCAACAAGCATTTCTTCAGATCTGGGACGTTCCTGTCCATATACATTTGCTAACGCTCGAACTTAAGATGTTCTCCCCCACAAAACTGTTTCAGATTTCGAAATGAGAAACAGGGCTTACAAGGACAGCATATGTCAGGAGACTGCTAATTTCAGCTGCACCTCTGGAAGCATCCAATACAGTTGTTTTTTCTTAAATCTAAATACATGTGTTTTTAATCTGACACCCTGGTGCATTATAACATCCAGTTGCTTGGTTCAGAGCTTTTAATCTGCTCCACACAGAGCACGGTTTTGGTTTTGCACTGACAGAAACAGTTTGAGCAGATCCTGTGATGATAAAAACTATTTGGCTGTGTTCGCAGCCAAAGGTTGGAAAAGCCCTCCAAGATCACCTGGTCCAACCATCCCCCTACCACCTATTTCCCCACTAACCCATGTCCCCAAGCACCACGCCCAACCTTTCCTTGAACACCCCCAGGGATGGTGACTCCACCGCCTCCCTGGGCAACCCGTCCCAGTGCCTGGCTGCTCTTCCTGAGGAGAAATAGCTCCTCATCTCCAACCTGAACCTCCCCTGGCACAACTTGAGGCCATTCCCTCTGGTCCTATCACTAGTTACCTGTGAGAAGAGGCCTAAGAAGTTTGTGCTCATCCAGAGTTCAGAGTAAAATGTTTTCCATTCAGTGTTACTTGAAGTATTTCTGACTGTTTTCTACAGAAATTAAGTTCTTGCCACAATCCCATGTGTCTGTCAGCCATCCTACACGGCTCTCAAACATGCTGACCAGCTTCCTTTCAAAGACAACTACGCGCTGACAGGTCTCACGAAGGGACAAATCCTGTGGCCAGTGCCTCTGGTGGCAGAAAGCCTCTCAGCCCCATTAGACACCAGAGGGCCTTCACTTCAGTGGCACCTCACCGAGGCCACAAACAAGGAGCGAGCTGCCACCAAATCTCACACCCTATCAGACATGACGGCTGTAGTGACAACACACAAACTTGGAAGAAACCAGGTGTCCTTTATTCCACTGCTCGTGGTGCTGTTTGTTTTCCCTAGACAAGTTGAGGCCCATGTGCCACGAACTGTGAGGCTCTCTACCAGACAGAAATATATACAGACAGACAGAGAGACACGGATACTCGGAGATGTAAAACAAACATACGAGCATCCGGTCTTCCACCTCCTCTTTTCAAAGAACGAGACACCCATTTTCCAGCAACTGCTTTGCACCATCATCTCACAAGCTATGCTGACCTTTACGACCCTTAGATCATAAAACAATCTTTTCCAGGTTTAATAACACAGTTCTGCTTTTAATGAGATGCTAAAAAAGCCATCTCCCAACTTGCACAATCTCTCTGCTTTTTTTTTTTATATTTTAATTTCTAAATACACACCACTGTACTTCACAGTTCCTTAGTTGAGAAGCTTCTCCTTTTCAAAATCCTCTGTATCCATAATCATCCTTTCCATGCAATGTGCAACTCCTGCTCTCTGCTGGACACAACTTCACAGACTTCGAAGGATACCATCAGCTAACATCATACGGAACACGGATCTCACTTCTCAATCGAAGCTGCAAAATTGAGACCTTCAGCCAAAATCTGAACGTAAAGGTTCAGGCCCAGATGCAGTTTTCAACTAAAATGACAACCGAGAGCCACAGTGAGGCAGCTGACAAATTAAAAATAATAGTAATAAGTTGAATTTACCGCTTGTTTACTGATTCTTCCTTCATACTTCAACATTAAACATACAGCTATACTTCATTCCAGACTTTGTGGATTAACTCTGTACATAGCAGCACATTTGCAAGCTCCATGACAAACATCCTTTGAAACAGTTCAATAAATACAACTACCTCCCTTCAGTAAAATTGATTTGCTTTGCACTTCACACTAAATAGGAAACAACAACTGACTTCAAACAAGAGCCTACTTCAAGCAAATTGATGTTCAGGTACTGTCAACACATGGGACCTTGGTGAACAGACACTGGAACCATACAAACCCCAAGTGGCCTGCATTACTTTTTTATGGCAATAGAAGATCTGATTGGGCTATGACAGACAGAGATACATGGTGTTATGCTGATGATGCTCATAAGATAAATGGGAACCTAAGTTAAGTAACTATCTCACACCAGTGTCCCTGATATGTTCCTGTCAGGCATCTTTAAAGGATTTTTTTTTTTTTTTTTGAACAAAACAACAAACACACCAGAAACAACAAAATGAAACAAAAACAACAACAAAAACCAACCAGGGGACTCTGGTCTGTGACTCAGGTTCTTTTACTAACTACAAAATAACAAGCCAGTTTTATATCTCCAAATCAGGAAAACAGCTAAAGGTCTGAGTTACTCAATCGCACTAACGGCACTCTCAACCATCGCTTACTGCTCGTGTTCTTTGCACGTGGTACTTTTATAATCGCTGCCTCTCCCCCTGGCAATTTAGTGTAAGTTTGATTTTCTGTGGTGGAGGTTTTGCCAGGGA
Organism: Netta rufina; assembly: GCF_964035555.1. Taxonomy (NCBI): domain Eukaryota; kingdom Metazoa; phylum Chordata; class Aves; order Anseriformes; family Anatidae; genus Netta; species Netta rufina. The sequence continues at coordinate 110,277,764 of NC_140124.1, forward strand.
GTTACTCAGTAAATATTATTTCTGGAAAAGACAGATCACTTGTGCACACGGTGATTAAAAATTCGTAATTAACACCTCGTTACCTCCCCAGGTGTGTATTGGCACGCCCACCTACAACCGGAGCCAAAAACATGCAGCTGCTAAGCCATATTCTTCCAGTTAAAGTTACATCCTGATAAATAAATACATTTAAGTAGTGGTAGCTCTGAGTTTCCTAAACAAGACGTGGTTAAATAGAAGGCATACACAGCATAAAAGCAACAATAGCGTATCAAAGGCTTATTCATTTTACCTGAATACATAATTGATGTACTGTTGGTCCAATTCACTAGGAGAGGAGAAGAGAGGGGAAAAAAAAAAAAAAGTGTTCTTTTAGTAATGCCATTCACTTGATATAATAGATCAGTATAGGAAGTAGCATTATAACACTGTAATGTTGCAACATATTTGCATTATACATGTTATAATTATATAGCATATGTATTATATTATAAACAACTTATTAATATCATAACATTAATCAGCATACTAACCTACGCAGCTTTTGCACACTATTTCTGTTGTTACTCTGCCAATCGGAGTCTTGAAAGTAAAGATATGGTGAGCTTAACCAAAATTTAGACCCCTTAAACAAAAATGGAAAATGGTTTTGAAATAAATGAGCTTATTCATATCCTATACATATGTTGCACACATACACTTAATATGCAGTGGCAACACTTCCTTCCCTGTACAGACAATTGCAGATTATAGACACCATGAATGTGTCGTGTGAACAATGCACCTGCTTTGAAAACTGCTGTATGTTTGCAGGTCTAGTGTGCAAAGTTTGTTGCAAAGTCTCCAGGTTTTTAAGTTACTCAGACATTCACAGCCTGCAGCAACTCACCAGCTGTTACACACTTTTGAGATTGTGTCCCATTGGGAGATACTGACACAGACAAACCTCACAGCTTTCAAGTCTAACAGAAACTAACATTTCCTCTTCATGCCAGCGCCAGTAATGAGGGGATATTTTTCCAGGACTGAGTCATCGTCCTTTGATAACACACTGTTTAAAACTAATTCAGTGTTTGCATTAGCAGTATAAATATCAATAACTGCGTGGTATTCTTAAGATCATCAACAACAAGGCTCCTCTTGTAAAAGTCATTAATGATTAACCAAGAGTGATCCAGTTCATCCCGATAAAGCAGAGATCCTACAGTTTACCTGACTGCTACATAGATCAACCCTCTTTGATAGCAATCTCCTTCTTTAAAAATAAATAAATAAATAAATAAAAATACAATACAATACCTGAAAGAACTAGGTTTCCAGAGCTTGTGAAACACTTTGTAAGCCCCTGCAATTGAAATGATGTGTAATTACCATAAGATGCAATCATTCTGACAAACAACAGCTTATCTGGTCATTGGTACTGACAGCTGTGGAAGCCCTTCAAATTACAGTTAGCAACAGAGCACAAAGGATGCGTAAATCATGAGTAAAATCAACCTATCGCTTCAAATTCATGGTTTTCAAAGTGTTATCACCTCAGATTACCCTCATGCTACACATTTCTGCTAGCCCTTCCAAAGAGATGACTTCTAGCTCCTGGAAACTGAAAAATGGGGAGGGAAGCACAAATGTCTAAGTAAATGAAGTGCTGAATAATCCATTCTTCCCATTTTTCACTATTTTTCTGGGTAACTTCTATGATGTGTTCATCTGTGTAGGCTCCTATAGCTGTAGGTTCTGAGCCATTTTTGCCCTTTGCAGTTCTCTCAGCTCCAGGCTGTCCAGGCTCTCTGCAATCTTTACCTACTCACCTCTTGGTTAGCTCCCTTTTCTGTTCTGGGAAAGGCTTTAAGCACTCAAGGAAGGAATAACACAGCTTCAGGCTCTAAATCTTTAGGCCTCTTCCATACCTTTTCCTCCCTTTTACCATTTCTCTTCGAACCAAGCTGAAAAGTTAAACATGTCCTTCCTCTATGTTCTACCTGAATTATGTGGTAAGTCAGTTCACCTGTTCACCCTTTCTCTCAGCATCATTTTGTTAGTTGATCGAAAACGTAATTACATAAAAACTTCAACAGCAACATAAACAGCTTTCCCTCAGAAATAAGCAAAAAGAAAAAAAAAAAAAAAAAGATGTATTTTGAGCATAAATGTTATGTTGTCACTTCCTACACATTTCAACAACCCAGATTAGGGCTCCTGGAGGTTCTGAGCAGCGTTCCACCTCTGATCTAGCAACGCTTCACAAAGGAAACAATTGAGAAAGCAGGAACATCACTAGTTATAGTAAACAAGTATTTGAAGTGAAAAATCCTTAGATTGTTGTTTTATCTAAGTAAGCAAACAATTACCACATGACATTTCCTACAGAAAAAGTAATACTTCTTATTTGTACACAACTTTTTTAGCATGCAATCTCTAGACCTCCTTAGACACAAATAGATATAAACACATGACCTCTGACCTAAAAAATTTACAATAGGAATACACAAAATAAAGAAGGAATCGTCCCTACTTTGCAGACAAGACTTAAAATACGAATGAGTCAGTCTTACAGCAGTTCTAAGAACAAAATACAAATCCCTTACAATCCAACTTAACGTTATAAATATCACTACTCAGGTTTTCTTCAGGTTTTTTAGGTCTGTTTTTAGCTTTTCAGGGAAGAATTACTGTTTATCCAAATTAATGTTTAACCTGAAAAAGACAAAATTTAAGCATACAACTACCGACAGGTCATGCAACTCTTTTTTGTTGTTGTTTCTTTGTTTTTAAAAACGCATATGATTGCATCAAAAACACCAACATTTCAACACCCTTCCTCTGGGAGCATATTCCATGATATTTTAGAATACTTTTTATGGGCTTTTAAATGAAACGAGTGTGTGCAATAAAGATATTATTTGTTTTTCTTCATGTTTCTTCTCCCCCCGAGAGAAGCGTCTCTTAGAGGCCAACCATTAAAAACTCCCAGAAAGGCTTAGTGTTGATTAAAACTGTATGTGTGTTTTCTCATCCACAATTAACTGACTGCAGTATCTAGCTTATTCCTTCATTTTCAACACAAAGGCTATAAAAGGAATGCACTTTCTTTGCTGACCTTCTTTATTCTCTTACATCAAAACCCGTAAATATCAATAACTTCACAATAAAGCTGATTTGCTTCTACAACACGTTTACTCTTCAGAAATCTCCTTCCAAAAGAAAATGACTTACCAACACAGATCAAGTGAATTAGGGCCCAGAAATAACCATTTGGATCAAACTGCAATAAAGAACATTTAAGTAAACTGAGGCATGTTCATATAAACATAGGTATTACCATTTCCCTGCAGTTAGCTTCACAAAGCTACGCTACAAGTAAGGAGAAGAAAGTCTAGAGAAGACTCAAGTCCTTTCTGCTCCCCTTAGAAATTTGGCACATACGAGGCATCTATCCTTTTACCCAGGTTCCCAGCCTTGGTGAGGACAGCTCTGTTTCTTTCAGACATAGCCACCATTTTAAACAGCCTGAGACTATGAACTCCAGCCTGTTTACTCTTGTATCACAGCCATTTTTCACTCAGCAGAAAAGTTCACTTCTGGCTGCCCCTGGACATTTGGATTGGCAGTCAGGGAGGGCTGTGGGGATCAGAGGAATACCACTAAGGTCTTGGAAGCGGTGTTCTCTTGCCTCTTTTCTCCTCTCAGCCTCTCCAGCAGCTAAGCAGTCTCTTTCTCCAAGGCTCTCAGGAACTGCAGAGTATCCTGAAAGAACAGTCTATGAAGAGAGCCTACTGTGCTCAATCAATGGGGAAGAAATCAACATTTTTGAGGGGAATTCACCTGGCCTATTTTTGATGTCTGCTTTCAGGGAAGATGGATTATACACCAGAAGTTTCTACTCTGTACCGTAAAGTTATACCAAGGTCTTTTCTGCTACTGGCTTCACTGAAGAGCTCTGTGTGTGCACTGGTCACAGGTTTTTGCCAGGATGCAAACACATTAAAACCAGCAAGATTACAACAAGGCAACAGGCCACACTTACGACTCCTTTGCAGGAATCCTGCCCTAGCTTACAAGTAAAAGCTGCATCCCTTCTATGAGAACAAAGATCAAGGTCAAGCTAGAGCTGTTTTACAAAAACAGAGCTCACCTGTGTGTCAAACAAAGGAAGGCACACTGCTGCTACCAGGAGGAACAGCACACTGTGGGAAAGAGAAAAAAAACAAGACTGAAAGCTTGTACTCCCAGTGAAATATGGACACTTCCACTTGATTTTACAGCGATGCTTTGTTTACTTCATTTTTATTCCATGCATTTAAAAAGCAATTTCTGCCACCAAAATTAATTTTTTCATCAGACACGCTTCATAAATAATAATACAGAACAACGTTGTATAAGAAAAGCAGCACAAAACACCCCTAGTCCGTTGAGCTGGACTAAACAAAACCTTAAACTGTGGCTGAGTCAGGATTTCTACAGGTTACAAGGAAAATGCAGGTGGAAAATTTCTATCGACAATCACTATTAATACTAGTGGATATTTGCTTTTGCAGCTCATTTTCCTGCTTTGCAGGGACACAGAAGACAGAATAAATAAGATTAAAACAAAACAAAACAAAACCTGGTGTCCTTGAAGATAATCCAGTAGTGAAAATAAGGCAGTAAATAAGTCAGTCAGCTAATGGGAACATCAGGGAGGGAGTAGGAAGACAGGGCCTCCAAACACACTAACATATGAACCAAAACCATCCACTCTAAGTACAGCTTAAAGATTACAAAGCACGGAGGACACTTTTTTCAAGAGGAGAGGCAGGAAGAATGAAACTTTTAATACAGGTATAGCCAACTTCTGTTTGTCACTTTATCCCCTTTTTGAAGCCCAGCCAAGATTAAGAAGGTTGTGTATCAGTGCTAACAGAATGATGCTGGATGCCACCCACCTCTTCTTTCTTAGGAAAGGCATTTTTAGCTATTTTCTATCACATCATCTTTTTCTTACTGTTTTATCCACTGTATTATCAAACTTGATTTCCACCTCCTTTTCAAAAACATTCTTACAATCACTGCTATGTTACTCAGGAAGATTACCCTTCTAGCTATTTTTATTATTTATAATGAGAAAAAAAGGAAAAAAAAAAAAAGATCTATTTAAGCAATTGTTAAAAAAAATCGTTTCAAAAACATTTAATTACTTCTGTTGCAATTCAGACTCACTGCCTACAGGAATGTGTCTTAATATTCTTCATTGTTTTGATGTGCTACTGTCTGAAACAAATAGAGAAGCTGGAGCCAAAGCAAGTCTGAATCTGAATCTGAGCAGTTTTTAAAACTTACCTACACACTTTCAGATGAGAGGTCTGCTGTAGAAAAGAACAAATGATTAAAAAATTAATCCATGTGATCACAGATGATCTTCCTGCACCAAACACATTAAAAAGCCACTGAACACTCAACAATCCATTATGTTTGAGTACTGCTTAGCAAATTTGTTTTGAAAAAAAAAAAATTAAAAAATAGAACAAGGATTACAGATTAGCCTACTCCCTTTTTCTTTTTTAATTATTATTTTTAGGTTATTTACTAGTAAGTATACCTAAAGTCAGTCGCTCACTTAATACCTGATCCTCACTCACATCTTGAAGTATACCAAAACTGCATTTTGTATGCACTCAAATATTAAGTATCATTAATTAATTAGGTATCATTCAAAACAAACCAGTCTTGGTCTAAATTCATGAGTTTTCCAATCCCCTGGGCCAAAATTGTTCCCCAGAAGACTCCTAGCAAGACCTGTGTTTACATTATCCATCCCCATCATGCTTCTGTTTTCAAAGACATGAAATATAAGCATGTGAGCTAGAAGAAAAAGATAAAAACACTTTGGCAGGGACACTAGACAGGGAAATACGCCACAGGGACATGCCATGATATACCTTATTATACCTTTCAGACCTCTTCAGCTTGTTACAAATAGCAAACATCAGCCATTTATTTGTCTTCTATATGCACAGCAGAGGTAATGAAGGGAAGATAATTTCCACTGCAAGCCATAGGCCATTGCAGAAATGATTTTGTGATTTCCCAGTGCTACCTCACACAGCAGCTCTCTGCTTTTACAATTAAAAAAGCATTTCATTGCCTAAAAAGAAAAATCTCCTGTAGTGTAGCTGAAGAGACAAAAAAAGATTCTCTTATTAAAGTAAGCAGGAATTGTCCAATTGTTCCAATACTTTAACAGGTATTGGAACAGATCCTCAAGCACCCAGAAAGAAATCCAAAAATGCATTGTTTGTCCAAAATTTCACGTGGAGATGTGATCTATCGAAGGGTTACAGTAAACAGAATTAGATTAGGTGAGCGAGCAGTCACTAGTGGGGTTCCCTGTGGCTCCATTTTAGGGCCAGTTCTCTTCAATGTTTTCATAAATGACTGGGGGATGAGAGGCTGGAGAACAGCCCTTAGCTCAAACGATGAAATTCTTACATATGGCATGAGAGAGATGGGACCAAGCCAGTCTTTGAAACGCAGATCAAGCCATCAATATGCACTTGCAGTCTTTCATCAACTAAAGAGGAAATTAAAACATCGATATAGATACTTGTCAACAGCAAATCTCTCTCTGGGACTCATTAGGGACTTGCTATCACAGCGAGAGCAGAAAAGCACTCAGCAGTAATGCCTATATAAAAAGAAATGAGGTGCTTTGTTATAGGGCAGTTATATCACCGGAGGTGCCTTGAATACCTCAATTAATAGACCAATTACCTCTTTCTGCACAAACTTCTGGAAGCCACAGGTGATGACTTCTGCCGCGTTCTGTATGGCGAGGAACACTGGAATTGGCTGCCGTTGGGAGAGAGAAAAAAAAAGGCCTGAATCAACTCAAAACAGTCACCAGCATAGGAATGGGTGCTCCTCTTAGGGCTACCTGCCCCAGGGTTTTGTGTTGCTTGTTTTTAAATCGTAAACCCACGTCACGTCTCCCAAAAGGGACTTAGTCCCATTCCAAGAGCACGATCACTTCTCCCACTTTTGAGTGCTCGGTCTGCGTGCTCATACAGAGCTACCACTGCAAGCTTTGCCACGGGTTTTGCCTCTCAATTCCTGTACCCACAGCCTCCACAGCAAACCCTTCTCATTAGTTTTCCCCTCTCTGTCTGCGGGTACTAAGAATACAGTGTTACTCCTAGCAACAAAACCACCAGGAAGATTATTTTCGGCAATTGCTTTCTGTTCCTGCTAGGAAGAGCTGCCAGAAATTAGGGTGGAAATGTAATAGTTCACACACGCGTGATGCTGAAATTATATCCAAGGAGGCATCTGGCCACCATCCCAATATGAAATCATTAAGCAACAAACCCCAGCGATAACAATAATGAGTAAGACACCATCGCCCCGGGCAAAACCAACTTGAATTAGTGGTTCCTAACACTTCCTCCAAATCAGATCCATGGTCTCTCAGCCAGGCGAAACAGAAGCAACTCTCTGCTCCAATTAAGATAACCTGAAGACTAAAGCAGTTGTAGGAAGCAGTATTTCCCTTCTTATGGGTAGTATTTAAATCATGAGTAGAGAATGAGTTAATTTCTCAGTGATGCCCTTGCCTTGTAAGGATCATACAGCAAGCACCTCCTTGTCTTGACTTTGTGATCAGAAATCTGTATTTGCTGTATTTTTCTTTTCTTTCCCGTAAAGCTGGATAAGGATCACTAAATAAACATTGAAAGCCGTGATGACAACTGGGGTGGATCCATAAACACAGCAGTTTCACCAAGGTAACTCTTAACACCTCTAAATTAGCCAGGAATGAAAAATCACACATGAATTTGTCAGCTCCTGCTTCACCCTTTCCGAAAACCAGTTCTCACCCCTGGTGCTGGACAGCTAAGCACAATAAAGCAGAATTATCTAACAGACGCATCCTGAGCCTGACACGATAGGAAATACAAGTAACTATAAAGAAATAACCATACGCAAGGCCAGCTGACAGCAAAATTTACATTATTCCTTTTGTGAAGCCAATTTGTTGGGTTTTTCTTTCCTCCCTCTCCCCTTTTGGCTCCACTTTTGGCTCCTCCGTGTGCGTTTCGGAGCCAGCAATGGCTCCAGTTTGCCTAGCCCTGTTAACCTTCTCCATATGTCTGCTGCCTTTGAAGTGACTTTCTTTAATTCGTGAGTGGACTTAACGCTAACAAAGAGAAAGGTTTACTCGTTGGACAGGCAGGGTGAACAGGCTCCATCCAAACCTCCCCTCGCAGTTCTGCATACTTCTGCTACTGCATCACAGTCCGGAGCTAAGCAGCCCTCCTCCAGCCCTGAGCTCTTGGGCAGGAGAACTGCCAGCGACCCTCAGGAGAGGCACAAATAGAGACTATATTACAGCCCTGGCAGTACACAGGAGTGTTTGAAAGTGGGCATCCCTGGATTTGGTCCAAAAAGTTCACGTAATTTCCACTTTGGAAACAAACCCGCTTCATTCAAGTACACTTGTGAGGCGCGCCGTTCTGGTACAAGGACTGGGAGAGTGCATTTTTCTTCTCATCATGTCATAAAGCTGTTGTAGGCAAAGTCACTGTAAATAAAGCTGGCACGTATTGAATTTAGGACCAGTACAAGGAACTATATACTAGTTATGGCCTAAATCTACCCATCTTTCTTCCTAAAATGGCCACAGAATTAGGCCTCAAAACCCTCATCCATGAACAAAAAGCCATGCAGAAATGGGAGATGCTCCCGATGATCGGTTTGGGATAAAAATCAAAAAAAACATTCACAGGCCCTCTGCCACTCCAGTGCATCTCACTACAGAATGACCAGGGAGCAGGGAAGGCATGAAAATGATGTAATTTACGGGACTGTGAAAGAAGAAATAGCCAGAGAGGATAGGATTCGGGCCTCCTCCACCTCCCAGGTGAGCAGGCAGAAAAGGTGCTGCTGCTGAGGCTTTATTTCTGTTTCCAGGCAGCTCTCTACTTAGAGATCTTTGCTGGGTTTGCACCAGGGAAGCCCCATGGAAGTCGCTTTGCCAAGGAAGCAGGAGGAAGTAAATGCAGTCACGATGAGAGAGAGCTAATCTGGAGGCACGTGGCTTCTGAGCACACAGCCAGGCTTTAACAAAGATCACAGGGGTCTAAGATGAGACCCACGGCACTGGTAAGAGGACAGAGACCATCTGGCACTTTCTGCCCTGCCTCTCCACTGGGATATTTGTAGGACGTTTACCACAAGCAGAATCTTGTCCAAAAAGAATGCCCTTTTGATCCTTTTTGGGGTTTAGGAGTTGGTAGGAGTGAGCTGGCTCTGGAAATCAAACCAAGGTGTAATGACAGAAGAGGACTAGAGGAGAATCTGGTCCTGCAGACGTATTTCTTGCAGAAACAGCAGTAAAACATTGCTTTAAAAAAAAAATAAATAACATCACGTTTACTTTTTTGAGAAACACTGGCTCCCTTACGTAAAAGGCAGTCAACTTCAATGAAAGCAGGTTTGATATCCCCTGAATAAACATTTGCTAGGTTATTGTGATTGAAATGGATCAGCAGCCCAATGTCTCTAACCACTCCCATAATCTCTTCCGGACTTTCAATTTATTTTCTCAAATCTTGTAAAGCCTCAAAGCCTCTCACTGAAATAGTTTTCATCCTCCTCCTGGAAGCATTTCCCACAGACGTGTCCCATTCACCCTTTTGCAAAGATACAGCTAATAATTTCTGTAACTTCTTCCCTGTTTGCACAGTTCAGACTACCAAGGATCTGTCTGCAAAACCTGGAATATTTTGGAGAGATGCTGAGTTCTTCAGACTGTCAGAGAGACCACGGAAAGGTGAAGGTATTTTATGGTTTTTATTACTGCTTTACACTTTGTAGGACTGGATTGCTGCCCTAGGACCATTAACAGATTCCATATTATTTGAACTCCTCCTCCCTTCTTTCCCCCCAACCCAAGAACATCATTAAACACCTCGTATGAAGGAAACATTGTTTGCTCAAAAAAGTCGAGGCAGTCAGTAATGAACTGACTTCTACTCATGCATTTCTTACCAATCTAGATAGTGCCCTAGAGCCAGCGTAAATAATGCCCACAAAAAGCACTGAAGCAGGCAGCCATGACAGGATTTCAGACCTGTGAAAACAATTAGAATTGCATTACTTCACCACATTCTGCTTACGTGCAGCCAGCAACACCTACTTGCAAGGAATATTAGATATATATATATATTCAGAAATGTGCATATTAAATTTATTGTCTGATTGTTCAATATTCCTCCCACTTACTAAAGAAGGCCCTGAGACAGAAATGAACCACTTCATCTAATCCCAGCTAGCCAGGATTTCTGCTAGTTCTTTTCTTGTCCTTTTTCCTTGGCTGCTCTCCTACAAAAAAAAAAATTATTTCATAGCAATTGCTCCTGTTGGTTTTAAGGGAGAGCAATTCCATTTCAGTAAGATCCTTGATACACTGTAAAAGGAAGAAAAAAACCTGACAAATGAAGGCATAAAATGGCGCACTTGCACAGACAGCACACATTTTCACTATGTACAAATACACTTGCCCACCCACACGTTCGTTTCTCAGCCAGATTTACGACGAGATCCTTCCTCAAGATCAGATTGTCTCTGTGGGAGCCTGTCTCTTGAGATTTCCTAATGATACTCCTTTGACTAAGCCAAACTCCTAGAGGCAGTTTGACAATTAATGGAGGAATGAAATCATCGCAGATTGATCCGGTGCTGTTTTGTGGGTTTTTGTTAAGTCTTCGTTGTGGCAGTCGGGTCAGGTCTCAGTTTTGAGAAGGGGCTTCAGAATTTGCAGCCTTCCTTTTTTGATCTCGGTACTTCAGGAAAAAAATGAATCAGGTAGGGGGTAAACTTCAGAGAGAATAATATACGTTTTTGAGCAAGGGAGGAAAAAAGTGATAGCAATTTAAAGGACTAAATCAGAGGTTTCCCAGGACTGAAGACAATGTTACCTTCATTCACTCGTCCTAAACCTTGAATTAAAGGCAGAGTTTTAACACGTAATTCTGTTTCTTTAAAATTAAGGCAAATTATTTGCAATTCATCAGCTTGGATTATGCTTCCAACTAGCATATAAGAGTCAAAATAGAGTTACCACTGTAGCAACACACTTCATTAAATACCAAAAAACAGACAAATAAAGGTAAAAAAAAAAAACAAAAAAAAAACAGTCTAAACGAAGATCCATCATGCCCAAGGATTTCTATAAGCTTTAAGACAAGGAAAAAAAAAAAAAAGTGTTTCCTTTCTTTATATAATTTTCCAATATATTTGATTAAAAAAAAATAAAATGACAACAGCGTAACAAAACATGGTCTTTATGTCCTTCTACTGGCATAAACATTTGCTGTTTTTTTTTTTCCTCCGGTTGTCATCATCATTTTTATTGAGAATCTGTGCCTTCTAAGCACAATTCAACTGGAATTTCACTAAGACCAGGATTTAAAACTGTCATACCTCACTGCCAACGATTTCACATCACCCAAAAAATTGAATGGGCATGAATTCAAGAAAGAAGGAAGGGAAGAAGAGAAATGAAGGGCTGGGAAGAAGGAACACAAGCTGAAAACTGAATTTCCATTTAGAGCATCAAAATGCTGCTCTTTCATGTTCCCCACCACTAAATTCTAGGTATGCGAAATATGTCTCCATTTCCAGTGCAGCACTGTGAAGTGCAATGGAAAAGGCCTTCAGATCCTTTTCCCAGGATGTGAAAAGAGAGTTTTATGCTGCCAAGTGGGAATTTCAGGACCGAAAAAGAATGCGTGCATGTTTGATGTAATGTGTCAGCACCAACGATCTGTCCTGCATGCAAACCAGTTGGTAGTTTCCTTTGCTGGCAATGCAGCCACGTACGTGCAGAGCCGGCGAGCTCAGTGACGTGAAAGAACTGACGGGTTTGTGGTTGTGGGGCCAGATCCAAAGCCCACTGAAGTCAACGAGCAGTTTCCCTGAAACCATTCTTTGAAGCTTTGGTTTAAGCAAGGCTCTGAGTTCTTTTGGATACAAGTGTTGCAGACAATCACTATTCACCCTGTAGAAGCAGCAATGACAGCCAGCATCTCTTGCAGTACTGAAGAGAAGCATATGAAAAAATAAAACCAAGGAGAAATTACTCTAAATAATATGTTTAATGGAACTGAGGACCTGTTTTTATTTGCTTTATTGCGAATACAGTATTCCTGACTTTGTCATATCCTTCAGACAAAGGGCAGTGATCTCTATGTAATAAAATAATTCTTCTGAAATACTTTGAGATAACCAGAACTGGCTCAGAAAGCACGAGATCAGCCTTCAGAACAAAAATATTCAAGACTTTGTAGAAACACACAGATGGGTAGCAGTTTGGTATTTCCAGTATGAGAAGACTGATGACTGGGTATATTGGTTTTAAATACCCTACATGTACATACACAAAATAGATCCAGAGAGCAATATTCTTCAAGAGAGGGGATAAAAAAAAATGTCCTTTCCAGACCACTGGGAGAATATCTTTGCAGGGGAAAGGACCTTGAGAGGAACCAGCAGGCAGAAGCTCTGAAGCACTATGGGTTGTTTTTTTGTTTTGTTTTGTTTTGTTTTTTTTAAATAGAGGAGATCTATGCTACAAGTTCAGTTCAGCAAAGCATGCACTTAATTCTTCTGAAGAAAGATTTAAATTCACACCTAAGTGCTCAGCTGAATTACAGCTAAAACACATCATTGAATTCTGGTCATTTCATTTGGTCTGCAGCTGATACAAAATGCACCTTCTGGAAAACTACAAGAAAGCTTTCTCAAGGTTTGTTTAAATCGGTTTCCCTAGTGTATGCTGACATCTAGTGGCGTCTCGACTTTTTTACTTTCTTGATTTAAAGCAGAAGTAATTTCTCATCTAGTGATGAAAGGATGAATGAAAAAGGACATTACTGATGGCTGTATTCCTTTGTCCTTCATGCTGTACTGTGGAGACAAAACATGCACAAACAATAGATGCATCTGATAACAATATGTATCAGTAACTGTTACTAAAGCGAAGATTGGAACCTAATCCCGCTTCAACCAGCATCAATGACAGCTTTCAGCACCAATATCATTTTATCTAAACAGAAAGATAAAAGATAGGAAGTTAAATTTTGTTCCCATTTACAACTTTGCTTAGGTTTCAGGGGTGATGTAGTCACTTGCACACAGGAGAAAAAAAAAAGAGCTTAGCCTGGTTCTTCTCACACACATACACACAGAAGATTTCATTCTAAATGAGTAGCTTCAGTTTTGCAAATCAACTGCTTGTATCCCAGACATTTATCAGCTCTCATTTGCTAATACAGAATCACTGATTAAAAAAAACAAGTGAACTCTGGTAGTCATCTAGCCTGATACTCTAGCTTCAGATTTAAGCCACGTTGTTCAGGTCATTCACTATTTTTTTTTTAATATCTCCAGTGATGAGGATTCAACAATTTCTGTAGGTAAGCCATCTTATAAATCATGACATTTTGTGAAATATAAAGGATGTGTCACATTCCATAGTATGGAAAGGATCTTGACAAAGTACAGTATTTTGGGTGACTTCTAATTTGAGCCACACTCAGTTCAAGAAGATGATCTCGATCCAACAAAGCACGTTTGAATTTGGAGTTTGATTATTATACCAACCCTGTGCACTGCAATGGCTACTCTTGCCATGCATTTATGAATACAGGAGGTACACGTAAAGGTGTGTCCCATGAATGAGAATCATACACCTCTTACAGAGGAAAAGGCAGATTAGATTTTCTGACTCCACTGCAGTTAGATTTTAGGAAAGGGGGCTTTTAACTGATATTACTGAGGTTTCTCTTATGGTACTTTTATAATAATCCAGGGAGGAGATGCAGACAAATGCTTGGATAAATTAGCTTGTAGTCTTCTCTAATGGCTTCCTTGTTTCATTATCTTACCAAATGTTAAACTGAATCCACTTAATATTAGTAATCTGTTGAACTGTATGTCCTTGAACATTTGTTAGACTGAAACACAAGACCTCACCTATCCTTGTGAGGCAGAACGCACAGACACATGCGCAGTCTTATGTTTTTAACAAGTTAGCAACTTCCACAACCAACTAAACCACGCTGTAACACAACTACAGATAATAAGCATTTATCAGATACTGAAAACCCCACAGTACCTTGAGCACAAGCTTATTTCCACCCAGCCCAACTTCCAGGAGATATGAAGCAGAAGTCCACCGACTAACGTCTGCCACCTGAAAGAGAAACAAACATTATCTCTAAGTTGTTTGTCTTTTTTAACTCTGTGGAGCATGATTTCTTGATCCCTAAAACTTCTCAGAGCACACCCAGGACTACAGTTATTACCATTTCTCCAGGTTATCTGGGATGGCACTATTCCTCTTTGAATCTTTCATTTTCTGGACCTTTATTTCCTCCAGTTTTTCCTATTACTCTGGTGCTTCCAACCTCATGTTTCAAATGTTTTATAAAGGACCATCTACCAAGATTACCTTAGTCATGTTACCCATTTTACCGTTTCTCCCAAAACAAGATTAACAATCATAATAGTGTCATTATAACCATGATAATCTAAAGATGCAAGCGAGGCAAGGTTTGTGACAAGAGAGAGATAGCTGTTCATACATAAACTGTCATTGTTAGAGCAAATCAACATGATTTCAGAACTCAGACTGACTTCAGCTGGATGAACCAATAAGCCCCAAGGACGAAGCGTGCAGTCCTGATAATTTCAAGCATGAGCTTTATGACTTTTCATTGTTATTCATGCTGGGCCTAGATTGCACACTCCATAGAACACGGATGGCATGTTTGCCCTGCATCTTGTGCAGCAAGCACCAACTAAAGTGTCATCAACAATCAAATCATTATGCTGCAGGAGCTTCTGCTTCAGAGCATCTAGAGAAAACATCTTCACAGACAGATAACTGCATATAAACCACAACACTGTTACACACCTTTTCGAAGAGAAAATCACAATTACACATGTTCTGAATCAACTTACCTATCTAATAATTTATCCTAGCACAAAGATATTCCTTACTGTACTACAGAAGTAGCATGTGAGGCCTTAGCAATGGCTGCAGGTTAAAATGAGTACTGGTGCACAGTGCATTTTTTTTAAGCTGTAAAATAACTGATCAGCTTCCTTCTTCAGGCTAGTGGTTTACAGAGAGGTGTTTCTTGGGTGAAAATACTTGAGCATTTAACACATGACAGATACTGCACAACAGCATTAAGTCACATTAACAGGTATAGAAATGGGTTTATTGATTATTCCCATTCACTCCGATAAGCAATTATTTTAAAAATCTTTCATGCACACATAAATTGACAATTGTTTGCTATATGCAGCATTACTTACAATTAAACCTTGTTAGAGCAGACATTGTCCTTAAACATATGATGAAGGTTCAACACTGCTATCACAGCTCACTTCACCTTTTTCAGATGTGAGACTTTTCAGAGCTTAAAAGCCAGATTCCCCTCTTGTTTGCTGCAGGCTTGATCATGCTCTATATTCCAAACCACCGACGAATTCGCGTCAACTTTACATGAAGAATTTTATATCATCTCATATTTTGAAGGACGGAATTTGAAGCTTGTAATAATTTCCTATCCTCAGCACTACTGTCATATTCTCTTATATTGTAGAGGGAACAAAAGCCACGTCAACAAACAGTAATGACATGAAGTGGGCCTAACACTCTTGCCCCTCTGTTCACCTACCTTAGCACTAAATGAAAGCATGCCTGAGTCACTTAACTTTCAAGGAATGGTCACTTTTAAAAAGCAGAATTACTAAGATGCATCTCAGATGCATTTCCAAATAACAGGAAAAAGGAAGTAACTGTGGTAACACAGATACCATGAAGCAATTCCTTGTCATTGAGCATATGGTTTCTTACTGTTGACTTTCCACACTCACGTTTGACATACATTACACAAGATCCTTTCCCCATATGCTAAAAGCCTTGTCCAGGAGCCTGTGTGTTTACTGAAGGAAGCATTCATTGTGTATGGAGCTGAGTATACTCAGAGAAAATGGAGTTTGCCAGGTGAATTATTCCTAGAGTCAGTTACAGCTGCAAGTCAGGCAAAAATGCTTTCCAACAGTAAAGGAATTAAAGATATTCAACATCTGCAGATTTTACCAGTGTCTCAAAAGAACGAAAGGGAGAAGTCTTGAATGTAAGAGGAGAGAATTTCACTAACTGTCTCACAAATTATTAACAGTACTGATGGTCTATGAATACTTGGCAAGGCATTAAATTTTTCATTACTGTCATTAAGGTATCATAAGGACTACACAGCTAATACACAGCTACAACAAATGCCAAGCATGAAAATAAGCAGCACTGTATTTGTGTATGCCCAAAGATGGGTTTAAGGTCAGTTTTCACTAGCACAATAAAAAAAGAATACACCAAATCTGCCTGTTATCCATGAGAGCCATACCCCATGAAGACGGGCTATACTATGATTACTACTTTTCTATGCTAAAGCATAAAACTTCCATGAAAAAAAAGAAATTATGGGGTCTCTGTATCCTAATTACATTACCGTCATTATGTTTAAAAGTTAACCAAGACAAATTAATGTCTGTTTTACCAAGATTTCATGAAGTTCGTTCTCTAGACAGCAACAGCCAGTAACAGCATGAAGTACCCAAGTTGGCTTCAGCATGGAACAGCAGGACATTTACCCATTAAAGTCATTTTTCAAACGATTGTATTCTTAAAATGGTACTTACCCTTGAAAAAGGGTAGGGTAGGTAAATTTCAGGACAGACAGGACATACTGGAAAACAAACACCAAATTAATGGACGTCAAACATCCACGGAGCTATAACATTAACAAGCGATTACAAGAGCAACAAAATACAAGAAGCCCCTACTGAAATAGAGAAACATTAAAAAAAAAAAAAAAAAAGACACAGTCTGAACATTCTCTGTAACTTCTTTTCCTGTGTCAGAACTGCTGGATGTTCCCCCAGTCACTGTGGAAGGCAGTAGACACTGAAGTTCGCGAGGCACAGAGCAGACACACTGAACACTGGAGAGAAGGATGCCTACCGAGTTGCTCTTTTACTTGCTGAGCACACGGCACACCTTGCACTGAATGGGAAAAGGACGTACAGGAACAAAAAGATACGAGGACTTGTCCGTTAAAATCATATCATACCACAGAGGCAAGCTTTGGCAGGATTAAGACGGCTAACTTTGAGATAATTTTCTCCTGATGATTAATCCATCTGTACCTAACGCTGCTCACTCAGTTTTGTGTAAAACATGAAGTAGTCCATAAAGCCCTTTGGAGATGTAATATACTGCACAGATGTGGAAGCAGGCTTTGTGTCTTTGCTTTAGCATGCTTTGTTAGGGTCCCTGCATATGGATGTTGGCGTTTTTTCCCCACATACATATGCATCTCTGAGACAGAAATGCATTGGCCTTTCCATACGTAAACCAGGATCTAACAACTACGTGCAATAAAGAAGAAGGACACTATCTGTGCACAGGAGAAGAACGACTGGAGCTTCCTCAGTAGAAAGGAAAGGGACCTTCAGGAGCTCCCTCCAGGAGCCAGCACCAGTTGTCAATGAACACGAGATGCCGAAAGCTTTCAGCAGAGACAAAACCACACTGAGCACTTGGCAAAGTCGCTTTTAGAGGTGGTGGCAGCGTGTTACTGAGAAACTGGCATCAATACACACAGAGATAAGGCACGTTGGCTCACAAGGGGTTGTGTTAGGCACAGATTTGCCAGAAGTAGCAATTGGTTTTTAAATCGGGAGGGCGTAACTGTGCAAGTCCATACCCCCGCTTCCATTTATATACCATCTGGGGAAAATGGAAGGTGTATATTCTGATTATCTTCACCCTCATTATGTTAAAACCTACTCAAAAGTTTGAAAACAGAGGCCCTACATCAAAGCTCTTCCAGCTTCCTCCGAGTTAAGCCAAGCATCTTTTCCAACACAGGAGGCAGCCTGGCAGCTGCTGCAGCCCCTTTTTGTTTCCCCAGCCAACACCCCTCAATCAGCAGATTTGGTAGGAGCAACATCTCCTCCTAGGAGCTCTGTTTCACCTCTGGACCCCGATCTACCTCTACCTAGCACGGCTGCCCGACTCTACCACCCCTCGCCCCCCATTTTGTGAGGCGAAGGGGCCGGGATCCGGGCCGCCAGCCGCCACGCGTCCCGGGGCCCCGGCTTCAGCCACCGCCGCCTCCCCGGTCTCTCCGGGCTCCCCTTGCGGAGCAGCTCACCTTGTTGGTGAAGCAGGACGCCAGGTAGAAGAGGCAAAAAGCCAGCCCGCCCGCCGGCCGCTTCAGGTACATCGGGCACCAGCCCCGCCGCCCTCGGCGGCCATGGCGGGGCAAGGGCCGCTCCCCGCCGCGCCTCCTCCTGAAGGGGGCGAGGCCGCCATGAGCGGGGCGGCGCGGAGCGGGGCTGGGCCCCGCCGGGGGAATGTGGGCACGGCTCCTCGGCTAGCCGGGTGTCACCGGCCCTAATTGCACCCGAGTTCATGTAGATGGCATCCGGAGCGATGCGGGGATAGAAGGAAACGCAGGCTTGGATCAAAATGGAAGAGACTGCGCGGCGAGCGGAGACCAGAACCCCTCACTCTGTATTCTGTATTCTCCGCTGCTTTGCACTAACAGAAATTGCAAGCTTATTATGACAAACTTTCCTTCTGATAATTGCCATTCCTTGCACTTAAGGAATACACTCCTTCTGTGACACCTCTGGGCTCACAGAGATGCAGCCCAGAGACAAAATTTGCCTCCGCTCCCCACTTCTTCCAGCTTCAAACATCACACCTACAAATATACTATTAAACGTATCAGCCCACCTTTTTGCCCGTGTTTGGCTAAATTGAAGCTGAATGGAGGTGTGATCTGTGGGATTTTCTCTTTCAGTGTTGTGTGTGGAATGAAAAGCACAACTTCTGAGGAAAACAACGACGACAACATGTTACAGATAGAATTACATGTTGTGTTCTTGACCTGCTTGGTTTGTAGTCATCCCTGTGATGACAAACTGAGAGCATCATCAAGAGAAATTAACATCTGTACTTAGGGAATATGTGATAAGATTTTTTTTTTGCTTTAAAAAATAAACTGTTTTTGCTAGTGTGCATTTAACTTGAGGATTTGACAAACATGAAATATTCAAAAAACTCCTACTTTGCAACACAAATTTCCTTTCCAGATTTCTAAATATCCAAGTGGCTTTCCAGTAAAAATAGGAAGAAAAAAAAAAAAAAGACTTCTCATTTATGTGGTGAAAAATTAATCATTTGGGGTACTTTTCAGTGAAGAAAAGCTAACAAATCTTTTGGGACTTCTTTTATTGTAAACCAGAAAAAAAGCAGAATAATGTTTCTTATATCTGCAGTTACAGGACACATTCCAGAAAACAGTTAAGAAAACAGCCATTTTGTTGGGAAAAAAAAAATAAATAAATCTTAACAAGCATACATTTCTTCCTTTGTATTTAATTTTAGCTGTAATATTTGACCATTATGTTTGTTCAATGACAAGCTCTGTGGTAAAATACATTATGTGAATGCTCAATGTGAGATATTTGTGTGTTCTCTGCCTTCGGCAGCTCGAGATATTTAACGGTAAGTCATTTCACAAACTGTAGCCTGTATTGCTTAACTTACACTGTTGGGAGATACTCATTTATTGAACCTCCCTAGAGAAAAAAAAAAAAAAAAGTAGCAAATAATTGCAAACAGCTAGATTTTACAGCAGTACTTATGCACAGCGGTGACGTGTAAAGTATAAATACCCCAGGGAGGCAGAGAAGCAGTGGATGACGCGTCCTACCTAGTCCTGGGCGTTCTTGTATCACATCACAGGTCAGCCGTGCTCTTGCCTGATCAGCAGTGCCCTACCTGTGCTGTTCTCATCTTGACTTTGCTCACGTAATGCAAAGTACAGGGTCTCTCTGTACATGTGCACCCTGTTTTTGAAGAAAGCAGCACAAATAAGGAAGTGGTGAGCATGGCCTAAAGTGGAGAGGGAGAAGGGAAACTAACAGGTAGAGCAAGGGCAAATCCGCCCCATGGTATGAGCCCGTCTAACCTGCTAAGTTGAGCCTCGAAAGGCAAAGTCAGAGCTCAAGGGCCTCACAGCCCCCACTGCTCCAAGACAAATGCAAACACTTTGGTCCATGAAACGCAATCCTGTGTGGTTTGTAAGGAGCTGGCCCGAAAGAGACATCTGATTTCTTGTGCTGAAAGGTTTGGTCCATCCTGGACAGCAGTGATCTCTCACATGCCACAGTAACAGATGCAATGGACATGATTGTGTAGATGATAAAGCGTTTCCATTTCACAGATCTTGTGTTCAAGAGCTCTGAAAATCAGTAAGCAGACAAATATGTTTGCATTGTGCCATAAATTCAGCCTGTAAGGCTTTAAGAAAGAATAAGAAAAGCTTACTTGGATCTACAAAGACTGATGTAAGCGTGTGAGAAGAATAACTTTTACTTTTTAATTTAGTGGAGTGTAGTTTTCATACAAAATATTACATTGATATCTCTCTTCATGTTTCTTGAGGTGTTTTTTATTAAAACTGGGAGATTTGGGCAAAGATGTGTTTTCCTAGAGAAAACTGCAGAGGCAGATTTGAACTACTGTAAATCATTTAAAGCATGGGATAAAGAATGAAGATAAAAAATGCTGCCAATGTTGTTTATCATAACTAACTTGAGTTACATATTCAGTAGTTGCTAAACAGCTTTAGAAATGTTTTGAGTAGCATGAAGGGAAGTTTCTGGTCTATCTAGATTTTAACTTTTTTCTTTTCTTTTCTTTTCTTTTCTTTTCTTTTCTTTTCTTTTCTTTTCTTTTCTTTTCTTTTCTTTTCTTTTCTTTTCTTTTCTTTTCTTTTCTTTTCTTTTCTTTTCTTTTCTTTTCTTTTCTTTTATTTATTTTTTTCCAGGAGATGTGAATGTGTGGCAAATGATTTTGTTTACATGTGATTTTACATAGCATTTCTTCTTTGTGCAATTTAGTTCAAAACTTGATCCATTCATTTAAGGGGTCATGGGATCGAGGTCTCAACCATGTAATATTCATTTGAGGAGGGCTTTGATTCCTTTATTAGACTGCAGAACTGAAGAATGTGAAAAAGACTTATTTCTGAAAAATAAAAGCGGAATAAAAGACGTAAGAATATGAAGTCATTATTAATTTTTGTTTGTTTGTTTGTTTTTTGTTTTGTTTGTTTGTTTTTTTGAGGACTTCCAGCCTCAGTGGTTGTCAACAGGTCGCCTTGGTGATTGTGACACCCGACATCGTCGCTGGTGGCTAATGACGGCTCAGATGAACTCTGGCCGGCAACGCCGATTCTCCACGCCTGAGTCAAGGCAAGTGGCGGCTGCTGGGGCTGGCCTGGCAGCCACATCACGGGGAGCTTCTCCACACAGGGGGCTGCGAGACCCCTTCCTATCTCGCCCACCTCATAACCAGGCTGGTTCCTGGTTATCCAGGGGCTGGGGCCATGCCCCTGAGGGCCAGCAGCGAGCCAGACCTGAGGGGCTGCCGGGCATCGCTTTGCTGCTGGCTCCAGCAGGCACAGGGGGTGGCTGTGTGGCAGCAAAATGCCCCTGGCCTGACAGGAGGACATGTTAACCCCGTATGATTTTCCAGGTAAACGTTGCGTTTGCCATGGGGGTGTAACAGGTGGAGGATCGCAGAGGAGCCATTTGTATTTGTTCTGCATTTACAGTGAGTTACGGGGTCCGGATCAGATCAATTTGTTTGCTCGTCCTTTGAACTACAGGATCAGGACCAAACCGATTTGTACACTTAGGCTTTTATTTTATTTATTTATTTATTTATTTATTTCTCCCCTTATCTTCATTATTTCCTCAGATCACGCAAACTTCACCCCACAGGACCATTTATGATCACTATTTATCCTATCAGCAAGGCTGCCCGGCGGCTCCTCGCCCTTCCCCGGGCGCTCTCGGCAGGGACCGGCGGCTGCTCCCCGTGTCCCTGTGTGTGTCCCCGTGTCCCTGTGTGTGTCCCCATGTCCCCGTGTGTGTCCCCATGCGCGTCCCTGTGTCCCCATGTCCCCTCCCCGTCCCCACACGGGTCCCTCCGGAGCCCGCCGGCAGATGGCGGTGCGAGGGAGCGGGGCGGCGGGGAGGACCCGGAAGGTTTCTCGCTCGGAGCCGCCTGCCCGCCCTCCCTCCCTCCCTCCGCCTCCTCTCCCGGCCTTGGCAGCTCGCATGGAGCCGCTGGGGATGGCCGCCACCGCCGTGCCTGACGCGGGGCCGGGCCCCGGCTGGCAGAGCAAGGTGAGGGCGGGCGGCTGTGGGGACGGCTGTGGGGGCAGAGCGGCGGCTGCCGCCCCCTGAGGCGCTGAGGGCGGCTGGAGGCAGCCAGCCGGGCTGGGGGAGGGCTTCACGGCTTCCGAGGGCGCCTTCGTGGTGGTTTTCCCTTCAGAAAGTCCAGAAATGAGGGAGGACATTGCCCATAAACCAGTGATTTCAGTTATTCCCCCCGAACTTTTACACGCGCTGTGTGTGAACTCAGAAAACTCAACAAGCCCTTAAAAATTACCTCAGTTTATCCTAGAGGCACTGCTGTTAACCTGTTATGGGGGTTGCCGGCTTGAGCGAAATGTTTATTTCCAGTGTCCCTGGGGAGCCCCCAAGCCTGCATCGATATCGTGTTCCCTCGCCGAGGTAATGAGCGAACAGCTGGCGAAAGAGCTGCAACTGGAAGAAGAAAATGCTGCTTTTCCTGAAGTGGTTGCGTAAGTTTAAACCCCGGATTAGTCATCTCCAGAGTTGTAAATCCCCATCTTCTGTCCCCTTCTGTGCACTGTGCTTATAGCGTAGCACCATAGTAAGTGCCTTGCCCAGTATTTCCTAACTCTGCTCCTTCAGGTCTTTTTCAGTGAAGATGGCTTCCCCAGGTACAACTCTTCCTTTAGAAACTATCCTCTGTTACCACTCCTCCTTTCTGGATATTTTCTTCACCTTGTTTTGGTTGCTTTAAGCCAGTCCATAAGCTATGGTTTGAGAGAAGTTGTCAGAAATGTTTTTTTCTCCTCTTTTAGGGAGTTTTGTTAATGGTTAGTTTGAAAACTGTCAGGTTATGCATATCACACGTATTCTCCCTGTACTTGGAAGCTCTAATTGTGGCCCAGAGCTTACTAGTTCTAAATGCATACAGATTCTGCCTGTGGCCTTTTCTGTGAAGCACAGCAATGCAACACTGATTTTGGTCTCATTTTTAATATATAGTGCATATGTTTTGTTTTTATGTATCTATATACATTTATGTAGCTATATGACTTCTTTCTCGTAAGGGACATCTTAAAAATGGAGCCTCACACTTCTTACAGAATGGTAAACAAAGACATTGAAGTAATTTGCCCAGCAAAGTAGTTGTAAAAAGAATCTGGGGGGCATTTGAGATCCATTAGTTCCTACAGAGCTCTGCACTAGATCTTTTGTATAGAGTGCTGAAATGGTATAAAGGAATGTTTCTGTTTAGATTGCAGCATTTAATTTTTGGAATCCATTTTTCCATTTTATGTAGTGTTGCTGAAGGACCCTTTATTACAGGAGAAAATATTGACACTTCTAGTGACCTAATGCTAGCCCAGATGCTGCAGATGGAATTTGACAGGGAATATGACGCACAGCTTCGACGTGAAGAGAAGAAATTCAACGGAGATAGCAAAGGTACTTTAATCAAAAGAAATATTTTGGCTTTGGAGGCATTCTAGTGGCATTCTACTTCAGCTGACAGAGCTGTGAAGACTTAGCAAATCCCTGATAATCACAGACGTGCTTATTTGTTTTCTTTCTCAAGTCTCCATATCCTTCGAAAATTATCGGAAGGTGCATCCCTTTGACAGTGACAGTTCAGAGGATGAGGTTGATTGGCAGGATACCCGTCACGATCCTTACAGGGCAGGTATGTGGCTGTTCTAAACAGTACAATTTCTTTAGCTGATAGAAATAAGAAAATTAGTTTTCTTCAATGTAAGAAGAAACTTTTCCACTAATTCTGTGGAAAACCAGGTCACCTAATTGGGAGGTGTTATGCAGGAAGTTGGGCGGGTAACTTAAGGCTTCTGTCTTCCAGTATTTTAGCTTCAGCGGCTGAAATCTGATTTTTATAGAGAATATATTGGGGCATCTGCACAAAATATTGAATATTACTTTGTCTGACACTCCAGAGAATACATAAAAGTAAGTCATGACATAGCAAGAATCTGACGTGTTTAGGATAAGAGAAGATAAGACTGCATTAAGATAATAGGACTAAAATATTATTCTTTTTAGTAAATAAAGCTATATGTAATTTTTATGGGCATTGTGGAACCTTAGCATTAATAATGTTTGTTTCAATGTAAAGCTTGGCTTTTTCTTACTGCTGGCAGATAAACCTACTACTACACCTAAAAAGGGCTTCATTGGAAAGGGAAAAGACATTACCACTAAACACGATGAAGTGGTATGTGGAAGAAAGAACACTGCTCGTATGGAAAATGTAAGTGAAAGCTTAGGGGAATTTTGCTTTGCATGTGAAACCAGAATGCAGAATGCTGTAACTTACCCAAAGAAGTAATGTCTCTACTACTGTATATGATGCTAATTTTATTTAATTACTTATTTTTAAAAATCAGATGAAGGCAATGCAGTGGTTGGTTTAGTTATCAAATTGCCAGTTTGACTTGATTTTTGTTGTTGTTAATTTAATAATAGCTTGTTAATGACACGATTCAAGAGCTTGCATAGAACTGTTTTGACAATACAAAGCTATTGGTAAGTGTGGTACTTGGGCAAATAAAACATCAAGGATAGTCCTGTGAAGTGTATCTATCCAACCTAATTTTGTTTACATTAATTTTGCTTGCTCAACTAAGGAACTTGTTTTCAGGCAGTGGTTTGATGTACAGCTTTTCAGTCTGCGTACCCACAGTACCTACCTTCACTTTTCTTTAATGTAACTGGTACAACTGCTTCAAACAAGGAGATGCTGCAGTTGCTGTTTTACAGGATGTTAGGTAATCTTATTACAAATTTGGGCAGAATTTCAAGTTCTGAGTTCACAGCAATATGTTTACAGCAATATGATGTCGTGAAACTCACTGTGTGGAATGTTGTCACTTAAGTCCTAATTTAAACTAGATTCGCAGATCATAAAGAGAAATTTTTGCTTGTGCCAATTTCTGGTGTCGGCTAATAACAATACTTAACATTTCTAATGTTTCTCCTCATAGTTTGCTCCTGGGTTCCAAGTTGGAGATGGAATTGGGATGGACTTAAAGCTGTCAAATCAAGTCTTCAATGCCTTAAAGCAGCACGCATACTCAGAGGAACGTCGAAGTGCAAGGCTCCATGAAAAGAAGGAGCACTCCACTGCTGTATGTTTTTGAAGTTTCTTTATGCTCTTTATCTTGTGTAACAATGGAAGACTGTTTGGGTAATTCCTTGAAACGTAACCATTTTGAGTAAAACAATTAAGTGATATAATTGACAAAGAAGATAGCATTAGCTCTTGCTAGAGAAAGTCTGTCTTCATTTGAGCTGCATTAACTGTGAGAGCCATATCAAAATAAGAATAAACAGCTTCCAGTATTTACTGTTTTTCTTTCTAAACCTGTCTCATACTCGACTGAAATGAGTAAACTGCTTAGGAATTATTTATAGAAACTCTCTAGAGGATGAATCTGCTGTGGTTGAAGTTTGTGGCTCCAAACATCTTCATAGCAAGTGTCAGGAAACTCAGGTGACCAAGTAAATTTTAGTTAGTAGTTTTGGAAGTCAGTAAATAGGCTTAATGGGTAAGTTTGGAGCAGACTCTTTCAAACTTGAATGTTTTACTTCATTGTAGCTCATACAAAAGGAATATAATATTTGGGATATTAGGTTCATCATGTGTAGGACTTCTTGAAAACACTACAGAGTGTTCTTAAGTACTAACAGAGTTCTAACACATCATTTTTTTTTGCGCCCGGTTGGACTCTAGTAGTGTATAAATATTCTAACTCAACGTAAAGCAAAGGATTGTTTTAATGAATTGAGTGTTCATTTCTTACCCATAGGAGAAAGCAGTGGATCCTAAAACACGTTTACTTCTGTACAAGATGGTCAATTCTGGGATGCTGGAGACCATCACAGGCTGCATCAGCACAGGGAAAGAATCTGTTGTTTTTCATGCATATGGAGGAACGTAAGTATGTTGTTTGGTACTCACGGTACACTGAAGTGTCAGAGATGGCCTAAAAGGGAGAAACCACAAAATATACAAACAATCTGCATCTGTTTTGTTGCTAAGACTTCGAGGTTTTATTCACGTGTATGCAGGTGATGATAAATTCTGAAAACCAAATTATACTGACTTTGAAGTCAAAATTAATTCCTGCTGTCTTCCTTGAGACCATTTGATGAACAGGATCAAATCCGCGGTGACTTTCTGTAGAAAAAAGTATTCCTTTTTACAAAAAATTCTTGAGATTTCAGAGAACTCTTTCCACTGACTTGCCCCACACTAGGGGGCCATCATGATAATCTTAGGCTACCTGCAGATTGTCTTTACATAGAGATCACTGTGTTACCAGCTCCATCTGTGAAGCTCAGTGTAGGTGCTCTTTCTTACTTTTGGTTTACCTGGAGAATAGTGTTGGGATGAGGAAACACCTCTAGTTCAATGTATGTTGAGAAGAAACCAATAAAACCCAAATACAGATAAACTGTTTAGAGATGTCAGGAGAGACATGAGTTGAGGGCGGAGGGAAGATGAGCTGAAGGGGATGTTTGTTGTTGTTGTTCTTTTGCTTTGTTTTGTTTGTTTTTGTTTTTATTTGACATGTGCTTGAATGATATTCAGGAGTGTTCTTCTGCTTATTCAGAATTCAGTGCCTTTTAAGTTGCTTAACAAAACACTGTGGCACTGCCATTGCTGTACTGATGCAAGGTTTTTTTCACTTGTAACGTACTCAAAGTAATTATATCCATTAACAGGACTGTTGTTAGCTATGATATTTAACTAAAATATTCACAAGTTGGGAGATGGACCCTATTTGATGAGCAACATACTGTCAGAATTCCTGAAATCAAACATTCAATATCTAAGTTTAATCGTAGAACTGTTATAAACTTAACTTGAAGTGGCTTTCAAACTCAGTACAAAATCAAGTCTTTTCCCTGCATGTTAAAAATCACTATATCTTGCAATGTATTAAAAAAGAAACAAAACAAACAAACAAAAAGGCAAAAGAGCAACCATACATTTGCTTGTAAAGATGTGAATACTTACCTTTGTTATGTGTTTAACTCTTACCATGAGAAGTGCAACTGAAGATGATAAAGTTATACCTCCAGAATGTGCCATTAAAGTGTTTAAAACGACGCTTAATGAATTCAAGAACCGTGACAAATACATCAAGGATGACTACAGATTTAAAGACCGCTTCAGCAAATTGAATCCACGAAAGATTATTCGTATGTGGGCTGAGAAAGAAATGCATAACTTAACAAGGTAAAAAAAAAAAAAAAAAAAAAAGCCAAATGCTTGTTGGTTTCCTCTTCTCTGTTTTTAACATACCCTCTGATTTCTTACAATTTAATGAATTGTCAACATCTTCAGGGATTTGGCAGCAGAGTTTATAAGCCCATGAAGTTAGCAGGCTCTAGCTGTATAAGTAATTAGTTTTCCATTAGCGTTTTTAGGCCCACTTATGGCTTTAAAGTCTGAATTATCCAATCTGAAATAGAGAGGGGGGAGTATGTCTATATAAAATCAACTACCAGTCTGGTGTATTTCAAAGAAATGGGTCAAGTTCTTCACACACAGCTTGGAAATGAGCAAGCAGGAACTAGAACTCTAGGTTTTTAATTTTACTTTTTTGGTTTTGGTGTTTCTTTCTTAATCAGTATCTATTTTTTGATTCACAGAATGCAAAATGCAGGAATTCCTTGTCCTCAAGTGGTTATCCTTAAGAAACACATCTTGGTTATGTCTTTCATTGGCCAGGATCAAGTCCCAGCTCCTAAACTAAAGGATGTAAAACTTAATAGTGAAGATATGAAAAAGGCCTACTATCAGACTCTTAATGTAAGACAGTGCTGATTTCTCCTCCAATTCTGGGTTGTACTTTTCTTTTGGGTAAATAACTTACAGGACAAATCAGCATTTATTTACTTTTCAGGATGCTTGCATCAGCTTCAAAGTATGGAGTCCAAAGGCTTATTTTACTGCTGTTTAATGAGTGACTTAGAATAAATGAGAAATTAAGCACTAGAAATAATACAAATAAATAATCTTAATCTAGTAGAAAACGTGCTGGAACTTGGTGACAGAAAGGATACTTGGTAGCAGGGAAGTCATGAGCAACTAGTCCTCCTTTTACAGAAGCAGTAAGTGGCTTAGAAAGTTCTCTGAAGTCCTTCTGAGTTTGTAGAATACTTAATTTACAATGTTTAAACACACTTTGGTGAATAAACCTCCCTCCCCTGTTTTTTTTTTTTTTTTTTTAACTAGTGTAGTACTCAGAGAATGAATTAGAATATTGCATGGTGCAATGTTCTAATTCCTGTTTCCTACTGTAATTGTTTCAGACGCATACCTGCTAAGTGTCTGCTCTCCATTAGCTTCCCATGGTCATAAACAAACAAGCAAACAAAACAACAACAACACCCTCTGCCCCTGTCAGCTTGGTGCTGTGAGTGGTCTGTACGTCACATCCTGAGATCAGTAGAGCAACACAACCGTGTTTTAAATGAACCAAATATGGATATTAATTAGGATTCGTCATCTAAAACTGAGACTTTTTTTTTCTTTCCCCTACGCAATGGGGGTAAGAGTGACAGGTATTTTTAGAGAACACGTTTATCTCTCTCATGCACTTGGACTGTTGGCAGAGTTGACATGAGTTTACGAGACTGATTCTTCTCACTTGCCAAAGCTAAGCTCAGTGATAAAAGCTTCGTTTGCTGGCAGCTTACCAAAACTGTAGTTCCCTGTGAAGCTTCACTGAAGATTTGGAAGAAATAATGTAAATGGTGGGTGGGGAAACACTTTGTTGTGCTCGCCCTGCAAATGTTATCATTGGGAATAGCACGCTTAGCACACTTGATTCACGCATTGATTTTGTTCCTTGCAGATGATGCAGCAGTTGTATAAAGAGTGCAACCTGGTCCATGCAGATCTGAGTGAATACAACATGCTTTGGCATGACGGCAAGGTGAGCATATTTTTGAAGTGGGAAGGAAAGGTTGCATCCGATGTGAAATGTTAACACAAAACAAATTGCTGTCTCCGCCTTCAGGTTTGGCTTATTGATGTCAGTCAGTCTGTGGAGCCCACCCATCCTCACGGACTTGAGTTTTTGTTCAGAGACTGTAGGAATGTTTCACAGGTAGGACCTCTTTGACGATCGTCTGTTAGGCTGAGTGTTTTTTCCAAGTTGAAACAGCATCATTGAAATTCAGAGCTAATTTAAAATCAACCAACACAACTCCAAAAAAAAATGGTTGTGGCTGGAAATGCGTAGGATTATTCTTGCATGTTGTCCATACTGATGGTGTTCTTCTCTGAAAAGGAAGAAGTATGGAAGAATAAAACTGTACCAGTGGAAATTAGAACTTCTCTTGGTTGCTACCAGACAAAAAGCAAAAATGTCATTTTGACTAAAAACTTAAGTTGTAATTTGTGGAAGAAAAAGGAGTATTTTGTTTTGTAAAGTGTTTAATGTCTCCTTTTTATGTTGCCTAGTTCTTCCAGAAAGGAGGTGTGGCAGAAGCACTTAATGAGCGTGAGCTCTTCAACGCTGTCTCAGGTTTAAATATTACAGCTGACAACGAAGTAGACTTCATAGAAGAGGTACAACTTTCTGTGTTTAACATCTTGAGTTGGTTAGCGAGGAGCTATTGCAATACCTTAACTTTCCCAGTTCAGTTTGTATGATTAATACGAGTATAATTTCAGCAATTACTCTGCATCCCCCTTCTAAAACTTCATTATTTCTTCCTCATACAAACATTTTTCAGAAACTCAGATTCACAGACCTCCCTGTCCCATTCCTGATGCCCTGCTCCCAAGTATGAAGTTTATGCTAGTCCAGTATGTAGCAGGTTTGGAACATTTGACTTGGGGAACAGGTCCTCAAACTGATCAAGGGGTAAAGGAAACACAAAGTGAAATAGTCACGAGGGTTTCTTAGACTTTCCAAGATGAATTTATTAAGCAAAACAAAAATTGCCTCGCTGACTGTGTTGTGAGCTAAGGTGTGTGTGGGGGTTCAATGTCATCTTTTTGCCTACGGGTTTTATGGGAAAGACATACTGTTTGTGTATCGGTGAAGTTGAGCCACCCATCCTTAAACTTCAGGCTTTGACTTTAGTAACTACAATTACCTCCCTTGGAGTACAAGAGGAAGTATTTCAAACATAACAATTTGAAGATTAAAGTAAACTACAGGACTGTGTTACTTGGATTGCACAAAATGTTTAAGTATAACTGTCTTCTACTGTCACCGCTGACTATGACTACAGTGGCTTTGTAATCTTAATATCACTTGGAATTTCTCCAGTGTTGGTGGATTGGCTGAATTACAGTGGAGATGATCAGAGTTGGATAAAGGGATGCTTTTGTACTTTGGGGAGTACAGCTGGAGTCCTAAGAATCTTCTGTCTTCCCTGCAGCTCATGCATTTCAGTCGTTATATAGCATGAAGCTGCAAAAGAGCGCTGCTCCTTTTACTAATTTTTTGAGAACAGATGTTTCAAGCTGTATTGCCCAAGCGTATTGCACCACATGTGACAGAATCATTAAAATAAAATTATTGTATATACCTGATCAGTCATCTAAAGGTATATTTTAACACTATTTAGGAACATTCAGGCACAGCTTGGCTTTATGATTTCAGTATGTTTTTTTTTTCTATTTTCTTTGGCTTTCTAGATTGAAGCTTTGGAGAAGAGAAATGAAGATCACGTGCAGAATCATGGAAAGAAAGTGTCCACGTTTTCAAGTGATGGAGACCCACCTATTTATGATGAATAGCACTGGCTGTATAGCTGCTTTTAAGAAAAAAAAAAAAACAAAAAACAAAACCACGAGAAACCAACACAGATATGCTGCTTCTGACTATGTTAGTGCAGTGGTAAATGTCAACTGCCAATGTCAAGAGAGAGTGGTTGACTGGGAATGCCAAAATGGAAAACACAGTGAGCGTATGGTGATGCCTCAGTGTTTTGTTTTTTTTCTTGTTTGATTTTTGTTTTTAATTTCGCCCACACGTCAGGCTGGCACTGCGGGAATGGAATGTCACTACTTGGGATGGTCTGACAGCTTCACCAATTGTCTGGTTACATTAGGCTGATGTGGCTGAGGTGGTCATATTTTGTGTCATTCAGAGCTTATATGTTATACTTAAAAAAAAAAAAAAAGAAAAAAAAAAGAGTTTAGATCAACTAAACCAGTTAGTGAGAAAGCAGACTCAAAAAAGAGTCCCTCTTTTTTCCCTTTTGCGACTTGAAAAACAAATTAAAAAATTGTGTATCGCAACCGTGTCAATGAGCCTTTCGTCCTTCACCCAGGGCAAAATGAAAAGTCAAACTGTGCTGTAATCATGAAACTGTTAATTTAACAAAACAACGTCTTTATACATGGAAAGAAAAGTCTGGACCTTTTCATTAAAAGTACGTGGAGTCTGGCTCTAACTGTCTCTGTGAATACAATTGGGTATTAAGAGAAACTGATCTGAATCCAACCTGCAGAGGACTTCTTTAGTGATATGCTGGAAGTCCTGAGGGCTGCATCCAAGATGCATAACAAAGAGTAAAATCAGTTGCTTTCAATCTTAATATACAAGTAGTTCCAAGAACTCGGTGCAAGTCAAGAAAACAAACACTCAAACCTTTGCATCTGCACTGAAAATCTGGGTAGAGCACCAAACCTGCTTACTCATGTAGAAGATAATCATACACTATGAAAACTAAATACTGATCAGAATTACTTTGAAGTTAAGCTTTTTGATTACAATTGGAAAAGAGAAAAGTCGATTCATCTTTCTTTCATGCTTTTATTCTTAATGCCAGTCTTCTTATTTTAGCAAGTTTTAAAAGTCTAGCAATGTTTTCCCTCCAGCACATTTGAAGATGAACTGATCTAGTTGGGTGGTTTGGAATTAAGAAGTTTGGATCAACTTTTTAAATTGCTGTTTCTGGTGCTGTTCTATCAAGCAGAATATTGTGTTGCTACATGTGACATTCTCCCAGTGTGCTGTGAAAGTGATTTGGTTTTCTTTTTAATAATTGGAGAACTGGTTATGAAGTAAAAACTTTAGATCTTGCAGTGGCATTCTTGTGTGGTTCTTTGCATCGTACTGGCCATCGCCGATCCTCAGTGCTATGCTAAACCAGAGTTAGGGAGTACTCTCTTTAACAACAGAAAAATGACTATTTTCATGGGTGCTACATAAACAGTAAATAACTTTGACTTTTTTTTTTTTTTTTTTGGCCAGTTGCATTGGAGGTATTTGGATCCTTTTTTTTCTTTTTTTTTTCTTTATAAATTTGTGCCAATCTTCTTGCTTTTACCCCTTACTTTTGTAAGTAAAGCAGCTTATGTGTTGTGGATATGTCTTCACCACTCAGTGAAGCAGTTGCCCAAAATAAAGACATCAGGGAATGAACAGAATTACGTAGGGATGTGGAGTGCCACAGTTATCCAACACCTTCAGGAAGACTGGAGCCTGCTGTTGGCACATAGAACCCAACCTTCCTCAGAGCATTCAGAGGATAAGGTATTTAAAAAGAAAAATATTCATATTCTAGACTTATTAAAAGTCTAAGTACTCCTAATATTTCTTAGGGAAACAAACGTTTCTCTCAAAGCAGCTATCTACTATGTTACAGCATTCTTGTCAAGGAAGGATGTTAGATCAGTAGGGATGTTTGCATTGGAAGTGAGAGAAAGAGAGCACAAATAACTGGAAGTCTGGGGTGCGTTTTTTGAGATGTGATTTTGAAACAGGAGACTTGTTCTGTTGTGCTTGAGTAGAAGCCTCAGTTGGTATTTCTGTTTTTAATTTCTTACTAGAATCTGCCTTGGACAGATTTAAAAATAAAATATAAAAAAATGAAGCGATGGTCCTTGAGCCTGTGAATTGAAGCTGGTGGGGCTGATTGTATTGCATGAATGTCCTGCAGTAAAATTTGCTCAGTCTCAATTTTCTTTGAGGTTGTACTAGTGATGGGACCAGAGGGAATGGCCTCGAGTTGCGCCAGGGGAGGTTCAGGTTGGCAATGAGGAGGCATTTCTCCTCAGGAAGAGCAGCCAGGCACTGGGACGGGTTGCCCAGGGAGGTGGTGGAATCACCGTCCCTGGGGGTGTTCAAGGAAAGGTTGGACGTGGTGCTTGGTGACATGGTTTATGGGTGACAGTGGTAATAGGGGGATGGTAAACACAAAAAAAACCCACAAAAAATCGCTTGAGCACGCTCCGCACCTGAGGCAGAGGCGGCCCCTCACAGCCCCCTATCCCCCCCCCCCCCCCCCCCCCCCCAAGATGGCGGCAGCACCGCCCGTGAGGCGGGCCGCTCGCGCGTCATGCGGCCAGGCGGTGTAAACAGGAAGCGGCCGCCCGGCCGGCCGGGGACCGTTGGGGACGGTTGAGGACCGTTGGGGACCGTTGGTGCGGCCGCCATGAGCCGCGAGCCGCCGCCGGGGGGGGAGGAGGAGGACGGGGCGCCGGGGGGAGAAGATGGCGGCGGCGGCGAGAGCCGGGGCGGCGGCGGCGGCGGCGGCGGCGGCGGCGGCTGCTACCTGGCGCTGTGCGGCCGGCCCGTGCACTTCGAGAAGGCCAACCCCGTCAACTGCGTCTTCTTCGACGAGGCCAACAAGCAGGTGGGTGCGGCGGCGAGCCTTCCTGACGCCCTTTGTATTTATTTTGGTCCCTCTTTTAATATTTTTTTCCACCCCCCTTTTAGTTTCTCGGTTCGGCGGCTGAGCCTGACCTGATGCTGGTGGCTGGCTTGAAATGTGCAGGCTTTCTTCCCCACACAAATGGCACCGTGTGTGTGTGTGTGCAACATTTTTGTTGTGAATATATTACTGCTGTTCCATGTTCAGGCTTATTGGGGTCCTTTTTCCTCTATAAACCATTATACTTAACGTACATTTCAAGGGACGGTTGAAATATGAGCGTGGAAGTGCACTTGTCTGGAGGCACTGGATCATAATGTGGATGTCGAGCCCTCTCAAAACCAACTTATTTTCAATTGTAACTTTAATTCTCTATCTTTTTCTTGCTAATCTAAAATTGTTTAATTTCCAGTGTATATCTAAATCATCTCTACCCCTCTATCATTTCAATGACTATTTTCCCCTTCTGAGAGCTTGTTCCTTGCTGTCTTCTTGTCTTGCACAAAGGAAAAGAAAGTGACCTTCGTTTTCTATCTACATCAATATTAAAAGTATTTACAAATGTTTTTTTTATCATTATGGTGAGACTATGGACTTGCTTGCAGTTTATAGCCTTGAAACCTGTATTCC
The DNA here is from genome assembly GCF_964035555.1 of Netta rufina. Lineage (NCBI taxonomy): Eukaryota > Metazoa > Chordata > Aves > Anseriformes > Anatidae > Netta > Netta rufina. The sequence goes on from NC_140124.1 coordinate 110,312,312, forward strand.
TGCATGAGCGTACTGCACCATCAGCGTGGTTAGTATTACGAAACAGTATATCGTTATGTCATTATTCCAAGACTATAACAATAAGGCATCTGCCTTTTTTTTATAAGCCAGTTGAACTTTGTAGAGCATGCTTTTTTCATCTTACTGTTAGCTTATGGTAGTTGACAAGCAGTATACATCTAGCAGGTTACACACAAATGTCTAAGCAGTTGTGCTAAAGAAATCCTTAGGTTGTTAGTGCAAGTCAGCTGACACTTCTTAGGTGCAGGCAAAACTGCAGATGACTATTAGCGTATTCCTATCTACTGACATGTTCTGACAAGATCATCCTTCTGGGCCAGCGAGTTGTGGTTCATCCCTTCCCAGTCCCCAAGCTGTTTTCCTTAAACAATGCCCTGCTCTTAGGTAATTCTTTTTAGTAATACCTGAATTAGGTAAGTAAGAATATACAAAACAAATAAAAAAGCTTATACAAACTGCTTCTGCATTTTTCTTGCCCAGCAGTTCAGAAAATGCCTACAGTGTTGTGTAAGTACCTATGTAAACTTAGAGCTCCAGAGAAAATAATGGATTTTTCCCTTTGTAATAGGTTTTTGCTGTTCGATCTGGTGGAGCTACAGGAGTTGTTGTTAAAGGCTTGGAGGACAGAAATCCCATTTCATTCAGGTAAGGCACCTTCACTTGTATTGTCTTAGAATACTATTCTGAGGTCTTAAAATTATGTGGTATTTAGTCCTGATCTACTGTATTCCCAGCATAAAACTTAAAAGTAGTTGTGATTGTCTTTCTATTTTGTTCTTAGACATAATCTTCTTGTAATTGAGATGGCATGCTTTTCTCTTATGAATCTATAGTCTTCTGAAAAAAAACAAAAAAACAAAAAAACAACAAAGCTGTGGCTTTTTCTGTAACAGCAATATTTCATTAAAACATGTTGTAAATGTGAGAGATTATTGGGCTTCAATCTTATGATGCTTACAGCAGCTGCCACTTTTCCAAGGATGTGGTTTAGCAGCTAAAGAAAGTGAGGTAAACCTAAGAGTGCAGAGAACTCTAGCTTTTGAATTTCATGCCAGTGATTCAAGCATCTTATTTTTGACTTCCGGATTTCTTGGTTTTTGTTTCTTTTTTTTTTTTTTTTAATTTGATTTGGTTTATTTTTATCTTCTCTTTCTTGTTGAAAGTCATCCCCACCCCCTTCCCCCGGAATCTGACAGGAGTATTTTCAATGAAGCTACTTTATCTTCAGAAAACTATTTAATAAATGCCTCTGTTTAAAGTGATGGCTCTCTGTACTCTGCTGCCTGTGTGTTAGGAAGTACTCTTTTACTCAAAGGCTGCCTAAACCCAGGTGTGGAGGAAGCAATTTGTTTACTGTGCTGTTAACCTCATTCCCACTTCAATTTCAGAAATTCTTCTAGAGGATGAATCTTAGTGGGGAAGTGAGTAGCCTTGTGTCCATTAGCAGTTGTCCTGGGACAGAGACAAGACTGCAGGATTGAATAGTTCTGCAGTCTTTCAATTCCCCATCGTAGGCCAACGGAGCTGAGCAGCTCTAGTAACTTCAGGTGCTAGTTTGCATTCCCAGCCATGTTTTTGTCATGGATGTGTTCAGCACTTCTGAGGAGTGAACTGCTGTTACCTTGCCAACTTCTGAATCCTGTACGTGTCCAGCAACTCTCCGAAGTTATGTTCAAAAGTATTTGCTTTACACTTTTCCGTCTCCCCCTTATTTTGAGGGTGTATTACAGAATTCTGTAACAAACTATTTTAGACAGTGTTCACACAACTTCTTTTTCTTCCTATATAGAATGGAAGACAAGGGTGAAGTAAAATGCATCAAGTTTTCCTTGGGAAACAAGATACTGGCTGTGCAGAGAACATCGAAAAGCGTGGTAAGACTCCTGCGCCCCGCAGACAGGAAGGGAATTGGAGCTGGAACTCTAGTACTTACAGTACCGGAGTAGAAGTCTCTGAGGCTGAAGTTTGAGAGGGTGTCAACAGGCTGTCAAACTCAACACTGAGTTTGGTGGCTGTCAACAGCTGTAGTGAAAGTTCCTCTCAACCTGAGAGGCTGAGCAGCTGCCAGGCAGTGTTATTCTTCTGTGGGTATCATCCTTTAAGGAAGGTGGAGGGGTGGAGCTGGATCCTATAAAGAGTTCCTGGCTGTGGTGCAGGAGAATATATTAAGTCAAGCTTATTTCTACGTATCTCATCCAAAATAACTTGATCATCTAATATCTGTTTTCTTGTACGTATAGTATTCTGTGCTTCACAACTGCTGATGTGTTTCATGTGTGTTGTTGCAGGATTTCTTGAATTTTATTCCAGACAGCCCTCAGCTAGAATATACACAGGAATGTAAGGTAAATAAACGTTTAAAGCTTATAGGCCTAGGTGAAACTCTAATGTTAATTATGCTGCTGGTCTCTAAAAGAGAACTAATTGAGATACCTTCCAAAACACTAAAGTGAAGTAAGAGATAGGTAGTCACTACTGTCTGTCTGAATTGAGGTAAATTAACAGGTATTAACAATGCCACACAAAAAAAATACAACCCTTCCTGCTTCAGTCACTCTAATTCTTTCCTAGAAGGAACTGGAAATGTTGTGAAAGCAACACATGTCAAGGTTTGGGGAGGAAAAGAAACCAAGAGCTGATTAGTTGGTGGTGGTGTTTTGTATTGTTTTGTTTTTTAAAGTAATTATATTAAGACATGTTAATTCTGATGTTTTGCCCTAATTTTACTGATCAGTGATAGAGTACACAAACTACTAACAGCTCACTATCTGGTGTTGTTAAACAACCCTTCTCATTTCTTGATGATCGGTTTATGAGAACCAGCTGCTTCTGTCCTTGGTACTTTCCAGTCGTTAACTAAGAAAATACAGTGTGGGGTAATAGAATGCCAAAGTAAATTTTTTAAACGTTGGGATTTGCAAAGATTCCTTTGTTCTCATGGGCTTTAAAGCACTCTCTGCTTCATTATTGAGGATTATGCATTTGAGTAAAGCATTATAGCAAGGATTTATGACGGAGTTCTGAGTGTAGTCATGGGACATCTTGGTTCTTTGTTTCTGTCACTGGAAGGAACAGGCTTTTCTTGCCAAGAATTACTTGAATTGGCAGTATGGTTTGAACCTGAAGAACTCGGTCGTCTTTTGGGGGAGAAGAAAAATTGACTGTGTAATAAACTTGTAAATTTTACATGCTACCAAAAGCTCAAGTCACACGGTAGTTACGTTTGTACATGGTTTTGGGAGTCTTCGACAAAAACAGCTGATGTATATTGGGTGTTCAGCTGCCAAGTGCGTGAACTCTAGTGACTGGATAACTAAAAGGCCTTTGACCTCACATTCTTCATTAATAATATTAGCATATCTGAATAGTTACTTTTTCCGAGTAAAAGTTCTTGTTTGCTTGTTTGTTAAAAGACCAAGAATGCCAATATTCTAGGATTCTGCTGGACAAGTTCAACAGAAATCGTCTTCATCACAGATCAAGGAATTGAATTCTATCAGGTAATGCAAACAACTCCTGTAGGTTAGATGGATTTAGAAATCAGAAGATCTTAATTTCTTCCCGTATCTTTGAATTATTTTCTTCTAGCTTTCAAACTGAGAAAATGCTCCATAAAATGTACCGCTCTTTGTTTAGACTACTTTAAGGTAAATACTTTTTTTCAGAGTGAGGGAAACTTAATAGGTAATGTAGTGCATCTAACAAAGGTCCTCTGTAAAGGAGTTCTCAATAAAGTATTGAGAACTCAAGATTGATGTGCTCTTGGCAAGTATAGAAACAAATTTATAAATTTAATGTGAAATACTACTTCATGCAGAACAAATCAGCATTTTGGACGAGATGATCTTCCAAGGTCGCTGTCAACCTTGGCCATTCTGTGATCAAGGAAGATGTGTGCATGCTTTCAAACGCAATGAAGAACAAATGTTGATTAGGATAGTGATATCCTTCTGCAAATTGGTAGCTTCCTTTTACATTGGTCAATTAATTGTCTGAGGTAGCCTGTGTGGTTTTTTTTAATTACCTCTGCATGTGTTTTTTGAGAAATCTAAAGAATAAGCAGCCCTTTTGGACACTGGTGATGAGGGATATGGTAAACTTCTCCGGAGTTCTATGCTGTTTATGCTGTTGGAATCCTGATATTTATATAATGGTACTATCTCACACTTCCAGGTACTACCAGAGAAACGAAGTTTAAAACTTCTGAAGAATCAGAGTATCAATGTCAACTGGTACATGTACTGTCCAGAGAGCTCTGTTATTCTTTTGTCAACCACTGTCCTTGGCAATGTCCTGCAGCCATTCTATTTCAAGGTAAAGGGCTGTGTTCCACACTTTCTTTTGTTTTGAGTGCTTGCTTTTTTTAAGGTTGCTACTTCATTCAAGCATTCTCTTGCTTTTCCTGTATTTCTTCCAAGAGGTACATGTTTACATCTTTACATGACAATAAGCAAAGAACAAAGCAAAATCTATAAGCTAGATTCTAGGCAACAGCTTAAAATTAATTCACTTTTTCCTTATGTCCTCTTTGGAAAGAAGTGTACTGAGCTAACGTTGGGCAGTTCCTGTTGAGAAAGGGGAACAGAAAATCATTGACATAAAATCAGTGACACAGTACTTGCCAACTTAAGTATTCTTCAAGATCTCTTTTTTTCATTTATGTAAATCTTTTATTTTTATGTGGGCATTTGAACTCTCTAGCATTATAAACTAAAAATAAGGGCCTTTCACTTACAATTTTAACTATATCCTTCTACATGCGAGTGGATGAACTTGAAAAATAAAAATGTAGTGCTTAAGAAACAGGTATTGTTCCAAGCATGGTTTACCCTAGCATAGGGCTAGGTTTACCCTATTTATTTTTCTTGGTGCTCTTCCCTGTGGACAACAGTAAGGGTTCCCGTGAAAATATTTCTCATTATGGCTTGGAAAAACACTGCAGTGAAAGTTAGAATTTTCTTTAAGTTAATTGTACAGTAAGAAGATTTAGAGAAAACGAAGAACAAAACTACTGGCTTCATCTTGTTTCTTTTAAGGGCTTACACATTGCTATGATAGTCTAAGGCAGCATACTTAAAAAGAAGCATATTCAGATGGTTTTCTTGGTTTGGGTTGATCTCATGTAGGATCTTGACTGGATCCTGAAGTAATACTCGCTTGGTTCTCTAGGTGGAACATACTTCCACTGCTTTCTTTGTGAGGACTTTATGCTTCCCTCTCCTTCATATTTTGTGTCAAGTTGTAGCTAAATAACTCTTACTTTGTGTTCAGAAAGTAGTCTATAAAGATTTCCTGAGAAAAGTACTGTGCTAAAATGATCTCTTGAAAATAAAGCTCTAGCAAAGAAGAAATTTCTGTAGTATTTGCATATCACACTCAAGAACGAGTTAACGAGAATGGTGAAACTCAGTAGAAGTTTTGACAACTCTGAAAATTTGCTTAAATTCCATGCAAAAAGAGGAAGAGAGGAGGAAACCTTGAGTGGGAACAAGGATATGCTCTCAGTTTAATGCAGATTCTGGAGCTAATAGGAACAAAAGGAGACTGTGACTGATAGGAATTACTGGTATTTTTCCCCTTCCCAGTAAGCAGCTATTCAAGAGTTGGAGCACCTTTCACTGTGAAGGAGGAAGTTGAGAGAACTTAGGTTTGAGATCTCCAAGCCAATTTCATTGGGATTTGCATACAAATTTGTGTTGCCTTAACTAAGATTGAAATGTTTTTCTAGCTGGAGCTGATGTTATAATAACAAGATGATACTGTGGTATCTTAAGTATTTGTTTAGGATCCCAGTAGAAAGGTGTCAGTCATCTTTCTTTTCAGCTATCACTGTTCTTCCCCTCACGGGGGTGCTATTCATCTAACCTTTGACTAACACTTAGTCGAGGCCACCTTCCAGTTTCAAGTCTTAATGTTGGATTTCTGCTTTTTGTTGTTGTTTCTGTTGAACAGAGTGGAACAATGTCAAAACTATCAAAATTTGAAATTGAGTTACCTGCAGCACCCAAGTCCTCCAAGCTCAGCCTTTCCGAAAGAGATATTGCCATGGCTACAATGTATGTATCTGACTAATCCAGCCTTTTCTTTCCTTGGAAAAGTAGGAGAGTTGGGGGAGGCTCTGAGAAGACAAGAATGGTAACACGGTTGCACTTGTTTCTTGTTTTAGCAGTACTCCTGCTTTAAAGGGCTTTGGTTACTGCCTTGAAGAAAGAGTCTAAGCAACTCTCCTGAGGCAGGGTGGGGATGAGATGCAAACTGAGGAGTCTTACATGAAATTGTTCTTGATTAGTACAGATATCTTGAGAACATTTCATTTTTGAGCTGATGTGCCGATAGAGGTAGCCTTATGTCTAATTTGCATGTGTGTAGACTGTGTTGTGATTTACCAAGTCTTTCACTTTTAATTGCTCGTTTGACTTAGGCAATCTCATCTCTGTTATTCTAAAACATGGTTCTAACAGGACGTTAGAGTAAGACAGCTTTATGCCTTTGTTTCAGAAAGGATGTCCTAGGTCTCATCTCCTTCCCAGCTCTTGGTTGTCAAATAATGTTTTAATCCTGTTGTCTCATCAGATACGGGCAGCTTTATGTTCTCTATTTGCGGCATCACTCAAGGACTTCCAATAGTACAGGAGCAGAAGTAGTCCTCTATCACTTGCCAAGGTAAGAGCAGAATAAAGAACTTTCAGGGCAGTTCTGTGTGTAAGAGACTTCTGCTTTTCTGTTCTGAACAGGCTTACTGACCAGCTCTTCTGTATTTCCATAGAGAGGGCTCCTGTAAGAAGACGCACATTTTAAAGCTCAACAGAACTGGAAAGTTTGCACTAAATGTCGTGGATAACTTGGTGGTAGTACATCATCAGGATACCGAGGTCTGATTTGTTTATATTTTCTTGTCCTAACTTCCAAAAGTTGGACATTTTCATAACTATACACGTTAGCTCTAGAAAATATCTGTGTGTTCTTAGCACTGCTGAAAGCCAGAGTACTTGCAGGGGAAGAAACACCATAAAGGTAGAAGATTCAAACTTACCCTTGGCCTTGTTGGGAATAACACTTCATCAGTTTTTTTTTCTAATGCCTCTTTTTGTGTCCTTTTATTATTATTATTATTATTATTTTACTGTGATATTCTGCTGCATTGTGTAGGTTTTTAAGGCATTGTCGAGAGGCAGAGCTAAATTGGATGCTAAATTATTAATCCTGGGAACTTCTTGTATCACAAAAATGTGAACGACCAGTTTCTATGACAAAAAACGTTTAGTTTGAAAGCCCAGGTCTGTGAAAACTTATAGGAACACACATGATCTTATGCTGGAGAATAAATATGGCTGTATCAACCTACAAAACAAATACCACACTGAGTAGGGTAGCTGCCAAGTCACGTCTCATTGGCACTGAAGCAGATTTCCACCATGTGAGGTTTTTACTACGACTGTTGTCCATGCAGGGTGAAAACATTAGTAAGCTGTTTATTTAACAAGACTGAATGGTGTGAGTATGAGGATATCATAGGTGGGTGCAGATTTTTTCTCAATTTCTAGAGTCCATAACTAACCAGTGAGTTTGACATGATGTTATGCAGAACACAACAAGGAAATCTGACTCAATAAGGTTGGAAAAGCCCTCCAAGATCATCGGGCCCAACCATCCCCCTACCACCAATGTCACCCACTGAACCGTGTCCCCAAGCACCACGTCCAACTTCTCCTTTAACACCATCAGGCATGGTGGCTCCACCAGCTTCCTGGGCAACCCGTTCCAAAATAGGAAAAGTGACCTGAATACATGTAAATGGGTGGGAATTTGTATTTGGTGAAAACTAATTTCTCTTGTCCCTTTCAGACGTCAGTCATATTTGACATCAAGCTAAAAGGAGAATTTGATGGGTCTACTACCATCCATCAATTTGTACTTCCACCTCGCTCAATACAACCTTACCAAATACCTGTAGCAGGTAGAACTATTATGCTATATAATAAATACTCTAACCTATTATCAGCATTGTCTAAACGCAACAGCTGGCATACCAGAGTGCTTCAGCCTACTAATGCATCCGTGATACCTAGTGAGGAAGGAGAAGATGAGGGAAGAAAGAAAATAGCAAGGAACTGATAAGAAATTTTTATCCTGAATTCATGCTTCTTACAGAAAAGATGCTACTTAAGCTGTACAGTTGCTATAGTACTTCAAAGTATTAGAGCAGAGATCTTTCAAATTTTGTTGTAGACTATTTGTATGCCCTGTCCTTTCCCCGTTGACCACAGCTCTAAAAACTGGTGTGTACTCCAAAGCACTTCATGCTTCTCTGGCCTACGTTGTAACTATTTAATTTTCTAGGCCACATCATGAGGCTGAAAGACAGTTCAGGCTTAGAGTCAAGTTTAAGATCAGCTTCGCATCAATACTAAAGATGATTCTAGATTATTCTTCCTGGATTGTCTTTCTGCTCTCCTGTAATAAAAGTGTAGCAGATCATTTTTCATTGTGAAAATTGTTTGCTAATACCTAGAAACAGTTTGAGCGTAGTTCTACTACCCTATGGCAAAACAGCATGGCACTCTCTACAGAAAAAAAACTCTTCTTTTGGGATGATTGCACTTTAAAAGCTCTCTGACAACAAAATTCTGAAGTCACTGATAAGAAAGTATGTGATAAATCTGTGAGTAAAGGTTACTACCAGCAGATACGAACCTACACCGCTTTTTAAGGAACAAGAGCAATTACATGTAAATAAAGGAAGTAGGAGACTCTGCATTTGGAGTCACAGTGTTAGAGATGGAATACTTCAGCATGCATGATTTCCTGCATGTCAGCTTTCCTTACAGATGATCTAGTTACACAACTGCATGTAACTTTTTTGTTTTGTTTTGCCTGCTTGGGTAGGACTGCTAGAATGTTACAACCTCTACTTGCCTTTTCCCTGTAAGCTTGTGCTTTGTGTTTTGTTAGCACAGGAGCTGCCAGGCTGCTATTGTTCTTCAGCTGATGTTAATTTTTCTGCAGGTCCAGCCTCTGTAACAAGTCAGTCTCCTGTTCCGTGTAAACTCTGTATCCTTTAAGTGCTCTTCATGTCAGACTCCTGTGTACCAGGCGTGGAAAAAAACCAGCATGATAGCCTGACTCACTACCTTTAGATTTAGCTCATTTACCACTTCAGGAGGAAGTAGTATGCTTCATAAGAGCCTTTACTACTTTTACACAGTTATAAATAAGGGATACCAGTGTAATGCAAGTATTCCTTAGTCATTTGAGATACTTGTGTGAAATTAGTGGATAAATACACCATGAAACCAGATAAACATCCAAGGACGTTTCAAGATCTTGCAAGAGAAAGGCTGTGTCAGTGAATGCAAGCATGTTAACTCATTCTGCTTCAGTACAATTTTATGAGTACAGTAGCAACTAGAATCAGTGCTTAAACGGGTGTTGAACTTTAACATTTAGATTCATCTTCATGGATTGTCTTTCAACCTGATATTATCATCAGTGCAAGTGAAGGTGAGCTGTACTACACTGTAACTCGTTGTGAAATGGTGGCTAGCTGGTGGGGTTTAACGTCAGGAGGCAGCTCAGTACCACCCAGCTGCTTGCTCCCCAGTGGAAAGGAGAAGAGAATCAGAAGGACAGAAGTGAGAAAAGGTGTGGGTTGAGATTCAGTTCAGTAGGTAAACCAAAGCTGCACGTGCAATGTGAGCGAAATAAGGAATTAGTTTTCTCTATTCCATTTTTAAAAGAAAGCAGGGCTTCAGCACATGTAACAGTTACTGGGGAAAACAAAGGCCACAACGCAGTCCCCTCGTGCTTTCCCTCCACCATTTTTGGTTGAGCATGGAATATGTTACGGATAGTTCCTTGGTCAGTTTGGGCCATCTGCCTTGTCTGTATCCACTCCTGGCTTTTTGTGCGGCTCTAGCCTCCATGCTGACAGCCCAACTTGAGAAGATGAAAGGATCTTGGCTGTGTAGACACTACTCAGCAAGAACCAAAACACGTTACCAATCAATCAGTGTTGCTTCCATCACAAATCCAGAACATATCCTGTATGGTATTATCAAGGAACCTAACTTTCTGACTTAAAACCGGTGACTCCTTTATACCTTCAGTGCACAAAGCAGCTTGAAACAGTGACCAAGCAGGTGCACCTAGTAAAGATGTCTACTCTTAACAGTGCTAACTGGGGATGAGCATATCCTTTATAAGTCCTATCAGGGTTATGCTGCTTTAAACCACATTTAGGAAATCAATCTGCATTGTCCTTTGTGGTATAAATATAATTTGGATATCCCTGTTTTCTACAGCAATTCAGCTTATTTTATTCCTTCAACTCAAGGTTACCTCTGGAATCTTCAAGTGAAGCTTGAGCCTGTAGTTAACCTCTTGCTTGATAAAGGAAGACTAATGGATTTCCTTCTCCAAAGAAAAGAATGCAAAATGGTTATCCTGGCTGTATGCTCTCAAAGTAAGTTTAAGTGCTTTGTCTCTATTGAAAGTGCAACACTGCCTCCTCAAATACTTGTACAGGTTAGCTGGACTGGTCTTAGAGTTGAGATCAGCTCTGAAACAGGCTTTGTCATATCAAGTCTCAGTCACCACCCTAAAGGAATTAACAACATGAAATAATTCAACTTTCTGCTACCCCCATTTAGTTAAAATACATCTGACACTAAAGAAACATTTTCAGTTAAGCATACAGTTCAGAAATCACCTTTTTCAAGATACCTTTAAAGCCCTTGTTACTTCTCCTCATAGTTTTTTTTTTTTTTTTATCTTTTCAGTGCTCAGTGAGCCGGAAAGGGGATCACTACCCGTGATTGCAACTGTTTTTGACAAACTGAATCATGAATATAAGAAGTACTTGGAAGCTGAGCAAAGCTATACTATGGTAAACCATGTTAGCAGCTTGCAGAGATGGGATAACACTATTTGAAACACTATTGGAATATCAAGTTGCATCATGTGGTAAAGGCCAAATACTTGTTCTTTACTTAGGAATGTCAGGTTCCCCCTAAGGTCAGTCCCATGCAGTCCTCAAACTCACAGAAGAAAGACTTGTGCAACACGCAATTCCTCCCCCCCCAACTTGGGGATGTGGGCTTTGTTCAGCACTCTGCTGTGGAAGTTCACAGAATGGGTTGGAGGGGACATCAAAGATCATCTAAACGCTCCATCTCTCCCTCCACCTCCACGTAGTTCATCTCCAGTAAGACAACTACCATACCCTCGTAGGCAAGAAAGAAAGAAGGTAGAAGTTCAAAAAGCAGCTTCGAAGCTGTAGTGGTTGCAGTAGTTCCACACCCCTGATTTCCTGGCACACTATACCACTGCACAACCTCTTGAACACTGCTGCATGTCAGAGCTCCTGTCAATGTAGCAGGTTCTGCTCTTGCAGCACAGCCAGATACAAAACTTCTGTTAAGTAGGTGGGCCTGCCACAACATTTTATGCCCATTTATCTCCTGGCCTTAAGATAATATAAGTAGCAACTCCATTTGTTTTCAATTTCATTATCAAAGCCCCCAGTCAGAATGCATCCAGTATAACTTAACCACAGATGTGAGTTTGCTCAATAATAAAACGTTTTCAATGGGGAACCGATTCTAAACAGTCTATCTAGACAAGATTTAACTAAAACTGTACTACGAGACTACGCTGTTCTTAAAGGGTTTCTCCTTGCAGGTTGTAGAAGCAGGCCAGAGTAGAAGTAATCCCCTTCTGAAACGCCCAGTCCGCACTCAAGCAGTTATTGACCAGTCTGACATGTACACCCACGTGCTCTCTGTATTTACAGAGAAGAAGGTAAGTCCATGCTAAGCGAGAGGTTTGCTGTGAGACTACTGCTGAACTGAGCTGACTGCTAGAAGTAGCAAGCAGGAGGCTCTCTTTATTCCTGCCAGGTTTAAAACATCTTGTTTCTCTGTTTGCGTGGTGTTAACTTGTCACTAGAAGGGAAAGCGAGGGAAGTTCTACCTAACACTTTTTTTCTTGTCTAGGAAGCACCTCACAAGTTCACAATAGCAGTCCTGATGGAATATATTCGCTCTCTCAACCAGTTCCAGATTGCAGTTCAGGTAAAGCACCGACTGTAGCACCTCACTCTCGCAAGTTACAGGGAATATCAAAACATTCTTGGCCGTGTGTTTGAGTTCTGTCCACCACCACCTTCTACATCTGAACACCAGCGTTGAGACATGCTGGGGTGGTTTTACCGTGCTAGGCAGCTAAACACCACAACCGTTCTCTCACTCCCCCTCCTTAGATGAGGAGGGGAAGTAAAGTAAAGAACAACTCATGGGTTGAGATAAGGGTAATTTAATTAAAGGGAAAAAATAATAATTATTAAAGAAAGATTATTGTTAACTAAACAATTTAACTAAAGGAAAGAAAGGGGAAAGGGAGGGGGAAAGGAAAAAAAGGGAGGAAAACAAACAAACAAAACAAATAAAGGCTATGTGGAAGTGCAGAGGAAAGAAATTACTCTCTGCTTCCCACACGAGTGGTGCTTGACCACGTCCTTGAAGCAGGGCCTCAAGCACGTAGCCGGTGTTTGGGAGGAGGACCAGTGTTTTCACAGCGAGAGCCCACCCCTCCCCTCTTCTTCCTGTTTCCACCTTCTATTGCTGAGTGTGACACCACATGGTATGGAATATCCCTTTGATTGGTTTAGGTCAGCTGCCCTGGTGATGTTTCTCTCCTCACTTTTTGCCCACCCCCTAGGAGGGTTAGAGAGAGGCCCAATGCTGTGCCACTGCTGCTCAGCAGCAGACACAACACTGGTGTGATAACACTGCTGTTCCAGCTACAAGTGCAGAGCACAGCACTGTATGGGCTGCTGCCGGGAAAGTTAACATCCCAGCCAGACCCAGTACACATGCCTTTGGTGGTCTTCTTGTATTCACAGCACTATTTGTACGAGCTGGTCATCAAAACCCTTGTCCAACACAACTTGTTCTACATGCTCCATCAGTTTCTTCAGTACCACGTGCTCAGTGACTCCAAGCCTTTGGTACGTAAGGCAAACTGCTTCAATAAACTGGTGATAGAGGGGGGAATAGCTTCAGAATTTCAAGGTTATTTCTACTTTTGCCCTAGGCTTGTCTGTTACTGTCCCTGGAAAGCATTTACCCTCCTGCACATCAGCTCTCTCTGGACATGTTAAAAGTAAGCATTTCAAACTGCGGTATCTCCATGTCACACTGGGGTTAGATTTGTCAAACAGCTTACCTGACCAAGCTTGACGTGACTAGCTAGCACATAAAGCATTTCTTAGGAGCACGCTCTTACAGCTGTGATTGATTTCAGAGGCTTTCCACGGCAAATGATGAAATAGTGGAAGTTCTGTTGTCCAAACACCAAGTTTTGGCTGCCTTGAGATTCATCAGGGGCATTGGAGGACACGACAGTATTTCAGCCCGCAAATTCCTTGACGCAGCAAAACAAGCAGATGACGACATGCTTTTCTACACTATCTTCAGATTCTTTGAACAAAGGAATCAGCGATTACGAGGAAACCCTAGCTTCACACCAGGTAAGCAATATGCAGTGCAACACCGGTGATTTGTTGTACAGACAGAACTAAGACCTGTGCCACTTACAGGCGAACACGCACTGAGTTCTGTCTTCTGATACAGACTCAGCTGGAGTCTAGTTTAGTCTTACCTGTAAGCATACTCCCAAAGTTAACTTGGCTTACCCCTTTCTTTACACTGCATGTAGAGTAAAGCAACTCCAAGCCAAACAGGAATTCTCAGGTGAAGGTAACTTGTTGGGTAGCTGCATCACTTAGTTTAGCAAAAGCTGGTACCTCCCATTGGTGTATGTCTCTGAAGCCAGAAGCTGGACCAAGATGCAGCCTTTGTGTTCAGCTGTCTGCTTCCACAGACAAAACTCAAGGCCTGTTTTATGCTACAGTTCCTCTCATTTTAGAACCCAAGCCAAACTGCTCATGTTGTTAGTCACCAGATAGTCCAAAAGCTCAGAATCCTATTTTTCAGATTTAAATCCTATTTCCAGATTTAAAATCAGGATTTTAAATCTGGAGCACAGAGAACTTGAATGGGTGCAAGGCCACAGGTCAGACAGAGGAACTAGATCAAGCACCCGCTTTACCACAGCACAATCTGTCACAGGAGTAGAAATACCTTAAAGCATTCCACAGTTAAAACTTTTTCAACTCTAATACAAAGATGTAAGTTACTACTTAACTAAGGTAAACTAAACTAAACCATCTTGCTTCTCAGTTCCTCAATTCCAATGTTAACAAACTTTTATTTTGCCCCCTTAGGTGAGCACTGTGAAGAACATGTCACCTTCTTCAAACAAGTATTTGGAGAACAAGCTCTCATGAAGCCCACAACTTTCTGAAAATACTCTTCCCACTGGAATGTATAAACTTAATTTATTGCATTTAAGTAGATTTTTGAACTACAAAATTGCTATTTTATAATAAAGTATATACAAGACATTTTGGCAAATAGTACTAAAAATATTACAACTTGTGATGGCTTCCCCCTTAAAAATAGAGACAAAAATTGCATTGACCTGCATTTAAAATTAGTGTCAGTGGTTTAGCAGTCCATTCTCGTACACATCACCTCAGTTTCGTTGACAAAAAAGCTATTCAACTTGCAATGCAGCTGGTTTAGGTTTCTAGAAGAAAGATGCAACCTCTTGAAAACAGAAGTGTTTTAGTAACTTAACACATCTACTTTTAGTAATACTGTTACATGAGCCACACGGAGCATTTCCTGAGTTTGAAGCCGTGTCCAAAGCTGCAGCTGCTATCTTCTAGTTGAATCTGTGCAGGAGTCAAGTCAGTGGTGGTTACAGTGATAGTCATAGAACACTGCTGCGCCTCAGTTCTTAGCAAGAGTTGGGCCTAGGCCACAGTTCGGAGTCCACTGAACACCGTTAAAAACTAGAAGTAGAGGAGTCTCTCTCGTTCTGTGTGTCTGGACCTCTCCTGTGCAGCGTGAGTTTTAGCTTTATTTACCGACGGGCCTGAGTAAGAGAGAAGAGCATCACTGCAAAGTCTCAACGATACAGCACATCAGTCAGCAGCTGTCAAGAACCACACGCGATCTGGTTTTCTAGGTCCAGCTTAACGCCGGAGAGCATTCAGATACGTGTTCAGCTGTCAAAAGCTGCCAGCAGCAGCAAGGACAATCGCTTTTACGTTTTAGTACTTGACTTGCCAAGGGGGTGGTGTTAAGAATTTGTACCCTTTGAGTTTCCCAATCAGAGGAGGACAGCCCTTAGACCATCCAGAATGCAAGGTGAGCTCGCTTTCGCACATGCAGTTAAGCATTTTTTTGTTTTATGTGCATTTTAGAGCAGACTCTTAGATCTTACCTATGTAACTAAGCAGAACCGGAAGAAATATTAGTCCATGTGTTGCCCCCAGAAGAACCATAGCTAGATACATCCTGAAGTAGAATATCTGGAAGATTTGTGATTTGGAAAAAGCCAGTACTACAATTCCTCCAAATTTCGTCAGTGTGATTCCACTAAAGACCTGTCAATTAAGATGCAGTTTTCTTAAGCAGAGTTTCATATTCCAACTACTTGTTATTTCCTGAAAATGCTTACGTAATTTGAAGTTCCTAGACGCAGTACACCAGCTTCCCTGTTAAACCTTAGAACCAAAACCAGCCTACTAGACCTACTCAAGAGAAAAGTTCCCCTTTTAGTCCTACCTGACACTACAGGCCAGGCTCAGTATGCTAAATATCTACTCCAGTTTGTACAGCCAATTTTAGTTTGATTTTGATTTCAGGCAGATAAATACATACGCTAAAGAAAGCTGTTATTTAACTTATATTTCAATAAAGTTCCTTTCCTGGGTGGCCAAGTACATATAGCACACACAACCTCCACCCCCCAAAAGCAAGGCCACCCTGAGGCCATCCTATTCAGTCATAACCGCAGGATAGTGATAGAGGCTGGAGTTCCAACTTGGCTACTCATTTCCCCCCCCCCCCCCCAGTGGTAGGAAGATACTTACTGAACTGCCCACGTGAGCCAGAGCTTCTTCTGCACGCTCTACTCTACTGCCCTTAGTACTAATAGTGAATGCTCTTGTGATGTGACTGCAAAATTCCACAGCAATACCACAGCTCTAGATAGGAAAAGAAAGCACGCATAAAAGTGTCATTTAGATCAGCGTTTTGATGGTAATGTCTCTACTCAGAACTCTACACAGGCTAGGGAAGTTCTACTTGTGATCAGCTATCACTCACTGGAAAAGTTTCATTGCAAGTTACAAGTTCAGCATTAACTTGTCACTAGAGGCTTTTGAGCAGCAAAAAATGGTATTTTGTCTGCTTAGAAGTGACTGGTGATAATCTGATTAAACAAGAATCAGAATAGAGGACAAAAGTTAGAGGACAAAAGTTTCTTGGTGTTGCAGGAAGCTGACTTCAATACAGCATATGCAGCACACAACACTGAAATCAGTTTCTAGACACTAGCTACGATAGCATAGCTTTAGAACAACACCGAGTATAGATATGGATTTCTGAGTATATACATGGATTTCATACTATAAGGTCAGCTGAATATAACACTTAATTTAAGCAGACTTTTTTTTGTTGTTAAAGATGAAATTGATCACTAGCAGAAATTAATCACTGGTAGCTAAGTTCTACAGCGTTTCACCAGGGCATTCACTGGCACCTACCATCAGCAGTAACACAGCTATTGCCACAGAAGAGAACAGATGCCGTCTATTTTACACTTCAACTGCTGTATCTTAGCTGAACTTGTTTTATTCTGACAAACCAGTTCTATTTTCTATATTATTAAGTTAATTCTACTATTGTCCAGGTGTCTGACAGTTTTGTAGAAAAAGACTACTCAGTGTCATGAATGATGCACTGAACTGTTCGATACTTGGAAAGAGAAGCAGACAAACGTCTCGCTAACTCACCATAACAAGATTTACTAGTGAAACTGCGTTCAGGCTGATGCCCCAGAGCCACATCACTCCAAACATGTTGACAATTATCATAGCAATAGTTATTGAAACCAGAACAGCGGCCCATACTTCAAATCCAAGCAGCACAGTTGTCACCAAAAATATTGATCCCAAGGAGATGCAGAGGTTAAAGATAGCATCATCCACAATTGTCAGGTACTGTTCATAGAAGACATAAAATACGCTGTGGAAAGAGCAGAAGTTGTGGTTAGCCCTCCTACCAGCCATCCAGGAACAAAGCTGTTTCTGCAGAAAGCCACAGGTTATTTCCATTAGAAGGTGAGTCTGAACTTCGGAACAGTTCCCCCGTACTCAGCCCCCGACAGGTAATAGCTCTGCGTTAGTAACTGTATTTAAATGCAGTAAGAGTGAATGTTTGAACAGTGAAATGCCTCGGTATTTTGGGCTGTTTTGGTTTTATCCAACTACAGGCAAGAAATAAACAGAAGTCATCTAGTGCCGAGAATAAGCTTGTAGTATCTGCAGTAACTACTGCAGAGGGTCTGAACTGATTCGTTATGAAATGAGACCACAAGGATGGGTAGGATTCTCTGAAGCCAGCAGATCAGCATTTCAGCAGCACGGATGCTAGTTCCAAATCACTTTTGTTGTGCTACTACTGTGGAAAGTCTGTGTATTATTATGCAGAGCCTCTAGTGTATTAATAATCATGCAAGCATTAAGCAAGCAGTATTTGACATCACTACTGTCACTGCTGTAACTGCTTCAGCAAGTTAGTTATCAGCCTAAAGATAAATTACTACTGGACATAAGTCTTTTTTCCTCATAGATTTTTTTTTTTTTTTTTAGTAAAACCATTTTTTCTTCTGTTAGACAAAACAGAAGACTCAAGTTTCTAAGGTGTTATTTGCTAGTAATTCTCAGTTGTGCAAGTTAAACAGGAAGAAAGATCTAAGCGTACCTGTAAGGAAACACGCGGTAGTTCTTCCCTTTGATGCCCATGGTTTCAGTAATGTTGTCTGCTATAGATCGAGCTTTTTTCATGGCGTCAATAAAATCAGATGATGTTTTCAGTACAGTATGGTAAGTACTAAAATAAGTAGCTCCAACATCAGTTTTGTTGTTTATGAAGTTGACAGCAGAGCTATATGCAGCATGTCCTCTGTATAATCAGAATGTCATAGGTCAATGAACACCAATCCTATTTATTACCTTTGTAACATATATATCCTTGTTTCTAACAGTTTCCAAAGCTGATACCATGAGGGTTCAGACACCAACATATTTCAAGATTACATAGGATACACTGTACTAGACTACAGAACTTGTTTCTTTAAGCAGGGAGGGAAACTTCTGTTCCATTTGTTTGGCAATGCATTTGTTTTCAGTTTTGTTTCAGAAAATATTATAAAACAGGTGAGACTTTGATGGTTTGTACAAGTTTTAGAGGAACATTAGATAGTCATCCTGACAGGCATACACAGAAGGGCCTCACTTCTGGCGGAAGCATCTTTGACATTGGGCTAAGCAAGATACGGGGAATACGGCTCTTACCCTTTGCCACATTTAGGATTAGGGTTGTCAGAGAGAAACATCGGCAAAAATTTCATGAAGTCTTGGCCTTGTGGTCTCTGCTTGCCTTCTTGAGTCAGTGGTCGACAACGAGTGCAGGATGGATCGGTGACTGCAGCAATACAGAAATCACGTTGGCTACAGGATCAAATATTCTTTGTCTTAACACTAGTTAACTTCTGACTTGAAATAATACGGAATATAATTCCTCAAAAAGCATTTTTGAGGAAGAGACAACTGAACAGCCCTACAATTCTGTATTAAATCTGCAGTCATGTTTTTGCCTTTATTACTACTAAGGCAAGATCTACAAGACAATCGTTAGCTACTTTTGAACTATCTACATCAGACCGAGGAAGAATTATATCAAACTCAAGGATTTCAACAGAAATGGGGTAGTAAGCTGCTGATGATTTCATTAGAGCACAGAGATCAAAATTTTATAACAAATTAGTCTTGAAATAGTCATTGCATTGGCTGTCTAGGTAAGCCATCTTTAGCATGCAGCATTCCAGTACATTATTTAAGTTCACTCAAACAGCAGTTCAGGCAAATTAGAGGGCAACTCAGGAGGTTCCTGCTCACAGTAAGGAAAGCTCTTCACCTGACTCATACCACAACAGAGTGTTTTGGCTGTGAAACTTCAGCCAAGCTAATCCCCTGGTGGATGCGAGTACCTGAAGCATTGCAGAACTGTCCGGTGGTGTTGTAGACTCTGCAGCAGGATGACTGTGGCTTCACCCAGTCGAAGTAGTCATCAATCCAGGATGATGGGGCATAGCCTATCCTTGTACTAACAAAACAGCATGCTCATTAGTAATTTAATATTTAATTCCAGAACACATCTCTTAATTCTCCAGTGCCAGTTCTTTCTACTTCAACTCATTCTGGTGCAAGCTCCTTAGTTCACCCTGCAGTCCCCTGCTCTAGGACCTCATCCAAGAACTGGTCTTGCGTGTAACACTGCAGCTAGCAAACAGCGGGAGCTTCTTCTCTGTATTTGAGCTCCATTGCCAGTATCAGCTTTCCATTTCCCCTGCCCACTTTGTGCCTCATCCCATCTCAGATATTGTTGCCTGCTGTCAAGCAAGACTCCTCCTTCAGACAGGCTGAATGAAAAAAAAAAGCTAAACTCCACTGAAGGGAATTTAGAAGAGACTTTCTTCGGTTATGTTTACTGTATTCCAGATGCACTTCTCACTTAGCTGCCAGAATATTAGGCTAGTTTATTCACCAAGTTTAGAAGCTGAGCATGCAAGTGATTTCTTAGGGAAGTTGAATCATACTGAGAGATTTTCACGAGCTCTTCCTCCTACCATTCCCAATTCCTTCAAGGACCAAACCCCCTTTCTACATCTAAATACACCAATACATCCCAGCAGTCCAGACAGGATTTAGCCTCATTCTAGGAAGATTGCCACAGCTTTTTCCCCTTCCTCCCTCCCATAAATCACAGTATAAAGCAAACACTACAGCGTCAGTTGCACAATCACCATCTGAACCTAAGCTAAATCAGCAGAACACACTGGTCAGCTACATCTCTTCCATATAACCACACAGAGAAAAGCACGAAATACTTACTAGCTACTAATTTCTGCAGCACTGAAGATTTGCTGGACAAGTGAATCATTATTACATCCCATTCCACCACACACCATGTTCTGCCCTTCCAGAGAGGTGTAGTTGTGCCCTTCTTCGAGAACAAAGTAAACAGGAGGACCCGTGTGCAGGTACTTGTTGAGCTGGCTTAAGTAATCCATTACATAGGAGTCCTTAAAAGGGTAAAGTTTTCAGTTACTGTCACATAACATTGAGGAGGCACAACAGGATTTCAAGCTTTCCATTCAGCCTCAAGTTGCTGAGCAGAGACATGATTGTAAGACTTACATGTGGCATCGAAAGAGACTGATCCAGTCCAATCTCTACATTGTGCATAACTGCTGTACTGAATGACAGAACGCCCACAAACAAGGCAATCTGCGAAGAAAGCAGATTCAGGGAGTGAGAGCTGTGCAGAAACAACAAGCAATGGCATTCTAGAAATAATTTACTGAGTGAATAACAACGATGCAAAAAAGGCTCTAGCTGAAGTGTGTTACCCAGGCTTAGTGCTACAGTAACAGTAAAATCTAGGGCCACAGAGGGGACTGACTAGGTAAGGGCCGATTTATACCTAGAAGGCTGCAGTTACAGATATGTTAAACACCTTCTGTAAAAGAGCACAGTAACCTCTAATTGAATTAGGCATCGTTCTCCAGCAAGAGCAAGACTGGATTCATACAGTGTGGGAGATGACATGTTGACATACTCCTGAGATGATTTGATTGTTAAGAATACCACTCTATTAAATTTGGGCCTTGCACAATCCAAGATCAAGCACTTGCAAGTATACAGACTCATTCTAATACCAATGCTGGAAGAAAGAAATGATAGAAATTTTGTTTGTTCTATTGTGTTTGATATATATTTTTTTTCAGTATAAAGCCTTCAGGCTCAACGTTCTTGCTCAAGTTTAGATGACTGCCAACTGTAAACAGCGTGTACATACCACTATCGGTCTCATCCAGTCCTCAAGCAGATACGGAGAATACAGGTTTTTGAAAAACAAAAATAAGATGCTCTCAGAACGTTGCACCCCACTTGTTTCTTCACTGCCTTTGATACAACACAGAATATCCAGTCTATTCCTCTGGAAGTGAATTGCAAAGTATGCCGGGTTTAGTAGTCCAGCAGAGGACACCATCCCTATCAGGCAGGGAGGGGTTAGGGATGCATTTGTACTCACCTCTTGACGCTTAATATCCAAGCCCAGGAGACTTACAAAGCAGGTGACTTGAAGAATAAAATCTATGAGTACAGCCATTCCAGCAAAAAGGGAGAACGTGCGGACTGCTGGCATGGTAGACAGTGTCCCTGAAGGAAGGGAACCAGTTTGTTAATCAAGTAAGCTCCCTCCCCTGTTGGAGAGCCAACCGCACGTTACACTAGGAGTAAAACAAGCTCATTTTGAAGGCGGGCTCATTTACACTTCAAAGGTGCCTCTAACACACAAAGGGTGAGCTTCAAATAGATTTTTATCACTGGGGCACCTTTTTCTAATCAGTGGAAAAACAACTGAAAGCAATATAGGAGTCAACATACTTGCATTTGATACATTCCCAGGATCAAATTTAGATTTTAGTTGCTACAAATATAGTTCAAAGCTCCTGTCTTTTAAGCAAAGAGATTAATTATGAATGTCAAGTTCTTAGTACAGAACATGGCCTCACTCTGCTGGTCTTAGAGCCACACTGGCCTGTGCCAGCAGAGATCAAGTTAAACCTGATTATAGCAATAAAAAGCTAAGCTAAGCTTCCTCTATAAGGAGCTCTTGCTTTGTTCAAATATTTTAGCTTTGCATTTATTCTTACAATATGCAGGTACGATGTGAATTCGATAACATTTGAAGATAAGGGTCTTACCTAAGAAGAATGCCACAGTCTCGGAAAAAGATGAGAGAAACATACTAGGTGCCACATCTCCCAAGACTCTGCCAATCTGTTTATCCAGAGTTTCACCCTCAAGGCGTTCATCTCTCTGTTTTAAGATAAACAATTATTAGGAATCATGGAATTAAAAGAAAATCAAATCACATTGCTTTAAATATTCAAACAGCCAAAATCATCATTTTACATAAACCGATTCTAATATAAAAACAGCATGAAAAACCCACCCTGTTGCCTTACTACTGTATTTTAGGTTAGGTTTGAAGCAAGTTCAATGCTTCAGCCAAAACCACACACACACCAGAAGCAATGCCAGGTGTGTTTTTTTTTTTTTGGTGTGTTATCAAACCTGTTAAACTACAAAGCTGATTACCCACCCATTAAATATTGGTGCCAAAAGTTCCTGGTGTTAAACGTGTAGTTTACTGCAAGACTACTGCTCACAATGCACTAGAATTACAAGTGATCAAAATAGTAGCAGAGTTCTGCAAGTACCAAAGAGAGATGTTAAAATTATTCATTTTTATGTCCTTAGTACGTGGACCAGAAGCCATCATAAACAAGCTTGATATCAACTGACAGCTAAGAATGCGCAAGGAGTTTCCACATTTTGGGGGGAGGAGTGAATGGAGTGGGATTGAGCAATTCCATATAATCTTGGCTCTCTCCACGACCACTAGATGTCCCCTGAGAGTCAAGAGCTGCTCAGACTGGGATGAGCACTAGAGCACAGAAGACTTTGCTCCAAAGTAACAGCCTTCAAAAAACAAGAAATACACAGTTAGGAAACCACAACAAATAAATACCTGAAGCGTCTGCACTATAATAAAAATGTTGTCCACCCCAATAGCCAGCACCAAGAAGGGAATGACTTCTATCACAATCAGTGTCAGCGGGATTCCAAAGAAACTGAAAATGCCGATAGAACATGCCACTGAGCTCAGTACAATCAGGATGCCTGCAATACCCAGGGAGATCTTTGAATCCACCTAAAAAAAAAAAAAAGGTTGTAATAATTGTTAACCAAGCCAGCACCACCACATAGCATAGACTATAGCAAAGGCAGAAAGCTACATTCTTATGTAGATTGGAGTGAGGAAGAAACTTACTTCTGTTCACCCCCCCTACTCCACTCCAGAAGAGACAGTACTTAAACCTGGAGCCTTAAAACTTGTAGTTAATTGCATATACGGAGTGAAAATAGACCTAGCTGAGGATATGAACAACATCTGAATTGTCACATGTAACAAAGACTGTTTCCCCCAGCTCAAAGTCAAAAGAGGACTCAAGGCTTTACACCAAGATTGAATGCAAGCGTTCTGCAAAACTACTTCAAAAGCTACTTAGCAAGCTGTTAACTTCAGTGTTCAGAAGCAACAAGAACTATAAACATACCAGCAGTCTTCCCCAACTCCGGATATGTCCCAGCGCTATGGAGATGTACACAAACATTACAATATAGCTTATCAAAACAGTGCTGACATCACTATTGCTTTCACGATTAATTTCATCTTCAATACTCCGTTCAGCAGAGAATGATATAGTCAAATTTGGATTACGGTAGTTCTTCACGAAGTTAATAAACCTAAAAAGAAAGGAGAATGTCACACTTTAAAGGATAAAACACCTTGTAGAAAAGGCTGGTAAGCTGGCTGAAGGCAAATTTGAATTATCTGTGTGCACTGTGGCCAAACAGCACTTTAAGGCACACTTCTCATTTTTAAAACTGTAATACTGAGATACTGGCTACACATCCCTAGAACTTGGCTCCAAGCACTAGAAATACACTACGCTGAAATACTTTTCATGTTCTCTCCAGAGGTAGGTGGTAACTAGATATCTTGCATAGGCTATTTCAAACCAAAAGCGCAGTCTTTCTCAAAGTTAGATCTGTAAGTACATACATGAAATATGACTACAGCTCGCTTACAGCACTTGAACAATTTATTAACCCTTACTTCAGCTCCCCTAAATGAAGGGAGATGCTTGTGAGACATGCAGATGCTAGTTACACTTGTACTTAGCCTCAGACATTCTAGAACAGAAGTTTGTTTCATCTGAACTATTTGCCAAAGCAGTTGGCCTGCGTAAGGCAACAGCAGCTCTTTGATATGGTGAAGACAATGAAAGCTTTTTATATCCTTATTTGGGAGACAGCTTTTTAAGACAATGACAATTTAAGAATTTCAGAATAATGCTGTATTTTTGCACTGGTGGTTACAGTAGAGCAGGTTGAAATTGCATGCCTATTTCTAACACAAGCAACGCATCAAGTTTTCTGTAGCTACTTACCACCAAGTACTACTCAACTACGTGGTCTCTAATGAGACCAGAACTTATCTCCTCAGAGCAAATTAACTATATCAGATTAAGCGAGTCTTGTGACCAGTAACAATCAGTCCTTTACAGGTTGTGCTGCTTCTCAAAACGTCCCTATAGTTATACAGGGCAACTGCCAGTACAGCAGAGGTGTTTTGCATGCATTTATATTTAAAGGTTGCTTTAATTACCGTCTGCATTTTAGAATACAGGAAGCATACTTACTCTTTTTCCCATGCCAAGGCTTTCATTAGCTTTCTGGAGTCATTGTAGTAGTTGTTAACAGGAAGAGTAATAACAAGAGCTGTAGCATTATTATAGTTATCCGCTGTAGAATAAGAAAAAAATGCCAGGCATTATGAAACAGAGCTTGCATTCCAGTGTTGGCAGGTGCAATTAAGTTTTAAGGGGTATTCAATCAATCCCAACACCACATTTCTATTCAACGTGATCTGTTCAATCACATTGAAATCTCAAACACATTACTGAACTAGGAACGAATGATAAACACTCCAGATTATATTCTGAAGTTATCATTAGCAATCATTTTCATGGTATCCTAACATTAAACAGTTGCATGCTTAGACAAGGTGCTATCACAGAACTAGTGCTTATGACTTAATAAGAAACAGGACGTGGCTTCCTAACATTATAGCCTTGTGTACTCATCTTTTAGTCAGAGCAAGCAGAAAAATCTAAAGTTAATCAAACACTTGCCTTCAATGGCTGTTCTAGAACATTTGTTTGACGTACACGTACCCATCATGCTGTTTGATTGGATAAGTTGCTTAAACAAAACTCTGGCTTAGAGTAACTATGGAAGGGTTTCCTTTGTGAACACCTTTATCTGGCCTTAACTGCTTTTTCAGACCAGTGAAAAAAAATATTCTGTCTCAAAACCAAGATACGTGCACATCCCAGCACATTAGCTTGAGATACTTCACACCTTTCCCTAGTCCCCAGAAACTAGAGATCTTTTCGCAGGCTCAAACTTTATGCAAGACAGAACACTTACAGGAGCACACTTGACAAGCATGTAACAGGCTGCTTGCATTTGGGACTTCTGGAGTTGTCTGCCTTCATTTTCAGCACTGGTCAACTGACCAATTAGTTAAAACACCCTTACTTACTGGAAGTTTTTTAAGTCAATTTTATCTGGAGTGCGTTTAAACAGCCTTGTTAAACAAGAATGCAACTTTAGCACCAGAGAGAGCAGGCAATTCAGTACTCTCAAGACTTAGACTGCAACACTGTTTTGCCACCTACCATCATATCCTCCCAACACCAGCCACGGAAAGACAGGTCCACCAAACGTTCCTAGGCAGGGATCGTGAAGCATGCTTGTGTCATTCAGTGATGCTGGAGCCCTGAAGAGATAATCAGCAATAATTCTCAGCTTATGCTTGACAACTTCAGCACAGCAACACCAGACAAAAACAAAGTAAAAAGCTGTTCTGTTATTACTGACCAATCTGAAACGATATTAAACTGCTAGTGATATATTGCCCTTTATTACTCAAAGCATATGAAACGTGCTCAAAGCAAACCACAGCCAGTGTCTGCACCAAATCAAAATTAAACTGAAACCTGATTAGAACAACTCCTGCTGAAGCACTGAGTACTAAAGTAGTAAGACAAACACGCTACGATAATCTGCAACTTCACATAGTACTGTGGATTGAAAAAGTGGTAAAAATGCAAGGAGTCCGTCCCTACTAGACAGTTTTGTCAGCAAAAGTCCAGCTGGCCTACCATTTAAAGAACAAGTAATAGTACTGCTTACCTAACACAGTATAAGAAGTGAGTGTGGTAGTCAGCATAAACAAAGAACTCGTCCCCAATGGTATGATCTAGGACAGAATGACTGTTCTGAAAGTAGTTGAGTACACTCAGTATAGTGCAGTTGTTGTTGTAGGGAGCAAGAGGAGCCAGGCAAATGTCCTTCAGCGTTACAGTCTCATTGTCAAAAGATGCAGTTATGTTTACAATAGCATCCTGCAAATCTAGAACCTAAAAAAAGAAAAGAAAAGAAATTAACATTAGAGCAGCACAAGAAAGCATTTTCCTTGCAAGACAGAAATAAGTACAGAATATGTTCCTAGAAATTTCCAGAGGCAATAGCACAATCAACAGGAGTGCATGACTAAGTCACTTTATTTAGGTGTTCACAGTAAACTTTCATGGGACTCGGCTTGCAAGTCCACCAGAAGAGGTCAAGATAAGGTTTTCAGAAAGAGGCTTCACGGTAAGAATTATACTATAAGGATTTTATAGTAGGGGTTTTGATATATCTAGTAATAACTAATGATTGCCTGAATAGACGCATCACCTTACAGATGGAAGCCAACTCCCTGTCGTTATACCAGCTAGCAATGCTTGGCTCTTTGCTCTTGGGAAGTCTCAGTTACCTGATGGAGAATTTCTTTGGTGAGTGGAGGTCCGAAAGGCACATCCGCTCCTGATGGGTAAGGCGAATAGATGTCTGGCTGGCTGGCTGGCGCTTGAATAATAAGTTGTTCAGATCGAAAGAAAGGCCCAAAGTGTTTGTCAAAGTATTCCTTCTCTTTGCGGGCTTGGCTGCTTGGAGCTGACCAGAGATCTACAGGGTTTGTAGTTGCTTTAATATACACAAAGCCTGAACAGCACATAGCAATGAAGACCACAGAGAAGAGAATAACGGGACGTGGATTTCTGACACAGAAAGCACCCCATGATGTAAACGTCATCCTCAGGCCGTTCTCAAACCTTTCACCAAGCCTCTCACCACAAGTGATTTTCCCTGTTAGAAAAAGTAAGCAGGGAACGTTTCAGTCAGTTTAAACAACGTTTTCTTGCAGCATGCTAACAAGGTTGGAGTTTTACTCTGCTCCTGATGCTCACTACAAAGCTAGTGGCTACACTGACAATCAGATCCAAGGAGTAATCTTTGCGATCAAAGGGCAGGGGCCAGTTTGTACCTATACTGCCCCTTCTGATGCGGGAAGGTCTTTGAGAGCAGTCACAGCAGGAAAAGCCAGGAAGCATCTAGAAGATGCATGGCCATTAAAATACATAAGCTTGTATGTAGCAGCTGAGGTAGCTCATCTACAGCTCTTTGATGGCAGGGGAAGCGCGGCCAGGGCTTTCAGCAACCAGCAAAAGAGGGTTAAGCACCATTCTACACCGAGAGAGATAACTAGCCAAAAGACTGCAATAGAGCACTGTAACAATGGATTATACGGGCTAGCAAAGCTAAAGTTTTGAAGTGTCCCCGCAGGAACCAGATGCACGTAAGCCAAGGCTAACAGATCTGTTGCCCTTACGCAAGACGTACCATCATCGCGGTGAGAGTTCACGGAAAAGGCTATATTGCTGTCAATCGGTGTGTACTCCGAGACAAAGTGCCGCCTCCTGTAAAAGAAAAGGCTCTGTTACCACAGTCCCTCACAGAAAGGCTAGAGACCAATGCTAGTAAGGAATTCTTGGTTTGACTCCTCCAGAATGGGTAGGCATCTTTTGCCTCCTGTCGCCATCCACTGAAGGACAGCGATCTCCAGCTTCTTCAGTCCTTTGGAACAACTCATGGACTTGTCAGGTTTCTTAAATTTTTCCAGCGTGGATCAACGTGTTCCCTACAGAAGTTTATTAACAGCACAGAGAACCTCCTTAAACTGATCATAACTTAATGCAGTAGCATTAGTAAGACACCTGCGTTAGAAATATTTGACGTCATTAGTCAAATGCCCTAAGTTATGTGTATTTGGGCTAAAGAAATGGCACAGCAAGGCAAGAGAGATAAAGCTGGTTTTTGTTGTGAAGACAGACAAGTTACAGCACTCAACTCTTACAACAGACCTATACTGCATATACATTCCCAATACGTAAAGCAGATAAGTTTTAAAGCCTCCTCATATTAATCTCGTCAACAGACCTCCTAATTACAGAGGGGTATTTTCAGCTATGAACCACACATCTCAGACACCCTCACCATTTTGTTTAGTTTATTATACATGTTGCTCAACGAGATTACTAGACAAGGCTGCTGAGCATGGCATGAGTTTTTTGTACCCACTCTCCCTGCCCAGATCCAACTTGTTACAAAGCAATTTTGGCTTCTGGGTCATAATTGAAAAGCACTACTCTGCCCAAGGATACTAGGTGGCTCTAGAAAACGCTACTAAGAAATATTAATAGGTTTCCAATGCTAAGGATGGCTCGTGCAACCACTCCAAAACATTTATAGCTATAGTAGATTGTGTTCTTTCCTAGTAAGAATTGTGTAGCACAGAGAAGCTTGCTTGCTGTGCATTACTTTACAAAACGCTGTTGTTATCTCTGGAAGCTCACTTTGTTTGGCATTTTCAGAACGGAAAGACAGGAGTAGTCATGACAATTGCAACAGGGCAGTGATTGTTTTGTTACAAGAGTTAGTCTAAACATACATTACTGTTAGTCTGCTGCGTTTGCACATGGCCACCAATACTAGATATCACTCTTTCCCAGCGATCACGAGTTGAATTCTTACAGCTTCGTTATCTTAAAGAAGCTTTCAGGGATTCTTTTCCCAACCACATATCCTGAGAAAGTACAGCACGTTGCACACAACTTACTTTCACATCTAACAATAGCCAGCACTTATGGAGGTTTAAGCTGGACAGATTTCTTCATGGAAAGGGTTTTGAAGCACTGGAGCAGGCTGCCCAGGGAGCTGGCTGAGTCACCATCCCTGGCTGTATATTCAAAAGACATGTAGATACAGGGTTTAGGGCATGGCTTAGTGTTAGACTTGACAGTGCTAGGTTGGACTTGATCTTAGAGATCTATTCCAACCTAAACAACTCTATGAAACACTGCATGTGGTAAACAGGCCTCTCCATCACTAGAATTTTCTAGCTCACTCCAGTTTTGCATCAGCTAAATGGACTTCTGCCCTCACTTTCTACAACATGCTTTTATGAGTTAAAACAGCCCTTGTAATTTCAAGCATCTGTCACAGAACATGACTTCTGGCTGGGTGATCCTAGAAGGAAAAGCATAAGCATGCTGTACTGGGCAAAGTTGTCTGGAAAAAGGCAAGTTAGGTCAGAGGTTGGACTCGATGATCTTGAGGTCTCTTCCAACCTAGAAATTCTGTGATTCTGTGAAGTTACTTTTCAGAGCTGAATATTTTAGATGCTTTACCTGTAACACCAGATGCCAAAAACAAGCATAAAAAATATAAGTAGAAATCCCATGTAGGAGATCCACATGATGACGTATATAGCATCCAAACCAAACAAAAGCCAAGGAGCAGGTAATGGAGGGGGTTGAGGTTTTGGACCACAAACAATTGAACAGTCTTGACAGCTGCATGGTCCTGTTGAATCATCCACAGACTCATTACAGCCTTTGGTAGCGTTGTTCATAGGATTCATTCCGTGGACGGGAACATCTATGACAAGCAAACAACACATTGCAGAGCCAGTTAATTACCAGGTAGATTTCACACCTTCACAAGACAAGCTTCCCAGTGTAACGAATGAACCCTTTACACTGAAGTCCCCTTTACACACAGTGGCTTTTCTCAGTCCTGCAGAAGAATAAAACCATTGCTATCTCCCACAGCAGGCACAGCAGCTACTTTGAGTTGTCTACTCGCTAGTAGTCATGTTTTAAAAACACTTCAACCTGTTAACCTTGTTGCTATAGGTCATAGGAATACATATAAATTGTGAAGCACCCTCTGCCCCCACCTGTTCAGACTCTGAAGCATGTAACAGTTTCCTTACAAAAATCCTAGAGGATCAGGACATTGCCCTAGTTCCCCAAATAATACAAACTATTCAGTTTCCTAAGACCGGTCACATCCCTTAATGAGTTTTAAGCATCTATAGCAAGAAGCTGAATAGAAAACAAGTGTAAAGTACAACTTTCAAACAAACAAACAAAAAACCAAGATTATCAGTTTAGATTACATTGCTTTGAAAACCTCCGACTGCATACAGTCATTGCTGGGCAACTGTTTAAAAAGTTAGTGTATTTTCTACTGTATTTAGCCCCTGACAGAAGCTTGATAAACAAGGACTATCCCCCATTTTTTTTTTTTTTTTTTTACCTGTAAAGATAGGAATAATGCTGAAAGGAGTTTGCCCATTGTCCTTGCTAAACATGTACTCAATCCAGTTGGTAGCATTGCAGTCCTTGACTTCCTTACCACACAGCAGCCCCAAGGCCTTAACATTACTTGATGGAGCCTCAACATCCTTGCAGGCATTATACATGGCTAGAAAGAATGAAGACAGAAATCATTAAACCAACATTAGAATTTGAGGGAGCATTACGATTTTGGGAAAAAGTAAAGACCCACCAAGTTTAAAAAAAGTGCTTAAAGCTTACAAGATGAACATCTTAAGATAGCGAAGTAATCCTTTCAGTTTTATTTAATAAACGCTGTAGTGTTTTGTTATGGCTATCTTAGGCTTTGTAGGCCAGCAGAACCTGCATTACACTAGAACTTGCTTCCTTGTTAGAAGGAACGGAACCTAGTATCAAGTTACTCTTTCAGAAGAAGTTGTAACTTCAATGATATTGAAGGCACTTTTGACCTCTAGGCCACTAAGTGACTTTCAAGTGTCTCATAACTTGGTTATGGGTTACTATACAAAATGCTCAAGGACTGAATTAATGCTTTAAGCTTGCTATAAAACCATTATAACCTGAACTTCTTATTTTTTGGAAAAAAAAAAATATTTGGTTTTCTGCACTGGACTCAAATAGTTCATTTCAGGAAGAATGAGTGCCTCAGAAGTGAGAAAATGCACTATGTATGAACTCGACTACCGTTCTCACTAGACAGTTTCAATATTTAATAGGCTTTCGAAATTCACTTAGCAACAACTTTGTGTTTCTGAAGATAACGTCATCAGGGTTAACAGCTAGTAGACACTGACACTGAAAATCTATACATAAGAATCTTCAAAAACACCATTATGTGTCAGCATAAATCTCCTACCTACACAGAAGTCAGCATTCTAACAATTTTGAGTGGGAACTACTGGCATCTCTTTGATGCCTTGCACTTCAAAAGACAATTCAGAGTTGTCTCCTGTCCCCCTCCCAATTCTTCCAGAAGAAGCATAGCTTGTTACCTTGATAAAGGTCTAAGTAAAGTATCACATCATTCACTCACCATTTGCAAAGCTTTCTCCAATGAAGTACTGCAGCTCTGTAATGCTGCTTTTGTTCTCTTTTGAAACTGGGTCATAATAAGGTATGGTGCTTGTTACATTCAAAAACTCAGACTGATTTGGACTGCAAGTCAGCTCACAGAAGAGGTTAATCAAGTTGTAGAAACAGGAGGGACACCTGGGTAGGAAAGTCAGTGAGCAGCAATCAGATTAAGAGGTAAAGATGAGACATCAGATTTGGCCTCCCCAGGTGTAAACAGTCTGTTCAGTGACAAAGTATTTAAGATCTGTATCTAAAATGTATATTAATATATATATAAATATGTATAAAATGATCCATACGTTAATTAGCGCTTAAAATCATTTCATACTCTCCAGGCAAAAGTATGAACATTACTCACTAGTAAGATTCTATATGCTTGCATCTGCTGTTTGGGGCATAAGTCAACTGGGAGTTGAATGAAAACAAGTGCTGCTACCAGGAAGATCGAACAGTACACTTTGTCACCCTCTTCTGAAGACTTCCTTACAAACACAGAAGCTCAAAGACAAGCTATGCTACTATTTATTTCATCAACTAACTCAATCCAGACTGCAAGCAGTTTTTTCATGGAGTTAAAGTCTCTTGACAGAAGTTTTTACAAGAGCTCACTCCAATATGCCTTTAAATGAAACACCACATCTTCTACAGCTTAAGTCAACAGAAGTGGCTTGCTGATGTTAAAGAAGCCCCAGTTGCTTAGCCATTCGTTAGCATACCTGGAAAGAAACTGCAGAGGCAGCTGCAAGTTGTTTTTCAAAGTCTGAAGCTGAAGGACATCGCAGCAGGTACTAACATTGCCAAAATATAAACCCGGACAGAGTTCCTTCAATAAAAACAAACATTCAGATCAGTGCATGGGGAGGAGAAAAAAGCACTTTTAAGATTAAAAACTCTTCACAGTTGAGGGTTCTATTTCACCATGTTTCAGAAAATAGTTGCTACTGTGGGAGAAGCATGAAAGAAATAATCAGTTTAGACAGCGAGATACATTGGGGAACAGGGAGAAAAGAACCACTTGCATTATTCAGGGCGTCGCTTCCTTTAAAAAGCTCTCTCAGATGATCTTTAGTCACCAGGGTCTATATATAGAATTATAATAGTATTTGAGTCTATTAGCAAGTGGACAACACTTGTTTATCCAAGTTGAAAGTATTCCTGCAGCTTATCCTTTAGCACAGAATCTGCTGCTATGCAGGAGGTAAGTCCCAAAAGGCAAGCCACTAACCGAAGTCACTGATCACCTGGAAGAGCTATTTCAAGCCCAGTTTATGGAAAAGAGATGTGTTTATTTTAACACTAGTGTGACTCCTAGCAACACGCAAGAATCGTCCATTAAGACTTGTGAAGCAGTGCAACACACCAGTCAGCTCACCTGCATACTGAAGTCATCGCTGCTGCCAGCCAAACCATCATTTAATTTTATAGCTGTTCCACATTTTAACACTTGGAACTACCATCTGCCAGAAAACAGCTCTGGCAATACCATATCCTGTGCTGTACCTCCAGTCCAGAAGCTTGATCTTAAACTTTGGGTTTGTTCACTTTGGCAGCTGAAGAGCAGATACAGACACATAGTCTCATACCAGGCACAGCTAAAGAAGCTTTAGCTCTTTGCCCAAATCTGCTCCATCTGAATGACTGGCGTCTGTTATTACTTTCCTAATTAAGAAATGGGTTGGGAATGATTATTGGATTAAAGTTACAGTTTTAGCCTTGCCTTTTAGAGATATGAAGGAGGTAACTGACAAATGTCACAAATCAGAAGGGTGCTAATAACAAACAGTCTGACTAAGGATTGCTCCAAGCAGTGAGAAAACAGTCAGGAAAGTGAAGAAATCCTGCATTTAAAGCTTTCTTTGTGAAAGTGCATCGATCACGTGCTTTGGCTACCTCATATCCCTGAATAGGAACTGTGGTCTATCCCCTTCACACCGCTGGGACTACGAGCTATACCTGCAAAATGACAGAATCTGTGTTTCCCTTCTGACCAAGTCAGAATGAGACAGCTCCAAACCGTGACGCAGGCCCAGCAGAACTCCTGAGGTGTAAGAGAAATAGTTTTTAGCAGATCTGCCGAAGCAGCTCACCTGCAGTAAGTCATAGCCATCCTTTGGTAGTGCTATGGGTGGTCCGTCGTAAGCACAGTTGTATCTCTTGTCTCCGGATGCAACTCCACATTCTCCATACCAGACACACGATTGTGGAAGTACCTAGCACAACACGATGTTAGTGACCAACTGCAAGGAACAATTGCCAAATTTTTCAGCTACTTAGAGTCCGCATGTTACCACTCCAAGGATCACTTACAGTCCAGATTAGATAATTTACAATTTCAATATGAGTACGTACTACAGAAAGCATTCCCCAAGCAAAGCATGAGCTGACATGGCACACGTTAACACCCTGAGCTCCAGCCCAGCTTTCCTCCCTTCTCAGCCCAGAGACTGGCAGCAAGCACACTGCCTGCAGTTAAGTCTAAGTAGAAGAGTTACTGAAGAAAAAAATAATAAAACATCATCAAATAAAAGGTGCTGTAGGAAGGAGTTTCTTCATGCAAGTCAGTGCATGTGATTAGCGAGTTAGACTGTCAGCTCAGAGCACGGGTCGGTGTAGAGGGAGAGAAGTAAATGGCTTAAACGCAACGCTTTCAGTTCTCCCTGCCACCTTTTAGCCCTTCTTGCAAACCCAGCCACCCCGCAGATTTTGAGGAAGTACCAGCGTGAAGGATTGTGGAGCAGAGCTTGGCAGCTCTGCATTCACCACAAAAATGCCATTTATTGTGATGAACTCAAAGGGTGCTCTTCATCAGCGCTTGTAAATGTAAGCCTTCTGCTTCTGCTCAGCGGCGCTGATACAGAGACGTCGGAGATTTTGACCCTGAAATATTTATTCTGCAAAAATCAAAACATTTCAGAAGCAACGCCACGACAACTTGTTTATAGCAGGAGCCCGAAAACGGCGCCAGGGTTTTGCGAAGCACCTGGGGTGCAAGCACAACACTACAAGGCTGCACAAACATCTCTGAGGAGAGCTTGCCGAAGCCCGGGCAGGCTGCACCGTACGGTTTCGGAGATAACTGACCTATTTTTCAGTCTCCCAAACAACCTTAACTCTGCATCTGTGGAGGCACCATATGCTTATACAGCAAGGGCAGGCTGCTGCGCTGGGTGCCTGACCGTGACTAACGCTGTTTGCTGACCAGAGAGGCCCCGAGAGGCTGCGTTCATAATGCCCCAGAGCAACCCCAGCTGACAACAACGCTGCCACAACATCCTTTTTTAGGCACTTTTATGCATTTTTAGGCACTGGATTCTTTAAAAAAGCATATCAGGAACTGAATGTTTAGCAGGTGACTGAATCAATTGACCTGAATGTGTCAGAATCGTCTTCCCTTTACTGAACCTGGACAACACAGCCCAGTTCAAAGTTACTCACTACAAACCAGGTCCAAAAAAATCAGTTTAAGTACCAGATCACTACTTCATTCATCTGCTTCAGCATCTCTTCTAGCCAAAGCTGTAACCAGCTGTCAAGCGTTCCCGTTGCTTATGTACAAGCTGGCAAGCAACCCTTCAGGTTGCACTTTTAAACACTGGATGTTTAACACTCAGCAGTAGCTGGAAAGCTAAATTGCCATAAAAACTTGGACACTAGTTACAGAAACACACCGTGAATTTGTCCATGCATGAAGTAAATATACAGTGTCTAAGCTAAGGAACAAACTTTGAAGTCACCATCTCCGTTTACTTCCTTACACCTACATATTCCAGTTTCAACAGCAAATGTCTGCTAGTGGAAGGAAGACTCGAGTGTTTGCATGAACCAATGTCATAAATGACTCGGTCATCTCTTCAAGCAGCAGCATAGATTCACTATTATTCTCACAAAAGGGCAAAGATTTGAGCTGTTTACCACCATCAGTGAGGCCAGAATTAGGTCTTTCTTGTACCTTGTGCAGGATTTCATGTTTAGTCTAGACTGGTTTGCCATCATACCTCACAACACCTTCTGTGCTGCACGGAGGCTTGTAGAAGGCTTCCACAGAAAGATTTAGTTGAAGATAAATTTCAGCTCTCCCATCAGGCTGACTAGTAAGTTCTGCTGCTTTTACAAGTGTTATCTGCATAACGAGGGAAGTGTTACCTTCACATAACTACACAGACACAACAAAATAAAACCCTGGCTGTATTATGTTATCACGGAGTTGTCTATAAATTCACCCACAAGGTTTTCTGCCATCAGGGAGGAACAAAAAAAAATATTAAAAATGTATTTGCACAAAACAAGGCTGGTCACACACAACGAAGTATTCAGCTATTTCACAAGAAAATAAATCAAGATGAGGTATTTTGGCTTATCAGGGTCAGTTTACACTTGTAAAAATTTGAATAAAAATTTAGAGCCCCATTATTCAAGTCTGACACGAATAAACCTCAAACAGAAAAAAAAATAAATAACATGTTTCTCTCAAACTTTCAGCTTGTTTAGAGTGTGTGAACAGGTCAGTTACTCTTAACTACTAGAAGATCACTTAGACCTAGGACTGCAAGTTAAAATACTCCGTTTTATTTCAGTGTTAACACTAACCATTGGATTTCAGTGACAATCTAAGATTAGATACTCACACTGTGATCTAGCAGGATCTCACTAATAAAAGTTTGAATTTGTTCCCTGAATCAATAAGCCTCTTGGTTTAGAGTGGTCAAACCCAGTCAGTTAGCAAGGATGAACAAAACAACCAAAACTTCTGACTGTTATCTGCAAATGACATCAATGTAGCTCTCAGGTATTAGCAAGTTACCAGCATGCTCGTCCCTGAGTCAGCCACAAAGCACAGGAAAGGGCTGGTCTCCTGGTGTTCAGTGCCCACAGATACTTCCAAGTCACTAAATAACTTGCACCATCATCACTGATAAGATAGAGCTGAAAGCTCTCCCCCCAAAACCCTCTCGTAAGGGCTGGAGTAAGTTAGAGAATAAAACAAGTACTTTGTTCTTTCCACGCCTTCTGAAAAGCATTCCTCCACGGGTAGGAGAAGATAGAGGTGAGTAACTGTTGTTGTAAATAACTCAGAGTTAACAAAAGGCGTTGCTTCTGGAATCAGCCTTTAAACCAGGTAAGATCTGGGTGAACAATTGTCACCTTACACCTAACTGGGTAAAAGTTCTCCTGGTCCCAAGACGCAGTGAGAACTGCGTTGAACCAGGCAGGACACTGCACGAGGCTCTAATGCAGGTATTTTAGAGGATCACATTAAATCCTCAATATTGTGAAATGAGATTTCCATAAGTATTCCCCCAAGCAACAGAAAGTTGGCTTTAAATTAAAGCTGTTCCCTCCTGCCTCCCCCCTCCCAGAGCTCAGAAACCCCCTTGCAGTACACAAACGCTGGCCTCCAGTACTTCCAGAGCTGAAAAGCAAATTCCTGCTTCTGGCAGGACTGCGTTTGAAGAGAAGCTTCACCTCGTGTCGGGACTCCAAGAACCCTAATAAACCTGTTCACAAGCATGTATTAGCATTTCACGGCTACCGACAGCATTCGACAAGGGTTCTGTTCCAGCTCTCCTGTTCCCAGACGTTATCACTTGTTTGTAATTAAGCTAGCATCCCAGCAGATCACAAACACATTTCCTTCAGCCCAAGTTTCTTCAGTGGCACGTTGAAACAAATCAACAATCTCCGACGCCTCCAGAAACATTAGCCATCCCCAGTGAATGTGTCGCTGTGAAGTGGACAAAGAACAACGATGCTGCTGTGCACAGCAACACAGACTGCTTGTCATCTGCCAAACACCAGATGACAAGTGGACATTGTTTGGCCCTCCAAAGTAAGACCGCTAATGTATAGAAAAGGCAACAGCATCAGATTCAGCTGTTTCCTCTTCCTTCATCCAGCATGGTACATCTGGGATCTTACATGGCAAGACAAGCTATTCCAAGAAACCCCGCATCTCTTCCAATAACTTGTTCAGAAGCAAAGAACCCAGAGACAAGCCTTGTCAGCTAAGTTCCTCCTGTTCCTCTGGCCACAGGTTAAGAGACTGCTCCCTTCTGAAAGGCAAAATCATTAGGGGCTCCTGGTCGGGCAAAGCAAATCCTAGCTCTGGAGTTATCCAAGCACATCACCTGTACTCAGGTGAGCTCACAGGACAGTTCAGGTCAAGTAGAAAGAGAAAGAGGTAAAAATGGTGATAACTGTGGTGATCTGTGGGAGCAAGCTGGTGTTAGCTGACAGCGATTTGCTTTTACTGGAGGAATAGACAGATGCACTTCTGCAAGCACAATCGGAAAGCACGAGGCCCCTAACCAGCAGCTGCCTGCAACCACGGCCATCTGCAAAGTACCTGCCGTGCCCTGCCGAGGAGCAGTAGTAACTCTGCACCACACCCAGACGGACTGCTGTGGCTGCTGCCCTTCACCTCAGTCACCTCTCCCCTTCTGCGAGGTCTTCCTCGCTTTCCACCCAGACAGATCATGAACGAGTCACGCCGGATTTTCCAGGGAGCAGCTCCAGAGCGAGGCCGTAAGGCTTGTTACGTTGCAGCCCCTGACGAGCAAGTTCCTCCACAAAGGCGTTTCAGACCTTTGTACCACAGGCCAGGTAACAACACCACACACACACACAACTGCAGGCCACCAGGCTGAGACCCAGCACAACCTCCCACTACCATCTGCCAGCAAGGACTTCAGAAACGTTCACGTTAATTTGACTCCACAGCCTGGGATCCCAGCGTCTGATGGGAAACAAGCTCCCAGCCTTGCTTAACCACTAATTTGTCAGCCTGTGTTTTAGTATAATTATACGGGGATCAGCTGAAACAGATGGCACGCAGGGCACTGGACGGACTCCTGTATGCTATGAAGTTGGTAAGAGAACAAAAAGTGTTTCAGGAGCCTTGAATTTGACTCCTTAACTTTGGGGAAAAACAAACAAACAACAACATTAAAATGCCTCTCTCAGCCCACTGACTGTAATGGTCAGCTGTAAGTAACAGTTAGTGACAAAAAAAAAAATAATAAATCGAGTCTAAGCTTTTTGTTTCCCTACACCCCCACCCGATTTTGCTTTCTTGCATTAGGCGTGCAGGCTTTCACCACGTTAACTTCGTGTGGACCACAGAGCCACATCCCCTGCAGGGACACCCAGGGCTCAAGGGAACTGGTTGCACCTTCCCCGAGCTCGCTATCCCTCCTGCTGTCACCACAAGCTCCGTGTGGCAGCTTCTCACCCCTGGGCACGCCTCATCACCATGTTGTGTGCTATATCCCTCCAAAATCCTTACAGAAATGAATAACGAAGCGGCATCCCCAGCTGCAGCAGAGGGACTGCTGCTTTTCTGCTCACGCTCCCCGGCCGGAGCCGGGCGCTATCCGTGAGCCTCCCCCCCTCCACCCGACCCCTCTGACCGCCCCCCAGCCCCCCGGCAGGGACTCACCTGTGCGGGGGACAGCAGCAGGAGGAGAAGGACGAAGAGGAGCAGCCCCCGCCCGGGGCAGCCTTGCGGGCTCCCCATGGCGGCGCGGGGAGAGGAGCGAGGGGGGGGGGAAGCGGCAAGAGAAAGACGGCGGCGGGGGAGGAGAGATGGAGGGGAGGGGATGGGAAGGGAGGGGCGGCAGCCGCGCAGGTCCGGAAGGGGCCGCCCCTGGAGGCTGCCCGCTGCCCCGGCGGAGGAGCGGAGGGGGCCGGGGGGCCGTGCCCGGGAGCCGCCGCCAACCGCCCGCCTCGCTCCGGCCGCGGGGAGGGGCCGCGCCTCACGCCACAGCCCGGCCCCGCGGGGAGGGAGGGAGGTGGGGGGGGTGCACGCGTGAGACCTGCTGGTGGCCCCTGGTGGGGTGATGAGGGGGGTCTGGGTGTGGGGTTAGAGCCGCAGGGCTCTCCTCAGGGCTGGTGGTGTGAGAGAAGTGGAGGGAATGGGGTGTCTGGTCCCCATGGGTGCCTCACCCCCATGGGTGCCTCACCCCCATGGGCGCCTCACCCCAATGTGCATCTCACCCCAGTGTGCATCTCATCCCCATGTGCACCTCACCCGTATGTGCACCTCACCCCTTTGTGCATCTCACCCCTATGTGCACCTCACCCCCATAAGCACCTCACCCCCATGGGCACCTCACCCCCAATGTGCACCTCACCCCAATGTGCAGCACACCCTAATGGATCCCTCACTCTAGTGGGCACCTCACCCCCATGTGCGCCTCACCCCCATGGGCACCATGCCCCAATGTGCACCGCACCCCCATGGGCGCCTCACCCCTATGTGCATCTCACCCCAAAGTGCACCTCACCCTAATGGATCCCTCACTCTGGTGGGCACCTCACCCCCATGTGCACCTCAACCCCAAGTGCATCACACCCCAATGTGCACCACACCCCCATGTGCACCACACCCCAATGGGCACCACACCCCCATGGGCACCTCACCCCCATGTGCACCTCACCCTAATGGATCCCTCACTCTGATCGGCACCTCACCCCGATGTGTCCCTCACCCTACTGTGTCCCTCACCCCAATGTGTCCCTCACCCTAACATGTCCTTCACCCCAATGGGTGTCTTGCCCTGATGGGCGCCCACACAGGCACGTCCTGGGGTGAGGAGCGCACCCAGGGCCCTAGGGTTGCGACTACACTTGGTGTTGAGGGAACTCCGTGCTGACATCCGAGCTACTCATCGTTTCTTGTTTTAGTCGGGTCTTGTGATCTGCCGGGGTCTCGTGATCTGCAGCCTGGGGTGAGCTGCGCCAGCAGTGGCCTGTTTGTTTCCGGGCGAGGGAAGGTTTGGTGGCGACTGCACTGCTTCGGTTTCTTCGGAGCCAAGTTGTGCCTCTTCGAAAGGAAATATTCTGCATCTGTTGTATGCTAGCTGGTTTTTATAACATAGAAGTATTAATCACATAGTTTAGAAATGCCTAAGTAGGCTCAAAAATCCTGGCTTAGGCAAAAGCTTCGTATTTTTGCCTTAAAGTTATCAATCTGCGATTTCAAAGCATTGGTCTCATGACCCCACGTGTGTTTGGCAGCATGGCTAGCTGCTGTTACGGCACAGCTGCAAGAAAAATAATCCCCGAGCAGGGTGGCTCAGGTTGCACAGCAGAAAATCAGCTCTCAGTGTTGGTTTCAGTGGCTTTTACTGCCGGTGAATTTGCCTTGCCGAGTGTTGTTTGGTCCTGACATGCTGACATCAGGTGGCCTGAGAGGTGTTGCAATCGTTTGGGAGCGAGGAGTTTCCACTCCGCTGATCTGTTTGGGATCCGTCTCGAGGAAAACACAGGAAGCAAAGCAGGGCGTGACATTCGCCTGCAGCTTCTCCCTGCTTTATGTCCCCACTACTTTGTTGCCTTTGTGGCTGTTTATGCTGCTGGAGTTTAGCTGATATTGCCATCTGCTGACGAAAATGTAGGTTGGGCTTGGTTTCGTGTTTTCATGGGCTAATTTATGTTGGCAGGGACCTCTGGAGGGCCATGCAGTTCGGCTTTTTGCTGAGAGCTGAATCCATTTAGGTCAGGTTGCTCAGGGAATTGTCCGGTTGTATTTTGAATAGCTTCAGAGACGGAGATGTCACAGCCTTGCTGAGCAAGCTGGTCTACCGCGTGACCACACTGGAGAGCAAAATGTTTTTTCCTATACCCAAAGAGATTTTGCCATTTTCCAGCTTGAGTCTGGTGCCTCTGTGCCTGTCCAAGGAGAGAGTGGCTCCAGCTTCTCTGCAACTTCCCACGAGGTAGTGGTGGAGAGCAGCAGGACATGCCCTGAGCCGGCCTTCTGCTTAAGGCTGAACAAACACAGCACCCCCAGCAGTCGTGCTGGCATTAAACTGGACTTGCCCCTGTATGTCAGCGTCTTGTTTATTCTGGGGAGACCCAGACTGGACCCAGGACTCCGGATGTGGTCCGACAAGTCCCACAGAGGGAGGAATAACCGCAGTGGCTACACCCTTGCTAATACAGCCTAGGAAGTGGTTGGCTTTCTTCTCTGCTGACTCATGTTCGGCGTGCTGTCCAGCCCAGCCACCATATTCTTCTCTGCAAAATTGCTTTCCACCCTGCTGCTGCCCAGCTTGTACTTTTCCACGGGCTTATTCCATCCCAAGTGCGTGACTTGGCATTTGGCAAGCGCTAACCAAAGCTGAAGTACCTAAAGTTAATTAACGTGTCTTAATTTTGTTGTCATAAGTCAAAGTTTTATTCGGCACTATGCAGTATGATCCGAAAAGCAGGGGACCGAGTTGCCACATGTTCTAGAGACTCCACCTAAGCAGAAGTTGCAGTGGGCATAGCTCACATAGCTACAAGTTAGAAAAAATTAAAAAAAAAAAAAAAATTGTTTTGGTGCTGGTGAAAAAGTTGAGAGAGACAGAAGCAATTTTAATGTTGCAAAGCAAACACAAAGGAATCTATTGCAGTGGCAATTTCCACAACAAACTAAGTCCATTACATCACACTTGTCTACCACCTACAGTACAGACGGGGTAATATTTTAATATTTATCTAAATCCCTGGTTGATAGCTGTATTTAGAAGGCTGTCTAAATTCACATTGTTATGCCAGTGCAATGCCTTCACATACCACCAGTTTTTCTACACTCACACGGGTGAAAGTGAGGTGGAATAGACGTGAAGGCTGATTACCAAACACTAATCTGACTAAGCCCATCAGAGTTCTGAAATCCTTCATAATGGCAGATGTGGAAACCTGAACATTTATCTGTTTTTACCTTGCTTCTGTATGCTGCCAGCCAGCGGCCCACGTCTGGGTATTCCTTCAGTCCTATTGCAGCTTTCAGTCTTGGTTGCAGCTCTCTTCCACGTGCAGAGGCTGAGGGTGCAGCTCCCTGGCATTTAGGTGGAGTTGCACGAGTATTAAAAAGTCAATGATAAAGCTGGCATGCTTGACTGTTTCATCTGAAAGTTATCCCTTCCTGTCTGGGCATGGAAAAAGTAGCCCTGAATAATGAACTCAGATCAACGCTGCCAAAATCTCACTGCATTTTCTGTGCTACTAAAGAGACTGTCC
This sequence comes from Netta rufina, assembly GCF_964035555.1. Classification (NCBI taxonomy): domain Eukaryota; kingdom Metazoa; phylum Chordata; class Aves; order Anseriformes; family Anatidae; genus Netta; species Netta rufina. Next base: position 110,354,840 of record NC_140124.1, read on the forward strand.
CTGCTGCCATCTGCAATTGCTTACAAATGTCTAGCAAGCTGTGTTTTATAAGGCTCACTTTTGAGCCCAAGATTAGGCATAGCTTTTAGGGATTTTCTGCTTGGAAGGAAGGGAATAGTTATTCTGGTTCTTGGTAGTGTGCACAAACCTAATTTTTCCTGCCTGGAAGAAGATGCTAATATTAATTCACGGCGTAGGATGTCATTTGGTGCCCCCATCACACCCAACTGGTCCTTCTGTTGTCCATTAGGATGAAATCAACACTCTCCCTCACTGAATACCCTTTTGGTGTGAAGCTATCTGCCTGGCAGCGAGTGTGAAATAGCTACCTGCTTTGTTCTGTCCTGCTTTGACAGCAAGCCCTGAGCTCTGCTTTCAGAGGTGCTTCCATGGCTTTACCCAGTGCAGCAAAACACGTTGCCGATTCCACTAGAAGCTCACTTGTCTCGTGGTAGTGATCAGGCAGTTTCCAAATTGCAGTCTGCCTGCAGAATTACTTGCACGTACAAATGGAAAAACCACGTGATCGCTTTGCAGCAAAGTCAATTAAAATGTCTGTCGCTGTTTTTTTCTTTTTCTTTTTTTTTTTTCCCCCCTATAATTTATTACAAGCATTTCTTATTTCTATTGCGATAGCACCCCGAGGCCATTGCAGGAAGCGGGAGCTACGTTAAGCAACATGTTTCATAAGCACGGAGGAAGGCAGGGTGTTCTGCGTGGAAATCTTGCCTCCTGTACAAAGACAAGCTGCAGCAGGTGGGTGGGTTTGCAAGTTTCACCCAGTTTGTCACACCTCCACTTTTTCTGTAGAGCCAGTCAAAACCGCTGTAGCATGCCCCATGAATATTTTTTCAGCCAAGCCAGAATAACTCCTGTACTAAACTAAGCTGGTGTTTCCTATTTGGCATTGTAAGCAAATTGTATTGCTTTCGTTTGTCATCCTTCCTCGCTTGTGAAGGCCTGTTTGACTTGTAATAGCCCTGGCCTCAGAGCAGCTATTACTTTGGTCAGATGCTCTTGGCTTCAGACTTTCCACGTGGGATCAAATCATGCTGCGGGGGCTGACAGCAGTCGGCCTGAAGCTGCCAGTAGTGTTAAAAATAGGCGTAGTGTGTCAGGTGATGCTGAATCAAGTCTTTTTATCTTTTCATCTTTGTATCTGCCCTAGTGTATTTGTAGGGCTGTTCTACTGTGTCCTATCCTCACTCTTTAGCATCATGTGTTTCCTGCATTTATCGTTGAAGGTGCCCGAAAAGTGTTCATTTTTACTACACTCTAGGTGGAGTTAATTGTTACCTAGTAGCAAAAGCTCAAGAATTAAATTCAGAAGATGAAAAGCTTGACCCAGTTTTGCCACAGACTTGCTGAATGATGTGGGTGGGTCCCAACCTCTCCTGTACAATTTCCTCCTCTGTAAAGTGGTGCCTATTGTATGGCAACATGGGATCCAAAATACCCCAAAACAGGTTTCAAACAGTGAGCTGCAGGAAGAAAGCACTGTAGAAATACAACTTCTTATTAAAGCAGAGTTTGGAGATATACTGCACTTGTTGCTATCAGCAAATGTGCAGTGTGTACTCATGCCAGATGCTATTCACAAGCACTGACGTACTAAAAAATTCGAAAGTTGACCTCATGTGAAACATTTGCCACGGCAAAAAGTTGTGTCCCTCGCTCTTTCCTGACTTTGCTGTGTTCCCAGCCAGCACATCGCAGATTGCTGCGCTGTTCCCTGCTCCCTGGCAAAGTGCAGCACTATGCAGAGCTCATGCCAGCTCTGGGTGACCTGCCTCGACATTAAAAGCAGGGCATTAAAGCATTAGTCCAGTTAAAATGCCTCGTCAACATAGTGAGAGTGAAATGGTTTATTCACAGGTGGCTTAGGTATGTGCCCAAGGTGTCGTTTTGCCGTGGAGATACAGGGCACAGTTGCTAAGCATATGGTCTTGTTATTGATCTCATGAGAGGCAGCATCTCTTTAAATCACTGAGGAGATAAAGCAAAAAAAAATATTGACTCATATATCTAAGGTCAAAGAGACTATTATGATCACATAATATTACTTGCTGCATGTCATATAATTTCATCCAATAATGTCTAAATCAAATGCAAAGTGCTTCAGATGAAACATCTGTTAGATTGAAAAGTAATTTAAAAACAAAAAAAAAACACTCAAATGATGAAGGAATCATCTCAAGCAATTTGCTTCACTAGATAACTAGCCTCACTGTTGAAAACCCACAGCTCGAATTTGCATTTGCCTAGTTTCAGCCTCTTGACACTGCACTTTGTTTTGCTTTCATGCAAAATCAAGAAGCTCTGCATTACCAAAAATCATCCTTTGTAGTGATTTAGGCCATGAACAAGTCACAACATGCTTCTCTGTACAGATGAAGATTCTTTATTGACTTGTGACTGTAGGAATATTTGACGTCGATTGAAAATGTAGCTCATCACAACAGCAAATTGTAGTAATAAGGCAAAAAGATCGGGATGTCAAACACAAGGTCAAAAATGGAGTTTTCACTGTAGACCCTTTTCCCCTTTTATTACAATTACAATCCTCTGCTTACTCTAATAAGCATATCAGCAGGATGTAGACTTTATTTTTTATTTTTTAAACTGAAGCAGGTCACATCAGCATAAGGGCCAGTTTTACGTTTAGGAATAGTAACTGAACCACCAAGGCATGTTTGACTAACTGAATAAAAGCATAGTCATACTCCTTTGTTCCCTAAATTGCATTTTGGAAATCTTTCCTTCAGATCTGACTTAATGGATATTAATGTCACGGGGAGCCTGCCAGTGAGGTCTGGATCTGAAACAAAACTCATTATGTCATGCTAAATTAAATTTTCCTGTTTTTCAAGCCAGGGCATTGGCTCTGTTTGTTTTGTGAATGCTATCTCATCTGTAAAGGCCTGGAAAACAATGGTCTAATGAATCAAGTGGTATAGAATAAAGTGGTCTTAACAAGAATAGAAAATTAATTCTGGAATTCTGCAAATAGAAAGAATAGGATACAGAAGAAGGCAAATACATATTGAAGGGTACAGAGAGTTAAGATAATCTGAGTAGTAGATTCTTTTTTATTGAAACGATGGTATGGAAAAATGTGTTTCAGCAAAGCAATGTTCCCATTGTAGAATATTAATCTTACACTGAAATACATAAATTTGTATAGGTTTTATGAAATGCATAACAGGGAGGGTCAAAAGAAACCAGAATTCAGGGAAGTATGAACATGACATTTGCAAGGACCTCCTGCAGAGCTACTGTGAGAAGCCACAATTCTGTTTAGTCCTGTATGTGCAGTGCATCACTCCCTCGCTGGAAAAAAGAGCCGTGTGTATGATCTTTGGTTGCATACCTAGCATACGTTAACATTTTGTCACCACTGACTCAAGGAGTGTGGCACAGTGACAAGGGTTCCAAACAAAGGCAATATTTTATGTCTGTTGTGTTTGTATGAAGGGGAGGACAAATGGGCCAGTTTTTGTGCTACCCTATTTTCAGCACAACGATTTTTAAATTTCCAAGACAAGAAGAAACTTGGTTTACTTACAGGTTTCCCAGTAGTTGCTATGATTGGCGGAATAAAATGGAAATTATTCTTCTGATTAGGCTCCGACTTTGAGACAAACAATCGTTGTTAAAGTGCATTAAATGTCACCTGCAGCTGTTTGATCAGGTGCTCTAATCTAGAAGAGCCTCTTGGCTCTTCTAGTTTAAACAAGGGGAGGAGGATCACCAGCGAGACAATTTCGCTGCAAGGCAAGAACGGCATGTGCAAGAAGAGGCATTAGGTCAGGGGTACAACATTGCCTTTTGTGTCATTTCCAAATAATTAAATTATTTGTGAAATAAATGTGAAATAAAGGCATGGTGCTCTATACTTTTCCTCGACTCCTGTGCAGCTTGTTCTTGCACCTCCTTTGTACTCACTTGGAGCTGCTGGGAAGTCACTGGCCCACAGCACCTGCATAAATCCCAGGTGGAGAGAGCAGCAGGCTGGGCCCCTGGATGTTGAAACGAAAACATTTGGGCCTGTTATCCTGTCCCATTTTAGTTCACCCTGTCATCTAGGAAGCAGATTTGGTGTCCCTCAGTTTCCAGTCTAAATTTGCTCTTGCCCATTAACACGAAGAGATGAGCTGTTGCTGCATTTCACTGATGTGTGAATGAAATAATCAATTTCCCTGCCTAATATGTTTTGGAGCTTCCACAGAGCACTCTGAAAGCCTTGCACAAAAGGCACTACAACAAGAGCGACTGTTGGTATCAGTAAATCACTTCAGCCAAGAAGGGAAAGCAGCTTTCCAGTTTAGAACAACAAACAAACCACAGCAGTGTTTACCGAGCACTTTAAAGATAACATTGGCTACATAAATACTAATATTTACTAAGGTTTCTTTGTGGAAAGGTTAATTGCATGGTGAGGAACAGTATTGCAATGTCCAAGCCCATCTACAGGTAGAATAAGCACCTTTTGGTTACTGGGAACTCAAAGCCACAAACAGCCCTCTCCTCAGAGGCTCTGAGACGAAACAAATGCTCCCAACGGGAAGGTCTCCATGCTTAAAATCCCAAGCTGGATGAATAGTGTCTTTGCTGAAGCTAGATTCAACTTCAGCCTGAATGTGGCAGAGAAAGACTTTGCTGCCAGTTCTCCACCACGGGTCCAAGGCCTGCATGTCCTATCACCCAGCATTAATGGGAGCTGCAGGCCTCTCCCTTCAACCCGTGGCAGCTCCACATTTCAAATGTTGTTTATAGGACCTGGTGACTGTATCTACTCCGAAGGAGGTCAGCAGATACCCCGTATGGGATGTGGTGTCCCAGATGTTCCTCACTGGTTGCACTGGAACCTAGGCCATGGTAGCCAGTCATGGAGGAAGGTGGAAACAGGACTTGCAAAGTCCTACTATAAGTGGTGGGGAGCATTTTCCCATGGACAGGCATTGTTCAAGAAGCTCTTTTACTGAGTAGCTGCCCCTTTTGGGGTGAGACTACTCAATAAAAGAAAATATACCTGGCAGAAAGGAGAGACTGCCTACAGATGCTAGACAGCTGCAGGTTGCTCTCCCAGCTTGTTCACTTCAGCCATCACAGGGTTACTGTTGGTTTTCCCTATCCTCTCCCCTACACTCTGACATCAAGAGAAATAGGAGACCCTCATCAACAGTGGATGCTTCCACATTTTAGGAATATCAATCATTACAGCCTGTCTGATAGTATTTATTGCCCACCCAGAATGGCTGGCTACTGAAGTCCTTCCAGTGATTATCCTCCTCCTTTACAACTATGAAAGGGCCTTTTATTTTAATGGTGTGGTTGTTCCCAGCTGTTGATCTGAAGAAACTTTCAGGAGAAAGACCAGTATCATGGCAGGGCTGCCTAAAGTCCTTCTGGCTTTCTCCAAAGCAAAATGTTCATCTTTGACCCACTGGGGGCTCCAGATGAACTTACCCTCTTCAGCGTTGCTTGTTAAAGAACTTAGAGTCCAGTCCCATAAAATGCTGTGCAAATTAACTTCCCAATAAGGCTCTTGAGATTTCTGCATGCTCAATATTTTTGAGTCTTTCACAGGACTGAACCCTGGATACAATCATCCTCTGCACATCTTGCATAATTCTTTGGTTCTGTACCGGTTTGTCTGCAAGTTTCAGTTAGGCACAACATTGTTTTAATTGAAAAGTACAACAGCATAAATTACCTAAACAAAGAGATTTTTCTGGTGTTGTCTTATATTGTTGGAAAACTTTAAAGGTTTCCTTTCCAATGCTGAATAGAAATCAAATAGTAATTTCAGCTTGCAAGCAAAGGTATGCCCACTTCTGTACTCTTCACCAGAAACCTGACTTCTTATCTAACTTACTCACAAGAAGAATAACTTTATGATTTGGCAATATATATGGCTAATTTGCTCTCAGTAAACTACATTCATTTGTGCAAACTCACTAATTTATTTATTTTTTTTTTAAACTCATTGAAGCAAAGTGCAACAATTCAGCTGAATCCCAGGCAGGTATTTTCTAAGCAGAGACCATTTTGTGTCTCCTTTCAATGTTCTCTGTCCTCAACATCTTAAGCAATTTTTCAGCAATTTGCCAAGGTCTGAAGACAGATGAAGTCCCTGGATTTATGTACTGACTAACCTTATACCTCGACTCAATGTAAAACAATCTGTAATGTATTTGTGGCTAACAAGACTTAGTATATGCTTATACTGCAGAAATGACTGGGTCTTGATGTAGCATCTTACAGTAACATGGTTATAACATAGCTCTTTACAAAACCTTAACAATTTTCACTGTCTTCTCCACACAGACACTAGTAGCATGTCTTATTTTAAGCATCGCAACCACAACAAAGGCCAAAATTGCTGCTGAGAGTTCATTTTCCAGGCCCGCATTAATTAGTGGGCCTGTTTGAGCATGGCTACATGTAACCCTCTCACCAGGTGTTGAAACACCTGTACGACTGTGCACTTCTCCCTTAACTACTGCCAAGAGACTTTGGGAACAAGTGCATTGCATAGTAGTTGTGGATATCAAAACATAGTGTAACATAGGGGGGGCATGCAGAACATAGATTACTTGTGTAGCATCTGTACTGTAGAAACAAAATTCTTAGCAAAGCCCTGGACTGGCAGGAGGACTTTTCCTGTTGGGATGTCGTAGACGGGATGTCACCTGTAGCCCTGCGTGGCACTTGGAGGTACAGAGGAATCGGCAGAGCCAGCACTGCCACCAAAGGGAGGGCAGCAGCACCATGGGGACCAGCTGACTCCAAACAGCTGCAAGACCTGGGCGTCCTTTTGGCACAAGGGCTGAGTGCTCCCAACCCACGAGTGCACCCCAAGGCACTCATTGCAGGCGTGTGGCCATGCTAGTAGAAGGACACATCTCCGAAACAGCGGGAGCACTCGGGTGCGTGGGGATGCGTACACTGCAGGCGTGGAGGAGCTAACGTCAGTGCTGGCACCGGGGGGACCCTGGAGCGTAGGTAGGGCTGCAGGGCAAACACTGCTCTCAGGCCAAACCCTACTCCTGTTGCAGTCCTTCTGAGTTCAGCGATGCCAGATGGAGGCCCAAGGGCATGGCGACTCCATGGCAAGGGCCTCACGGGTTCACAAGCATATACTGGAGAGGCTGATCAGGCAAACTGTTCCAAAAAAACCTTCTTGGGCAACCTAGGTTTACTGTCACGATAGTGCCGTCAGGGCACAACTCTGTCAAACCACATTTGCTATAGGGCAGCATTAGCTCTTCCTTTGCTTTTCCTTTGTGCGAAGGAGTCGGAGGATGCGTTCATTTTTCGTTAGTTCTGCTGGCAGCTCGTTGGCCTGGAACAAAAAATCTTGAGATTAGCAAAAATGAGTGATTATTTCCCAAATAAGGTTTTAAATCATCATGCTCTAAAGAAGATGGTGCTGGGTATAACCATGATGTGCTTATTTCAGCTTTGTCTCCACCGCTGTTGGAGATGTCTTAAAGTCATCTTTCCATGCAGCGTAGCTAACAAGACTTAGTATATGTTTATACTGCAGAAATAATGGGGTTTTGATGTGGCATCTTACAATAACATGATTATAACATAGCTTTTTACAAAACCTCACTTAAGTCTTCAAAATAATCCTAGCACGGGATTTGTGTGGTCATCTTGTTTTGTGCTGCCTGTCCAGGGTAAATGGTATCCCTTGGGTTCCCAATGCCGCTGCCACAAAACTGAAAGAGAACATGGCTGATGATCCTCTGGGGAGATGAGGCAGGTCTTTAAGTCCATAAAAATCCAAGGAAAAAAACTTTACTTGCTATGAAATAGTCAATGCTATTGTGTAGGATAGGTAGCAGAATAGCAGGGTTTGGTCTTCTGTATTTATTGAATACAATTTTAATAATAGAAATTATTTATAATGAAGTTACTTCTGAAAATCAATAATTCTGTTCTGCAAATGTACTGTTGTGCCAAATTGCATGCTTTTTCAAAAAAAAAAAAATCTTTAGGAGAAGTTATAGCCACAGACTTATGCTGTACACCCTCCTTCTGCAAATCACTACCAGCAGCAGAAAAGTCTTGCACATTGTTTGGATGATTGCATCAAAACAAAATGTGTATCAGCAAAAACTACTGTATGAGCGGCATTAACCCTGCTGCCATCAAGTGGATTGACGTCGGAATTACATGCTCTGATTTTATATTAAATAACCAAAGCGTTCAGAAGGCATATGCTGGATTACTCGTGTTGTAAACTTTCATTCACATAATCATAAACCAGAAGTAAATACCAGTCCAACCATTCACAGCTTAACAAACCCAGCTAGATATCAAATGCTAGAAGCAAATAGTCCCTAAACACAACTCAGAGGAAGACATTTTCATAGAAGTGAACAAGCATTTAATGTTAAAACACTTTGTAGATTTTTTTTTCCCCAGAAACATTGCTGTCATAAAAGGAATATAAAATTACTTTAATAAACTAACAAATTTATAAGAAGATATTGGAAAAGTGCATGTAATTCTGAGATATTTTTTCTACTAGCAATGTGCTAAATCCTAAGAAAATTCTACCAAAGACACCCAGATGTAGATTTCTCCTACTGTGGACATATCCTTCTTACACATCTGTGAAATGAGACATGAATATAACTTAGGACTTATCAAACCAAGTAACAGATTACTGTTTCTCTAAAATACAATTTAGCTAGCTCATGACTAGTTACAGATAACTATTTAACCTGTGGTGCTGGGTGAATGAGTGCATGGTCTGGTTATTCTTAGGCAGCACCCTTATAGATGCTTGTGTATAAAAACTGATGGACTGAACGTTGGTGCTGCAGGTGATCAAGGTGCAGTCATGATCTCACACAGAGACATGGACAACCACCACCTACATTGCATGCACAGGTGCTCCAAGGCTCAGAGCTGGTCCTAGCCCCAGTGGTACACCAGGACGTACCTTGTTCCTCAGGCACGGGTCTGCTCCTGCTTCCAACAGCAGCGCCACCGTCCTCACATTGCCGCTCAGAACGGCCGCGTGGAGGGCAGAAGTCCCATTCTGGAAAACGCCAGTGGAGATGTTTGGAATCAAAAAGGCAGCGAAACAAAGATGCTCACAGAGAACAAACCCACAAGTGAGAAATAACATGGAAGAGGTTAGGTCGTGAAAGCCTGACTGTGATTTGGAGAGGGTGCTGGCAGGCTAGTGGACTACAAAGGAGGTGATGTTAAATGCTTTAATAAAAGTGAGAGTCAGGTTCACTTCACCACACTAATATCCTCTTTTTTAAATTGCCCTTGTCAATAGATTAGAGGTGAAAAGAACACAGCACTTGCTGCTGCCTGGTGAAATCAGCCATTCACAAATGGAACAGGAGTACGAGCAGTAATGGAAACCAGCTGTGCATTTTATCTCCTTTCTCTCATGATTAATGTTCTCCCTGGTAGGCAGATGAATGGTGATTTTCATCATATCTGACCTTTCGTTCGTGGCTGCAAGCTGACAGTTCAGGTAAGTGTGGAAGCTATTTCTTACTCTTAACTAACAACCAAGTTAATGCCACCTGCATTTTCAGGTTTATCAAAATTGCCGATTAGTTGCCTCCACAGAAGTCATCAAAGTGTATGATTTATGGGTGTGTGAAATTTGATCAGCTATTAAAATGCAGCTTCCAGATACCTGCTATTATTTTTGAGTCACTGGTTGAATTCAGAGGAAAATAAAAACAAACAAAGAGCTACTCACAACTGATCTCTCAGGGTTCTCGCTTGCTGACTAAAGGCAATAAAAGGGCAGGGTATAATGCTGACAACTGCACCACCACGAGCAATCTGTTTACTGTAGCAATAAAATCAGCTGACAAAAACCAAGAGAATTCCTCCCACAGCATGATGTCCTTCCTTATTCCAAAGATCAATTTCACAATATCTTCTGAAAAGATGTGTTTGTATGTAGCACTAAAGGCTTAATAAAGTAATTTCATTTTTCTCCTGACTTTTTGGGCTCAATCTCTATCATCTTCCACTTGTAATGAATGTCAGGTCTTTTGTTAGACCCTTTGCCTTCTTGAGTTTCTGTCGACAAATCTATGTGTTACGCTACTAACCTTCAGCAGGCCAAGGGTAGGAGAGAATTTAAGTAGCTCTTCTATCACATTGTTGTACCCTTTAATGGCAGCCTTCAGCAAAGCAGTTGTACCATCCTTTAAAAGAGAGAAGATCAGCTCGGTCACAACAAATGCTTTATCCACATTTCCCTAGGCTGAAGGGAAACACCAGCTGTCCCCCCCGTAAGGTCTCCTCTGCTCATCATCTTTGAGGAGGCACCTCCACTGATCAGGCTGCTAATTTTAGGGCATCTGAAGGATTTTTCTACTGAAAACTTCAGGGTGAAATGAACCAGTAACACCATATATCATGTCTGTCTCTCTTTTATATGAACGTCTTCATTCTCTTCATTATCTTTGTCCAGGAGGTCTTTACAGGGAGCCACCCCAGACATGCGGGCAGAAACAGAGCCCAAGCTTTACAACCTGGCAAACAGAACAAACTCTGGGGACACTGGGCCACCCCTCAGGCAGCCTTGCGGCCTCAAAACACACCAGAAAGCGCAAAACTGCAGACAGAGCAGAGGCAGAGGTGGCACTCACATCCCGCGCGGCGTCGCGCTCAGCTCCCCGCAGCAGCATGACTCGCACCACTTCGCTGTGGCCCATCTGCGACGCGATCCACAGGGGCGCCGTCCCGTCCTTCAAACAAAAGAAGGGTGCTGAGAAATTTGGCTTTTATATCGTGTACTCCCAATTTGACTGCCAAAATCTGCCTAGTGGAATGGATGAGCTTCAATTCCTCAATAAAATCCTGCGTCATGGACGGACAAATGCAGAGTCCCTTCCAGAAGCACGTGGGAGCTCACTGTATGAAATCAGAACATTTCTGGGTGTTGAGTAGAAGAACCCTTAGATGCTTTCTCTTGCATGGTTGACCTGAAATTGGCATTGCTGTTTGAACACTAAAAGCCCTCTGTGGCTTACCAGCTGTGCCTGAAACAAATAGGGAGGTTTAAAATGTAAAGGCCAAAGGTATGCTGTGTAGTTCGAAATCTAGGTGGCTGGATGTGGCAGAAGGATCTCTGCATGGATGAATTCTGCAGCTGGGAGTCTGTACCTATTAAATGAGAGCTGTTTATAGAAGCTAATGAACAACTTGAGGTGATTAGCAACTTTCAGTGTTAAATTACATTGTCCACTCCTAGGGAATCTGATAAAAATGTCCTGACTTACAGAGATGGTGAGTATCTCACAGATTTTATCTTCAAGAGCTCCACTAGAAAAAAAAAAGAGGTCAATTTTCAAGGAATACAATGTAAACCAATCAAGTCTTAGGCTCTGAGGCAATCATGATTTCAGCAGAAAATAAAAAGCATCTTCAAAATAAGCTAAACATTCTGATGAATTTCTATCCCAAATGCAAAGGTGAGTTGAAACACTGGGAGTATTATTTCTGCAATTAGGATTTAGTTTTGTATTTTTCCTTCTTTTCCCCCTAAACGGCCAAATTTGCTTCTCAAGATTACAAGAGGACTCCAGCAGTTAGTTATGTGGTGCCAAATTAATTTGCATGGTCCTTTAATAAAAGACTTTGCCTGCATGGACTTTAACTTATAAGTGAGACCACAACTAGCAGGGTGCCTGCTTCTGTCAGTTCCTCCCACCAGCCTCAGCAGCCTGAAGACTTGGCAGGAAAAGAATGAGACAAAACCCCTGAAAGTACCTTAATGAGAAGTTTCAGAAGGAAACAGCTTTTTACTTTAAATAAAATATTTCCACCTTGATCAAAGAAGTAATCTCTCTCTTCCAACTGAAGGTTCATATGACTTGCTAAAGCTATTCAAAAACATTGTTGAACCATTCTCTGCTTTCTACGGGCTAGTGATTTAATCCACTGGAAGAAAAAATAAAGTTATTTCTCCCTTTGATATAGTATTCTAGTTTTCACCTTTTCTGGTTCTGAGGAAAAGCAAATGTACACACCCTGAGATCTTTAGTTTTCAAAATGGCAAAAAACAGGATCTTTGCTGACTCTGGTATCAGTTCTCTATAAATGATCTCATGGGTGCTAGTGGCTGACCTCATTCTAGTACATACCCTGTTAATACCACGGGTTTTCTTTATGATTCAAAAATAACAAAGGCTCTTTTGTACGGAGGGCATGTGATGTTAGCGTGATAGCAAAAACTGTCTGTCTCCAACGTACAGTGTTTTCCCTATCAGTAAACGGACACTTGATATTTTTCCAATCTTCCCCCACCAGAGGGCTCTAGAAAATAGCAAGAGGGGCAATGAAAAAGCCTATAAAACTTGGAAAAGAGCATGCCACCTATACAATTTAATGGGCACGAGGAACGAATGCTATGCAAATCCACATTTCTGTTTACATAAAAAATGCAAGTACAAGAACAGCATGGGGAACATAGCAGCTTTCTTTCACTCACAGTGATGTTTATGACTCTTGTTTTCAGTCATGAAGTGAAAGAAGCAGAAGGCAATAATACGTGTGTTGGGTAACATCAGTGTTACCATTAACTGTCCTTAACAGTATTGCTGCTAGATATCATTGTTAGCATCTCAGTTATGGAGTAGAGACAAAAATACATTGTGAGAAAGAGTGAGCACCTTGGAGAATTTAGCTTAAAAAAAAGAAAGAAAGTTTAAGAAGTTGGTGGTGGGCTCACAGTGCCAGCTTCTATCTTTTATGCAAACAGCATCTAACGGGCAGGTTTATGTAAAAGCATATAATATTTACATGGTGTCGATGAGATTTCCGTTCATTTTGATGTTGGTGTATGGTGCGAAAGAGATATTATGTTGTACTGAGATGCCATGCAAAAATTCCCATATAAACAGATAATAAGACTCAGAGATGAGTCAGGAAGAAAATGAGAGCAGGGAAAGAAGCAGTTCAAAAAGTACTTTCCATTTCTCGTTCCTCCGACCACCCAGCAGACTGGAGACTGTTACTCTTGTAGAACAAACAATGTTAAATGCTCCATATGTTTAAAGCTGTGTTTATTATTTCCTTATGTGCCTGTAAATTCATAATAGATACAAACTATATCTCATTATGTCCAGCAGTCCCAAACATACCCTGGCAGAAATTTCTAATGCTCCTTCTCTTACTCATTAACTTAAGAGTTTGCTTTGCAGCTTTGAAACTCAGTGCTTGCTGGAGACTTAGAGTCTTAGAAAGGGCCAGATTACTGTAGGAGGTGAAATTACCCTTGTATTCCCCCTGAGGATTTTCAGGGACAGAGAGACCCTACTCACAGGCTGCTCGGTGTCATTTCCTCCACCACTCTGCCTACCAGTCCATTTGCACCACTATACCAATTGAATTATTTCTAAAAATAAGTAAGTCAAGCTTGCTGGACTGTAGTCTGCACTCTGTTTACTAGCTTGCATCTATGTGTGATTGCATATCACAGGTAAAGGAAAAACAAAACAAAACAAAGAAAAATTAATTTTAATAACATTTTCAGTCTGCTTAGCCAGTCAAACTACAGCCTGCACACAGTATAAAATTCATTGGCAAATAACCTTGCTTTGTTTTTGAGTCAGAGAAGCGAAGAAACATTGCCTACACTGGGCTGCAGACATTGCTCCGAGCTCTGTCTAGACGAAAAGATGACAAAAGAATTCCAGCCCAGCTCCTTGGGGGCCCAGCACCAGAAAAAAGAAAAGAAGGTTAAAAATCAAGGGGAATGATGTTGCCAGGGAAGAAAGCTTCCCTCTTCAGCCTTGTGAGAGCTGAGCTGAATGGCCCGCACAAAGGCATCTCCAAGGTATTGGAGAACCCCATGGGACTGGGAGATGGGGCACAAGGCAGAAGGGGAACTGGTACCCACTGGAGCAGCAGGAAGACACATACAGGGAAGATGCATGTGGTCAGACAGGTGAATTACACCCCTAAATTCACCAGACAGGGAGGAAAGCATGGGCACTTAGGAAGGAGAAGCATGAACCTTGCACTCTGCAGCTACAGGCAGCCCTGCATTCAATGTTATGTTGCTTGGAAAAGTTTGCTACAGCAGTAAGAGCAACATAGCTTGTAGGAGACATCTGGCTTCAAAAGTGCACCATCTAGGGCTGCATTCCTGGTAACCAACATGCCACCTTTGAACAAAGTGCAGATCTGTTAGTAAGAGAGAGACTGAAGTCCATCCAACCATTTCTTTACTAATTAAACAGTAAAAATGCTCCGTTTGTTGAGGAAACGCTTTGGATTACAGTGGACCTGAATACAAATGCCACAGACCTATCCAGGCATAATCTTAGCAGGGATCCGAGGTACCCTGAGGCAAACTAAGCCCATACTGCTGGAGATGAGACAGAGCCAGGAGGGGCGTTCACATGGAGTTGAGTCTTTGCCTCGACTGAGATTTGAACATGCATCACGAAACATGTTGTGTTGCACGAATGTGAAACTGGTTCAGCTAAATCAGAGGCTCCCCAGCTTTATTTTGACCCGCTCAAAAAGGTGTTAATGCAAACACTGATTTATCCTTCTTATCCAGCAGGAAAATGACTTTAGTTTTGGGAACATAAAATATTAGTGCAGTTTATTTACACTAGAGGAGCAGCAAGGAGACACAAACCTACAGATGCAGCAGAAGCCATATAGATTAACCTCTGCTGCCAAGCTATGATTTTTCAGGTTCTTTGGGGCAGATGAAAAGAAGTCCTAAAAATACCTGGCCAAGCTTGTCACAAGCCACGTTGTCCTCTGTTATTAGAGTCCTCACATTTATTTGCTCCTGCCTCCTGATTTTTTACTTGCTACAGTCAGCGATCACAGACACCTGGCAGACATACGTGACTGATTGCAAGCACAAGACCTTATCCCATCAATTTACAATGTGCAGTCAAGGCCCAGGACAGCTACCTTGCCTGCAGGGTTTCAGCAGACCACAGGGGAGGCTCTCCCAGAGCAGGCAAAGATTCCTGGGAATGTCTGTCTCTTATCAGACACCTCGAAGTGCCAGGAGCAAAGTTAGCTGGGCAACTCCCACACCTGGCTATTCAAAGAAGCGTCTAAAGGTGCTGTGTAAGCACTGATTTTAGAATCAAGACACAGGTAAACAATTAAAGATCCATATTTTTGGAAACTAAGAGAATTTTTATATGTCTCTGTAAACCAGGTATGCTTATGTATCCCTTAGTTTAAGACCTAACCTATATGCACCCATACCTAACAACAGCATACAGTAATGCAAGGTGGAGCTAGCCCTTCGCCTTCTATAGCAGGGATCTCTGAACCAGCCCCACATCGAATTCATTCGTAACATTTAATGATCAAACAGCAGCCCCACTGCCTACAGAGGAGCTAATTTCGTGCTCACAGTTGCCACTGGTCTCGTGTGTTTACAGGATCAGACCCACCAGAGGGAGCAACTGGAAACATAGATAGCAAAGCTCTGCACACGTACCAAGTTCTTACAGAGGTGAAGGTTAATACTCACGCCTGAATTTCAGAGTACACAGGGAGGATACAAAATAAAACTGAAAGTGAAAGGTTTTTTTCAAAGATTAGCTTCAATACTGAACCCACATTTCTGGTGATTTCAGTACACTGAATTTCTCTCACTAGTGTTCCCAGATTTTCCAAAGCTTTTCCAAGGATTTTCAAAAGAACGCAAGGACATGATGGGCTATGCGTGCTCACAAGTAGCTTGGTGCAGCAGAAACAGCTCAGTAGTTGCAAGAGGTAGTGCAAGACCCTCATATCAACATTAAATACAGCTTGAAGGTTTTATTTTGATTTAGTCTGTTCCCGTGGCCCAAACGTGCCCAACCTGCACATGGTTCAAAGCATTCCCAAGGATCAGCCAGAGGTCTGATCTCCTTTAGGATGTGAAGCACAGTTAGTGCACGCCTAAAATGGAGCTTCCAGTTTCACTTCTTACGGAAACTACCTAGGTTGTGTGCAAGCAGAAACAACTGGGGCACTTCCTTCAAATCCACACTATCACTCTGAACTAGCACACAAATGCAGACACGGCCACAATTTACCTTTTGGTGAAGCACCTCCATGGGAACCTGATGTCCAGAGAAAATTCCAGTGTTAACTTTCAATAACTATGAGATTTAGTAATTAGATCCCAGCTCTGCCCTGAAGTGTTGAGCTTACCTGTCGTGGCTGGTTAACCTTTGCTCCTGAAGAAAGGAGCAATCGGATGACATCCAGGTAGCCTCCTTGTGCTGCCAAGAAAATTGCAGAAGCTCCATCCTAAGAACAAATATATCCAGCTTATACTGTTTTGAAATTATACTGTACTTTTCACACAAAACCAAAGCAAACTGAATCATCTTCTCCTTCCTAAGCCATTATGCAGTGTAACAGCATATATATACAGCTGAGCTCAAGGAGTAATGACCGAAATCACAAACTATGGCAATGTTTTCATTCAGCACACAGAAGTACTGGCTTCTCTCATGTATCAAACAACATTAAGTCCTGGCTCTGGCATGCTAAGAGTCTAGATCACCAAAGCGTTGGTCTACATAACTAGAAATCCATTCCTATTTAGGCAAATACATCTATTCAGGTTTGTTAAGTTCATGCAGAGGTGCATGAACTTTTTTTTCAGTGAAAAATTTTCAAACCACATTAAAAGCCATCCAACCAACTAGAAGTGGAAAGACATACTGCTTACACCCTCCTTCTGCAAAACTCAGCACAGGCCTGAAACCTGTGCTGAATAGCATGCCCAGGGACTGAATCTAAAATGTTTGACCTTGATTGCATGGCAAATGCCCTTCCAGGTAAAGAAGAGAGGTATCTGCTGGCATTGCAGGTGAATATCCATCCCCAGGCCCTCTGAGGGTCTGTTTCCTCTGGCTGTTGTGCAAGTGCATGAAATAGGGTGATGGCATTGGGCATTTTGCAGCTTCCTCCAGAGACACATACAGTAGGAACACTTCCATTTAGAAAGCAGACAAGGTTGCGTAACATTAAAGAGCTCTTTAATACAGCACCAATCAAGATGGAGAGCCTGGCTTGCCTGTCATACAACCATTATTATTTTAAAGCAGTTATTTAGGATTTGTACTGGATTCGGTGCTATAACAAGAAAGCTGTTTAGAGGCTATAAAATATTTCTGCAACTAGCACTGTTTAGTTGACGTATTCTTTTGTGTTCTCCTCTACCCCTCACGTGATTCAGCTTAAAATTAAAACATCTATCTTGATGGTCTGGGGAGGACTGCCCAAGTGCATGCATGAACTCCCTCTCCTTTGGCTGCCTGCAAGTGAAACTGCCAGCCAGATACCATTGTGTAAAAGCCACTTGGCAATGTCCCCCCAAAAAAAAAAAAAAAAAAAAAGAGGCTAATGCTTGTTTTTAAGATGTTGTGTTCTTACTTTATCAAGCAGCTTTTTCTGACTGGTTTTGCCTCATGACTTTGAGCAATAAAAATACATCCCTAAATCTGAATGTAAATACTGCTCGTTTCAAGCAGAGACAACAAGGAAGTCATTTTACTGCCTTTATTTCTAGGTAAGTGTCTCCAGGTGCAAAAGCACTGCTATTTTTAAACCAGGTGGAAAACCCTGGGATTAGCAAACAGAGGATGACAAACATTATGAATGTTATGAATTATTCTGACCCTTAAATAAGCATGGACAGCAGTGACCATGGAGCACCCTTCTGCACAAATGTGGGGTGGGAGCAGCGCAGAGGTGGGGTCTCTCTGTGTGACCAGTGCATGAAGACTGGTGGGAGCTGAGAGTGCTCAGTGCTGACCAACAGCATCCTGCAAACCCCATCGAAAAGGCTGAAAAAAAACAAACATATATCCACGGGGAACAAATTCCACTTTGTCAGACTTGTCTTATGCCCTCAGGTAGGTAAGAGTGGTGGGAAGTGGAGAGAAAGCCTGCCACTCATTTTTGTTGAATGCTGAGAAGCCCAGCCTATTTGTGCCTCTGCTGAAGTAAATTAAATCCAGTACTTCATTGGCTCAGTCCAGCTTTCTGAAAAGTCAACTAAACAATGTCAGTTTGGTCATTTTAACCACTCTTTGCCCAAAGAACTGACAAACTAGAGACACACAAATACCAAATAGCATCATTTTAACTGATATTAAATATATATATATTAAAGATAACATAACTTCTACTACATTTCTTGGCGGAAAACTGATAAACTGATTCTTGAATGCCTCAGTGGCTTTAAAGTTATTCAGTTCTCTGCCTGCAATGCAAATCTGATATGGTAAAACATGACATGAGCTTTTGTTCAATGGTAAGGGACAGCACAATGATAGGGCTGGTTTGGAACAAAGCCTTCTTACAGACAAGGAACCAAAACATAGCTAACCCATCTTTTCTGGCTTTGTACCGCTTCTCCCAAAACTGTGAAAAGCAGACAGTTAACAAAAATCACAGTGTAGAGAAGCAGAGTACTACAAAACCACAACATTTGGCAAATGCTTCTCTGTGCTGGAGCCAGAGTACCCACTGCTGTCCAACAAACAGCACATTTGTTCCACCACCAGTGTTGTCAATATTATCCGTGTCGAATAACTCACGTAAAGCTGATCGTGAATGTTGGCACCGTGCTTCAACAGAGTTTCCACTACCTTTGCGTGCCCGTACTGACAAGCAGCTAGAAGAGCAGTACCTCCATCCTGTGAAAAAGCAAAGAAAGGGTACAGCAGTGTGGGAGTGAAGATGCTAGACTGAATGGCACCATAAAACATAAGCAAATCTTAAGGCTTTTCAGAATTTGGCTCACAACAATTCTGGAGTGACTAGCTACTGAATCCTTCATAATTTTAGTGCCAAGCCATGGCCCTTAAATCTTTGGCTCCATCACTATAAACATTTTTCTCCTGAGGCTTTTTTTGTGAGTGACGGGAACAAAGAAAATTCTGCTTTTAGTTCCTCATCTTCTACCTTCCCACTAGAGACTTTATTTGCTTCACAACACCAAGCTGTTCTGCATCTCTTCTTTTACTTTTACTGACAAATCCTCTGCCCCTGACAAACTCCTCTCCTTGTAGGACAGCACAAACTTCCCCTGCTCTAAAGCAGGGGAAGATCATCTGCTCTTCTTTGACCAGAACCTCACGTTCTGTCATGTTCTGCCTTTCACCTTTTAGTTTTGGCCTTAAGAAGTGTAGGGAAGATGCATCTAAAAGCATTCTAGCTAAATGTGGAAGCGTGCATCAGACCAAACCCATGACCCAGTGAAAGCCCCATTAACTCTGCTGAAGAAGTGATCCCTGGCAGTTATAGTTACTGTGCATCACCACTAAAGGGAGACCTAGGCACATGCATCATGTCTGGCTTGTAGAGCTGCTCCCATAGGAGCTATCTGAGAGGGGAAATACCTCAGGATTGCTGGCTGACAACTCCAAGCCAGCGGAAACAATGGAAATAGCAAATGCGGGACTTGCCACATCATGCTCATTGCACTGTACCCCACTTAAAAATTGACATAATTTCTGACACTGGTATGGAGAGGAGGTTCTCATCTTCTGCCCTGGATGGCACCATGCCATGATGCAAGGATGACGCACGCCCCACGTCATGGATCCCTGAGGGTTTCTGTCTCCTTCCCCACCTTCTCCCTGCCTCAAGCTCCTCCTCCACAAAGCAAGCTATCTGAAATTTTCATATAAATGATTTCTAGAAGCTGTGGGCAAAAGGTAGTATTTTCCCTCAGTCTTGTTTTCTGAAACAGCTCAAAAGTTTTGTCTGAATTTTTTCCACATGGATAGATAGCCAGAAAGACAAGTTACAGCCCAAATGGATGAATTAATCTGTTATCATGGGAAGTGACAATCAAACTTTTTAATCTGTAGTGCTATTTCATGCCTATAACAATCCCACGGAAACTCAAGCCCTGACATGGCTGAAGTAATCCACAGGGACTGCCTGTAACTGCGCTCAAAAACTATTCACCCTCCTGCCCTGCCACATTAAAATGCAAGAAAGGCTTGAGTGTCAGCAAAGTCACCAATGTGAAACTGTTAGGTGACCATCTATTAATTGTTAATTCTGGACTATGTAGGTAAACACGGTGTGCAACCTGGTCAGTGGAGTTAAGTTACTCTGTAGTAATGAGTCACTAGACTTTCCTGTAAAAAAAAAAATCCTAATTTAATTGAAACTGCTGGAACGGAACACAAAAGCAACCACAATGGTTTCTGGATTAAAATAAACAAACCAACAAAACACTTCTACACACTTAAAAAACAATGGGAAAAGCTAGTATCTTCATGAAACCTATTTCCTGTCTCCCATCAGCTGAAAGCCAGTTTTACTTGGGCGCTGAGTTAACAGATCGAAGGCCTACAAACAAATAAAAAGAGAGACATTTTTAAAGACTTTCCCTGAAGAAAATGGGGAGAGAAAGGTCAATGAGTTAAGAAAAGAAACTGTGCTATCAAGACTGGAAGTCCTCCTCAGAGAAGTAGGGAAGGATGAGCTATAGGAAGCTTAAAAATACTGAGGATCCCCATCTGGAAGGTAAGTGGTCATGTTCAGCTGCATATGAGAACAGTTTGTTTATTGCTTTTTGGCTTTTCATTTTCTACAATCCTTGTATTCCCAAAAGACTATGTTATTTTAAGAAGGTTGTTTGGTTATTAACATAATTTCTGAAGGCCACAAAATGAGAGGCCCCAAATCAAAGACAGGTCTGCACGGCTAACCACAGTCAAGTGCTTGGAGCAGGACTGTGCTATTCCACCGTGGAGATGTCACAGCTTGAGGTTTAAGAAGGAGGACACTTTAAGCAGTATATGTCTAAGTGTCTCAATGTGGGGATCCTGACCTAGTAGTTGGTTGAATTCAGTGAACAGTTTTAGATAGATACATTTTGGGAAAGAATAACACATTTCCAAAACATGACATTTAGATCTTTCAGACTAGAAGGGATGACCAAGGGATCTAGACCACCCTGATCTAGTTCCATTTGCCCACATCAAATCAAATATTTCCAGGGCCAGCAAAAATCAAATAACAACTCCTTGGCCCAAGGATTTGGTCCTTGATCAGGAAGGCATGTGGGCTCTAAGACCTGCTCTACTGTCTCCTATAAAGTCAAACACATTCCACAGAAGAGATTGAGACTCGTGCATGCTCTGGATGGGGTTACCACTATGATAAATAGGGATTGGTCTTGCTTTAGGATAAAGAACTCAGGGACAGGAATCCTTTCCATAGAAAACACCTTATGGCAAGACAACACTCAGTTATATCAAGGAATTGGCACTGTTGGACAAAACACTGCAAAGGTCCACATTTTTTTAGGAGGAGAAAAAAAAATCAGCCCCCCAACTCCTCTCGAACTTACATCTTGCTTTCACTTTCTTCCTTTTTGCCAGCACAAGAGTCTTTTCTCCAGCAAGCTCTAGCTGAAGATCCCACTGTTTTACAGAAAGGAAGGTAGATGGAAGGATGAAAACAAGAAATAAATGACAGTCTTAAAATCTCCTTCAGACATGTGATTCCTTTTTTTTTTTTTTTTTTTTGGCTTCAGCTGAAACAAGTAAAATGCTGAAGCAGCACCTTCGGTACTGGCAAACCTCTCGGAAACTCTGAGCCAGGCCGGACATGTGAGGAACCACGGAGACACTTGTAGGGCAATAACCACTCTGTAGCGGGAGGGAAATGGGCAATGGAGCTGAGAGAAGGCACTCAGGCTTGGGTTTATTTCCTGCTCATATCCTGTTTTCATGACACAGCTTAGCTTCCACTAATCCTTTACTGCAAACCCTTCCAGCACACTGGAAACTCAGACAGGAGCCAGTCCTCTCAGCTACCTCTGTAATTCTTCCTTTGAAACCCTTTTTTCTTATCCATATATTCTCTCCTCCCTGTCAGCAGCATGTACAGTAGCTGCCAATCTCCCACGTAAGCACTGGGAACAGCAGCACCCGATGAGACCACGCTCTCTGGTGTACACCTCTCTATTTGCCTGTCCCTTCCTTCACCTCTGTCATCACTGCCTGCAAACACCTTAGTATTACATGATGTTTTTCTTACTTTCTCTGAAATATGTTACAAGGGAGGGTAATCGATCTTCTGCAATTACTGCCCACTGGAAAATAGCCTCCAACATACTGTTCAACCTGCAGTATTGCTCAGAAAGCACGCCTCCATGGAAATCCTTACAAGAACCCAAATGCAAGCTTATAATGTGTCTCAGGTAAAGAAAAGAAAACATTTTATTTTCTGATACATACTTCTAGGGATGTTTGCTTAGCCTGTCATAGTGAATATCAACTCAGATGATACAAGGCATACCAAGAATTGTTTTATTAAGATCGTTCTCCAGCACTCTTGCATATGAGTGACAAATGTAGTAATTAAAATTTACAGAGGAGTAAATTACAAAGAAGACACTGGACTTTGCATTGCCTTGCTTAAAAGTGTCTGTTTCCTAGGTTTCATTAAAACTGTTTTCATATTTAAATTAAACATCTTCATGTATAATAGAAAGTTCATTGTAAATTGATGAGTTTTGCAATGCCCTTTAAAAACAGACAGGATCAGCCTCATCTTTTCCTGTGCTGCTCCCAGCTTAGTGCCTTAATCAGAAAATGCCTTATCTCTGACCTGAAAAGGCATATTTTGTCAGCTACTTTGTTCCTGGGGTTTGGGGGAAGGGATGGAAGAGCCTGTTATCTTAGCTGCCCTTTAACAGAAAGAGTTGATTTAATAATTTCAAGCTATGGAAATCACATTATTAAATCAGAAAATTGAACCAGTACCAAAACAGAAGGCCAATGGGAGATACATCCAGTAAAGCCCAAGCCTGTATTTGTCCAAAGGTGGAAGATATCAGGAGAGACTGAAAGCAGAGAGATTTTCTTTTCATTTGGATCTTTACACCTTTTTATCTGCCCTAGTGACTCCTTAATTTATTTTGCATGCTTCAGAAATGATCAGATGTTGTCATGCTCCTTCAGCATGCTTTTGTGGCCTGTCTATAGGTCAGATGACTCAAAAAATGGTGTAATTTCACCTACCCAATTGTATACAAATGAATGTGAGAGAATATTTTTCTGAATCTTGCTACCCTCATCCTAAAATAAAAGACTCATAAGCAACTCTATTTTAACGTGCAGCTTCTCCCAATAACTCTGTTTCACATGAGATTATCCAGAATCCAGCCTAACATCCAGCTGTTGTATTTAACATTGCAACTTCCTATGGTGCTAAGTTCCACAGCTGCACTCCATGCTGTGGTTAAACAGCCACAATTTCATTCATGTTTTTTAATTTACTGATGGATGCTTCTGCTGTGGTCAGAGCATTGCTTACCACAAGCATAGCTCCCCGAGGTACCAGAATCGATCCACATTCTACTGTACGGGCATGCATGAACTCTGTGACCACAGAACCCTGGGATTTTTAATCGGTAATAACTGCCACAGTCCCTAGAGTGTAAAGAGTTGAGTCTCAGTGATGTTCCATCAATTCATGTAGTATTTAAAGCCTGTGTTTTCAGGGATTTTGAACAGCAAGTATGGGTTGAGGGACCTATTCCAATCACTGACTACAACATCTTGAAAAATTGGTTACCGTTGGATAAAGAACTATTTTTCTTCTTCAAACTGAAGCCATTATATTCTTCTGTCTCCTAAGGTGGTATGCAGACACTCCCCAACATGGATCAAATTCCAGCCTGCGCAAGTGGAGTACGTATATGCATAAAATGGGATTGTACCTGAGCTGTACAAAAAGACCCTTTGTTCTTGTATTGGAGAATGGCTTAAGAGGAAAGTCTGATTTCACTATCAATGGACTGATCTTTGGCCAAATCAGGCCATTAAGTCCAGGTAGTAAAGCTAGTGCCAAGTTAATGTTTTCATAATATGTTGTAGTACTCATACTATTCAGAAAACATTGCAGTGAGGAAATCATTTTGCCATATTCCTGCTGCCACATCATGTTTCACGTGAAGAGGAAACAACAGTCCTGACTGGAAGAATGTATCAGCATATAAAGACAGACAAAGCATCATACCTTATTCTTAAACTCAGTGGAGGCACCAAATTCAAAGAGAAACTTCACCACGTCGTTGTGGCCTTGCTGTGCAGCAAAGAACAGAGCAGTTGCACCTGACTGTAGGGGAAAAAATGATTAAATAAAACCCAAACACATAACATGCTTGATCAAAGTATAAATTTCATTTCAAATTCAAGCTTACTAAGCACAATCATTTCAATATCAACTGAAAATACAAGATGATTTTGAGGGCTAAAGAGGACGCAAGGTGTCTTAGCTAGGAGGTCAGTTTTCTTCTCATTGCTCTGAGAAATGTGGCCTGCATCAAACATTGGAATAAAAATCAAGCTTCACTAGTGGCTTCTGCACAATTTCTAATATAGACCTCTTAGGATTCATTTACTTCTCTTCAGTCTTCAGACAGGGAAAGAAAGCCTAGAGGGAGAACAGGGCAGTCTTACTCAAGAGAGGAACGTCCAATTTGTAGCCATCCCCTCTACCACCTGCTTCTACAACCTAAGACAAACAGGAGCATAGGTTGGATTTGGATAAGGGTGTGGAAAGACCACAGAGGGATTATTCAGCACAGCAGAGCTCCACTTTGCTTGACTCTCCACTGGCCAAATGTGACTGCTGTTGGTATGTCACCCTTGTGTTTTGCATGAGTAGCTTCCCATTCATCTAAGCAGCCTTCAAGCAACTATTGCCAGTCACGCAGCTCATATTTTCTATTAACCTCACTGAAGAAATGAAAGCCCTTATTTTATATCAGTTGTATAACATATAACTGTATTACTTGTATAAAGCTTGCAACACATGGCCCCTCAAGACCATTTTAGAGCCCCCTCTCACAGACAAACCTCTGGGTGTTCCCTTTCCCTGAGATTCCCAGCAATTTCAAGGTACAAGAGCACTAGTTTGAGTAGGTAGATTTACTTTCAGATTAGTATCCTTTGTTGCTAGGGCTTAAATTTCATTAATTTTGCTCCCTCTCTGCAGCGGAGTGATTTTAGAGTGTTCCTGTGTTTCTCTTTTTATTGGCTTGCTGAACCAATGTGTCCAGAGTGAAACTCAAGAAAAGGTCCATAAAACTGTTCTCAACTTTTCCTTTTGTTGCTGCTTTTCAAGCAATGTTTGTCTAAGGGAAGCTACATGTTCAAATACATGCTTTGTTGGGACAGAACCCCTCTGAAAGATACTGACATTCATGGTTAATGCAAGTTTAGGCCAGTTAGTGCAAAGACACTTATATCATCAGGCATGACATTCACTGACTCAGTGACTTGAAGACATCAGCATGAGATTCGTGCTCTAGTTCCAGGTAACCAAGGAAAATAAGAAACATTTGCTTGGGTTATTAAAGTGATGGAAATACTGCTGTCCTGCTCTTCCTGCCATCATCCCATGTCACTACATGTCCTCATCAAACTGCTGTTCTTTTGGGGCCAGTCCCACTCTGTTGCAGAGCAATTATAACCAGCACACAGACCAGAATGGCTTTAGATACTCCTTACCACTACTTGAGCAGATTATGAGGGGATGGCACTTCTACAGAGCTAGGTGCTGACATTTTCCTTCCCACAATCAAGCAAGTCATGGTGTGAGAGATGCCTTGAATGCAAAGTAGACATGCAGGAAAGAGTGATTAAGTTGTGTGATTTTTCGAGATGAGTTGTCTCGGACTGAAAGGCAGAAACTCTTGGGTATACTGAGTCAAAACAACATCCACCCTATGTTAATGACCAAATTCTGCAAGTCAAAAGTAAAGGACTTCTTATCACATCACATTTATCCCATCCAGAAGGCTGTAAATTGCCATGCCAATAAATAAAACGGCAGATGCTTAAGTGGAGTAACCTGAGGGTTACACCTCAGATATAAGCACCCCACCCCTGTGTGCTGGAAATATTTGATGAATTATTTATAAAGGTACCTCTGGCATCTGATTTTGTATTACAAGTTTCAGACATCCGACTCCTTGATGTCTTTAGGAGAACCCTGTTTATACATGCACAGCACAGCACAAATAAGCAGTTGGCAAAACGCAACAGGCAACACTCTTATTATTTCCAATAAACCAACAGTCACTTAATCAATCCCTGTCTGAATGCAGAACTTCTCCTACCTCTCTCTGCAGGTTGATATCTGCTCCTTGCAACACCAATTCCCGTACACAATCTATGTGGCCATGGTAAGATGCGACCATCAGAGCTGTTGTGCCAAGCTGCAAATAAAGAGAAACAGATCAGTTCCTTCAACAGACACCTTCAGCATTGAATCAGGCTGTCTGCAAAAGACAATGCCCCTTCTGAAAAGATGAAGAGTGTTTATGCTTGTTGACCACAGAACATGTTTGCTCTTTTTCTTTTCCTTGTCCTGAATGGGGGACCAATCTTCCCCTGAACAGATTCTAAGACAATTTAAAACTTGCTATCATGAATACTTTGAAGATGAATAATTAGCAGGTATTAAAGCAAATACGTTATAGACTTGCCTGCAAAGCTAAGCCTGATCATTCAACAACTGCGTATGCAGTGATTTTGCATTACTGTCCTGAAAAAAGTGTAACAAAAACATCAACAATATTTTTGGTTTATGCACAGCTTTTTATCAGAGAATCTCAAAGATATCTGCATCCTTTCCAGAAGAATAACCTTGGACACAGGAGGAAAGTGACTTATCTGAGTCACTTCATTTTGAGTCATAGCCAGGAGTAAGGTCCCAGTGTTTTGAATACTAATTCCCTGGCTGAATGACTTGGACAAGCTCTGTCTGTGACTCCTCACGTTGTATCAGGCAACTTTCCATAACAGAACTATTTGTTCAGGTTCCCTCAGTACCCCAGTAGGGCCACTGGTCCACTGAACCAAGACTTAGGTTATATGTGTGGCAACATGCAAAGTCCACATACATGAGGACAAAATTAATCTTTCTAAAACATTCACACATACCAATTCAGTCTAAAGAAGAAATGTGTGAATTTGCAAAAAATGGAGCATGCAGTCTTAATTATATGAAAATATTTTAGTCTAGAAAATGTGTATACCTAACAGAATTAATATCAGGATATTTTAAAGCGCATTATAAAAATTCTTGATCAAGCTTTGTCTTATTTTGAGAAAAAATGAGCAGTAGTGGACCTTCTTTCTTTTCATCTATCTCTATCCTTTTTACTTCATGACCCCATCTATGCATCTTTTCCTCTCTGTCTGAATGACAGTCATAGGATCAACTCCAGACTTACTGCATGGCGAGTACTTGCCTACAGGTCAAAGATGAAATGAAAATGAAAAAATAGGGTAAAGACAATGGGTTTAGGAAATCTCTTGCACTTTGAAGGCATTCATATTGAGAGAAGCACATTAATTGCTAGAAGTGGCATTAATCCCATACGACGCAGGCACAATTGCCTGTAAGTCAGTCCCAACACCAACCAAAGGAAATCTGGGGACTTCTCTACCTCAGTTTTCCGTGGCTCTTTGCAGTAGCTTTGTACAATCCAGTAACGGTACATATGTTACAGGCAGAATAGCAAGACATACACCTTATATGTGTTTTCAACCTATTCTTAACCTCAAAACTAGTTTGAGACTACAACTACAGTAAAAATAAAAATAAAAAATCGCTTGGAATCTGTTGGTCACTTATTTGGGCTCCTTTTTGCCTGGAAATCTTGCTGTGCCTTCATGTTGGTGCCAGTGCAGGAGACACTGGGGTGGGGAGAGCTGGAAGTTAGTAGGCCAGCACCACAGTTGCATGTAGCACACTGCAGTGCCCCCTCACAGCAGGAATGGCTGCACATCAAATACAAACTTTTACATTGCTTAAGTAGAAACTGTGGTCCAGGGTTATTTTTAAAAAAACTAATTATGAGGAGCCATGTTAGCTGACAGAATCATTGCTACTGGGCTTGGCTGAGTTGATTCTTCACTGTGATCTACTACCACAATGACATTTCCTTGCAGAGAGAAGCCCGAGGTGCTAGGATCTGTGTTTTTAATGTCAGCGCCACAAATAACTATGTACGACACATTTTTGAGTGCTGGCAAATTCCTAACCCCTTGCCACTGATATAAATCATCATGCTATTTTATCTTGAGTTTCAAACTTGCTTCCTGACAAGGGAAGGTTTTAAATCATGTTCAGGTGTCATGAGACTCTCAAACGTCTCCAGTCAGATCCCTGCTGCACCCTCTGCAGTGGGCTTCGAAAAGCGATGTAAAATCAGCACTAAGGGAATACGTGCATCGTGTGCATACACTGTCTTTGCAGTCCACATCTACTCGCCCGCTGTTCAGCAGCAGCTGGAGGAGAGCCAGGTTTCCTTTTCTTGCAGCCCAAAATGCAGCATTGGCGAGCGGTGTTTCTTTCTGGTGAAAAAAAAAAAAAAAAGAAAAAAAGAAAAAGAAAAAGAAAAAAAAAAAAAAGAAAGAAATAAAGAAAAAAACTTTGGAAGACGTATTGGACAAATATACACGTGAAAATTGTGCATTCAAGCCAGGCATTTTTCACTTTAGGGAAGCTAATCTGATTTATTTGTGCAATTACAGGGATCAGTCTCCCTGTGCTACCTCATGCTGTTTCAGGTCTTCCCCGTGTCCATAGCAGCATGACTTTTAGCTTGCTTTATATTAAGAGCTGATGATGCTGTTCCAAATCCCCAGGGAAACATCACAAAAAACAATGTTTTATCTGGTACCTGCATGGTCTGCTCCTGTGGTGGGGCTGAGCCCAGTTACAGAGGCTGATTCATCTTGCTGCCATGTCCTGCTGCAGGACATCCTCCTGCATTTCAGGCTAGCTCTCTGCCACTTCTGTCTTTTCCATACAAAGCCCTGATACTTTAAAAGCATTGCGCACAAATCTCCAATATTATTTGGTTTGTCCCCTTTCTGGAATTAACACCCTGTAGATGTTGGTGCATGACTTATTTTCTGGGTGATACTAGAAAAAGTAAGCTAAAATTCTGCCATCTACAGCTTTATGAATTCATTTACTATATAAACAAGGCAATAGGTAAGGCAAAAATGAGAAACTCTGAAATCTAGACTTCACAGACCACTACTACTCACATTGGTAGCTTTCTCAGTCCTACAAACAATGGCACAAAGCAACTTCTCTGTAGGAGCAAAATATCACTGCCTCAGAATAGGGGGACAGAAAAAAAAAAAAAAAAAAAAAAAAGCTGATGGGTAAGCAATGTGGCAGCAGAAGTGCTGAGGTGAAATGAAGCTATGGTGGCAATGGTATAT
The DNA here is from genome assembly GCF_964035555.1 of Netta rufina. Taxonomy (NCBI): domain Eukaryota; kingdom Metazoa; phylum Chordata; class Aves; order Anseriformes; family Anatidae; genus Netta; species Netta rufina. Next base: position 110,384,116 of record NC_140124.1, read on the forward strand.
ATACCATACAGCAGGCTTCTATCTGGTTTTGAATAAGGCTGAATATCACTAACAGTTCAGTAAAGCATCACATCAATGATGCTATCTCAGACCAAAACAGTGCCAATAACTCAGGGACCTTACTCTCCAGTGAATCCTGCCTTCAAATAACCCAAAGAGAGTGCAGAACGGATATAAAAGTCAATCGTTCTGCTTCAGAATATTTGATGCATACTTTCCCATGTCTAAATGTCAGTGCACAAGTGTAATGTGATAGAGAACTACAATTAAATAGTTTTATGGCTGACACTTAAAATATATCCATAGATCAGAGTTGAAATTCCTTCCTTCAGTGACATGCGTATAATAAACCTCCCAGAAACCAGCAGGCACAAGATTACTTCTCTGTGAATTTATTCCATATCCATCACACTGAGAATTTTTAATTGGTTGCATTTTTAATATTCATAGGTGTTAGCAGGTCATAAAATTGGCAACTGTTTGAGAGAAGTTTCAGCCATTCAATAAATTCTAGGAATGTTCCCATAAATTGTTAATAATATTTCTTGTACCAGCACATACAGGGGCAGGAGACTGAAAAAGAAAATTGCAAGAAACACAATAGGCTTAATTTTGTTTTTCCTTTTACAGCTGACAAACTGCTTTACCTCTGGTGAATCTGCTGATCAAGTCATTTAAAACAGAGCTAGCACTTTATACCCTCTTTGCTGGTGACTAGTGAGGAAGCACGGTTATTCCACCTTTACCCTTGCAACCACTCAAATTGTATGTAATAGCAGGCAGGTGACCTAAACACACAGTGGTCCATGTTGTTCTTTTTGCTCTAGTTTAATAGGCAGATATTTATTTGTAGAGATCATAGTTAGGGATATTGTCTTTATTATCAATTCTGTAATTCCTACAGTAGTTCTCCAGCAAAGTTGTCCTCACACTTTGGATCAGATTCAGGGAAGAATTCTCAAACGCATCAAGGACACGAAATTAGTTTTTTCCCAGTGGTGTTTCTAACCCAATTTGTAATCATTACCAGTACTTGTAATTCCCCTCATGACCCCACAGTGCTGAGGACTCCTTACATAATAGTTGTGTACAATGCATGTTCAGTCTATCAGCTATGTATTGATTAGACAGAAAAAGCAAACACAAATCTGAGCTGTTTTATATGCCAAGATGAATAGAATTTGCAAAACCATTCAAGCAATTGGGACACTCTACAGGGACAACCTCAAGAAGAACCAATTTGTGTAGCAATTTGTCTTCTACCTTCAAACCAAGGATTTATATCTGTGTGCTCTTCATTTTCAGGTAATACCAACAAAACTGACATCACTAGGAGACACAATATGATATATTAGCTTGGAATTATTAATCTGATTAACTGAATATTTTTTAGCAATGAACTGGTTTTAAACCAAAGGATACGACGTACTCCTTGACTGCTGTTGCTTAGTTATGAATTCAGATACTTCTTAGGGAGAGGCAATGTTGAATTTCAGGAGATCATTTGGATAAAGTTTTGATGTAATTCTTATTATAAAGCTAGTCTGCTCCTAAAAACTTCTTAAAATAAACAAATGATTCTCAGCATTGACAGTCAGGGAACAGAACATAATAAACGTTTGGAAAAAGTGATGCCATTTTTCACCAAAGCATTAGCTAATATTTCATTATGTCATTTTCTCCAGCACCAACAATTTTCAGGATACAATTTCCTTTATTTCATCAAGGTCTCTAAAGCATTACTGCAAAATTTGGCTGTGTTATTCATTTCAATTGTTCGTATGCCTTTTGGAGAGCTCAGAGGTGAAATGCTTGCCTTTTATTGATGCTGTGTTGACATCAAGCAAAAATGCTTATTGAAAAATGGCTTAGAGGAAAATATATCTTATAAATTTACCAAGACCATTTCTATACAGGAAAGCAGTAAAATGTGAGAAAGTAACTGTATGTGTCATCTAAGTAAGGTTGAGGAGAAAGGTATCATCTAAATGCTGTGACCACCAGCTCCCGCTCCCTGCCTTGCCTTTCACTTGCTGTTTGCAAAGAAGAGGCAGGTCACAGTAGGGTAACAGCTGAGGAGGATGAGTCTAGCTCTTAAACAGTGATCTCGAAGATGAAAGAAAAGGAAGAGAGAAAGAAAAAGGAGAAGGAGAACACTAGTCCAGAGTTGACAGGTGGTTCCTTGTACTGTCAAAATACAAGAACATTTCCTTTTCTTATTCAGTTTCCAAACCAGTCCTGATGCAAAGGAAGAGTCAAGAGAAAAGTTTTAAAACTGAAATCAGAATCAAGCATGATATAACAGGAAATATTAGTGGGACTCAGAAGGAAAGACAGAGGTCTTCATTAGATAGTAATACGTCTTACACAGAAGACCTTGAGTAAAGAGACAGGTAATTGAAGATACAGACGTAAGTTAAGGTAGGCAAAAGCACAGAGCATGTGGTAGAAGAAGAGAGGATGTTCACCTGTACAGACAATGAGAGTGAACAAGAAATGCTAGCTTGTGGGTAAGAAGGATAATAAGATGGAAAATATGAATAGGCAGTAGCAAATGGAGGGTGGTTGGAGTCCAAAGTAAGTACACAGCCTTCTGAGAGAAAGGGAAAATGCCAAGGAAAAAGACACAGAGAAGAGAGAGAAAGCAGAGGCCTGCAGCTTGCCAGGGGGAGAGAGAGCAGGCATTGAGCTACCTTGGGCAGGAGGGGACGGAAAGTGAGAAATGGCACAAAAAGGGAGCAGGTAGGGATAGAGCAGAAACAAAGATCTGAAGGACAAGGTTAAAACAACAACAACAACAACAACAACAACAACAACAACAAAAAACACAGATGCCAAAAAGGAAGAAGGTGGCAAGAACATGGCGGCTGGCACCTTAGTTGCTGACAAAAAAAAAAAAAGAGGAGAAAGACCATGAGCAAATTAAGGTGGGTGCTGATGAGAAACAAAGGTGGGAGCAACTCACGGAGAAAGAGTGGAGTGACAGGAGAGACTAAAGAGGTATGGGGCCAAGGAAGGACAAAAAATGGGATGAATGCCGAGATTTCACCACTCAGGTGCCCTGCTCCCTGACAAATGAGAGCTTTGGCTTCAGGTGGGAGCCACCTGCAGTCTTGAGCAGTCCTGCCATCGAAATAACACCGGGCAAGTGCAGCACCAGTACTGCTGGGGGAGATGCATTGACTGAGGGAGAGAACAAGGGATATGAAGGGATGAGAACAACCCTTCATATAAAGCAATGCAACATGAGCAACGTGGCAAAGGACTGGCACAGAGCTGGTGATCAATAAGTGAAGAGCAAGCACAGCATCCAGGAAGTCCATAAACTGAGGAGATGTACATCTAGCCTAGATATAATCTGTCATCATCAGCAAATTGCTGCTTGCTTCCCTCTTTGCCAATTGATCTTATTAATCCTGTCCTCTGATTTAAAAACAAACTTATTTTAGGTGATGTTTTGACTGTGACTGTTCAGGGGTGGGTTTGGATGACAGAAGCACAGTGACAGGAATCACAGAAAAGGGAACGAACCGGCCGAGCTTCAGTGGCCACCACAGCCTGAGCCGGGGAGCAGGGATAAAAGCTGCTTCCTAACTATTACACAACCAGCACCAGCAGAGAGGACCGGAAAAGTCGAGGGGAGGCTCCCGGCTGCATCAAAACCTGCAGAGCACAGACCCTAAAGCCAGCGGAGGGCCGTGATTTATGCACCGCCGAGCAGCCGTCCTTAGGGGGACCCCAGCTGCAGCTCCACAGCCTGCCTCCAAAGCACCCCTGGGGCACCCCACAGCCCGGGAAGGGCGCTTCTATTTCTTTCTCCCCCCCTCCAAACCGCCCCTCCCACAGTTGTTCTTTTTTTTTTTTTTTTTTTTTTTCTAAAAATATAAATACATTAATAAATAAATGAAGCTCTAATTCTAAGAAGACGGTGAAACGTTTCGCCGGCTGCCGGCAGGGAAAGCTTTTTTTAAAAAAAAAAAAAAAGAAAGAAAGAAAAAAAGAAAAAAAAAAAAAGGAAACGGGAGGGCTAAATGATCCTATCCCTTGTGTACACCCCCCCCCCCGGCTCACCTTGAAGGACATCCTGAGCATCCCCTGCTCCGCGCCTCTCCGCGCAGCTCCGCGGGGCCGGGGCGGGGCGCAGCGCCTCCCTCCCTCCCTCCCTCCCTCTCTCTCTCCCTCCCTCCTTTCCTCTTTCCTTTCTTCCTTCCCTCCTTCCCTCCCTCCTGCAGGTTTGGATGCTCAGGAGTTTCTTGCCATCAGTCCCGTTTAAAGGCTGAGGGGTGGTGGTGATTTTTTTTTTTTTTTTTTTATGGTGATGATGATGGTGATTTTTTAATTGGCCCACACACCATCCCCTTGTACCATCCCAAAACGCAAGCCCTCCCCCCGTCCCCCTCATGGATGGGGCACACAATGGTGAGCGTCCCCTATAGCACCCCTGTAGCACCAACACTACCCTGCATGGGTGATGTGCTCCCATTAGACAGCCCATAAATTCCTGATGGCTTAATTTTAAGTCTGTGCGAGCGAGCGAGCAGAAAGCTGGTGCGTGTCCTGTTTCGCCTGGCTGCCACAGACCTCATTCAAAGCCTGCGTGATACAAAGTAGGCAAAACAGGGCATGCTCTGGTGGGAGATTCCTGAATTTCTCGGCTATTGTTGGTTTAAACAGAGCCCTTAGGGATTTTCTTCTTTTGATGTACACACATAAATGCCATTCACAAGAAAATTGCGCGTGTGCTTTGAGAGAATTTGCTTGCACTAAGATCCGATGAGTTTATTCTACAAATCTGCAAACAGAGGGTTTTCTGCAGATTTTTTTCCTGGGGCAAAATTCTGTGCATACAGTAAAACAAACTGTAGGCGAGCAGATGAGAGCTGCCAATAGCATAAGCTCTTTTTAGGCTGTATGGCCTGGTGTGAACCTAGCCTAATTACTGAGCAGATCATGCAAACGTGATCAATCATTCTGATTGTTCCCGAAATTTAAAAATACTGAATAACTCAGCAGATTGCATAGGTAAGAGTCATCCTTGCTCTGATCCAGTTGCACAGCTCTACTTGCCCAATGATAGAGGAAAATATTAGTAATCTGTGCACGCTCCCTGCCTCACCCCTGGAAAATCCCTGTATTTATCCAATCTATCATGAGTAACATGCCAACCATTTAACATTCGTCAGCCAGAATGTTAAATTTTCTGACAAAGAAAAAACAAAATTCTCTGGACGAATGACAAAATAGGAGACTAATGCAGTGCAGGCATTGATCTTTTTTTTCTTTTCTTTGTCTGTACTCATTTTAGTCAACAAGGGACAAATTTTGAAGTGCCTTTCTCAATTTGCCCACAAAAGCTGAAATTATTTTCAATTGTGTGTGGTCTGTGACTACAGAAGATGCAATAAAAAAAATAAGTCTATGTGGGAAAAAAAAATCAGTATTAATAATACTACAGTTAAAACTGTTATTCACACTTCCTAGTTTCTACCCCTTTTCCTGATATCACTTATCCTCACTTTTCCCTGCTCTGCTAGGTCCTGAAGCTGGGGGTTTCATTCTGGCGATGGTGGCCTGGGATGTAATGGTGAGCTGTCAGCTGCCCTTACTGTGGGGAATACGATGTGCATGCTGATGGCTTCTTCTCTCTCCTTCTAGGCTCTGCACAGGGTCATGCTTGCTAACACTTCTACATCCTGCTATTTCTTACCTGGTCTGCAGCTCCACATTCCAACCAAACTCATGTTGGCTTTTATATTTGTTAGGTTTTTTGGTTTTGACAGTTCCTACATCTATTTTTGTCCATCTCCAGGTCTGCATTTCTGCACCTGAGTATTGGCAACTTGTTTGTGGCTGAGGGGGCACCAGTGCCAGGCTTGTGTCCCATCTCTTATTATCGCATGTCCATATTCTGCTACCACATATCCAGTGTCTCCACTGGTCAGGGCCTTCGTTATCATTCCAGACCTGCATGTCTTTACTCTGTCTCATTGTGTTAGAGCTGCAAAGCCACGGTGGTGCTATACAAAGATAAGCAAAAGTAAATCAAATTGCTCATAAGACACCTGGCCAACTAGAAGAATTACTGTTGGAGCTAAACTGTGTAAAACAAAGTTGTGGGAAGGTCAATAAAAGTCTTAGCAGAGCAAGTCCAGCAGTTCTGGGGCCTTGCAAACTCAGTGCAAAGTTTATGGCCTAGCAGTGATACTACAGTATCTCAGGGCTATGCAGTTGCACTACCCACATCTCCCCCATTCTTGATTCTTGGCAGGACATCTCAAATTTCAAGATGTTTGAACCGGTTGGGATTTGTTACCTGTTTGGCACAATTCATCTGCAGGGCAGTAGGCTGCATGCCTGCCACATATTTCATCACAATGACTATTACAAATATCCTTAGTCATGTTGTTTTGTACAAATCCAAGGGGTATCTAAAATTAACTGATGGAACAAATGAAAGCAATGTCTTTAAAAGCTGATTCACCCATTCTGTGTAAGTCATAAGCAAACCTTTCCTAAGCCAGAACAGCTCAGGCACACCTATATATGAAGAGCTAAAAGAGGTGGCACAGATTTAGGGTTAGTCAAAACATTCATTTGGAGATCTTCATCCAGACATCTACAAGCTCTTATGCAAACATACACATTTTCTTCTATTTGCTTAAAAATAGATACCAACAAGCAAATACATGCTTAGAAATATCGGTGAAGAACAATATGATTGCTTGTTGTGTAAGTAAACAAATCTATTTCGGCAGAGTATGGTGGCTAATGTATGTGTTTTAACTTCCATGAGCTGTAACATGGGATTCTGCCCCCATCTTAACAAGCTATGGCTGAATTTGATTGTCACCTTCTAGACTCCAGAGCTTTTCCTCTTTCCTGTATGGCAGTATGACTATAATGTTGATGTGTTTGCTTTCAGTATCATTTGTGTAAAAAACACTGATGGGAGCCTGTGACATTTACTGTCTGACTGTAGCCTATTCTTTTCTAAAGTTTTAACGAAGACGATTTCATCTGTGTCTGCATTGTCTTATTTCTTGTGACATGTACTTCCATGACTATTTAGTTATTTAAATGTTCAAAAAATGTAAATACGTTTATATGCTTTTCCAGAAAGAAATTACTTGATCCAAAGATGAAGAAGGTAATTTAAAATTTAAATTGGAACAATCTTCAGCAGTTTCCATTACAAATTTTGAATTAGGCTTACAAAAGCCTAATTCAACTCAGTTAACAACAAAAATATTTTTAAAGGCTGCAACATAGTCAAATTCTTGACTATGCTGGATAGAAAGGTAACACCACAGTGAAGAACAAATTGTATTTCTATTTTATTAAAGTTATACATTCTCTACTTTTGTTGTCTCAGAGCAGTTTTAAAAACATGAATCATCACCTCCTAGAGGACTGTTGTGTGTTTCTGCCTATGACCTCCCACGTAGACTTGAGCAAGACTTTTGTGCCAAAATCTTCAAAAATATCTTCTGAGGCTTCCTTACATTCTCTTGCCTTATACAGGACACACAGGACAAAGGTTACTTTTGAAAGCATCAATCTATGGTTTTTGTACATCAGTTTTCACCAGCAAGATTCAATATTGGCAAGCAGTAAGACAGCAGCTCTAAAACGTCTTTCTCTTTCCCTGACTTTTGGGCCATTTATGCTGCTAAAATCAGTTTCTATCTTGGCTAAAGCCTGCGGTGCACTGTGGAGAGAACAGAGCTTGCCAGTTTGGACAGCAGCAGCAGATCTGCCGTGCTAGCCTGAAGGTCTGTGCAGACCCTACAAGTCCAACTGCTTGGCAAGATAAATCAGTCCACGCTGATCTCTCTGCCAACGTCTACGTTAGTGTTTTAGTCTGGATCAGGAATATGCTTCTGAAATGAACACCCTGATTGTGTCCCTTTATTGTGCTGTTGTTCTTGCTGTGATCTTGCTGTATGCAAACTCGATCAATTTTCTGAACCAAACTTGAAGAAATTCTACAGGAGCAGACTTAGCCAACTGCAGCTGCAAGTGGGTATTCATGTCCTGAGACTGAATGACAGATAATCTGAATTTAAGAAAACAAACAAACAAACATGAAAACACACCACAACATGAAATGTTTAAAGTATGGGCTTCAGGTCTTCAACACCGTTTGCTGTACAGACCAACTCCTGTTAGTCTGCACTACTAGCAAAGCAGACAGCCTGCTTTTGCAAAGTAGATTGATACTACTGCCATAACCAGCTTAGATATCTCTACACTATAATGCAGAAATCTTTGGTGCAGAAGAAAGACCTTATAATACTCTGGCTGGTACAGCTATGTTGGCCCAGCCCCCTTCCTAAGCAGAAGCCAAAGCCTGGTGCCACTGATCCTTCCCCTTTCCCTCTGCATGTTCTCTCATACAGTAAGAATTTGGGAAGTCTCCGTATTTGCCCAAGATTTATAGGTGTCCTGCAGTAACTAGAAATTGGAAAAAAACAAACAAACAATCAAACAAAACAAACAAACAATCAAACAAACAAATCCTAAGCCTGCCCACTGTGATTTACCATAGACTTATTGTATGTGTGCTCTATTGACACTCTACTCAGGCACTGTGATCTCAACCTGTTCAAGATGCACTGTGCATAGGCAAATGCATGTTACAGAGCATGCACAAAAAATGTAATACTTTCTAGGCATGCTGTATCTACTCAGCACGGCTTGTGGCATTGGCTTGTACCTGTGCAGCAAGAGTGATACATCCTTGAGTGCCTGGGCATGCCCATCCTCTGCCTGGGAGTATTAATCACTCCTAAACCAGCGTGCTATATCACCTGGGAGTATTATTGTGTCCAAAAGGACTCCTGAACTACTTCTTGATTGCAGCTTTTAATGTCCTTTGGCTCCTTCACAGGCACTTAGTGTTGAAGATATGGGCTTCCTTTTTAAAATGAGAATAGCACAATTTATCTCGAGACACTTGAACAACCAGGGATAAGAACAGCTGCACATCTCAAATGGATAAGCGCTTATGTAATTAGCTAACTTTTTATTTTTTCAAAATGCTACAACATTATGAGGTGAATATTGAGCGCAATATAATATTATTATCCCAACTTTCATTTACTATATTTTGGAGAAGTACTCCAAAAATAGGAATAGTGAAAGGTCTGTGAAAGGTTTCTAAATTAGTTAAATGAACAGATATTTTACTTCCAGCCTTCACCTGTGGATAGAAGAAGTCATAGATAATAAAAACAAGAATATACATGCATGAACATTTCACAGGCACACATGCATACTAGGTGCCTCACAGCCTTGCCACAGAGGTGGTATGCAATCACCTAATTCCATCTATACAGGAACAGAAATATGACATTCATTTCAAGTGAAAATGTTAATCTTGCTAACACCCTATGGACAAAGATTTCAAAATATGTAATTTCAAGAAGATCTGATACTTGAGACACTGCAGTCAGGAAGTTCTGTCACATAATGACAATTTGCTCAAATTGTCAACTTATTCAGCTTATTCATAGGACTGCATCAGATTGATTCATGTTGTAACTCATTTCCAGTATATTTGTACCTCTTCTATGAGACTGATTTGAGATTTTGGCAAGCACTTACGGGTGATTCTTTAAGGAATCTTACCTGGTTTTGTTGGCACCTTTGATGTACAAATAACCTAATTTAATCTGAAAATGAAATACTGAAAAATTCAGAGAAAATGAATCCAACAGATACAGTGACTGTCAATTTTATGATGATCAGACACACTATAGTCTTCAATTTGTATATTGCACTTTTGCTATAAAGATTTTTATATATATGTATATATATATATACACATACACATAGTCATACCGTTATCTCTGTTTTACAAGTTGGGATGCTAAATAAAGGAAAGAACATTTTTTTCCTACTTCACATAACAAGTTCATAGAAGGATCAGAATTAGGTTCTGCATTTGGCTGAAACAAACTTTGGGAAAAAAAAAAAAAAAGTAATCAGCATATATTCCATGTAACATTTTTGAAGTTTGCTCTTCGTTCAGTCCCAAAGCCAAACTCTAGGTGCACAGTGCTCTCTACATGTTCTCTCCACTGACTGCAGCTCAGGCTGCTTAACTGGAGTCCTTTTTTGTGTTTGAGAAGCAAATATTATGCTGTGTATAATTAAGAAGGTTGTGTGCTGTAAAGAAACCACAAATTCACATTGCAGCTCTTTGTCTAAGATATGCCATGAAGATACACATTACATCTCTGTGATTAGGCAGTGCAAGGACATATTTAATTTGAGTACTTCACAAACAGAACTGGGAATGGAGAAGTGTAACAGCTAGAAGTTTGTACCTGTTAAATAGCACTGCCCATTGGAAAAAAAAAAATAAAAAAATCTATTTCTACCTTGCTAAGAGAATAGATTTAGATTAGACATTAGGAAGAAACTTTTCACTCAGAGAGTGGTGAGGCACTGGCACAGGTTGTCTAGGGAAGTTGTGGATGCCCCATCCCTGGAGGTGTTCAAAGCCAGGTTGGGTAAGACACTGAACAACCTGATCTGGTGGGAGGTGTCCCTGTGCATGGCAGGGGGTTGAAACTAGGTGATCTTCAAGGCCCCTTCCAACCCAAACTATTTTATGATTCTAAATCTGCAAACTGCTGCCCAAAAAGTTTCCTCTCACTGGCTGGCCCATGAGAGAAGCAAGTGCTACAAATTATTCCTTTCACACAGGTGATGGAGCTCTGTGCTGCAGTTTTAAATGTTTAGCCCAAATTCAGACTCTGATGAGTGCCTGTGCAGAGAACGATGCCCTGAACAGTATAAGAAATGAATGATTGGTCTGTCATTTCAGAGATGCAGAAAGTCAGTATATCATCAAACATTTTATCTTTATGCATTCATAAAAGAAACAAAGTAGTTATTCAAGATACTTCTGAGTCTAAATCATGAAAAAAAATAGTCTAGAAAGACTGTAGCAAGTACTTGTTAAGTTAATGCTGAAATGGTGTGATCTTTTCAGCATGTTATTATTGTTTAAAAGTATATTGTATCTTTGGCATTACCTAAAGTTGTTACTTCTAGTAGACTGAAAAGTCTTGTAGTTCCCTCTACGACTGTGCAGGTGGTATCTGTGAAATACTAAAATTTTAAAAGAATTTAACTGAAATATAGCTTCTCACAGTATAAGATTGTAATTAATCTACTTCTTTCCAAAAAAGACAGAAATTATAAATGTTCTACAAATAAAATGTCTCACAAAAATGCACTGTTAGTTAATTTAATTTTTTCTTGTTCAAGGAAATGCATTTAAACCATCAGTAACTTTGATAAAGCAGTAAATAAAGCAAAAGATTTTCCATCCAGCTGATTGTTTATATTTGTTTTTCCTTTGCTAAACTGTAGCATAACCTGATACATGGGGTATTTCTTTTTTCCATAATATTTATAAAAATGCAGACCCATTCTATTAAAACTATCACACAAACAATGTACTTTGAGTTAGTCTTTATTTTCAGAGATACTCTTAGAAAAGAAGAGTAATAGCATGAGAAATAGTAAAAATTACTGTAGAACCTAAACCTGCAGACTTTGCTGGCAAACTGTATCAAATATTTATGCATCCTGCAAACCATATAAAAATAGAATTGAGAATTTACAGAACTGAACCTGGAAAAGGAAAAGTTTATCTAATAACAGAAATAGTTTACCCAACATGTTCATAACCATATGCATTCGTCCTTTTAAGGAGCTACTACCTTGAATTTTCCTTTTCACTCCATGGCCCTTCTGCTGAGGCCTTCTGTGACAGATCATTATTTCATATAAAATTTGCTGATATAAGCCAGTGCAAGGACACATAGGTTCTAGGAACCACAAGAGCATTATTGAACTTCCTACACATGGACCTTCTACCTGATGTCTGGCTTAACGACCTAGGAATTAAAAACAAGTTAGCATTGTACTTGAATAAGTAGTACAGAACAATTTCCACAAATCTTCATTTGAGCGTTTCAATGCATTTGCTCTTTTGTTTCCTCTTTTCCATTTGTTCCTAGCAAATGAATGCTTTTAGCTACAAAGATGAGGCGACTTGTCATGGAACTCAACTACCAGCTAAGACTAATTTTCCATCTGGTAGAAAGCACCATCCTCCCTTGTTCACTCGTTGACAAACGCATTTCAGCTTTCAAACAGCTGAACTTAAAGTTTACTTGTATGTTAACATCTATAGAGGTACATCATGCTTTAACATTTTTTATCCTTCACCTCCCCAAGCTGGAATTTTGCCCTCCTGAAGTTTTACTGCTTCAGGGCAGACACTGTGTGCAGATTGTGACTGCATGTTTTCTTCAGCTATCATTTCCTTTTCCTTTCCCTACTTATCCTCTGTATATATTGATTTTATGACTCAGTCGGAAGTTAACTGTTTATCCATCTTCCATCTGCTCAGCCAGAGAGAAGCCAGGGAGCCCGCATTCAGGTGCTTTGTGTCTGCAGGCTTTCTAACTCCATGCACAGCACTTAACTATTGCCTGATACTAGTGCAGATAATGCAAACTGCAGGCTGAGACCATGGAGAATATGAATGAGATGGACAGTGAAGTTCTTGAAATATAAAGGCATCTTCAAATAAAATCACATCATGGCCATTTTTCCTGGGCATTGCTTGTGCATTATTGCACGTAACTTGTGTGGGAAATGACATGGGTCTGAGAACATGCATATCACAGGACTGTGAGAACAATACATGACATGCTCTGTGCTTCAATGGGCAGAAAACCCAGCAGATTATCAAAGGTTTGCTTTTTTTTTTTTTCACAGAATATAATCAGCTTCTATTCTTGTAAGCAAAGTTTTGCATATGTTCACTAACAAAGATAGAAATAAGAGTAAATATAAGAAATTGGGCCAAATTCTAATCACCATCCCTAGCCTAAATAAACAGATTCTTCAATGAGAGGGAGGAGATGACCTCATTAGTGCTGCACAAGAACCCAAGACTCCTCTGCAGTTAGCACTGAAGCTTAAGATGCTTGCCTTCCCATTCACGTGAGAGATTCTGCCTGGCAGAACAGTATCAGTTTGGGTATTTCTTGCCTGTTCCAAAACCTTGCTTGTACAATGGAAACCATTACAGAGCATAAGTTTCAGGGTCCAGACATTGTGACATCTCTGAGTGTCCTCAGCAGTCCATCACATTCCATAAAACTGGCCTGGTGGATTGGTTTTGTCTTCACTTTGAGAGAGCAGAAGTCCTCAGAGGAAGGAACTGAGGATAACAGGTAGAAGGTAAGGATGACAGGGCATAAGTAAATTTGATAGGAATTGTCTTTATACACTACTTACATTGCCAGGTACAAAATTTGCTGAGTTACTGGCTAGAGCTCAGTCTATTCGATTTCTCTGTTTAATGCCCTGCTGGTCAAAATATCAGTCCACTAATCAAAAGAACTTAGCTAAAGAACCAAAGGACTACAACTGAATGATAAGCTGCCCAAACCACAAAATAATATTAGAGTAGCACGATCTTATCTCCTAACAAAGTGCCTGATAATTAATTTGGCTAAAACCAATTGTTATTAATGAAAAAAAAAATGGAGATTTACAAGAGTTATAAATCTTCCATGGATAATTTTGGTGGTGTATTATATCTGTGCTATGGAAATCTATAATTGTGCTTAATGAAACATATCAATGGTATTCTCCATTAAATTTTCAACACTTTCATGGGAGATTTGTTCTATATTCACTATCTCTTCCAACCTCCAGAAGTAAACAAAAAGTAAATCTTAATGTTCTTGAACTTTACTTGTTTGAGTTCTTAGTTACACAGCTCTATAAAAAGTACAGAAAGTCAAGAGTAAAATGGAAATCCATTACGAAGTAAAACAATAAAGTGGATGGATTTTAATGTCAGGATCTATAGTTGACTTAATGGAGAATCATGAAATGTAATTTCCTTAGGGAGTCTTAAATTATCTGTACCTTTTCCTGCATGCCCCAAAATGTGATCCTCTTAAGTTGTTCTTTAGAACCATATGGCAAAGATGTTCTGTCTTATTTCCAGGGTTGTCTTAGACCTTAGTGTACTGAGTGACTGAACATATAAAGCTTAAGACAGAGAATGGCATGACTTCTACAGATTTATGTTTTTGGCTTGAAAATGCAATTTGCCTCCTCCTAAACGAAAAAGGTCTTTTAAGGTACCAACATTCACTTTCCATTCTCTTTTGGTTTAGTACTTCTCATCAATAAAAGACTGTAAAATACCAAACCTAAGTCTTGCATCAGACACTTACCTATTTTTATGTCTTTTGTCCACAATCCCATTGTGTCATGAGTGCATGCTACATAGATATTTGTGGCTAGAACATTCCAAGAGAGAACAGAAGATACAAAAAAAATTGCACTCACATGTCACAGACTTGGAAAAGGTATTAATTCAGCTGGCATGCTGAATCCTGAATTTGTGTGATCTGCCAAAGACATGCACTGAGATATCATCCATTAGAGGAGCATAATAGTATTGAGTTGCAGTTCATCAAGAAAGTCTCCATTTCAGTCAAGCGTCACAGTTTAGCCTATTCCTATTCAAAACTGCAATGATTGGCCTGATGCAGAGAGTTAAGGAAAAGTCTTTCCTATTACCAGCTTTTCTTATTATATTATGCAGCAAATATGAAAATGAACTGTCTAGACTTATCAAGAGCTACTTCAGAAGATGGTGGTTTGAGTGAGCCAAAATACAACATGCTTCACTCAAGACAGTGAGAAAACAGCCTTGGTATTATTTTAAGTCTACACAAGAGTTTAATGGTTCAGGGTTGAGCTATGATGAGAATGTGGCTGTGGATGTTGCAAGCAAGGGAGTGCCCCGCTGGAAACCGAGGAATTCACAGTAGCTCTCTATGACAAGAATATATCAAGTAAACTCAAGAAGCTGAATGTGCAAGAAAATCTTGGTACATGAGATTGCTGGCTGGCAGAGGAAAATATTAAGTTGTAGAGATATGCTAAGAAAAATGTTAGCCACTAAGCTACAGTACAACAAGCACAACCTGACAGTATTACAACATTATGCAAACCACAAAACAACGAACTGCCAATCATGAAAAAGCTGAAAGAGTGTCAACTGAGATACCTGAATCAGGTGAGGAATAAAAGAACCTCCAATTGGATGGAGAATAAGATCTAGTAGACACAGCAGACACAAGGAGACTTACCAACAGGACCAAACTGAAAGTACAATTCTTAACAATTCAATTCTGGATTACACCAAGAACTGTAGGCATCTAAACCATCTCTACTGACTTAACAGCATTTTCAGGTGTGGGTCCTAGCTTCTGTGTGCTTCATTATCCCAACTATAAGGGGATAACTTTTCTTTTTCAAAGTGATATGGAAGGGTCCTCAAATACTGTGGTATACAAGAAATTTCTGTAAGATGGAAAAGATTATGTCATCAGAAAAGTGGAGGCCAAAATGACCTTAACAGAATGCATTTTTCTTGATGAAATCCAGTGAACACAGAGGACTTGTCAGGTCATAAAAGCACAATTTTGCTATTAAGACAGAGCGAGTACAGACAATCCTTTTTTTAGCCTAGGTGTACTGCAAAATGCTTTTATTAAACCTCTGAAAGTTTACTTATAGACATGAACTGACTAATAATCATGCATAAATATTTATCGCAGGGCATAATAAATGACTTACTTCCTTGATAAATGTAAGAAGCCTAATCTGAGCTTGTAGTGTTACAGTTCTATATTTACACTCTAGGCTACAAATATGTTTAACTGATTAAAACTTTGAAAGAGTTGAGAGAGCTCCAGTATGAGAGAGTATTGAGAGAGAGTATTGAGAGAGCTCCTACTTTGTAGGAAGACTCTTCCACATATTAAATCTTTAGGATTGGCCTCAACATAAATGCCAGATATGAAACTGCTATGGAGGGATGAGATGCACAACTAAATCTTCAATGATCACTCAGTATTTGCTCGGGTCTATCTGATCTGAGAGACTTTAAGCATATTGATTCATTATCTCACAGAGTGAATTCCCACATCATCTGGTGTGGCAATGTACAATTGTAAATGTGGTGCCTACAGATGAATCTTAGGTTTCATTCCTATATTTTTCACTGACTTGTGCAGCTCACATAGTACAGGTTACAAACTCTCTACCACACTAGTTTTGCTGTGCCTTAAGTTCCACAGTACTTGGTTCCACCTTCTAATTTTTCTCTTAAATCATATCACGGTAGGAGTTAAATATTACCATTAGCATTAGTCACTGAGAATATTTTTTCACCATCTCCCATTTTCTCTGCAGCTTTCTCGTTTGTGAACTGCATGTGCCAAGTCTTGAATAGTATGAGTTGAGATGAGGCAGTATGAAATGTGACGTGCTATATTGCACGTGTCACTAAGAGAATGAAACAGAGAAACTATATCTGCAATTTTGGAGCAAACATTCTTGACTCGAAATTTTAAACCCATTCCTAAATGAACATCTTTCAAAGTAGAAAATGTGAACACGAAGAATGATCTCTGATCATAGTAGCATAAATGCCTACTAATGTAACAATCTGTTTACATTAAAATAATACAGATCCAGAAACACTTCCAATTGCTAACATTTATTCAATAAAGTGCTTGACATCTGTCAAGTAACAAAGTCTACTCCTTGCAGATAGGAAGAAACAAGGAAAGCAAACCTTATAAATGCTGAAGGAAACAGGAGGAGAGGACTTGCTGGGAGGGAGAAAAGGGCAGGCAGCTGGAGGAGAGTATTTTCTGCTGAGGGCCACTGTCTTACAAATGCTGATTCCTGAAAGCTGCCAGCTAATAAATTCTTATCTGAGTTTCTGGAACTTGTAATTACAATGAAAAGATGACACGAAGGGAAGATAAAGTAGTATACCATGAATTATTGATATTGACCTTTTTAACAGGATGAAGTTCTGTGCTAGATACAGATAATAAGATCAAATATGTTAGTAAGTGCTTTCCTGTGAATTTCTGCCAGCCTTGGATTTGGTTCAAATTTTTTATTTTTTATTTTTATTTATTTATTTTTTATTTTTTAAAGAGAAATGGAATTCATAAATTTTGAGATTTACATTCAAGGAAAAGTTTCTCCCTCCTCTATATTTTCACTGGGAACCAGTCCTCACTCTACCTGTGGACCGAAAGCCACAATAGAAGTCAGGCTAGACTCATGGCTGCACATGGCCATACCACAGCCTGCACAATACTATCAGAACAAGAGGACTAGTTCTCAGTTGTCCATCTGCAAGGAACAAGTCACTCTGCCATTACCATCTCTATACATACATCCACATGTCTTCTCCTGTCTGCTTCCTCACATACTTTGGCTTGACATAACTCCAAGTCTCTGTTTGAAATTTTTGGTTGCTGACTTTTTATTAAAATCGAGTTATTCAGTACCCACGTAACCCATGTTACCCAGTTATTCAGTACCCATGACACTATAAACACTTTTTCCATCTGCTTTGAGTCAAAAGCAAAAGTTACTATAATATTTTTCCTAAAATCTTCCCACATCTTTAGGTAGTTCTATGGATTTCTCAACAAAATCTAAACTGTGACATTTCAAATGCTCCAGTTCTAGAAAACACATTGAATAAGATATGTTTGTTTGGCATAAGTGTTTAACAAAAGTACAGAAAAATCACCTGCAAGGCCAGCAAAATCTCTTTAAATTTAGCTATATATGAAGCAAAATGCGCATAATTTTATGAGCAAAGGAACAGGAGAACTTCTTTCTCTCTTTCTCTATTTGATAGGTTTATTTTCTGAGTGTTTGTAAAGTTTCATTCATGTTTTTAAGAAAGCATATTCAAGAACATGTCATGATGGTATTAAAGTGTTGGGATCTTGCTCAAATAAGCCTTTCTTTATTATTATTTTTTTTAATGCAAATACTCCCCAATAAATTAACTGATACTCCCTGTTTAAGAAACAGCACCTCTTGTGAGGAAGCGCTGCCTTTTATGCTGTGCAATGTAGCAAACAGCTTACAAGAATCTTTTCTTTAAAGTAAAATTGTAAAGGATCTCCTGAATCTAGATTCCTTACCTGAACTACCCACAAAACTGTACCAGGAAAAGTTGTAAGGTGTTATATTCTACACAAATGCAATCAAAGAAAGTGTAAAACAGACTCTAGTAGATACAGAACATAGATTCTTAGTTTAAGCAGTTATTTTCTCTACTTTCACATTTCATTCTGCATTTTGAAAGCTTTATCAAATATAGCAGAATCACCTGGTTATTCTAGGTTTATGTTTTTTAGAAAACTCTTCCTAAGTACTTATTTTGGAGACCAGGGACAGAGGTGCTAGAGAAGAATTCAAAACTCAAAACACAGAGATGTTATTCACAATCCCTGCACGTGTTTGAACAGAATAGGCAGGGTTCTGTGCAAGAAATGTGTCCAAAGAAAATACAAGTTACTTCTTTTGCAGTTATTTCAGTTTGAAACATTCATATCAAAAGAATCCTTTTCAATATCAACAACAATCCCATCACAGGAATCTAATTTGTAGGAATGTACTGCATAACTGGCGTAAACTACTTTCTTCACATGATGTGCAAAACAATCACTTTCTTTTTGGATGAAAAGAAGAAAATACTTCATGGCTTATTGGGTATATACAGAAGCAACATCTTTCAGAGACTGCTAGATGAATGCCCAGTCTGGAGGTGATCTGACTACTCAGAAAGAATCTGTGATGATTCTGTAATCTGCATAATTATAATCTTAATTGGTTCCTCTTAATATTGTACTTTATAGTGCATTTTCCTTAAAGTGCCCAACTGTTTATTTTCCACCAGGAACGTGCTCTGCTCAGCTTTCATTCAATTTGATTTGATTTCTCTAAGAATAAAGAGGACAAGAGCACTCAGCAAGTTAATGGATATAAAGCCTTTGTAAGAGCATGCTTGCCTTGAACTTAAAGGCCACTTATATCAGACACTTCTGGTTCTCCATTTGTAAAAAACGATATACTCTAGATCCCTTATTATTTAACAGGTTTTAAAAGACCTGTGTAAATTTTATATTACAATGTAGCATTTTGTTCAATATAATTTTTGTTCAGTAGAATATTTGAAGACGGTATTACTTATTTGTATTCACACCTCTCATAGTTTTTATGAAGTATTTAATATTGTAGGAAGTGATATGTGCAATAAAATAATTTCCTTTCCATAACACCACAGTTGGAAAAGAAGTATATTTTCAAGTTGCTCCAGATATTGAAAGAATTTATGGATAGAATACCCAACCCTGATACATCTAAATTGGCAGTATGCAGCATTTATGGAAAACAACTCTTCCAAGGAGGACACAAAAATTGCTTCCAAAAATGCCTCTCTATGGTGTGCTAAAGTCATAGTGACACAAGACTAGGGATTGTGATATTTACTTGCAGACCGAATCCATAGCTTGTGGTTGGTACTTCCTGAAATAGTATACCAGGAATCTCCCTTGCTAGTGCTATTTGGCATGTATCAAGGACCATAAAGTTATTAAGTACTTTGCTACTCACATGAATCACTATTAAAATATTAGAGGTATGTGTATCTAAGCATAGCTTTGTGTCTGAATCCTGCAAATTTTATTAAGAAAACTGAGCAGTGGATGTGTGACTGTGCATGGGGGAGGAAACGCGAATGGGTATGAAGCTTCAGATAGCAATGCTGTGAAGCAGCGTAGCTCCTGATAAGAGGGACTTAGTTCATAGCTCTCATTCTCCTGCCTCAACCCTCCTTCTGTGTTATCCAAAACCTGTGCCAAACACCTTCAAAAAGACAGCAGGTTCATTGTCTGCCCCGGCTGAGCAGCACAACCCTGGCACATGGAGCTTGTCTGTGTGCCATCCTGGTGACCTGTAGGTAGAAGCATGGAATCTTAGAATATACCAAGTTGGAAGGGACCCACAAGGACAGCGAGTCCAGCTCCTGGCTCCACACAGCACCACCCAAAAATCAGACCATGTGTCTGAGAGTGTTATCCAAATACTTACGTCTGTCAGGCTCGGTGCCATGACCACTGCCCTGGGGAGCCTGTCCCAGTGCCTGACCACCCTCTGGGTGCAGACCCTTTCCCTCACCCCCAGCCTGACCCTCCCCTGTCCCAGCTCCACGCCGTTCCCTCGGATCCTGTCGCTCTCCCCAGCAGCACACCTTTTGCGAAAACCTTGATTTTATTTATATCACACGGCAGGGCTTACAGGGCTGGGATGCCCGGAGATTTCCCCGCAGTCCCTTAACCAAACCACCCCCAGACGCACTGAGGGGGCCACCCCTCAACATGGCGGCGGGGCTCGCACCTGGCCCCGACCCCACCGGCCCTGAGAGCCCTCGCCCTCGCCCCGTGCCCGGGATCTCCGCTGTCTCCCGGGGCTTTTGGGGCTTTTCGCCTCAGCGGGGGTGTGTTCGCGGCTCTCTCCGCCCCGCACACCGCTGCAGCCCCGGCCCGCCGCAGCTATAGGGCCGCCTTCGGGGCGGCGAGGGCAGAGCCGGGCTCACGATGGCCGCGGCGCGGCGGCGGCTCCTCTGGGCGCTCCTCCCGCCCCTCTTCGCCCTCTGCCCGGCGCAGACGGAGCCCCCCGGCTCCCTGGGGCTCAGCCTCCACCCGCCTTATTTCAACCTGGCCGAGACGGCCGGCATCTGGGCTACGGCCACCTGCGGGGAGAAGGAGGAGGAAGAAGAGGAGGAGGAGGAGAAGAAGGCGGGTGGTGGTGGTGGTGGCGGTGCTGGCGGGCGGCCGGAGCTGTACTGCAAGCTGGTGGGGGGCCCCGCCGCCGCCCCGCTGGGCCGTGCCATCCAGGTAGTGTGTGGGGACCGAGAGGGGCGATGGTGGGGACGGGAGAGGGGTAATGGGACCGAGAGGGGCGATGGTGGGGGACCGAGACGGGCGGTGGCGCCGCCGACCCTGCCCGCAGCCCCGGCGGCTCGCGGGAGGGGGGTAGGGGCTGTGAGGATGGGGACGGTGGCTGGCGTCTCCAGTCATGCCGCGAGGAAAAGCAAAAATCCTCGCGAAAGGTTGGTGGAAGTGTGTTTTGAGCTTTTTTTTTTTGTGCACACCACGAGCTCCGTGGTGTGCTGGGGCTGGTGGTCAGAGTCGGCTCTGTCAGAGCACGGAGGGGTAGGGGGGCTTTCCTACAGCCTCCGACCTCCCCGAGCTCTGCTGTTTGTGCTCTGCTTGGTGGGAGGAGGAGACAGGCGGGATGAAACCGCACTTTGAGGGGGATTTTGAAAGATTTAAGGTCTGCTTCGTGACTCCAGGCGATACAGAAAGAATCCGCATCTAACTCGGTGTCCTGGGAAAAGGGTTAGCGTTTCCAGGACTTCAGAGGCATTTGTGTGTTTTAACAGTGAAATAACCCTCAAGATCTGGTCTCAGAAGAGCTTCCAGCTTTTCCTTCTTGTTTGGTAGCAGGGACAGGTGCTCGAGAGAGGGGAGAGTGCTTGGAAGGCTCGGCACTGGCACACAGCAAGGTGCACAGTGCCCAAATCCTCGGTAATTCTTCCCCTGCCTCACACGATATCTCCATTTACCTTGCATCTGTGTAGTGCCCTCCGTCACAGCAAGCTGAGTGTGCTTTGGAGATGCTTACAGGTGGAGTAACGCAGATTTCCTGTTAGTAAAACAGGGCTGCAGGTGTTAAATGCTTCAGCTAAGGTTACAAAGCGAGGTTGCTTTGAGCAGGGAAGCTGCTTGCCCCTCTGCTTCTACCATGTCTCTGAAGTTTAGGCATCTGTCCCTCCACATTGAGCACTCCTGTGTTTGAAATTCACCTGCTGGTATGGCTGTTTTAGGTACTAGCAAGCCTAATAACCTCTGCTGCTTTCTCAGCAGCACACACTATAGCCCACTGCTGCAGTAAGATCTCATACGAACATGCTTTAGAATAACAGAAAGCACAGTATAACAAAAATCAGCAATAAATATGGGATTAACAGGTCAAACAAGTGGAACAAGGCATGCAGTGTGATGCGTTGCCATTGATTATTTTTCTAATTGTTCCCTTTATACTAACATCCAGTTGGAAACGAGGGTTTTCTGTATGTGGGAAGAGGCTGGCAAGGGGAGAGTTCCTCTTGTTAAATATTTGCCTTACAGGTCCCGGGTTAGAAGCAGTTATGGTTCATTCCTGATTCACGTTCCTAGGACTGCTGACAGCTCAGCCCTGGCACAAGGAAGCCTGGTGCGCCTCCTGAAGCGGTTGTGTAAATGTGGATGCAGCAGTATCTCCCTCCAGTTTTAACAAAGCCCCATTGAAATACATAACATGAATACTTCTGTAGTTTACCAGTAGTTGTTGTGGCTTGAGAAGGCTTGGAAAATTCTTTCTGAAGGCCAGGGAAATCCAGCCATGGAAAATGTGATAGCAGCACAATGTGCATATTATCAAGCCACTCCACCTCTCAAGTTCAAAGACACTGTAAATAAGAGAATCTTTTTTTTTTTTTTTTTTTTCTTTGGTGAAAAACTGGCCAGACATGCATTAAATTCTTGCAGAAGCTGAGCTTATCTTGAAGGATTTAGATCAGCGTAATCATTCATGTGTTGTTTCTTAGCAGTTTGATAGGGGGTCAGATGGCTTTTACGCAAGGTGGCAGTGATGGATCTAATAGCCACTGTCAGGCCAGTTCCAAGTTAAAGCTGCACTATGTGCTTGAGTCACTCACTTTTGGAGAGTATCCACAGCTGGATGGTGGCTGTTGTGCTGCCAGGAGGGAAACCAGAAGGTGCAGAGGGTGCTTGCCCTTTTTATAAAGGGAGCACGTGGCTCTGTTGCGGTGCTGTCACAAGCACTTAAAATACAGCAAGGAGAAGAAGAGCAGCCCCAGCTTCACTTCTGCTTTTTCATCAACCTCTTTTGTTCAGCTTGTTGTTTGATATGTCCACCGGTGAAGCCTGTTGTCCCCAGAAAATCCAGGGGGAGCATTCATTAAAGCCCTTCCAGGAGCTGACAGGTAGGGTGGGCAGTCCCTGCAGGTACAGCTCAGCCACCAGCTGCGGCCTGAGGCTTGTGACGTACCTTGGACGTACACTGTGGAAGAGCGGCTTGTTTCCCTTGTTTAGCACATTGGCGAGCGGGGCCATGGCTTAATAAGAGCAGCGTTGAGTGAACAGATGCACTGCCGTGCAAAATATGTTGGCAACCCTGACGGATAAATGACATGCCTGGTTTTGCCTGCAGATCTGTCCACAGTGGTGTGCGGGTGTGAATTAAACTTTAACTGCATACCTGCCTTGCCTTGTCAGTGGGTGCAGATCTTCTAGCTACTAACGTGTGAACAAGTCCTTCGTCGTTCTAGCTGTCTGTAATTTACAGGTGAGGAGGCATTTTCATTGATGTCATCGATCCCCACTGCTTTATGCAGTCTCAGTTTTTTTTCCCCTGCTCAGGAGAACCGAGGGAAAGGAGGGTAGCAAGGTCACCAGCGGATGCACACCTGCCTGGGTGATGAACTGCAGCCAAAATCAAAGGATGGCAGGATGCCCGGCCTCCAGGAATTGCAGCGTGTCCCATGGCAGACAGGCTGGGGGTGGCGTGCCTGCAGGTACTGCCAGTGGGAAGCAGGGAAGGCTGCTCAATCCAATAACTTATTTTCTTTCCTTTTTTTTTGTTTCTTTTTCTGCCTTTTTGGCAGGTTTGCTGGAATGTACTTTAAATAACTGAAACTCCAGTTGCAATGAAATTCTTTGAATTATGGGTCCGAAAAGAAAAAGGAGGTGTCTTGAGTTCAGATCAGGTGCTCTGGAATACTGAAATAACATAGGTGTATGGAAATGTAACGCTTGTGTTCAATATTCCTCATTGTTTTCTGTTCATTCTGCCTTTCTGCGGGGCTGTTGCCAGATTGGAGCTGAAACTGCTGTGGCAGCAACTGTTTCCTGTATATTTCCAGCCAGATCCTTGTGAATGTGAATTGAGATCTAAAGACCATGTTTCATGCATGCTGCAAAACTATTTAGGTATTACAACACCACAAGCTTCCCTGTGTCGGAACTCCACTTCAAGCATGCGTCTGTCAGGAAATATTACCTATAAAGATGCTCTGATGTGGTGGCAGCTGCAGCTGTAACTGCACCGATTAATTGCTCAGTGTATTGATGCTGCAAATTGTGACCCAGTGCTCTGGGTCCTCATTGCAGCAACTGGCAATGTTGCCAGTAGCTAGCACAGCCTGAGGTGGTGTCAGCTGTGTCAGAACACAAGTATCCTGGCCTATTGTAGCTGTTTGTACAAAAATCAGCCAAGTCACCTTCTCCGACAGAGCTGGAGGAGAGCCGTGTTATAGCTTGATCCCCTGACGTAGTTAACCAACCTGTGTATGTATGGATTTACTAAGTCTGTGAATAACTTGCTGAATTCTCACTTGTTGAATTCTTAACCCTCAGCCAGGTTGACAACTGCAGTGCTAATTCAGAACAACTAACGGTGGTCACGTCTTCTGGCAACAACAGCATCTTCTGGTCTTGCCAGAAGAGCAGGATGAGGACAGAACCACTGCTACGTGCAGATACTGGAATAATTACAACTTATGCAGAAATATTCAGTGAACATCCATGTTTTCAATTTGAAAGACACAAGAGGATGCGATTGTATCACATGAGAATGATGTAGTTTGCCAACCATTAGTAACTATGGAAGAGGTTAAACAAATTCTGCTAGAGAGAAACATCTTAGATTCACCAAGTGTGGATCTACAGGAGTGTATCCAGCAAGAATGAGAGAGCCCTAATGTCATTCTTGTATTAAAAGGGGACAAGTGTGATTGCTGAAGTTAGTTTGCACTGGTTAGTGTGACAGCAGTGGCAAACAAATTTATACCTATACAGGATTGTTAATACTTCAGAAATAGGAATATACTTGATGCCAGGAGTCATGGGTTGTGGAAACAACAAAAGATGACTTTTTTCTTCTTTGATTTCTCTTTTTTTTCTCTTTAGTTTATAAAAGAAATGGTTTAAATATGACATACCACCTTACTTAAAACACAGATCCAATACAGGGTCAGCACCTTGCAGGCTGAATGGATTAAGCACCTGAATGAAGAACCTATTAAGAGGGTAGTTCCACGTAACGAAAATGTCATTTTTCTATTGGGGTTCTACGAAGATCTGTACCTGGCATGGTTTATCACATCAATCACTTACACCCAGTGACTGGAGTAAGATGTGAATGGGACAGTAAAAAGATTGCTTAATAACTAATTTCAGTACTTCAACGCTAATCTTAGTAGACAGTTAAAATGCATTTTCTTGAAGATAAAAATACCGCTGTGGGGCAAGCCAAGATGCTAAATAAAAAGACAATTTGGTTTCATGAAGCTTATTCATTGTTATTGTTCGCAACAGTACAAAGATCTTTAGAAACTGTCAAAGAGAGATTTTCAGAGCATTTCCAGAATGTGGCTTTAATTGTGGACTAAAAATTGGGTAGTGACTTCTGCAAATGAAGATTTAATGGGATTCTTTCGTTGTCCTTAAAGGGAATACTCTGTGTAACCCATTGCATTTTCCGTGGGTATGTATTTTTCAGAAGTTTCTTTTTCAGAATGTACTTCAATAGCATGGAAAAAGAAATAAATCCTTGTTATAAAATTATAACACCAATCTTACACATCCACAAGTAGTTGAGTGTTTTTTATGGTTGTGTTACTGCCGGTCTTCTGTGTGCATGTGCTGATGTTTCACAGTCTTTAAGAGAACAGAGGGTAATTCTTGTATTGGTCTTAATCCAGCTATAAGAATCTTTGTTGCATCAATTTCCCGTGGACGTGCCTGCAGAAGTCATAAGGGTACCTGGAGCAAGGTATCAGTAAACTTATTGAGAAGGAAAACTACAATAAATCTTTTCTTAAAGAAATTTCTGAATTTTATTTTGTAACATAGAATTGTGTGTGTTTCAGGGTATAAGTGTGTATATTAATTACAAGGGGAATCATTATACAGAAAAAAAAAAGCACTATAGAGAAGTAAAATTTAACTCCATTTTTAGTCAAAGCTCTGATCGGAATCTCATCATGCATCTGCAGTGCATAAGATTTCAACTGATGCCATCTTCTAAATTAACTGTGTTTCAGGGACAATTTTGTGATTATTGCAATGCTGCTGATCCCAGAAAAGCTCACCCCATAACTAACGCGATTGATGGAACGGAGCGTTGGTGGCAAAGTCCTCCTCTGTCTATGGGTTTAAAATACAACGAAGTCAATGTCACTTTAGATCTGGGACAGGTGAGTGTGTGAGCTGTTGCCTAAGGTTTGATCATTTCTTGCCTCTGTATAAAAGCTTTGCAATTGGGAAGGATGTTTGAACTAATTATTTTAACTTCCAACCCCATACTTTTTTTGTCTGTTTTATATTACATTTTTTTTCCTTGTTAACTGATTTAATGTTATTATAGTGATTATCTTCCCTGAAAATTTTAATGATGTGTGTTTTTGCCACAGGTATCATCCTGATTCAAAGACTATGCTTTCTTTCACAGACATTGTAACTTGTTAACCAGAGGTTATAGAGGGAATTGCCCAGTTGAAACCAGGGCTGTGCCTTACATTTCATATTCTCCTTTTCCATGGGTCTGTACAGAGAGATTTCACAATCACTTTCCATGTACACATCTTGAGAATAATGTTTGAAGTCTGCTTTTGCCTCGAGGATCCTTCTGGTTCCTCTGTCATCCAGCAAGATCTTCAAGGTAGACAGGATAATATTGATAACATGACCTAAAAAAGAAGGGTCAGCAAAAACAGTGTAATAGGAATTAGTGAGATGACAGTGACATGATCACCCGTGTTTCTTCTGCAGGTGATAGGCAAATAGGTAACAGTAAAGCCTCTGCATCTGTAACTGTAGCTTTTAAGTCACAGGGCTGGATTCTCAGCTGCCCTAATTGGGCACTGATCCAGCAAAATTAGTTATGCTCTGCAATTTTACACCAGCTGAAAATGTATGCCTATAAATACATGTGTATTGCAGCCTCCAATAATACATATATATATAAAATGTTTTTTTTGGACAGTGGTAACTGTTTACTGACACTAGTGATATATAGGCCAAGATTATTTTTTTAAATTGGCTTTCAATTTAGTTAATAGCAAGAGGATCATAAAGAAAAAAACAATAACAAAGGAAAAAATTATCTTTGAGACTTAGCTGCTGTTTTGTTGGGGATTCAGGTGCAAATAATTCTGCCTCTTCTACTACATGGGGTTTTAATGCTCCTATGCCTCACGTGGCTGGAATGCATCTCATTTTGAGGATATTTTCATTCTGTATTGTTTTTTAATCTAGTGTACCAGCAGTGCAGAAATACTAGATAACTCTAGAAATGGAGAATTTCAGTAGTTAAACTAAACTGCTGTGATAGTTGAATCTACATTTTATTGTTTAAATGAATGCCACGCGTGTTTGCTTTTTCTCCACTGTACCATGAAAAAAGGAGTTATGTCTAAGCCATTTAATGTTTAGGCCATAGTATCCACACTAGCCTAGCACACAATGGTGTGATCTCTTTCTGGTAAAGATGCATTCTTTCTGATAAAATGCACCGTGGAGGGGCATTGCATCCCCTGAGACTTCTTGCTCCCATAAATTGAGTCGCTTAGCCATTCACTCCCAGTGAATTGTAGAGAAGTGTGGCTTTTAGGCTGGGCATGCAGAGCAGGGGGACACTGAATGCAGAGCATGGTGCCGCTATGAATAGGCATGGACAGACAATCACCTTCCAGTAAAGCAGATCTTTCATTTTGAGCTGCTTGCTTCCTTGATGGTCTCGGTAAGACAGAATTAGGTTGCAGACTAAAGTCTGTAATTTGCCTTGCAGTATAATCCAGCGTATTTGTGACCAACACCGGAATATCATCATCAAAACCTTGTGTAACACCCGTGAAGCTGCTCCATCCATCACTAGTGTTACCACCATGTGTTTGTTAGCTTCTTTGGAGGAGCTACTGACAGGCACTTAATCTGTTATGGGTTGAGTAAACTTCTGAGAAATCTCCTTCCTTCAGAGGAAGGATGTGGATTGAGTGCCCTCTTCTCATGGGACTCCTTGGAGACCAGCTATGTGCTGGTTATTAGTTATTAAAAGATTTCTCAGCAGGAGGCTGTGTCTTTCTCTTTACTCTGGTACTATTTGGAAAGGTTACTCTGAACTCCCTTACTGTGAAATGAAGGAAATCCAAGACACAGGTCAAAATGACTTCAGGACTTGTGATCGAGAAGGGATCCTTTTATTTGGTGGATGAATGAGGGTGGATGGTTTGTTAGGTTTTCTCTGTGTGTGGTGCTTTTTTTTTTTTCATTTGTTTGTGTTTGTGAAGGGAAAAGCAAACAGACATAATCTTGTATCTGTGTTCAGTCAGTTAAACCTTGGTTTCAGGATGTGTTTGAACCTGAGATTCACTTTTGACATTTTGCCTGGTATTCTCCCATCCCAAATTCATTCTGTAATGCACAATACTAATCATAAAAAAGAAAAGTAAATACTGTGACAGAGTAAGTCTATTGAAGTGAACAAGTAAACACTGAGACCTCAACTCACCTTACCTTATTTCAGGGACCTAAAAATTAAGAGCTTACTCAGTTAGTCATGCAGACTTTCTCAGTAGTCAAGAAAGACAGACAAACACTTTCAGAGTGCAGTTGGCTGTTAAATGAACTGAAATAAGGCTTTTTTTTCCATAAAGAAAAATGAATGTGCTTAAAATCAGGTTTGTGCCTAAATACCCTGCGGAACAACATGCAATAATACTGGGAAGATATCAGAAATGTAGTTTTCCTCGCTGCTTGTTTGTCATATTCTTTATTTTAACATAAGACACCTTCTTCAAACAAAATATGGAAATACTTTCGCATTTTGATGTATGTGCAAAATAGGACAGAGTAAGGTACGTATGTGTGCAGAAAAGCAATGATTGAGTTGTAAATTGGTCATCAAATAATCACAATTAGAGGAAGCAGAATGCCAGAAGGCTTTTATTTGCTGTGTTCCTGCCATTATATCTTTAAGACTCAGAGTGTAAGTCCCAGTGGAGCCTTTTGTCAGTATTCTGAAGACAATATTTAATTGAGTAGTTGCACCATGATGAAAGTTTGAGAGCTCATTAAATTGGCGTTAGAACACCCACCCACTGCTGATCCTGTTTCACAAGAACTGGGGATGATTTTGACAGTCAAAATCTCTTCAGGATCTTAAATCTTTATGTTAAAAAAAATGCTCACTCTGTTGTACTTTGTAATATGAGAAAAAGCAAAAACTTTAAAGCAAAAACTCTGCTTTATGTCCCTTTCTGCCTTATAACTCTACTACAGTTATAATTCTAATCAATCACAGCCCTTCTGAATAATAATTATAATGTTGATCCCTGGGGCATTCTCTCCATTCTGTTAACATACCTACTTATGCTGTGGCTATTCCTGACTTGTTCCAAATATTTGGATCAAATGGAGACCTATAATTGGCCCAGATTTTCCCAACATAGTTTTCAATATATTTTAATCTTTTGAATGCAGACTGTTTGACTGAACCTCGTTGCTGATCCCCTGACTCTTTGGATTGCCTGTCTTTAGCAGGTGTGCCCTCATCTTTGGCTTCCTTAATGCTCAGCAAATATTGCACCAATACTCCCCCAGCTATTTTTCTGAACTCTGTGTTTAGATGTAGAAGATGAAGGTTCAGGATAGCATGATGAAAAATAAATTACTTTCTGTAGGGAGAGAGGGAAACTGAAACATAATTTTAAGATTAGTAGTATGGCCTGTGGAAGACTTGATGCTTTTATATCATCTGCCAATTAAAGCATGTAAACATGTACAGGAACATGCTCCATTTATTCCTCATTCCCACTACAAGTACATTCTTAGCCCAGTTGCCAGATTTAATCAGGGAAACACCCTAAATAAACCATTTCTTGCTCATATGTTGTGCTTTAAGAAGTAGTCAATGTGTTGTGTTTTCTTACAGGTTTAATTAAAAGACGTTTTGAATGGCTGGATTTTTTGTTTTTATGCTTGTATTATTGTGTGTATTTGGTATTGAGAGATTTTATTCCTAGAGCCTACAGAGAGATATTTGAAGGCCTGCGCTCCTTAGATTTCCTGACACCATCTTCCTCTGGTTCTTCTTCAGCATCCTCTTAGGAAGATCTTTGTTCCCACTCATTGATCTCACTCCCTCAGTGTCTGAAGTCTCCTTTTCCCACCTTCCTCCCTATGTCCATTCCTACACGTTACCTTCATCTGTGATGTGTTGCCCTAACTACCTCACTTTTCATCTCAACATAGTAAAATAGCCTTCACGATAGCCTTCAACCCTCCACACTTCCCCATGTTTTCTTCTAATGCTGACAGTCCTGCTGTGTTCTTTGTACTTTGCACTGCAGCCTTCATAAGGGGATGTTTATCTCCTGGACAACTGAGGTCTGGACCATACAAATCCTCTCCCGTATGAATAACTTCAGTGTTCTTTGAAGAAATAGGCCCAATGTAAGAAATAATTATGAGCATTGAGTTGGTCTTTGTCCAATTCCCAATGGAAAAGTGGCTGCATGAGAAATTTCAGGATTGTAGCTGACAATCACTGATGTATTTGCCTGCAGTCTTGGCAGAAAGACCAAGAACCTGGACAATAGACCACCCTTTCATTTCCGAAAGCGTTCTTTCCAGAATACTGCCTGTGAAACGTGGAGAGCTTTTCCCTTCTGGTCCTGCACGTTGACTGCCATAGAGAAAGGGCTTAACATCTCCGGCTGTGTCAGCCAGGCATGTTCACAGACACGTGGATAACTAAATACAAGCGTAGCTTCTCGGTGTCGGTGGCTGGTTAAACAAAGAAGTCGTATGAGCTTCTCCAGTCACCTGTGTATGTAACGTTAGCACTGCTGCATTTACGTGTTCGGGATTAAATGGTACAGATCTAATGCCTCTCACACACTGTGCACACGGGCTTTTCTCTGCACCTTTACCATAACTACTTTTCCAGGTGGTAACCACCAAAAAGTCTGGTTCAGTTCTCTCTAGTTGACTTCTTTGTATTACAATTTTGTCTGCAAAAATCTATGGCTGGGGGTTGCTAAATCGTGATGGAAGTGACTAGTAGGTCTCTGGGTCTCTAAGGATGCCTCAAGCCCTACTGAGAGGTTACTGAAGAAAGGAGGTGCTGACCCCTTCGCAACAAGAATAAATAAAAGCCATAAAAGCCTTTTTTTTTAACCATGATCATGGGATTTTTACTTCATTTAATTATGTTTTTATTGCTTGGTCTGCAATTATTTTTTTTTTTTGTGTGGATAAATTCTATTAGATATTTGCAACAAAAAACAAAAGAATGGTTATTTTTACTGCTTTGTTGTATTTTTAGCACTCCTCAAGACTTATTTCCTTCTACTTTCTGAATACAATCGTACAAACCTGAGCAGCATTTAAAACTATGAAATGGAAGGAGAATGCACATCAATTGAAGGTTTTCGTGTGCATCAGTAGTTTGAAGTTGACGTACATTTTTTTTTTTTTTCTTTTGTGGTTTCCATGGAAGTATGCCAAGTGTGGTGCTGTGAGGCAGTGCCTTAATTAGTGGCAGGCCTGGTAGAAGAGTGCTTTCCTGATTTAATGCACATGTTTGACTCCTTCAGCTTCACACACATTGAGTAGTCACGGGCTTAAATCAGTTCCACAGCTGCGCAGCAGATCTGGCATACAGGTGTTCGAAGGGCACCGCGTGCTGATTCAGCTGTGCTACACAGAATACTATTGTGTGTCTTCATTTTGGGCACAGTTTTCTTTAAATGTGTATGAAAGGTTGTAGTCCAGGGTGACGCTGATGGGTAAGTGAGCATGTTTCAGGTTTCAGTTCTTCAGCAGTGAGGAAGCACAGTGGGAATGGAATTCACCGCTTCTATTTTGCTCACGCTTACGAGAAGGCATCACCTGCTACGAGACAAGAGGAGACGAAACTCCCTGTGTCAGCAGTCTGAGGAGCATCTCAGGAAAAGAATAGAACTGCATGACAGGCTGAGGCAGGTGCCGTCAGCTTTTTTGGAGAGTAGGTAGAAGGTCATTGTCGTCGTGGTTCAACAGCATGACTGCAAGCAACGGTGTCCTGGAGGAGCGGTCTGCGTTTTATGTGTGCTTCTTTTTGTCCCCCTGAGCTTTCTAAGACATTTGTCTTGATGAAATCTGGCTTGATGAGCATGTGGACTGTTGTCAGCCCTTGTTAATATGCTTGTAAGAATGGAATTCTTAAAGACTTTAAAGCATAGGCACAAGAATATCAATGGATAGGCAGTTGCCTGCATGGTGCAGACCTGGTTTTAAGAGATCCTAACACTAAAAAGCAAGAACGTAAACCAATTTCTTTTAGGAGTTACACAACTGTTACCTTTCCCTGGGAGGACACCAGACTTTGCACTGAATGGCCATGCTGGATGACATGTAGGGTCTGTATGGCCAATATCCCTGTGTTGAAACTTGCCAGTCAAGTAGCAGAAGTTGCATAGGTGGAGTATCAAAAACTCAATAAGAGCAAAGCTTGCGACAGTGCCCGAAGTATTCAGCTGTTTCTGACCACTGGTTTGGAGATTTTCAATCAGTAATTCAAGGACATTGTGCCAGCCGTGCAGTCACTGTGAATAGTTCTGGGGAAAAGAGCTGTTCTGCCAACAGAGTGACTGCCGCTCACTTTCCTTCATACTGTTACCTACTAAGTCATTTCCTGAATGTAGGTACTGTCTGGCTAATTAACTGCCTAATTTAGTATCACAGGAAGTGAAGTTGGTGCTTGTGAGGTGGTGTTAAGTTGGCAGGGTAAATCCCACCACTATCATGATGTTTTTTTTTCCCTTGGTTATCCTTCCTGCTGACCGAGGTCAGTAACATTCATCAAATCAACAGTTTCTAAAACAGGTTTCAAGGTGCAACACCTGCTGCAGTGATGCCTCAGTGTGTGTAGACCAGGCAGTTGCCCTGGATGTAGTTGCACATACTGTATGAACTGAATGCACAATGAAAAAGTTTCAGTTTCTTTTGCTGGGATGTGAGGTAGCATCGTGAGAATGTGCTCCATGAAGTCCCTGAATTCTCATGTTCCTCTGTGAGAAGGTTTTTCTTTCTTTTTTGAATGCTTTTGATATTCAGAAGCTGATGTCTGGAATGGCTGTGTGAAGATCTAGTCTGAAAGTACCCTAACCAAGTAAGACTCTGGCAAGCAGAGGTTACTGAATTTATGCTGTTGAGTGAGAAATTCCAGTGCAGCTGCACTCGGGTATTGCCTGTCCCTCAGCATCTGATCTCTTTTATCAACAACTCATATCCACATCATGGTTGTTTAAATTCTAGATGGCCTTTAGGGTTCAATCTGTATTCGGCCATTTGTGTGGGTTAATTTCACAAATGTGCAGATTTTTATGACTGTGGACTATCTCAAGAGGCTTGTAGTAAAATTTCTGTTCTTGTCAAATCCATATTTACTGTAGCATTGAGGAGCTTTCTGTCTCTGTGATACCCATTGAGCACCTAAAGGAGCCAGGTGGGACTCTTGGCCTTGGCAGCCTTGGAACTGATGAAGCATTTTGAGCAGTTTCAGACAGTGAATGATCTACCAGCATAAGAAGCTCTCCCGTGGTACTTCATACATAAAGCCCTGGGGAGAGTTGCTTTGTTACTTGGGAAGTGGCAAAGTTATCTAGCAAGTTTCTTGTAGTGAGGGAACAGGTGCCTCTGGTTACAATCAAATGCAGCCAAAGGAGCCCCGAGGTAAATATGTACATTTTCACTAATATCCATGATTTTCTTTCCCTACATGCACAGTTACATGACTAGAATGCCTCAAGCATTCTAGAGAATGTACCAGGATGCTGCAAATGTATCTTAGCTCAGTAAAGAGTTGAGATGCTAACTCCTCAAGGTTAAGTAATAGACCATGAACACACCCAAGCAATCAGTTGGATGTGAAACAGCTGCTCTGCAAGGTACCAGATGGCTTACAGCAGAGTTCTGCTGCAGCTTTTTTAATGTATTGGAGCACATTGTCAGGTGAAGTACATTGGTAACAGCTGCTTGGAGGCTACCCGCTGAGAAGCTGGACTGTTAATAGAATGGAAGTAAAACTGCAGATCACCTTCTCACTGTACACAAAAGCAAAGGGGTTTTACTGGCATTAATTTTAGTATTGCATGACTTTGATAGAGTTCAAAAAGCTGCTGATAATATTTCTACGTGTTCTGTTACCAGCTTTTCCATGTCGCCTATATCCTTATCAAGTTTGCAAATTCTCCTCGTCCAGATCTCTGGATCTTAGAAAGATCAGTGGACTTTGGAAAAACTTACACTCCCTGGCAATATTTTGCTCGTAAGTATCTTTAATCTTTCACCCAGTAGCAAGAAAATCAGGCCATTGGTATTGCTGAAGATTTCAGCTGTAGTGTAGTGAAGACAGTGACTGTCAAATACGTTTCTCTTATCGTAGTTGTCCATGATGAATTAGTGAAAAAAGTGTAACTGAAAGTGAGTATGATATTTGGAAATTTTAACTCAGCACATCAATGTTTTTCAGTCTGTTGGGATTTTTTGTTTTGCTTTTTTTGTCTTGATTTTTAGTATATCAGAACTACAGTGTCCTTTATCCCATTGGACTCTAGAGTTCCTTGCAAATGTCAAAGTCAAATACAAGCACAAAATCTTGGAGTAGATAAATTATTATTATTTTTTTTTGGGTTGACATTGGAAAGATTGTGTAGTGTCTTATCAGGAACCGCTGAATTGCTTAGGACAAGAAAATTTGGTTTTAGAAATTTCCATTTTTATGCACTAAGGGAAGCAATCGCTGCTTTTTATTTTTTAGGTAAGGGGGAGAATTTACCTAAAGCACAGGGGATATTTCTTTGTTAATTCAAATTAGGATATACGGTATTATATATTTTCATATATAAAACTAATTTCATTCTGACTTGACTAGACTCCAAAGCAGATTGTTTGGAACGCTTCGGGAAGGAAGCTAATGTTCCTGTGAGGAGGGACAACGATGTCATTTGCACTACAGAGTATTCTCGCATTGTGCCTCTTGAAAATGGGGAGGTAAGTGCTTTTAGAAAAATACAGTGTAATCTTGGAAGTGAACAGTTTTGGAAGTTCACTGTTTCAATAAAAATGTAGAAAAGAAAGTATTTTTTTCAGTTATGATTGCTTGAAATGACAATAAATCCACAATTAAGCATTTAAGTAGCTGGTGAGATATTTGGAGAGTGGGCTGACATCTCCCAGTTGTCACCAGGGGATAGGGGCTGCTCAAAGCAGCCTGCATAGATTCTTTATTATGGTTTAGGTACCTCACTTTATGCATATGCATTTGAAGATATTTACTGCATTTTCTGAATAGTTTCAATGTACATAAAAGAACTTAACTGCACAAGAATTCCTCATGGGAGAAAAGGCCATAGAAACAGATACTTACCATTCAAGAATAAGTTTCTATTTAAGAAAAAATATACAAAATACTACATGCTTGTAATGAAGTACATGTGCTTGCAAAAGCATTACTCTGATTTTGATCCTTGCTGTTGCAGAAATGTGGCTTGTGTTACTTGACTTGATGTTAAACTCCTGGCTGTGCTGTTCACTCTTGCTGACGTTCTTGTTTTATGTCTGATGCAGTTAGAATCTACATCTAAACTCCTGCAGAGTTTTATGCGTATGGATCTGGGGCTGTAGTTTAGAATTAAAGTAGAATTTGCCTATTAACACATCTTTAAAATTTTCCAGATAAAATATTTTTAAGAACAATTTCTGTAGAAGACTATTGCTGCTACCATGCCCTATTACATGCTGCATGACTTCTCCTAAAATAATTGTACTGCAATTAGAACTGCCACCAGTCTGCTCTTACATGTTTCAGATTATAGGAGCTATTTGAAAATAGAAATCTGTTATCTGGCTGGTTATAAATAAATGGAAGTCTCTTACTCGGTTGCACACCAGATTGTTGATTTAATAGAGATTCATGATTGCTAATTTTCTTTAAGAAATTAAAATTGTACTGGAGCTCATGTTTTGGAAGTTAGATAAACCTGCTTTCACGTGAAAGGATTTTCTAAAGCAACACTGTGTACTTTCTTCAAGAAGACCATTAATATGCTCCCAGGCATTGGACCTGGTAACAATAATATTTTCCAGGAATGTTTGTGCCTTAACCCAAAAATAAATGTGCTTTGGGAAAGAGCCAAAACCTGGTGTTATTACTCTGACAAAACTCCCCTTGACACTATCAACTGTTCATGTAACTATTTGTAACTATACCTATTGTTTTTTGTTTGTTTTTTCCCCCCGACTAAAATGTGTTCTTTTTGTGTGTTGTACACACTGTTTTCAAAAGAGATAGGGGCACTCTTTTATTTATTTATTTATTTATTTATTTATTTTTTACTTAGGTGTAATATGTGTAATAAGAATTCAGGAGGGTCCAAGTCATGTTTTTTCCTGACGTTCTGGTTTCAGTATGAAATGTGTAGTTCCTATTGCAAATATGCTCAGAAACAATAGTATTTTTTTTTTATTCTGTTATTACTCAAACATTTGACTCTGTGCCCACTACTGATACTTGCAGTTGATATGGTGTAACAAAAATATACTTCCTATTTTTTTTAGATTGTAGTATCTTTGGTAAATGGCCGCCCAGGAGCAAAAAACTTCACTTATTCCCCTAGTCTTCGGGAATTCACAAAAGCAACAAACATCCGCCTTCATTTTCTCAGAACTAATACACTTCTTGGACACTTGATATCAAAAGCTCAACGAGACCCTACTGTAACCCGTAGAGTAAGTACTGTTTTCACAGAGGTATATTCAACAGCTGTATCCGGCATCTTAGAGACCAAAAATGATCTGAATCATTTAGGTTTGCAACAATCAATATTTACAAGGACCCACCTGTAAATCCCTGTATTTTCTCCAGGTCTGCTTGACATGAGAAGGTAACTGGGATAGCAGGTAGTTATGGAGGGGAAGTAATGATTTTGTAACAGGCTATCTTCTTTTGCTGACTTTGAATAGTAAAGGAAGCAGAGTGCATCACGAGAGCTATAAGGAGTCAATGTGAAAATCTAAGCTGTCTCACCAGCCTTATTTTACACTGCTTTCCCTTATTTATTCAAAGAGAGATTTCAGAAAATATTACTTGAGTTTCTGAAGGAGCAGGAATCAGAGGGCCTACTCAAAATTTACTAGCTGTAGACGTATTGTTTGAGATACATAGGTGTTTTTAGTGGACTTTGGGCTATCCTGGGGCTTGATAGCCAAAGTTCCACTCTCATTTAGTGGGGAAATATAAGGAAATCCAGATCCCTCAAGGGACCAGTGCATCAAGAGAGATTGCAAGCGTCATATTGTATTGTTATTTTAAACCTTTTTATTTCAAATGAAGAGTCAGTAACAATTGGAGGAAACCCTGGGGTGAGGCACTGCACAAGTGTGTGTGGGTTTCTGTATTGAAAATCATAAAACAGTTCCAGTTACTTGATAGCACTCCCATTAAGCACCTCTATTGTCTTATGTAAATTTTACAGTGTTGCTCACAGGCACATGTAAAAGAAGTATTTACTTTCCTTGGCAAGCAGCGTAGCTTTAATGTAAGAAACTTCTGATGTTATGGCCATGGGATGTAGGACAGATGAATAAAACAACAAGTGTTTTATTGAATTGTTAAAAGAGATCACACATTTTCGTTGTAGAGGTCTGCAAAGTCTAGGAAAGAGTTAATATACATAAGGAAAGTCTGTGTGTTAAACTTATTAGAGAAGCAGATGAAAACCAGACGAGTTCTGTTCTCCTGTCCAAGTAACTGCCTGACTTCTGTTAATGGCTGGAGTTCATGACACATTGAATTATATAGGGAATGTTTTATGTCTAAACTGTGGCAATTTGGCCTATTAATTGTTTTGGCCTATTATTAATTTTACTTTTTACTAGCCAATAACAGGACTATTCCTGTTAGTAGTACAGCATAGTTCTGCAAAGCTGCACGTAACTATCGACGGTCTTACTATATTAAAAAAAAAAAAACACAACAGTCAGCTATGATGGCAGGAGTCAAAAGTGTCACTTCTAGCTGTGCTGAAAATACTGAAAGCACAGGTTTTATGGTAGGCATAGTTAAAAAATTAGTGAGTATATGTGAGTAGAGATTGTTCAGAAAGTGAAAAATAATACAGATCTTATTTCCTAGTCTATATATCCCACCTACTGCTCTTCTCCTGCTTAGAGCAAAGTAGCTTTACGGAAGCCAGAGAGAGAGGTTTTCAAAAGCTCTCTGCCCTGGAAAAGCATCTCATCTGTGGCAGCCAACTTCATCTACATAAAAGAAGAAAGTGTTTATACCACTTAGAGAAGCTATATTGTGAATGAGTAAGCACAGGAGACAAAACTGCAAAACGTTCTGAGCCTTTTTCTCTTTGTCCCCCAGTGGCATTTTCTCTGGCCCTTTAACTGTCTTTGGGGGTGCATAGAGATCCAGAATTGCAACCAGCTTTCTGTTCTGCCTGGTGCACTAAAGAGGCAAGGAAGCAACTTCTGAGCTGCAGAAATGTATGCAGAAGTTACTATTGATGTGTATATGCTGCTGAGATTTTCAATGAGTTGAACTGATGAAATTTTTATCTACTGTTGCCTTGGATGCCTGCAAGGCGTCAGAGTGAGATACAAAGTGTTTCGGCTTCATGTCACAGGTTCAAATCCAGCTTGAGTCACAGGGATTTTATCTGAGCCACCGATCTCTGTTGGTTTCTAGTGTTTAGTGACCATGTGTGACTGAATAGGGAAACTACTGCTCCTACCAGTGTGTCCTACTTGTTGACCAGACCATGGTCTCCCAAACTGATGCTGTACCTGTACATCTCCATAGTCAAGCTGACTTTGAACAAGTTTTAGGCTTGGGCACTGGTGGCTTTGTAGCAGCTGGGGAATGGAGAGCTACAGCAGTATGCATTTGGTTTGAGCCACGCAAGCCCAGAATTGTGTTCTGTTGCTACCAGGCAGCCCATGAGTATTGGCTTGATTTGCTGGGACTCAGACATAATGTCAGTACAGGTTTGACTATTGGTTGCCTGACTGTGGCCTTTTGTGAAGTCGTGCCTTTAAAATTATCATAAACAGGATTTAACCACGTAGAAATAACTGATGTTGATATGTCTGCCATAATACAAGTAAGAAAAGACAAATATAGATTTCTTGTGATTCTTCCGTAGTATTACTACAGTATAAAGGACATCAGTGTTGGTGGTCGATGTGTTTGCCATGGCCATGCTGAAGTATGTAACGCAAAAAGTGCTGAAAACCAATACCAGTAAGTAAACTGAGCATCACATTAATTTAATATCAGGAGAAAAAAAATCCACAAACATTTTCAAATGAACTTTTTTATTATCGAATGTAGCCTTGGAAGAAATTTTTATTATACTTAAAAAATGAGTCTGCTAATGATTGACATGAAAACACGTCAAGAGCTATTGTATGTGAAATACAAGAATAAAAAGGTCTGTTTAGATTTTAACTGAAATTAAGAGCTTGGAAAATTTAATAGCTCATTAGAAACCCTTAATTCTTTTTGGAAAACATGGTTTGATATCATCTCGCAACAACAGGAATTAAAAAGCCAACTCAGTAACAAAGTTAGTGAACTTTCTGGAGGTAAAGAGCATTTTAACTGAACTCAGACAGGATCCAATACTTCTGATCACTACTAGAAAAAAATAAAAACAGAAATTGAATGAGCTATATCCTGTTGTCAGTGGGATGATACTTCATTTTAGCTGAATTGACTATTAAGATACAAGAGAAAAACATGACTTTTGGTATCATATTCTTAGTATATTAATGAAGAAGACAGCCATAAAGTTAGTAGAACTCAGACTGCATTTTTTACTTGAATATTTTGTAGGAGCAGAACTTGGGACTGCTGACTATTTGTCTAGGTCCTTTGGACGCTTGGCTCTAACTAATATGTGTTTAGAAAAATAGTTGCATTCATTTTGCAGTAGATCTAAGATATTTTACAATTGTCTTTACATTCTATAATTGTTTGACTGTGTTCTTATTATTGATATTTACAGGAGCTATTAGCAAACATCAATGTTATTTCAGTAACTTTGCAGCAGGATTATATTCATTTTAATGAATGAATATGTTATCTTACCCTTTGTTTACAAATGTTACTTTTTACGAGTGAGCTTGAATTAAAAAGGGATAGTAACAGGTCACACACTTACCTGAAATCTATAGGAAAGTTCCATTTCCCTGTGAAATTTATGATATCCATGTTGATTTCACAAGGAATTAGATCAAACTCTATGGCTCATCTGTTCTAGGAAAATGACTGTGAGCATTCAGGCCATTCAAAACACATTTTAAGACCCAGGTTTAAAACAGCTCTTGCTCTTAACCTGGTTTTTAATGAAGAGTTAGTGGGCAAATGGGTGCCTCCATTTCAGATGTCTATGCTAGAGAAAACTAAGTGCAGAAGGGGTGAAATCTACCAGAATAGAATGGTTGTACTTGAAAATTAGATTGCCCCTTGGTTATTAGGCTACACAGATAACAGAGGAATGCTGGAAAAAGCCTCTCCCGTCTCAAGGTCTGCTTGTTACTCCTGGGACTCAGTTACTATGCATGATAGTAAGACCTAGCCCATAACAAGAGCCTGTCCTTATGGAGGCTATTCAAATCAAAATAAATATGAACTATGCTTTCTTGATGATTAACGTGAATTGTTTTAAATGTAACAAGATGAAGTTATGATTATGGTTTAATAAAGACAGTAATAAAATTATTGTAAGCAAAGCATAAATTAAAAATGATGAAGACATGCATAGAAAGTTGATAAATATTTTGATTTACTGTAGGTCAACAAGCTTGAGCCTTGGAATGAAGCTAAAATAGGGTACATTGTAAGCTGCTATATATCAGTTTGATTTAATATTCTAGCATAAAGTTTCATAATCCAGTCTAATGAATTCAGTTGTAAGTATTTTCTATAACTAATTTGTGTTAATAAGCTCATAATCACGATTAAAGTAACCAATCATGAATAATTTTAGGGAAGTTCTAAAACATTCTAGTTTCACTGTTTGACCTCTCTACACGTGAACTTACGTCCTGTCTTTTTCACATTATGTGTCAGTTTTGGGATGCGATAAAATTAAGAAAAAAAAAAGTTTAAATCCAGTTTCAGTGGACTAAGAAGCTTTTATTTCTGTAGGTTTCAGTGTGAATGTCAGCATAACACTTGTGGGGAAACCTGTGACCACTGCTGTCCTGGATATAATCAAAAACAGTGGCAACCTGCAACAGCGGGGAGCACAAATATATGTGAACGTGAGTAGTTAAAAATACGTGAGTTTAAACAGGACTTTGACAAGTGGGTGAAAATTAGCCATAGTGCAGTGTTCATGGACTGTAACTAACAGATTAGGCTTTGACACCTCTTGTTTTTACTGAGAAGATTCTTTCCATACAGTAACACAGACTAAATGATGCAGTGAATGTTATTTATGTTTTTCTCTCATCTCATTAGACAATGACAATAGTCACAGATGTCAGAATATTGCCTTGAGAAAAGTGGAAACCTTCCTGTAGCATGGTGGGTGAACATCTCTCCCCAGTCATAGCTGCCTGCTGACAAATTGTGGGTGCTCCCTAGCAGAGCAGAGATTACAGGCATCTTGAAATTTGCTTCCCCATTACCTATTTGTATTCAGAGTGTAGAGACTGCATATATTAAACTTTCAAACAGGGAGAACTCTTGCTCCGACTTCTGGATTTTACGTCCTGTTGGCAGAAGGGGAGGGACTGTGTATTTAGCTATGTGGCTTTTTTGTTTGTTACCGGAGGGAATGAGGAGTACTTAGTGCAGTACTGCAAGATACAGTCAGCTCCCCTTACGAAACAGCAAAGTATTTAGTAATAATTTGCAACTGGGAGTTGTGAGAAGTAACAACTCAGTCTTTGCTATCTTTTATTGGGAAGAGGAGCTGAGTTATTCATTGTTCATGTCATTGTAGTTACTGTATCTTTGATATTGCAAAGGAACCCAGTTCAAAAGTCTGCGTCATAAAGCAGATTTTTAGAAGCAAATCTGTTTTTTTGGGGGAATTAAGCATGCTCCAGTGTTTCAGGAACCGGGGTGAAAAGTCATCTCTCCAGTCATTCTTGAATTTACAGTCTAATAACTGTGAATCGTGTTTGGTCTGAAAAAGCCTTTCAGCAGTGGAGTCCTGCCTTAGCCTTGTCACATGTTACTCATTAATCAATGCAGCTCTTCTGCCCTTCCTGTCTTGGGCCCATAAGCAGGGTCCTCTGAGCTTCATGTCATCTGAATGCTGCTGTGGGAAGTTGTTCAAGGCTGCTACTGCTGACAGGTGTCTGAGCTGCACTCCATTCATTCTCATGCTGGAATTCACCTCTTGCTGACCTGGCATAAATGGATGCAAACGTTTTCCTGGTGGGGAGTTTGCTCCACACGTGTGCTTTAGACCCACAGACTGAATAGTCAAGCTGAAGAAGCCCCTTGAGCTTTCTTCTACCTTACCTGTATTTCATTCTCTTAAAGAAAAGGTAATACTGTAAGATCGACCACATGGACCCCCTTTTTCCTCAGGGATACATAAAGTCTCACATGGGTGTTTGCATCCTTCTGTCAGAAAACAGCGGCTGTGTTAGCCATCTCCATGCACAGCCTTTTCTGAGCAAACGTGTTGGCAGCCTCTCGATTCCCTTGTGTCTGGCCTAATTTAACTTACCTGCCTTTCCTGAGAGTACTGTAGCCAGTGGGTACAAACGGTTAACAAGGGAACCTTACCTGAAAGCCAAATAGATGCACCTTTATAATTAGTTTGAGGAATAAATAGACTGCTTGTTTAATCAAAACTGCAGCACTAAGACAGAGTGTTTGGGGGGAAAAAAAAAAAGACGATTAAAACATTTGATCAGAGATAGGCATGTTGGGACTCAATTTTTGGACAATATTTGAAACCTCATTTGAATTCCCCTCTTTGAAAGAAAAATACTTTCTGCCAGGAAGAGAGAGACAAAGAGCATAAATAACGTCATGTTCTTGAAAGAATGAATTTATAAAAGATCATCGACAGGATTTGGAGCCAAGACAACTTAGCTTCTAACTACCTCTGAAAAAAATACCCTTTTCAGTTTGGATTGCTTCTAGCTGTTTAAGGTGATTTGTTGAAAGTGTTGGCCAGGTGCAGGCCTCTTCTCCTGGAAGCCGGTAGTGGAGGAATTAAAGCAGCCTCATTAAGCTTTCCAGCAGCCTGAGGTCCCTTTGGGGAAACTGATTGAAAGAGGTCGGCAGGAGCTGATAGAAACAGGGCCAATCTTTGCTCTGAGTTTCCTAGAGCAGTGGGGGTCAGCAAATGGCTCAAAGTCGTAAGAAAACACTTTGTGAGGTAGAAGGGCTTTCTGTTCACCTGTAAGAGAAAATGCTGTTACTGTGACCAGGCAAAATAATTTCCCATCACTGTTACTAGGCATACTTGTGAGCTGTTTGCAGTTCACAGAAGTTTTGGCCCTAGAGCCAAGGAGCATTTGGTAGATGACCTTGGAAGGACATGCTTCCTTCCAAGGAAGGAAAGTAGGGTCGGGGCTCTTATTTTTATTTTGACATGCTTTCAGGAATCCATTGTCTTCCAGAGTATCTTATCCCCTGGTCTAGATGAAGGAAGGATTTCCCAAGTGTGAAGTCATAGCTTTATAAAGTTGTAACTTTAGGAATTTTGTAGGAGGGTTTCTCTGGAGTGCTGGAACGCTTATAATTAAAACTCACCTAGCACCATATGTTTACAGAAGCCTTTTATGCTTTCAGCTTTTTTTTTTTTCTTTCATAAAGTTTCCTATGCACAAATATGTATATCTTATCTATAACTGTTTATTTGAAACAAAGTTTTAGTGCACACAGCTTCAGCCCGGATATATTTTTGGATGTGGAAAAATAGAAAAAGCATTGGAACATATTTTTCATTATTTTTAAAAGACTGCTGAAACCATTCTTCTGGAGCGTCCTGGTTCTGCTTTTATGTATAAATATATGTTTTTGAAATGGTACAGCTGTTGACTCTTCTGACAAACCTAGCAGTCCATGTTTTCCTCATGTCTAGATGATCTTCCCAGGTCTCTGGTGTGAAAATCTAGTTGCTGATAAGTAAATACGTGCACTTGAGAACACTCCAAATACATGAGTGTATGGATAAATAAATACTCCAGGTTTCTTTCTCACCGCTGCTACATTTCTAAATTCCAGCATCACAATGAAAGCTGACTTGGAATATTAACTTTTTCAGCCTGCAATTGCTATGGGCATGCCACTGACTGCTACTATGATGCTGATGTTGATCGGCGTCGAGAAAGCTTAAACATTCACGGGCATTACGAAGGTGGAGGAGTCTGCATTAACTGCCAGGTAAAAAGGTTTTGGTCTGTTTAAGTAATTGTCATTTGAAGAAGTGTGTCCACACTGATAGTTTGGAGGCTGACCAGTCTAGATAGCTCCATTCCTCTGGTATTGTTACTTGTACTCAAAGCAGGGAAAAAGATGTCTGAAAGTAATTTGCATCATACAAAGTAAAAG
This sequence comes from Netta rufina, assembly GCF_964035555.1. Lineage (NCBI taxonomy): Eukaryota > Metazoa > Chordata > Aves > Anseriformes > Anatidae > Netta > Netta rufina. Next base: position 110,428,768 of record NC_140124.1, read on the forward strand.
ATGTCTGAAAGTAATTTGCATCATACAACATTGCTTGTTAATAAACAAATGATGCATTAATTATATTTACACTCAGTCCTGCGTGATTCAAATAAAGCCACACAATACAACAATTAAATGAACTCTAAAAATCCCCTTTCCTGTTATGAACTCTGACGTTTCCCTGCTTAATAAAGGGAAGTAAAATTTCCTAAATAAAATACCGACTCAGTCCAGCTGGTTCTTTACTGAAGCAAAACACAGAGAGCTCTGCCTCACCAGAAGGACTAAAGGAGGGCATAGGCTATACCAAGAAGGAAATTTTTGGTATTGAAAACATATGGAATTGTAGAAGGGACCTCTGGAAGTCATCCAGACTAGTGCTCCACTCAGATCAGGAATAGGTGCAAAGTTATATCAGTTTGCACAAAGAAACACCCAACTGAGTTCTGAGAATTTCTAAGGGTGGAGATTATGCAGTTTCTGAGTAATTTATTACAACACTTAATTACTTCCATGGTAAAGAGATTTTTGCTACTGTTCAGTGGGAATTTCCCCAGTTGCATCTTGTGACAGTTGGCTTTTGTTCTGCTGTGTATGTCAGAGAAGGCTTGGCTCTGTCTTCTCTGTTACCCACTCCTGGGTAGTAGAAAACTGCTACTAGGTACCCACCTTCCTTAAACATCTCTTCTCCATCTCTTCTCCAACCAAAGCCATTTCCTGAGTCTCTCCTTACATGTCGTGTGCTTCAGCCTCTTAACAACCCTAGAGACTCAGTTGGTTTGAATCAACAAATGTAAATTTGGAGTCAGAGACTTTACACTGTATGTCACGAATGAGTAATACGTTATTGTAAAGAGAAGGAATGTCTCTCATCGTAAGGAACGTTTATACTAGTATGACTAATTACTTTCAGGAAAGATCATACAAGGCTCTGAACACCTTGATCTAATCTTGGAGATATCTCTGCTTTGAGTGAGATTGGACCACTTGACCTCCTGATGTGTCTTCCAATCTAAATTAGTCATTGTTTCAATAATCTCAGGGTTAAATACAGTTAAATACTGATTTTAAAGATTGTCTTCCTTTTGTTGTCAGGTCTGTCTGATAACAAACAGCTGACCAGAATGTAATTTGGAGGGAAAATTATCATAAAACCTATACTCCTATGACACCTGCATATAATGATTTGTCTATTACCATGCTGTGCATTTAAAATACAGCTGTATTTAAGCAACAAAAAAGGGGATGTCCAGTAAAATGTTTAGGGTGTTTTCCATCTTATTGCCACAGTATAAGATATTGTCCAAGAAGCAGTCAGAAGAGAGAATTATTTTTACTAGCATGAGTGAAATAAATGCTCTTTGTCTTCCAATTGATATTTCTTTGCAGAAATTGTTCGTGCAGTCTGGTCATATTTGTCATCTTGGTCCTTTCTGTCAGTTCTTTGTTCATGAAAGAGCATTTTTCGTAAATTGCTTCCAGGATATAAAAGACCCAAATTAATTTAAATCTGTAAGTCTATGGGTCTATGGTTGTATGATTGATATTAGTTGTTTGTAACCTAATTTTGTGGGAGTTGTGCTAGATTAAATGAGTTTACCATAAATCTAATTATAGCATATTTTTTTTTATCAGCAAAGTACATGGATTTTAATTTACTTTTTCTGCTTACGTCAGGGGAAAAAAAAGCAAAAGAAATGGATGCTTGAATGAATATTGAATGTGTCAGACAGTAATAGTATTGAATATTGTACTTTTCACAGTCTCTTTTATTTTAACTATTTCACAGCTTCAGGAGAGACAATAAACATAGAATCACAGCATAATTGAGGTTGGAAAGGAGCTCTGGAAATCGCATAGTCCAACCCCGTGCTCAGAGCAGGTCTGATTAGATCAGGCTGCTCAGGGACTTGTCCAGTCAAGCCTTGAGCATTGCCAAGCTCACTGATGGCAACCTGCTTCAGTGTTTGACAGCCCGCATGGTAATGTTTTCCCCGTAATATCTAATTGGAATTTTCCATGCTCTGATCTGGGTCTGTTGCTTCTTGTCCTATTCCTGTACACCTCTGAGAAACCTCTCATTGCTCTTCACCTCCCTTGCTAATTTTAACTCCGTGTGACCTTTGGCTTGTTTAGCTCCATTATTATGGGCAGTGTCTTTGTGTTTCTCCCAGGTAGATTGTCCCTACCTCCAGCTTCTCTGTACTTCCTTTCTTAGTTTGAGATCAATCAGGGTCTCAGTATTTATTCATGCTGGCCTTCTGCCTTCCTTGCTTGACTTTCTGCATATTGGAAAAGACAATTCTTGTGCTAAGGAGACTGTCCTTGAAAGTCAGCTGGCTCTTCTGGACTCCTTTCCCCTTCAGTGCAGTTTCACATAGGATCTTGCCAAGCAGATACCTGTGCAAGCCCAAATCTGCTTTTCTGAAACCCAAGATTGTAATTCTGCTATTTGTCTTGCTTACTTGTTTAAGGGCCTTAAAATTCAGTCTCATGGTCGCTGCAGCCAAGGCTGCCCTCAGCCTCACATCTTCTATCGGTTCTTCCTTGTTTGTCGGTGTCACTTTGAACAGAGTATCTCTAAGTGGTTCAAGAGCCCTGGCATCCCAAAAATTGCCTTTGATATGTTCAAATTAACTTCTGGGTTGCCTGCACCCAGCTGCATTGCCCTTTCAGCCGACACTGGGGTGGTTAAAGTCATCCATGAGTACCAAAAGCCTGTGATTGCAGGGCTTTCTGTAGCTGCTTAAAGAAGGCTTCATTTGCCTTTTTGTTCAGGCTCTCTGTAACAGACACCTACTGCAATATCAGGTAGGGAGGTTAGACCCGATGATGTCTTGAGGTCCCTTCCAACCCCTACAATTCCGTGATTCTGTGATCAACTGGGCTGGTACATCCTCTGATCCTTACCCACAAGCTCTGCACAGGTTCATCACCTGCCCCAGCACCAGGGAGAGAGCCAGACCCTCTTGTGTAACCCCAGACCCAGACAGCAGCATCCTGTGACTCTGGGAGGAGTCCTACAGTCTTGAGCAGAGATGCTGGGCCACTCTGTGGTCTAGGTGCTGCAACAAATACTGTATCTCCACCTGCTGTGTGATGTGAGCATCACCTCCCCTACTCCAGCATTAGCCTTTCTCGGCAGTAGTTCAGATCTGGAGATGTTAGAGGAAGCTCCTGGCAGAGCTGGAAGCAGAACCCAGAGCTATTGCCCAAACGGAGAGCACCAACCACAAACAGCAACGTCCTGGGTGCCCTGCTAATGAACTGCCCTGCCAGCTGCCCCGTGAAGTCCTGTTTGCAGCCCTGTGTTGCAACACTCCCTAAGAAGGAAGTGAACAGCAAGCGGGAGCTGGGGGCAGGTGCTTGCTGCTTTTGTTGTTCCAGGGCAGGGTTTATCCTTATTTCTTGTCCCCTGCTCATGAGACAAATTGGCCCACGAGAATGCCTTGTGACAGCTCTTTGCTCAACTTCTGAATGCCATCACTGCTGCATGCTCCTGGCACCCTCACCACAAGAGAGAGCTTTAGAGCAAGAGTTGAAATACACTCAGGACTTTGTTCACAGGAGATATATTTATTTTTGCTGTGCTTAAATTACTTACGATGTTTTTTTCTGTGTGTCTAAAACAAGTTTACAGAGATGTTTGTTTTCCTAATGGTAGATCTGTTTTGTTCATTTTACTTTTGTTTCCTGTAGGCTGATCAGGTTTGGGTGTATTTTGACATTGCTGATTTTGGATAAAGGATATTCAAGAAGTAATATACAGGATGAGGAAAAATTAACAATGCAGTTGTCTGAATGATGTACACACTATAAGAAAGCATTATAAAAATCAATGAATATCTGGTAATAGTGTACAAGGGATTTTTTTTCCTAGAATGAAATTAATTTTTTGTTAAATATGTCATTTTCATAATATTTTAGAGTTAAAAGTCTGTTACTTTATGTGAGAATACCATGATTCAGGAAGCTGTATGTTGTTAAAGTACACCAAATGACAAATGTTGTCTTTATTGCAGTAATATTCTTTTTTTATTTTTCTGTGCTGGTCCTTTCTTAGTTGTGTATAGTGACAGCGTTAAGGATGTTATTGTTTCTTAATTCTCCTTCCCAGTTCCCCTTTGTATCTCATATTCTCCTTTTGCTTTATTTTGCACAGCATAATACGGCTGGTATTAACTGTGAGAAGTGTGCAAGAGGTTATTACCGTCCATATGGTGTTCCAGCAACTGCTCCTGATGGCTGTATACGTAAGTCCTTCTCTATTTGGCATCTTCTCATAGCGAAGAATAAAATGTCCAAAAGATGTTGGAGAACAACTGCAAACCACTTCCTGTGTTGGTTTTGACTCTTTTAATGATAATCGTCTCAACGTATGTGTCATATGAACCTAAAGCTTCAGGCTAGCAGTAGGACAATGGGAGGAAGTAAGCCATAAAAGGCTGATGAGGAGGTAGGACCCTACACACCCCACAGTGAGCTGGCATGACCTCTGAGAAGCTGCTCTCATCTCATATCCTCATGACCCTGCTTCTCTTGGTTCTCTCACATACATATAAGGTATCTTTTGGCTTTTGGTCACTTGAAAATATTACCATATAGCTCCAAAGGTGATAATGATGGCTACTCCTAATCTATCTACTGCTTAACCTAGCATCTATAATAATAATGCAATAGGATGATTAGAAATAGAGCTTTTAAAAAAGATGAACTGAGTATAGGTAAGAACTAAGGATTAAATAACAAACAGGCTGACAGAACTTTGTGACAAGTAGGAGGAAGCTATGGTTTGTTGTGTTTGGGTATTGAAATAAATGGGAGGTCAGCAGAGCTGTGGGAATGCTGCTATAATGTCATATGTAGTGTGTAAGGGAAGGTGTACAAGAGCATGGTGCTCTGCCTAGACTATGGAGAGAGAAAGAGCAGAAGCCACAGAAAGGATAGATGCTGCAGTGCTGTGGAGCAATAACACGCAGCATTCTGAATTCTGAAGCAAACAAACAGACAAACAGTCTAAGAAAATGGTGTAAATCTTATTTCTAAGGGATACCATAAAGATTAATTCTGTGATTTAGAGTACTCAGAAAATATGAAACAGAATGTGAATGTTAATTCTTTAAATAACGACACATTCACAACTGCAAATGACATTACAATGCCATTGTGCACTTCTATAGAAGACAAATGAAACCTTTCCCCAAAGTGATTATTTTCTCAAACTTGCTTAGCCTGCAGCTGTAACTCAGAGCATGCAGAGGGCTGTGAAGAAGGCTCTGGCCGCTGTTTCTGTAAGCAGAATTTCCAGGGAGAAAACTGTGAACGCTGTGCTGATGGTTTCTATAGTTTTCCATTTTGTATCCGTAAGTATGCAAATAAAAATGTCTGTTCTCCAGAATTTTAAACGTGCTTTAAAGAGTTAGATGTTTTAATTACAGTGGGTTTGGTTGAACTGTTTGATTTGAACATCTGGTGTTTCAGATTCTCAAGCATACGCATTCCAATAAATCAGTTGTCATAACACAGAAGGTAGTCTGGTCTACTTTGCAAAACAGTGGTTACTTGAAAATCAGATAGATTGTGTTTCATTCTCAGAATTCTGAATTCATTTAAGACATTCAGAGAGTCTAGAGTCTATAACTCACTTGGACTAAAAAGTAGAACATGACTAGTGAGAGATGGGGGAGAGAGTGGTTGTGTGTTTTGCTTGAGGCCTCCAAGGGTTTGGAACTTTTATGCCTAATAAACCATGTTTGTGGGATTTCAGAAGATTCTAAAATAATTAAAAATAATTCTAAAATGGTGCCAGTGTGATGTTGGAAAGACCCTCCTGGCAGAGTATAAAACTGTCAGCCATGAAGGAAGGGTTACAGTTTCTTTCATTTTTTTTAAAGAAGTGATTGAGGGAAAGGAATTAGCAAATCCAAAGAAAATAGAATGAGAAAAATGATGTGATAGAATCTCTGAGTGCTTCCATTTACTAAAAATGGCAATAGAATGAGATCTAATGCCACTGATTAATTTAAGATAAATTAATCATGCTCTTTGTATTGACAGGACAGACCTTCATTATCTGTCAAGAATTTTAGTGAAATAAATGTGTCTGTTTCAAATACACCTTATCATTTCTTTTGTTTTAAAGGTATTCCTGTATATCCTTTTACTTCTCCAAATCCAAGTGATGCTATAGCTGGTGACATAATAGGCAAGTTCTTTTTTTTTTTTTTCTACCACTTTTTTTCCCCTGTCACAACTTTTCACTATTTTAGTGGTGCGTGTTCTTTCATGGAGATTTATGTAGTAGTTTTGACAGTGTTGATATTTATCTTTCAGAGAGCCTTTGTTCTCACCAGAAGTTCATCTTATAGTCTTGTTCATATTAAACAGTTTAGTGGGATACTTCCAGAAAGAGTTATGGATCAAAATAAGTTTGAGCCTCTGGCAAACATCTGCAGAAGAAGCTGACCATCCTGTTTGATGCCTGTGAATAGATCCATCAAGGCTTTCTGACACGTACAACTTGTCAGCTGCTTTGCAGTGTAAATCTCTTTCTTAAGGCTAATTGCTCTCTGTTTATGGACTCACCTCTTGCACCTGGCGAATTGTACGTTGTGAAGAACTTGGATTTCTAAGAGGGCTACATATTTCTTATTTATCCCACTGCAAAGCTGTCTGAAATGCATAAAGTGATTCCCTTGGTGGGCTTTTGTATTTTAGTGTATATCGTTGTACTGCAGAACCGAGACATCTCACAGCCAGTGCTAAATCAAATACATACTAGTAACGTACTTCAGGATTAATAACTTTAAAAAATCTAGCAACCTTTGTCATATCCTAAAAACAATGCGTTTCCCCATTATTTTCTATTAGTTTAATAGAACTGGTGTTTACACTGGCAAATGAAAGTCTTTTCTTCTGCGAATGTAGCAGGCCCTTGGATATAAGTAGACGGTGTACATCCATTTATGTATCTACAGGTTCTAATTGTTTGCTTGAAAGGGTATGCAGTTGCTGTTACAGCCTACAAAACTTTAGTCTCCTGTAGCCAACTATCATCTTGTTTATATGGCATCAAAAATAATTGCCCTGGTAGGCCTCTGGGTGTGCTCTGTTGCATGTTTTCTTCTCTTGCAGTGTTTTAAAAAGAAGAAGAAAAAAAATGCATTGATAAAACAAGTAAATATAATCAGGAGTAAACAGAGCTTAAGCCATTTACATTTTCAACAAGTAGCACCTCAATCTGAAGGCTTAGGAAAGGCAGGTATCTCTAAATGGAAGCTTCTGTGTCTAGAAGTTGTATGTTACTTCTGGCAAACTAAACAATTTATTATTTTTAAGCGAGATTTGCACGTAAAGGTCATATGAATAATTTTGGTGATTCAAGAGCAATAATTACTAAGTACTGATCTGTTTTTCCCTGCAAAAATACAAGGAGTTGCATGGTTTCGTGCACTAACTTCTGTTCCTTTCTTTCTTTTATTTCCTGTAATAACTAGAAGGTGGCTGCAAACCAGGGTATTTTGGCCCCCAGTGTCTGCGTAAGTTCCATAATTTCTTTTACTCTTGGAGACTGAGCCCTGGTGTAAATGCCAACATTTAGCTTCCAAGTGAAATGCCAACTCTAAGATTGTAATGCTGCAAATGTTTTCTTTACAAATGTGCTCTTCAGCACGCCAGTTCCACGGCACAGGAGTTCTTGGTAGTGACTGTAATGGAAATACAGGACAGTGCAGATGTTGAACTGGATTTCAGGGTTTTTCCTGTGATACCTGTGCAATGGCTTTTTTTCATGACTGCCAGAGTAAGCCAAAACATTCCCTTTCAGCAAGCATATCCAAAAATCCAAGCTTATGAAATTCTTTTGCTATGGAGATGTGTTTATAAGGGAGTCTTCCAAAACTCACAGAAGTCAAAAAAGAAAAACTAGATGAGGAGTGATTCCTATCTAAAAATGCCTCTATTACACTGATTGCTGTCTATTTTGTGATGCAGCTGTTGGATTGTAGTTTGAGAGTGAATTTAATAATATTATTCCTGATGAAATTTAGAATACCAATGAAAGCATTCCTGTTGCTTATCCTTTTTGGGGGGAAATTTATGTTTAACTTTAGTTTGCAACCTCACTTTCATGTATCAAGCTGCCCTTTCTAATCAATACCAGAAAACTGACTGTTTTTAAAGCATTTCAATTAATCAGCTCTATACTGCTGATTTTATTAACTGCTTCCTCCAGAGACTATAAATCCAAACCATAAATAGTTTAATTTTAGTCTTAAAAAAGACTGGAGCTACTTTCAGTAGTCAGCATACCATATTGATGCATCTGTCCTGAGTGGGGACAGGCTAAGTGTGCTTCAACCCTGACATTGAATGCAATAGTTACTTTAAGCCAGATTCTTCCTCTCTAACAGATTTTCCTTTATATCTCCCTCAATACTGAATTCTTACTGATGCTGGCGATCAATAAAAGCTGTTACGAAACTAAATGAATGTGAGGAGAAGAGTTTGGTCCTCTTGATCATTGGGGAGTGGCTTTTATTTATTTATTTGTGTAATAATAAAAGAGCACTTCTGCAGAGACTGCCTCTGAAAATTCTTTGCTTGGTTGCAGCGTGTGAGTGTAACTCAGCGGGTACCCGTCCTGAAGTCTGTGATTTTCGTGGAAGGTGTCTTTGTCGCTCAGGGGTACATGGACTTCAGTGTGACAGCTGTCAGCCTGGCCACCACTCTTTCCCTGTCTGTGAAGGTAAGGTTGCAGATTACATGTATGTCATCAGACAGACCCCTGAGTAGGCAAGCTTTAATGCTTTTAAGGTACTGCTTTTGCAGGGGTTGAAGCCATGTTCACTGCACTAGGTGAGAAAGAGACTCTTCTGTTCCTTACAATGAAATCCTTATATATTTTCATTCTCCAAGCACTAATTCCGTGCATGTTTCTACAGTAGGAAATAATTACATAGTCTGTTTTCCCATGGGCTTTTTTTTCTTGGGTCTGACTGTTTGATTTAGCTTCAGTTAGCACAGCTGTCTTACTAATAACCAAAGGATTTGAAAACTGTTTTATCATGGAGGTCTACAGCAGCAGAGGATGCTTGACTGCTGGCAAGGAACTGGCATAGTAAAAAAACAGTAGAGAGGTGAAGAACTAATATACTTCTGCAGAGGATCTTTGTGTAGTACCTTGCACTCTGTGTGTTCTGTAAATCTGAAAGTGATTTTGCCCTTCACAGTGATTTTTCACACTTTGCCCTTCATAATGACTTCTTACTAATTTTAACATCATATGGCAGGCCTTGCTCATGTAATCATGAAACATGATTGATCTACATGGGGTTTCACCAGTGTAGATGACACCAAGGACTAGCCTGCTTTTTATGTAAAATGAAGAGTGATCAGTACTGAAGAAGTATAACCTGGAAATGCAGAATCCTTTTTTGTGTGTATGGAGAAGCCATCAAGTCCTATCTGGCCCCTAGGTTTTGTCTGCCTTTGCAGTGAATGAGAGAGGGGCTCTTAGTCCTTGATAATCCTTGAAAATCCCTGTGCCCCCAGTAGCAGAGGGGTTGGGACTAGGTGGTCTTTAAGGTCCTTTCCAACTGAAACCATTCTACGATTAGTGAATTGTACATTCAAAAAGAATATAGTCTATTGCTGAATTTTGAAATATACTTTCCTATATAGGGTAACAGGATTTATTTAGAACATTATGACTAACTTTCTTCTTTCTCGTTATTTTTAGTTGCTGACTATAGCAGTCTTCTTCCTTTTGGGCTTTATGTTCATGTCCAATGAATAGCCAGCAGAATTCTTTATGCTGTACAAAGATGTATTATGTTGTGTTACTAAACACAATGGTTGGAATAAAGAAATACCATGTGACTGTGCTTTTATGGTCTGGAGTAGATTAACTTTTTAAAATTAAAAACATAAAATCAGGATTCTGCCTTGGTACACTCTGTTCAGTGGTTTTAAAATAGTGTTTTTTTTTTTTTTTCTTTTCTTAGAACTGAATTAGATAGCAATCTTAGAGCAAATCAAACCCATATTGAATATGTTTAAACTTTTAACACCAAAAGCTGAAAAGAGACATACAAGATTAAGAGAGCATGCAACAACAAATTGTAAAACACAGACAAAATAGTTGAAAACACAGCCAGTGGGATTACTCAAAGCTGCTGCAGTTCACAGCTTGTTCTATCAAAATAAGCTGCCATTGGTTAAATTTAAACCAATGCAGCATACTGCAGACTGTGGTGGAAGATGAACAGTGCTACTCCTGTTTGGAGCTGTCATCTTCAGAAGGGAGGTAGCTTTATAATTTCTTGGCTACTGCAGCTAAAACTGTCCTTTATGGTCTTACCTTGTTGTACCATATAGAAGCTTTCTTCAACAGGAGCAGGATCCAAACAAAGCCTTTAAACTAAAATGATTAAAACGAGGAGGGACTGTGATTTAATATTCAGTTGGGAGGGGACTGTAGTGTTGGTGATGTCTTTGGAAGCTTTAGTGTTCGTATTGTTCTTACACAACTTGCTAGCAAGTCCTATGTCTTTCCATGAAGCTTTGACGTAAACACAGCAAAGCCAGACATCCTTGGCTTCAGCATGAAGAGGAATCAAAATGGGGAACCAGGAAAATGAACATGCAATAGAAAGACAGTATTTGAACAGTGTTTGTTTTATATTTGTCAGTCAGCTATTTGCTAGTCAAATAATGTAAGAGATTAACTGCAAACCTTAGCCTTAACTGCAAAACCCGTGGCAGCTGGGATTCCTGGACAGGCTCTTGTTCATGTACCTATAAAATGTGGGCCTGTGTAACTTCCAGCATCGTTTCAACAAAACAGCACATCATATCTGTGATAGAGTTGTTAGCCTAAGCCAGTGATAAATCCAGGAGAAGCACCACGCAGCTAGCTGTTACAGTCTGACAGCGTGCCTCACGTATCATGTGCAGATTCTTGCAGTGCACTGCTTGCCAGCTTGTAGAATTACAACAGGTCAGCAGTTTTTACCTTGTGTATCCTTTATTTGTCCATCATGAAGTTGTGCATCATTAACTGCTTTTCTAGTACATTTGTCAGCCGTTAGACCTAGCCTCGCTTTGTGGATGCTTTTTGTCAGAGGTTATTTTGTAAAGATGATGAGTACTTCTCTCATGGGACTTTTCTTTCCCTTTTAAGATAGACTTCTCTTCCTTGTATGTATATTTTGCAAGGAATCAAATTAAATGTCTAAGCTGTACATCATGGCATTGCAGTAAGAACCTGATTATCAGTGGTTGAGGAGACGATTACATTATAAGCATCTATTTCAGGATATTTCTATTTGGCGGTGATATTAAAGTTTGTCTGGATTCCTCCTGACTGTTTAACATTTAAAGGTGTCTTTGGGGCAAATTCTCTTTTAAATAACTACTTGTTTAGACATGTGTCTGTCAGAATACTTAGTGATTATTACTGGTTTTTTATCCCCCATACAGAATGCAATTGTGATTCAGTTGGCTCAGTGGACAGTATGTGTGGTCCCAGAGGACAGTGTCTGTGCCACAGGAACTTTGCTGGATTTAAATGCAACCAGTGTGCTCCAGGTTATTACAGCTATCCCAGCTGCTTGCGTGAGTACCAGCCTTTCCTCCTTTTACTGGGGCTTGCCATCTTACTGCTATAGCACAGAAGAAAATATATTCTCCCATATATATTGCCATCAAAAACTATGTAAGCATGATAGTTTTGTTCCTTCCAAAGCTGGCAACAGTGACACTGAAGATCAAGCCAGTGTCCAGGCTTCTTGGCAGGCACACACTCTGGTAGCCCCACCTGGCACATCATCTCTGTTCCTGTTATCTGTGCAAGTTGGATTAATGTAAGCATGATAAACAATGTTGAGATGAAACAGATCATCTCAAACTCATAGGTTCCAAGCAGGTGTGTGGACCCTGTGATTTGTTTCAAAGAAAAATGAAGGGCAGTCTAGACGGTGCTCAAAACCTCTGCAATACCGGAGTTTTGAAAGTTATTATTTCGTATGTTCAAGGTGAACTCTACTAATATTGTCAATGTGTTTTTGTTTTGTTTGTTTGTTTTTTGGTTATACAGCTTGTCAGTGCTCTCCTCTTGGTACCCAGCACAATACATGTGAGCCAACAGCAGGGCAGTGTGAATGTCAACCAGGTGTTACGGGGAGACAGTGTGACAGATGCCTTTCTGCAGCCTACAGTTTCCCCTACTGTGAAGGTAACATTTGTGATAGAAAATCCTGCATTCAGTTCATATCTCCCCCATTTTTATTGTAAGGTGCTTCAGGACATTTTGCTATGTGTAGTTTCATAGAAACGCGCTGAAGTGTGGGAAGGAAGGAACACACCAGGATTAGATATTCGAGGATGTCATTCATCTTTCTGTATATTCTCTGAAGTAAATTGTAAGATTAAAACCTTTTTTCAACAATGCCACAGAAACTTTAAGAAAACATCTCTCAGTCGTAGGTTGGTGCTACATTTTTCCAAGTGACTACTTTGTATACCAAAACAATTAGTCCAAACTAGGCTAAATACATATTTGAACAATCACTGTTAAAGGCTTCTTCTGGTCTTAAAGATTGAAGTAATTAAGTCACTTCAAGGTGACTATTAAGACACGCTTTGAAAGTTGCAGAGCTTACATTGTAGTTTTTTGCATTACTGTATTTCATAGCTCTGTTTTCAAAAGATCTTTTAATGTATTTATTTTTTAATTCCTAAAGGAATCAACAGTGAATGTGACCCTTCAGGTAGTGTTGGTTCTCATTCTGTAAGTATTCTGTCTTTGCAGCTAGCAATATTCATAATTCATGTATGGTCTGAGCCTTTGCTGAACGCATTCACTCCATCGCTTAAGTGCCTGAAGCCTGATCATAATCTGTGAAAGAATTGCACAAGCTTATTTGCAGAGTAAGAGAGGAAATGACCTTTGTGTTTTATTCTTTGATCAAAACAAATGCAATTACCTGTCTAGGATGGTGTTTGTTTTTTTGTTTGTTTGTTTTAAACTTTTTGAAGATTCAAGATCTCTTTGAATCTCCTTTGAAGATTCAAGATCTCTTTGAATCTTTTTATATGTGCAATATGCATACTGTTTGTGTGTGCTTGGTATGCTAGAATGCTGATACATGCATGCAGGTGTGCATCTATACCTATGCATGCTTTGAAGACCTTCTGGTTCTGGGTTGGACCATTTCAGTACCAAATTATTTCCAAAAAAATGTATTTTAGTATTTAGTATTTTAACATCAGTAATATGCTAGTATTTATTATATGAAAGTATATACTAGCATTTTAGTATTGATATTAGTAATATACTAGTATTAGTAGTTAGTATTTTTATATTAGTAATATACTATGAAAAATCACAGATCAGAAACTGTTAAGTTACATTCCATATAAATGGGTTGCAAAGAAGACCCAGAAAATAAATCTGGCAAGTAGAAGAGGTAGGCTCGGGCATACATCTGTATTTGTCTTACAGCTTTTTTTAAAGTTGGCCACATGTAAACCAGTTACTCCCTGGAAACAATGTTGATGCGCCTGAGCAAATAGCCCTGCTGAGAGACATCCATTCTCTTTTATGGAAAAGGATAGAAAAAGAATTAAGAAGAAAAGCAGAATTTACTATTATTTGCCTATGCTTGTCCCTAAGAATAATGTGTAGGGGATTGAAAAGTCTCTGTTGCCTCAGAGAAATATGCTTTAGCTTTGTATAATTATTTTTTCAATAGTTAATAAATGGAGAAGTGTAAGAAAATATGAAGAAGAGACATAACAGATAAATTCTACCAAAAATTACCTAAATCAATTTTACAAAAAAAAAAAACGTCGACATCATATCTACTTCACAGTGCTGTATGCTACTATATGGGTGATTCAGAACATAAATTATCTAAGATTAAAAGTACAGAAAAGTTGTTGGTAAAAATAAAAAATAGAAAAAAAAGTGTGTCATTGCCATAATTAAAAACAAAACAAACACTAATATTAACATTTTGAATCTGAATTAGTTCACTTTACTACTGTTGTTTCTACTTTGCCCTCCTAAGAAAAACAGAATGATAAAAGTAGGAGAAAATATAAAAAATAATGACTACTTTTAGGAAAAATTGTATTTTAAACTTCACACAAAACTGTTAATGCTTTGGAGCAGTTATAATAAGGCTATGAAAGAATTGGAAAGTATGTTACGATATTTAGGATAAATTGGATATGGAAAAATGGAACAATCCTGTGCTGATAGTGTGAGACAGAAAAACCCAAGAAATCTGAATCAGCTGTGGATTCCATGCTTTTGTGAAAGTCAGTAAGCTGCCTGAGTTGTTTATAATATTAAATTTTCCATAATACTAAAGAGCTGTGTGTTTTTTTATGAAACAGATGAATCAACTTCTTTCTGTCATTAGGGCTATTGTCAATGTCTTCAGCATGTTGAAGGTCCTACATGTAGTAAATGCAAACCATTGTACTGGAACCTGGCCAAAGAAAACCCTGAAGGATGTACAGGTACAGCTTTAAGACATGTTTCTTTGGGTTATGAAATACGCTAAATTATTTTGAATATTGTCTTTGTTAGCTGTGGTGCTCAGTGATTTTAACAACTCATTAAGAACATGTTTTCACGTTACTTAATTTGAAAACCAAATTACCTATAATAGCAAAAGTTATTTTTAGAAATTAGACCACAATTTCATGAGTGTTTGTTAGTTCTGTACTCTGACAGAAAGCAGTTCTGTCAGAACACCCAGAAAAGACTGGTTTTGCTAGATGTAAATTAGGATACTTCAAAACACGTCAGTAAATTGCACATACACAAGTCATTCATTCTTCTTTGCTTTATCTTCTCGCCTTGCACCAGTATCTATTTGTTGTTCTGAACCTTCCAGAGTAGAATCCACTTTGTTGCACTGACTCCAAATTGAGGACTCAAGATTTATTTATTTATTTATTTATTTATTAATGCAAAGCATATTGGAAAGAGGAAATGCAGATTATCTTTTTTTTTTTTTTTTCAATCCGTGCAGCGTGCCATTGTGATGTGAGTGGAACACTAAGTGGAGTTGGAGAATGTCGACAGGTGAAGTGGAATTATAAGGAAAACATTAATTCAATTTATTTTTGTAAATATATGTTATTGTAACATAGTAAGATGGAAATCTTGGAACTCATTACTGCTTTTTTACACATGAAATTTTTACACATGAAATGACAGGTGACATCCTAGGGATGTATGAAAGTTATGAAAAGTTTTCATCACCTTAAAAGTAGGGATTTCTTGTCTGTTCATTAAAGGTGATAAATAACTAAGTTATGTCCAGATAAAATGTTTTTGTTCAAATTAGAATGATTTTCCTCTTCACAACTGGAGGGAATTCAAAGTATTGAAAGAATGAAGTTCTGAAGAAGGTGCTGATGAAATTTTTGATGAAATTATTTTCTTCACAGGAAAATGGACATTGTTACTGCAAATCCAATGTTTGTGGAGATTCCTGTGACACTTGTGAAGCTGGTTATTATGCTCTTGAAAACAATAATTATTTTGGCTGCCAAGGTAAAGAACATTTCTAGCAGCAAATTTTCACATAACACAGAAGTATTTAGGATTCCACAGGTCATATTTTTAAAACGTGGATGTGTTTGTTGAATCGTTTATGCAGTGTTTTGCACTATTACTTGTAACATGTACAAGTCTCAGTTTGAGCTGGATGTGTTCTATATTTGAAATCTCCTTCTTTGCCTTCCAAAAGGAGAAAGAATAGGGCAGACGTTACCACGGTAGCTCCCAGAAGTGTTGTGGCTCATTCACTTGATAAAATTTGTTCCTGTATGAGTTCATCGGCTTTTGCCTCACCATCCTCAGTGCCTTGTTTACCACCACCTGTCTGAGGTTTCTCCATCAAAGCCTGTTGTGAGATAGCAAGAGGAGCTGCTGAAGCTTGCCCAGCACAGAGCCAGTGCAAGCCTGGGCAATCCTGAGCTCTGTGCCTAGCCTTCATTCCTGCATTGTGCACCTCACTAATCCCTGTCAAAATCGAATACCTCACACTCTGAGAGGGTTTCAATGGAGTCAGAAATTAAAATGCAATGAAAAGTTTAATGCAGTACGTAACACCGAGATGCAATTCGTCCAGCAAAATATGTATGTATCATAGCTAAAGAGATTTCCAAATAACTGAAAGTCATTCCTCCTTTCACACCTTCCACCAGGATACGGGGCCAGGGAGGTTTGATTTTTCCTGCAAACAAAGATTGGTAGCTCTTTGTTCTGTTTAGTGGGTTTCTAAGGTCCACTGGAATAAGAACTTAAAAGATTACAACAGCTTGTAACTTGATTTATTTTTATTTTCAGTTCTGTTTGTGTATTGCTATAAACTGTGACTCAGGATGCTTTGATATACAGTCAGATGTAGCTTTGATATGGTGGAAGTGGTCATCACCCTGCCATGTGTTTTGAGGAGCATAGGACTACTTCAGTGGTCCCCTTTCTCCCTTGCCCTCCCTGTAGATTTGGGTTTGCTAAAATTATTGAAAGCACTTTCACTGCCTTTAGTGGGATTTACACCTGTACAAGGATGATGCAAGAGATTTACTTTTTTACTGACGTATTTGTGGCAATCCTTTTGAGTGTGCAAAGTTTAAAAACAACGTCTAGTCTATCAAACAAACTTTTTGTGCCTAATTTTCAAACCAAAGATCTAATGAAATAGATCTGGCTTCACGAAGGTGCAAATTACTTTAATTCTCTTTGATTTCAGTGAGATTACTTGGTGTGCTATAAGTATGTTTAGGAACAATCAACCTGTCAAGTCAGTTCTGAAATTTTTAACCTAGGCATACTTGTTCTTTAGTGTGATACATTATGCCTCATTATTAGAGGTGTCCCTTACTTTATGCCACAAATCCTGTCTCATATAGGAAGTCACTCAATACAGTTGTCCGATATCAGTTAAAAATATGTGTATGCTCTTATGTAAACACATATGGTTTTCTTCTGGTGGTACCAGAATGGCTGTTCTGCAAAACTGTGGTCCAGCATTTAGTAAATGTGGCTTTTTACTTGTGATTTAAAAATAAAAAATAATAATTCAAAAGGCTTTTGTCATGTTACAAGCAGAAAAAAAAAAAAAAAAAAAGAAAAGAAAACAACAACAAACATGAAAAGCCAGAAGTAATTGCACCTTATCCATGAGTGTTAACGTGTTTCAAAGAGTCTGAGGGGAGTCGAAAGGGCTCCGGAAGGAGGAAATGAGTTGATAATAGTGTTTAATTAGAGGAAGCGAGGTGTGTTTTCTGATAACCTTTATCACTTTTTCTGATGGGATATTTGGCTTCTGTTCTTTGCCTGGCAGGCTGTCAGTGTGATGTCGGAGGATCCATCAGTTCTGCGTGTGCTGAGCCCTTGGGTGCCTGCCAGTGCAGAGAGCACGTTGTGGGGATGACCTGTCAGGAGTGAGTCAGACTGTCACAAAGAGCTTGTGCTCTAAAGTAGATCATTTGAAACTGCCCATCTTGCTAGCTTTTCACAAGAAATTCTTTATTTGTTGATAAATAAGCTGGTAAATTGTGGTATTAGTTATATTCACTTCACCTGACAGTTTTTTTCTTTACTTTAATGGGATTTTTTTGCAATCACATTGTGTATATATCCATGTACCTGTATATATCAAGAGTTACATAAGGTAAGGTACAGCTGTAAAAGTTCTGGAAAGAGAATTCTCATTCCATCCGTCTTATTTGCTGCCTGGAATTTATTAGCTACTATCAGGATTTCTCAGTGATCAGTAGATCGCTTCCTTTCCGTTGCTTTATTCCTTTAGATGTAGACTATACAATGAATGGTAATTCTTTCAGATTACAATGGTGAGTGGGTGGAGGATTCTTGCCAAAAAGTGTTGGATGCTGGGGTTATACTCAGATGACGAACTACCTGGAAATATCATAAATTCGTCAGGCATTTTTGGCTTACATAGTTGTGAAATGAAAAACCATATCAGAATCAATTTGCTTTAGCTGTTGAGTGACATGATTTAGGCACATTGCCTGAAATGTCTTTGCTCACAAATAAATATCAAAGGTTTAATCAATGGTTATATTTGTATTTTATACTGGTAAGGATATCCAAGCTGACAATCAGAGCAAAAAATGAAAATTTGGAGGAAAAGAATAGTCCTTTGAATGCTTGTTCCTTTTTTTTTTTGTCTCCCTGAAAGGCCTGAACAAAACTATTTTTTCCCTGATCTGCACCACATGAAGTTTGAGATTGAAGATGGCACTACCATCCAGGGAAGGGGAGTTCGGTTTGGCTATGATCCTCAGGAATTTCCTAACTTCAGTTGGAGAGGATATGCCCGGATGTCTTCTATACAAGTAAGCTGGTATTTTGCTCAAGGCTTTGGGGTGAAAACATAGATGTATGATATGTATGCCCCCGTTGTACTGTTATGTGTGTACAAGGTCATAGAGGAACCAGAAAGGATAGGATCTCACTAATCTGAACACTTTGGCACTGTATCACTGTTTGGATTAGTGACTATTGGCATTATTTAAAGTTGGTCATTGCTAATCCAAATATGTGTTCTTCAGAGACATTCAGAAACTACAGAGGTCGTTTTGTTTTTCTTTTTTTGGGGGAGGTTGTTGTTGGCTTTTTCTGTTGTTGTTGTTGTTGTTTTTTGTTTTGTTTTGTTTTGTTTTTTAGGAATACATTTTGCTGTAGGTTTAAAGTTAAGATCTGGTAGCTTTAAAGTCTCTATGACTAAATCCAGAAATTGTTGTTATGACAAGGACAGGAGAAGATTGATGTTTGGCTAAATCACTTGATTATAGAGTTCCATAGCAGTCTGTGTTAAGATTTTCAGGTTTCATCATAGTGCCGGGGTGAAGCCTTCACACTTGCAACTTGTATTGGGCAAGGAGGAGAAAGTCTCCAATTTATCAGGAATGATACCTTTACATTACAGCAAACAAGAAAACGTGTGATTCAGTCAAACAAGATGCGAGCAAGAGTGTTTCAGCAACATTTATTTTAGTCTCATGATTGTTTACACATAAAGCAAAAACCAACAGAGGGAATAAATACATTGCAGGAATTGCATAGCATAATTTAATTGTATAAGAAAGGACCTGTTTGACTTTGGACTGAACTGCTGAGCAAGTGACTCAAAATTTGAAAAGAATAGATTTGAGCAATAAATGGGATTTGCTCATTCTTCTTAAAAGTGGTACAATGATATTTGTAGTACTCTGATGCTGATTAGATTTTTTAGTCCACAGATATAGTTGTGTCCAGCCTCTGTAACCTGTCCAAGGACCAATGGGTCAACTACAGACAGACATAAGCACATAACTGTTGTGCAAGTATAGTGATTTTCTTTCTGTTCTTTGCTTTTCACTCTTTCCTTTTTGTTGTTGTGTTCTTTTTTGTTTGTGGTTTGTTTGTTTGTTTTTGTTTCTTTAATCTCAAAGACGTTTTTTTTTCTTTTTATTTTTTGGCTTTTTCAGAATTACTCCACATTCACAAATGAAGGCAACTCTTTGGAAACTGTGCTTTCATAAATTTCTGCTTTCTAACTCCCTCTAGGCATTTTGTAAAGAGGTAGTGAAAAGGCTTAGTTTTTAATCCTGCTGAAAGTGTGCCTTACTTTGCTCATCTGAATAAAGCTTTTAATTCATGTAAGTAATTGCCAGATCCAGGCCCTCCACAGTTAGATCCTTGCATAGATAGTCTTCATTCTTCATAGTCACATTCTTCATTTCAAGAAACTTTCAGAATTTTCACATAGCATTTTTGTGTCTTGCAGGGCCCTGAAATACTCCTGACATTTCTTTCGTGGAAGACAAATTAGCATTACAATATCTACCACACAAAAGGCTAATGTAAAAACTTTTTGTGAAAATATTTCAATACAATTAAAAAAACAAACGAACAACAAACACAGGTGAAATAAATAACCCATGAGTAGTGCCCTATGCTGCTGTGCTTCACCCATGCTGCTAACATGGGGGTCTCTGATAGACTGAGAAGCTAACAGTTTGCCTGAGATTTTAAAGCACTGGCAAGAGCTGCCTAGGTTGGTGATAGAGCTCAAAGAATAAATTCTCCTCGCTTCCTGCTTTTTGCTTGAAATTGAGGACTGACATCTCTTCCTCCCTCATTATTCATTAATGTCTTCTTTCTTTCTCTTCACCTGTGTCTTCTAGACTTCCCATAAAAGCTTAGAAACCATTTTGTGATACTTTCTGAGGCATGTTGCTTTATTTCTTTCACCTTTTCTTCTTTGTTCCTATCTATTTTTCAGGTATTCCCTCAATGCCTGTCTTTTCTTTTCAGCAGTCATCCTTCTCCATTTAAAACAACAGTTGCAAAACCTTCCCCCATGTGTCTGTGTTTTGTGTTCTGGTCCACTGCCCTTCTGCAGTCACCGAGATTTTAGCCATTTAATCTCTGCAGATCTCTCATCCATATCATCTGTTATATATCCGTCTTTGCTTTCTACATTGCATTTCTATTTAGAAAGAGAAGGTCTCTATGATGATGACAGAATTGAATAATATGCTAACTAGCATGTGCGAGCTGGCACTCTGGCATTTATTTTAACTTTTAGCAATAAGAGATGATATGGCTTTGTGCCCCATTCTGACAGGTTTGCAATTTAGAAAATTTGTGTGCTTTTGGGGATGCAGAATGGACCATAGTGGTAGGGAGGTTACTGTACCAGAAGCATCTTGGGATGGGACAGTGAGTGGGTTATGATGGGTGATCTGGTGGGATTTGGTTTGTGGTGGAGCTTTATGATTTAGGACGGAAGGGAGGAAGCCAAACCCTTGAGACTGCACAAAGCCTATTTTTTTCCTAATCCACCAACCTTTGAACAAGTCTCTGCTGATACTTCTGCTCTGCAACTAAATGGGGGCTGTGTGAATTCATTCTCCTGTGCCAGTCAGGGTCGATGGGAACTGTGTGGTTCCAGAGATGTGAGTTCAGCCCCAGGGCAAAAGAAGCATGGTATCACATCTCTAAGGCAGTGAGGGATCTGGTGGAGGAGCAGAAGTTGCAGTGCCAGTCGGAGATGTCTGCGTGCTGTGGAGCATTGTGTGTTATCTCAGACTAAGACCAGTGATTCCGGCCCTTGATACCTTATCTTTCCCTGCACGTGCAGGGAGAATACCAGTAAAATACTGTCCATGTTTCAAGGTGCAATATCAACATGCATATTAGTTAAGATTCCATGTGTTTCAGGGTAAGTTATTATTCAACAAGTGTTTTATTTTACAGGAGATTTTGTTCCATGTTCTCTTGTAAGCTGCTGGAGCCTTTCTTTTCTGTTATGGAGTATGTCTTTTGCCAAATGGTTTTTCTTTCTCTGGGTGCTAGTAACAAATAATATACTTTCCTTTCCTCCTTTTTCCCTTTCTTTTTATTTTTCCCAGCCAGAGGTGGTTGTACCTGTCACTGTGGCTTCCCCTAAGCTCTTCCACCTAGTCCTCCGCTATGTCACCCTGGGTTCAAAAAGCTCTAAAGGGAAGATCTCAATTGCTGAGGGAAAACATTTTGGCACTAACTATACTTGTAAGTGAATTAATTTTCTCACTAGGCTTACCTGTCTTCATCTGTCATACACAGCATTGCCATTCCAGTGTACACTTGTCTGCATGTGCATTTTTCTTGTAGGCATTTAGTCTGGTGCTTGCATGGCTTCTAACTGTTCCTCTATTCAGCACTTTATGGCTGTTTTTGTTTATTAACTTCAATTTTTCAGAACGAAGTGAGGATAACTTTGAATGTGGAAAAATCAAACCACTACTTATTTCGCATTATCCTGAGATACATTAACCCTGGAGGGGATTCGTTACCTGGCCGCATATCTGCTTCTCAATCTCGGCCTGGAACAGGTAGGTACAACCCAACGGCACAACAGATCAGATGAATGTTAGATTAGAGAAGCCTTTTCAAGAAGCAACTAATTCGGATTCGTAATGTCGCTTAAAATGCATTGCTTTTAACAATGTCAATGCTCTTGTGCTTTTCCTAATATATTTTCCTGTAAATGATGTGTCTGTGTTTGCATGAAACTTCTGCTAACAGTAGTAATCAACGTTTGTTTTTTAAACGTTTGCCAAATTCAGGGCTTTCAGTTCTGTACTCGGAAGATTTGAACTGTGTGTTTTACAAAGCTTTCAAAGAAGGAATAACAGCATTTATCTTGATTTAGTTGCCTTTAATATTTCAGTTTAAAGGTGACTTCTGCCTTCTTTCCATGAATAATGTTTATTTAATGATGAACCCAATCCACCAAATTAGCTCTGATGACAGACCTCAACAGCATATCATGACTTGGTCCCTGGTAAAAGATAAGTACTCCATATCCTTGGTATGCCTCTATCATTCAAGGATATGCTCAGCATTATCTCTTACGATGCCTAATAGTATCACACTGCTGGGAGTCGATGGCATTTAGTCATAGATCCTTCAGTAATTCGGAGAAGACAGAACTGAAGACATAACAGGTACCTCTCAGCAGGGGAGCAGCAGTTTATAGTCAGGACTGGCTTACGTTGCTGGGGAGACAGGGAACCAGCTTGGAGAACAAGCTTTTGTCTTTGTCTAGGGGCTCTCAAGAGGAAACCTGTGCTTTTCATAACATTTTCAATGCTACAGAGAACCTCCGGTATTTGAAATATACAGCTGAAGGTTGCATGAGAACAGGCTTTGTGTCAACTGAAGATGTCTTGAGTCAGTGGAGAGAAATATTGAATGGAAAATAATGGAAGAGGGAAGGGAAGTGAACATTCAGAATAATACAAAACTGGCCATTACAAAGGAAAAAGTCTGCTCTTCTGAACCAATTTGCTCAAGACTAATAAAAAACAAGATGACAGTAATTACACAGCTCTGTAGCTTACTTACAGTACATATTGTCAGAGGAGCATTGATCAGCTCCTATTACACCAAGTTTAGTGGATTAAATCTAAAGTCCAGAGTACCAACCAAGTAGAGACATTTTACTCAGTCCCTTATTTTTTACCTTTTTTTTTTTTTAACCTTTTTTTCTGGCAGGGGCTGCTCAGAGCAAAGAATTTGTCTTCCCACCCAGCAAGGAGCCAGCTTTTGTCACAATCCCAGGAAAAAGCTCCACAGAATCTTTCTCATTGGTTCCAGGAATGTGGATTGTCAGTATAATGGCAGAGGAAGTCCTCTTGGTAAGAAAACAATTGAAGAAAACAAGTGCTTGAAGGCTGTCATGATAATATTGCTCTGGAGTTGTTTGTCAGGAACAACCCTGGAAGCAATTGAAATTGCACAGTAGTAGTGAAAATAGTAGAGTGGCAGAATGTCACTATGAAAATATACAGTTCAGCCTCTAATTTCACTTTTTTTCCCTTCTCTGACTTCCATCTTCTGTAATTTTTCATGTGCTTACAGACTTTCAGTCTGTCCAGAATCTGTACCTTCAAATGTTGAAGTAATATTAATATACAGCACAATTGGTTGAGCATAAAAGCTCATAGAAATTAGTAACTCTTGCATATCACATAACATAAGTAAAGCTTTTTATCCTCCCATCTTTACTCTCCTTCCACTTACTGAAAAATTTTCTGTGACAACTGTTGTGAGTTGCTATAAAAAGACAAAGTCTTTGAGGTGAGCATTTATAGAAAACCTTAAAGATGCGTGATCACAAAGATGCTATACTGAAATTCTTGTGTATATGATACACGTTTAACAAGTAGCCGCTATCTTTAGTCATCAACCCTGGGGCTCTGTTAAATTTATGGAACGCCATGTAGAATGTTACTAAAGAGCTTGCAGCGTATTTCTTGCTGGAAGTGACAGTACTATTGTGCCTTTTTCTTTAACACCTTTGGAAAGGAATTTGTTAATGATCTTAGCCTAGTATGTATTCATAAAAGAAAATTTTTATAAAAAAACTCCACTCTTTTAAGTTGAAAAGGCAGAGCAAAAATATACCAGCTTCTTGAAGCACAGCTTAATAGATTATGAGGAATATTTTTATGAAGTCACCTGGGATACATGAATCTCCCTTGCAGAGTCAAACACAGTTGAGCTGTATGCAGGTGAATAGCATACATGGGTGAAAACTGTGCAGAGCCAGCTGTGTATTACCAAGCAGCACCTGTGCAACTCAAGCTTATACAAACTGATTCTTTTTTCCACTCTACTGACTGGACCATTTGGCTTATAAAGCAAGAACAACTTTGGGTTAGAAGATCTGTGTTACTTAGCTTTAAAGCTTAAGTAGGAGGGGCCTGTGCTTTTAGATTCAGACGCTCTGGACTTGACAAGTCCTGCAAGGCATAGATGTAGTGGGGAACCTCCTTTATGAGCACCATCTTGTACAACACATGATGGGATAGTGGATGCAGAGTTTCCCTGCTTACAAGGCAGCTGCCTTCAAACTGTCTCTGTGAAGATATAAGCATTTACCATGACACATAGGGATGTTGCTGACCCATATAGCAATAAAAAAAATCTATATGTGTATTGCAGATATCCTTCATAAAAATTATTTGTGTGATATTATATGTGATATTATGAATTATTTGTGTTTTTAGGTCAGAGGTTGGACTCGATGATCTTGAGGTCTCTTCCAACCTAGAAAAAAAAATTCTGTGATTCTGTGATTGTTTTTGTGCATTGCTACATTGTGAACATCTGGAGAGGTTCCTTTTGTAATTTTCTGCATGGTCTTGCATTTGTTACATTTGTTCCTAGGATTATATGGTGCTGTTACCTAGTGATTATTATGAAGCATCCATCCTGCAGATACAAGTTACGGAGCCTTGCACCTATCCTGGACGTGTTTCAACAGAGAAGTCAGTATCTATGCCACAGAATAAACCATTGCCTCGGATTGTGTTGTTATTATACTGCTGCAATTGAAAACAATAATAATTCTGTGTTGTGTTTTTGTTTTGTGTAAGCTGCTTGCTCTATCAGCATTTGCCACTGGGCAGATTTTCCTGTGTCCTGGGTTCAGAGGTAGCATATTACAGACGTGGGGGAGAATACAGAAGAATACCTGTTCGGCAGCCAACTCCTGATCAACCAGTGATGTCCCATATCAGTGGAAGAGAGGTGAGATTCCTGCATGCTAATCACAGTCGCATCTGCACTATTCACTACAAAACTACTGGACTGAAAAAACTGTGGCAGATTCATGGCTCAGGATTTGCAGATCTGTAACTCATCCCTAAAACAGGCTGTGTACTAAGTTCTATAATTTATACAGATCCATGTAAACAAATCAGTATTGGCAGATGTATAACTATGACTAGAGAGGATGTTTTGCTCTGAGAAAAGTATTTAATAAAATAAAAATCCCTGTGTTTTAGGCATACTGTCTAGTTCAGCATATTGCTTAATTGTAGTAACAATGGCAAAATGGTTTGTCAGCAGTAATGGAGTATGTATGTAACTCCAAATTCATCTTTTTTTGTTGTTGTTGTTGCTTAAAGAGCTATAATTATGTAAAATATTTGCTTTAGTAAAGAACAAGCAGATGCAAATATGATACTGCTGTGGGTCCACTGAAAGAGAAACATGTTTCACGAAACCAAAAATTATACTAGAAGCATATATTTTTTTTTTTTTAAAAAAGCTATTTTTATCAAATCCATGATAATTAAATGTAAAGCGATTGTGTCCTCTGTTACTGTGTTCTGACAGTTGCTTTAAAAATACCAACTGTGCCAATGATACTTAAATGTCACAGGCCCTGGTGCTTCATCACTGGTGTGTGTGCAAAACTTTTTACTGTTACGACTTATTGCAGTGAAGTCAGGATGGATGTTGACAGAATTATTTGCTTGTTGAAAAGTTCACAGCCTAAGGACATCTTGAGAAAAACATCTTATGTTTGAAAATAATTATATAGCCCCCTGTAACAAAAACCTGTGTAACCACAGCACTTTTCATGCAACTACTTCAAAGTATTTTCTGTAAACTATTACTTTAACCAACTTGCACAGGTAAACTAAAAGAAAAATCTGATGTTTCAGAAAGTGGCAATGGCTATTTCCTGGAGAAAATGCTCTCAGTCTTTGTAGGGAATCAGTGTAAAGCGCTGCGGTACGAGGAGTTCTGTTCATGGAAATGTTTATTCAGCAGAGAATTGAGTCAATTTTGATTTGTTTTTTAAAGATAGCTTATAGATGAGGGTGACAGTTTTTTAGGAACATCAGATTTTCCTCACTGATAGTTTATATTGCCAAGAATAGAAATAATAAGCCTCATTTCCTAGCCTTATCTTGCAGATCTGCTGTTATCTTCCTAGAGCTGTTATAGTGGCAGCTGTTTCCTGAATCTGGTTGACTCTTACTAGTGGACAGAGTGATTATTTATAAGCACTGCTTCCATCCTGCTGGACTGCCTTTTGCTGAGACAGCTCAGGGTTGGCCCTGGGCTGATTAAGACGGGTTAGCTTGCAGGGCAGGCAAAGGGAGCTTCCTGCAAGAAGAAGAAGAGAGTGAAAAATCTAATTTTTTTTTTTTTTAATGATGCTTGACCTAGGTCAATTTACAGATGACCATAAATGTTCCTCAAATTGGTCGCTATGTTCTTGTTTTTGAATATGCCAATGAAGATGACCAGTTATACACTGCTGAGGTAAAAATAAATAGCCCGGGACCTGTCACAGAAGGCCAAGTAAGAATATACAGTTGCAAATACAGGTAAGAATTTCCAAAGTGCTTAAATAACCATTTTGAATATAATTATACTTTTTATATATTGGAATCCATTTTACTGCTGTTATGTTGTTCAAATTTTAGGGTGATTTAAGAGCAAATACATAATTCTTTGGGTATTGTACAGTCGGCACATTAAATATTGCTACTGCTTTAGTGAACTTTTTCTGTACAAAGGGGTTTTTATATGCACTTGTAAATCCTTATAAACTATTAATTATAGAGTCCAGTAGCAGAGCATCCAGCAGCTCTGTTGGCTGCAGACGTTTGCACTGTTTACGCTTGTTTAGTAAAAAGCATGTCTGAGAGTTTTGACTATAAAAAGAAAAAAAAATAGCAGCCAGTTTTACAAGAGTGTTTCCACCCCTCTAACAAGATTTGCTGAAGCAAAGGTATGCGTTTCTCTGAAATCTTGAGTAGGCCTCAAGCCCTATGTTTCTTTATCCTTGTTGACTACTGAGGTTACTGCAGATGTTCCAGGGATTTTGTCTGTCATAAGTGAGATTGTCTTTAACGCTTGAGCAATTCAGAGTAGGACTCAAATTAGGATTGTGATCCCGCAGATGTTTGTGCCCCTAGGAGTGTCAGAAGGCTACTGACATGCATATTTTTTTTCCTGTGAGCCAAATGTTTGACAGATTGTAGACTTAGGGATATTCAGGATTTTCATCAGCATGTTTGTGATGCAGAACAGATCTATGTGACTTTGCCAGGTCACTGCTCTTATTTTAGCCTGATAAACACTTTGAACCCCAAACTCTCTCTCTTTTTTTTTTATTTTTTTAATTAAACACATTTTATGAACTAATTTTGAACTTGTTTGTATGCATGTGTTAAAAGCTTGCTTGTGAAAAGACTCAGTAAATCCCTTCTGCTGCCATTCTGCACTGAAACTAATGGTGCCACTGCAATAAGCTGCTGTGTCATCTATCCTGAGCAGGAAGATACGTGTCTGTTAAAAAAGAAAACAATCAAAACTGCATAATGAAGTTTGTCACAGAATCATGAATAAAGTACGCCAGGTCTACTTGCAGCTCTATCAGATTGATTATTCCCAATAAAACATAGGAAGAGAATGGATCCCAGATTCACAGACATTCTCAGTTGCCCAGTTTCTAGTGAAAATCAAATGAGGGACCTCTATTCTTCTTAAGTGTCCTTAGCCCTGAGATGTCCTTATTTCTGAGCTGTGCAACAGCAGTGAAACTTTCACAGTCTCTGATTCCTACAGGAGAAACAGAAGAGCAGTTTTATGGTAGTTAATGGATTTAGTAAGATTAAGCAGCTGATCTAAGGTAATTGATTGGAGGCACAGACCTACATCTCAGTGTACCGCTAGCAGTAGCTCAACTGGAGAACTAAACAAAGGTCAGGAGGTTTGAACTCTGTGTAGGCAACCTACAAAGGGCAAGCCACATTTTGTATGTTGTGCTTCCTTTGTCTCTGCGGTGAGGATACTGCATTCACCAGTGGCCAAACATAGTTGTTACTTACGATCCAGCAGAATGACTGGGTACCTGTGGTGAGGCTAACTAGGCCTCCACTGAGCTACACAGTAGCAGAAACAACATGGCAATGCCAGGAGGCTAATTTTTAATCCTGCTTTCTGTCTCAGTTTCCTTTGTCGCAGTGTTGTTGTGGATGACAGAAATCGTATTGCAGCCTACGATCTTCTAGCAGATACAAAGATACATCTTAAGGCATCATCAATTAATTTTCTTCTGGTAAGCTTCCATTTTCTTTCCCTTTTGTAATATTTGTTCCCCAAGTAGGTAAAGAGATGCACTTTTCTAAGTATATTAAAAAGCTCTGTGGTGATGTGTGAAAGGATGTATATTAGATTCTTCAAGATGTTGGTTTGTATATACTCAGAAGATACTGAGTCAAACAAGAAAGGCAAATCCCTGTTTATCTTTCTTATCTCTGATCTTTGCAAGGGTATTTCCAATTCTGTTATGCTTTATTTCAGTTGCCCTCTGTTTTCTGCATGTAAACTTTAATTGAAAAATACGCTGGTAGCTTTTTTTCTTCGTTACTGTATTTTTCCCTTTCTTTTCTTTTAATCTTCAAAACACAGGCATTTTCGATGTCTCTTGCAAAAATTTCAGGTAATAAGTGCACTCATTTTAGAAAAGATAGAACTTTTAAATGCTTTGAATAAAAAACCTTCACTGCCATCTTTTGGCCCACACCAGTAATACATTTTTCTAGATGCTGACTTCTTTTTCTAAGTTGTTTCAGTGTTTACCATTTTAGAAACATGAGGCCAGTCACACAGTTGGTTTAAA
This sequence comes from Netta rufina, assembly GCF_964035555.1. NCBI lineage: Eukaryota > Metazoa > Chordata > Aves > Anseriformes > Anatidae > Netta > Netta rufina. Next base: position 110,457,768 of record NC_140124.1, read on the forward strand.
TCTAAAGTTAAAACCAAACCATAAACACAGAGTCGTTCCATGGCACTGTTAGGATTGTCAGGACTTCATTTCCTGAGGCAGCATTCAGTGTGTACAAATACTGTTTAAATTGTTTGGTAGCTCCCGGTAGCAGTTCCTGTGCTTAACAAGATCCATACCCAAAGGATATTGATATTATTAGGCTGTATCTCCACATATGGAAGTTTCATGATAATATTTTGTCTTCCAAATTACAGTTTCCTTTTTCTAAATGACTTGCTTCAAGATTGAGATACAAAAAAATATTTCCCTTCGTTAAACGTAAACGCTGCACTTACCAAAAGATGAGAATGAGGAAAAGAAGAATTTCTGTTGAATGGACATTATTTATGCAGTCAGTGTCCAGCTTTGGAGTTAAAGATGCCCTGTTGCATAGAACAGAGAGGCAAAGGGAAACTACCCTCGGTGCTGGAGATCAAAAATCTGGTCTAAATAGTAAAGGGGGAATGGGATTGTTGAGGTCAACTTTCAAGAGGGGCTCTAACAACTTTATCTCAGACAGATGCAAATGAGCTGTCTGAATCCAAATGATGTTCCACAGTAACTTTTTAGCTGCTCTGGAAGTACAGTGCAGATCTTCAGAATCTACCCTTGTTCTGCTGCAATAGGCTGGAGATCTACGGGTCATTACAGGCAGAATAATCACAATACTTGCTGCCCAGGAAAAGGGATTTTTGGCACTCTGCCTTCTAGCTTATAAAGGGTTTATATTCCGTGCTCACTTATGCTAAAACACAAGTTGAGCTCCTTTACGACTGCTTCTAAAGCAAATCACTTTGCACATTAATGCATTCTCCCTTTTTTTTAATTGCTATTTATACTAATATGTAGTGCTAGTTATCTTTATCAAGTGCTTTTCTGTTTCCTTTTGAAGTAGTTCATGCACACATTTTGTAACCTGCACTTACATATTTCGGAAGTGCAAGTAATATCTTTTTATTGGCACTAACTATTGTATCTACCTACAAGCCATGCCTTATGTCAAAAAAAAAAAGACCAACATTTTTTAAACTGAATTCTGAATCCAGTGGAAGAAATCTCATAGTCACCAAAGCTCATTTCTAAGGACTTTGTGTGAGCAAATATTACTGCCTGCATTTCAGAAGGACTAGGAATTCCCCCAGGGTCTGGAAGTCTTAACAACACTGATGAGGGCTTTTCCTTCTGACCCTTGTTCTGTATAATCTTGTTCACCCTTGGCTAGCTTCCGACCCTGCAAGCTGGTCTTCTGTGATTCCCATTACCATACATATACTTGCATTTTAATTTATTTAACTTCCCAATAGCTAACATTCCCTGGGAAGGACAGAAAAATACTTTTAAATACTGAGGCATTCAGGTGCAGGTAGGTAAGGGATCCAAAACTGCTCACAAAATCCATGACAGTACATGGGTTGGGACTTAGATCTCCCTATGCTAATGTTAGTCTACATTGTTCTCCTTTCAGGCTTGGCCCTATTATTTATTTACAGTATTAATTGCTAATTGTACCTTGTGCTTATTTTTCAGCACAAGGTTTGTATTATATCAGCTGAAGAATTTTCTCCAGAATATGTGAATCCTAAAGTACATTGCATAGCTGCTTACAGGAGTACCCATGATGGAAGGTAACTTGCTTGTTGTTATCCTTCATATTTTATATTATACTAAGAATTAGAAGCTGAAGTGTTAGTGTTAATCTAGACAGACTTTGTGTGGGATGTTGGTAATACTAACCTTTCCTATCTGAACTACCGAGTGCTAATGCATTAGAATACAGAAGTATCTCATGTGCTCTCTAGTATAATAGGTGTCCAAGTTGGAAAAATATTGCTGTTTCTGTGGCAAGCCATGAATTAACATGCCTGAAATACTCACTGTTCTGCTTGGACTTTCATTCTGCATGTTACTGCTTCACCTGTTTCAGAATGGCTTTAATTTCTAATTGGTAAGGAATATGAATTTCCTTTCAGGTATCCCAAATTCACAGCTACACCAGCAAGATGTAGCAGCCCCAAACTACGCAACGTGTAAACCCCTTCTTCGCAAACAAACCACTCCCTCCTCCCCCTCATTGTGGGTCCTGTATGATAGGTGATGCTAAGCGTGCCCTCAGCATTCATTGCTCACAGCAGATCCTTCCCCTCCTCCTTTATACTTGAGTAGTACCAGTAGTTGGAGTACTCATGTGCAGTTGGGTCAACCCAGGTCAATGTCCTCTTGTTACTGAGAACATTTGAACCTGAATGTTCACTTCCTAATTAGTCAGTTCCAGGTTCTGCAGAGCACTTGCTCCATCCTGTTGGCATTCTTCTTTCCACGTGTTTCGTTCTTTGCACCAGAGAGGAAATATTGCAGTTCCTGAATTAGGAAGCCCCACATTTCAATTCCTGTTGCACCTCCCTGGATGTCCTTGTGATTCTAGTCCTAAGCTTTTTGTTGTTCTCGTTTTTGTTTTTGTTTTTTAACCCCCAACTGATCTGACAATGAAGGGAGCCTCAAAGTAATAGTAAATTACATTTGTAACACTTCAGAGGCAGAATTGGTGACTAGGTCTAATGGTTTTCCAGATGGTGATTTCTAATGGTAGTTTCAGTGGTTGAACTGAAATAGGAAACAGAAGAATTTGGATATTAAATTGGATAAAAGCATGTGACTGCACTTGGCTTGCAAGTGGGCATAGCATTGAATTGCAGCTTTAATTCTCCTGCTGTTCAGAATTTTACAACTGAGAGCAGCTTTCTAACACTGAAGATACTTGTCCTCTCATGAAAGACATTTGGCATTCCTGGGTATTTGTACTCTGAGTAAAATGGGGAAAGGAGGCTGGGTGAAAAGCATGGTATAAAGTCAAGCTAATGTAGATATACGTACCTTTTATTTTATTTGGTTTTATTTATTTATTTATTAAATCACTTGCTGTACTTGCATAGTTTACTGTATATTTATGGTCTGTTATTAAGACCGTTATCTGGCAGCATTTTTGCTTTCCTGAAAGTATTTAGTGTTCACCAAGTTGAAAGATTCAGGGTCTTGGCTCAGTTTAATAGTATTATAAGTGGATGCTGCACGTGGTTTCCCACACAAGCCTGGCAAATACATCTCAGTCCTGGCCCTGAAACGTATTTGCCATTCCAGTTCTGGGCCTGTCTTAAGCAGAGATTAATCATTGTCTGCTGAGTACTTACACGAAGTGAATAAATACTAGCGTGAAACCCCCAAATAACATTTTTTCCTGCAGTCTTGGAAACTACTTCTCTCAATCAAGTTCTTCAGACATAAATATACCAAGGAAGAAATAGTTAAAAACAACAGTGGATGAAAGGGGATGTTTTCAGGGAGCACTGTTATTTATTTTGGCTTCAATTCTACAAATATTTGAGTGTATACTTAACTTTTAAGTACTTAAGTAGTCCCACTGGCTTCAATGGGAAAACTCGCATGTTTAAGGGATACACCTACATAAATATTTGTAGAAGTGAAATTTCAACTGGTGAATGTAACTAACTGGATTCACTAACAATTGCATTTTTAACACCTTTGGTTTCCTTAGCAAACTCTTTTTGTTGAAACTGTTCAGGTTATGGAAATTTTGAGTGAATAAAAGCAGTCATGTACATTTTCCCCTCTGTGCGTTAGATCTATACCTCTTGTTTTCCATTTATTGATCATAAAATTCCAAAGAGTAACAGTGGTTACTACTGTGTTATTAATTATATTACATTCTAATGTATTAACTTCTGGGAGTTGACTGTTTTTTTTTTTTTTTTTCTTTCATGATGCTTAAGGAATGCTCCTGACCACAAGAGTAATTAATATAATTCTTGTTTTTAGCATAACATGCATTCCATCAGTGTATGATACTCCACCAGCGGCTTTGGTTTTGGATGCATTCAGGGATGGGAAAATTTCTGAAGTCCAGAGAAATATACTCCATGGTCCGCTGAATGCCCCTTTACCTTCTGACTCAGTTAACAGAGTCATCCTGACATCATCGCAGGTAGCTCACATTTTGAAAATACTGTTTCCTAAGTCACAAATTATGTTCTTAGTAAAGGTGAATAGATCAAGCATTCTAAGAAAATCACAACTAAATTATATGATCAAAATATTGCAGATTGAATAAGCCACAAATATAATATACAGAAAGAGAAACAAAAATGCCAGCTTCTTTCTAAAGCTGTAGTAGTCTCACAGACTGCAGAAGTGAATTACATATGCTTGGCATGCGAACAGATAGGAGCATGCAGATGCAATGCCATATCCTTGAAGGTATTGTTAACTTCCTGAGAAATGCTAAGCCCCCTCTCTTCTGTTGCAACTAAGCAATACAGAGCACAGTTGATGAAATGATGAATATTTCACAAAACATATATACCATTAGAGCTGTTCTTCTTTCTGCAGAACCAGATTACCATGAGTGGCAGAGTGCCTCACTTGGGCAGATACGTATTTGTGCTACATTTTTATCAGCCAGCACATCCAACATTCCCTGTGCAGGTGCATGTGAATGCAGGACGTGTGTGGTCAGGTAGGCTTTCAAATTTGATCTAACTTCATTCTCCTCTCGGCTTTTTGGCACATAGGTCATTATTTGGCATTATGCTTTTTCTTACAGGTTCCATCAATGCTTCATTCTGCCCTCATACTTCTGGATGTCGGGATCAGGTGATTGCAGAAAACCAAATTGAGCTTGACATTTCTGAACCTGAAGTCTCTGTTACACTCATTATACCTGACGGAAGAATGCTGGTTTTGGTAAGTTTATTGCATAAACATACTTGGAAGTATTCTTCTCAGTTTCACCAGCCATTTAGAGACAATTTTAAATTATCAATTTTCAAATTTTCAATATTTTAGGATCTTGCACACTAGTTTTGTTTTTACTTTAAATTTTAAGATATCATACAGTATTTTTATTGTATGCTGCTTGTATTCTAAGCTCAGGGAGATAGATAATGAAGTACATTTTCCTACCCTTTTGCTTAAAGTGTTAGCATTTTGGGGAAAATCCAGAATTCATAATGAAGTAATGTTTAAATATATAAATGCCTTAGCTTGTTTCTTTTGTTTTTCTCTGAAATGTACAATCTAGCTTTTTTGTTGTTTTAAGGAAAATGTCTTAGTTGTTCCAGCAGACAACTACAGTTACAAAATTCTTGACAAAAAGACTGTGGACAAGTCATTTGATTTTATCAACCAATGTGGAGGAAACAGTTTTTATATTGAGTAAGCATCACTCTCTGAAAAACTGAGCAAGCTAGGATTTAATATTATTTTCACTCCATATTAAAGAAGCGTATAAAATCCCCATCGCTCTGCTACATTCAAATGCTTTTCATGGCTTATGCTGGCCTTTTAATTTTCCATGAGTCATTTTTGCATGACTTTCTATTGTAGATGAAATGTAAGGGTAGAGCTTTATTGCTCACAGTACAAAAGAGGAAAATCTGTGTCATCTCTCTGTCTTTGGTATTTCCATCTTTGGTATTTCATATTTTGCTTGGCATGTCTGAACTGATAAGACTAATGTGAGCACTTCTTTGAAAAAAAATCTTACCTACACGAGCCACTTACTACTAATGCAATTACTTTGTTTGTATCCTTGCATGTGTACTGACACCTTCCATATTTCAAAGAATTGTTTGAAAGACAGGACCCCAACTTACTGAATCACTGCAAAGCATTCTCCCAGCAGTTTTCAAGTGGCATTACTAACGTGATTTATATTTCAATGTAAATAGCCCAGAAAGATCATCAGCCTTCTGTAAGGATTCTGCAAGGTCACTTGTGGCTTTCTACAACAACGGAGCAGTGCCATGTAATTGCCATAGGGAAGGTGCCACGAGCCCCACTTGCAGCCCCCTGGGAGGGCAGTGTATGTGCAGACCTAATGTCATCGGTCGTCAGTGCAGCAGATGCCAAACTGGCTACTATGGATTTCCATTCTGCAAGCGTAAGTACATGCTCTGATGTATTCAGTGCCTGACCTGACCTTAGTTATTTAATTCTCAGATTACACTGCACAGGCACTGCGGCCTCACTTTTCTTTGTAGGGCTTGACCCCGTAACAGGCTGGTTGAGCCATCTTAGGTTTAGCATAGTGTGGTGGTTTTAGTTAGGTGGTCAGCTGAGATTCAACCGCTCTCTCAGTCCCCCTTCTCAAAAGGAAAGGGGGAGAAAATATGATGAAGAGGGCTCAGGGGTTGAGATAAGGATAGGGACATCTCTCGACGATTATTGACACAGGCAAAACAGACTCAGTGTAGGGAGATTAGAGAAATTTATTGCCCATTACTAACAATCTAGAGCAGTGAGAAATAAAGAAACTAAAAACACCTTTCTGCCAGCCACCCTCTTCCACCTCCTTCCCCCAAGCGGTGCAGGGGAATGGGGCTGCAGTCACTCCCTGATGCTTTGTCTCTGACACTCCTTCATAGTCACTCCCTGCCCCTGCTCCTTGTGGGGTCTCTCCCACGGGATGCTCCCACGGGATGCCATCCTTCCCAAACTGAGCCTGTGGGGGCGGCCCACAGGCAGCAGCTCTTCAAGAACTGCTCACATGTGGACCTATACCACAGGGTCCGTTCATCCCCAAGGAGCAAACTGCTCCAGCACGGGTCCCCTGTGGGCAGCAGCTCCCCGCAGACCCCCTGCTCCTGCGTGGGCTCCTCTCCAGGGCTGCAGCTCTGGCCCGGGGCCTGCTCCTGCGGGGGCTCTCCATGGGCCGCAGCCTCCTCCAGGCCACATCCACCTGCTCCACCGGGGGCTCCTCCACCCATGGGGGGGCTGCAGCGTGGAGATCTGCTCCGTGTGGGACCCATGGGCTGCAGGGGGACAGCCTGCTCCACCAGGGGCCTCTCCACAGGCCGCAGGGAAACTGCTGCTGTGTGCCTGGAGCACCTCCTGCCCTCCTGCTGCACTGACCTGGGAAGCTGTAGGGCTGCTTCTCACTCTTTTCTCCCAGCTGCTGTTGCACAGCAGTTTTTTTCCCTTTCTTAAATATGTTCCCATAGAGGCGCAAACGAGATTGCTTATTGTCTGTGCTCTGACCAGTGGTGGGTCTCTTTGGAGCCAGCTGAAACTGGCCCTTATCTAACGTGGCAGCTTCTGGATTCTCACAGAAGCCACCCCTGAAGTCCCCACCGCTACCAAAGCTTTGCCACCTAACCCCACTACAGTCTTACATTTAGCATAGCATAGCGTTCAGTGTAATGATGTAATACCCTATGTTTATTAATGTTTCTTTGTAAAAATGGTGCCCTTGAAACCAAAGCTATTCATTGTTTAATACTTGGCAGGTTTGAGAAGTGTTAATAATTGCTGTGGTGAATTTAAGCAACCATTCTGTGGAAAATAATCAGGCTCTCAAGATACTTTTTGAAACTACAGTTACATAATTGGTTTCCGTGACCTTGATTGGTCTTAATCTCAAATCATTTTGATAGTTGGAGTTAAACAAGCCACCTGGGTTTAAAACTAATGAAAGAGGGAAAATAATACATGTTGTTTCTGTTTGTTTTATATACAAATCTTAATAAAAGTTGATCATTGTGGGCTGGGACGTGGTTAATTTGTGGAACTTTTTTTTGACCTAGCGTGCAACTGTGGGCAGCGTCTTTGTGATGACATAACTGGTAAATGCATTTGCCCTCCTCAAACTGTGAAACCAAAATGCGAAGTGTGTGAGAAACATTACTTCAGCTATCACCCTCTCGCTGGCTGTGAGAGCTGCAACTGTTCAGAAAGAGGCATTATTAATGTGGCAAGCCCAGACTGTGAAAAAAACAACGGGCAATGCAAGTAAGTTTGGACTACATGCATTAATAATGGTTCATGAGTGGTTTGCTTCATAGTTGTTTTTTTTTGTTTGTTTGTTTGTTTTTCAGGTATTTGGAGGATTTGGGGAACTTTTACGATAATGAGCAAAGATTTAAGCAGTGCTTGGTGGTAGCTAGAACTCAGTTGTTACAGGAATACATGCAATGTTTAGTGACAATTTGGTTTGTGCAGTAACGAATGGTGGGCTTTGGGATACCCAAGCATGCATTGTTTGCCAGTGACATGCTATGTCACTTGCAGTAAGTCACCAAATCTCTGTTCGTCTCATATAGCTTATCCAGTGCCCAGATATTAGTGACCTTGGACCAGAACTTCTGGCTTCTGGCACGTGCATCATTTGTAATTGTGTATGTTATCTCCCAAATTGTTAAAACCTTGCAGTTGACCTTCCACAATCTAATGTGTGGGTTTAAGTCCAGTAACATTTTGAAGTACTGTAAAGCTTGAATATTTGCAATGAGTTTTGAGAAACTGATGATAGGTGCTGTGTGTATGGAAACTACTGTTCAATTGGAGTTACAGACAGGGCCCTGTTCAATGCCCTCTATACGACATATGATTGTTCTTCGGTATCTCAGCATGCTGAGCTGAAAATTGATTCTTTTATGTATTCTATTTGTATTGTCTAAAATATGTACAGCATACAGCTGTAACTGTAGGGAATTTTCTTAAATTCAGATGCTGTCTATATTAGCGTTGTTGAACATTCCTATTATTTCCTTGGAGAGGTGAGTCCTTAAATAGCAAGTACAAATATGTGAAAGCCAATATGTTGCCTAAGGCCAAGGTTAATTCATTTTGATTGGACTGACTATGTTTTTGTAGTGTCCAAACAAAGAGAAATATAGTCTTTGCTGCTCTGCCATTAGTCCTGTAGATATGACAGAATACTCATTTTCAGAGAATACTCTATTTCCTGAATTTAAAATAATTTCATATGAACTGAACTGTCCATTTCATATGATCTGAATAATTATTTTATACCAATGACAAAACAGGAAACTTCTTTCATAGATAGAAGTCAGGATTCAGGGTTAAGGTGTACCATATTCTGCACGTCCTGGTGCACTCTACATCTGGTTGGTCTCTGCTTTCATTTTCCCCACAGCTTGCTCTTACACAAGGCAACCAAAGCTGCACAAAATATAAATAAAATAAATAATTCAGTGAAATAAAATCTATTACTTTAGATATGCTAAGCCCTATCTTTATGCTTGTGGAAAATTGAGGGCAACGTTTGCAAAAATAGTAAGATTTCCTGTTTCAGTGAAAAGCTGTATTGCCTGATTATAATGGTAATATTTTTTCACATACAGCCCAATGGATAAGATAAATGAAATTTCACCTTATAAGTACAATAGTTCTGAAGCAAAATTTGACTTTTAGCCAGTGTTTTTGGACTGATTCTACAGTATATAGCCAACCACTAGATTCTGATTAATCCTTGTTTGGATTACATGAAGTTCAAAGTTCCCGTTTAGTTCCAGTTATCTCTGTGTATGGGTAATGCATTCAGAGAGACTCTGAGAAACCTCGCCCATTGTTTGATGAGCTGAGTAATTGTTTTCATATTTTACATGAAGTGCACCTTGTCAGCACACTTTAACTGTTTATATCCATTAAGTTTGTAGCATTAGTACACATAAACTTGATGCTGAGAGCAAAAGAAGATTCCGCTACATCTCTGAGCATTTTTACAGTTTAGTTGTAAATTACATAATTTAAAAATGTGGTGGTGGTGGTGGCTGGCATTCTTTATCAGTGGGTCCTTACTCTTTTGAGACTTTTGGACTAGTAAAGATAGATTGTGACAATAGGCTAGTATAGACAGGAGCAAGAAAGATTGTCAGACCTATGATTTCATAGAATCATAGAATCATAGAATATCCTGAGTTGGAAGGGACCCTTAAGGATCATCAAGTCCAACTCTTGACACCGCACAGGTCTACCCAAAAGTTCAGACCATGTGCCTAAGTGCACAGTCCAATCTCTTCTTAAATTCAGACAGGCTCGGTGCAGTGACCACTTCCCTGGGGAGCCTGTTCCAGTGTGCAACCACCCCCTCTGTGAAGAACCCCCTCCTGACGTCCAGCCTAAATATCCCCTGCCTCAGCTTAACCCCATTCCCGCGGGTCCTGTCACTAGTGTTGATGGAGAAAAGGTCTCCTGCCTCTCGACACCCCCTTACGAGGAAGTTGTAGACTGAACATTTCATGAAGAAGTTTGTTCCAAAGGCAGGAGGAAGGAGCTGCTGCCATGGAAAGATGTTTTCTGCTGTCTCAAGCTTTGTTCGTAGCTTGATAGTGGTTTTTGCATCATCTATATTTCTCCTAAATAAATCCGAAGGTTTCAGCCCTCACTGTCTCTTCTGAACAGTTGTAAACTAACACAAGACTTGTAGCAGGTTGAAGTCCCTGTAATTATTCATATTCCTGGGTTTCCCCACCTTTTTGTTAGCAGGTGAGTGCCTTGAGAAATGCCCAGTCACATCCTCCAGCTGTAAATCCTCTTCCAGTTGTGCTTACCTGTATTAAACATCCATGTTTCACTCTTTGGTGTATAGTGACAGTAGTTCTGTGCTGCAAGGACTGATTAGCTGCAAAAATCTAATTATACTGTGAGCATTTGTCTTACGAAATTAAATCCCTTCCTAATAATTTCTATGAGCACTATGAAACATTGCAGTATTTCTCACCATTCAAACCTGAGATCAGTACTAACCTGCTGCTGTTTCTTCTCGGAAGTCATAAAGCTGTTTCACAGCCATGCAGTTTATTCAGAAAGCTACCAGCCCTTTGTTTCAATCTTCCCTTCCTCCTTCCCTCTTTCTATTCCTGCCTAACTCATTGGTTTTCTCTTATGTGTGTGTTTGTTGATAAAGATGCAAACCAGGAATAAAAGGACGGCGGTGTGATCAGTGTGCTCCAGGTACTTACGGTTTCCCAAACTGCGTGCCATGTAATTGTAACAGAGATGGAACAGAACCAGATATTTGTGATCCCCATACAGGAATTTGCCTCTGCAAGGTCAGATAAATCAAATTATTTCTGCATTCATAAGCATTGTTTGCACATCAGTGATCATTTCATATTTAATGGCATGGTTAAAATGATTTTATCATTTAGAATTAAATGTAGCTGTAGAAAAGCACCACACCTTGCAATATGTGTACAGATTATCATAATAGCAGATACTTTTTTTTCTTTTAATGAGTTCAGTATCTGTTTTACAGGTAGTCTTAGTCTTTGCAGTATCTGACAGTGCTACAATGTAGATGTCCATTGATTCCCTGAAGCGGTTTGTACCCTGCACAGATCTGCTTTATGCATCTGCATCTCAGTTTTTGGATGTTAACCAGGTTCCAGGCTTTTTTTAGCTATATTATGTCGGTTGACATTTCACCACATCATTATATCCAGGAAATCTTCTTTTGTTCTGATCTGCATAATTAAATGTGATAAATGTGAACTTTCACAAGTGACCTTTTATATTGTAGGTTTTGAAAAGCCAGCAGGAGGGCTTTGGCAGGGAAGTTACCAGCTGTCTCTGACTAATATCTATTACTCAGTGGTTCACTTAATAAACTGGAAAGACAGCTCATAACTAAGATAGTCTCAAAGAAGTCGATTTTATTTGCATTTAGAATATGGTGTACACAGACAGTCACACGTTTTCATTCATGTTTCCATATGTTTAAATATTTATTTATATGCAGAAGGCTTTGGGGGCCTCACAAAACCAAAAGGAAAACTCTGAGAATTCTTTCAACTGTGTTTTGACAGGAGAATGTAGAAGGTGCAGATTGCAGTGTTTGCCGACCAGGATCATTTTATCTGGACCCTTCTAATCCCAAGGGATGCACCACTTGCTTTTGTTTTGGGGCAACCAGCGACTGTCGCAGCACAAATCGTCGTAGAACCAAGGTGTTTTCATTAGTTTTCTTCTTTGAAAGAAGAAAAACCTACCTTTACTCCATTATGGAAATGCTATTTTTCTTCCAGAAATCTACATGCTATTTTATTAGTTGTGAAGGATGGGAAATAATTTGCAAGTAATGGTGCAGTTTTGGTGCAGCATCATTAGGACTTAGGCGTAGTTTGAATGTGCCCATCAGCAGAAATGGCCCTTTTCACCTGTTTGCTTACAGATTGCTAGCTGGACTGAAATTAAGCTAGCTATCTAGTGCTTTATCTTCAGACACTGGTTCGTCATTAAAGTCAATGGTCTCGTTCATCATGCTTTGATAAATGCACGTCATTTCACATCTATATCACAGGTATGTCTTGAAACCTAAGAAGTGTGTGGAGGGTTCCACAGAGAAGTAAAAATTGTCCTTCTGTCCCTGTAAAAAAAAAAAAAAAAAAAAAAAAAAACAGAAAAAGATATTAAAGATATTATCAAGGGTGAGAAAAGGTAGAAGCCAAAATAGGCTTTAAAGTGTTAGCAACATGAATGAATGGTAGAAATGAGGTAAGATGATTGAAGATGTAAATAAGTAAATGAATAAATAAAAGTAATAACTGTCTGAAACAATGCAAGAGAAAGAGAAGGAAGAAGTAGCACCCTAGAATGATGGATGTTGACCTTAGTTTAAGTTTAGGATTAGACATAGACTAGATGTAATCCAGATCATGGCACTGTATTTTTTACAAGCAGAGATGAAAATCTGGCCTCAGTGAAGTCAGTAGCCAACTTCCATTGGTTTTAGGAAGATTTCATTTGGAGTTTACTTGTCTTTAGGAAAGACTGTTCTTGAAAACATATCTGTCTTTTTGTGCTGTGGTTCTGAGAGCTGTTCAGGTACATATGCATTATGCTTTCTTTTCCCCAGCATATTGACAAATAATAGGATGTATGGTCTTTAACAAAACAAGAGCCAAGAACATAAAATGTGCATTATTAAAGAGCCAGAATATCAGGCTACATTGCCTGCCTCCCCCAAAATATCCTGCAATGTCCCTTTCCTCCCATGTAACCTATCACTAACAGGTATCAGGTCTTTCAGGTTAGTGTCTTTGGTTTGATTTTTAGAATGGACGTAAAAAATGAAGCTCCAAATTGTGTCCTTGGGTTTATGTACATAATTCCCAGTCACCTCCAGAAGCAGCATGTCTTCATGCGACGAAAGACAGAGTTTAGTTCATAGCTGACAAGCCAAATGCTGGCATCCCAGGTAGCTTTTGCACATCTGTCCCTCTTAAGCTCTGTTTTGAGATCCTTCCAACATCCATTGACAAAGACTTTGGGCTGCCTTTAAAGGAGTTGAATTCATGTTTAGGGAATGACAGTCTGAACAATTTCCCCCCATTACTTAGTGTTGGTGAAGTTTAATAAAGGATGAAACAAACTTTAATTTCCTTTATTTCTTTAGTTTGTGGACATGAGGAACTGGCGCTTGGAGGCAATGGATGGAAATATTGATATTCCAGTCACTTTCAATCCAGTCAGTAATAGTGTAGTGGCTGATGTTCAAGAATTACCTACTTCAGTGCATAGTTTGTACTGGAAAGCGCCACCATCTTACCTGGGAGAGAAGGTAAATGACACCTAACTCGACTGTTTCAATAAAATGAATTTGTTTTTGTCAGCATTGTTGATAAAGAGTCTCCTAGTCTTTGTTAGATACTTTTCCCTCTCCCCTGACTAGAGTCTTCTCTCTCTTTCCTGACATGCCAGGAATCACAACATTTGACTTCTGAGTAGAAGGTTAAAACTATAACCAGGAAAACAGAATTAATACTTCTTTTTTTTTGTGGGTGCCAGGGAGATCTTCATGTGAGGAGCATGGTCAGGAGCTATAGTTCAGAGATCTATCTTTCAGTTGAATGACCCATTTAGTTAGGTTGTTTTTTTTTTTTTTGCTTATGTTATAGAGTCTCCTGCTGCAACGTCAAAAAATAATTTTCCAGAGTTACTTTATGATAAGTCATACTTTATCTACTGTAATGTTAAACCAGAAGAACTTCTTATTGTTCCCATAACAAAATGTAAAGCAGTCAATAGCCTTCTTAAACACAACTGTTAAGAACAGCGCTGATTTTTATATTGCATGTCACACTGTCAAACCAGACATGTCATGATTTGCTTTTATTTAAAATGACAACACTGTAAATTAAATAGCTTGTTTGATCCTACTTTTACCGTGCCCTGTGTGCAAGTGTATATTTTAGTAGATACTAGCTATACTCCAGTAGGAAAACTAACTAAAGAAATGCTATCTCGATGCTAGTTTTACAAGCTCATAAATACACCAGTCATTCATTTTATTGTTCAATATGATGAGCGTAAATGCTATTTTCCAGTATCTTCAGCATTTTAACTAGTTCAATTGCAACATGATACTTAGCATAATATATTTCTTTCTCTGTTTACAAAGTTAAAAGGGAATCAAATATAAAATGTGTAGCAGTGCAGAAACTAACAGTGAATGAGAAATTCAGTTTACATAACCCCCATTTTCTTTTCCTGTGTATTTTAACATTCTGTTTAGTAGAGCACTTTTAGAAAAAAAATGCTGTACATATAGAATACAGAGGGCAGTTGATAATACCAATGTTTTTGCATTTCCCAAAACAAAGAAAAAAGCACGACCATAACAGCTCATCGTATGGCACAGTCCTAAAATGTGTGTTAAACAGGAAATGAGCTCTAACTTGAATTTTCTTATATTTTTTTAAAAATATACAGGATCATTTTGATTGTGTTGGCAAAATATAACCGATGTTCCAAATTATGATTTTGAAAATGCTGTTGGCAAAAGTGAGTAGCTTTAATTACAGCCCTGTGATCCAAGGAACAAATTTCTCTTCACAGAGATCTCCGTGTTTTGTTTGTAATACATTAGAATACATAGAAACAAACAGAGCAAATGGTGATGTTTACCTGCAGAACACTGGAACCTGACAAAGCAGTTCTTTCCGTGCCAAAACAAGCACAAGCTATAAGGGCAAACAGCAAAGGGTGCAAAACAAAGTAATGTGTCTGTGGCAAAACACTTGGTTCTAGCTTAGCTGTTTGCTGTGTGCTCTTTCAACTGAAGTTTTGGCCCTTTTTTTTTTTTTTCCTTTTTTTTTTCTTTTTAAGCTAACAACTCACCTCTGTAGACCCTCAGGTCAGTCAGATTTCCCTTACAGCTAGTGATGTAGCATTTATTAGACAAAATCATGATTTAGTGAAGTATTTTCAGTTCTGGTAAGTGCTTCTTCTGACGATCATTCCAATTCAAAGTGCCTGGAAGATTTTATCCTTAATTTTCTTTATAGAGAGTACACTTCCAAAGGGAAGACGGTAAATTGCCTATATACACTTCAGGCATAAGATTTTCTCTAATTTATATAGTGGACTTGACTACGATATTTTCTCCCATAATCCAAGAGAGAAAGGGAAATCTGAAGTGTTAAGGATTGCTCCATGAGAAGTTGGTAAAGGAAATAGGACTTTCTTGAATTCTATCTTTTCTGTCCCCAAAGACTGCAGAGGGTCCTGCATGGGCACTGAGAGAACAAGCCACAAGAGGCACTTAGTAGCTTCTTCAAGGTTTGTGTCTCACCTAGCACTTGCTGACAGACTCTTCTTGGAACAAGAACTGTTCAGGCTGTTCCTGGAGCATGATTTTGTCTATACATATTTTGAACTGAATCACTCATACACAACCCAGGGAAGCTATTTGACAAATGATTCAAACTTGCTTGCCTCAGTTTTAGTTTTATGCAGCAGTGTGTTTATTTCGCTGGGGCTAAGGCCTTCTGTGTTCACTTGTAGTTCAGCCAAAAGACGGTGGGTCTCAGCTCAACCTGCAACAATGGTCTGTTATCACCTTTCTGCAATAGAGCTGATACCAGTAAAACTCTTGTCCTCCAGAAAGTGAAACAAAGATTTCCTGATTAGATTCTTTTTTGCAGTAAGCTGAGAAAATTCTGGGCAGTGAGAGCCCCTTTCAAACATGCTTAGTCTTACTTTGTTTTTATTCATGTCTGTTCATGGGGTATACACTACCAATATCATTCTCAGTCTGATGTCTGCTCTTGATGAGCCAAAGCTGTTCTGTAGGGCCTGGGGAAGAACAGCATTCATGTGAATGTGTGATTTCTCCACAACACAGATGGTGTGATTTAAAGTATGGAAAAAAAAGTAGTGCCAGTAACCACCCAGAGAACAGTAGTAAGTACTACTCAAAAAGTAATTGTAGAATCATTAAGGTTGGAAAAGGCTTCCAAGATCATCTGATCCAACCATCCCCCTGCCACCAGTGTCACCCACTAACCCATGTCCCCAAGCACCACGTCCAACCTTTCCTTGAACACCCCCAGGGACGGTGACTCCACCACCTCCCTGGGCAACCCGTCCCAGTGCCTGACTAGTCATGTATATGACTGATGTTGGATACACAAAGTAAATAGATTAAAAAGAACTTCTTCCAAGCAACACATATTTGGTCTAAAACCTAAAGAATTAATGTATTAAGGTGGAGTAAACTTGAATACAAATTTATATTAATATCAAGCAACAGTGCAGTAGAGTATCACTGATCTGATTGCGTGCGTTTTATTACAGCTTTCTTCATATGGTGGCTTCCTAAGTTACCAAGTGAAATCTTTTGGCTTACCTAGTGAAGGCATGGTTCTACTGGATAAGAAACCTGATATACTACTAACAGTAAGTTTTGAAATACTGTATTTTCTTTCAGGCAATACCATGATTTTTTTGTTTCCTGACAACTATGGCAAATTTTGCTCCTAAAGTGTGCTTAACTTTTATAGCAACTTGCTACATTTCTATAAAAGTGATTTTACTGCATTTTGCTCAAAGCTATCAACACACCTCACTCTGATGCCAAAGTAACATATTATTAAACATAACTGACTTCAGAGCAAATGAAAAGATAAAACAGAATTTTCCCTGTAAAATGCACCTGTGGAAAAATATTAATTAATGTCTTGAACACTTGGCAACAAGTATGGCCTCGGCTATGCAAAATATGTCCTTGATTCCATATTTAATTTATCTCATTTTCTTTGAGAATTTTCTTCGGCATAAATTTAAAGATAATCATAAGGCTTGAATGGACTGAGGTAAAAATGCATTTTATGTATGGTGAAACTTAGAAACTTCTACTGATTGTTTACATTCCCAA
Organism: Netta rufina; assembly: GCF_964035555.1. Classification (NCBI taxonomy): domain Eukaryota; kingdom Metazoa; phylum Chordata; class Aves; order Anseriformes; family Anatidae; genus Netta; species Netta rufina. The sequence goes on from NC_140124.1 coordinate 110,474,761, forward strand.
GAGGGTGGTTTTGTTTCTTGAGCACATCAAAAATATTAATTCAGTGTTCTAGGATTCTGGGAAAGATGCCTCATGAGGTACTTCGCTGGTATCCAAAGTCATTTGTGCACTAGGATGTAAGGTCAAAGAGTGTTCCTCAGTCCAGAATTGTTTTTATTCCCCTCCTTGTGCCAGTCAAAAATTTCCAAGGTAAGTAAGCTCTTAAAGATAGTATCAAGAGGCATCTCATTTTCTAAAAAGAAGGTGAGGACAGCAAAGGAGACTCTTTGAAAATATCAAAAATGTTTTTACTCAGAAGCTACGCTAATTCTTGTGAAAACTGGCAAGCATTAATTTAATTCTCTTTGTGTTTTATTTGCAAGCAAGGTTGTTAAAAGGCAAAGGCAGGGAAAACCCTGCTGACATTAAAACACAGTGCTTACAAAATGACATACAGATACTTTTACTTGGGTTTAATTCCCCAAATAACAGGATTAACATGCTTCTTCAAATGAACTGCATGCGAACACTACCATAAAATGTGATGAAATGGTTTAATATTATGTATTCATTCTTACATAGGGCCAGCAGATGAAAGTTGTTTATGTGGATCCTAACAACCCACTGCCTGACCGTCAATATTATGGCCGTGTGCAGTTAGTTGAGGTAAGAAATGAAAATGGAATGGCCTTCCCTTTTCTTCCCTGTGGTACATTTAAAAAAAAGATGTGCAGACAATACATGAATAAATACCAGATACTGGATAATGTTAATGAACGTAAATTTCAGTACTATAGACCATAAATATAGACCACATTTTCTTCTCTCTTTACTGTCACACTGAACCTAGGTTCTGGTTCATGCCACCTAATTTTAGCACCTCTAATTTAGGCATCTTGTCCAACCTAGTCCTTAGCATTCTCTCCAGAGACAGTGGAGTAATACTGAATCAGTCACCAAAGGAATATGACTCATCACAGCCCCAAATGTGTACTTAATAGGGATGGAATGAATTGTTATCTGTTTTCTTCCTCTGACTCTCAAAGGAGTCCAGGTGCCTAGTTTAGAACGGGTTTCCAACATTTAGGGGAGTTAAATTAGCATGGATTATTCCTGCCTTAAATGTGTGCTCAGAAAGTCAAACTAAGTTATTTCTGCCTCATCTGTAGGCAAAAAAAAAAAAAAAAAAAAAAAAAAAAGTTAATGGTTCTTCCAGCTAAATTAGATTTTCAGTTACACTATGTGTATTAGTAGCTTGTAAGCATGTGAAGGCAGCTTTCAAGACTGGATTTCTAGTATTTTAGTTACTCTTAAAAATAAAAGCAATTTTAGTTGGTAATCCCTCAAAGAAATTTGGATGACTGAAGAAGAACCTAAATGCTTCTTCACTTTTTGATACCTCAAAGCCATACATACCTTGCAAAGTACAGAATAGAACCCTTTTTTTGCTCGTTGTTCCTTTTCCTGCCTTTGTTTACATTAATTATATTTATTTTGCTGACATCTGTTTCACCCCACATCACTTGGGACTATAGAGGTCCTTTTTTCCCCCTCTTTTTCTGGCATGCTGTGTGCTCTGCGCATTCTCTTTTTAAGAAACTGCAGAGCTGTGCTCATTTTGTATCCTTAATGTGCAGGGAAACTTCAGACACGCCAGCAGCAATAACCAGGTATCCAGGGAAGAACTGATGATAATCCTGTCTAGACTAGATGGTTTACACATCAGAGGCCTCTACTTCACGGAGACTCAACGATTAACCCTTGGTGAGGTTGGGCTGGAAGTAACCACCAGCACAGGAAGTGGCAGCATTGCATACAGTGTAGAGACATGCTCCTGCCCTCCAGAGTATTCCGGTGACTCATGTCAGGTAGGAAATGTTTGCCTCTGTACTTCACCATTACCTTCTGTCTTGCCTACAGCTATACATACTGGTTTAGTTAGAGGAACAGGCTAGTTATTAAGGTACTTACACGGTTCTTTTAAGTGTGTGCACTTTTGATGGCTCAAACACTTTCACTGTCTAAAAGGCACAGTAAGGTCATTCAGCTCTTGATTGCCTTTGTGGAACTATAAATGTCATTTTGCATGTTTAAGGCACTATAATGAGGTCCAGGGGAAGTAACCCAAACCAAGATAGTACTGAATACTTTCCTATTCTGATAGACTGACTAACACTTTTCCTATTTTTATAGGAAAATGTTTCAAAGCTGAAATTAATATATTTTTCAAAGTATTTGGAGATATTTTTATGAAAGATAATGTAAGCATTGCAAAATAATACCATTACTATGGTGAAATCCTAGCCTTAGTTGTGTATCCCATCCCTGATGCTGTTCCTCTAGCTCTAATTCTTTTGGCTGATGCTTTGCTTAGCTTAGAGCTCAACTGTTCCAATGGGTAAGTACCCAAAACATCAGAATAAAATAATGGAGAGTGTACAAATAATGGAGAGGTAAGCAGTGTAAAAATATGAAGAATTATAAAAAACATTATAAAAATATGAAGAATTACTCTCTCAGAAAATGGTTGAAGGATAAAGCAACAATTGCTGTGCTAGCCTTGCAAACATTTTTGAAAAGAGAATGAAAGACCACAGTAGCTGCAGAGATGGTGGTGAACAAAATGTTCACAGTTGGCTTATGTCTCCCATGTGCATCCACTGCTCAGGGTGGTCAGTTGTCATGTGTCAAAAGTCATTTTGGAAATATTTCTAGAAACTTAATTTTCACACATAAGGTGTTCCTTGTCATGTTCAAATTGATGAGAACTGACTGAAGGTCATACTGCCATCCCATTGCTTTCAACATACTGCCTTTATTAAACTAAGGTGGGTTATTTTTTACATAAACTGATGAAAATACATAGCCAAAGGAAGTGATCAAGACAGTAACCTGGGTAGCATGGTTATGCAGTATGTTTATGCAGTATTACTCAGGCAGTGATTTACTGTGCTAATCATCTAGCTCTGTCTGACTGCATTAGGTGGGGAGAAGGTGATGCCTGCCACACCCTAAGTTAGGTATATATTGAGCTACAGGAACTGCGGAGTTACTTGTTAACTCCAGGAACTGTAATGTGTGCTGTACAACTTGACTCACGTATAAAGTTTAAAGGTGGGGCCCATCTCAGCACATAGCCTCATTAATCTGAGTCAGAAGCTGGAGAGTAAGGGAGAGTATAAGGGAACGTGTAAATAGTGAAAGAATAGTGTATGTTAACAGTTGAGCTGAAGTAAAATGATGGCCCAAACACAGGGGCCAAAGAATGTAGGATGGCTAGTTGTCACTTTAGTAGCTATGGGGTGTAGTTTAGCACAGGGTATGCAGCAGAGGCTATTGTTTCCTCATCTTCAGGAGAGAAGTCAACAGCAACAAGTTCAAAGGGATTTTTACCTAAGACAGGTAATTTATTCATTTTCCCTTCCGTGCTTGCTTCCTTCCTTCTCTTTTTTTAAATGAACCATTTTTATAGTAATTTATACATCACTTAATATAAAGGCAATAGCACAAGTCTTTTATCTCAGAGTCTTTTGCTAACAAAAGTATGTGCAAGAAGATTCTTTTAAATTGTTGTTTACTTGCAAACGATCAGCTGAACTCCTAAGCACTTGAAAGTTTCTAGAGCTTTATCTTTATATGGAATAAATTTCTCAGTATCAAGAATGCTTCTTTGAAAACAACATGCCCACACATTCCAAATGTGTTGTTTTCAAGTTTAAAAAGAACACAAGTTTAAAAAGAAAAAAAAAAAAAAGCATAGATTTTTTTTCAAATACATTTTGATATCTGTCTGAAATGAGTGATTCATTTTGCTTTCATAAAAAGAGGCTTTTGGTAAATACAATTTATACGCATATTAGAACCTGTATTTTACTTAGTCATGCTGTTTATGTATTTCAGGCCCTGGTTTCTTTAGAAGCAGGGTATACCGACTCCCTGTTGTTCAAGGAACATACTCTCCCGTTTAAAAATATATCTGAAAAATTTCAAGTGAGGATGCCTATTCTAAATAAAGTCCGTGCTCACATTAAAGTCAATATAAAAAGAGCTGTTGATGTTATTAGTATTCTGCCCACGTTTCTTTTTCTATTTATCCCATATGTGAAGAAAGCAAAGATGCTGCTAGCAACTGTTGTTTAAACAGCAATAACTCAAAATTCCTTTTGGGATCTGCTTTGGAGGAGGCGTTTGGTGTTTTTTTTTTTCTTTTTTTTCTTTTTTTTTTCCCCCTTCCTCTGGTAGTTATGTCGTTGATAAATTTACCGATTATTTCTGTCCCTGCATGAATACTTATGCTTCAACCACATGCCATAAGATTTGAGGCACTGTCCTGGAAACCCTTTATGCTTCAGATTAATCCCATTGGTCTTGGTGGTGCAATTGCTATGAGAAAAGGTTTACAGTCTTCAAGTTCAACTCTCACTTGTTTACAGAATGTCATTCAGGCCAGCCTCTAAGTGTGAGTTACAGGCAAGGCATAGGTACAGTGCAGAACTGCGTTGCCTGGGGCAAGTATTTAGGAGGTGTTTGCTTCATGGGGAGCCCAGCCACTTTCAGACAGGTTGTCTCACTTTCAAACAACCTCTCATCTTCCTTGCACCATGCCAGCTCAGTAACTAGTGAAAAAGAGCTTAGGAAATAGAGGGATTTTTTGGTGGATGTCCTAAGAGGGTCTTTAGCAGAGAGTGTGAGCGTGAATGTTTGAACTGGTCTTTACATGGAAAGGCTCCATGCCCAGGAGAAATTCCTTGTACTTGCCCTACCCTTGTACTTTCTGTCCCCATGCCAAGCAAAAATCTGGCTTTAACATATTAGTTAATACCTAGGTGGTTCAGGCTAACTGAATGTCTCTTGCTTCATTCATAATGTTCCATCCTCTGGTTCAACCCCCTGTTTAAACCCAACTTTGATCTGACACGCTGTGTTTCTGCTTGTGTGCTTTCAATAGCTGAACATTCTTTTCGTGCTTCCTGGGGTTTTGGGACAAGCCTGTACTTAAAAATTAGACCACTGTATGTTTTGTAAGATCATCTCGCTCTCTGTCTAAGCATGGCTTCTTATAGCTCCAGGTGGACTTATTTTGGAAGTCATGATGAATTCATGTAAAAGATATCTCATTAGAAGTATTTCCAAGCAATACACAGTGGTTAAATTAACATCAAGATTTCATATAACCACTAGCTAATATGTGAGATTTCCATATGTTCTTCTCTGAGAATACTGTGGTGTGGAACAAATCTCTTTGTGTGGTTTAAAAGTCATATTCTACATCTTTGTACATAGCCACAGGAAACGTGTTCTGCTCAGAGGTTAAAGTAAAAATGATGAAATCCCCGTACCACAAAATGTAGAGCACAAGGATAGATGCTTAGGCTCCAGCTTCTTCACCGCCATTCTTCACTGACATTTTCTGAGTTAAAATACTTACTACTTAAACAATAATATGGGTGTAGAAGAGCTTGCCAGGAAATGTACATCTCTACTACTCCTTGGAAATGGCAAACAATTTCAAAATACCCAACTTATAACCTGTAAAATTTACCTTCCACCAACGCTCACTTTTTTTTTTTTTTTTTTCCTCTCTGTTTACTGTCTAGGAATGTGGCCTTGGATTTTATCGTGAGAATAAAGGAGTATTTACTGGACGCTGTGTCCCCTGCAACTGCAATGGAAATTCAAATAGGTGCCAGGATGGTACTGGAAAATGTTTTGTAAGTAAATATTAACATTCAGGAAATGTATTTGAAAAAAATGAGGGATTAAAAAAAACAAAACCACATACCTTATTGCAGTATGGACTGTACAGCATTGCTAAATTCCTAGCAACTAAAATATTCCTTCCATGCTTCATTCTCTGTATCTTATGCTGTTAAGGAGCATGAATTGTATAAACTTTCATGTTTTGTATGGTTAACATAACTGTGGGTGGCTAGAACAATTTGTGCCCTTTTTGTTTCCTTCTTTCCCTTTTAATTTTTGTTAACTCACAGTACAAAAAGTCACCAAAGTTGCACATATGTAAGTGTTTGCAGTTACTTATAATAAACGTGGGCGCTTATCGTCGCATATGCAGTCTTTAGTTTTGCACATATATGCTAGGGTTTGCCAGTGCTGATGAACGGTGCATTCATGCATAGCTTAGTCTTTGAAGAACTTCTTGTTTAATTAGCATCAGTAAATGTCCGCTAATCTAAATTTACAGCTAGGTGGATTAAAAAATAGCAGAGTAAATAAAATGAGATAAAGAGGATAAAAGGTAGATTAATTTGAAAATGTCAGCTGTTACAGCTGTTACAGGAGATACAGTGGGGCAGAGTCTGCTCCCTGACATACCATATTAAACCTAAAGCAGCCTCATGGGAGCTGCATAGCCCTAGTAGCAAGGGAGTGTGACATTTGGCCGACTGTGCTTCTTTAGCTTATGTCCATGACACTTCTTTAAACAGTTTGCTCGGAAGAAATTCCCACTTCAATTTTTTTCACTAATTTTTCACTTGCTGTGTAAACAAGAACCCTGCCAAAATCTTTTCATGAGTTGTTTTCTCTTCTATTTCTTCCTTGTTCGTTCTGAATCCATTCTGCCTGCGGTGCATTCCTGGGCCTTACGTAATTCCCCTCGACTTTGTCTCAACCAACCCTAGCGCTGCGATGCAAGCAATAAAGTAATTCAGCACATTCTCAGGAATGACTTACAGTCTGCTGCTTTGCTGAGGCAGGGCAGGCCATGACAGGAAAGTGCTGAAAGAGAGCTACAAAGATGAAGACGTTTTACTTCAGATGAAAATTATAAAGCTGGAAAAGTGCAAATTTCACATTTGCCTCATGAAATAGATGGTTTAGGTTTCTCTTTATCCCCTCCTCACAGCTGTGTTAACTCTCAGATAGATAGAGCTAAATCAACTCGTGGCCCTGGGACAAAATTTAAGGCAAGCAAAGTCATTCAGGATAATGCAGTGAAAAATGAAAGCCTGGAGGGCCTGTATTTCCATAATGAGCCTCCATCTAATAAAGAGCAAATTTCTCTCTCTATAGGAGCCATCAAGCAAAGGCCTGTAGTAGTGCAGAGAAGGCAGCAAGGCTTTCCAGAACAGAGCCATCAAATTTCTGTCAGGTTTCGTATCCAAAGTGTAAAGCCTGGCCTTTTGATTCCTGTTCCTCACCTGGAGCAGTACCTTCTTCTCATGTCAGCTTCTCCCCAGTGATGGCCTCCATGGAAGGCTTGGTGAGGCTAAGCCCCAGCAGACTTAGTGTGAGGGAGTTGCTGCTCTGGCTTCATTCCGCAGTGCTGTGGGAGTACTGGGTTATGTTCTCTGTTCTTTTTATGATATGTATCTAGAGGAACACCGTGGCACATTCAGTGTGGCTTACCTGTGAAATACCTTAAACTTCTTTCAGTTATATGTGGAATTTCTTCAATGGCTATAGGCATTTTTAAATGGATGGTGTCTTCATAGAATCACAGAATGGTTTGGATTGGAAGGAACCTTAATGATCATCTAATTCCAACCCCCTGCCATGGGCAGGGACACCTCCCACCAGACCAGGTTGCCCAAAGCCCCATCCAGCCTGGCCTTGAGCACCTCCAGGGATGGGGCATCCACCACTTCTCTGGGCAATCAGTTCCAGTGCCTCACCACCCTCTGAGTAAATAATTTAATCCCAATGTCTAATCTAAATCTACGCTTTTTTAGTTCAAAGCCATCCCCCCCTTGTCCTGTCACTACGTTCCCTGACAAAAAGTCCCTCCCCAGCTTTCCTGTGGGCCCCCTTTAGGTACTGGAAGGCTGCTATAAGGTCTCCCCAGAGTCTTCTCATCTCCAGGCTGAACAACCCCAAGTCCCTCTGCCTGTTTTGTTAGGATAGGGGATGCAGCCCCTTGTATTTCTTTTGCTTTCCCTAGTTACCTGGCTCATATGTGAACTGTAGCTTTTCCTGTTCTTTCACAATTGAGCCACATAATTAATTCTTGAACCAAAACCAAAACAAATTACGAGTTACTATGTGAAGAGGCTGGTGGAAGGGCAGTTGATGCGGCTGAGAGAATCTGGATGTAAAGAAATGTGGAGGAAGATGTAGTACAAGAGGAGATGGGAAAGGCAGAACTGTTGCTCATTGTAGGAAAAATGCCCTCGTGCTGCAAATCACAGGAGTGGGGCCTTCAGCCAGAGCTTTAAGTCAGAGTTCCTGCAATGGCATTGCAGTCTGCTCAGTGACAGCTTCCAGCCAATTTTACACTTTTTTTTTTTTTTCAGACTTTTACTTCATTAGTAACCCTCAGCTCTGTGGGACGCTGAGTTAGTCTGCTGCACATTGTTTTCTTCAGCTGTAGATTTAGGGAACATGAATACCCGGTGGATGTTATCTACACTGTATTTTCATGGCTGCTCAAAATGTATTTCAACAGCTTCTATTTTAAATCAGCACTTCCCTAGGTAAAGCAAAAGCAACTTGCTTCTCCTCTCCCCATAATGTATAAATGTGTGTGACAGTCAGGCAACACAGGAATAAGAATGTTGGGAATCATATTTTAGGAACAGTTTTGTCATAGAAAAGTAGCTCAGTTTTATTAGCTTCAATTCTTCTGTGCTTTTCATTATTTATTGAGTTATTCCAGGAAAATACAAACTACATGTACATTAGGAAATGTGCATGAAATTCATTTCCAATCTGAATTTACAAAGATAATTAGTTTTGATAGTAATTTTGTGGGATTTTAAAGAATGCATTTGGGTTCAATTCATTGCCTGCTTTTAAATGAGATCTGACTTCTAATTAGTGTTAATATGAAAAATTTAAAGTCACATTTAAACAGTGACTTTTTTCTTGGATGCCACTGAAATATCATTACAGTGTATCAAGGCAATTTTCATTAACAAACCATGCATGTGATTGAATGTCTTTTAAAATGTGTTTAGTACTGCTTATTTATCTGTTGCTTTTCCACAGTGGTGAGCAAAATGTACTTCCTACAGTTAGAGAAAAATTATAATCAATCTATCGTGATAGAGAAAGCAAAAGTAGTTTGGTTTATAAAGAAAAAAACAAACCAACGAAAACACACAAAAATTAATTATGTGGAAGGGAAAGAACATATCCTCTGCGTAAATTTCCTATAATTATTATTAAATAATTATTATTAAATAATAATAAAGCCTTGTTGAGTGGGAAAGCACTGTTAACTCTCTTATTTGTTTCCTTTTTTAGAACTGCCAGTACAATACTGCTGGGGAAAAATGTGAGCGCTGTAAAGACGGTTATTTTGGAGATGCCACTCAGGGTTCCTGTCGGATATGTCCTTGCCCTTATACAAACAGGTAACGTAAAATGTCATGAGAAGCCAAATGGAGGGGAAGGGAGAGAAAACAAACCAAAACCAAACATTGCCTTTTTTAATAAGCTGAATATTCCAATTCTGACTCAGTTGCTGAAACACAAAGGTGTGCTGCTGATCACCTGGGGGATCCCCAGGCACTTGTAATGTGACTATTTACCAAACCTCCAGTAACATCTTCATAGTGAATACTATAGAACAAAAGTCTTTTCCCTTACTGAGCATATCCAAAAGCATTCTTTTATTTAGTGAAATGCAAAATGTAAGTTATCTTTAATCTCACATTTAATACCATATAGCTAGGAGGTAGGTGACAATGATGAAAGAAGCCTTTTCTATGAATTCAGAAAATTTAGTAAGATAAAAAAAAAAATAACTTAAAATTAAAGCTCATAGGCACTTAGACACTATGTCTAAATTTCTGAAAGATTAAAGTGGCTGTTCAGGTGGAAGCTCTGAAGTGCAAACATACTGAGCTAGAAAAAATAAATCTCCTTGGATCCAATAGAATCATAGAACAGCTTGGGTTGGAAGGGACCTTAAAGATCACCTTGTTCCAACTCCCTGCCATGGGCAGGGACACCTCCCACCAGACCAGGTTGCCAAGGGACACATCCAACCTGGCCTTGAACACCTCCAGGGACGGGGCATCCACTGCTTCTCTGGGCAACCTGTTCCAGAGCCTCATCACCCTCAGAGTGAAGACTTTCTTCCTAAAGCCAAATCTAAATCTACCCTTTTTTAGTTTAAAACCATTCCACTTTGTCCTGTCATCATCTGCCCAAGCAAAAGTCATTCCATCTTTTTTATAAGCCCTCAATAAGGTTGCCAGACTCTTAAAATTGGGCAGCAAATTGTGTTTAAAATACATAATATGTTGAGCCACGTTGTTTGTCATCACTAGTAGGTTCTGTAATGTGAAATGTGTTAAACAAAAGCAAGCATTTTTAAAAAATCATAAGCAATAAATTGCTATAAGCACCACATAGAATTTGCCAGGTGCATTAGCAAATGCCAGGTAGCCTTAAGTGAGAGATTTACACCAGCAGACAATAGACAGGTTTTTCATTTATCAGAGAACTCTTCAATACATCTGTTTTTGACAGCATTGACTTCTTCTGCAGGTGCTTGCCTGAGGCTGACTGAACATATTTTTACTCATTTTGTGCTTTAAGAGTGTTGATATATCTAAAGAGACCATGATAACTGCAGTAGTTTCATAGCTGCATGTTAGGGTGGTAAATACTATTCATTATGTAGGAAGTGCACCCCACCTGGCACCATTGGAATTAGCAATTTCAACCTAGTCAAAATGTATGTAATCTTAGTGCAGACATCTGTATTTTATGTGCGGGTTTGCTTTATCCAGCTCTTCATAAGTTAAAAAAAAAAAAAAAAAAAAAAAAGGAAATAGCTAACATGGCCTATCTGCTCTTCACCTGCCTTCTCCTTACCAAACACTGGCCAAGTAATGGATTTCCTCCCCAGAGAAATTTGAATCTAGTCAGGTTTTCTAGAAATATCAGACAAAAATATGTTCTGTTAATCAGATATACTCTAGAGCTTCCCAAATTGGTGCACAACTGTATTCTGCTTAGGTTAAAAAAAAAAAAAAAAAAGAAAAATGATATTAGCTACATAAAAAATAATTTCTAATGTTTCCATCCATTTAAAAAAAAAAATATATATATATAAATCTATCCAAACAGGAAGAAACTTTGTTTAGCACAGGCTATTGGTTTTTGCCTGGTAAGATAAAATAGCTGCATGGTGTTGTTTTATTTTACAACATCACTGTTAAGGTTTTCCTTAGGCATTCCTTTGGGTAGTGAATTATAATAATCTAGGGAGTAATTCTGTAGTCTAAGGATAGAATTTAGAGAAAAAATATGAAATAATTTAAAGAATTAATCACATCACTTGTTTATTGGCAATTAAATTAGCTGAGAATTTAATTGGTGGTATAAATCTTTTAAGTCAGAAAGTCATTTAAGTGAGTTTAGCTTCTGGAGTGTAAAATGCATTTGATTATGTATTCACAAAAACATTTTGGTTTCTTCTCAAAGATTTGCAACTGGCTGCGTGGCAAATGGTGAGGAAATTCAGTGTCTCTGCAAAGAAGGCTATACTGGAGTTCACTGTGAACGGTAAGTGACTTGATACTGAAGACCAAGGTCTTTGAGAGGCACCACATAAGGAGGTATGTCTGCACTATGTGGTATGTCAGTGTATGGATATTAGTAATATGCAAATGCTTAAGGAGGATCTATTTCTATGAACAGCTGCTGTAGTGTGGTGCTACAGTATAATGCGAGGTGTAAACCCAACACTCCCTGAAAAAATGTAAACCATTCTCCACAGCCTATTCAGTGAATACACAGTTTTTACCAAAAGGAGAAGTGACAGCCTCTTTGCAGAAGTGCCCTGTGCGTTGTCTTATATTTCACTTTCTGATAATAACAGCTCCCACTTACTTTGTCCCTGTCCCTGTTCCATTTTACTATTTCTTCCAGTGTACTCAATGGTGCTTTGGTGCTCCTAATTAGTTTCTAGTAGCAACCATGTGACATTTAACACCATACCCTTCATCCCAAATCATTCTGATGTGCTCCACAGGTGGAGTTTACAAACACAATACTGAAGCCATCTCTTTTGCTGGAACAACACTACAACAGTTTGGCAAAATAAAATAGGTACAGCAAAGTAATTTCAGGCAGGAAGAGGAAACAATTTCATTGAGGTTCAAATCCAGGAGGAATTTAAAGCATAATGGAGAGCAGCTGTCTGATTTGGAAACTTGAGGCAAATGAGTTATGATGTCTCTCCTGAAGACTGTACCTCCAGTAGTAGCACATTGTCTTGTACTTCACAACTGTTACCTTTGACATCTAAGCTGTAGGTTAAAGATAGATTTTCTCTTTCAGATCTAGCCATACCTCAGTTCCTCTTTATGGTCTCTAGATTACACATTATTACCCTGATACATCTTACAGCAGGATGACTTTTATGATTGTTAGTCAGCCAATCCAGATAATGTATTTTACCTGTAAAATAGTCAGGGAGCACTCATACCGAACTGTTTTGCTGACAGATGGAAAGAGGAAATATCACCCAGAGAAGGGTGGTAACATTCAGTGCCACTGCTGTTTGAAAACTCAGTGTGTGCTTGCAGTATGATCCTAGTTAATATGTGAGTTCTGGTGGGATCACAGACCAAAATGATGTGGTTGTCTTGATTAAGTCTTGTAAAATTCTCTGTTTATGCGTGTATTTGTGTGCATTGTATTTTTACACATTAACTGAATTACTCTTATATGAGCATTGTGGGAGTTCTTCTATTTTTAGAAAAATTTCTGCAGTACTGGGAAAGATATTTTTAACATAGTGCAGAGGATACTGTAAACCAAAAATACACCCATTTTGTCTAAGTCAAAACATGAAATCAAAAGTTCCTGACAGTTTCTTCAGGAGTAGAACTGAGTGGGGTTTTTTTGTTTGTTTGTTTCTTTTTCTGTCAAGTGAAAGTATATTTGACAAAAATGGGTTCAAATATTTAATGAAAACAATATTTGTATCTTTTTATCTAGTTGTGCTCCAGGATATTTTGGAAATCCACAAAAGTACGGAGGCTACTGTCAGAAATGTAGTTGTAATAATAATGGACAGCTGGCTAGCTGTGACCGCCTGACTGGAGGTATGTAAGAGCCTGTGGACGTGGAGTGTTGTTTTCTCTCTGGGAAGTAGAGAGGGAAGGCACTTACATAAGTTGAACCAAAGGAGAGATCTAGAGCAAAAGAAGGGCTGTCCTGAGCCATCGAGTTGACCCTTTTAAGCCATTTTTTCATATATTTCCCTTCATAAGTAATATTTATTGTATTTTGCTTTTCAATTTCACCGGTATGTATTCAGATGCATTATGATGCTTCTCCTGACATGTTAAGTCGTATCTTGCAACTCCGTGTTATAGACTTATGAAACGGATCTTACAGAGCACTCTCAATGTGTCTTTTTTAAATGTATCTGGGACAGATTAGCGACATATTCAGAGTCTGCATCAGGCACTGCCATCTTAGGTATCGCAGCTAACTATGTTTGCAGTGGTACTGACTCAGAAGGCAGTTCTATAAGTCCTGCTATACACCTATATGCAATTAGAGACATCCTTGATTTCCCCAGTATTAATCACACATGTACTCCACCATTACTAAGCTCTTACAGTAATGTTATGCCATAGCTGTGCATTCACTTTATCAATTACCATTCTGAAGTAAAGGGTCTGGTCCTACATTGCTGGCTTTACCTTGATTCACCTGAGTCTCTTGAGATTAAATATTCGTTTCTATTCAGAAACATGTAGGCCACAGTGCTTGAAAAGGACCTGGATTCTTCTATGTTTTCATTCCCCAGTAAAATTATACTTTTCTTTCCCTGTAGCCATCCTTTCCTTCTGACATGTTAGTGAAGTGTCAAACTAGTAACTCCTAATATTTCCATCCTATTAATTTCTCTGCACTGCTGTTCTTACTGCATTCAAATGACTGCGAGGATCACCTTCTCTTTCTTTGGTCGCAGAAACTAGAAAAACAGCAAGTAATGTGAACTGTTGTTGGCACCTGGTGCATTTTTTCAATAAGCAATTCTCATTTTGTATTTCATCATTGAAGTAATACATCTTTATTATTTTTATACTTAAAGTGGAACAGATCCAAGCAGTGTTTGATGTTTTATCTCTCTTTTCTTTTTGAAGCAAGAGGACAAACTAATCCGTAGGGCAAAATTCAACAAGCCAGTTTGTTTTCAGTTTGTCTTCAGCTAGATATTCTGATCAGCCCGCTCTTTGTCCACATTAGCAATAAAACCCTCTGTGATCATCAGCACAGCATGTTCTAGCAGGTTTCTGTGTGCATGATGTTCGGCATTTGGCCAGATTTTCTCATTTCATCATTTCTTGGCTGATGTTGTTTGTGCACAAGCTGTAATAATAGTTTTATTTAATTGGTACTTCGTGGCAACAGCTGAAATGTGTCTGGTGTTAGCTTGAATTATACAACAGCAGAACCACACATGTATTTGCATTCAGAATAATTTCCTTCATTCTCTTACAAATATATTCTTTGTGACTTGTCTTCTTTTTGGCATCAGTGCTCATTACCAATCTTGTTTAACTTTCTGATGACTTAATGTGTAAGTGCCAAAGGAAATGGCACAGCTGGGCATTTTGTTCCAGGCTGTTTCATGCTGCTGTTAAATTTCAGGTCCAATTTTATCACTGCAGCCTTTCATAGATGAAAGCTGTTGTTTACTCTGGGCAGCAGCAGCCTATGCTGAGTGCGTCCTTTTAATTCAGTGTAGATGATGTCCACAACCCTTCTCATTTTCAACAGGAGCTGGCAGCACTGGGAGTTTTGCAGTAGCCAATAGGACCAGATCTGTAAAAGGGATATGGACACCAAGACAGGGAGATTCCTGTCCTATATAAAGGCGTTTTAGGAGTCAGTTCCAGTCCTGCCTCCTAGAAATTAGGATCCTGGGTTGAAATCCTACATACACCTGGAAAGTGCCAAGCTTCTTGTAATGGGGTTTGTAAAACAAACAAACAAATTAAACAGTGCACTGCACTGGCAGTTGCTTGTGCTAGCTTGTTGGAAAGTCTGAGGGCAATGTTTGTTGTACACTACCTGTAACTATGGCCCAGGCACTGTGCCTTAGGTGATGCACAGTGCCTCCTTCCATGCATACAACCTGGTTTTCACTCAAGCCTGATTAATCCCTTAATCAAACAAGCTGGAACAGGTGTAAAGGAAGGTCATGAATGTCTCCCAGTACCTAGTGGGTAAGACATCCTTGTGTGAGTTGGAATCTGTGGTTTCAACGTGGATGCTAAAGTAGATAGCTGTTTTAAACCTATGTCCTGGGTTAAATGGTTTAACTAGAAGGCAACATAGGCTTGGCTCCAGTCACAGTGTTGTTATTCTAGGCAAATTCTAGGAATACACTCATCACACTTTGACATATGAGGCCTCCTGCTGCTACACAAGTGGCGTGTATTTGGGGTTACAGTTAATTTCTTTTGACGGATGAAAAAAGTGTTCATCTCGTCAAGGTATAGGTGAGAGCTGATTTTTTTAGCATACTCAAGCCTCCTGGATGTTCTAGCACATTCACAGCGGACATGGATTTATGGAAGGACAGTACAGTGTTTTAATGGCTGCCAGCCAAGATCAGTGAAGGTAAAAAGGCAGCAGTAGCATTTCCATAAGAAATCCTTGGTTACTGATGATTGCCTTCTGATTTCAGAATGTTTTAACAATGAACCAAAAGATGTGGATCCCAATGAAGATTGTGACTGTAAGTAACTGTGACGTTTTTACCCTGTTGGGCAGCTGAACTCCACCACAGTCACTCTCTCACTCTCCCTCCCCAAAGGAAAGGGGGATGAAATATGATGGAACGGTCTCAAGGGTTGAGATAAGAACAGGGAGATCGCTCACCAATTAGTGTCATGGGGAAAACAGACTCAGCACAGGGAGATTAATTTAATTAATTGCTTACGACTAGCAGACTAGAACAGTGAGAAACTAAAAGCAAACTAAAAACACCTTCCCCCTCATCCCCATCCATCCTCTTTTACCACCTCCCTGCAAGAGGTGCAGGGGAAGAGGAAAAGGGGTCTGCAGTCAGTCCCTAAAGCTTCATCTCCACCGCTCCAGTCACTCTGCCCCTGCTCCAGTGTGGGGGTCCCTCCCATGGGATGCCGTCCTTCCTGAACTGCTCCTGCGTGGGCTCCTCTTCACAGGCTGCAGCTCCGGCCCGGGGCCTGCTCCTGCGGGGGCTCTCCATGGGCCGCAGCCTCCTCCAGGCCACATCCACCTGCTCCACCGGGGGCTCCTCCACCCATGGGGGGGCTGCAGCGTGGAGATTTGCTCCATGTGGGACCCATGGGCTGCAGGGGGACAGCCTGCTCCACCAGGGGCCTCTCCCTGCACAGGCCGCAGGGGAACTGCTGCTGCCTGCCTGGAGCACCTCCTGCCCTCCTGCTGTACTGACCTGGGGGTCTGCAGGGCTGCTTCTCACTCCTCTCTCCCAGCTGCTGTTGCACAGCAGTTTTTTCCCTTTGTTAAATCCCAGAGGCCCACCCAGCATCTCTCACTGGCTCAGCTCTGGCCAGCAGCAGGTCCCTTTTGGAGCTGTCTGGTGCTGGCGCTGATCTGACACGGGGCAGCTGCTGGGCTCTGCTCACAGAGGCCACCCCTGCAGCCCTACTCTGCTACCAAGGCCTTGCCACATAAACTGAATACAGTAACAAAACAGAACTAAACTTAGATTGCTGCCTGCAGCCTTTGGCTATATACAGGTAGCTCATTTAAGAGTGACAGTTTAAAAAGGAATAGTGGTGTCCTGTAATGAATCTCTTAAAAGCAAAGAATCAGCCAAATACTTGGCAAAAACAATAAGAAGTCATCTAGCCAGATGCAGATGGCGCATTCTACTCCTTACTGGGTTTGGTCACTTTTCTTAATACTGTGGGTTTTGTTGTTGTCTTTGTTCTTTATGGAATTACCAGGTGACAAGGATCAAAGAGTTTTCATTGCATCTCATTTATTAACGTACTCAGTGAAATGTTCTCTTCACTAATATCAATAATACGTATTGTTTCCCTTTGCTCATTGTCCCTTTAGCTTGTGATAGCTGTGTAATTACATTGCTGAAGGATTTGAGCACAATAGGTGATGAACTTCAGCTGATTAAGTCTCAGCTGCAGAATGTCCGTGCGGATACCAACACACTGGAGCAAATGAGACGTTTGGAAATACGCATCAAAGACTTAAAGGTACCGTAAAGTAAACAGAAAAGTTGATCTGAGATTAAGCAGATAACAGCTGAACCTAGGAATTTATGCAGTCTTTTTATGAGCTTGCAAGGAAACATGCATGAACTTTTAATTTCAAATACTGAAGCCTGACAGCACTGAAATACTGAATCCACAGCACCTTTTGGAAGAAAGTTATTGGTTTCATGTAGTTCTCTGAAAGAGAATCAATGTCTCTGTTGTTTCTGTTCTTTTTTTTTCTTTTTTCTTTTTTCCTGAGGCTTGCTCACCATGAACAGCTCATCTTTGAGGTTAAAAATTTCAAATTAACAATGCCAAAATTATTCTAAAGGAATTTTATTCAGTTGGAATAGCAGTTGCTGTGCTCACAGAAACAAAAGCCCAGCTTTTGGGCAGCAATTGGCCAGCTTTCATATCAGTAAGGCTGCCTTTATTTACCTTCCCAAAGATCTGGCACGTTGAATCTTTACTCATTATCTTCTGTGTCCGGGTGATTTATTGGATATATTTTTTTTGTTTGCTTTTTTTCAGGTCTTATTGAACAATTACCGTTCTGTTGTTCGTAATCAGGGTTCAAAGGCAGATGAATTGGAGAAAGAATTCAGTAAACTAAATCATGACATCAGTGCTCTCCAGGAAAAGGTGACCTACCAAATTAATTTAAAAGTGCACATCTCTTGACTAAATATTATTTGTTTGCTGTATCTAGGTATTTTTAATCTGATTACTTTTTTTCTCTTGCTAGGCTGAAGTGAACTATAAAGCAGCTGAGATGCTGTTTAATAATTTTGGCCAAACTCATCAGAAAGGGAAGGATTTGGTTTCAAGAATACAAATAGTTGTCAATAATATACAAGGTAAAACTAGTTTCTAGCTCCATAATATGTTTTGTTTTATGAATCTATTCAGTTTATTTGCAATATTCTTAATTAAGCATGAGAGATTTTTTTTTTAGAAAGCAGCTTCATAAAATCAGAAGTTAAGACATAGCTGTAGAATTAATTCTTCCTATCAGGAATCTAGTACATAATACTAACTTAGGAGTGTACCTTGTCTTTAGAGTGAATAGGTACAGAAAAGCTTTACCAGAGGGAAATTTAGACCACTTGATTAAGTATTCTGACTTCAGCCTGACTTCAAACTCAGTTGCTGTCATAGGGACTTTTAAATTAGAAGCTTAAAATAATTGTTGTAAGTTTGGTCATTTGGGACAAATTTCTTTCCTAATGTCATCTTGATAACTTTGGGCATGTGACATGGGATATCTTTTAGCTTAATACAATCAGTGCTAAATGGATCTACTTCATTAAAGAATTCAGGAATAGGCATGCTTTTTCAGAAAAGAGACTAGACCTGTCATTTGAATCTTTTGCATACATTTAAGTGCATCCTCTGCTTGAATTTGACAATTCCTTTTTTGTTTTTTTTTTTTTTCAGTGCTTTTGGAACAAATAGCTGGTACAAATGCAGAGGGCAACAATTTGCCCTTGGGTGATGCTGCCAAAGAACTGGCTGAAGCTCAACAAATGATGACAGAGATGCGAAACCGCAACTTTAGCCAACTGCAAGCAGATGCAGTGAAGGAGAGAAAGGAAGCTCAGCTGTGTAAGAGCTTGTTCTCTCAGCTCTTTACTTTCTAGAAAGATTTATCTTAAATCTGTAGCATTATTGATTGTTTGGGATGAAGGGTAGGATTTTGCAGTGTATCACTGGGATTTGTAGGAGCTGTTAGTCAAAATCCAAGTGGTAGTTCCGGACGGGATTTAAAGGCATTTTTGCTTTGTTACAAAGAAATTCAGTTGAGCTGAGTCAAAGCTTTACTTAATAGCCAGGTGAATCTCAGTAAAATAAAGATGTAGCCAATCATGCATACTTAGCACTTCTATTTATTCTAATACATAGGCTACGATATATACGTCTGTTTTACAGAAATTACACTCGTAATTTAATAACAGATTTTAAGAATCTGTTGGAGTAGCACATGGGTCAGACCATACGAGAATAGTGCTAGTTTTCTGTTTTCTGTTCTCTTATGTACTAGTTGCACACCATTTTATGTTTTCTTTGTGTTTGGCTGGCACACCATAAACCTTATATTAATGACCACAGGGATAGCAAGGTCACAAGTTCATCTCCTTAACAAGGAATATAATTGAGAAGTGCGAAAGACCATATGAGTGATGCTAATTTCCCCTAACCGTGGACTTTGATACTGTCCTTTCAGTAACTCTTCAGTATCCTATCATGTAGGCAGTGAAATGGACATTCATAAAAGTGATACAGTGCACCTTTTTTATGTTACTACCTTCTGTGAGATGAAATGTGCCTGTATCTCTCTGCTGATTACAGAAGAAGATTTGATGACTAGCTCAGATGTAGATTCTGCATTGTAGATGAAATTGGTGATGAAATCATGTTAGTTTCATATTGAAAAATAAAACAATTCAGAATTTGCAGAAGACCATCTTCACCCTTATTTAATTTAGAAATAGTCAAGTACATCTTTATCTGTGCTCTGTGTCTGCAGCAGTAAATCTGTGAGCAGATTTGATCCAGTGAGATGCTAAATAGCATCTTTGCTATAGTAACAATGGATCCAGTGCTGCAAAGGATGCTCAGTAATTCATACAACCACAACTTTCTAATCCTGAATGTCAGGACCTTTTGAAAGAGGTTTGTTCCAGTTGCTGCCTTCTTTGAACAAAACGTTTCTTTCTGGTCCCGATAATGCAGTACTGGAGCGTGTCAAGAATGAACTACAAAAGTACCACCAAGAAAATCATGGGCTTGTTAAAATTGTGAGGGATTCATTGAATGAATTTGAATCCAAACTCACTGACCTTCGTGAAGCTCTGAATGAGGCGACAGCACAAACCAAACAAGCTGAAAACTTGAACAGTGAAAATGGAGTTCTACTGGAAGATATTAAGGTAATGTTGGGGTTTGGGAGAAGAAAGTTAAATCTTAGGAGAGAAGTGCTTTTGCTTGCTTCTTTTGACCTTGCAAAGCCAAGTAGCACTCATAACTTAGTCTTTCTTAGACTTTCTCCAAGTTTTCTTTAGTTTTCTTTCCATCTTTTGATGTATGTATGTGGGGCCATGTATAAATGTAGTCTACTCCCACTTGCGACCTTTTTATGTGACAAGAACAGAGTGAAAAGGACATATATTTGATAAGAAGGCAGGAAGAATCTCCACATGGCTGTTTTCCTTAGCTACCACTAGTCTTTTTGTTACCTATTCTAGATCAAATTCCTGATTCTGATACTTCCCACAGTAACTCTCTTAAAGTAATGCGCTCTAACAACCATGAAAGATCTGAGAAATAACGTGTGCAATACTGTTAAATTGTTTGGGATTATGTCTGCAGAACTGCTTTTGAGGTCTAATGAAAAGGGTGACAAGAAACAGCTGTTGTCCCTGAACTCTGCTTTATTTTTCAAGTCCCTTTTCTAGTGAGATCTACAGAGGAAGGGATATTGTAAAGATTTTATTTCTGCCTTTGTGAGAACAGAAAAGATCAGAGGAGCCATCTGTGAGCAGTTTTTAAAGTTTCCAAGTTTGTGAGAAGGAACCCTTAGATGGTCTGCCCTGACAGGTCATCTAATGGACCCCTACTACTTTCATTTTGTCTGAGCACTAAGAACTGAACTACTGTAGCCTCCTACTCAGCTGTCTTGAGCTATGCTATACTACTGCAAACTGCTGAGTTTTCTCAATGTTATAATCAGTCAGATAGCATCTAGATCCTAAACACTACAGGCACCTAATTAACACAGCAATGGTGCCTTTGGTAATTCCTCCTGCACTTTAGATTAGGTAAATATGATTCTTCCTGCTTCTTATTTTTAACCCAATCACACGTTACTCATCTTTTATTTTTCCTCAGAAACGGATCGAGGAGACAAATGAACAACAGAACAGTGTCTTGGATATTTTGAGCTCTGCCCGATCTTCCTTGACTCAAGCTAACAGTATGCTGGGATTATTGCAGAAAAGCAAAGAGGTATAGTTAACCTGTTTAGGTTAAGATTAAAAAAAAAAATACTTTGCTGTCACTGTAGTGGTAGCATAGCTCAGTGGCTAGGATGTGAGGCTTAGCTGAGCTTCATGAAAAAGGAAGGATCTCAGCCCATTTTGGGTCCAAGAGGAGCTTGCCTGGACAAGTTTCTGGAAGAGCACCTTGTTTTGAGGGTTGTTACATATCTGAAGAACTCTCAGCTGCAGGTATCTGAAGCTTGGGACAGTATCTGTGAGAAATACTGTAAGTGACTGTGCTGCTCTTGTATTTCTTTCTGGGTAATTGCCTTTCACCACTGTCAGAAAGAATAGCTGGCTAGAGACACCTTTGTTCGGACTTAGTACGGCCGGTTTTGTGTTTCTGTATCCATTATGTAAAAACAGAGGCTAATGGCTAACAATTGTTTCCAACAAACTCCGAAGTTGGAAAGGATTATTTTTCCCCTTGGTTTCCTCAGGTGTGAGGTATATGTAACACTGAAGATGACAAGGACAAAATCAAACGTATGAATACAGATAAAATTTTTCTTTATGAACCCATAGGAATATGAAACCCTGGCTGCTCAGCTTGATGGAGCAAGGAAGGATATGAATGGAAAGCTGACAAATAGCTCCTTATCAGCAAGCAAAGAACCTTTGGTGGTGAGAGCTGAGGAACATGCCAAATCTTTGCAAGACTTGGCAAAACAACTGGAAGAGTACGTTATTGTTTCTGTAAATGAGCACTTACTGTACATAATGTCCACGGGTGCAAAGATCTGTCTGTTCTCTTGCTTCTATGACCATTTGAAAAGTTAGAAGAAAAATCACTTTGTCTTTTTCTGCTTTTTCATGATGTAAAGATGTTGTCTTTTTTTTTTTCTTCCCCCAAACCAGGTCTTTCTATATTTTTTTTTTGTTTGTTTGTTTGTTTGTTTTGTTTTGTTTTGTTTTGTTTTTCCTTCCAGCACTGGGATCACCCAGAATATAGCTCTATATTACTATACTAACATTTTGTTAACTTTTTATTCTCAAGAGAGAAAGTCCTCATGTAGAGAGCAGGTAGATGTTTAGAATATATTTTTGTAGTGTTGTTTCCAGTATTCATACTCAGTGATACCTTTTGATGTCAAAGCTAAATTCCAAAATATTTAATGCAGCTGGAAACTTCTTGGTAAAAAACATTTTAATTAATTTTCTATTTGTTTTTGGTATGTCTGTTTCAGTTAAGAAGACAGTGTTGTCACAAATAGAAGGCAGCTAATATTGGGCAGTTGCATAGCTCACGGGGAATGGGTATAAGAGATTTTTTTCTATTTCTGATTCCAGAGCTACTGCAGCTCCCAGTTCTTGGATAAAAGCAGAAGTGGTCTTGTATTTGCTCCATCAGTGCCGTCTACCACTTCTGCAGAACACTGGAGCAGGCAGAGGTTATCTGGAAGCTGCAGTTCTCTGAATTCCTCTGAACTGAACTATATTTGGGGGGCTGTGGTGGAGGTGGATTATTGGCCTTGTGCCTTGGGGAATTCTTGTTATCTGAATCAGTTAACGACTGCTTGGAGCTCCACAGTTGTATTTTTCCTGTTACCTGAACTCATCCCTACTTCTGGAGAATATTTCGTATTGATCATCCTCTATTTTGAAATCAAAGTAAAAAAATAAAATAAAAATCTATGTAGGCATTTATTAGAAAATACCAGGTTCAGGTCTATTCAGAATACTTCTCGTAGTCCACAGTCTTTGCAGAATGACTGTCACCCTCTTTCCTACAGAATAAAGAACAATGCCAGGAAGGATGAGTTGGTAGGCTGTGCTGTGGAAGCTTCTACTGCCTATGACAATATTATTAATGCCATCAAAGCAGCAGAAGAAGCAGCCAATAAAGCTGGGACTGCAGCTGACTCAGCTTTATCAGTAAGTACCCATAAGCAGCCAAATAATGGTACAGCTGGGCATATATATTTTTACTATCAGAGAGGCACCAAAATCAAAGAGCTCTGTGTCTTGGCATGCAGTATTTGTCTGTGGCCCTTGTATGAGGAGGCTGCTATTCTGCTTGTTCATGTGTTAGTCTTACTGCAGCACTGAACAGGCTGGTTGCTGCCTTTCTGATGAGGCTGTCCATCTGAATACTTCTTGTTCATTTCAGTACAAAATAAAGAGATATGCGTGAGGCAAACGCAGTAATCACTGGGGGTGATTTCAGCCATTCTCTTTTACTTTCCACTAGTAATGCCCATGAGCTGTTCAGCAGAGTAGCATCTAGCAGCTATGTGCTCATAATTTCTGCCTAATTTCCCCAAAAGTATCAAAAGTTTGCTAAAGGCCAAAACTGCATCACACTTAAATCTTAATAATTGTTGTTTAAGTGTTGCTTTTTGCATGAAATCTTGCCCTAGCTGATTTTTAAACTGGGTTGGGCTATCCCTTTTACTCTTTAAATGTTACTATTAAAACAATCTTAAAGCAATCTTACGATACTGTGCTTCTATTACCAGACTGTGAAGAGAGAAGACCTGTCAGGAAAAGCTGCAAAGTTAAAAGCTGAGAGCAGTACACTGTTGAATCAAGCACGGGAGACCGAAGGGAAATTAAAAGGTACCGAGAAAGAAAGTGATTGTAGAAGCTTTCATTGAACCACAAATCTTCGCGGTTCAGCAAAGCTCTTTATACACATTTAATAGGGAGTGATTAGTTCCATTACCATGAGACATCTTGTGATGGTTATTTTCTTAGGAAAAAGGTGAGAGAGTGCATTTCTTGCCTCTGCTGTGTAATATACCTTTGCAGCACACGTGTCCAACAAATCTTTATCCTTGCACTTGTTTTACAGTGCATTCAAACCTCATTGGTAGCATGAGCTGTGTAACAGTGCAGAGCAGTGCTGCCACACCACCCATCCAACAGATCGGTGGTATTTCTGGATAAAATTCATGGAGGATATTCACTGTTTTGCAGCTATTGGTCCAACCCTTGAAGACATGACACAAAGACTTGGTGTTGCTGATGGAAAGAAGAATACTCTACAAATTGATCTCATTGCACTTCAGAATGACCTCAATGGGATAAACAGAGGTCAGTTACTTGCTTATCATTTCTGTTTTGCTTCTTTCACCTGTTACCGTAAGAAGCTGCACATGTATTTGTGTGTGTTTCAGATGACATCGGCGACATCATCACTAGTGCAAAGGACATGGTAAAAAATGCCAAGGATGTCACAACTAATGTATTGAGTGAACTGCTCCCAATTAAAACAGATGTGGAAAAAATCAAGACTACTTATGGAAGCACACAGAGTGCTGGTTTCAATAAAGCACTGACAGAGGCAAACAATTCAGGTAACTGTTCTGTATAAACTGTTGGCTTCCATTGCCTCATACAGTGGACTAATGAAAACAGTTCTGTCATCACCCTACTTCTTTTTCAATAATGGTGTAGTCATATCTCATTTCTGCCGGTTTTTCTCTTCCATTCTACCCTCAATAATGTTTTTTCTTTCGTTACAGTTAAAAAATTGACAAACCAGCTTCCAGATCTGTTCAGCAAGATTGAGAGCATCAACCAACAACTAATGCCAATAAGCAACATCTCTGAGAATGTCAACCGCATAAGAGAACTGATTCAGCAGGCAAGAGATGCTGCAAATAAGGTCTGTCCTGAGCAATCGTACTTGACTGTAGTCATTTGGACACACAGCAGTGTTTCTGTTCCTCTTTCTCTTTATAAATAATTGTGTTAAAATATGAAAGACCAGATATAAATTTAATTCAACTGCACCACCCAGCACTTAAAGTAACTGTGATTATGGGAAGCATAATTCATGCATAAGAATGGGAGGGTACAGTAACATCCAGCTCCATCCTTCTCCTGTAGTGAGAAGGGTGTTTTTCCAGGTCACCTTTCAAATCTTATTTGTTCAATAGCCTTTACGCTTCCAAGTAACATTGCAGTGACTTTGACAGCAGAGGCAGAGGCAGTTTTGCAGCTTAGGGGCAGGGATCTCCACTCAGTGGAACACTGGCACTTCCAAAAAAAAAAAAAAAAAAAAAAAATGTTTTGCATCAAAATGCTCTTTCTTCATTTAAGGAACTGCTGTAGTTGCAGCAGTATTATCAAAGGGATAATATGCTCTCAGGTGGTAGCAGAAGCATCCCTGAGGTAATCCCAACTAGCATACAGTCCTTACAATGAATAAAAAGAATTTGTGACCATGGTGTAAATAGCAGGAATAGGATATGCCTTTATTATGATTAGATCCAGCTAACTGAAGCATCAAGATATATTTGTAGACATCTGAGTGATTCACGGGCCTGCTCTTTACAGCTGCAGAGCACATCCTTCCATTACACGTAGTGAAGGTAACAATTACTTGAAGGAGGCGAAATAAAGGTTCATTAATGTCTGGAATAAAAAAGTGCTGTGTTAATTCATAAGCATTGACAATACAGAATACAGTATTATGCATTCTGTTTCCTAGTTATATTGTTTGGTAGGATCAGAGTCCACATCTGTAGTAACTGATGGCTGCAACATGACCAGGTTGTGTGTTTAATTTCTAAGAAATCTACTACACAATAAAGCAAGTAGTAGCAATAGACACTTTTAAAGTGGTGAACTTTGTTTTTCTTACCAGGTTGCAATTCCTATGAGGTTCAACGGCAGCTCCGGTGTAGAGGTTCGACCTCCAAGCAACCTTGAAGACTTGAAAGCCTATACTTCACTTTCTTTCTTTCTCCAAAGACCTCAGAAGAGATCAGACATGCCTCAGAGGGCATCAGATAGGTTTGTCCTGTACCTGGGTAATAAAGATGTACGTATATTTTGAGTTTTAATCTGATTTTTAGAACTGGCGATATGCTTTGAGAAACAGATGGGAGAGGATTTATTTTGACTGAAGTTTATAGCAACTGATAGCCCCCTTCTTTTTTTTTTAAATTGACATTATGTGATGGAATAAGTGTTTTGTGAAGTATAGACTGACTGCTTTGCTGTCTGATATTTTGCTGTTTTGCTCCTTTAGAATTTATTTCTGAGTCATGGATATCATCACACAGTCCTGTCAGAACTGTCAGTTTCTGCAGTAGTCAGCACAAACTCGGCTGTTCTCCTGCTTCAGACCTTTAACTCTTATCACAGTATTAGTAACTGTGAGTTTCTCTATTAGTTTGAAAAGTGATTGATTAAGCCCCTTAGCCATTAATTTCTTTTTTTTTTTTTTTTTCCTCTTCTGAATATGCAGAGTAATATGCAGAGCTGCTTGTGCATTCATACTTGCTTAAGCAGCATCATTTAAAAAATTTCCTGCATGAGATTCCTAACTATGTATTTTTGAGTCTTGTTATCTGACAACAGCTCTATCTGTAGCGGGTGCCATGCGTACATAGAAAGCTGTTTAAAAGTAGTTACACTAAACTGGCTTTCACCTTTTTATCCCCTAAATGCCTGGCCAGCATACCTGTTGACAGCTTTCAGTCACCTCAGTACGGATAGAGTATTGGCTGAGTGTTCCTAACATCTTTTCTACTTCACAAATGTTGTGCCTAAATTTTTATGGAATGTGTCACATTTTCATGGCTTTATCTAGAAGATGTTACAGCAGTGGAAACTATTTTAACTATTGATGTTATAAACATAAAAAGTCATGCATGACTGCAGTCAATTTGTAACTATACTCACTGAATCAGTGCAACACATATTACAATAGAATAGAATAGAAAGGACCTACAAAGGTCACCCAGTCCAACTGCTTGACCACTTGAGAGCTAGACAAAAGTTAAAGCATATTATTAAGGGCATTATCCAATTGCCTCTTGAACACCGACAGTCGTGGAGCATCAATCACCTTTCTAGGAAGCCTGTTCCAGTGTTTGAGCATCCTCACAGTAAAGAAAATTTTCCTAAAGTCTGGTCTGAACTTCCCCTAGCACAGCTTTGTGGATTCCCACATGACCTATCATTGGTTACCAGTGAGAAGAGATTAGCACATCTTTGTCCATTTCCCCTCCTTGGGAAGCTGTATTGAGTGATAAGGTCACCTGCTAGCCTCTTTTTCTCCAAACTACTTATTATTCCCAGAAACAGAACTGATAAACTTAATAACAATTCTCATAACTAGGTAGATGAGTGGCTCATGACTCATTCACGGTATGATGATGTCCCTGAGCAAGTGCTGCTGTATTGTACCTTCATTAACATTAATCATTTATTAATGTTTTGCTGTTCTTAGGCTTCCAAGGACTACATTGGTATGGCTGTAAAAAATGGTCACCTTACTTGTGTCTATAACCTGGGAGACTACGAAGCAGAAATAGCTGTGCAGCCACTGGTGATTGAAAGCAACACTGAGGAGGCCATCATGGATCAAGTTAAGCTTGAAAGGTATAAGACCCACAGCACACAACAATCTTTTCCCAAATCTGCTAAGATTATCTTTTATTGGTGATATGATATTTTGTCTGTCTGGTTTGGTTTTAGGATCTACCAGTACGTAAAGCTGAATTACATCAAAGCAGCAACATCAACTTCTCCAGAGAAAGCAGGACCTGTGACTATGAGCAGTGAAGGCATAGACACTCTCCTAGATCTTGATCCCAGCAGTGTTGTCTTTTATGTTGGAGGATACCCACCAGATTTTAGGGTACAAAGAGCCACTTATTCTTTTGAAGAGATTTCCATGTTAATCATTCTGTTGTCCTTACAAATAAAAGTTGGAAATAGTAGTCTTTCAAAGGATGTATAAAAGTTTATCCATGCCAGCAGGAATAAACCGAATGCAAGGAAATGCTTCTTCCTACCGAAGCTGCCTGGCTTGCAGTATGCTAGAACTCAAAGCAGAGAATATGATGTTTTTTTTTCATCTGCCAAGAATGTCATGAAATCTGTCCAGCCCTGCTAAGTACTATTCCCAATCCACGTATATGATTCTGCTTTAAATTGTGCATTACTCCTGGGGAGTTATTAGGTGGCTTAGACATTATATCCAAAGATGTAATAATTCTTTGATATTAGAATATCATGTTCTGTGTTTTACTAATATTTGGAATAGATCCTAGCAGTTACATGTCCATGTAAAATTTTGTCAGCTGGTGTTGACAGGATATTTTTTAATGACGCTATTTTGCAGCCTCCACGTAGTCTGGACTATCCTCATTATGAAGGCTGCATTGAATTAGATAACCTAAATGAAAACATTATCAGCCTTTACAACTTCAAGAGGACATTTAATCTCAATACCACTGAAGTGCAACCCTGCAGAAGGTATGATATAGACTCAGTGATTTGCAATTCTGTGATTTTATCGTTATATTTTTTTTTTGTCTCTTCACAACAAGAATAAGCACTGTCGCTAAACCAGTGATTTACTTTGTTTTTCTAAATCTTGGTCATTAATACACATTCTAGAGAAAATTGTCAGTGTTGGCATAACTGACATCTGTATCAATCTCAGTCCACTGGCCAACAATTTAAATGTTACAAGGTCTTGCAGGGTCTTGCACCTGGGTTGGGTCAATTCCAAGCACAAATACAGGCTGGGTGGAGAATGGATTGAGAGCAGCTCTAGGGAGAAAGACCTGGGGGTACTGGTTGACAAGAAGCTTACCACGAGCCAGCAATGTGCGCTTTAGCCCAGAAAGCCAACTGTATCCTGGGCTGCACCAAAAGAAAAGTGGCCAGCAGGTTGAGGAAGCTGATTCTCCCCCTCTGCTCTGCTCTTGTGAGACCACACCTGGAGCACTGCACTCAGCTCTGGGGCCCCCAGTTCAAGAAAGACATCAACCTATTAGAACGAGTCCAGAGAAGGGCCAGGAGGATGTTCAAAAATCAACCACTAATTACTTAAAATCAGACTTTTCCTCTCTGGAGACCATATACAAAACCAACAGAAGCCAGTGAAAGGTTTATTTTTCCCTTGAGTTAGATCAGAATTTGACACTGCCAGTGGCCCTATACTAAACACCTTAAGTTAAGCTTTCTTAAAACGTGAATGATAGTAAGTCCATGTGGTAGTAGTTTTTATTCTCATAATTCACACCTGTGACATTTAATTATTACAGATACAAAGAAGAGTCTGACCAAAGCTACTTCGAAGGCACTGGTTATGCCAGTGTCACATATAAAGAAACAAATGCATATGCGCCAATACGTTATGAGCAGACGATTCAGACTACTGCAGATGAAGGCATAATATTTTTTGCAGCAAATGAGGTAATTCTTGGAATGCTTCCGCCTGTTTAAGGGTCCCAGATTTTTTTAAGAACTTCAGTCACTCGGAAACATATTAGATTTAGTAATAACTGCAGTGAAATTTCTTAAAACTGTTGTTTTTGTCCATACAGCAGATTATTAGATTCACCTGTGTGTTTAATGGCTGCTGAATACTCACTCTGTCAAGGCTGACTGAAATTCTTTCTAAGTAGTTCCTCCATTAGTCACTGCAGAGGGTTTGGGGTGGCGGGGTGCAGGGGGAGTGTAATTTGAATCAAACCAGTTTTGAAGTACTGAAATCCTCCAAAAGTGGAAGTGCATTTTTCTCAAATCTAGAGTAAGGCAGAATTTAGAAGGTGATGTGGTGACTTACTCCATGGTGACTTAGACCTGTAAAAGCTGCTCAAAACAGTAGTGATACTGCTTATCTATTAATATTATAAGAATATTTGCGATCATTGTGACATTGTCTTGTAATTTCTCAGTGCTGTAAAAAATCAGTAAACATCTTGAAATGAGAATAAATCCTTCAGAGAGTTGAGGAATATATCTTAAGCTGATACTAGATCTGTTTATAAGAGCTTTTAATTACAGTTACTCTTACAAGTTTTAGTCTGCTTTGTTTCATCTTTTTCCTCGGCATAATACTGGAACAACTAGATAGGTTCATTAAAAATAATCCACATGACACTGAAATATATACAAAATGTTGGGCAATTTGTGTGTTTTTATTCTTACCACAGGATCAGTTCATCAGTGTGCTCATTAAGGATGGCCATCCAGTTTTTAGATACAAAATTGGCTCTGAGCCTCCAAAACAAATAGAAAGCAATGCAACTTTAAATGATGGAACATATAAAAAAGTAAGTAATTTTAAACAATTAAGTGATCAGTATTTGTAGAAATATACATTAGCTGAAACTAAGTGTCCTGCTGTCTTCTAACTAAACTTAGCACTTGACTTAAACTTAAACTTGACTTCTACTTAGCAGTCATCCAGATGTCATTAAAGCCTTTGATTCTGATTCATTCTCCTTTTTCCCCTGCCGGCATTTCCATTTAAATAGTGTAGGTAGCAGTGCTGCTGGAAAAAGTCCTTATGCTGTACTGGGTCAAGTTACCTCCAGTCAGCTGACTGACCTAGTCTTTGTAGGAGGCAGCAGTTCCTCAATCTTAAACAGCAAATGCAAAGCAATGTTTGAATGTTAGGTGAAGTGTACTTTTAGGACAGTCTTCATAAGAAAAGTAAAACCTCACCTTGTGTTTGAATAGAAAAGCATTTTCCTTAGGCATTGGCTTTGGTTAAACACCTACATTTTTCAAGTACCTTTGAACTACTGCTGTTACTATGAATTTAAAGCACTAGTACACAGGAGGAAGAAAAACAATTCAGTGTCCTGATCTCTCAGTGTCATCTGCTAAATCTTGCTCTGAGTGTAATGTGCTTAATAATTTTTGTTTCTATTAAGCAAAGTAATTCTCATTATTCACGTATTTCAGATTCACATGGTTCTTGCCCGAAGCAGGAGTATTGTGCGTGTCAGCTATGATATTATAGCCGACATAAAAGTCTTCAATTTCACTACGTACTATCTAGGCGGAATTCCGTCTTCTCTGCGGAAACAGTGAGTAGCTATAAAAAGACTGTAGTATAATAGGCTTTGTATGGTAACTCCATCTAAATTCTTTCCTTAGGCAATTTCTTTCGCACTCTGTATTGTGTGTCTTATGCGATATGCAAATAGTGTATAAGATATGATTGTAATCTGTGATTTTTGGCTAGCTGTGGGTTCTTCATTTGAGTGTGCCTGTAAGAACAGGTTTGATCAGCATGAAGTATGTTTGTGCAGTAAAGGTTGCTCTTTTTTTTTGTTTTGTTTTGTTTTTTTCTATTTATTATATTGTCAACATTTACAGGCTATTATACTGGTGTATCCTTTGAAATATCAGACTACCAAACTCTTTTTACTTCCATTCCCTGAAACCAGATTTAACATAACCACACCTCCATTCCGGGGCTGCATGAAGAATGTGAAAAACCCTAAGACTGCATCTGTTGTTTTTGATGAGACCGTTGGTGTCAGCAAGAAATGTTCAGATGACTGGAAGGTAACTAAGAGTGGTATTTTGAAACATTTTCTAGAGTTCATAGATTCTGTTTTGTTGTTGGATGTGATATTTTTCTTAGGTCAAAAATTAGGTTTGGTTACATGTGATGGTAATGCAAGAAGCTGAATTTAGTATGAAGATGAAAGAAAGGAGACTCCACCCCTACTGTGATTAATTTGCTCCAGCGAATGGTCCACCCTCTTAATTAATACAGGGTATAATTAAGAATTCATATTTACCATGTAGATTTGTTGACTTCCAGTTGCTGTTGTTGATTAGACCAGAATATTTAATACTGCTCAGGATCTTTCTTCTTGTCAAGGTGCTTATGCTTCATAATTAAATCACCTCTCAACTGTTTCGCAAAGTGAAAACTTTCAAAACCATCCTGCAAATAGTAGAGATGACCAATGCGTTATGCTCAGCAGGCCTCATCTCCCTGTAGAGCTTCTCACATCAGAGTTAATGCTAGTGAAACCAATTCAGTCTGTTCTGTACTGAAATTTTGTACGTGCAGTTTTCCCTGTGTTTAGTTTGGACTGCAGTTGGTCACAATTACATTGAGTAGGGCAGTTATTGGTCCATACTGTCATTTCTTCAAATTAGAAGGAAAATCACTGAAATTATCTCTTTCAGCTCATCAGATCTGCATCTTTCTCCAAGAAGGGCACACTGAGCCTGAGTGCGGAGGGTTTCCCATTTCCCCAAGATTTCCAAGTTGGCTTTGGCTTTCGCACGATGGCATCGACTGGAACACTCTTATATTACAATCTAAGGGTATGAAACACGTTCAACTTACAATATATAATTGTTTTTATTTCTTGGTTAGAATGTTTGTCTGTGACTGTCAGTTTGGCATCACAAGCAAGTCTCACATAGATGCCTGTATTTTAAGGCAAGAAATAGCTACTATAATCATCTTTAGAGCATGCCATCTTGCATGTCATAGGCCAGAGAAACTCATCCTGGCATTTCTTCACTCAACCAACAATTAGTTTCATGAGAAACTGATCTTTAACCTTGAGCATTCTGCAGAGTAGCTTATGCACCACACAACCACCATCCCAGTAAGATAACTGTTGCCTAATATAGTGGTCTGGGGAAAATTTCTGAGGAAAAATGGGCCCTCTAGATGACAGATAAATGCAATTATAGTCTAAGAAAATTTCTCTTCCACAAGAGACCACAGGGAATAACTGTATTAATGGCAATAACACAGGGAGAACTAAAAGCACCTGCATTAAACCTCTTACTGTGCAATTCTTTTTTAGCCTGATATTCTTACCATCTTTCTGAGTCCTGGCTTTGTATTTGCAAAGATGGGAGAGAAGGAACTCTCTCTAAACAAGACATATGAAGATGGGTTAATGCATTATGTGACAGTAAGAAGAAGAGCCAACAGGTGAGTTGAGTCTTTCATCCAATTCTTTTATGTTGTGCTTGGTAAAAGCTTAAAAATTTGTGTGACTTGTTCTTTGGGTACACAGATAAAAATGCCCTGTGCTAGCAGAGAATACTGAAATAATAAAGCAAAAGGAGATTTTTGGTTTATGGAAGATGTGTGTCAGTACCTGTAATGTTTCAGCTGTACATCACTATGCATGTCTCACACACTGTTTGAGTTTTGTCTATTTGTCAAGCTGGAGGAGATATGGAGTTCTTCCCCTTCCCATAGCCTTTATGTATGTCACTGTAAGTTATAAATCTATCTAACATAAGTGATTAAGGATTCAGAGAAGAAGAAAAGCAGAGTTAATTTCACAGAAGTGGAATTCAGTATAAGCACATACCTAAAAAAATGCTAAGAGTGAGCTAACAAAGCTGTAATGTAATTACAAGCTAATGAAAAAACACAGCTGTCAAATGTTTCTTTTTTAATAATATATTTCATTCAAATTCATAACTGTATTTCTTTAGATTTCATGCTCATTTTCCTTCACCTTGTTTCAGAGTAAGTCTACTGGTTGATGATAAGCCCACATCGATATTGGTTGACTCTTCAAGATCACAGATATCAATGCAGCCTATAATATTTGGTGGAGGTGATTTTGAAGGCTGCATCTCAAACGTCTTTATAGAAAGGTATTTGGCCTAGAAGGATTTTAGTGTCATGCATTTCAGCCTGTCATCCTTCTTTAATCACATTAAAACTGATTTTTCCTAAATTGCTTTTTTTTTTTTTCCTACATGTCTAAAACCTTCATGAATGCATAACTTTCCTGCTCCAAAATATTCTTCTATCCAGACAGATTACATATGGTATCAAGTCGCAATTAAATCTGTTGTTCAGATGTAATGGAATTTTAGTCTGAATCATACCCATTTAGTAGTGTTTTAATCAAAGAATAAACGCAACATAGTGAATTGGAAGTGTCCCAACAAGGCATCCAAAAATATCTGCTAGATTTTATCCTTATAGCTTAAACAGGGAGCCTGGTAATGAAGTGAGCAAAGCTTGCTGGCAGAACCAAAACAGTTACACAAACAAATATGAGAGCATGTGTATAAAAATCAGGTGCCTGATTTATGTTTCTCTTTTTCATTTGTGTTTTTCAGTATTAGAGGTACCTTACAGACAAAATTTAGGAGAGAAATGTGATGTAAAAATGTTCTTTAAGAAAAGCACACCTTCAGTCACAAGTGATCTACCACTGTGGCTTTGTTTTAGCTAAGTTTTGATTAGTGTTTATACAAGTATAGAGCTTTAAAAAGGCGTATTGTGATTATATATTCTTTTAAAAATAGTGTAAGACAATGAAGTATTAACCTCCCCATCAGAAGCCAGATCTGGAGAATTGCTTTTAATACAACATAGATGGAGAGTTGATATTGTAGTTAGTTAAGTGAATGGAGAACTAGACTAAAATTGAGGAAGTTCAATTTCTGCTCCCAACCCTAGCACTCTTCTCATAGAAAACCATAGGCAAGGAGCTCCATCGCTTTTTCTTAGTTGTAAAGTGTTTTGTAATTTACTCATTAAAGGTGCTCTGTATGACCTACAGGATGATAGTATTACTTAATAATATTCTTTATATGCAAAGGAAATTGGTGTTGACGGTCTTTCTGATAATTTGACTGTAATCCCAGAACTGCATATTAAGTTGCCATGGGGTTTACTGCTTGATAGATCTGATTAGAATGTCTTACAGGGGAGGTGAATGATTGAACTAACAGGACCTGATGTTTCCATTTTCTCTTGATCTGCCACTGGCTATGCATACATTAACCAGAAAAGTTTTGTAGCCTGATCCAGAATTGTTATTCAATCAAGGCTACTGCCACTTTTACCACTTTTTTCAATGGTAATATTTTTTAATAAAAGTAGAGCACAAAAGACTTTGTTTAGAAAAGATGAGAATAAAACTTTTTTTTTTTCTTTTTTTCTTTTTTTTTTCCCAAAGCTAAAAGAAAAAGGCCAGAATCAGGACAAACGTGAATTTGCAGTGTTGAATGTACATTTTCCATGAAAAACTGAAAATTGGTATTTTAACATCAGGTCACTGGGAAATCCATTTTGTACAGAACAGTTTTACAGTGCGTTGGTGATTGTGCTAGAGAAAAGGCATGCTGTGCCACAGCACTTACTGTTTTCTTCACTCTAGGACAGGTCAGTACCCCGAGGTTCAAAATCTCACTCACCATACTGAAAAGAGTGGTGTATCCCTTGGAGCTTGCCACCAACATGAGAACCTTGAACCAATGCTGCTGAAAGAATTCAAAAATCCACTCAGGTTTAAGATGCTCAAGGTATGCCTATTTTTACTGTCATCTTCACTCCATATTGATGCATATTTGCCCGCATGGCCATGGTTTGTGGAACCAGGTGTAACTGTTTTACTTTCATCTCACGTCTGAAGCATGTTCTTTCTGTGTTGAAGTTCCATGCGAAATGCATACCTGCTCCAGAATGACACCAACTTCTGTCATTTAGAGAAGGGTGTTGACTGCTTCAGGTGGGAAGTCTTAAACACGTAGACTGAATTATCCTTTTACCTTCTATAAAAGTTCCAATTCTGTCTTACAGAATGAAAAATACGTTGATCATTTGACAGATTATAACGAGCAGCATGACCAGCAAAACCACACTTTATCAACTTGGTTAAATGCCAACAGTGAAGCGTATCTCCTTGGAAACACCCCCAACAGTTTTATATCCTACACGTTTTCTCCACCTTCGCCTACAGACAGGTAATACAAATGTAATGCTAATATTTGAATCTTCAAAGCTGATTGAATCTTTGGGTGCTAAAAGCTAGGATTTTTTTTTTTCCTGCTTATGCTTTTGGATACAACAGAAGAATGGTTCTAAAGGTTCAAGATTTTTTTCCCTTTGTTAATATCTTCCCAAACTGTGTAGGTTGACAGATGTGGTAGACAACTACAGAGTATATTGATGCCAACTGCTAAGCCTGAATATGTAAACCTTCATTTATGTTCAGAAATGCAGAAAATGCAGAACACTGTGGTTCCACCCAAACCCTATTCTGCATTTCACAAATTGAGTTTCACTGCCAGTTTTCTGGAGAACAGAAAGAATACAACATCTCACAAAAGAGACCTATGCATGAATATGCTTACTTTCCCCTACAGGTTCCATTTTTCTGTAGATATACGGACTCGATCATCAAGAGGATTAATAATTTTCATGGAGGAAACATCTGAGAATTCTTATATCTCTCTCCACATTTCAAAAGGACATTTTGTCTTTTCACTTAGTTCTGGAGGAAAACGATTCAAACTTAAAACCAGTACTAAATACAATGATGGGCAATGGCACACTGTAAGTATTGTGGCACAGGAACCGTGGTGAAACCACAGCAGACATTCAGCATGCACGGTCTATTGAACTTCTAAGTAATTAGGCAGAGGCAGGGAAGAAGAAAATGAAATTGTTCCTTTTGGCCATCTGAAGTTAATTCATATGCTTGAAAGCTCATGTGGTTGACAGGTGTCTGTTATGAGAGCTTACAGAAACCAATAGTCCCAGTTATTTTCAGTTTAAATATTTCAACATGGTGCTTAAGTTAAAGAAAAAAATATCACTAAGGGATCACTAAGATACAGAATAAAGGCAGTAATTCTGACTTTTGTCACGTGCACACAGAAAGCATGGAATTACTCCAATCACAGGCTGTAGCAAGGGTGGCCAGAATCTGGGTCTCCAACAGTCAGAGTGGCTGGTGTGCAAGATGCTACTCATTTTAAAAACCATCTTGATATTTGATGCAAGTATTTTATTTATCCTCTTCCCTTTCTACTTCAGCTAGTTTCAGACCAGCCTGAAGAATACACTCTCACTTTAAGACTATGCTGTATATGATTAATTTTTTTTAAACACCTATTTTTTTTGCTGTTTGGTGCTCTAGCTGCAGTGGCTTTCATTGGCCTTGAGTTTTCACATTCTGTTGTGTTTGCACCCTGCAAAGGTGGTCATCAGCAGAGATGGGAAGAACGTACTCCTTGTTGTGGATGGTCTAGCGGCCCAGCATGGAAGACTAGCAAGAAATTCCCCTGTCAGCGTTAAGCCACCCATCTATCTGGGAGGCCTGCCATCACTGAAAAGACAGGTAAATAACTGTGATGCAGCCACTTCCACATACTCCCCAGGCTGCACTAATTACACGTGGAAGTGTTAATATGAAGGGTTTCTGTGTTGAAAAGGTCTGGCAGATATTTCCAAGCACTGACTGTGAGCACTGTCTGTAATCGATGCTTGCAGTTGATCGTTACAAATCTTTTTCCTCAGCTGTTCACACAGCTCTCAACTGGACCCATATTTCCCACATGTGCTACTGAGGCACAGCTGACAGTCATGTGCCACTTTCATTTCTGTTCTTTAAGAAATAGAAAATCCTGAAGTCACATTTGTAATTCCAGGGATAGTGTTTTCCCACAGACTGTTTATCTCAGTGGGCTAAGTGATAATCTGTAGAGAGCAAAGGCTCCTCTTAGTTAAGGAATTATGGATGCAGAACTTGATTTTAATCTGAAATAGAAGTTGTTCCTATTACTTCAAGAATGAGAAAATTAACAATGCAGGGCATTTTGTAAAGGCAAGTTAAAATAAACAGCCTCTTAGGAAAGAAAGGGTGTATTTGAGGTCTTACAACTCCCATTGTGTTGTCCTTCTGACACATCATTGGGAGCATCTGTTTTGCAAGCAGGAGTTCTGTTAACTCGAAATCAGCAATTTAATGTTTTCAGCTCTTTTAATTTCAGAATATCTTTTCACTGCATAAGAGATGGAGTTTAGGTGCCCTTAAATAAATATTGTCTGTCTACAGTCCAACAATACAAAGAACTAGCAGGTAGTCTTACTAAAAAGATGGTCATTGTGCTTTGGTATTCATGTTTTGAAATATGCTTTCAGAGTATACCAGTGAAGAGTTTCAAGGGTTGCCTGAGGAATTTTAAGATGAATGGAAAAATCATGAATGCACCTCAGCAAAAAAATGGTGTGCTTCCATGTCTGGATATTCCCATGGAGATGGGGATCTATTTCTTTAAGGAAGGAGGATATATTGCCATTGGTAAGCTGTGTAGAGATTATGGTTTAAATGTATATACATGTACACAGAAGGATTTTTTGTACTTACTTTTGTGATGTTTTCCAACGATCATTCATCTACACACTCTTTAATTCTCTACAGACAATTTGCGAATGGGCTTGGATTTTAGGATTGTATTTACCATTCGGCCAAGGAGTTCAACAGGTGTATTGCTCCATTCTGGAAACAAGCCGGACAACTACTTGACTGTTTACATGGAAGAAGGAAAAGTAAGTACCTGAAATGGAATCACAGCCTGTATGTTACCATTATTCAGCAGGGAGGAGTTCTGAGCTTGAACCCTGGACTTAGGTGTTACAACATTTGTCTGAAGGTTTAAGACTGAACAACTTCTTCAGAATGGTTTAAAACCATTGCATGGAAAATGGAGCATTTAACGCGTCTCTGTGCCTACAGTAGGAGCTTCCCTTGTGTGAACACTAGCATGCACGTGTTCTTTGCACAGCCGTCAGCAGAAGGGCACAGTCTCCAGTTTCTCAGGCTTCATAGCCCTTACAGAAACTGGCTGGGCTTTTGGCCAGAGGCTATAGGACTCCATGGCTTATTTCCACTTCTATTTTAGTCATCATTTGGCTGCACTGATGCAGCTCTGTAACAACGTTCATTATAGAACTTGAGCAGTCTTTTTTTGTGTTAGCACCTTTTACTCTAGTTGACAGGTGCGTCACGGTGGTGATTTTTATCACTTGTATTTTCATAATGTAACAGCTTTAGAATGTATGTTGGACCCCAAAACCATTGTGCTTGCTTCCAGATAGACACCAAATAAAAATACATCTCAGCTCAACAGAACCTGTTGTCTGGCATGGTTTAAAGGAGCATAAGTCTACCTAACTTCAGAAAGGGTCAGCTTTGCTCTTTTCTCCCTAGGCATGGCTATCCATTCACGGCCATCCCTAGTGCAGGTCAACAGCTGACCAGATTAAGGAATTTGTTTTTATTATTTATCTTCTTGTCATTGATTAGCTTCACCCAGGTCACTGATCTGGTTCAAGACACAGCTAGCACGTTGAAGCAGGGCCATCAATAGCTGGGGAGTCTTTAGGGACAAGATCGACCACTCTTTTCAGCAGTAACTTCGATTCATGCTGGCTGTCAGTGTGGGCAGGATGATAAAAGGTCAAAGGGACACCATCAATCCTGACACTATCAGAGCTTGATAGGAAGGGAACTCGCTACAACAGTTACCAGAGCGTTACCAAGTTTGTTGTAACCACCACAGAAAAATAGTCTGTTTACAAGGACCGAGGAGCAAGACGTAAGAAAACACAAGCAGATTCTTGTTTGAAATATCACGGTAAATAGTCAAGCTACACGCTTCTCAAGTGAAATACAAGGAGACCAAAGCTACGTGAAGGGTTGGAGAAACATATTGCCGTGATTCTCCCTGGAGATGCCTAGCGTGTAGGTGACTGCTTTGCAAAAAGGAAAGGGAGGCCTAGTAGGAAAGACTTTGTCTCAGAGAGACTATGTCAAAAGAATTATCATAATTTTGTAAGATTGAGAGGGAATAAGAGACAAAGGTCTTGCTTGTATTCTTGTAAAGTCTGTAATACATCTCCTGGGATTTGATTAGGGAAATTTACTTTCTTCCCAGAGATGATCATTTCTGGAATAGGTATACAATGACTGTGACCCTTAAAAATAGGTGAAACCCAGCCCTCCACAAGTTCAGTAAATTACTAGAAGTACTGTATTTTTCTGTTCCTCATTTCTTTGCCATGGTAACTTAACAGATAACTGTTTTACAGATCATTGCTGCTGGAAATAGTGGTGCTGGAGAATTCCAGACAACAGTCACATCCAGGCAATCTCTGTATAATGGACAGTGGCATACAATTGCAGGTATGTTGTATCACACCAGTTCTTGAGAAACTTGGAAAGAAGGGTGAGCACGAAGCATTGCAGACCCAGATTTTTACTAATCATTTCACTTCTTTTTATTCTGAGAATACTCCTAAGAACAATGTGTTTTGTGTTAATTCAAGGCATTACATGGCTTTTTTTGGGCTGCATTTAGCACCAGAGTACCTACATGTGTCAACCTGACTTTGAATTAAGATAAAATCAATATAAAAATATTAAAAAAAAAAAAAAAAAAAGATAAAGTTGAATTTCAAAACAGATGCTGTCTAAAAATAGTGCTGTATCTGGCTGGTTCTTCAGTAGAGTTAAGAAAGAGTACTCATATACCTGCTTCTTTGCAGTCTCTCAGAAGGGGAATGCTGTGCAGCTAGATGTAGGCACACAGAGTAACTATACCACTGGACACCCATCCGTTTCTCCTAGACGCCTGCATCAGCCA
Organism: Netta rufina; assembly: GCF_964035555.1. Classification (NCBI taxonomy): domain Eukaryota; kingdom Metazoa; phylum Chordata; class Aves; order Anseriformes; family Anatidae; genus Netta; species Netta rufina. The sequence goes on from NC_140124.1 coordinate 110,515,088, forward strand.
CTCTACTTTGGCAAAATTCCAGGTAATATTATTGTTGCTTTATTTTTTTTTTGTGTGTAGCTACTGTTTTTTTTCCTTTCAAAAGCAAATGTTTTGTTCATGCTTGCAGAACTATATCATTCTTCCCTCTTTCAAAAGCCTTGATGTAGTTCATCTTTTAAATAATTTTCATTTTATTAAACTTGATCTTTCTACCTTGTTGCAGCAAATTTGGACACACCGTGGCTTCCAGTTAAAGACTCATTTTTTGGCTGTCTTCGGAATATTAACATCAACGACAAACCTGTCTCCACCAGGAGAATTTCAGAGGTTCATGGTGCAGTGAGTTTGCATGGCTGCCCAGCTACGTAACCGTGCTGTTGCAGTATTTGTACACTCATCAGGTTGGGCCTGCTGAAGAACTCCGTGAATTCATGCAGCGTGAGTCCCACTTCTGCTGATCGCTGGCTCACTGTCATCAGGCTGGTTATTCACAAGAGCTGGTGAGCAAATGCATCCTCTGGATGCGGACTGCGCCAAAGCAAATTTAAAGTATGGACTTTGATAAACTCCCTATTAAATGTTATTGATTTCCAAGGTAATCCATTGTGTCTTCTGAAATATATGCAGAAAATATAATTGTATATACCCTACTGGGCCAAATTCTGCTCTCACCCACAACAGCATGGAACTAAGTAACTCCGGTGACTTAAGTTCAGAAATTTGCCTTAATGCTGGTCATCTTGAGAGCAAATTTGATCCACTAATATAAAGAATTCTATAAAAACTATAAATATCTTTGGACTGATGAACAGAATGTTTATACAGAAATGTACATTAATGTTAAAAGTAATAATAATATAAATGGAGTTTGAAGCACTTTAAGGAGTGAAACTCTGGGAGTTTGTTACAATGCGAGGAATTCTGGGGCCAAATAAATACAGTATGTTTTTAAAACCATCCATTTTCCTGTTTGGTTATTTCAATCTGGTATTTCTTTGATGTCCTTTTTACAGACAACTCAATCCTGCTTGCTTAACACAAATATTTCTGTAGCTTTACGGAGCTGGTTTGCCTGAATAAGCAGGAGTCCATTATCTCTGCTTATTAGAATTTGGTTGTGTAAAAACCTCAGGGTATTTTTTGTTGTAAGCTTCAGAGCCAGAGAGTTTCCCCCATAGTTTCCTCCATAGACCTTTTTTTTTTTTTTTTTTTTCCTGATTAAATGAAGACAAGTTAGTTTAGGAACAGCAGCTGCATGTGGCACAGTTAGGTAGTGTGAACTGCAGGACTAAACCAGCAAAACTGTTTTCTTTGGCATTCAAATCTTTGTACCTGATCATGACCCATGGTGGAGTGAGGGGACCGACTTTGCTTTATTTTAATAAATACTTGACTTGGCTTCACCCTCTACTGTCCTTCAAAAAGCAACATTTTGATGCTCTTTTATTTTTTTCCCAGTTCACTGGTGCCATCCCTTTTTTGTTAAATTAAAACTTTTTCTAAGGCTGGCCACTAGGCGGGAGGAGACAGTGATACAAACAAACCTTCCTTCCCACCTCATGCAATGTTTGCTCCCACCTTCCACTGTCGTCTTGCCCCAGGTGCAGCAGGATGTCCTCACAGTGTGTATGGCCTCACAGTACTGCCTGGATTAACAGGAGATCCCAGATCAATAGCCCTTACAGCTGTGCTTGTTAATCCCTTATTAAATTCTTGCAGCTTCAGGTCTTTGGGGTGACAAAAGTGTCAGACAGCTGCTCATGCACAATCTTGCATTGCTTTTTTTTTTTCACACGAGCTTTGTATCTTTGTCCATACAGGGGGCTCTCAGTGATGGAGTTACTTCTGTGGAGTGGGATGGGGTGAAAGCATGCCAGGGTTGATGTCTCTGAGGGAGCAGAGGATTGGCACCCACGGGTAAATGCCCTTTCTCTAGAGGTGCTCTGCAAAAACTGCTCCTCCTGTATGGCTGCCTGCAGTTGGGAAGGAACTACCCACATGCCTAGGGGTGGTAGGATTTGGAAATTTTCAGATAGCAATACTTGAATCCTTTCTATACATAACGCCTTTGAAGTAACCCTTGCCTTTGACGTAGATTGTCAGGTGTACAGGTGACCAAAACTGTGGAAATGCACAATTGGTTTACTGGCATGAGCTGGCACTGATAATTTCTGTGTGGAGAAAGGAAGAACTGTTAAACTTTATCAGGATATTTTCTCGTAACATTTCAATGTCTCATGCCCATCAGGCTGCTCACTGAAGCAGGTTTTCCCTAGCCCCAAGATAGCCTTTTCCTTCTTCCCTTCCCCCATCAAATAAGCAAATATGGCAAAGATCTTTGCCGCACAGTCTGGAGCCAGTCCTGGACTTCAGTTCCTTCCACCTCATTTTATTTTGTCAGAAATATTTGTAATGCTGACAGGAAAGAAATGAAAAATGTATAAAGACTTATGTAAATGTATGTTGTAATAGCTGGTAAGTATTAATTCCAGTACAATCCTAATATATTAAAAATAAAGTTGAAAAGTGCCTCTGATTTTAAGGGTGGTTTGGTGTTTTTTTTTTTTAATTTTTTTTTTTATTGTTATAAGTAATATTTGCAAGGCTTTCATCATTCCAGTGCTGGCATTTGATTTTTGAAAGAGTATCAAATACACTCAGTACACTGCGAGTGCATAGCTAAAGAGGCACTTTAACAGACTGATGTTATGGGCTCATCTGGATCCCAGATCAATTACATAAGGAGAGCAGATTTCCTCTCCAGATTAAACCACATTGATTTTGCTAGTGCCAGGCCCCTCCCTTAGCTGTGTCAAGGGCAAGGGGTTCTTCTCCAGTTAATTTGGATTGGATTTAATAGAAGCATGTTATCTGGGGGTGGATGACACTAAGTCCAATGAGCTCCCATTTATTATGACTACAAAACGCGGCCAGATTATAGTGAGAGCTGAAAGCCAGTTAACAGACATAACACTGAGATGTGCAGCCAAATAAAATGAAATAGATCACACGGCAGTCAGGGAAAAAATAGTGCAGTTACCGTAGAAAAAGGTGTGTATATATAAGGAAAACATTCTTCACTTCACTGCTTATAAATGACACTGTTATTTAAGTCTCTAATTAACAAAAGCTTCCAATTAAGATGTCTTAACAGACTTCCTCTATCTCTCCTTGAAGGCCTGTGCTTTTGCTACTGCAGAGCTCTCGTGTAAATACAGAGCCCTAAGCCCTGCAGTCAGCAGCAATATGAATCGGGGGGATTAATTCTCTTTGGTTTTGCAACCACTTCTTTGGAGTCACCTGTGAGCCATTTCATCTTAGCCCATGCTCCTGCTAGTAGCTTTGCCTCTTCTGGAGTCCTTGGTGAATTATTTGTTGTGTGTGGTTTTTGTTTTTTCCTTTTTTATTTTGTTTTTTTTTAATTTTATTTTTTAAACTCCCCTCTGCTTCCTTTTTGTCCCTCATTAAATTAGTGGAGTAGCCTGGAAAACTTGGTCTCACTGAAATCTCTATAAATGCATTATGGCTTTGTAATGAACTCTTACCATGCTTTTTGCCTCCTACCATTTTTTTTGTGGTTTCTTCATTTGAAAAGTTCAGCATCTTTCTCCACTGAGGTAAGGAAATTTAGGGCACAGTGGTCCAGTCTCCTGTAAATCTGTCTGCACTTTCTAAAAATACGTTAAATGGATGTCCCTGGCAAAAGGAATTGCTTTATGTTAAAAAGGGATAGGGCCATGATGCAATCTTACAGCTTCACTCGAGGCATTAGGACTGCAAGGCATAAGCACAAAGGAGGTTTGTGTAGCTGGCCCAGACATCCCAAAACTGCAAGAGGCTGGTCACTGCCAGAGCTGCAGTGAAGATGTCTCTTGCTCCTTGATGAAGATTGAGCGTGATTACACAGGATAAAAAGGCAGTTGGTGGGCATCGTGATCGTTTTGTCTCTGTTCAGTTGTATTTAAGCTTGGAACAGCGACAGATTTCTGTGTTGTGCAGGAGCCTCTGTCTAAGATCCCTCTCACAGAAGGACTGTGTGCTGGTAAGAATGGATAATTATGTGCATAGGAAGCTCAGTGCTTCATAAATTCGTATGAAAGACAGCTGTCACTATCAGAATTTCAGTCCTGAAAGAACTGCCCAGATCTGGCTGTTGAAGCTTGAAGCGCTAACAAAGAAAACACTTTCCAAGTATGCTGAAATAAATGGCTCTGCGTCCAGCTCCCGTAGACAGTTTTAATTAACAACGTGTTCGTAATGGAACGAGCTGCCTGGATGTCATCCTGAGCAAGAGGCTCTAGGTCCTCCTGCCTGAGCCGGGGGTTGGACCAGGCGGCCTCCAGAGCTCCCTCCCAGCCCCAACAGCTCTGTGATGCTGAGCCAAGATCTATCCCTCTGAGACACTACTTTGGGTAGAAGATTTACACTGTTAGGTGACAGCACCGGCCATAAATCTTAATTCTAGACCCTTCTGATTATTTTCTGATGAGAAAATCCATCCGGATCCTGCAGACCTCGGGGGTTAGTAATAAACCGTCACCAATTCCTCCAGCTAAGGCAAAGGTATCAACCCATAAAATTTACCTCAGAGCAAAGGTGTCAAGTGAGTAATAAGGGTCTAACTGCTCGCTTAAATCAAAGGTAATGTCGTACCCCTGGGGACAGAGTAACCTAGTACAAAGGAAGCTAAAGGCACTCTGGGCAGCTCTCCAAGAAAATACATAGGCACCATCCAAAGTTCAGTAGCTTAATGGAAGGATCTAACCACTTCACAGGACTTTGGCTCATACGCTTTATTAAAACACGCCGAAAACCCTAAATACAGTTTATAAAAATGTGCTCTTAAGTTATTGCCAAGTTTTACAGAGAATTTTTATTGCAGATTAAAAGTTACATAATAAAGGGCTGGACACAGTCTCCAGAAAACCTGAGATGACCTTTTTTTTACGCAAATATACGTAAATGTAAACTTCAGATAAATACAAATAGCATTTGCAGCAGCAGGGGTGGAAAGGAAAAGTCCAAGGAAAGAGCCCATGGTGACTGATGCATACCAGGGGTGGCAGTGATGTGTGGTCTAAGGACATCATCAGTGAGCCAAATCCTCTGAGCACCCACAGAGCCCACCTGGCCTCCATCCTCTCCTGTCCTCCCCTCCATCAGAAGCAACCACTTGGGTCCTGCTATGCCTTTACCAGACCCAAAGAAAAGGAAAAATCCGCATTTTGCACATAGGAGAGGTAAGTGGTGGGGATCCTGTGACTTTATATTGCCACGTTAAAGGAAGGAAACGTGCCTGTTGCCAAACTACTTGAGAAGATGCGATCACTGAGTCCACGTGTATTGCATTTATCATGAAAGATAAAATGAGTTCAACGTGACGTATACACTCAGAACAAATCTAACTCAAAACAGACTCCGCAGAAACACTGATGACCATCGTTATTTCATTAAATGGGAGTGAATCAGTTAAATCTTCCAAAGACTGAATGCCATTAAACAGAACAAAGGCCAGGTGCGTGGTTGGTATAAATCAGCATGGCTTTATTGTTCCCTGATTACAGCTGATAGGAGAAAAGCTGTAGTCTTGTTTGTCTGACCTGTTGTTTTCAGATGTTGGGAACACCATGTGTAGATCCTACAGAAAGCAGATTGTTACAAAGAGTCCAATGAAGAATGCTTCGATTTAGTTTCTACGAAAAAAAATATTTTCTATCAGTAGGGAAAAAAAAAATCAGGAAGGACTCAGGCCATCCTAGAGGCTGGGTGCAAAGAAAAAGACTTCACAGCTAAAGGAGGAAAGGTAAGTGAGGAAAAGCAAGCCTTAATCCTGCTAGGAGAGGACTTACCCCTGCCAAGGGGGATGTCTGTAGGGAAGAAGCTAGCTAGGAACTGTGATACCTAATAGCTTCACTGGACCATTTTGGGCTGTGTGGTGGCAGCGAGGAGCCCAGCTGCTGCTCCCTTCCAGCCCGAGGCTCAGTGCTGCCCTGCCAGGCAGCTGATGTCCTCCCCGTGAACCTACAAATCTCTGCACAGGGAACGCAGAAAAAGGGTAGGACAGGCCCAGCCTATGGCAGGAAGGAAAACAGCACGAAGCTACCACTCCTAGCCCCTTTTATTTCGCACTCTGGCCCTTCTCCTTTTGTTTGTTGTACGTTGTATTTTGGAAGGGAACATCTGGACTCTCGCAACAGCAGCTGCAATTTGCATGCATATAGCAGATAATTAAACACGTGTCTATCTGCAGCTGCAAACAGCAATTAGTCATAAGAGAGCTTTTCACACCCCTTTCTCCTTTTCTTCTGTTTCCCTCCGAGTGCCCTCTTGAGCACGCATCTCTGAGAGGCACTGAGAGCTTTACGCTTGTGAAGGCGGTTGTATGGCTGAGCTTCAACCCTGTAACACAGCAGTGACCAGGATGAACCTCCTCCGAGACACCACCTTCTAGTAGAAACTACTCTTTGTGTAAGATGTCCTACAAGCAACCAGGCACCTGTGTCTGCCTCCCTACTAGGTTTTGTTCCTAGTTGCACCTTTCAGCTCTGAGGAAGCCAAATGTCATTTCTGACTGCTAATGGCTTCTCTGCCTGACCTTTGCCTCTGCAGACAGCCAAGGCAAAAGCTGAGATCTCCACTCCCTGCAGCTGTGAAGAAGCCCTACAGCTTCTACTCCAGACCCACAGAAGGCATACTTTAAAACTATCACATTGAGTAAAGACATATATCCTATGCCTGTCTTATGAGCTGTAAGAGTCCCCTGGCAACAGAGTCAAGGACAGCATTTTGTCACCTAGCAGAGGTGGCATAGGTGTCCTCATTTCTCTTGTAACAGAGTCAGATTCTCCAGACAGGTAAAACAGATGTTGCTCTGTGTCAAGAGACACAGCTTAGAGTCAAACTTCTGGTTCAAGGAAAACCCAAGACTGCGTTGCATATTCCTGGATTTTACCCTCCGGCATCATATCTTTTAATTTATCCGTGTGCTAAAATGGAATACAGTAATAGGGCAGGCACAAGTAGGAGAAGAAAGGGCTGGAGTGTGATCAAAGGGATGGACCACTGTGCCTTGAGCAATGATTAGATATGGAATGGCTTCATAATCCCTGGACAACAGGGATTACTCCATGTGGCCCTTCGTGTTTGCTACCCAATCAAGGCTTTTGTTGAAGTGGGCGTCTCACACCTACATGATGACCCTGCTGGAGGATTCCTGCACGTGTTGGAAACGATGTTCTTGGGTAACATTTCCATGGATTGACTTGTGTGTGTTAACAGTAAGCAGGCATTCCCAACTTTGATAAATTCACACTGTATAAAGTATAAATTCACACTATAAAAATATAACTGCAGCTTCAGGAACTTATTCAGGCCCAAGAGACCTGGTTGAAAACAAGTTTGCTTTTCATATAGATTAAATGAAGTCTCCTGTGTTTCAGTGGGGAATGCTAATATAGTTTTTTTGTGAATGGCCTATAACAAACAGCAATGCAGAAAACAAGCCGGGCTGGCACCACCAAGCACTGTCACATGCACCTGCAATTCAGGCACAGCTGTGCTTATGGGAGCACATTCCACCACCAAATCCAGAGAAAAATGTTAAGGCTTTTACTGTTAGCATAGGTGAACTCATTATTTTTGATTTGGGGTCCACGGAAAGTTCAACGATACTTGATTTTAAGCAAGTAGAATGGCCAGACATGGACCTGTGTGTATCTGAGACTGTCCAGTAGCATTGGGACTGGCTATGTAACATCTGCCTAAATAATAAGGCCCACAACGTTTGTTACCATAATAGTAATGACTCATCTCACAATTTCAGCTACATAAAAGTTGGATATCTAACTCCAGGCTCTGTAATCAGCCTACTCTATGCTTTCTATAACCAGCGGAGGGGGGTTAGTTATTCCCTAACAGAAGCACACCCATACATCATCTTGACCATAAGCTGTAAGAGGACATGGCAGCAGCCAACTCAGCTCCAAGTTCCCAAGGCACCATCTGGAATAGCAGCAAGAAACCCACGGAACAAATTCCCTGAAGATGAATGCAGCACTTGATTACAGTCCTACGGACTAATTAGACTGCCTTACGACCTAGCTTTACAAAAGCCATCGTACAGAGTTGTCAACAGGCCTCCCTGAAAAAAGGAACAAGCCAGAGGGAATTATCTCCTGCTTCCAATTACAGGGAAGATATGTCATTATAACTGCTTCTGTCACTCATCCTTTTCAGAGCTGAGTTACCCAGATACAGCATGGTTAGCTCCTGGCATCTCCGTATTACGATACTCTGACTCATCGTGATGATAGTACGGCGCTTGGATCCATGGCAGTAGATCTGCCAGCATCTCTCCACCTGCTTAGCTTTCAGTGTCTTGGTGATAACTGGAAGAAATCTCTATTGAACTCACTGTTTTCACAATGAGCCAGGCACACTGGTGGGTTCATATGCATCTTATCCATTTCTACCTTACACCAAAGAAATTCATATATATGAACTGTTTTTTCTGTGCTTTATATGGTTCGAAGCTTGAACCTAGGGCAATGTAGGACGAACCCCAAGTGAAAGGCATATAAAATAAAGAGATGTGAGATAGAAGCGTATTTATTTGTGCTTACAACCCTCAAAAATAGGTAAGTGAAACTGTTAATAAAATAGAAGGAATAGAAGGAAAAAGAGAGGAACTCTTGGTAAATGAACTGCAGCAGAAAGAAAAAGAGCATTGGAGAAAAATGCTAATGGAATGAAAAATGGGAGAGTGCACTGAGAAAATAAAAGATGATTTCTCCTTGTGCTATGTCTGGAAGAGGAACTCTGAAGAAATGGCCTGCAGTAAAAGCACAGCTTTTCTCACTGTATTATCCTGTTATTGCTGTGCATAACTCATAATGGCTGAAATTACACAACTCAATTGAAGATGCTTACGTGGTACATAGCTCTCAGCTTCATGGAAACCCTGTTGGTAGAACAATAAATAGTGAGTCAATACAGAAAAATTCACCTGATGTGTGGTTTTAAAAGGCACGGTGCTGTTTAAGGGCAGGAATGCTTTCAGAATCCAAACACACTTATTTTAAAAAAAAGAGGGCTATTAGATTTGTCATCCTGCAGTTATTTCCATAGGAACTTTGATGCATGGTAAGATTTGTAAGTTGCTCCTGCGATTATCATTAGATGCACACAGAATCTCGGCTTGCCATTTCCCGTCATCTGCAATGCAGCCTTTCACCCGTTGGGCAAATGCTGTCTGCCACGTCTGATAGCGGGAACAAGTTCTGATAGGCACTGTTCAGGAGAATGTTTAATTCTCAAGAGCGTTTCCTAATTCACATACCTGGACTGCCGAGTGCCCCAATAAAAACATGTTACAAAACAGTTGGACAGAGCATGCGTTCCAAAAAAATGGCATAGGTTTCCAAAAGTGGAAAAGTGGGAAAACCTGCTGGTGAGCATTAACATTATTTATTTTAGAGAACTGAACCTTATAACTGTATGCTGCTGCTTATTTCATTAAGTACCAGGAGGTACCGTACATTCTTGGTTCTGCTTAATTTCCTTTTTGGAGCTGTCAATTCACATTCTAGCCAGTCAAACATCAGCTACCAGTTTCTTAAACTGCATTTTAAATTAAATGTCAGCTATGGAAAATAACGCCATCAAATTACAAATACATACTTTTAATGTCTGCTTTATAATTTTACACGTCAAAATGTGAAGAATGTTGTATGGACTCGACCAAACACTTATGACTATGGAACAACTACTAGAATAAAGATGACATAAGCATAAGGATCTGTCTAGCTGTTGCCTCTAGATAATCCTGTAGCCTGAGTGAATATAAATATACATAAGGCTTGAATACACACGTAATAGAAGATGATCCTTTCAAGTTTATACAGATAGACGAGATGACTTTCCTTACATCCTCTAAATTAAATGGCACAATTAGTTATATTGCTTAGAGTGCAGCAAAAGTGTTCAGACCAAAGCACAAGTTTCACAGATGAAAAGCTAGCATCCAGAAATAAAAACTTCGATGTCTGGGGTAGCATCTGTCTCTCAATATGTTTTTTAGGCTTCTTTTCTGTCTTATGATATATGCTGCAGATCATACTGCTTCTTTTAAAAGCCACTTGCCATGTCTGTGTGTGCAAGCCTCAGAGAAGAGTTTTGTAAAGAACAGAGCACTATGTTCCAGGAGACAGGATTAAACTCCGAAAACATAAGGAACTGAAATAATCAGGGACAGAGATATCAGTAGCTACCACAGCATATATGCAGGGGAAGAAGCTCACCATCTTTGTAGGCATATACACTGCTGACAGGGCTGCTCAAACAAAAGTAATTTGTGTGGTCTATTCCAGTTATAGAAAGTCAAGATGCTTTAGTCTGAGGTGGTTGTAGACTGCTGAATGCTGTGGTGTAGCATAGCCACCCATGTCAATGCACAGACAGGTGCAGATGTATTGTACACCTACAAACCTACATCAACAAGAAACTGTGAAAATGGGACAAGGACATATGTGTGGAAATTACTGCTTGCAACTTTTACTAATGTCAGGAGACTCATGGTTTTACCACAGCTGATTCGAGCCTTCCTCTCCTTCTCAAGTTGAGCTCTTGGTGCCTTTCACACCCAAATAGCAGCCCATCTCTCTTTCATGCCTTCCTTTCTCTTTACTTCAAGTACTGGTCATTGCAGTTGTGACTACCTTTCATGAAAAAGACTCAGACAATTAACCTGAACATAGGAAATAGCAAAGCGTCTACATAATCCCGTGTTTTGTGTCACAAAAATCCTGTCAATGGGGTCTACTGATTTTTTTTTGTCACTAGAATTTTTAACAAAATATTTCCCACTCTCAGAAAGATGAGGTACAAGGAGTGCAGGTTTCAAAACTGAAGAACAAACCTTAAGACCAACATGGCCAAAATAAAACCTCTGTAATCCAGTACTGGACAATCTATTTTTCTAGAGGAATAAGCTAGTGAAAAGTATTAAAATGCTGCATATAAAATATATACAATGACAAAAGTTCCAAATGAAAGTAGAAAAATAAGAATGTTTCTGACCAGTAATCTTTACTTAATCTCATTTCAAACTGCATTATGCATCAAGCCGCATGACACCTGCAAGAAAATATTTACTGCTAAACTAGTAAAAGGAAAATATACCTTAGCAAGATATTATATTTATTCCATTCTAAACATTTAAATATACACCAATCTACAAGGGTTTCTGATTATTTTAAATTATGAGGACCAGGAGGGAGCACTAACATGAAGGGTGTCTAGTAAAGCTGTTATGTTTGCCACAGGTTATCTGTGGCCTTGCTGACTACTCACTGTTCATCATAAGCTTGGAAGTACAAAGGCACATCCTCAGTAACTGGGCAAATGGTTTGTTCATGAATACTATAATAATATACATAGAGCTAGAAATGTATATGCATATACAGATGAATATATAGAGCTAAATCCTTCTCAGATGCATCAGGTCTTTAAAATGGCTTCATGCGCGCACCAAGAAAAAAAAATGTAGGAAAAAAAAAAAAGAAAGAGTAAAACTAGAGGGAATCTCCAAAGCAGATCAGCAAGAATATTTGAGGTTTAAAATACATGGCCTGCTCCTGAAAGGTCAAAGTGAATGGGGTTATGTGTTGTTATTTGTTCTACAATGTGAACTATTAATAGGGACCCAAACAAGATCCCATAGGACAAAAACAAGTGTATTATGTGGGACAAATAGTGTTTATATACTCCTGTTTGGGCAAGATGGCCTACCTCACTCCCTCACACACGAAGCCATTGAGCTCACTGGTTTCAATTTGCTGTTATCCCTCTCTTTCTGTAACTAAGATGCAATCAATTGTTTTCACTGCTCACTGAAACAAGAAGTAGGAAATTTGCAGACTCTCCATAGTGAAAATATTTTAAGGACATTTAGGCAAAGATTTGTCTATTATGATCTAGAGGAATTCATCCTGACTCCCCAGAAAGGACAGGACTAGAACTAGCTCAGTTCTGGCAATCACTTCTTGCTTTGCATTTCACACTCACTGCCCATACAATTAGGTTAAGCACATATTTTTGCAATCAAATGACCTCTGTAAGAAATTATTCTTCTAAAAGTAAAACATTCTAAATTGGCTCTTAAAAATTCAAGTAGGATGATGATTGTTTTGTGTGGAAGCTTTTCCAATTAATTTTCATTGAGCAGGCCAGCATGTGGCTGCCGCCTGAGCAGAGCAGCTGCTAGTCTTTAATAGTTTTGCATTGCTTTGTTTTCTCTGAAACTCTGTGTGCATATGTTTGGCCATTAGCAAGTTCTGAAGAAAAAAAAAAAAAACACAACAAACCACCACCACCGAAGTGCTGTGTCATTTAGCATGCTTTATATAGCAAAAATTGCACACCTTCATATGCCTGAGTAAAAATAACTGTGTCTCTGCCTGTGAATTTATCCCATTATGTGACTGAGTGTATACTGGGTCCAGAGCAATTATACGTGTAGATAAAACCAAACATTATTAAATATAACCAAAATATTTTAAAAAGCTATTGGAAGAGATCAGCACCAGGTAAGAATGCTTAGAAATTGTTTTACTTGCTCTGTCTCACCTTTCACTTTCCTTTTAGACTTTACAGGAACTTCACCTGCTCGGCCCCAGCCATCCCCATGGTTTGTCTGTGTAGAAAAGCCACAGTTACAGACTGGAAATACCAAGGAAACAGAAAAGAGCATCTGCAAATGAATGCTCAAGAGACCAGGACAGAGGAATCAATCACTTTCCAACCAATAGCTCTCCATACAGGAAAGGCTACCTGTGAAAAATAAGCAAAGAAAACAGAAAGCTTGTGAGAGGAAGGAGAGGTAGACTCTGAACTAAAGCCCACTGCCACAAGTGTAGGTTATTCTTCCAGCTGTTATTACTGTAAAGCTCTTTAATCAGAGGAAAGAGTCAAAAGACTCAGTTTCAGTACCCTTGGAAGACTTTGGATGAAGAGGCTCAGGAAGTGTGTTTTGTTTTACCACAATGTGTATGCATAGTCCCTGTCTATTGACAGGAGAGGATAGTTATTTCAACACACGTGCCTGTCCTTAGGCAGGGTGTAGCCCTTAAAATGACCATGCATATTAACAGGAAAATGTGAAGAGCCAGCTCTGAAGATTAGCTTAGTTTTGTAATATCGCTTAGTTGCTGTGCCGTATGGAAAACACATGATGATAACAGATGTAGAGCTCACCATTCATTAATATTTAAGTGATAAGACACAATAGGCAGGCACCTTCATTGTTGCAAGAGTCACTGGTACATTACGAGGCACAAAGCGCAAGAATAAGTGGCTTTAGCTATTTATAATGTACATTTCCTTAGAAATGTACTTGTGAATTTAGGCTTTTTTTTTTTTTCCCTTCAAAATACAATATATTCAGGAAGGGAGGATACTTAGATTTATGCATTCACTCGCTGTTACTGGCAGTCACTGACACAGGGCAAGTCCCTCTGACAGCTGGTGAGGAACAGAGAGCTCCGTCCTGGATTCTTACACCCCTATGTAACACACAATGGGGCTGCACCTGGTATTTAACCAGAATGGCAAGTCCCTGAAAGGAATTCAAAATTACAACACCTGACTCTGCAGGCTTACATCTGAACTCAGAAAAATGTGGGAGACATTGTCATGATCTTTACTGGTGTTTCCAAATACAGTCAGGCTTTCTGCAACACAGGAAAGAAAGTTAATTCAATTCTGAAGGATTTTACTTCTTTTTACTTAAATGAGCAGTGACTCTAACTTAATTGCTGGTGATCAAATACTCTAAATCCGCTGCTGAAATTTCATCTCCATCTTAAGAAGTGCAAATTGCACCCGGCTTATTGAGGTATTCCAAGACAGAGGTAGAATTTTGGAACAAAATAGGTAAAAAGAAACCCATCAAAATCAGATTTAGGGCACTCTGAGGCAGAAGCAAGGGGTTAGATTGCCTCACCCAGACACAGCAGAAAGGGACCTTGGGACAACTGAAACCTAATTTACAGAGTAAAGAAATTATACTCAAAAAATAAGAATATAGGTCTTTTATTGTTTTTAATTCCTTCTCTCCAAGCCTTTAGCTAAATCAATATGTTTTTATTGTTGTTATTGTTGTTTGTTTGTTTTTTAAATCTCTCCTGCTATCATTTTTACCATTCTTTGTAGCTCATGGAGGTTATAGTAGAGCTAAATTCCTATTAGACTTACAGAGGAAAATTACCAATGAAAAAGAAATACTGACTCAGGGACTTTGTGAGGATGACAACTGCAGGACTTTTCCCTCTCAGAAGCACAAAGGCAGGGCAGAAGCTTGGAAAGCTTGTCAAAGGGAAGAGCAATTCATCATTCAAAGGTACAGACTATATTGAAGTATGACAGCAGTGTCCTGCAAAGCAGCTGTAAAAACACCACCATTCGGTCTCTTACAGGATGCAAATATTGTAGCCACTTTGTCTTTTATCATTTTAACAACTGCTGGGAAACCAGAGTAAAGTCTTGGAAATTTTAGGCCCTTTGATTTATGTAAATTACAATTCTTGCTCCCCATTGGTAACTTACTTTATTGGCCTTGAGTTACTTAATTACAAACCAGTTTCCTCAATTTCTTTTCACAAGAAAGATAATAGTAGCATGATAGTGTGCTCTCAGGAATTATATATATATATATATATATATATATATAACAAGAAAGATGTCCAGAGTGTTGGTGAAATGAGAAGTACATACTAGCTCAGATTAGCCATTACAAGTCATTCACATAGCTCTGTTCACTTTGTTTCCTCACTTCCCAACCATATTTAGTAGGCTGAATCAGCAATACCACATCCTCCATTTAAATCAAACGAAGAGTGACCCATCACAAGACCTCATCTGCCCTTACGTGCAGGCAGGGAAACTTACAGCCCTGCTGATTTCTGATCGAGTTCTTCAGAAAGAACGCAGCTCGGATGCAGTGCATAACTATGGGCACTGTAAAACTGCTGCTGCTAAGCTGTTGGAGGCAAACTGCAGGTGTCATGCTGCTTCATTATTGGTGTTCAAATGTGTTATTTTCCTGCTTGAGCAGCTGAAGTGCAGATTTGCTCTGCCAAGATTTTTCCATGGATTTATAGCCATGTATCTGGAGACTTGATTTAGCTATTCACGCCTTGTGTTTCAAAATTAATAACTAGCTACCGGGGAGCTGTAAAAGCATTTGTTACAGAAAACAGATCGTCAGTGCCAGCCCTGAGCAGAGCCTGGAGAAAAAGGGAGCTAGAAAGAAGACCTCAAGGAATTCTAGCTCCTTATACATGGGGCCAAAAAGCTGTAGAGAGCACACAGCCCTGCTACACTATTATCCAACCACAGGGGCTAGGAAACGGAGTCTAGCTTTGGAAAAGGAGTAGGTGTTTCACAAAGGACTTGGCTCTTCGCTGGTACTCAGAGGTAGGAGTTTGCCTTCGCTGTCCCTGGTTCTCAAGGAATCCATGATTCATTGCCTCTTGATCAAATTGGTTACATATGGCTAAGAGAAATTGTAATATAAACCACTTCACCATGAACTCCTGCCCACAGAAACCTGCATGGGTGATAAAAATAATAATAATAAAAAATTATTGCTATAAGGTTATCTGGAAGGCAGTGTGCTGAACACAACTGAAACAGAATAAAGGCGGTGCTACTGCAAGCTGCAACTTCCTTTTTTTCGAGGCTGTTTGAATTTGTGGAGTCCAAATTTCACATGTAAAGCAGTGAGTACGTTGGAGAACATGTAGTTCCGTCTGCACTGACTTCCTAAAAGTCCCTGAAGATTCAGAGACTCTGCAGATCACGCTGTTTTGGAGATGTGCACTGTAACAGAAGGCGCATTCTCTTTAAACATCCACCTGAGTATCAAGCTTTGCTGGGTAAGACAGAGAGACTGGGAATCAGCAAAAGCATCTGAACCATACCTGGAAGATTTGAGAAGGCTGCCAGCATCAGACGATGCTTGCTTTTCAAAGAGAATTGTTTCAAGATGTTCTTGGTACAGAGTATTTCCTTAGGTGGTGGTAGGTATTCCTGTAGGATGTATACTATCGAAATATTGCTCCTTGATTCACAGGAAGATGGATTTTTTTTTTTTTCTAGATGGGGAACAGGGGCTGGTTCTAAAAGCAGACTGTGGTCCCATTCTTTTGCATATTAGTGAGGGGAAAAAAAAAAAAAAAAAAAAAAAAAAACTGATCCTGAAATTTTCACAAGAGCATCTGTGGCACTGCCCTAGCTGACAGGAAACCAGACCAGGTTGTAATAGCCTCTGTCTCTACCCAAATTTAAGCACAACAAATAAAACCTCTTCCTTCAAAAGGGGGTTGGGTGGGGTGGGGGTGAAAACATTGTGGGTATATTTTCAGACTGCAATACTCGGCTGTTTGCTCAGAACGGGTACATTTATGCAAGTGTACTTTCTCATACATCCAGTGTTTGGAACAAGAAGCAAGACCGGGCTGTATCCCAACAGGGCTTGGAAAAGGCTGTCTGTCTGTTTCACAGACAAATTCACGTTATAGTTACTAGGGGTGTTGAGGGGCAGGGCATAAACACGGGTTTTTAGACCCTGCTGGGCTTGCACTGGGGAAGTCACCAAGTCCCTGCTCTAGAAATAAGCGGCTCCGGTCTCTGCAGGAGTGAGCTCTGCCACCAGCTAAGACCGGCATGGCAAACATATTTTTATTATTTATTTATTTATTTATTTTTCTGCTAGAAAGAAAAGAAACAGCGGGCTTTGTGCACAGCCCCAGTCGCTTGGCTGCTGGGAGGGAGGGAGGGAGGGAGGGAGGGAGGGAGGGCAGCGGGCACACACACCCCGGCGCGGTGATGCGAAATGACGCAACACCCCGCGCAGACTGAGGAGAAAAGAAGGAAAAAAAAATAAAATAATAACAAAAAATAATAACAATTAGAGCTTGAGGTACGAACTCCCGGCCCGCCCCGCGCATGCGTGGCCGCCTCAGCGCCTGCGCCGCTGCTGAGGGCGGGCGGGCGGCTGCGGGGACGGGGCCCGGCCGCGGGCACCCGGCGCCTCCGTTGTACCCCTGAGGGGCAGGGGGAGCCGCTCCCTCCTCCTCCTCCTCCTCCTCCTCCTCCTCCTCCTCCTCTTCTTCTTCCTCCTTCCTCCTCCTCCTCATCGCCATGGCCGGCTCGGAGCAGCCCCCGCCGCCTGGGCGGGAGGACGGGGACTCGCCGCTGCCCGCGGAGGACGCGGAGCTGGCGCTGGCCGGCATCAACCTGCTGCTCAACAACGGCTTCCGCGAGTCCGACCGCCTCTTCAAGCAGCACCGGTAGGGTAGGGGCGGCGGGCACCTGCCGCCGGCTGCCATCTTCCTAGCTAAACATGCGGTGCTTTTACACTGCAGAGCAGTGCCAGGGAGTAAAATTGTTCAGATTCCTGCTCTCAGAGTGCTGTTTAGTCCTCCCTACGGAGGAGGAGCGAATACGCTCTGCAAATTGTTCCTTTTCTTACCCATATAAATCTTACCTCATAAGCGCAGAAACTTATCTTTTTTTTTCAGGTCCAGACTTTGTGTTTGGTTTTTATCCAGAGGTGCCTTTAGGTTGAGTGTGCTGTTTGATCTTGGCCTTCAAACGCTAGCCGCGGAGAGTAAATAGGAATTCCTTCGTAAGGTTAAGTGGTTTTGCGATTCATAAATTAATAATCACTGCCTTGGTTTTTAAGTGACTGTGAAGATCTCTAGCCCTGCCTGCCTTATCCCGGAATTTGTAGCAGGGATCCGCTTACTGAGAACCAGCAGGCCTTTATTGAATTGCAGGTGAGGTGTGTGCTGCAATTTCGTGTACAGGTAGGAAAGAAAACGCAGCAAAATGTGCTTCGTGTCCTGTAAATTTGGATTTTGGTGACGTGGGGAAGGTCACTTTTGTCAACAGCTCTCAGTCCAATACTTGGTTTTGGATGCATCTTTAAGTCCTTGTGGGACTTAAGTAATGCTGTTATATGTTTATTTGCATGTGCCCTCAAGTGAGTATGGTTTTGCTGGTGTGTGCTCGAACTTACGAAGTAGAACCCATCCTAAATGGGACTAGCAGGCTGAGTGAGCAGCTTCTGGGAGCTCTCCGTAGTGCAGTATGAATGGCTGTCATTTGCAGCATTAGAGCTCAAAGCTGTGTGAAGAAGCGCAGCTTTTTGAGCTTAACTCCACGTGCGTGTTGTCTGTTTTTCTAGTGACCTTTGTCATTGAAAGCGTTTATTAGAGACTGCTGTCTTTGCAGATCGTGTAGCTCCGTTTCAGAAGGTTAACAGTTAGCAAATGACTCTTAGAAGTGAAGGGAGGGGTGGAAAAAAAATGCCTTTTGGAAACTCCTCAAGACCCTATGAGGTTATTTATTTGGAAACTCAATTACACAGCAAAACTTCAGTTCCGTTAGCCACATCATTTGAACAGTTAAAATCGTTCCCTAGAAACTACTATTTTTGCTTCTGCTTTTTATTACTTATTTCACTATTGCTTTCGTTACTCCTTCACTTGCCACCTGAACGATCTTGTGAAAAATCAATTCCAATCGATGCTGCCATGGGACAGTGGGCAGACAACCTTGAGGAGCCTAAGGACAGCTGTTGTTCCAGAGTGGGCTAAGTCTGTTTTCTTTGCTCCTCTACGTCTTCAGATTGTGCAGAAAGCTGTCCAAACCCCAAAGCTGAAAACTGGTCGTAATGCAGGCCTCGATGCAGCAAAGGTAGAAATTGCAGCTGGTTTTTGTTTTACTGCAACAGTGAAGTCGTGCCTTTGAAGAGTGGTGGTACTTTGGGTTGTTTGTTTACAGAATCAATGTTTCCCTGTCATGCTGAGGCATAGTTAAGAAAATATGGAGGTTTTTGGTGTTTACAGCTGATATGTATTGATTTAGAAACTAAAGAAGATGAACGTGTCTCTTGTGTCAGATGCAACATGTAGTTAGAGCTGCACTGATGGCCACTGCAAAGCCATTACTCTTTTGTCAGGAGTAGCTTGTGACTTGTATTTTTGTTGGATTATACTTGAGAAAAGGTAACAGGGTTTGAAAAAGCATCTGCGTAAGGTTTTTTGTGAGCTGTTTTCAGGAAATCTCGATTCCCCACCTGCTAGTAGCGAGACCCATCTGAACATCAGTCAAAAGTAAACAAGTATTTTCATAAACCTGCAACAGACAGCAGCACTGCCTTCGGTGCTCGCAGCTTTGCCAGGTCACCGCAGTGCCAGCTGATAGCTGAAGTTGCCAGGTATTAACCTTTCTGTTCAATTTCTGTTCATTTTGGACAGTACCGATGGCATCCGAGTCGTGATCGGGTTAAGCTTGAGCCTGTGAAAGTTGCAAGAGACGTGAAGGTTGGCCAAGGACAAAGCCACTGGGGATGGAGCCTGCAGTCGGCCCGTGGGATGGCGTTTTGGTGGGCCACGCTGGCGAGAAAGCTGGCAGGGAGTTTTTCTTTCTGCTTTCTGGCTTTGTGGATTCCTCAACGCTTCAGAAAGGAAGAAGCTGTCAAAAAGCATTTATTTTTGCTGATTCTTGGCTTTTTTAGGTGCATTTGCAATTCAAAAATGGTTTAAAAACTTCCCTCAGCTAAGAGGAGAGAGGATTGTGTCAAATATAATCAGAAGCCTTTTAGCTGGATGTTGACTCACAGCGTAAAGCGTAAGATTAGCGATATTACAAATCCAGCAGCCTTCTGTCTCCGACTGCAGAACCTTTTGTCTTCTTGCATGAGCGACTCTTGCTTCTGAGAAGGCTTAGGAAAGCTTTCAACCTGTGTGTAAACAGAAGGAGAAATGGTGCGAGGTGGATAAGTATATGCTAAGGTCTTCTCAGAAGAAGAAAATGAGGACAAAAAACAGGAAAGGAAACATGATTCTGCGACGAAATGCGTACAGGTTTAAAGAATGGGACTGGGGTAGGAAAACACACTTTGTGACCTGTTGTGGTAAAGGAGAACATGAAGAAAAATGGAAGGAATGAAGCGGAAAATGAGAGAGATACTTAGCACGTATATTTTGACAAGGTGGATTTTTTAAAATGATGTTTTGTGGTCGGCTTACTGACAGCCACACAACCTCCAGCAGTGACCAGAAATTCCGTTGTGAGAGGTGCTTGAAACTAATGTCACTGAGGTAGAACACGTGGCTTGAGATAGTTTTGATCCAAAGACAAGAGATGAAAACAGATAATGGGAATACAAGGTGCAGTTAAGCCAGCACCGCTCAGCAGGTAGGATATGGGGTAGCTGTTGTTGAAGCGTGTGTTACAAAGGAAACCTGAAGGGCAGAAGCGGAACGAGCCTGTGGAGATTTCAGCAGCATCTCTAAAGATAAGGGCGGGCGCCGAGGTCGGTCGCTTGGGGAAGGATGATGGCATCTTGACTGACAACACGAAAACCAGTCACGAGTGCCCTGATAGCAACCCTGGGAGCCGTCGTTCGTGAGGGTGACAGAAAAAGGGCTCTGTGTGGGGGAAGCCATTTGCAGCAACATATGTGTGTAGTAAACGTGTGCCTTAACGAGGTACCGTGTCGTTTCTTGAGGTCAGCCAGAGTGCATTGCAGTAAACAAGGCGCATAAAACTAGGATTGGTTTTCTCACGTTGTGGTTGGGTTACAAAAACCTTCGTGTTGTGCATTTTAAACCTGCAGGCGTGGAGATGACCACGTTGAAGGTGACAGCTCTGTGGCCTTCAGAGTGGCAACGGGTGGTGTTGCCAAAACAAGTGGTGAAAAGGGTGGAGGGAGGGAAACAGACCCGTGTGCCTTACAGAGAAAAAAACTGGTGGCTGGAAGTTCATGGGAAGATGACAGAAAGCTACATGAAAACCCGAGTGCGTAGCTCGGGCGTTAGAAGGCAGAGCTGGTGGAGACTGCAGAAGAGGTGTAGTAGGTGGATCTTATTTTAAAACCCAAGACGCTAACTTTGCAAAAGACGGGTAGCACAAGGAATCTGCGCTCTTGCTAGTATAACCACTCTTTGGTCTGCTGTCCTGATGAATTATTTCAGCCTGTTGTGATGGCTTGGATCAGAGACGCTAAGAAGTGATGTGATTGATGTCACTTAAGCTGCTATGGTTTGTCCTCGAAAGGAATTCGGGTCAGGTTGGTTGAACCTACCTAGTGGAAAAAGATTTTGAAGTCTGTGGTTCTTACAGATTAAGCACGTGTAGCTGGACAGTTGGTACAAGTGAGTTAATAAAACCAGCTTGTCTCTCAGCCCTGTAACTACTTTTCAAAGCAAATGTGGAATTTTAAAATGCTTCTCGTAATTCCCAGTGATTTAATGTTCGTGTACGTCCAGGCTTAACAGCCTGAGTTAGAGCAAAACAGCAACCCATTAATTTACAGAATGACAAAACAAATTAGGTGGAAAAAAAAAATGGATAGGACAGGGCCACAGAATCATTCTTTTTGTATTCCTGAATTTCTCTTCTGGTTGGATATTTCTACTGGAAGTGGAAATACATCTTAAGTTCATTTAAAATTTGGGAAAAAATATAATGTTATCCTAATTACGAAATGCAAGCTAAACCTAAATCTGACGTTTGCAGTTCTCAACCTATCTTAATGCTATAATTCTTTCATGTCCCTTATGTTGCATGAGCTATTTCACATACCAGTGTTGGCTTCAATGTTTTCTCATACCCTTTGTAGTCTCACACATCATTTCTGGAATCTCTTCTAAAACAATTTTTGGTATAATGACCAGAAGATCTGTATGTTTTTGCAGTGAATTCCTTACCTTTTTGCGTATGCTGTGCTGCTGCTTGTTTTAAAATATTCATTAGCTGCTTCTATATTTATCTATGAACTTGCATGATGCTTAATTTTTCATTATGCTTTGCTCTCCCACTTTGGAGAAAAACGATTTGTTTTGTTCCATCTTGAGCATCCCCATGTGCGTGATGGCTGGATTTCTTAACAGGTCGTGGCTGAAGCAGCAGTGCCTAGAAAAGCCAGGGGTTATTCTGGTGGGTTAATTATAATATAGTGCTTAAATATAAACCTGAGCTAGACTATAGTAGCTTTGGAAGCTGATATATTCTGAAGTGAAATACTATCATGGAAATAGATGTTGACAAAAAAGGAAATACTGGGAAATAATTGATTTTTCTTTTGATGTGCTTCAATTCTGATTATTTTTAGCACAGCCCTCTTTTATCATTTATCTCAGTCTTATTAAACAGAGGCTTAACACTTCTGAACGTTATCAGCACGCGTGAAAAAGGGGCATGGGGAGCACCTTTCTTCTGAAGGGGGATTGGCATCTTAAGGATACGCCACGAAATGAGGTGACTGACCTGAGATTTGTTGGGAGAAGCATTGCCTCATGTAACAACACTTTATATAGCTGGAAAAAAGATCTACTTTGGCAGACTTAAGTTTTGCTGTACATACCAACTTGATTTTGTGTCTAGCAGCTTTTATTGTGATATCTTGTAAAAATAGTGTTCATAGCACACCCTTTTCAGTTATAAAAGTATCTTCCTAGCCATAGTTTGACAGGTGAAGTTCAAACATTATTTTACAAAATGCATCTGGAGAGAATAGGGGTGATACAATATTCAAAGATATTTCTGAATTTCTGTAGTAAGTCACATTTTGCTTCTAATTTTTATTTCAATGTAAAAAAAAAAGTAAAAAAAAGTTATAGTATCTGTTGAATTATCTGCTCAAAAAGTGCATCCGAGCTATGGCCCTTTCTCTCTTCACTTGCCACTCCTTTCTGTGTAGAAAACTCAGCAATTTTCCCAGTATGGTAACACGTGGAGGAAAGAAAAAGGCTTGGTGTCGTAGTATTGATGTTGGTACCTCTATGCTAAAGGAAGAGCTTAGGATTTGAGTTGCTAGTATTCCCAGAAAGCCAAGGTGGGAATTTGGCCATAATACCAATGCTTACAACCCAAATGGTGCTAACAGCAATGAAAGAGCCTACCTGTCATTGGATCAGGATCAGCATCTGCTGAAGTACCACAACGTACCAAACACCCAGCATCGGTACGTTATCTCAATTATTTCTTTCTATGACTGTACTTCTTAATCCCTACTGCTGAATGCACTTGAGGGATTTAAGGGAACAATATCTTAGTGCTGAAGTAGCGTTTGCTCTTTATCTGGTATTGTTTGCTTTATATTCATCTCATAAATTGCACAGACTTGATCTTCCAGACGCTTATGCCTTGAAAAGAGATGGGTATATCTGGCCTGCTTCAGCCCTTTAAAAATGCTTGGGTACTTCAGCTCTTTTCGAAGCTGGAGAAAAGCAATCAATTACGTAAAATATTTAGGGCATTTAATAACGTGCATTTCGGTTTGGACTTTTTTTGTGTAGCATCTCTCTTAACCCTAAAGTGTGATGAATTTGTCTTGAATTAGTAGTTAGTAATTAAAGCCAGCTTTGCTCATTGCTATTTATTTGGTTCATTCACAGGGCAGCTACACGTTCTGTCATCTGAACGGCCATGACATGTTTAAATAACGTGATGTCATTTAAATGTGCAGAGAAAATAATGATAACGTCCAGCTCAGTGACAGACATCATTAAGGTTTTATGATGCTCAAATGTCAGTGGAGTGGGTGCGTAGCTACAAAGACCAATATTGCCTTTGCAGAAGGCCTTGTTGAAATAAATGGTCACACAGTATTTAACCAGGTGCCCAAGCGGAGCCAGGTGGTGGATATAAGCTCAGCTGGTTCCAGAAGCAAAGTGTTTGCCCTGCGCAGGTGGCTCCTGAGTAAACACTTGTATGCTGGCACAGGTAAGAATAAAAGTATCGTGGCAGAGGGAGATCTAATATTTTAAGGTCTTAGTGGTTTGGAGTTGCTCATACTGCTGCTTATCGTGTTTATGCTGAAGTTTTTGAGAGCAGTGCTTTGGCAGGTTGGTGATACGAGCCTTGAGCTTAAATGCTCTTCCAGACTGGGGTGAATTTAAATAGGTTAACCTCACTTGGGACTCCCAAAAGTTGCACTATGGCATGGAAGGTACTTTGAAATAGTTTGAGGTGCTCATCGGGAGGTACTTTGAGGTAGGTGGAGAATCACAGGGTAACTCTGGAGGTCGTCTCGTCCAACCCTCCTGCTCAGGCAGGGCCGCTGGTTGCCCAGGGACTTCTCTTCACTCGATGGAGGTAATAATTGCTGCCTCCGGTGGGGAAGGCAACTTGAGTAGTGTGATGATGTCCTGGCATTTGCTTGTATCCAGTTGTATAACTCAGTCGGTGTCAGCGTGGCTGATGTTTTGCTGTCAGTGTTATCTCAAGTGCTTCCTCTTGTAAATCTTAACAGCTTTGGGGTTTGGGCGAAAGACGTAAAATCGCGTCTGCCGCTGAAGGTCACTGCAGCACGCATTGATAAAGGTTTGGAGCTGAGGGTTATTTTCTTGGAAGCGTGCGCTTCTCAGAAACTTCCTGTCATCGTTAGTCATGTGTTAGTGGCTGCTGCGGCTGTACGGTGCCATTACAGACTCATTCCTAACCCTCGAGGAGAAGATAATCCTAAGCTGGTGAAGAATTTGTCCTTCAACAAAATATTTGTGAAGATTGAGCACTAAGCAGGGTTGTTGAAAACGCCCTTAGGATGCTGAATTAGCATTCCCTGGTGATTTTGCATGAAGCTGCGACTACGGTTTCTGCCCAGTGGCTGGGCAGGAATATGGCAGAAGCACTGGGGAAGAATTGTACATGAAGTGAGCTGTGAGAAAAACTTCTCAATTTTACTTAAACAGCTATACTTGAAGATTTATCTATTCTAAATATTTCTTTATTAATTGTTATAAACACATCAGTATCTTTTGTCACCGTGGAAAAGCAGCTGACTCGACTGTAGCTAGCCATCGGACCACTGTAGTGTTAAAATACACCAAACAAAAATTACAAAGGCTTTCAAAATGTGTATTTAAATACTGATCCCTCCAGGTATACGTATACACTGTAAAGAACAGGTTCTGAAGTCCTGAAGGAAAATGATTTTTTTCAAGATGTTTGATCAGCGTGCCTGAAGTAGTGTATGTATTGAGCTGCTGAATAAGAGATCACGCAGTTTCATTCTCCAGTATCTCACTGTTTGTTCTGTTTTAATGGCTTTGCCCCTAAATGTGGCCCTTGTCCACACTGCTCTGTTTGACACTATTGCTCCCATGGATAGGGGATCACTTTACCTCTAAAACTGTTTTATTTCAAGCTTTTAAAGCGTCAGTAACTACTTCTGCAACAGAAGGATCCGTGTTTATAAATATTCATAGAAAATGAATAACGGGCTCGAATTTAAAATATTTTCACAGGCAACAATTTTACTGTTTGGTCTGTAATTCCACAATGTTTAATTTTCATTTATGCTCTGCTGGAAAGATTCGTGTATTCCTTGCCAAGCCCTAAGGAATGTGCGGAGGCTACTTTCTTCTGAGAGCCAAATGTGTGCTGCTGAGCATATCTGATTGGCTTCTACGTGCTTAAAAAAAAAAAAAAAAAAGTCAACAAACCCTCAAAACCTTGGTCTTGCTGCACAAAGATTTATTAAGAGTGTAAAACCAAATCTACAGGTATTTTTTCTCCAGGTGTTCAGCTGCTTGGATTTGAATTACGTCATTTGAATGCCCTCTCCAGAGCCGTGCCTGATAGCAAAGGCAGATCTTCGGCGTGGATGCGAGCTTAATATTTGAGCAGTGCATTCCAGGGATTGTAATGAAAAGTGCAAACCTAATTAGCTCTCTATGTCACGCGTTTTTCTTTTATTTTCCCCTCTTTTTGGAAGGCTGTTGTGGTTGACTGCTTTTAATTCACGCTGATAAACAATCTGGAGAAAAATCCTGTTCTGAATGGTTTTCAGTATGAAATATTCATTGTCTACAGATGCTGAATAAGGACTCTGACATCTCATTGTGATAATAATAATAAATATATGGGTGTATGTGAAGACGTATATACACAAACCAAGCTTGCCTCCCCAGAACTGCTTTCTCTCCATATGTGCAGGTCTAAGGAAGCTCGAAAATGAAACAATTGGTTTACTTTTGAGCTTTCTTGAACGTGTGACATAAGTGTGGCTTTGTACATCATGACATAAGCATACAAATGTCTCGTGATGATCCTTTCATCAGCTCCAGGTGCGTGGTGTTGAAGATGCAGGAGCCGTGCCCTGGAAACGTGTCCTGGAGGATCGATGCCCTGCAGCAGAGGGACGGGGCTGGGCACCACGGTCTGTGTGAGCTGCAAAGTGGGTTAGGAGACGGGCACGTAGCCTCCACAGCAAGCCTTCGTGCCCAAAGTGCCCGAGGCAGCAAATCTCGCTTGTGCAGCTCATTTCTGCCGCTCTTCGTGATGCAGCTGGTGCTAGAGAGCAGTCCAAAGGGTGAATAATAGCCGAGGCATTTGCAGGCAGCCCTTCTGGTTGGCCTGGCAGCAAGGAGCAGAACACCTGAGCTGGTTTTCTTTCGAAAAAGTAATTAAAAGATGTGGCGAAAGTTATGCTGGTCTTAAATGGATAGGCATATCCAGAGCTGAGCAGTTAGATAAAAAGGAAAGGGTTGTTCAGATCTACCATTACCCATCTTCTCATTTTTTCTCTTTTATTCTTGCTCTTCACTGCATTTTTGGACTGTCAAATCAAGCTTACCTCTCCTTAAATACTGGAATAGAAGTTGGTGTTTGTAAATATTCTCTTATTCCAGAGCATTGTGTGTATTTTATCCTTAGCTATCCTATCGGTCTCTGTCCTATCTGTTCTCTGTCCTATTGCAGTGATATATGGGCACATAAACTGACAGTCCGCTGCTGAACGTTATGCTTCAGTGGTACTGCTGAGATCATTAAATTATTTTTTTTTTTTTGAGAGCCTTCTGCCTGACAGAGCCTTGTGGTCTATATGACGGCAGGAGTCATGGAGCTTGAAACCTGTCCTGTGACTTTCCAACACTGGGGCTGTCTACATTTTTTTATCTAGCAGTTCCTTCACCTCTTCTGTTGGGAGGGTTATTCCGAAACAGTCAATCATCTTAAAACTATTGTACATACTATAGGAAGATATGATCTTGAAAGAGATCAACTCAAAACCCATATGCTTTGTAGGAACTTCCTATTTCTAAAACCTTTTGCTGTGTGGCCTGTGATTATTATTATTATTTTTATTATTTTTAATCAGGATACAATTCATGGGAAGAGGGGAGACGTGGGAATCTCTTAATAGAATCAGTTAACGTTCATCTGCTAGGTCCAAATTGTAGTGATGGACCATAAAGAAGAGAAAGATTAGTGTTTTTTTTAATTTAATTTAGATTAATAGAATCACTTAGGTTGGAAAAGACTTTCAAAATCATCAAATCCAAGCAAACTTCTGGAGCTTTTATTTTATTTTTTTGACCTGCACTGAATGTATTTTGACGGCAGTAGGTGCTTTAAAAAATTCTACAGCTTAATGCTTGAAGAAGTTATTTTTAAGGATATATTCAAATCCTGGTAACAATAATGAATACATCTGCCCATGTGTAAATGTAGTTTGCCTTTACATTTCCATTATATTTTGCAGAATAACACGGTTGTTGTTTGTAACTCGATACAAACCTCCCTCTGGCCCCCGAATTTATTTATAGAAGTATAATTTAAAATTAGGAAGTGCAATATTGATCTTTACTATAGGAAAGATGCAAATGTAGTTAACGATGCTTTGTTTTCTTTACAGAAACCATAGCCCGTTAATGAGTTTTGGAGCCAGTTTTGTCAGTTTCTTGGTGAGTAGATGGGAACAGAGCAGACATCTCTTGCGGTTCATGTTTGTATGTGAATGCGTGAGTTCATAATGGTGGATGCTCTAATCCCTTTCTTTTTATGAGACTTAATTTTTTTCCAAGTTACAGCTTAAGTGTAGGTAGAAAGCAAGTCATTATGTTATATAAAACTTGTTTACTCATGTGGTTTAAATAGAAAGAAAAGGTTCCGTGATGCAGCTTCTCAAACATGAAATATTTATGTGCTCCATTAAAAGAACCATAATAAAACCCTCTCCTTAATGAGCAGTAGAGGTAGTATTAAAATAACAATCACAAGTACCATTTCCCTGATAGCTTTTGCTACTGAAAATTTCTTCATCCATATTGCAGGGTGAAAGTTGATCAAGTCATGTAGCTTCCTTTATGAGAACTGAGAATATTGGCTAAAGAGTCATAGACTCATAGAATAAGAGTCATAAAATTAAAATCTGTTGAAAGCTTTTCTTTTTTTTTTTTTTTAATTGTATTAAAATGAGAATATCTTTTAAAAACTGAGCAGGTACATTAGAAAACATTTGGATTTTGGTTATAGGCTGTCCTTATTCTGACATTACTGCTTAACGTTCAGTTGCACCAGAAATTGTCTACGGCAGCACTTGTTTTAAAGACAGAATTCATTATAGTATTCCAGAAATACATATGTTGTAAACGAAACTAATTTGAATTCTCTGTAGTGTCTGTAGACTTTGCAGCATGGAATAAAATACATTGTGCCATAGGATTTGGTTTTGAGTGGATGGAAAGGAGGGGAGAGGAGGAAGGGAAGAGGGAGAACCTCTCCGGCTCAGTTATCTGAACTGATGCATTGAACCAGGATAACATCGCAGTGCAGCGTTTGTGGATCTTGACAATATCTTGCTTAGCTACTGTTCTAAACATAGCTGCAGCACTCTGGGTCTGTGTCATTCAGAGCTTTTGTTTAATAAAGCGTTAAGAAAAGAAGGTACTTGTCCTTAAAATTCTTTCTAAATTGGTTCAGTGATAGTTGGTCTGGTGCACGTTTTCTTTTGTAGGAAGGAAAAAAAAAACCAGCAACCTTGTGTAGGAATTGTGGATATTTCTTACAATGCAATAACTGTTATTTATTACTGACTTTGAAGGCCTATTATTTACGTAGATGAGCTTTATAAAAGCAGTATCTGCACAGATGTAAATCATGCCATACAATAATTGAAAGCTTTTTATAAATTCTTCTTCCATATAACGTAGTGTGATAGTGTATTCAGTTTGACAGCATATGAAGTTTTATTAAGACAAGGGAAGGGGACTTAGTTACTATGTTCTGAGCCACAAAATTTTGGGAAAGCATGCTCAAATCTATAGTTTGTTTCCATGTAGAAGTATATATATTGGTATATGTGTGTACATTAATATGTTTTAAAGAAAGAAAATTTTATTGTCAAGGTTTTCATGAAAAGTTTGCATCCCGTTGCTTGTGTAGAAATAAAAATAATTGGTTTTTATTACTCAAATCTGTGTTCTCTTTTTGGAAGAATGCCATGATGACATTTGAAGAAGAGAAAATGCAGCTGGCGTGTGATGACTTAAAGGCTACAGAAAAACTTTGTGAGAGTGAAGAAGCTGGAGTCATTGAAACAATCAAGAATAAAATTAAAAAGAATGTAAGAACATTATTTGTAAAACATGGAATCATGTATTGGATAAGTATTTCTGGAAGCTTCCTTTCTGTGCTACTTGTATTTTGGTTAGATGGTTTTTGATATGCGAAGGACAGTAGAGTTTAAACAATTAAATTTGTCACTTTGAGACTGCTGTTTTTTATCATCTTAAAAACCTTTGTTAAAAATTTTGTGCTCTGTGTTTGTGTATTCCAAACAGGTTGATGGACGAAAATCTACTCTCTCCATGATAGATCGACTGCAAAGACAAATAATTGTAGCAGACTGTCAAGTCTACCTGGCTGTGCTCTCATTTGTAAAACAAGAATTATCAGGTGTGCTGTGGCTTCGATGTGTTTAGATGTGTTTTTTTTGCATGATATCTTTGAAGTGGCAAGTGGTTGGATGGTGTATGTTCCTGTAGAAGCATAAGAAGCGTTGGTGCAAAGATGCTTAGCATCTGAGTGCTTCCCTTGGCCTGCAAGATAAAAGAGGCTATAAAGACCTGAGGCCCAGGCCACGTGGGAAAATCTTGGTGTCCCGTATGCATTACATTCGTGACAACTTCGATGACAAAATAGCAGCGAAAGTAATTTTAAATGAAGTGTGTTGAACTGCTGAATCAGCTCTTATTCTCTGGCCACTGAAGTGTGTCCTTGTGTGCCAAAGAGCTTGGTTTCTTTCTTGTTGATTAAAAACTTCCTTGCCTCATCTGCAAAGCTATTTCTAAGGTTCTCTTACATTTTTGGACCTTGGAAGAGGTGGCAGCCACAACTATCAGTGAAAACCCTGCTGACCGGCTGAAACAAATCAGGGAAATAACATTATTTAATATAATTATTTAAAATACCACTAAGATCTTCAGTCAAGGACACAGTGCTTTCTGTGATGTGCAGATTTGGTTTCTTCCAAGCCAGGGCATCAGGAATGTGTTTGGTGCTAGCTAGAAGTAGTTCAGGGCATATTTTTGACTGTTGTATCAATGTATAGTGCTGCAGAAAGATTTTCGTACTAGTTTTGATGCTGTTCTGGGTTCTTGCTTTTTTTCTTTTTTTCTTCTCCCCCTCCTCCTCCTCACAGTTATTCATTATATATTCTGCAGCTTTGTAACTGGGTTGGGTACTATAACGGAGTGGTGTCTGTTCCCTTTCTTTGCTGCTGCTCAGAGAACTGAAGTGGGTAGCAGAGTACTGCAGACCATGCAATATATTTGGGTTATTCTACTGAGTAAAAAATAAACCTGAAATCTGTGGTTAAAATCCAAGTGGCTAAACGCCATCTCAGTGACTGTTAGTTACTGCCATTGTGACACCGTTTAGCTAAACTGTTCTGCTATTTTAGGATTCTGGGTGTATTATCTTTCTGATTATGCATAAACATCTTTTTTTATGACGATGATGTTTCTGTGCAGAAATAGCAGCCACAGTATTGAAACTAGTCTCGTTTCAACCGGAGAGGCAGATCAGCAGTTGAGTGAAAAATTTCTTGTGTTTTTCATCGTGGAATGGTTTGACAAGAAGCATATGATGACATGCAAGCTGCTTTCTCATATGCCTAACACATTTTAGATTTTCCCCTCCACCCTCATGGATGTAACAGAAATAGTTCAACAAAAAGTTAGTAATACAGCAACTGAAATTAGCTTCCAATAGCAATATTGAGCTACCTTTTCTTGATATTTACCTTTATCTTTGATTTGTCAGGTCATCACGGACCTGACAACTACTTTCAGAAGTTCTTGCTGCTGAATCTCAGTTCGGTGACTGGGCTTCGTTTGTTTATGTTCAAAAATCATAATTACATTATTTCAACGTTAGAATATTTTATCGTAGCATAGCAAATCTGTTAAGGTTGTGGTCCTAGTGAACTCTTAATGGCAGCACACTGGTGAAAATAAAAGCCTCAAACTATACCTTTCTCCACATCAAGTCACTTTTACTTGACTCGTGGGCCAGAATGTGGTAGTTTTTCAAAGCTATTAGCAGAAACATGATCCATAGGATAAGTAAAATGTTTTTTTTGCCCTTATTATTTGTCTGCTGCATTGCTAGGCAGAGTTGTAGGAGTATTCATCTTGTTGTGAAGCACATACTTTTTGGCTGCACAGAACATCTTAAAAGATGACCTAATTGCTGAAAGTTGGAGTAACGTTAGCCTCACGATGCAGCTGAATCATGGCAGGGGGTTGCATTTTTTCGTATAGTGCTTTTAATATGGAACTCACGTTACAGGATTAATTTTTTTAATGCTTTCTGTTCATATTGATAGAACCCTTCTGTTACAACTGAGATAATAAATTTTGCAATCTTCCTCGCTGTGATTCTTAAGACTATCAAACTAACTTCATCCCTTCTTTGTGTAACAATAATCCAAGAGGCAGTAATGTAGGCAATGACCATGCTTTCTCTGGATTATTTTTGCTGTAATTGGAAGGAGTGTCTCTAAGCTTTGGGATCGTTGGTCTACTATTGACAGCACTTTCCTGTTATTTGACGTATTCCATTTATGATCCAATTCTGGCATTGGTTGTAACGCTGATCTCTGCAAATTTGATGATATCCGTTTAGAACACTGCTGCTATATCCAGGCTTTCAATTTCTCCCACTTTCAGTCCTCAAAATCCTTTATCAGTTCAGTTCCTAACTCTCAGGGCTTTAGGACGGACAAAATGCTGTTGTCTACTTGTGCAGTTCATGTGTGCACGCATACTTTGTGTTTATTTTCTTTTTACCACTTTTGTCAATGCCCAGGGATGTGCTATAACCAGGACGGGTGCTGTGCCAGTAGGCAAATCAGACATGGTTATATTCTGGAGTCATGCCCTCCTGTAAAGAGCGTAGTGAGACTGAGACTTGTCATATTCTAAACTAAGAATAGTTGAAGAAGTTAGACAACTGGAAAAAAAAATAAAGCAAAATTTAAGCATTCTTTTATTTTTTTCTATGATTCTTTAAATTATAAGATGCTGTATTTCCCAGTTTAGGGCAGGGGGGAAGGAATGATTATTTTGAAAATCTCATTGTCTGACCCAAAGGAAGATGGCATGTGTTTTTATTTTACTTTTTAATTTAATTTTATTTTAAACTATTTCTCCATCAATTTTATTTTAGTACGATTTGGGCTTAAGAGGCAAAATCTCTTTCAAGCTTTTCTTTTTTTGCCAGGCAGTGGTTTCATCTCTGTTCTATAGCGGGGCAGAATTCAGCATTAAGTTGTTTCGTTTTCTGTATTTCTTAGCAATTGTATCGATAGATGGCTACAGGAAAGTACCTTTGTGTTGCATGCTGTTTTAAAGCCTCTGTTGGAAAAGCACTTAAGTTTTTAGTACTCAATATGAAAGATCTCATCTGTATAACAGAGGTAGCTCTTTTTGCAAAATTATTTCTCTGCAATAAACTAATTTAATGCAAATAGAGAAAGCATACTAGGATATGTGAAACAGTATTTACTACTTGCTGTGTTCCAATTCTGAAATATGTTTCTTGCAATATTTTTTCGTTGCTCTTTAGCGTACATAAAAGGTGGGTGGATCCTCCGAAAAGCCTGGAAAATTTACAATAAGTGCTATACGGACATTAATACACTTCAGGAAATATATCAGAAGAAAACAACTCAGGAATCCTTGACTTCTGATGCTGCAAATGATAATCATATTGCTGCAGAAGGTGTAACGGAGGATTCGCTAAACAGACTGAAAGGTGCTGTTAGCTTTGGATATGGACTTTTTCATCTTTGCATATCCATGGTGCCCCCAAACCTGCTCAAAATCATCAACCTGCTGGGTTTTCCTGGAGACCGCCTACAGGGGCTTTCTTCACTGATGTATGCAAGTGAAAGTAAGGACATGAAGGCCCCTTTAGCTACGTGAGTAGCTATATTGAAATGCTTTGGTAGATAACTTAGTACTGAAAGTAAGTAAATGGGGGAAAAGAATCAAAACCAAAACCGTCATGTTGCTTTAAAGAAACCAACAGCAGGTAAAATAAACTTGTAGTTTATTGTTTAACATGTCATGGTTTAGTAAATCCGTCACTTGCTAGTGATCTGTCTGCCACTAGTTGTCTACGTGTGTGGGGGGTTTGTCAGGATTGTATTCTTCAGTACCTGCTATTCTAATGCCTAGTAAACTATATGCCAGTAAGGCTCGGTAGGTTTTACCTGTGAGCTATGCTCTCTTTGATGGAGAGTGTGCTGCTTTATATGAGAGTGATTAATGTCAGTTACTCATCCTTATTGATTTCAGTTATTTATGGTTATTATCAGCCAACGATCTCTTCTGTTAAGTTTTTTATTTTTAGTAAATTGGGAGGTGTTCCCTTACTGTCTTTCTGATCTGCTTGGAGGAATGTTTGTGTGTATTTTTTTTTTAAATTTTTTCTCAAGCCTTCATACTCTATTCAGGTTTTTTTATTGGGTGAAAGGTTAGCCAGATTTTATAAGGCCATTTATGAGGGTAGTTTGTTACGACATTCTCTCCAAATTAATACTTGTATTGCTGAACCTATTTTAAGTACTGTCAAATGTCACTTCTGAAGCATTGACAGCAGAGTTAGTCCTTTGTGCTGGAGGAGAACAGTTGTATTTCTGGATGTTTAAGAAACCTTAAGATTAAATGTTCCTGTTGATTTATTTTGTTGCTTACCTGGGAAAGAGACTGGCATTCCCTTCCCCAGAGTGACAGTAGAGGTGGGGTGGGTGCTATGATCTTGCAGAGCTTTGTGCTCTGCCCTTGCTTCCAGGCATGATGTAGGTCATGCAGGAATCTGTGCTTCCCAACACCAGACAAGTTTCTGTTTGCATTGATTTCCGTATGTGGGGGTGCGTGGTGTTCTTTTTCTTCTTTTTTTTTTTTTTGTTTCTTTTCCTCATGAACAATTAATTCATAATGTTCTCCTGGGAAGGGTTCTGTTTTAAAATCTGTAAAGACTCAGTTGGTATGGTGCTTTGATACCAAGACCTTGATGGTTACTCTGCCTTTGGATGATATTTGGGTATCGTATGTTCAGCTGCAGTTTAGGAACACAGTGGTGTATGGTAATAGTACGTTTGTTCTAATGTCAGGTAATATAAGAAAAGATTCAAATCCTTTGTCTTCCAGGATCATTTGAAAATTTGCCTACGTAGAACATTGCACTGACGTGTCTGTTTGCGCTGTAATCATTTTTCCTCTTGTGTTTCTTTTAGATTAGCTTTGTTGTGGTACCACACAGTTGTTCGTCCCTTTTTTGCTCTTGATGGCAGCGATAACAAGGCAGGATTGAAAGAGGCCAAGGAGATTCTGGCAAAAAAAGAATCCGCTTATCCAAATTCTTCTCTGTTCATGTTCTTCAAGGGAAGGATACAGCGATTAGAGGTATTGCATGTTTCTGTTCTTCTCACTGATTTTTCCCCACCCATCTCCCCATGGTATCTGATTCTTTTCTGTTGTGAATGAATTGTGCAAGCATCAATAAATCTTGACTAAAGACGTAGACGTATTGAAAGATGAGAAAGAAGAAAGGATCAGCTTCTTCCTAGCTGCAAGTTCACATACCAAATCAGCTCTTCCACTACTTCTATCTGAATTAATAGCACTTCAAAATGTGTTTTGTTTCTGCTTGATGCATTTATAACTCCATGCTACAAGAAACTGCTTCTGGTCACTCATGAGCTTCTTGCGGTATAAATAGCTGTTTCAGTTTTGCTTGTCAAGCTGAAATCTGAGTATTATCTGCTGAGCACACGGCATTTATCTTCCGCTTTTCATTTTATACATTGTTCACATATAGCTAATCATCCTCAATAATTTCCCTTGAATAATTGCTGTTGCTTTTAAGAGGACAAAACAGGATGTTTTGTGTTGCTATGGTGAGCTGTGACCCAAGCAGAATGTATTCCTTGGAAATGTGTTTCTGAATGCTGTTAGAGAGTGATATTCTTGAAACGCTGCAGCAGCCCTGTGGTTTTTAGCTGAATTATCCTTCAAGGATCTCTGATCATCCAAGATGGTGATGAGTACTTTGAACAACTCAGCTTCTGCATTTATCTGACCAGGATATTTCTAAGGCATTTATATCATCAAGAAAACCCAGCAAAAAAGTGTAAAACCAGAATATTTGTTTCAATACCATAGTTAAGAGCTAATCCAGATCTTGATGTTGGTGGTCCCTTTTTTGCTGGGGTTTGCAGTTAATTCTCAGAAATGCAGCTTGGTATTTTGAAGGGGGTAGCGGTAGTAACAGAGCAGAGGGGCAGTTTTTGTAGGCATGTTCTTGCACGTGGTTTAATTGTGCGGTGTGGTTTGATTGCTTTGTCTTTCTGGAAGCAACGGTGCCTTTGGGGAATTGATAGATTCTGGATGAGTGTCAATTTTGCTTCAGAGCAGAATTCTTTACCTGCTATTTTAGAGTATTTGTGTTTAAAATGGTGCTGTTAATAGACAGCAACGTTCAGTTCCAAGTGAAATAGTTTGTGCTGGAGGCCACGTGCCAGCGTTAACAAAGTTAGTTAGCTTAGGCAGGCAGAATGAAATGCTCTAGGCTCTGTAGCTGTACCATAGTCAGCAGAAAGCTTACTGGTTGCTATCAGGAAATAAAATGGCCCTTTTTTGTTTGCATGAAAGATTTCCATTCAACAACTATTCTTTTTCCCTGCTGAGACTTTGCTCTGTATAAATGCCTTACGTAAATACCCCAAGCTCTTCTGGAGGCTCTGTTAAGAAGGTGCAAGTTTTATTTGCTCAAATATTGTTGCCATAATAGTGAAGGCAGGTACGTTACTGGATGCTCCTGCAAAGTCTGGGAGGTACTTACATAGCTGTCCTTGAATTTATTGATAAGCAGGTAGGTTTAAATTCTTTCCATCTCACATACTATTTTGAGATGGTTTCATGTAATTTGGAAGTCTCTGCTTTATCCTGTTTAAGATGTGAATTATACCAGCTTCAGTTCAAGGAATATTTTGCAACAGTAAACATTTGGTGGTTTTTAACAGTTCTGGGTTAAAATTTAAGTGTACATGGATGAAAGGCTCATATGCTCATACACGGAGGAACTTTTATGTTCTGAAAATAAGAATTGGGAACGGTCACTGTAGGGTTTGGATTAGGCCCTACTAGCACTTAGGCCATCAGGCACTTTCTTTCTAAATAGCCTTTGATCTTAAAAAGATGTGCACTTTTTGTAACTTTCAGATGATGGTAAATTTGACTTCCATTAGTAAGTCAACTCAAAGAGAAGGGCTTTGGGGTGTTGGTGGATGTAAAACTCGCTCTCTGATGAGCTGTCAGTGGGTGCTTGCAGCCCAGAAAGCCGACTGTATCCTAGGCTGCAGTCGAAAGAAATGTGGCTGGCAGGCCAGCAGATCGAGAGAGGTGATTCTATATTCTATAGCATGTGAGTCTGTAATGGTTTGTGCTCCAAGGAGCACGTATAAATATTAGTAAATGTTTAACAGAGTTTGTTTTTTTTAAAATGTGGACTCATATTTTTGAGAATTGAAGTCAGAAGACATTTGGAGACTCTGTATTGTATGAGTGGAGGGAAGGGAGGAGGGTGGTTTGGGAAAGCTGCAATGAAAGCGCACCAGAAAGTTAGTAGGGATGGGTGTAGGCCTAGCATGCAAAATCTGCTTTTCTAAATGGGGGACAAATAACCCCTGTCTGAAATAGTTTTTAAGAACCACCACCACCAAAAACAGTAGCTTCACGTGGAGAGGGGCAAGATGACTCCTCTGTCTGGCAGCACGCTCTGGGGCTGTGTACGTAATCACCTAGTCTTTGGGGCTGGGCCAAAAAAAAAAAAATCATGTTCTGAGGCTTGATCTGTAGAGTTCAGTTGGTGTAGGCGCATGTTATGAGGCTGGAGAAAAAGTGCCAAGTACTCCAGCTGACTGGCAAAACACCAGTTTTGCCAAAAACACTCAAGGTGTGTTTAATCTGCAGGAGCTTATGTATTATCAAGGTTTATTTTCAGAAATTGTGCTAGCCTCTGCCATTACTTGCTCAAGGCTATAAAATATATAAACCTCTGTTGGTTCAGGAAGCTTTCTTGGCTCTTCAAGCTCTGTAGATGGTTGTTCTCTGTAATTTGAAGTCAAGAAATGAAAGATTATTGTACTCACATGAGCTTTAATAATCCTCTTCGTGGTTATGTAGTTCTATATATTACAGGTTTTATGGATTAATCTTTTCTTTTGTCTTTGTCCAAGAGAAGCGTGAGTGATGACCCTTTAAGGAATTACAAGCGTGTATGATAATGAGAGCTTAAAAACCAAACCAAACAAAACCAGTCAGCCTTGATGTTCTACTTGCTGACTCCTCTGCCTGTATAATTCTTACTGTTTACTCTCTGAAACAGTAAGTAGATGGTAATGAATTTATTGTAAGAATACTAAGAGTAGTAGTATTCTTTTACTAGAAAGAATACTGTCAGGAGAAAGTAGAAATTCATATTCTAGCATGTTGTCACAATCCCTGGAGACAATTGAAACTTTATAGAGGAGTGTCTCAGGAGCATATTTACTGAGCTCAACGCTTATGGAAAACTTGCATAGAGAACACTTTGAGATCTGGACAGAGAAATGGATTGTAGGAGGTTGCAAATCCACTTAGTTGAATGCTCATGTTGTTAGATGTTCAGTGTTTCACGTGTTGCCCTGTGTTGGTGTGTCAAATTGCAGAAAATGATGTAATTATCCTTAGTTATTGTGTGGCATAACAAGCCCTGCAAATAAATTATGTATATTTTAAATACTTTTAGTGAGTTTTTTAAGTTTTTAGAAGGTGAAGTATCTTCCCGGAGAACTAAATACGTAGACTTTTTCATTTTTTCTCAGAAGTTTTCAAAATGAAATTTTACTAAATTTTGAAACATCTTAGTGCCAGAGATCAAGTTTTAAGCCCCCTTTCTTATTTATCTATTTTTTTCCCCCTCCCCCTCCTGTAAGACTGAGCTGATAATACTTTCCAGCCAGGCATGTTGGGTTGATGCAACATTGGTATTTTTTATTAACGTATAACGAGGAGGCTGTGCTTCTACAAAACTGAACAAGCTGTATATTGCTCAGGCTCCCTGGAAATTTTAAGAGCAATTATAGTAGAAAACAAAAAGACAGGTGGGTTGCATTCTTCTTTCATGCCAACAAGCATCTTTGTTTCATCATGGCTTTGTTTTTGAAGGATGCAGTGTTTATGTTGTTACAGCTATGGCTGCCTTTGCTTTGTGCTGTCTTGGTGCAGTGTATGTATTCTGTGGTGAAGTTGTCGTTCCTTAGCAACTAAAATAGCTTTCCCTGATCAGACAAAGAAAGAAATCTGATAAAATCAATCTAGATCTAGGGTTGGGATGGGGAGCAGGGGGCGGGGCAGGGAGCAGTGGCACGTCTTAAGACACGACACTACAAACCTTTGCAGGAGTTTTAGATTTCATTTACAGTGTAGTAGACATTATCTTGTTCAGGGGCAAATATCTTTTGTAGACATTTATTTGTTCAGTTTTGTAGATATCTGCAGGCAGCAGTGAGTGGTCTAAGGATTCTTTAACACAGAATTGCTATAGCTGTATGTAAGAATGAATATAGGAACCCCCTAAAGCAACTGTAGGCCATGTTGGGAGAGATACACAGCGTATATATACATGTGTGTAGAGTAAATGAGTATAAAATGAGCTAAATGTTAATTTGCATCTTCCTAAAGGCCTCAAGCCATTATGATGATTGGTATGGAGAAGTCTCTGGGAAAACTAGAGATAAATGCAGTCAGAAGAGCTATCATTCTAGTTGTTACAAAACTATCAGCACCTTTTTGGATTCAATTGCAGATAGGAATGCAGTGGCTGATCTGGAAGGCTGAGGAATGTAACCTGTTGCTGATCATTATTAAACTCCTCCAATATCCTGGCCCTGCCCCATTTTTTTCCTCTACATATTTGACTTTTTGAAGGCAGGTTCCTTACTGTATGTTTTATTATTTTTTTTCTACATGGTAGAATTGATGATTATTACCTTCCGAGTAAATGCTTTGTTTTCTTGTCTAAGGTTTCATTTAAATATAAATCCAAGTTGCTTTATATTAGTGATACTTCCTTTTTGTCTTTCAGTTTGCCCGTTGTATTATATTTCATGTTGTTAGTTTGAAATAAGTTGGAAAAAATCTATTAACTACTGATCCTTTTCCAGATGTGTGCTTACCATTGTAAATAAAGGCTTTGCCATAATTTACCCATACTCGCATTCAAAAGTGATCAGATCTAAAGAGAGGAGGGAAGCTTGTCAAAGGACTTGCAATGTGGATCTGGTGTATGAATGAGTATGATCCCTTCTTCTTCAAACTGGTAGCTCTGTGGTGACGTTAAATTCTTTTAAAATCTAGAATCAAATCAGTTTTGAGTTTTTCCTCTCACTAGGATGTTTTGCCTCTCATTAAATCAAACCTGCAATCAATATGACAACCTTTTTTTTTTTTTTTCCAATGTGTGTTTATGTAGAAAATCAAATGTGTTGTTTTAAAATCTGTTAGATAATTTGATTTTTATAACTGTAGACATCTGACTTTATTTTCTTTTGCCTTTGTTAGTGTCAAATCAATAGTGCCTTGACTTCATTTCATACTGCTTTGGAACTTGCAACAGACCAAAGGGAGATTCAACATGTCTGCTTATATGAAATAGGTAAATTGGATTTTTTTATGCTATAAATGTATCACTTTCAAGTTTTGATTAGTAACTTCAGTGAAGAAACTGGATTATTTTTATTAGGGTTACTAAAAGGTTTTAGAATGCTGGCCTTAGTCTTGGTTGGATTATGTTGATGATAATCTTGATGTCTTGTGTAGGGGAGTAGCATTCAACAATCAGTTTATATTTGCAGAAAACTTTAAAATTATAAGTGATGCATAAATCATAGAGTATAGAATCAGAGGCAAAAATAGAGTATAGAACCAGAGGCAAACTGTTCACCTACACAAGATTCATTAAAATAAGCAATGATTTCATCTACTTTGTCAGTGGAAGCACTGTTTCCATGCCAGAAACTAATAGGTCTAATGGAACTTCATAGATTGCAAGACCTATATTTCATGTTTCACTTCATGCTACTGATGTAAGAAAATGAACAACAACAACAACAAAAAAGTTTCATTGTATGTTTTTTGTTTGCATAGAAGTCTTTAGAGTAGAGAAAATATGTTGAGTCAAGCTTTAAATGTCTTGTCATAGTCAGGAGGAATAAGGGGAGCAGGGGATAACTGTAAGCATTAGCATTCTACAAAACACAGCCTTTTTATTAAAAAAAAAAAAAAAAGCTTTTGGTGTCTGTATAGATTTGCTATTGATATGAAACGGATTCATTGTCTTGTATCACACCTATAATTCAATATTTTCCAGTTAACGTGAACCAGATTTTTAAATGATTGATTAGTTCTGCTTTTAACTTTTCCAGTTATTGGTACAATTGTTAAGCTAGCTCCAGCTCTCATAAGCAGATTTTGTTTCAGTAATTTTTGTTTATATCATGTTTGAATTACTGTGCTCTCACGCTAAATTGGTCTCATTTTTAGGTTGGTGCAGCATGATAGAGATGAATTTCAAAGATGCATTTGAGTCCTTTGAAAGGCTTAAAAATGAATCCAGGTGGTCGCAGTGCTATTATGCTTATTTAACAGCAGGTGAGTATTTTCGGTGATGCGGGTAAGTGATTAAATCAGCGATGTGATATGGCACTGTTTTGTTTCGGGAGAGTTGACGAGTGCACATTGTGTGTTCCACACTGCCAGCTGTTTGTGCAGCTGTCAGACCTCACTTACGTAATTCTGTTTATGCCATTTATTAATGCACGTGCGTATGCCCTTGTCCTCCAGCTATAATTATGATATGACCTATCACCACAATGAAAATGTATTGCAGAGGTTTAGGAAATAAATTGTTAGTTTAGGTTTAGGAAATAAAATTGTTAGTTTGGGTGGTATTAGTCCTCTAATGGATATGAAAAAAAAAGAAATGCGGACTTGTTAATGATCACAGAAGGATACCTGGGAGAGCTGGGGTTGTGTTCGTCAAGTCCCACTGTAGGTCCTTTGCAGTGTTTTTTTCCTCACCCTATAACTTAATGATATTTGATCCTCCTTTCTGTTTCATGTCACAGCAGTGTTAACACATTTTTGTTTCTGTGTTGTTATAGTGTGTCAAGGAGCCACTGGCGATGTCAATGGTGCTCAGAATGTCTTCAAAGAAGTTCAGAAGCTTTTCAAAAGAAAAAACAATCAGATTGAGCAATTTTCAGTGAAAAAGGTTTGTGTTTAGCAAAGGCTAACTTGTTGCAGTACAGTAGTTACACCTGATAATTGTGTTGCATTGTTTACCAGTATTTATTATTAAATGAATATCTGCTTTCTCCTGTGTTGCTTTTGTCAACTTACTGGGAAGGATTCAGGTGGAAAAACAATAGTGTCACATATTTTAAGGACTCAGCAAAGGAGATGTTAATTAGCTATTCACTTTTCAACTGAAGTAATTATTAAAAGAGACAAATACACAATACCGTAGTTGTTTTGGTGATTTTTCTCTTTTTTGGTTTGCTTTTCTTTCTTCTTTTTTTAATCTTGTCTTGTTTGTCAAAGCCTTAGTTCTTTTTGAAAGCTGGGAAGTCTTGGAAGTAGACAAGTCTAGCCTAGCCCAGACTTGTCTAAGAAGTATCACCCAACTTACGATTTGCAGATGTTGCTGGGTCAACATCTGGTCACTATGTTCTTGAGATTGTGAAATAGAAAAAAAAAAAAAACACATCTAGGGTAAGGAATTTAATGTTGGTCAATATGTAAGCCCTTTAATTGAAAGATTTTGATTTTCATTCTTAGTCTTTTAGCTACAATGGGGTTTTATTAAAATTGTTGGGTGTTTCACGAAACAATTAGTGTTTGCGATATATTATTTGTGAATATTGTTTGCTGTAAAAGTAGAGATGACAGATCTTCCCTCCTTTTTCTTTCTTCCCAATTTGCAGGCAGAAAGGTTTAGAAAACAAATGCCAACCAAAGAGCTCTGTGTCCTGGCATCCATTGAAGTATTGTACTTATGGAAAGCAC
The DNA here is from genome assembly GCF_964035555.1 of Netta rufina. Lineage (NCBI taxonomy): Eukaryota > Metazoa > Chordata > Aves > Anseriformes > Anatidae > Netta > Netta rufina. Next base: position 110,557,546 of record NC_140124.1, read on the forward strand.
TTCCAAACTGTTCCCTCTCCAACTTACAGCACATGAGCCAAGGTATAATATGTGTCCTTGATATATTTGTTTTAAATGAGGTATGCAGTTTTCTTCTTTTGTGCAGACTGGCTGACTGTTGTAGCATGAAAATTTAAACCAGCATGCATATGGGATAGCAAAACAGTTTGAGTAGCAATGGAATAAGGACCCATCAAAATTCAGCTTAATGCTTCATTTTTGCCATTTGTATAGTTTCTTTTGGAGATTTTTTTTTTTTTAAACTGTTGCATATAGTTGGGTTTCTAGTCATTGGGTTTCAAATCATTGCTCAAAATGAAACAGTAGTGTGGTAGTTACTGTTCATAGTCAGCAGACAAAATTGAACTCATTTAAATCTAACTATAAAAATAAAAAATCAAACCATTGCTTTATTTCTGCATGTTAATTTTCTTCTAAGAGGGAATATGTAGCTTGTGAGGCTATCCATGTTGTAGTGAGGTTTCCTTTTATGTTGGCTGCTGGCGGCAGCAGCATCTTAGAGGCGAAAGGTGTTCTGCTCTTGCCTCTTTCTCAGTCTCCAGGTGTTTTTGGATGAGATCTGTCTAAAAAAAAATTATGGTAGCAGTGTTTACCATGAACTATTTACTACCCTACCCTCCATCCACACGCCAGTCTTCTTTGCATCCTGCCATTTCCAGTTACTCTCTACTCCTTCAGAAAACTAAAAATAAAGTCTGCCACTCAGATTTGATTCTGTAATTGTAAGATTTTGGGGGTTGTACATGATTTTTACATAAAGCTAGAAAACTAGGGTTGGGACTAGTCTTTTTTTCCAGGACTTGTTGTGTTTTTTTTTGTTTGTTTTTTTTTTTTTTAATTTAAGGTAATTTGTCCATTTAAATTGTATGGTGGCAGTGGATCGCATTCAGATCTTTCATTTTGTAGTCCCAAAAGGCAATGGGGAAGGCTTTAAAATGAGATTTACTTCTATAAAAATATATTCAAGTATTTTTTTTCTGTAATTTGCCTGTAAAACAATCAACCTTACAGAATGGAAATGGTATTTACTCCTGTCCTGCATATTCAAAAGCAGCATAGATTTTTTTCCTGTAAGCTTCCAGCTGGTGGTGCAGATTTTAATGTGAAATAGCAGTATGGATTAAAATTCAGTGATGAACTTCTTGTAAGGCTTGACACTGACAGATGTGTCTGCATCAGTGATCCTTGGTTCAAGATTTTCTACACAGTGAAAATGTTGCCATGCCTTAAGGGTATCTCAAAAGTGCTGAGCTGATAAAGGATTTTTTTGTTTATTTGTTTGCTGCTTCTCATGGGCAAAGGGGGGTTTACTGTGCTGGAGGGAGTTTCCAGGCTTTCCTTGGGGCTGGAATTTGACGTAATAAAGCTCTGGTTTGTAGGAATTAAGTTGAACCCATGTGTATCTTCCTAAGTAAAATGCCAAGTAACTTTAGACTCTTAATAAAGATGAGAGCTGGCAGAATTATGTGTTGTGTAGTGTCCAGATACTTTATGCAGCCAATCCTTAGTTATTCATAGGTGGTTTATTTGTGATGTGGATAAACCATTTTGTGACTGCAGGCCTGGTTTAAAGCCATCAGAATTTGTTAGATGAGGCAGATTAATGTGAAGTTAAAGGGGCCCAACTGCTCCCAGACCCTAGCTCCTTCCGAAGGGTTGAAAAATCCTCCAGACACCCCTGTTACTGTAGCCTCTGGAAGCCACGGTGTAGCAAATGGTTCCTCGTGGAGCTAGTCTTGGCTTAACAGAGTTGCTTGGAGCTGTTACTAATAGGCTTGATCAAAATGGAGCCTGACTCATCTAGAGAGGGTTACGTGCATCATGATTCACTGAAAACAGCACTATGCAGCTGAAGGCACAGTCTGTCCTTAGAGTGTAAACCATCCAAGGTCTGGCAGATTAACCTTATCTGCTCATCAGCGCTGGGAAGTGTGATGCCAAAGTACCCTGGTCTGGGATTTTAAGTCCAATACAGATTTCTGTGTCCGTCACTTGGCTTCAGTTAAGAACAACTCAGCCTTGTCCGGACTGCTTGGTTGAGGTTTTTTGCTATTATCCTTGTAACTTGGACTATATATTTTTCTTTTAATATCTGGAACAACCCAGTTACCTATAACACCAGGAGGAGTTGATTGTTTATGAACTTTAACTTTCTAGTGAATACTTCAAGGACAAGTAGAGAAAGGTACTGTCTTCCATTGAGAAGAGCACACCCACTACTGCGGAGGGCCAATTTGTTCCTGTTAGGAATTATTACCATTACTGACAGATTGCTTGAAGAGACTGACACAAAATGGGTTGTATTTTAAAGAAACCAAGTTACTGTGATGTAGATTGTTACTAACATCTCCTTTTTCTAGTTAAATTTAATCGTTAGACTAAAAGTCACCGTAGATCGCAGTTCGTGTCTAAGGAAGGATTTCAATCCATCTTACTTGTTTATTGAAATCTTGTCATTAAGCTTGTCAGGATGTTGATGATTCATCAGCTGTTGGTTTGAGGAATTTGCTTCTTGGTGCCATACACAAATGCTTGGGAAATTCTGAAGATGCTGTTCAGGTAGGCAGTTAAATGCTAATTATACCATTAATCCTGTTTTATGAACTATTACCTTAAACAGTAAATATTGTTGAGAGAGTGTTAAGCCAATAATTTTCAGTGCTATCAATCTGTCTGTTATATGAATTCCAAGAGAATAGGTCTGATTCTTTTCAAATCTTGTAATTTAGTGTGGCTTCATTATAGTATCTGTTGTAAAAATAATTGGCTAATATTGAGCAAACATGGAAGCTAACGTGGCTTGTAGAGCAAGAGATAAGAGGAAGCTGGGTAGAAGAAAATTCTTCTGCTTCTGGGTTTACTCTGTCTGACAAAGAAAATTCAACTTAAAAAAAATAAAAATGAAGGCTGACCTTTTAAAGGCATAGATAATACTGCTCTAGAGCTATTAGACACTGAGAGCTCTAATTATTAGCATGTTCCAAAAAAAAAAATTTTGCCACTGCTCCAGACTGTAGGCACACTCCACTGCTCTGTAGGCACAACTTTTTTTTTTTTCACTCCCCCAAAATGGAATACAATTCACATAAGGAACCTGGGAGCTGATGCTGGTTTTAAATGTATTTTTTCTGTTTTTCTCAAGTATAGCTTAAATAATCAGTGCACTTAATCTTTAAAGTTAAATTTCTGTGTTAGGCCTAATAGTTTTCAATATAAAGTTGGAAAAATCATGGCTCAGTTAATATATTGTTTGGTAAAAATACAAACAAGTGATTTTTACCTTGATGTAATGGTGTTAGGGAAAAACTCTTGTTTAAAGGATCTCTACCGTTGGAAATATTAACTTACTTTAGCTCTGGGCTAATTTATAGTACTTAAAGTTGGCAGGTACTTCTGGATTTTTAACTGATCAAACAGTCTATTTTAATGTTATTACAGTCTTTTTTTTTTCTTTGTATAGTTTTTTCAGCGAGCTGCTAAAGATGAGCTGTGCCGTCAGAACAACTTATACATCCAGCCATATGCTTGCTATGAACTTGGCTGTCTTCTATTAGACAATCCAGAGGTAATAGTATAATCTATTTTTTTAAACTCTTAAATATCTACTGTAGAGATTTACTTATTTTACTAAGAAATGTAGCATGTTTTAGGTAAGAGCTTTTTAATTTCAGTGTTAAGAGCGTCTATAAGGATGTTCTGAGGAGCTTAATGCTGGTTGGTAACGCTGCAATGACATATTTTGTTACTGGGTTTTATTCTTACATAACAGAATCTGAGACTGGCATTGTTCAGGGGACCTTAAGTGATGTCTTACTTGAGGATTAAAATGTATGTTTGCAAACCATCTGTGTTTCTGTAGCAGAGATGTTTATGGACAGCAAGCACTGAAGCAAGAATTTTGATGAACAAAGCACTATACTTTGTTATTTAGTACTTTTCACTGAAGAGCACTACAAAGACTTGGAAAGGACACTTTTATTTTCTTCCCACCCCTCTGATCATGCCATGATGCCCTTTTTTTTTTTTCTTTTTTTCATATGTCACTTAGAGCAACAGCATATGTAAGTACTGGGGTATAGAAGTACTTGCATTGCCCCTGAGGATGCAGAGAGCCCTCTCTCCCTGCACTTGCCCTCTGTTCCTGCTGTTGGTGACAGCAGAGGCCTGGTAAGAATGTATTGGATAGGTAGGGATTTGTTTGCAAATGATATTTAGTGAAAACAATCACCTGATTTTCAGACGTGGTTGATGAATACATTTCGTTGCTCAGGTCTTTGCACATACTCTGCCTCCCGGGGAGCTCCGAGTTTCCTAAAGTCGTGCAACTTCACCAGTCATTGTACCATTTCCTTCCTCAAACGTATCCTTACTACTTGCAGTTTATGCTGCTTTATGTAGTACCTCCTGAATCAGATTGCAAGCTAGGGGAAGTGGTTACAGGACAATAGCTTTAACCCCCACCTCGTTGTATGTAGTTTCTATAAAGTAACGGGGTTGATAGTGTCTCATGTTTTTAAGATTCTGGTTTAGGTTGTTTTCAGTCTTACCTTATTTAATTATCTGAGCTGAACCTTTCCCTGATGAGGAAAGGAAAAGAAAGTCTTTCAATAAAGAATGACTATCACAATAAAGGACAAAACTAGAGAAAATGCTTTAAAAAATAATAGAAATAATACTCTTTTTGAAAACTGTGATGCTGTATGACATAGAACTGGTCTTTGAAGCCTGGTAGGGAGGTCTGAGTTCAGTGATGTTCCTGCTGCTTTATTACTTTATTTTATTTATATTCATGTTTAAATTTGATTGTGTCAAATGTCTCAAAAAAAATAATGTTGCAATTGCTGCTAGGTAGAAGTGTGGTGGGTAGTGAGGTTATCTCAAAGCCCTGAGAGCTTAGGGGCACTCTTTCTGTCCTTGCCTTATGTGAAACATGCACACAGAAACCAAACATACTTCATTTTGTGTGTTTGGGGGCTGAACAAGCCCTGGCTTATAGCTGCTACTGAAAAGCTCTGGTAGCACTTAGCATCTGAAGGAAACTCTTGGCACTTGGATAATAAGGAGGCAAATGTTGCTTGACTTGAACAAAGTGGCATGGGGTAGGAAAAAGAAAAAGGTGGAATTAGAGGTGAGTGGATGCTATTTTTAGAAGACTGCATTTACTAGCTTGAGGTATTATGCAAGTCATATTTGAGAGCTCTGTAATGTTTAAGAAAGAGAAGGGAATAGGATTTTATTACTCACCTTTACCAGAGAGGCTAAGCATATTGAAGAATATGCATGTTAGTATAAAAAGCATGCTTTTGTTAAATATACATTTATTTAAAATGACTCGTAATTACATGCTTGACCCGTCATGCAATCTGAATCATCTTGGTTAATTTTTAACTTGGTTAGAATCAAATTCTTTGAGATTTTAGTATGGTTACATCAAAAGTAAGATTTTTTTTTTCGTATATGTTTTATATGCCATGCATGAAATGTAACCAATATAAATACATAAGACCATATTTGGGTATAATTGAGTAAGAAAATGTATCTTTTTGGTCTCTTATCAAGCAATTTGTTATTTATTTGTAGTACTTCTACTATACAGTACCTTTTTAGAAATAAAATGTGAACTTTTATACAAATATTAATCTGCAAATACATCCATCTTTTCTTCGGAGTTTGAAAATGAGATTTCTGAAAACTTTTAGTTCTTTAAAAAAAAAAATAATTTTGTAAATAAATGGCTTAAACTTCAATTAAGAATAAGAAATTACTCTATAGTTCATTAGTCATGAGTCACTGGTCTCCCTGTACACTGACGTAGCTCACCAACGTCAGCAGCAACGTCCGTGTGAAGCTGCAATTGCTCCTTCCTTTGTTAAAGACTTCCTTTGTTAAAGAAATATGTAGTACTTGACTTGGCTGCCTCGTTAGTATTTCTGGTTTCCTTCCTAACTTGCCAGGTTTTCTTCTGCTTGATACCTTGTTTTCAAGGTAGAGATGCTATTCTGGACTGACCAGGCTGTATACTTGATATACTTTCTGTGACATTTTCGATGTATTTCTAACGCAGTATCTGTCTTTTTGTAGACTGTGCCAAGAGGCAAAACCTTACTTCTCCAAGCCAAGGTAAAAACTAAGACACTTTCAAACTTATCTTTCAGAGAGAAGGGTATTTGAGAGGTTGTATTGTGGTTTTTTGTTTGTTTTGTGGGTGTGTCAGTGTCCCTTACCTGTAATCTACAGCACTAACATGTAGGTATGCACACATATTATATATATATATAAGATGCACGTTTATGTTATGTAGGTACGTATTGATAGGTCAGTCGTGGTACAAAGCCCGCGTTAGTGACCTCTGCTGAAGTGTTAGGACTTTGCCGAGTTTTTCAGCTAAGACTGGGATACAGAAATGGTGAAAACTACAGCTTCCAACTTCATGTATGTCCTGTCTGGTCCCTGTCTTGGGTGTGAGCGTTGGGATTTTCCTAGAGCTGTAGGACTTGTGTAACTTCCCAGGTACTGTTCATCTAAATAGGTTCCAAGCAGCACGTTGGAAATGGAAAGCTTTCTGCTCTCTTCACCAATTTCTGTGATTATTCAGTTGCTTTGGGTAACACAGGGATATAAACAGCAATAAAGAATCTCCACCTCTTCAGTCTGTTTTGCAGTGTGACCCCTTAAGCATTACTATTAAAATGATCTTCGTGTGCTAAAGTGAAGGAGGCTAATAGTTGTATGCTTTTTTGTATTTCAGGAGGAATTTACGGGCTATGACTTTGAGAACAGATTGCACGTCCGCATACATGCAGCATTAGCCTCTCTAAGGGAAGTGGTTCCACAGTGATGGACAGCAAGTTGTGTTCTCCTTTCCCACAGTTTCTGCACTTTAAGATGAAGCAGAAGAAAACGCTGTTGGGAAGACCAGCTTTTCTTCTGAAAACCACTTGTGCCAGAGACACTTTCATAGTATGGTCAGAGTTGGTATGGCTTAGTAAAATACTACAATTTTTATTGGAAGTAGATCAACCAGGAAGAAGGTTAAGTGACCTTGTATATTTTAACTCTAGTTTTTATTTTGTTTAAACCAGGCTGAACACAATTACTTGTAACTCTGCAAGTGAGCCTAAATAAGCACACAAGTTACTTCACCAATATTGGCAGATGTGATTTTTACTTTTTAAAGTAGATCTAGATCTAAAATATGCTAAGGGGAGCATTTTTGTTTTGATTAGAACATGATAAAAGTGGTGTAAGTGTTGAAGATGGGAGTGGGAAGAACACTTTTTTTTTTTTTTCAGGTATTAGCCAATAAGCAAGAGAAAGAAAGCTATTTGGCCACAAAAAGCAGATCCTACTAACTTGGAGTTGTTTATTTCAGTGACCTCATGAGTAATGTGTGGATTTTAAACTTCCCATTCCCTTTCCATTCTTAATTCCTTCCCCTCCCAACCCAGCTCATAGTTGCGATATAAATTATGTCAATATTTAGGATCTGTGCTTCTGGTACATTCCAGCCATGTACTGTGTTTTACATGTAATTACAGCGAGAGCAGTTTTTATTTCTGCTCTTAATGTTCTGAATAGTACAATAAAATAAGTAGGCCAGGTAGAGTAATTTTACGTATTTTCCATTCAAGCTGCTGAACCGTTATGGCAGTGAACTTTAAAGGTATTAAACAAACATACCTGCTCCCCACCTCCAACCTTATTTTGGTAGCTTTACCAATACTACACTATCTTAAGTCTCTGTATGGTATTCCAAACCTGTGGTGTTAAGATACCAGGATACCAAAATACCTCTGAGAGCTTGATACTTTTTTCGTGACCATATAATTTTTAATACTTGGCCGTCTGTGTGCTCATGTGTAGCTTTTTTTTTTTAAACTTTTGTCTATAATATGTAATATCTCCTTGTGTTGTATATTCAATTCGTATCATGTTCTAGGATGGTCAATATTTTTTTAAAGAAGCTTATAAATGGAAATCTGACCAGGAAGTTAGTTCAGTTATGTTACTTTCTAGAGCTAAGAAAACTGGATATCTTTGGAAATAGTTATCTAAAAGCCTTATCTTTACTTTGGTCAGGTTGCCTTAAACAGTTCCTTAGCTTAAACATTTTTCTTTTCTTACCTTTTTGCAGAATATGTTGCCAAGGTTTTAGACCTTGCCCACACCTAACCTTCATTGATTTGCTTTTGAGGTTGCATCTAAAGCAAGACTGATATGGAGGAGAAGTAGTAATATCATATTTGGTAGGCCAAATGAAATGGTTGAGACACTTTTATTTCTCTCTAGAAATACACGGTTCCTGCTATGAAAGGCATTCCTAGAGCAGTTAAACACTTCTGTTGCAGTTCCCGAGGGAGAGGAAAGACTTTATTTTTCTATAACCTAGGTATGTTACAGATAGCACACTGTTGGGTTTTTTATTCAATTTAATCAGTAATATTGAGTCACACAGGAGTGTTCAACCTTATTTGAATTGGTCAATCCAAACAAGTATTGAATAGAAAACAATACATTGTGTGTGTATATATATATAGTGACTGCTTAGAATTTGAATGATTATTAAAAAGAAAAAGTCTTCGATGTACTTGAAATCTTATTTTGTCTTACCTGACTTTTAACGTTTGTAGTCAGAGACACAGTCCACGCTGGGCGAATAGCTAGAGACGAGACATTTAATGACAAAATTCCTTTCAAATGCACTGCTTACATATAACGTGAGACGAGGCTGTTCGGGACACAAAGCACCTGCATGCGATTTGTGTTGGGATGTCTAGGGGTCTACATACTTGGAGGTAGCTAGCAAACTGTAGTAAACTTATTAAAAGGCTTGTTCTTCTCACCAGGCTGGGAGAGGGTATGGAAAGACACTATATATTAATGTAACAGTTTAGCTCTGTGCAAGTTACAGCTTTTCTGTGGATTTAGCAACTCATCACTGAAATGGTACTATCTGTTTCTGTAATTTTTTTCTCCCCTCACAGGAGAATCTCCTACCTTGTAAATGTCAAAATTATTTTTATGTTAGATTGTGCCTGTGATGAGAAAACATTTCAACTGTATTTTGTGTAAACTGATACGTTTTTATACTTCGGAACTCGGAGGCATGGTCTAATAGCAATAATGGGATATGCATCTTGCTAGTTCATATGTTAAGACTATCTTTACTGGGTCAGGTATTTTTGTTGATGTTGATGCAGTTTTTATCTCAATATGACTCATTTCAAATAACTAGAATTTATAGATGTCACTAAGTGGCATATTTATTGTGATGTACTGTAAATGTTGTTAATTTACAGAACTTGCACTTTTATATTTCTGAGTAAAATTAAAAGAAATGTGGACATGAGTTTTGTTCCTTTGCTCCTCCTCAAATTTGTCTTTTAAATTGGTGGCCTCCTGAACAAGATGATATCAAGTATTGGAGAAACTTCTGGGATGTCCAGTGACTCTGTAACAAAGTTTTCTAGTCAGCAATTACCTCAGCGATTGTTCTTCCAGTATAATTATAGTCTCCTGTTTTGGAAAGTGAGTTACATGTGTCATGTTGAGATCAACCATAGAACGAACAAGGTTTAACATGCGTTTTTAAGAAATCAAATTTACTCGTTCTTCATTCAAAAAAGAAAAAAAAAAAAAACAACACACAAGTGTAATTTGTTGTATTCGTACACCTTTGGAAAATGTTTCTAATTTACTCTAAAGCAAGCAATTTAATTTCTCTCTGATTTTTAATGCTTGTTTCATATTCTTGTTCTGCTTTATTCTGAAATAAAATTCCCCAAACGTTACCTTGAACCGCTTATCAATTTACAACAATCTGATCATCTTCCTAATGACTGATCCTGCTGTTGTTTAAAATCTGCTCTGTAGCTGTTTGGATGTTGAATGGGAACTAGCATTATACTGGTGTAGAGCTACACATGGTTTTACAAAGGTGTTGCCAGAGCCTTGGCAGTGGGGCGAAAGCAGGGTGTCATATATAAGATGTGAATTCCCTTTCCAGTCATTGCTAAATTCTCTTACTAACAGTGATAGCAATAATTTGCATGAAGTCGTGATGAAATCATGTGATCACTGAACTGTATTATTAAAGGTAATATTTAGAAGTAAATGTACACTACTAGCTGGTTTTTAATGAAACTGGGCAGCCAGTGGCATTCGACCAAAACATCTGTCATTGGATCAGCAGAGGCTCTTGAGCTGCTCTACAGCATAAATGGTAGACTCCACTGAACTTTAGGAGTCAGTAATACAGATATGCTGCCTCTAGTTCTTCATCCTGACAGAGCTGTACAAGAAAATGATCTATATAAATTTAAAGTTTGGGGGGAGGGGGGGGATTGCTTCTCTGCTAGTTACAATTTGAGTAGATTCTTATACAACATCGACTTTCATTCTGATGTTTTGAGGTGAGTAGAAAATGCTTCAAAAACTCCTTTTCTGTGAGGGTTTCTGGATAAGATGGAAATACTCTGCAAGCAGGTGAGTTCCAGTTCACTCTTTCTGGAGTTATATACTGAACTTTTTCACTTTCACTATCTTTATTTTTAACAAGTTTGGACCCCTTTGGGTCTCTTTGCTAAATTGCCCAAGATTTTCATAGTCCCTGTGTTTTAACCACAGGGAGTTCATGTTCAGTTGTTTTACCTATAAATTTTTTCACTGCTACTTTCTCCAGAATGCTGTTTATCTATTGATGTAACTTCTTCTAAGACAATTTTCCAGTGTACAATTTTCCAGTGTGTTTTTCTTTTCTTTTTTTTTTTTTTTTTTCAGGCTGTGCTTATGTATAGGGGATGCCCAGAGAGGTTCCCAGAGAGGTGCACAGAGACAAACGAGTTCATATTAGAAAAGCTCGTCTGAGTTGAATATTCCAGACCTGCAGAGGGGAAGAGAGACTGTTAGACTTGGTTGAACAAAAAAGACGTTTCTGTAATAGACACCTACCCATGTTTCATTCACAGCAGTGTGTTTAATGTATTGAGAAAAGGTAATTTTACTGCTGGGACCTACACCTATCCCCACAAGTTTCGCTTACAGTAAAGGTCCTCAGCAAGGGGAAGATGGAGTCAGAGATGTGTGTACCTTAAATAAAACCAGTGTTTTGTAGCTTTGGTAGGTAAAGCTAGGAAGTTCTCTTGGGGATTTTCATATATGAATGTAAACCTCACTTAGAATTCTACTAAGGTTTCTGGGGAGTAGAAATACAAAGGTGGTGTGTGTGAAAAATGCAAGTCCTGTTCTACCTCTTTGGCTGAAAGAGTGCAAGTTTAAAACAAAACAAAACAAACAAAAAAACAAAACAAAAAAACCCTAACCACTGTGATACATTTATATTTTGTAAACTATCTTTGATGAAGAGATAATGATCGAGCTGTTTTTTATGTTGTTTTTTTTGCACCAAAACATAAGGTTTATCTGGGACCTTGATTCACTGAACTTCTGTCTGGTAACTGGTCTCTGTCTCACGTAAGGTTTTATCCCTGTCTGGAAGGTATTACTTCTGCAGACGGGGCAGAAGATGGTAGGACAAGGTCGTTACCTTCAGGTAAGCAGACTGCTCTTAGGCTGACAGGCTCTTCAGTTTTGGGCCCAAGGGCAATGTGCTTCAGTAGAGCAGCTGGTACGGTTCTCATCATGGGTTTAGTCTAGGTGGCTTCCAAAACTGGCATTCAAGTTCTGGTGCAGTGAATTGGTTCCCAGAGATTTGTTTGTTTACACCTATAAGCTCCTGTGTTGTGCTCTTCTTAAGTTTCGACAGGCTTTGTTAGTGGCTGAAGCTTTCAAAATATTTAAGGATACTGATGCTTCTGTACAGTGACCTCTAATTATTTGCTGGTTTATGACATCTGTATCTAAACATCTTCAAAGCTTTTGCTGTGCAGTTTCACAGGCCTAGAGCTTTGAAAGTTTTCCAAAGGAGGATATTTACAAGGTGTCTTTTGATCTGTATTCATTGAGATGTTCACATGACATTCTGCACACAGGTATGTTTAGTGTGTTTATGAAGTCCTGCTGCTTCCGTATGCTCTCCATACTGAAATCTAGACTTCAGATTATTCTGACTCCATAAGTCACGCTTTTTCTAGTCCTCACGTGCATTCTCAAAGTATGTCCTATTCTATAACATCCTATTATACAAAAGCTATTCTTCCTAATTTTGTAACTCTTAGCATATTGATATTTAACTTTGATTTTCATTTTTTTTTTTTTTTAACATCATGGCCTGTATTGTCACTCTCCAGAAATGATGGGGTATTGCATGTGGGATTTTCCTTAGTGAGAAACTGTTATCTAAGGATTCCTTGATGGAAGAAGCATTTTGTGGTGCTTACCATTAACATAGCTTCCAGTGAAAGAACTCGAAAGTGGTACCATGTTCTGTTAATTTTTTGTAGACTCTTACAAATACAATGTTACTTACTGCTAAGGGAAGCCATTGTAGATCACCTACACACTTCAGCAGCAAGGACGCTTGAACCTTAGTTTGCCTGTGCCCCTGGAAGCCCCCGCAGGTTGTTGCAGAGCCGCGGATGCCCGGCAGCAGGTAGGTGGGCGATGATTCGTCGTCATTGATGGAAAAGGGTCAGAACTGACCGGTGTGGGGATCCAGTGGATCTGCCGGTGATGCAGGAGAGCTGTGGTGTCACGGCCCCGGGGAGGCTCTGCCCAGGGAGCCCTGGCCTCGGCAAGGAGGCTGCGGCAGGAGGGGGCCCTCGAACAAGCAAATACTGGGGCTGGGGGCGCAGGGAGGGGGGCACGTCCTGTGAAATGTCCCAGGCTGGGACATAGATGGCTCCTGTGTCTCGTCACAGGGGTGTTTGGGTTTGCTCTGCCCGAAGGGGATGTGCGTGGCACAGTTCTAAATGACCGCGATGGTTTCCTTACTCTGGGATCAGACCCTGCTGCCTAAAATGTCACGCAGTGGGAGGTTGAACGCTTTGGACGCTGCAAATGGTAACTGCCCCCGTTACGTGTAAGGAGCGTTTGGCAAGCGTTGGAGAGGGGCTGTTGGTGCTGTGGCACGAGATGAGGCGCTGCAATCACGTTGGACAGCTCACAATGGGATGGGGTAGAAGATGCTCAACTTACCCATCTCCTTGTTGCAGATGAGAACCTGTAAGGCACCTTCCAGCAGATGAAGATGAACCTTCCCGAGACCAAGCTATCTGTTCCAGGCAGTCTCCACACCTTACTCGAGGGTGTGACCACAGCAGTAATAAAATACAAAACAGGAGTCTCAGACAGTCCCAGATCTGTCCCAGATCTCCAATTCAAGGTGAACTTCCAGAGCTTGAACTTGAAGATGGTGACAGGCTTTGCCCTTTTTCTATACAGTTTTGTCACATCAGCTTCAGATCATCTAGGCCAATTTCATCTTTAGGGAGCACACTCTTCACTGATGAAGAAGAAAACAGGCAAGGAAGAAGAGGAGCTGAAGTGGGAATTTACAGGAGGAGTGAAAGCTATGGCTTTGCTGCTCTGTGACTTCGGGGCTCTTTTTGTTAGTGGCAAGGGAACTTTTGCATGCCTAGACAGAAGGAAAAATGACCAGGGATACAGATATTCTTAAAGAACAAGATAGGTGTATGGACTAGAGCGTACTAACAACCCCGTATTTTGGTGCAGGAAGAACCAGATAGAAGCGTATGCAGAAGGTGCTATTGAAACGAGTCTTTTTTAAAAAAAGATATTACTGCTTTCAACAAGCAACAAAAAATAACCAAGTAAAGCTACAGGTAATGTTCTCATTAGTACAAAATCCCTTTTATTCCTACGCCTGTCAAGTTTTCAGAAAACTTTTAGAGATGGATAGAACTGATCTGTAACTGGCTGGATTCGAGGTGGATGTTTCTTCTGTGTATCTGTGAATGTCTTGCAGCCAAGAAAGATTGGATTATTTGAAAGAAAAAAAAAAAAGGGGGGGAAATTAATTTTGCGGAACCTCCTAAAATAAATTTAATTTTCACAGAAGCTCTCTTCTGATTCCCGCTATGCACACAGCAGGGAAACATCTACCTACAGCTGCCCTGCATAAAAGTTGTGTTAACATAACTCACCCAAGCCCACAAAGGCACACACAACTATTTCCAAGGCTTTTGTGTTGTGCTGCCATTGTGCCATCCAGGAGTAACAGCCAAAAGGAAAAGTTCCTTTCTGTGACGTTCATTGACCTAAGCCAGAAACAAGGTAGAAGGACGTGCCTTTCTCTTTCATTCTTGTGAAGTTAGAGGCAGGGCCGATTTAAACTATGACTAAGGCTCTGCAATGGTGCAAGTTTATCTTACTACTTCACATTCAGTGATGCACCCGGAGTTTCCATTAATTAACTTTCAAGGATTCAACCAATTTAAAGCTTTTGGACAATGACAATTACCTGAAAACACTCCTACAGGTTTATTTTCTTCACTTACATTTGTTTGCTGTCTCCATCTCATTCAAAGCAGTCGGGACTGTTTTGCTTCTCTCTTCTCTGGAAATTTGCACTAGGAACCGGTGTTAGAATCAGTAATCCTAGTCTGAGCGTATGATGAAAAATGTTGCCCTCCAAGTTGGAAACTGGAGAGGAAAATGTTCACGTATATGTAAGAATTGTACTCAAACAGCTGATGACACCTTGTCTTATACCTTAACAGATGCTTACGCCTTTTAAGGGAAAACTTTAAACCTGAGAGGCAACAGGCAGTTTCTGCGTTTCCCTTGGGGATAGCATACGCTTCTGTATTCTGCTTCCATACAAACAGTTCAAAAATGTAAAGTTACGTTGCCAGTCGTACAACCAAGCAACCTTGCATGGCATTACATGTTCCCTGTCCTCCTCCTCCCCCTGAGATAGACCAAGCCCTGGCCCTGAATGCAAGAGCAGACGAGTAAATAATGCCAACATGTAAAACTAACTTGTAAATAACTTGCCAAAGTTATTTGCCAAACTTTTTGGCGTTTTTTTTTTTTTTTTGGCCCTTTGTGGGGCTTAACTTCTCCAGTGAGAAGAATGTCTTCTGGTGTGAACTGAAATTATACCTCTATGCCACAATGTCTTTTTTTTTTTTTTTTTTTGGGAGTTGGGGGGGACACGACACGGATGACATAATTCCTTGTGGACACCTGAAGGAGTTGCAAAATAATAAAATTTAGGTGAAGGAAAAGTTCCTTCTCTTAAATGTTGTTGTTGTTTTGCTTTCTTTTCTGCACAGTCTTAAAATGAAGGTCATGTTTTCTGGCCTTTGGCAGTTTGTAAGCATGCTGGAACACTTCACATTACATAGATCGTATTTGTCTGAAATGATAATATTGTACCTACAGTCTGCTGCAGGCTCACCAGTAGCCTATGCCTCAGGTACTGTTTCATGCCTTTGCTTTTGTTACTACATCCTTGTAAGTCTTCCAAAGGGAAATGAAATTATCCTATTCAGAAGAAACACCATCCAGAAGAAACTTAGACCTGTAGAAGCTGTAGTCTCCCCTCAGCCTCCTCTTTTCGAGGCTGAACAGGCCCAGTGCCCTCAGCCGCTCCTCATATGTCTTCCCCTCTAGGCTCTTCACCATCTTTGTCGCCCTCTTCTGGACACTCTCCAACAGTTTAATGTCCTTCTTGTACTGTGGTGCCCAGAACTGCACGCAGTACTCGAAGTGAGGCCGCTCCAGCGCAGAGTAGAGCGGGACAATCACCTCCCTTGACTGACTAGCGATGCTGTGCTTGGTGCACCCCAGGATATGGTTGGCCCTCCTGGCTGCCTCCACTGCTGGCTCATATTCAACTTGCTGTCAACCACAACCCCCAGATCCCTCTCTGCAGGGCTGCTCTACGACATCTCGTTGCCCAGTCTGTACATGCAGCCAGGGTTGCCCCATCCCAGGTGCAGAACCCAGCACTTGCTCTTTTTAAACTTCATGCGGTTGGTGATCGCCCAGCTCTCCAGTCTGTCCAGATCTCTCTGCAAGGCCTTTCCACCCTCAACAGAGTCCACAACTCCTCCAAGTTTAGTGTCGTCGGCAAATGTGCTCAAAATACCTTCTAGTCCTACATCCAAATCATTTATAAACACATTGAGGAGGACTGGCCCTAAAATGGAGCCTTGGGGTTCCCCCCTGCTGACCATTCACCAGCCTGATGTGGCCCCATTTACCACAAGCCTTTGAGCCCTGCCCATCAGCCAGTTGCTCACCCATCGTATGATGATTTTGTTTAGCTCTAAGCTGGACATTTTGTCCCATAGGATCCTATGGGAAAGTTTGTCAAAAGCTTTACTGAGATCCAAGATCACATCAGCTGGTTTCCCTTGATCGACTAGATGGGTGATCTTATCATAAAAGGAAATCAAATATGTTCAGCAGGACCTATCCCTCATGAAGCCACATTGCCTGGGACCAATGACTTCATTGTTCCCCAGGTGCACTTCAATACCTTCAAGGATTATCTTCTCCATAATTTTACCAGGCACTGATGTGAGATTGACAGACGTGTAATTGCCAGGGCCTTCTTTCTGGCTCTTCTTGAGCATTGGTACAGCATTTGCCAGCTTCCAGTCTACAGGGACCTCTCCAGATTCACAAGACTATTGAAAAATAATTGAGAGAGGTCCCGCGATGGCGTCAGCCACTTCTTTAAGCACCCTGGGATGAATCCCATCCGGACCTGTGGACTTGTATGGATTCGGGTGGAGCAGCAAATCCCACACACGTTCAGGGTCAGTTGGGAGTTTGTTATTCCCACCGTCTTGGTCCTCCGGCTCAGGGCACCCTGGGTCCCAAAGCCCATCATCGGCATTGAAGACGGAGGCAAAGAAGGCATTAAATGAATCACAGAATCACAGAATTTCTAGGTTGGAAGAGACCTCAAGATCATCAAGTCCAACCTCTGACATAACGCTAACAGTCCCCACTAAACCATATCCCTAAGCTCTACATCTAAACGTCTTTTAAAGACTTCCAGGGATGGTGACTCTACCACTTCCCTGGGCAGCCTGTTCCAATGCCTCACAACCCTTTCAGTAAAGAAGTTCTTCCTAACATCCAACCTAAACCTCCCCTGGCGCAACTTTAGCCCATTCCCCCTCATCCTGTCACCAGGCACGTGGGAGAACAGGCCAACCCCCACCTCGCTACAGCCTCCTTTAAGGTACCTGTAAAGAGCAATAAGGTCGCCCCTGAGCCTCCTCTTCTCCAGGCTGAACAAGCCCAGCTCCCTCAGCCGCTCCTCGTAGGACTTGTTCTCCAGGCCCCTCACCAGCTTCGTCGCCGTTCTCTGCACCCGCTCAAGCACCTCGATGTCCTTCTTGTAGCGAGGGGCCCAAAACTGAACACAGTACTCGAGGTGCGGCCTCACCAGAGCTGAGTACAGGGGAACGATCACCTCCCTAGCCCTGCTGGTCACACTGTTCCTGATACAGGCCAGGATGCCGTTGGCCTTCTTGGCCACCTGAGCACACTGCTGGCTCATATTCAGCCGACTATCCACCATCACTCCCAGGTCCTTCTCTGCCTGGCAGCTCTCCAACCATTCCTCTCCCAGCCTGTAGCTCTGCTTGGGGTTATTGCGCCCCAGGTGCAGGACGCGGCACTTGGCCTTGTTGAACTTCATGCAGTTGACCTCAGCCCATCGGTGCAGCCTATCCAGATCCTCCTGCAGAGCTTTCCTACCCTCAAGCAGATCGACACACGCACCTAACTTGGTGTCATCTGCGAACTTACTGAGGGTGCACTCGATGCCCTTGTCCAGATCATCGATGAAGATATTAAAGAGGACCGGCCCCAGAACCGAGCCCTGGGGAAGGCCACTAGTGACTGGCCTCCACCTGGACTTGGCTCCATTCACCACGACTCTTTGGGCCCAGCTATCCAGCCAGTTTCTAACCCAACGAAGCGTGCGCCAGTCCAAGCCAAGAGCAGCCAGTTTCTTGAGGAAAATGCTGTGGGAGACGGTGTCAAAAGCCTTGCTGAAGTCAAGGTAGACCACATCCACAGCCTTTCCCTCATCCACTCAGCGCGTCACTTACTGTACTCCCCTTACCTAATGTGGGAATCCCGTTTTTGTGCCTCAAGGGTCAATTGTGTAAGGCACTTAGAAATCATTGCGGATTGTGGTTGTTGTCAATTGCCACGGAAATTAAGGCCATGCAAGTACCTTCTACTCCTTCTTCTTCCCTTTCATTTGTTGTCCGGTTACTACTCAACATTACACATTTGGTGAGATGTCCTAAAAAAAGCATTACATCCTAATGTTAAAAACTCTTGTTTTTTCTTTCTCTAGGTCTGCCAGTAGCTGACAAGGTAGAAAGATGACCTCTTCTCTTTCATTCTTGTGAAGTTAGAGGCAGTGCCCATTTAAACTGTGGCTGAGGCTCTGCGATGGTGCAAGTCTATCTTACTCCTTCAAATTCAGTGATGCTGCCGGAGTTTTCAGTAATGTACTTTGAAGGATTCAACCACTCTAAAGCTTTTGGACAGTGGCAATTATCTGAAAACATTTCTACAGGTTTATCTTCTTTGTCTATGTTTGTTTGCTCTCTCCATCTCATTCAAAGCAGTCAGGACTGGTTTGCTTCCCCCTTCTCTGGAAATTGCACTAGGAACCATTGTTAGAATCAGAATCCTGATCTGAGAGCATGATGAAAAATGTTGCACTCCAACTTGGACATTGGAGAGGAAAATGTTCATGTATACGTCAGTATGGTACTCAAACAGCTGCTTACACCTTTCAACTTTTAAACCTGAGAAGCAACAGGTAGTTTCTACGTTGCCCTCGGGGACAGTGTACTCTTCTGTACTTTGCTTCTATACAAACAGCTCAAAATTTTAAAGTCATGTTGTCGCTCATACCACCAAACAACCTTGCATGGCATTACACGTTCCCCCCCAGATAGATCTTGCCCTGAATGCGAGACCAGACAAGGAAATAATGCCGGCACGTAAAACTAACTCGTAAATACATCTCTTTTTGGCTTTTGTTTTGTTTTGTTTTGATGCTTTGTGGGGCTTAGCTGTACTTCAGTGAGAAGAATGTCTTCTGGTGTGAACTGAAATTATACCTCTATGCCACAATGTCCCTCTAATTTTTTTTTTTTTTTTTGGGGGGGGGGGGTTGGGGAGGGGAGAGGAGGGTGTTGATAATTCCTTGTGGACACCTGAAGGAGTTGCAAAATAATGAAATTTAGGTGAAGGAAAAGTTCCTTCTCTTATTTTTTGTCGTTGTTTTTCTTTTCCATCTGGTCATAAAATGAAGGTCTCATTTTCTGGCTTTTGGCAGAGTGCAAGCGTGCTGAAACCATTCACGTTACGTAGACTGTATTTGTCTGAAATGATAATATCATACCTATAGTCTGCTGCAGGCTCAAAAGCAGCCTATGCCTCCTGGACTGTTTTATGCCTTTGCTTTTGTTACTACGTCCTTGTAAGTCTTCAACAGGGAAATGAAATTACCCTATACAGAAGAAACACCATCCAGAAGAAACTTCAGGTGCTAGGGCCTGAATTTTCACTGAAACCAAAGGCAGGTGTCTTACTGACGTGAAGAAAGGGGCTTTAATCTATCCTGGTTTGTTTACTAATGAAGGAGCGTGAAAGAGATGCATGTCCTTGTCTCTGTAGAGGAGTTGAAGGAACAGCTAGTGCTAGGAACACAAAATTCAGTTGTGCCGAACTAACAGGTGGTTGTATCCCAGCTTGGAGACCGCAACACAGAACCACCTAGGTTGGAAGAGACCTCCAAGATCACGTAGTCCAACCTCTGACGTAACACTAACAAGTCCTCCAGTAAGCCGTATCCCTAAGCTCCACACCTAAACATCTTTTAAAGACCTCCAGGGATGGTGACTCGACCACTCCCCTGGGCAGCCCGTTCCAATGCCTAACGACCCTTTTGGTGAAGAAGTTCTTCCTAACATCCAGCCTACACCTCCCCTGGTGCAACTTTAGCCCATTCCCCCTCGTCCTATCACCAGGCACATGTGAGAACAGACCAACCCCCACCTCACTACAGCCTCCTTTAAGGTATCTGTAGAGTGCGATAAGGTCGCCCCTGAGCCTCCTCTTCTCCAGACCGAACAATCCCAGCTCCCTCAGCCGCTCCTCATAAGACATGTTCTCCAGATCCCTCACCAGCTTTGTTGCCCTTCCCTGGACTCACTGGAGCCCCTCAATATCCTTCTTGTAGTGAGGGGCCCAGAACTGAACATAGTACTTGGGGTGCGGCCTCACCAGAGCCAAGTACAGGGGCACAATGGCTTCCTTAGTCCTGCTGGCCAAGCCGTTTCTTGTACGAGCCAGGATGCTGTTGGCCTTCTTGGCCACCTGAGCCCACTGCTGGCTCATATTCAGTCGACTAGCCACCAGCACTCCCAGGTCCTTCTCTGCCAGGCAGCTTTCTAACCACTCAGATGGCTTTTCCAACCATCTTCAAACTTCCAGATCTAGAGGAACGCTTTGGCTGCAGCCTAAAAGCCACGTGCACGTAAGCTGCCGCAAGCCAGCCAACCTCCTTCCCATGACCTGCCAGGAAACAGCAATGTAGGCACGTAACCAAATTAAAGCTGAAACTTGCAGCCCAGTCCTTGACCTGAATAGTGAGTGGGGATCCGGAGCCTGGCATTTATGCATGATAGCTTCTACGCAGCCGAAGTAAATACACCCCGGGTGCCCTGAGCTGGAGGACCACGATTGTGGGAATGATAAACTCCCAACCGACCCTGAACGTGTGTGGGATTTGCTGCTCCACCCGGATCTATACATGTCCGTGGGGACTGGGTGGGATTCATCCCAGGGTGCTTAAGGAGCTGGCTGACGCCATCGCGGGACCTTTCTCAATTATTTTTCAATGATCTTGTGAATCTGGAGAGGTTCCAGTGGACTGGAAGCTGGCAAATGTCGTACCAATTTTCAAGAAGGGCAAGAAAATAGACCGTGGCAACTACAGGCCTGTCAGTCTCACATCAGCGCCTGGTAAAATTCTGGAGAAGATGATCCTTGAAGGTATTGAAGCGCACCTGGGGGACAACGCAGTCATTGGTCCCAGCCAACATGGGTTCAAGAGGGGTAGGTCCTGCCTAACAAATCTGAATTCCTTTTATGATAAGATCACCCATCTAGTTGATCAAGGGAAACCAGCTGACGTGATCTTTTTGGACTTGAGCAAAGCTTTTGACACGGTTTCCTGTGGGATCCTACTGGACAAAATGTCCAGCATACAACTTAACAAACACATCATACGGTGGGTGAGCAATTAGCTGACGGGCAGGACTCAAAGGCTTGTGGTAAACGGGGCCACATCAGGCTGGCGCATGGTCACTAGTGGGGTCCCTCAAGGCTCCATTTTAGGGCCAGTCCTTTTCAATGTTTTTATAAACGATTTGGATGTAGGACTAGAAGGTGTTTTGAGCAAATTTGCTGATGGCACCAAACTTGGAGGAGTTGTGGACTCGAATGAGGGTGGAAAGGCCTTGCAGAGAGATCTGGGCAGACTGGAGAGCTGGGCGATCACCAACCGCATGAAGTTCAATAAGAGCAAGTGCCGGGTCCTGCACCTGGGACGGGGCAACCCTGGCTGCATGTACAGACTGGGTGACGAGATGCTGGAGAGCAGCCCCGCAGAGAGGGATCCGGGGGCGGTGGTTGACAGCAAGTTGAACATGAGCCAGCAGTGTGCCCTGGCAGCCAGGAAGGCCAACCGTGTCCTGGGGTGCATCAAGCACAGCATTGCTGGTCGATCGAGGGAAGTGATTGTCCCGCTCTACTCTGCGCTGGTGCGGCCTCACTTCGAGTACTGCGTGCAGTTCTGGGCACCACAGTACAAGAAGGACATTAAACTGCTGGAGAGTGTCCAGAGGAGGGTGATGAAGATGGTGAAGAGCCTGGAGGGGAAGCCGGATGAGGAGCGGCTGAGGTCACTGGGCCTCTTCAGCCTGGGGAAGGGGAGGCTGAGGGGGGACCTCATTGCAGCGTACAACTTCCTCGCGTGGGGGAGTGCAGAGGCAGGTGCTGACCTATTCTCTGTAATCACCAGTGATAGGACTCACGGGAATGGTGTTAAGCTGAGGCAGGGAAGGTTTAGGCTGGACGTCAGCAAGAGGTTCTTCACCGAGAGGAGGGTGGTCGCACACTGGAACAGGCTCCCCAGGGAACTAGTCACTGCACCGAGCCTGTCTGAATTTAAGAAGCGATTGGACTGTGCACTTAGTCACGTGGTCTAAGCTTTTGGGTAGACCTGTGCGGTGCCAGGAGTTGGACTTGATGATCCTTATGGGTCCCGTCCAGCTCAGGATATTCTATGATTCTACAAATAGTGTAGTCAGAGGTCATGGGGCTAGATTTAGAAAAGTCCTGCATAAAGAAGGGATCTCAGAGAAGAAAATGTAAATAACATTAATATCAAGAAAAGGAATAATGATTGCTAAATTCTTTATCTGTCATGACTAGACAGATGAAAATCTATGATGGCAAGTTTGTCTTCTAGGTCATTTTCTTTTTTATTCATTTCTTTTATTTATTTGTATTTATTTTTTTAACAGGCTCTGTACTAATTTTGCTCACAGAATGACTAACAGAAATATGACCCTTGTGCACCTTTTGTAGTTAATTCATTAGGTCAACCCTAACCACTAAGCCCCTTGTCAGGTTATTTCTACAAATGATAAGGAGCAATAGCCCTTAAAACTTTGAAGCCAGGTAGACGAGCTTATTCCACAAGGTCTCTTGGCTCCACCCTTGTTAAGTGAAACCTGCAGGTGTGGGTCATTTGACCCTTTGTTATATAGGAAGCCTGAGGAGTGTGGGGGGGGGGAATTGCCTCCCCAGGAGAGACTGAGGCTTGAGTAGCCTAGGGTGTTTTTCTCTCGTGGGGAATCGGGCTCAGTGTTCCCTACAAGGCTGCTTTTCCTTCATGTTTTCTGCCCTCTCTGTGAAATAGTTTTAGAGATTATATGAGCTAGTTACATTGGTGGTGCCTTCTTCAGAAAAATCCTGGTGGCTCAATTTCACTGCGAAGGACTTTGGAAGTGACTCGAGTTCAGAAGACAGCAGGTAAGTGTTCCTGGATTCTGTGGTTCTTACTGTTCAGGAGATTGAGTACTTCCTTCACCTTGTTTGTTTCTTGTGCAAAATATTAAGGTGGATTCTAAGCTCCCTTCCAAGCACTGGAGGAAAAAAAAAGGCCTCAGAAGCCCAAGTGCACACAGGTCAGACTGACGTTGAAGTGGGTTCTTAAGTTTTGGAAGATCGAAAAACGGGCTAAACCACACGACGCTGGGGCGCAGAGTCGCTGGGGCGCAGGTCGCTGGGGCGCAGAGTCGCTGGGGCGCAGAGGTCGCTTGGGCGCAGAAGTCGCTGGGGCGCAGAGTCGCTGGGGCGCAGAGTGAGTCGCTGGGGCGCAGAGTCGCTGGGGCGCAGAGTCGCTGGGGCGCAGAGTGAGTCGCTGGGGCGCAGATGTGAGTCGCTGGGGCGCAGAGTCGCTGGGGCGCAGAGTCGCTGGGGCGCAGAGTCGCTGGGGCGCAGAGTCGCTGGGGCGCAGAGTGAGTCGCTGGGGCGCAGAGTGAGTCGCTGGGGCGCAGAGTGAGTCGCTGGGGCGCAGAGTGAGTCGCTGGGGCGCAGAGTGAGTCGCTGGGGCGCAGAGTGAGTCGCTGGGGCGCAGAGTGAGTCGCTGGGGCGCAGAGTGAGTCGCTGGGGCGCAGAGTGAGTCGTGGGGCGCAGAGTGAGTCGGCTGGGGCGCAGAGTGAGTCGCTGGGGCGCAGAGTGAGTCGCTGGGCGCAGAGTGAGTCGCTGGGCGCAGAGTGAGTCGCTGGGGCGCAGAGTGAGTCGCTGGGGCGCAGAGTGAGTCGCTGGGGCGCAGAGTGAGTCGGCTGGGGCGCAGAGTGAGTCGCTGGGGCGCAGAGTCGCTGGGGCGCAGAGTCGCTGGGGCGCAGAAGTGAGTCGCTGGGGCGCAGAGTCGCTGGGGCGCAGAGTGAGTCGCTGGGGCGCGAGTCGCTGGGGCGCAGAGTCGCTGGGGCGCAGAGTGAGTCGCTGGGGCGCCAGAGTGAGTCGCTGGGGCGCAGAGTCGCTGGGGCGCAGAGTCAGCTGGGGCGCAGAGTGAGTCGCTGGGGCGCAGAGTGAGTCGCTGGGGCGCAGAGTGAGTCGCTGGGGCGCAGAGTCGCTGGGGCGCAGAGTCGCTGGGGCGCAGAGTCGCTGGGGCGCAGAGTGAGTCGCTGGGGCGCAGAGTGAGTCGCTGGGGCGCAGAGTGAGTCGCTGGGGCGCAGAGTGCAGTCGCCTGGGGCGCAGAGGGTCCTGGGCAGAGTGGTCGCTGGGGCGCAGAGTGAGTCGCTGGGGCCCGCAGAGTGAGTCGCTGGGGGCGCAGAGTGAGTCGCTGGGGCGCAGAGTGAGTCGCTGGGGCGCAGAGTGAGTCGCTGGGGGCGCAGAGTGAGTCGCTGGGGCGCAGAGTGAGTCGCTGGGGCGCAGAGTGAGTCGCTGGGGCGCAGAGTGAGTCGCTGGGGCGCAGAGTGAGTCCGCTGGGGCGCAGAGTGAGTCGCTGGGGCGCAGAGTGAGTCGCTGGGGCGCAGAGTGAGTCGCTGGGGCGCAGAGTGAGTCGCTGGGGCGCAGAGTGAGTCGCTGGGGCGCAGGAGTGAGTCGCTGGGGCGCAGAGTGAGTCGCTGGGGCGCAGAGTGAGTCGCTGGGGCGCAGAGTGAGTCGCTGGGGCGCAGAGTGAGTCGCTGGGGCGCAGAGAGTCGCTGCCAGAGTGAGTCGCTGGGGCGCAGAGTGAGTCGCTGGGGCGCAGAGTGAGTCGCTGGGGCGCAGAGTGAGTCGCTGGGGGCGCAGAGGTGAGTCGCTGGGGCGCAGAGTGAGTGGGGCGCAGAGTGAGTCGCTGGGGCGCAGAGTGAGTCGCTGGGGCGCAGAGTGAGTCGCTGGGGCGCAGAGTGAGTCGCTGGGGCGCAGAGTGAGTCGCTGGGGCGCAGAGTGAGTCGCTGGGGGCGCAGAGTGAGTCGCTGGGGCGCAGAGTGAGTCGCTGGGGCGCAGAGTGAGTCGCTGGGGCGCAGAGTGAGTCGCTGGGGCGCAGAGTGAGTCGCTGGGGCGCAGAGTGAGTCGCTGGGGCGCAGAGTGAGTCGCTGGGGGCGCAGAGTGGAGTCGCTGGGGCGCAGAGTGAGTCGCTGGGGCGCAGAGTGAGTCGCTGGGGCGCAGAGTGAGTCGCTGGGGCGCAGGAGTGAGTCGCTGGGCGCAGAGTGAGTCGCTGGGGCGCAGAGTGAGTCGCTGGGGCGCAGAGTGAGTCGCTGGGGCGCAGAGTGAGCGCTGGGGCGCAGAGTGAGGCGCTGGGGCGCAGAGTGAGTCGCTGGGGCGCAGAGTGAGTCGCTGGGGCGCAGAGTGAGTCGCTGGGGCGCAGAGTGAGTCGCTGGGGCGCAGAGTGAGTCGCTGGGGCGCAGAGTGAGTCGCTGGGGCGCAGAGTGAGTCGCTGGGGCGCAGAGTGAGTCGCTGGGGCGCAGAGTGAGTCGCTGGGGCGCAGAGTGAGTCGCTGGGGGCGCAGAGCTGGAGTCGCTGGGGCGCAGAGTGAGTCGCTGGGGGCGGCAGAGTGAGTCGCTGGGGCGCAGAGTGAGTCGCTGGGGCGCAGAGTGAGTCGCTGGGGCGCAGAGTGAGTCGCTGGGGCGCAGAGTGAGTCGCTGGGGCGCAGAGTGAGTCGCTGGGGCGCAGAGTGAGTCGCTGGGGCGCAGAGTGAGTCGCTGGGGCGCAGAGTGAGTCGCTGGGGCGCAGAGGTGAGTCGCTGGGGGCAGAGTGAGTCGCTGGGGCGCAGAGTGAGTCGCTGGGGCGCAGAGTGAGTCGCTGGGGCGCAGAGTGAGTCGCTGGGGCGCAGAGTGAGTCGCTGGGGCGCAGAGTCGCTGGGGCGCAGAGTGAGTCGCTGGGGCGCAGAGTGAGTCGCTGGGGCGCAGAGTGAGTCGCTGGGGCGCAGAGTCGCTGGGGCGCAGAGTGAGTCGCTGGGGCGCAGAGTCGCTGGGGCGCAGAGTGAGTCGCTGGGGCGCAGAGTGAGTCGCTGGGGCGCAGAGTGAGTCGCTGGGGCGCAGAGTGAGTCGCTGGGGCGCAGAGTCGCTGGGGCGCAGAGTGAGTCGCTGGGGCGCAGAGTGAGTCGCTGGGGCGCAGAGTGAGTCGCTGGGGCGCAGAGTCGCTGGGGCGCAGAGTCGCTGGGGCGCAGAGTCGCTGGGGCGCAGGAGTCGCTGGGGCGCGAGCTGGGCAGAGTCGCTGGGGCGCAGAGTCGCTGGGGGCGCAGAGTGAGTCGCTGGGGCGCAGAGTCGCTGGGGCGCAGAGTGAGTCGCTGGGCGCGCAGAGTGAGTCGCTGGGGCGCAGAGTCGCTGGGGCGCAGAGTGAGTCGCTGGGGGCAGAGTGAGTCGCTGGGGCGCAGAGTGAGTCCGCTGGGCGCAGAGTCGCTGGGCGCAGAGTCGCTGGGGCGCAAGTGAGTCGCTGGGGGGCAGAGTCGCTGGGGCGCAGAGTGAGTCGCTGGGGCGCAGAGTCGCTGGGGCGCAGAGTGAGTCGCTGGGGCGCAGAGTCGCTGGGGCGCAGAGTCGCTGGGGCGCAGAGTCGCTGGGGCGCAGGGCCGCAGAGTGAGTCGCTGGGGCGCAGAGTGAGTCGCCTGGGCGCAGAGTGAGTCGCTGGGGCGCGAGAGTGGAGTCGCTGGGGCGCAGAGTGAGTCGCTGGGCGCAGAGTGAGTCGCTGGGGCGCAGAGTCGCTGGGGCGCAGAGTGAGTCGCTGGGGCGCAAGTGAGTCGCTGGGGGCGCAGAGTGTCGCTGGGGCGCAGAGTGAGTCGCTGGGGCGCAGAGTGAGTCGCTGGGGCGCAGAGTGAGTCGCTGGGGGCGCAGAAGTGAGTCGCTGGGGCGCAGAGTGAGTCGCTGGGGCGCAGAGTGAGTCGCTGGGGCGCAGAGTGAGTCGCTGGGGCGCAGAGTGAGTCGCTGGGGCGCAGAGTCGAGTCGTGGGGCGCAGAGTGAGTCGCTGGGGCGCAGAGTGAGTCGCTGGGGCGCAGAGTTCGCTGGGGCGCAGAGTGAGTCGCTGGGGGCGCAGAGTGAGTCGCTGGGGGCAGCAGAGAGTCGCTGGGGCGCAGAGAGGTCGCTTGGGGGCGCAGAGTCGCTGGGGGCGCAGAGTCGCTGGGGAGCGCAGAGTGAGTCGCTGGGGCGCAGAGTCGCTGGGGCGCAGAGTCGCTGGGGCGTCAGAGTGAGTCGCTGGGGCGCAAGAGTGAGTCGCTGGGGCGCAGAGTGAGTCCGCTGGGGCGCAGAGTGAGTCGCTGGGGCGCAGAGTCGCTGGG